>NC_073636.1:74356666-75692083 GCF_029407905.1 Bubalus kerabau
CTCCCTCTGAGAATCTCGAGTTGGAAAGTTCCCTCCCCAACAGCTCTTCACACACAGTAAATAACAGGGAGTCATGTCACTATTTTCAGACCATCTGAGAGAGTGAGCCCTGGGGCCTTCACTCTCCCAGAATGGCACCAACCTTCCCTGGTCCTCTTTGCTCCATGCAAATCTCTCTTTAGCTCCAGATAATGACAGCCTGGGGTTTCCAGAGGCTGTATGGAATGTCCAGCCACTGCCTTGCATAACCACAGAAACTGGGAACACTGGGTTCAGAAGGACCCTCCCAGTCCGTTCTATCCAACAGCATCCCCACTGTGAGACAGGTGAACCAGGGCTGGAACAGTGAGTCAGCATCCACAGGTATTTTAAAGACTTCTCAAAACAGCCCTCCCCTCTTTCAGTCCCTCTTTCTCCTTGCCTTCCTTTATTTTTTGTCATAATACTTCCCTTACCGGACATCATACATTGATCCTTTTTCTTGTTTATCATCCACTTCAACACCAGACATAACCTCTACAAGAGCAGGGAAGTTGTCTTGTCCACAGAGAGACCCTGAGCCCCTGTGTGGATAAAATGATGAATGCCATTTGGCTGTTTCTCCGTAGGGGCTCAGGCATAGAAATTCATTCATTTGGTCATTTATCCAATAAACATCTTCTACGTGAAAGGCCTTTTGAAAAATCAAGAGATCCCATCCCTCCTCTTAAGCAGCTCCCTGATTAATGAACAGTAGCCACCAGGTGCTAAGAACCTATTGTATGCCAAGTTCAAGGCTGGCAACTTTATATGCACCTTCTCCCAAGGCTGGCAACTTTATATGCACCTTCTCCATGTTAGCACAATGCTTCTAAGTGCAAAGCGCAATGCTTTACTCAGGACTCCTTAAGAAAAAAAAGGGCTTGGGGGTTGTCCGAAGGATATAGGTGGGTTAAAGACTAAAACTGAAAGGAAGATATCAATAGCTGAGATGACTCCAAGAGCTGGCAGACTTATCTCCAGCTCTTGAAACCCGCCCAGTATTTATTTGAGGGTATCTCTTCTTCCTGGAGGTATGCCGCTGTCTCTTTTACAGACTTACTGGCTCTGTCTTCTGCGCTGCATTTGGGGGACAGCCAGTCTGATTGGCTTGGCCAGTAGCTTTCATTGTCTCCTTCAGGTCAGACCACTTCTTGGATTACTAACTGGCCTAGAGGGTGAACACCATCTAGCGTCTATCATATCCTAAGCAAAGGGTATGTTTAGTTAAAAGGGAGGGTGGAACATCATCCTCACTCTGACTCTGTAAAGTAATATTACTTCTATTTTACAGAAAACAGGCCTAGAGAGGAGAAATGACAACAAAGCTGTAGCAAAGCTGCCCTGGTTGACCTACAAATCCAGCATTGAGAAATACACGGTATCGTGGATAGCCCCTGAGATTTGGTGGTTGTTTGTTATGCAGTAACAGCTAACTAATACAGGATTGAAGTCAGGTTTCTTTGATTCTGTCTCAGTGTGTTGTCCCATTGACTTTTCAGCACTCATTTCTGTTCTCCCCACAAAATCATCTTTGAAGTATCTTGTCCTCAAAGGAGCAGAGGGGAAGACGCTGGGAAAGAGATTGGTCCCTGAGAACTTCCTGCATAATCAATTTGTGCTTTCCTTGCAGTTTCCCACTCTGACGGCTGAAGAAAAGGACAGATATTAACCATTCCAACATTCACAGAAAGCTGTGTAGTTCTTCAATGAGGTCTATGGGCTTCCCTGGTAGCTCAGCTAGTAAAGAATTTACCTACAATGCAGGAGACCCTGGTTGGGAATTTCTCCTGGAGAAGGGATAGGTTACCGACTCAGCATTCTTGGGCTTCCCTGGTGGCTCAGATGATAAAGAATCCACCTGCAATGCAGGAGACCTGCGCTCGATCCCTGGGTTGGAAAGATCCCCCAGAGGAGGGCATGGCAACCCATTCCAGTATTCTTGCCTGGAGAATTCCATGGACAGAGGACCCTGGTGGGCTACAGTCCATGGGGTCGAAAAGAGTCAGACACGGCTGAGCAGGCAAGCACAGCACAGGACAGCACAATGCATCTATAGGCTTTCCCTGGTGGCTTGGACAGTAGAGAATCTGCCTGCATTGCAGGAGACATGGGTTCAATCCCTGGGTGGGGAAGATCTACTGGAGAAAGAAATGGCAACACACTCTAGTATTCTTGCCTGAAAAACTCCATGGACAGAGGAGCCTGGTGGGCTACAGTCCATGGAGTCTCAAAGAGTCGGACACAACTGACAGCATCTGTACACCCCAAACAGTCCTAGAGGGTACCCATGGCTGGTGTTATTACAATCATTTAAAATAAGAACAAAAACTCAAAGAGATGATGAGTTGCCCAGGTTGAAGAGCTTCATCTAAACCCAGATCCTTTGGTTTCTAGCCCTGGGCTCTTTTCCATCACATCCTATTGCTTCTGAGTCCTTGGTAGAGAGCATCCTCTGGGCACTTAGATGTAGTCGGCACAGTGCCATGTGATTCACACCCCACAGCGCCAAGGGCTGGAGTGCAGTGGAGCAGGGCGCTTCCAACCTTTAGCCCATCACTTCCCTTCATTCAGCTCAGGAGCAGGGCGCTTCCAACCTTTAGCCCATCACTTCCCTTCACCTATCATTCAGCTCAGCTTGTTCAGCTTTCCTTGTTCCCATGCGGTCCTTTTCCCCGGCCTCTAGCCTCATCTGGTCAAGGTAGAGATAGCACAATTATTTCCTAGAGGCCACAGCAGTCAGAATCTGCTCTTTGCAAACAGCCAAAGCTGTTGGTACGACAGAAGGTAACAGGGCAGTGAGGTAAAGAACCTCCGGTTGAAACCTGGCTTGGCCATTTGATTTATTACATGGGCGATTTTTACAGCCCGGGTCTCGGGTCTCAGGTCCGCTCTCTCCGGTGAAGGAGAGTGAACGTGTGATGACACAGGGCTTGTAATCGATGTGCTGGTGCATCCTCGTTCTGGCTGGCGCCACTCATACTTCAGGGCCACTCCTTTCATGCTACTTCCTCAAACAGACATTCCCCCGAGGCCAAATTATGTAGCTGTCCAAATTCTTTAAGTGGCTTCCTGCATTGCATTCACTGCAGTTTATATTTATTCAATTATATCTTTTTAAAAATAATTTTATTTATGGCTGTGCTGGGTCTTGGTTGCTGTGTGGGCTTCTCTCTAGTTTCAGAGAGCAGGGGGCCTACTCTCTGATTGTTCAGTTCAGTTCAGATGCTCAGTCGTGTCCGACTCTCTGCAACTCCACAGACTGCAGCACGCCAGGCCTCCCTGTCCATCACCAACTCCCGGAGCCTACTCAGATTCATTTCCATCGAGTCGGTGATGCCAACTCTCTAGTTGTGCTGCGTGTGCTTCTCATTGCCGCGGCTTCTTTTGTTGCGGAGAATGGGCTCTAGAGCACTTGGACTTCAGTAGCTGTGGCTCCCAGGCTCTAGAACACAGACTCAATAATTGTGGCACACAGGTTTGGTTTGCTCCATGGCATGTGGGATCTTCCTTGATCAGGGATGGAACCCTGTTCTCTTGCACTGGCAGGCAGATTCTTTACCAATGAGCCACCAGGGAAGCCCTATTCAATTATTTCTTGATTTTCCTGCTTCATTGTGTATCTCTCCTGCTAGAAGCTCCCTGAAGAGAGGGACTGTCTGTTTTAACCACTTGACCACCAGGGAAGACCCAGCTATGTCTGTTTTAAATACCTAGATACTGGGACTTCCTTGGTGGTCCAGTGGTCAAGAATTTGCACTTCCACAGCAGAAGGATGCAAGTTTAATCCCCGATTGGGGAACTAAGATCCCACATGCCACAGCCAAAAAACAAAACAAAACAAAAACCCAGAGGCTAGCACAGTGCCTGAAACGTAGCAAGCACTCAATATTTGTGAATCTGCCCCCTGTCCCCCTTCTTCCCACCTACCTCCACCAAGCAAACCTGTTCGTCTCCTGGGGGATTGTAAAGTGAAAATAAACTGTAAGCCGGCAATCCTTGGGTGAGGCTGATGGTGTCACCTCCATCCCTCCCTTTGTCCACTCCAATCCTGCTACACTGATTTCTCTGCTCTCCTGTGAATATGCCAGTCTCATTCCTGCTTCAGTGCTTTGCGCTTGAGTTCCCTCTATCTGGAATATTCTCCCCAGTTGGCTTCCTCCTTTGCTTCCATCAGATCTCTGCTTAAACGGCACCTCTTTGGAGCTGGCAGGAGCCTGGTGTGCACCACGCTAGTCGAGTTCAGCAACAGGTTCAAGAGTTCCTCTGTGACCAGAAGAACAGTGATCAAGACAACCTGCCAGAAAAACTTGCAGCCTTTAAAGAGAAGTACATGGAGCCTGACCTCAACAATGAGGGCGAGACCGACCATCTGATGTCTTTTAAGAGGATGGAAGCTTGGGGTCCCCAAGATCCACCTGGAAATGAAGACTATGATCTCAGAGGTGACAGGCAGGGTCGGCCACACCATCTCTTGCTGATACTTCGTGAACATGAGACTGTCATGATGTTTGAAGGAAAAGCCAATGAGAGAAGCCCCAAGCCTGCTGGCCCCTCCAGAGAGAGACACTGCCAGTCTGCCTTGAGGACCCGCCTGGACCTGCCTCCCCCTCCTTCCTCCCCTCCCCATCTCACTGCTGTTCTTGACTCATTGTGATGTCTTATTCAATTTTTTTTTATTTTAAAAATAAATGCCACCTCTTCCAGTAGGGCTTTGCTGACGGCTATTTCTGAAGTGATTGTTCTCACCCTCCATCCTCGACTATCTGTCCCCTGACCCCTGTTTTTCTACAAAGTGCTTCTCACCACTTGATGTTAAATTTTATATTGCTGGTTGATTTGCTTATTGTCTGTCTCCTCCATGAGAAAATAAATTCTGGGAGATCACAGATCTTCTCTCTTTTTTTAAACGAGTAATTTAATGATTTATTTTCACCTGTGCTGGGACTTTGTTGCTGGGTGGGCTTTTTGCGGTGCTTGGGAGCTACTCTTCAATTGCCGTGCAAGGGCTTCTCACTGCGGTGGCTTCTCTTGTGGAGCACGTGCTCTAGGACACACGGGCTGCGGGAGTTGCAGCATGTGGGCGCAATGGTTGTGGCTCCTGTGCTCTACAGCACAAGCTCAATAGCTGTGGTGCTCGGGTTTAGTCTTTCCGCAGCACGTGGGATCTTCCCGGATCAGGGATCGAACCTATGTCTCCTGCATTGGGAGGAGGATTCTTTACCACTGGGCCACCCGGAAGCCCCCAGATCTTCTCTTACTCATTTTGATCATTTCTATCTATATACTCAGAGGGTTTTTTTTTTTTTTTTTTTTGCACATAGTAAATGCTGAATGAAATTTTATTCAATAAAAACATCTTTCCTCCCTAAAGCCCTGAATCCTTCAAGGTCAGAGCAAGGAGCAATTTCTAGGGAGGGGAAGGGAGTATAGTACAGGGTGGGGTCAGAAAACCTGAAGGGCTGGGGCGACTGTTTCAGAAAATTTCAATTCTCTGCAGGGTGTCTTTGACCTGGGTAATCAATCCCTGGAAAAGAGTTCTTTAAAAAAAAATTATTGATGGATTGATTTTTGGCTGTACTGGGTCTTCATTGTTGCACAGGCTTTTCTCTAGTTGTAGTGAGCGTGGGCTACTCTCTAGTTTCTCTGTACGCAGTAGCTTCTCATTGTGGTAGCTTCTCTTGTTACGGCTCTAGGGCACAGTAATGGCAGCATATGGACTTAGTTGCTCTGTGGCGTGTGGGATCTTCCTGGACCAGGGATGGAAACCACGTCTCCCGCATCAGCAGGCTGATTCTTTAACACTGAGCCACCCGGGAAAGCCCTGGAGAAGAGTTCTTGATTCAAGAGAAACAACACCTTCTCTGCTTGGAGGCCCAGCTGGAATGCTTGACATGGTCCATCCTTCACAGAGATGTGATCTGTACAAAGCACTGATCGCGGAGCACAAAACACAGAAAACCAGCTCCTTGACTGCCTCTGAAGTAAAGAAGTGGGAGGCTGGAGAGGAAAGATGAGCACTCCAGAGGGTTCTTTACTCTGATCATTCCAACTGACAAGACCGACCACCTCCCAGCTGTGCATAGAGTTGTGTCACTTCCTTCTCCGAGCCTTGGTTTCCTCATCTGTAAAATGGAGAAAATGTGTATACCTACCTCCCCATGACTGTTGGGATATTGAGATCAAGTAAGTGAAAGCTCTATTGGTCCAGTAGTTAAGACTCATGGTCTTTAGTGGTAAAGACTACGCACTTCCAGTGCAGGGGGCCCAGGTTCGATCCCTGGTCAGGGAACTAAGATCCCACATGCTGTGTGGTGCGGCCATAAATACATAAATAAAAATGAAAGCTCTGTGTAAACTGCAACGTTCAGTGCACTTTCTATCGTGCACTGGGAACAGGTGTGCGTGGAGTCAGGCTGGCTGGGTTGGGGTTCATGCTCTACTGTCACTGGCAGTGTGGTCTTGGGTAAACAGGGTCCTTTTTCTCAGCCTCAGGCTCTTCATCTGTTAAGCGGGACTATTCATTGTCTTTACAGTTCACAGGTCAGTTTTGGAAATCGAATAAAGATTAAATGAGATAATATAAGTGTCTGGCACACAGTAGGTGCTCAGCAAACATCCTTCCCCAGCAACAGAGGAACACGCAGCCCTTAAAACCCTGGGAGTAACAAGGGGTTCTCAATCCAGAAGAAAAAACAAGCAGGTGGTGAACGAGCCCCCTCCGGTTTCTCTTTTAAGAGAGTGACTCACTGGCCAGAGTCCAGGTTGATCACCGAGGCAGAGGACAGACAGCCAAACACTAGCCTCCCACATGGAGTTTCCAAAATATGCAAGCGCAGAGTTGCATAACCTGAGACACTTGTCTCGCTGAAGTGTTTTCCCGCAAATCTTCCCTGAAAAAGATCACGTGCTTGGGGGGCTGTAGAGCAACCTGGGGGAGGAGGAAGGGAGAAAGGGAGGAGCTTGGAGACCTCTGGGGTGGGGTGGGATTAGAAAGAGAAGGTATCAACATTTACTGAGCTCCTGCTGTATACCAGGCACTGGGGCTCCCTCAGGGCTCACTCTGTTATCTACTTAGATCTTTGCCATAAATCTGGGAGAACAGCTTTTACCACTCACACATTCCAAGGGAAGAAATAATAACAATAATTAATATCGCTGATGTTTACATAACACTGACTACGTATCCGGCAGTGGGACACTGCCTGGCACACATCTGATTCTCAAGACAGCCCAGCACGTGAGTGCTATTCAGACTCCCATTTCACAGAGGAGGACGCTGAGACTCAGAGAGATAAAGTAACTTCCCCAAGGTCACCCAGCTAGACAGCAGGAGACCTAGTATTCAAAGACTACCAGCGTTCCAAGGTCCACAGACCTCTAGGAGGGCATTTCCCAAAGGACTGACAGAGGTGGAGCTGGAAAGTGGATCCCAGCAGGAGTTGTCCTTGGGTGCCCACAGTGGGAGCCCAGTGTGGGAGTGACATCAATGACCAAGTGACCAGAGGCTCTCTCTTCCTCTGGGCGCAGAGGACAGTTTGTTCCAGCGTGGCTATTTGTCATTCTGCCTCTGACCTAAAAGTTTAACATTTCATTCATAAGTTTGGAAACTACAAACTTGGCAGTGTGGGAAAGGTCCTTGGAGATGAGCTATTTTAGTCCATATTACAGACTCAGGGGAGGGAGGGGGGGACAAAACCTCCCCCGCTGAGGCCCAAAGGGAGCCATGGATAAGGTAAGGTCACAGAGTAATTTTCTACTAGCAGGAGAATTAGTTTGAGGTCAATGACAGATCATCTCATTGTGTAATGATCGAATGTGGGTGTACCTCTGAATCATCTGGGGAGCTCTTAGAGGTTTCTACACTCCTTCTGGAGATTCAGACTTCAGTTGGCAACAAGGCTTGGGGATCTGACTGTATGTGTCCCTCAGGTGACTCAAATGGCACAGGGCCATTGGCTGTGTTTGGAAGTTGGAGTCCAATGCCCCCCTTTGATTGGACAGTCTGGGATACTAAGACTCAACATGGGACTTGCCCAACGTCACGTGGCAAGTGAGTGGGGCCTTTGCACAGGCTTTACGGCCTGAACCCAAAGCTCATTCTCCTTTTCCAAGCCACCTATAGTCAAATTCTCAAAATGGGCCAGGAAGCCTGGCCAAGAGTATGACTGTGGTTTTCCCCAGCACTTGGTTTCCTTCTCATACCCAAATTATGACTTGGAATGGTGCCCGTTTCCGGGGCCTGGAGAGGGAGGGATTCAAGAGCTGAGATTCTACAGGGAAAAGAAAACTGCAAGAGGCTGTTCAGCAGGTCCACGGGGGTTTCCCAGTGGCGAGCTCCAGGATCCAAAGATGACTCAGACACCAGCTTCATTTTCCATTTCAGGAGAAAGGGGAGGGAACGCCTTCCCTCCAAGGGAGGAGACAGAGTGGAGAAGGGCCAGTCATCAGTTGAAGGGGCCCGACTCAGGAAGAGCCACACCATCCAGCACTCGGAAGAAAGAGGAAGCTGCCTACCAAAACCAAGTTGAATCTCTCAAGCATTTTTCTGGAAACTCTGCCTCAATCTCTTCTTAACCCCACACCCCCAGAACCACTTAAGCCTAGGGATTCACTGCTCCTTTTCCCCCTTCCCACCATCCCATCACATATTTCACTGTCTCCTTTCTTCCTCTCTTTTTATCTATTTATTTGTTTGGTTTTATTTTTGTTTGCACTGGGTCTTTGGTGCTGTGCATGGGCTTTCTCTACTTGCAGTGAGTGCGGGTTACTCTTCGTTGAGGTGCGCAAGCTTTTTACGGTGGCTTCTCTTGTGAAGGCTCTAGGGCTAGCAGGCTTCAGTCTTGCAGCACACAGGCTCACTAGTTGTGGCCAGTAGTTGTGGTTCACAGGCTTAGATGCTCTGAGACACCGGGAATCTTCCCTGACCAGGTATCAAACCCGGGTCCCCTGCATTAGCAGGCAGTTCTTATCCACTGTGCCAATAAAAAGGAAGTCCCTTTTCTTTCTCTTTTTTAAAAGTCTGGAATGGTATCTTGATATTTGGAGTCTGATGTCCTGGATTTGAATCCCAGCTCAACCTCTTATGAGCTCTGACCTGGGTAGAGTCATGCCCCATCTTGGAACCTCAGTTTCCTCACCTTTAAAGTGGGGGATAATATTACCTTCTCTGATTACATTATTATTGTTATTATTATTCTGGCCATTGTGGGATCTGAGTTCCCCAACTGGGATTGAACTCAGGCCCTTGGCAGTCAAAGTACAGAGTCCTAACCATTGGACGGCCAGGGAATTCCCATATCTTCTCTAATTATGAGGATGAAACAAGATCACATAGATACTTAATAAACAGAAGATATTTTCTCAGAAGCACTAGATCATGTGAGTCATTAAAAGACCAGAGAGATTTGTTGAGCTGAAACAAGGTGCTTAAAAGAACTGTTGAGCTGGAAAGCACCTCAGAAATCTTTGAGCCTTAATGACTTCCAAACCAGAGTCCAAGGGAACTGTTTACAATATTTCCAAATGATAAGGGAAGTCACACATCTATTTTTGATAGAGTCTCAAGTTTCTTTACCTTTGTCTGGAATTGGATCAACTCAAGGTGATAACATGGTTATCACATGCTGTTCAGAAGTTCTGGTTGGCAAGTTATATGGGTCTTTGAAAAGTTTTTTTTTTTTTTAATGTGAAAATAATTAGCAGAGGGTAGATTAAATGATGGAAAACATTAATCTTGTCCAACTCCTCATTTCATAAACAGGGAAGCTGAGGTTTAAAGAAGGAAGTGACTTGCTAGTCACCCAGCTAGTATGGCAAGCTGTCAAAAACTTGAATTCTTTTCCTGGAACCAGTTACTTCCCTTCTTTCCATTCCAGAGGAGAACCTACGATCAAGAAAATCAAGGGGGTTTGGTTGGCTGAGGCAGGAGTAAAATGACTCATCAACTTGCTGTTGCCCTTTCTCTATTCTTGACTTATTCAGCAAATATTTACTGAACGTCCACACTGTTTGAACTCATAACAGGTTAGAGAGGAAAGAGTTATGGCGGCAGACAGCGTCAGGATCTGCTTCCAGGTATGACTTCAGAACCTGGGCCTCCCCGATACCCTCACCCATTATAAATATAAATGGATATACAGCTATAACTGAATATCTACATTATAAAACACCCACTACTGTGTCTTCTAATATAGCTAAGTTGTGTCAGAGGACAAGGACAGTCTCATTTTAACATGTACAAATCTTCCTGACACTCATTAGGGCATAAAATCAGTGCTGCGGTATTGGAAGCACCTGAATTTTAAAACAGGTTTTTTTGTTTGTTTGTTTGTTTTATTTTGGCCGTTTCATGTTGCATATGGGATCTTAGCTTCTGGACCAGTGATAGAACTCCTGCCCCCTGTATTGGAGGCCGGGAGTTTTAACCACTGGATGACCAGGGAAATCCCCACCTGAATTCTGTCACTAACTCTATATTTTTGAGACAGTGATGTTGCTTTCCTTCTCTGGCCCTTAGTTTTAATTATCTATAAACCAGAAACAGTGTGGTGTGGACTTGCTGGCTGGTTCATTTCAAGCTATCCTAGCCTATAACTAGGAGAAAGAAGATGTTGGGAGTTTAGGCTGAAAACGGAATGGACGTTATCATTTCGTTAACTCCCAAACATCTTTCCCTCGCCCTTTGCCACTCGTCAACCGTCTGCTCTCGCCGCACCTTTTTTTTTTCCTCAACATTCTCCTCTAGAGGGCAAGCAAGCTCTACGTTCTGTTGCCATACTTCCGTTCGCCTTCATTTTTTTCTTGTGCGCACGTGCACATCTCATTTCCGGGCTGCCCTACTTTGTTTGGCACCACGCCTGCGCACTATCAGCCCCGCCCCCTCCACCCCGGAAACGCTTCCTTCCTACGCAGCCGCTACACCCGCTGCAACCGGTGGACCTTTGCCTCTCTAGGCCAGTAGGGCCTCTCCTCCATGGTCCTGACTGTCAGCACCGTTTCGGTAGCCAGTCGGTGCGGCTGGGCCGCGCTCGGACGCTTCGGATCCTCGAGACCGTAACCGGTGAGTGAACCGCACAGGAGCTCGAGGACGAGCGGGGCCCGAGCAAGCTGGAAAGGGCAGGGTTTCCCCTCACGCTGGGAATGGGTCTGTCCGCCTCGTCCTCCCTCCCTCTCCCGAAATGGGCTCGCCGCCTCCCTCCCAGTCCCTCCTCCCGGGCGGGGCGACGTTGTCATGGTGACGGCGGGCTGTCTGAGGGCAGGCGTGTGTCCTCGCAGGTGCAGGGGCGGCCCCGGGCCCATGGCGCGGCGGCGGCGCTGACCCGGGCCCGGGCGGCGGCCGGGCCCCGGGGGCCGCCATGGCGGGCCAGTTCCGCAGCTACGTGTGGGACCCGTTGCTGATCCTGTCTCAGATCGTCCTCATGCAGACCGTCTATTACGGCTCGCTGGGCCTGTGGCTGGCGCTGGTGGACGGGCTGGTGCACAGCAGCCCCTCGCTGGACCAGGTGTTCGACGCCGAGGTAGGATCCCGGGCTGGCGCGGGCGGCGTTTCGGCCTCACCTGGTGGTCTGACACTACCAGGCTCCAGACCTGGCTGAACCACCTGACACTGAGGACGTGACTTCACTTCTCTAAGCCCCAGGATCTCGGGTGCCAAATTGCGGCGGGGGGAATGGGTAAAAGAGCGTTCCTTGGAGGTATAGTGAGAACTGCCTAGACTTTGGACAGGCCTCTGTTTAAGTTATACGTACTAGCTGTGTAACCTGGGGCAAGTGTTGTCCTCTCTCTGAACCATCATTTTTCCTGTCTGCAAAATCTTGAGACTGCTAGCACGGAGGCCGTGGACTGCAGTACACAGAGCCTGGCTTTGGATTCAGAATGCTTAGTGTCCAGCCCAGGCTGAAACATACCAGCTGTGGGACTTTGGGCAAGTTGCTTCATCTTTCTGAGCCTGTTTCCTCTTCCGGAATAAAATAATCGTCAGCAAATGTTATGAGACCCAGAGGGGCCTGGGAATAAGAAAGTGCTTTGTAAAAGTGTAATGGAGGGCGGAGAAGTGTTAGCTTCACAGAAGCAGATGTGGTATGTAGTAATAATAACAGTTCTTGGAGCCAGGAGATTTGGGATGGAATCTTTTCTCCTGCTTATCTTCTGTGCAGCCATTGGGCAAGTTACTATCCCAAAAGAGATAATAGTAAGCAAGTTATTATCCAAAAAAGGTAACAACACTAAAAATAATTTTATGAGGTTATTGTGAGGATACTATGGAGTAATGAATGTTAGTGTTGCATGCTGAAAGAGTGTAGATGTTCTGTATTTGATAGTACTGTAACAATAGTGATGGAAGCTGCATACCTACCAGGTGCCTAGTAGTATCCTTTTAGGAGGCTCTGTCCTCCTGAGAAGGACATTCGGACATCTGAGGGTTTGTTGAAGAGCTATCTCATGCACGCCACCTGAATTCTAGACCAGTAGTTGACAGACCTTTTTGTAAAGGGCAAGATTTTAGGTCACAGCTACTCAATTCTGCCATCATAGCACAAAAGCAGCCATGGACAATACTAAGTGAATAGGTGTGACTGTGTTTCAATAAAACTTTATTTACAAAAATAAGTGCCTGGTCCCTGGGGCCATAGTTTGCTGAACACTGTTCCAACTTTTATGCTGCTTACTTACTGTATCACTTTGGGCAAGTTACTTAACTTCTTTGGGTTCTTATTCCTTCTTTGTAAAATGAGGATAGTGATCCTTTCCTGGCTACTGTGAGGGGTCGGGTGAGATACAGTGATGGATGTCTGTAAAACCAGCTTAGAAATAGGCTAAGAAATAGGCCGCCATACAGACCAAGGGGCGTATTGGCTTCTTGTGGTCCCAGCAGGATGTTTGTTTCTTGGAGGGGGGTCCTGGAGCCTACGGGCTCTGCCAGTTTTCTCCTCCAGCGTATTTCCATTTGTGATTTCCCCCTCAGATCCTGGGCTTTTCCACCCCTCCAGGCCGGCTCTCCACGATGTCCTTCGTCCTCAACGCCCTCACCTGGTGAGTATCACCAGTTTTCCTGTCCAGCTTTTGAGGTCTTAGCGCTGGAACTAACTTTCTGATTTGGACCTGACACAGGCTGGCACTTGTTCCTGGGTAGAGGTGGACTAACATGGGTGGCAGAGACCAGTTCTGGGACTGGCTCCATCATAGGATTTCTTCCACCACTGTTTTGACTTGGCTGGAAAGCTCTTATGTCACTCTGAATATGCTGCCCGGGGACCGCTTCCCTCTCAGATCACTTCCCTGATGTGGAATGAGGTGAGGGAAAGATTGGACTGGGAGTCAGGAGAACTGGATTCTATTCTTGGCCCATGTGCCATCAGCCAAGTTCCTTCCCTTCTCTCTGGGCGTCAGGTCCTCACTTGTACGCTGAGGACTTGAACTGAGAGGCGGTTTAAGTGAAGTGATTAAGAGCTTAGGCTCTAGAGGCTGACTCACTTGGCTTTGACTCTCAGCTCTACCACTAGTCTAGTGACTGTGGACAAGTTAATCTGTCTAAGCTCCAGTTTCTTCACCAGTAAAATGAGGCTAATAATATTACCCACCTCATAATGGTAAGGCTTTCATGAGTTCATTCACAGGAGGTACTTTGAACAGTGCCTTGCACGTTGCTATTCTTGACCTTTCACTGGAGGTTGAACATTGGTGGGGTGACTGTAACCTGGATTTGGCTCCCAGATATGTTCTGTTTGACTTACCCAGTTGTCAACCCATGCAGGGGGTTTAAGATTTTTTTTTTCCCACTTAATTGAAAATCAGGATATTTTATATTAAAAACCTAGATTTCTGCCGTCTCTTAAGAAAATGGGATGATCAACCGATTCCAGGCCAGCCTCCTAGCCTGGTGGTTTGTCTCGCTTTAGGCCCCACTTTAAATGGAACATGTCTGCTTCGTGGTGCCACAGTCCTCCCCAGTCTCTCGGAGCCCCTTGAGTGGCAGCTGCCCTGATCGTCATGCTCATACTTTGTCCTCCTTCCCTGCCTGACTTACTCTCAGCACTACCCGCCGGGCTCCTCTGGGCATCTGACATTAACCCCTGCCCCCCACTTGTCTCGCTTGCTTCTGACCCCTGTGCTGTCATCCTGTGTCCCCACACCCCCAGATACGCTAATCGAAGGCCAGGACAAGCCAGTGACAGCCCACTGCCGTCCTCTCCCCACAGTGCCCTGGGCTTGCTGCACTTCATCCGGCGAGGGAAGCAGTGCCTGGACTTCACGGTCACTGTCCATTTCTTTCACCTCCTGGGCTGCTGGCTCTACAGCTCCCGTTTCCCCTCGGCGCTGACCTGGTGGCTGGTCCAGGCCGTGTGCATTGCACTCATGGCTGTCATCGGGGAGTACCTATGCATGCGGTCGGAGCTCAAGGAGATCCCCCTCAACTCAGCCCCGAAGTCCAGTGTGTAGTGTTGGGTCCTTTGGACACCCTGCTGGGCACTTGACCACCCCTCCAACCCCTTGGGCTGCTCGGACCGCCAGATGAGGTCCAGCCCAGGCCTGAGAGGAACCCGGGAAATGTGAAGTCTTGGTTGGTGTCGGGGAGAGAGTGAGGTCCCCGTCAAGAAGGTGGGTAGCGGGGCAGGATCAGAGCTGCAAGAACCACCTCTGTCCGCGGAAGCCTTGGTGTCTGGGAGGTCGGCGTGGGCACCTCTTTCAGAGTCATAGCAGAATTGGAACCATGTCACTCTTGAGCCACCATACCTGTCACCAGCCTGTTATTTTAAAAAAGAAAAAAAAAAAAAATCAAAGATACCTGATCGGAGCGAACCACTCTTCTAGCCATCTGTCTTACCTTCTGGGACAGCAGTTACATACTGTTTCCACGTTGCCCTGACTATGGCTGTTCAGTTGGAACAACCCTTGGTTTCTGGATCCAAAGCCACAGAAAGAGATCTAGGTGCCCAGTAAGTAGCAGGCTGCTGTCAGGCAGAGAATGGCAGGTGGAGGCATCAAGCAAAAAAAAGAAAACCCAAAAAACGCACAACCTGTGTTCTGCTGCACGCATGCGCGCACACACCCCTGAACCCCGTGACTGTCTTCCGGTTCTCTCTACTGGGTCCCCACCCTGCTGCCAGCTTTCCACATAGCGGGCCAGAGGACCCAGAGAAGAATCCCAGCATTGCTGCCCATCTCGTGTTTGACCTGGAGTCACGACTTGTTCTCTAGGAATGACCAGGCACTCCAGCTCCCACAGGACCTCCGTTCTGGTGGTAGTTCCCTTTTCCTGCCTTATTTGGAATCCCACAGTGGGAGGGAACTGTGAGCGCCCCAGACCCAGGGAGCCCAGCCTTCCAGCTTGAGGTGTACTTGGTTGTACTGAAGGAGATAGGAAATTGCTACCAAGGTTTTTCTTTGAGGTGGAGTGTCCTCTGTGAGGGGGCTTGCAGTTGCCCTTACTGTGTACATAAATACAGTATTTTCCACGGTTCTGCCTGCGCTTTATTTTATAATGCCATGCTTGGGACTGGGAGGGGTCAGCACAGTCAGACATTCATTAGAGCCAGGAGATATAAAGAATTATTAGGCCACCTTTTTTTTTTTTTTTCCCCTTCTTGAGCCCAGGTGTTCCTCCAGTTGGTTAAAACATGGAGTGCAGGGAACTCCTGTGTCCCACCCTGACCTGCAGCCTTCTCCGCTTTGCCTTGGGCGAACTGCCATGACTCAGGATGCCTTTCCCACTTGCCAGTGATTTCTGACTCTGCCAGTGAAACACACCGGTCTAGACCCACTTCCTCATAGAAACCACTGCTGCTCCCCATGGGCCCTCCGAAGCCTCCCTGAGCGAGCTGATGGAGTTCCTCTTGCAGAGTTAGGGCTACACAGATGGGAACTTGTGCCATCTCCCCCAGAAGCCTTTCAGCCTCCTGGCTCCCAGCCCCGCAGGATAGGTAGTGGAGGCTGACAGGATGAAAGCTGAAGAGTGAACATGCCCGGGCAGAAGCTGGGAAAAGGCTCGGGTGAGGCGCCTCAGAAACAGGGCACCCTGGCCAAGCAGGGAGGGAGCGGGTTGTTTATGGGCCGCTAATCCTGGCTGCAGAGTCCAGGAGGTAAGACTGGGCTGAGATGGCCTCCCCTGTGTCAGTGGGTTTCCTCCAGACACCAGAGACTCCACAGGCAGGTGACTCCCTTTATTCTGAGGAAAGCCTCAGAGCCCTCCCGTCACGTGGCCAGCTGCGGTGGCGCCACCTCTTTGGGACTTTCCCACAAGGGCTCGTGACACCCCGCTGCGTGTCTTCTCTGATGACGGGCCTCTGCCCCCAGAGTGTCAGTTGGATCTTTTTTGGAAACTGCCAAAAGTCAGGGGAGCCAACGTGTTTTTTTGTTTTTTTTTTTAATAATAAATGACTAAGCTGCTACTTTACTGAGATGTTGATGAATTCTAAAGTGACAAAGCAGTGTCTAGAGGCAAATTCCAGAGGAAGAAATAGCATCCACTGAGTACACGAGATGTCCAACAGTAGACTAAGTGCTGTACGTCTCCTTGCTCACTTAATCTTCCCAACAACCTTCACAAGTAGGAAGTATTGGGACTTTCCCTGGTGGTCCAGTGGTTAAGACTCCGCAGTCTCAGTGCAGAGGGCACAGATTTGATCCCTGGTTGGGGAACTAGGGTCCCATATATTGCTTGGTGTGACTGAAAAAAAGAAGTAGGAAAACCATCTGTGTCTTACAGGTGAGGAAACTGTAATAACTTGCCCAAGGTTACGTTAGGAGCTGGCAGACCAGGATTTGGGTTTCAGTAATGAAATTAGTAAACTCATTTTGAAGACATTAATAGTCAAGAATGGTTATATTCTTATTGGTTAAACAATCTGTACTTTGTAATCGTACTTTCTCATCCTACTGTATTGTAAATACTAAGGATGTAAAAAGCATTGTAACTATTACTTGTTTTCCAAGAAAAACTAATAGGCAGTACATTAAACATGGCCACAGATTTTCAAGTGAACATGAGGATGTCTGCAATGATTTTATTCCAAAGAAGAATACCGAGATCAGAAAGTTACCTCTACCCCTGCACTGAGTTGGTGTAGCTCTTGACTTTGTAGGGGTGTGATGGCTAGACACCCTGTTCTTCCCGTTCACTACTCAACTCCAGCTATTTGGAGAGAGAAGTGGGAACTAGGACATAGCTGGTACTCAGACTAGTTTATGACCTGAAGGGAGGATGGTAAGGGAGAAAGGGATGTCTAACTCAGAGGATGCCTCTAACCCCTAATTCTAGGCGGGCCTGTCCAGATCAGAGCCAAACGGGGGCCAGAATGGCACTGGGGGTGGGGGTGGTGGGAAGCTCCAGGTCCCCTTGAGTCTCATGGGAGGGACAATTAAAGCAGGTTAACTTCCCCTGGAAGGTGAGTCTTAACACTCTCTTCAGTGACTCCCCAGATCAGGGTAGCTTCCTCCTGGCATTCCCAGAGGGCAGTCAGCACTTAGACCAGGGACCACAGAGCCTTAGGGGCCTATTCTGGGCCCACAAGAGAGCGGCCTTGTGGAGGGGGAATTAAACGCTGCTGCCTTGGAGGACTTCCCTGGTGGTTCAGTGGCTAAGACTCCATGCTCCAAAGGCAGGGGGCGCAGGTTTGGTCCTTGGTGGAGGAACTAGATCCCACATGCTGTAATGTAACAGACCTGGCTCAGCCAAATTAAAAGCACATGTGTATTTTTTTTAAAAAAAAGCTGCTGTCTTGTTTGAGGTTTTCTGTAGGAAAGTAGCAAAGGGTGATGAAACAGTACTGAGACAAGGGGTAGAGAGAGCTGAGAGCTTTAGTCCTCATCCTGCCTACGTGGCCAAGCCAGGGAGAATTCTACGGGGCCCGATGTTAGAAGGCTCTAGAGAGCGGCCGTGGAGTGCCCGGTTAAGTCCTGGAGTCCCATTGCTAGCTGTGAGACCTTGGACAAGCTACTTAACCTTCCCTGGGTTGAACTTCCCTGGCTTCTTGTGAGGGTTCAGTGAGATGTCATATGTAAAGCACTGTGCCTGATATGTAAGAAGTGATTCATGAATCTAAGCAGTTAGGATTAAGACACCACGACCCCATCCCCATTTTACAGAGGAGACCCCTTTCTTTGGAGCCTTGGCTGTTAGATGGGGGACAGGCTTGTGCCCATAACGTAAGTACAGCAACAAAGTATTGAGCTCCTATGTGCCACGTGCTGTAAAGTAACGCGTTTCTAACTTAATCCAGTGACGTCGGCACCATTGTTTTCCCCATTATGCAGACAATGAAACTGAGGTTTAGGGATAAATAGCTTTCCTCAGCATCAAACAGCTGATAAGAAGCCAGGCCTGTCTGCCTCAGCAACCTCGTCCCCATTTCATATTCCAATCATGTTTAAATAGTTCATGGCCCACACTGGGAGAGGGGCAGCCTCCAGGATCCAGATGCTATTTTAGCAAAAGGTTGTGAACTTGAACATAAGGTTGGCTTTTTAAACAAGCAGCTGGTTCCCTAAAGGTGGGCAGTTAGCCAACTGCCCATAAGTGAGAAACAGGGCCAGTACTGGCCTTGGGGCTTTATTATGGCAAGGAGGCATGGAAAAAAGGCCAAATGTTCAACATCCTGCAAGCTAATTTCAGCTACATCAAGCCTGATTTGCTCAGAGCCCTCTGGAATGGCTCTTAGTATCCCTCTTTTTATAAACAGATGAAATAGGCTCTGAGAGATCATGTGACTTGTTAAAAATTCAAACACTTAACATTTTTCCCTAGTTAACTGTTGGTTGGCCATTTCTCCTATAGTCAGTTTCTTTATCTCTGAGATCATCTGCAGCATCCTGCCCAAATCAGGATCTAACTGAACCCTGAAGAGGAGTCTCAGGTTGAGGTCGTTAAACAAAGGGAGAGTGGTAGTGGAGAGACCCTGGTTCTGGGATCATAGGAGGCGGGTTGCCTGAGCCTAAATACCAGCAGGTGGAAGGGATAAGGCTCCAAGGAGTGAACTGCTGGGAGTTATTCACATGCACGAGCCCTGCATCCTGTCTCCCCCCCTGTAGCACGCTGGCCATGCTGGGTCCCAACCAGCCTAGGCACACAGGCTCCTGTCTGCTCACTCGATGGCCTCCCCATGGGCTGCTCAGGCCCAGCTCTGGTTCCCAGTTGGGCAAAGCAGAAGTTGCCAATCTCCCCTAGGCTCAGGGCTTTTCATCCCCTACTTGGGGCTCCCTGGGGGAAGGTTCGAATGAAGATGAGTGCATCCCCCCTTGCCCCCGGGGTTGGTTGTATGATTTGGGAGCGAGTTGCCATGATTGCTCGCTGATAGCTCACTGGACAGAAGGTTACTTGAAGTTTGACAGAATGAAGGCACTTGGGAGGAAAGGTTGAGTAGAAGGTTGATGGGATTGATGTTCTGGGCAAGGGAGTCGAAATGGGGAGTACCCAGGAGTCAGGCTGGAGCGGGCATGTAGCTTGAGGTGGGGGTTGCAGGAATGGAAGTTGTGTGGAGGGATAGGGGCGGGATGCCCGGGACGGGAACTCTGCACCTGGTTACCACAGGTGGGGAACAGTGAGGTACAGAGTGGTCCCATGCCAGGCTGTCTGCGGCGGCCTGGTTTCTGCTGATGCCGACCCCAGGGATACTCAGTCACAGTGCTGGGCCCCAGTGGGGAGGAGGGACGTGAACCTGTGGATTCAGCGGGAGCCTCTCCTGTCCTTCCCCCTCCCTCCCAATCTGAGGGTCTCCATCACTGCCCTGACTCCCTGGGGGTGGGGTTGGAGGCTCGGCGCCCCTCCGTGGCCCTGCTGCTTCCCAGAGTGCGCCTGCTTGCATCCAGGGGAAGATAGAGGATGACAGTCTTCGTTCAGAGAAAGCCTGGGCCCCCTTGGTTTTCCTCTCCCTAACGGCACATTCAGGGCCCTGTGGCTCCTACCAACAGCGGGGGTGACCCGACCGGATGTGGGGTTGGAGGATGGACGTTCTGTGTCTGTCACATGTGAGCAGTGAGACAAAAAACCAATTCCCGGCCTGACTGGTGCTTCCCATGACCCAGGAGGGGCACGGTTCACATTTCCAGCTGACATCTACTGACATCAGGCGCCATGATAATAAGGGCGCAACGCGCGTGTTTGACGGGCTGGGTGCGGTGTTGCACCTTTTTCCCCTTCGGGAGGTGGAATGAGGAGCAGCCAGGAGACCTGGTTTAGAGCTCTTACCGTGCCACTTCCCAGGACCATCCCATTTCGAAGCCGCAGTGGTTTCCTCTCCTAGCCTCACAGGGCCATTGTGAGGCACCCGGCAGCCAGGAAGCACACAACAAACGTTCCCCTTCTGTGACTTCATGGAGTGTCTCGCTCAGGAGGCCAGCTTGCAGAGTGGGGGAGGGGGACATCCCACTGCTTCTTTGTTCCGGGTTCTACACTGACGTCAGGGACCTGGGGACAGACTGAAATGACCCTGAAGTAGTGATTCACGCCCCCACCCCCAGTCCTTACCTTGTCGGAGAGACTCTTTCCTCCATCCTGTCCAGCCCCAGAAAGACAGGCAGAGCCAGTGGCATATGGGAGATTTTATTTGTAGACTTAGGAATTCTCCCGCCCTTCCCTCCCGGTCCATGATTGTGCCATCTCCCGCGCGCTCTCTGCACACCTCGGGCTCCGTCACACCTGCGAACGGAGACCTCAGCATCAGTCGGCAGTTAAGACCACCCCCAGGGGGCGCTGCAGGCCAGGGAGAGGGCTCGGGGACCCGGGGCGCTGCGACGCCCGGCCCATTGGAGATGCCTGCTTTGCTGATGGGGCAGCCTCCTTTCAGCTGGACCCCCAGGCCCCTCACCCTCTTCCTTTCTTGGAAACTCAGCAAAGGGGCTGAACTATTTCTTTTGTTAAGGAACTTTTTGTTCAGAGTAAATCCTATTTGTGGTTGGTGGTGGTGCTGGTGGTAATTTAGTCCCTACGTGGTGTCTGACTCTTTATGACCTCATGGACCATAGCCCACCAGGCTCCTCTGTCTATGTGTGTTTCCCAGGCAAGAATACTGGAGTGGGTTGCCATTTCCTCCTTCAGGGGATCCTCCTGACCCAGGGATCGAACCCAGGTCTCCTGCATTGGCAGGGGATTCTTTACTGTTGAGCCACCAGGGAAGTCCAAGTCTTATTCAAGGCATGAATAAATAAAATAGAGTGTAGATCGAAGAGGGGATAGGATTCAGCAGAGCCCTACTTGACCTCTCCCTCTTCCCCCGACATTTGGAAATCCCTGGACTCATTTCCCAATGAGATTCTGAACCGCAGCAGTTTGGTCCCTCCTAGGCCTCTAGGCAATGGATGCCCTGCCTCAGGACCACGTTTCTCAGTGTCCTCCTTCCCCAGAGCCCCTACTTGGGTCCTGAGAGGTCCACTGACCTGCTGCATGGCCTTGGTCAATGGCTTCTGCCTCTCTGGGCTTCCCTCTCTGGGCGGAAGGTCAGGCCTCCCAGCACCGCCAGCCATAGCCCCCAAGACTCTGGACCCTATGCCCCCGGCTCTGGGCCCAGCTCGGGGCCAGTGTTTCACCCTGGCCTGGCGGTGGTGGTGTCACACCTTGTACAGATGGACCATCGGCATCTCCAGTGACGCCGAGCAGAAGCGGGTGCAGCAGCGCCTGACCCAGCGCAAGGCGGAGGATCTGCACATCACCCGGGGCCCTGGGAGGTGGACTCGTGTGGGCAGCCCCTCAAACCAGACCCGCTGGTTTGCTCTTTCCGGCTGCTTCACATCCTTCACAGGAGTTCTGTCCTGGTGGGTCTTCCGGAAGATGACTCGGGGGTCCCCAGTGGGTGGCTCCTGTGCCTGGGCTCTGGGACTGGTGGTCAGGCTGTGACCCCTCGATGTCATCGGGGCCTCAGGCTCCATCTGCTCCTCTTTCTGTGGCATAGCCTCCTGTGCCCTGGGCCTCGACTCCTCACACTCCTCAGGCTCCACTGTGGGCTTTAATTTCTCGGAGTCCAGTTTCTGGTAGGAACACCCAGCCTCCTCCTGGAGCTCTTTGTTATTTTGTTCCACTTCATCCCAGACGTTATCGTACCTGGCAGGGAGAGGAACAGTGGTCAGCAGCATAGGACCGAGGCTCCGGTCCTCCACTAGTCCCGAGACAGCTGCGCTGCCGCTGGCTCAGGGGGCCTGTCAGGAAAGCCACAGAGAGCCCAGAAAGAAGCTTCTCCACCACTCAGAGACCTTGCGCCTGGGGGCAGGGTATGCGGTGACAAGAACTGGCAGAAGGGATGTGAGAGGCTAGAAAAGCCTATAGCAATGGCTAGTAGTTAGGACACTAGAAACGTGTATTACCTGCATCGGCCACTGGGTTAGGGCTCTGTCTCTCTGGATTTCAGTTGACAGAGTGGACTGGTCCAGTTTGTTTTTTTTTTTTTTTAATTTTTTTCTTGTTCCAAGACATCTTAGAAAGTAGCTCCAATGACCGCCCCCCTTACCCCGATCCCACCTCACTTCTGAAGGGGCAGCATAGCTTCCTCTCAACAACACAGTTGGGGCTTGGGGCCAGTTAGGGCTGGCTGCTTTAAAAAGGGTTGGAAAACTCTGGGACTAGATGGTCCTGACCCTTTGGGCTCAGTGTTTCCTGATCTCCTGTATCGAGGAGGTCAACTTAGAGGGAGGGAACCAGAGGGGTGGAGTTTGCCAGAGGTGTTAGACTTTCCAAAAGGGTATCTGTCACAGACTGAAGTCCTCTGCAATGTGGCCGCCCCGTCCTAGCTGAGCACGTGTGGGGAGGGAGAGGCCTCACGCTCAGGGTTAGACAACACTGAGGACAGTCACGGCTCCCGCTGGCTGGGGGCCACCAGGTGTCAGGCCCAGGACCCTCAGCACAGATCCGCAAGGCCAAAGGCGGCTTGGAGAACACAGGCTTTGGGGAGACACTGTGATTCAGGCTTGCTTCTGCCTCTTAACATCTGTGTCATTTGGGGCAAGAAAGGTGTCAGAGCCTTAGTTCCCTTGTCTGAAAACAGAGATAATTCTGTCTACCTAATAGGGTTTTTATGGAGAAGATTAGGTGGGAAAATGCTCAGCAGGGTACCTGGCCCTTGAAGAGTGAAAGGGAAAGTCGCTCAGTCGTGTCTGACTCTTTGTGACCCCATGGTCTGTTCAGTCCATGAAATTCTCCAGACAAGAATACTGGAGTGAGTAGCCTTTCCCTTCTCCAAGGGATCTTCCCAACCCAGGGATTGAACCCAGGTCTCCTGCCTTGCAGGCAGATTCTTTACCAACTGAGCTATCAGGGAAGCCCTTAGCAGGTGCCTTATAAATGTCAGCTTTCTTAGCATTGCTGTGAAGTGGGAGGGAGCTTGGCCTCAGCAGGATGACTAGTCTGTGGGTGAATCTGTGGGTGGTGATGAATTGGGAGGGGCGGGAAGGGGGCCCGCTTGCTCAGAGCCCCAGATGGTAGTTAGTCCCATGACTGGATGATTATGACCATGCTTATGACAACAGCTCTGATTTCAGCTGGGAACAGCTTCAAATCCTAGCTCTGCCACTTAGCAGTTCAGTTAATGGAACAAGTTACAGCATATCTTGATCCCCAACTCTCCATCACTAAAATAGGGCTACTAAATGGCTCCCTTTCTCCCAGAGCCTTGTCAAAATGCGGGTTTCTAAACTTTTTAGCACAGTGCCTGTTCCTAGTAAAGACAGCTATTGGGCCCATGATGGGGGCCATGGGTGGGCCAAGCTCACCCAGAGGAGATCCCCAGGATCTTTGGAATCCTGAGCAGTGAATTCCAACACCTTCTGGCCAGGTTATGCAGTTCTTGGATCCGAGGGTTTGAGCTTTTGAGCAGCTTCAAGAGTGACAAGTGTTTTAATACCTGCCAGGGATGAAGAGACAGGAAAAAAAAAAAAAAAAGGAAGCTTCAGCTTTCTTGGGATAGCCTCCCAACTCCCACCTGGAGTTTGGCTCAGCTCAGCTCATGGTGAGGCTAGTTGACTCTGTCCGGGTCACCCGTGGCAGCCCCGAGCAGCACAGTGTGGGGGCTTAGGCTGTCTTTAGTGGGCACCCAAATGTGGCATCTCACCATTTTAAGTCGATTCCGCACGATTACTTTGCTGACAGGCTGATGTATCTTGTCCTCTGGTTCCTTAGCTTGCATCTGACAGAGAAAGGGAAGGAGCGGGGTGGGGGGAAATGCTAACACAGGATGAGCCCCCTGAACACCCGGTAATGCCTCTCCACTGGGCTTGGGTTGATAAACCCTAGACTGTGATTTTTGTCACCTTGGTTTGGGGGCGGAAATGGGGAGTCTGTTCTCACTCTCTTGACCCCCCTTCACCTCTCCCCCTCCCCCTAGATGGAAAGAACCCCACCCTGGGCGTGGTTGGATGCTTTGTTGAGACCTCCACTAGATCCAGTCCCAAGTCCAACCTTGGAAACCACCTTATTCTTGGGCCTCTTCTTTGTCGGTGGACTCATGCTGGAGCTGTGGCACATATTGGACAGATGGCGCAAGACTGGTGCCTGGCCCTGCCTGCGCCCTGTCCGCCCCCACACTCAGGCTGGGCATCAGGACGCTTGTGCTGGTGCTCCCAGGGAGGGGGGCTGTGACATCACTGAAATGTGTGACAGTGGCAGGTCTCCAAGGAGCGTGTGTGCGGCAGGGGTGGAGGCTGAGAAGCTGACTCCTGTCCGTGCAGGCGCCTAGGAGGCGCCAGGCAGAGACGTACACTGTCACTATTTTCCTGCAAGGTAGGAAGATTCCCCACACACACATTTTTTAATGAAAAAATCAGGGTTCAAATAAATTAAATAATTTACTCAAGGCCAACACAGCTGGAGAATGGTAGAGCTGGAAACATAAGGCCTGACAATCAGCCCATGAAACCTGGTTCCCAACTGTGCTCATCTGTTCATTCATGTCATATATGTTCATTCGTGTGCATCTGCTGTGTGTCCGGTGTGTTCTAGGTGCTGGAATAAAAAAAAAAATTCTGCCATCAAGGAACTTACATTCTAGTGGAGAAGAGACAGTATGTGTTCTTGTAAAGATTCAATAATGGGCTGTCTGAAACAAAGTATGTATATGTGTGTGTGAATGTGTGTTTATCATGAATTTTACTGAAAGAAATCTAAAATAATAAAATTCTACAAATACTCTGTTGTGAATCCTGTAGGGCCGGTTTGCTCTTGCAGTATACTTTTCTCAAATTTTGCCTAACTCTTGCATCCATAGTCAACCTATGGTTGTAACTGATGAACAGGTGTCATTCCAACATGAGTGTTGATGTTTTCATTCATATTAAAGAGTAAGAAGAAAGTGAAAAAGTGGAGGAACAAAGATGTTGGAATTCATTTCTCAATGATCTAATTGATTTACTGCAATAAAGTGAATTACCAGAGTCTTTTGGTTTCCCAGTGTATATAAAAGTTACACTATACTGTAGTCTATTAAATGTGCAATATTGGCATTATGTCTAAAAATGTGCATACCTTAATTTAAAAATACTTAATTGATAAAAAAGCCTTATCATCTGAGCCTTCAGTGAGCTGTAAGAGTAACATCAAAGACCACAAGTCACCATAACAAGTAGAGTAGTGAAAAGGTTTGGAATATTGCGAAAATTACCAAAATGAGACACAGAGACATGAAGTGAGCAAATGCTGTTGGAAAAATGGCGCTGACAGACTTGCTGGACACAGGGTCTCCACAAACCTTCAGTTTGTAAAAAGCTCACTCTCTGTGAAGTGCAGTAAAGTGAAATAACATGAGATCTGTCTGTAACAGCTATAGACAGCACACATTTACATTATTAACATTTCCTCCCTGTGCTTTGGCCACCTGATGCACAAAGTCAACTCATTGGAAATGACCCTGATGCTGGGAAAAGATTGAAGGCAGGAGGAGAAGGAGGTGACAGAGGAAGAGATGGTTGGGTGGCATCACCAACTCAGTGGACATGAGTTTGAGCAAACTCAGGGAGATAGCGAAGGACAGGGAAGCCTGGCGTGCTGCAGTCCATGGGGTCGCAAAGAGTCAGACATGACTTCGTGACTGAACGCCACCAATGAACATTTCCTCCCTGGTGTTGTTAAGGCTAGACCAGAGGTTGGCAATTTCTTCTTTAAGAAGCAAGATAGTGAATACATTAAATTTTGCAGGCCATGTAGTTGCAACTGCTCAACTGCTCTTGGAATGTGAAAGCAGCCACAGATAAGGAAAAGAGTGGGCCTGACTGTGTTGCAGTAAAATTTATTTACAACAATAGCGGGCCGGATTTGGTCCAGGACCATCCCCTGGCCTAGACAATCAACAGGACAATAAACCAAAGCCTGACTTGTCACACTTACTTATTTCTGTGGTGTAAATACTTCAGCCTGCCAGCGTGATGTCACTGAATGCAGGTTTGAACAGAAAGGCAGTCACCTCTGTTATATATTACATATTTCTACTGTATTTCTACAGTTGTAAAGATTCCCAAGATCATAGATAGTAGCAAAAGGTAGTAAGAAATTAGGAAGTGTTGAGTTTGAGCACTTTCCATCTTTGTTTTTAATATCATTAACTCAATGAAGTTGGTATGATTTAAGTTTTAATGATCGTGTTGCATAATGAACAGCCAGTTGAGTTCCTAAAAATGTCATATGCCTCTGTTAACAGCATGCTCCTGTTAACGTTAGATGGAAAGAAGTGTGTGGAGAGAAGTAAACAAGGTGGATGGGAAATGGAGAACAAAGGTGGAAAGTTTGCTGTATTAAAAGGGATGGGGCTTCGCTGGTGGCTCAGTGGTGAAGAATCTGCCAGCCAATGCAGGCGACGTGGGTTCGATCCCTGACCTGGGAAGATCCCACATGCCTCAGAGTATTTAAGCCCATGCAGCGTAACTGCTTTACCTGTGCTCTAGAGCCTGTGAGCCATGACTACTGAAGCCTGTGTGCCCTGGAGCCCATGCTTCCCAAGAGAAGCCACTGCAGTGAGAAGCTTGTGCACCGCAAGTAGAAAACTCACCGCCACTAGAGAAATGCCGGTGCAGCAACGAAGACCCAACGCAGCCGAAAGGATGAACACTGCTATATTTGAAATGGATGACCAACAGGGTCCTACTGCACAGCCCAGGGAACTCTGCTCAGTGTTCCGTGGCAGCCTGGATGGGAGGAAGTTCGGAGGAGAATGGGTACATGTGTATGTATGGCTGAGTCCCTTCGCTGTCCACCTGAAACTATCACAGCATTGTTAATCGTCTATACTGCAATACAAAATAAAAAGCCTTTTAAAGAAGAATGGAATAGGACCCTTTCACTGACAAGATGAGATGTGAGGAGAGACCCGGAGGAGGTGAGGGAAGTGGGGAGAGGTAGTGGCAGAAGGTGAGGACAGAGAAAGTCCTGGTGAGGGGCTGGGCCAGATCGTGGGAGATTGGAACAACTCAGGCTGCTCTGAGTGATCTGCCCACCTGGCCGCGTCTGAATAATCGGAAAAGCTTGTGACGTACAGCTTCTCCCTCACCACCCACTCAGTCGGCCAGTTTGATACCCAGCAAGTGTGGGAACCAAATCCACACCACACCTAGATGGAGGGGTGTGCATTCATTTGGGGTGCTCACCTCTGCCTTTTAGGGGAGGTGGATCAAGACCAGACTACTGCACAGCTTCTTTTTTTTTTTTTTTGGTTGTCAAATAATCCTTTCTTTTTCTTTTTCTTTGCAGTTCTTAACTAGCTGGGCACTCCACAGCACCACTGTTGATGCCATCTATGATGTCATGAGGGTGGCGGCCATCAACATTGCAGCCCACAGGCTGGGTGATCTCTTTAATGGTTCCAGAGAGTTCTCTAGCTAGAGACTGATGCTGCATCTGCTGGGCAGTGTTGACGATCTCATCAAAAGTGATGGTTCCACTGTGCTTAATGTTTTGCTGCTTCTTTCTGTCTCTTGGTGGTTCCTTGAGGGCTTTGATGATCGGACAGAAGCAGAAGGTACCACCTTAATCTGGGCCTGTCTGTTCTGAATGGTCAGTTTCACTGTAATACTCGGACCCTTCCAATCACCAGTTGCCTTGGTGATGTCATCACCAACCGTTTTTGGAGACAGACCCAGGGAGCCAATCTTGGGGGCCAGGGCAGACATGGCACTGACTTCCCCACTGGTGCACCAGTGCAAAAGGTACACGACTTTGATCTCGTTGAGGTCAAACTTTGGTGGCATGGTGAAGGCAGCTGGTGAACCCGGATTTGGGATGATTGAAGAAAGTTGCACCTTTGCCTCCTCTGAGCTGAAAGCTGCACAGCTTCTTATACGTCCATGCCCTTTCTTATTAGGGCAGAGATGAGTGGGTGGTAAAAACAAAAAAAGATGCTGTGGGCCAGAAAAGACTCAAGGAGGTGACTTTGGAGGGAAGGCAAGGCGAACACCCCACCTCTCCCTCTGTCTGCCTCAGTCCTCTCCCGGCTCCTCTGCCTGCTCGGGCTTTCCTCTCCCTGTCAGCATGATCTCAGCTCTTCCTGGACTCTGCTGGGCTCTGCTGGGCTGCATCAGGATCATCTGCACCTGCCACCTCGGCACAACAGCTGGGGCCCTGCTGTGCGCTGTCCTCTGAGCCCCGGGTGTGGTCCCTCCAGAACATGGGCTCCTCAAGGGTAGGGATTTGGGGCTGTTCTCTTTATTGCTAACCCCCCAGAGCCTTAGAAGAGTGCCTGGCTGACAAGAGGTACCCACTAAGTATTTTGTGAAAAAATGAAAATAAACGGCATTCTCTATGATAAGGGTAATGGTGAGCAGACTGCTGGAACCCTAAGGAGCAGCGTGGGGAGGGCAGGGAAGTCTTCTTAGAGATGGTGACAGATAACAAAGGAAGAACAGGGTTGCCAGGCAAAAGGCTGGGGCTCCTGGATTCTCAAATTACAGGTGTGGGAGAGAACTATGGAGTGGGCTATGTGCTGGAATAGAAGGTAGGAACCCAGAGTGATGGTGGCCAAACCCGGGGGAGTGAGCCAGACAGGCTCCATCACAGGCTGAGAGGCTTGGAGCTGGTCCTGAGGGTCAGGGCCTTGGGAGTGTTCCCAGGCGACGGGGCTTGAGTGGGCCCTGGCGGCTGGCCCGGCCGCCTCTGCATTCTGTTCCAGCCGGTTCTTTTCACACCGTCCCTCCCTTTCCTCCCTTCAGAAGCTTGGATGCATCCCCAGGAGGGCAGGACTTTTTCTCTGTGACCAGATGTCGTACCCCAACAACGGCTCCTAAAGCAGCACCCCCCTATTCAGTCTTGTTCATCTCTTCCATTAGCACGGTAAAAACCATTTATGGGCAGAGCGATACCCAAGGACACGCAGCTGGTCAGCCTTCTGGATCACATCCAAGGCACTTCAGTGAGAAACCACCACTCTCTTTTTTTCTCTTAGTTGTGGTAAAATACATATAACATTGACCATTAATCATTTTAAGTGGGCAGTTGAGTAGTGTCCCGTACTTTCACATTATTATGCAACATCACCACCATCCGTCTCCC
The DNA here is from genome assembly GCF_029407905.1 of Bubalus kerabau. Taxonomy (NCBI): domain Eukaryota; kingdom Metazoa; phylum Chordata; class Mammalia; order Artiodactyla; family Bovidae; genus Bubalus; species Bubalus kerabau. Next base: position 74,386,134 of record NC_073636.1, read on the forward strand.
AAACTCTTTTCATCCCCCAAAATGGAAACTCAATACCCGTTAAACGACAGCTCCCCATTCCCCAGCCCCCTCAACCCCAGCAACCACCATTCTACTTTCTGTCTCTGTGAACTTGACTACTCCAGGTACCTCATGTGAATGGAATCACACACTCTGTGTCTTGCTGTGATGATTTATTTCATTCAGCACAATGTCCTCAAGGTTCAGCTTGTGCCAGAATTCCCTTTTTAGGGCTGGATACTGTCGTCTTGTAAGTATCGACCATATTTTATCTGCTTATCCATTGGTGGGCACTTGGGTTGCGTCCACCTTCTCGGCTTCCGTGAATAATGCTGCTATGAACGAGTATAAGCTCACAAGTAGAATTGATGGGCCATATGGTAATTCTAATTTTAATTTCTTGAGGCCCCACCATAGCGTTTTCTATCATGGCTGCACTATTTTACATTCCCACTGACATTTCAGTTTCACCACATCCTCACCCACAGTTGTTATTTTTCACTCTTCCTTCCTTTTCTTCCTTCCTCCCTCCGTCCCTTTTCTTCTCTCCTCCTTTCTTTCTACAATAGCCGTACCAGTCGTTGTGGATCTCCTCTCTCTCGTGGTGGTTTTGTTTCACAGTGTGTGTGAGTCACTCAGTTCTATCCGACTCTTTGCGACCTCACGGACTGTAACCTGCCAGGCTCCTCTCCATGGAATCCTCCAGGCAAGAATACTGGAGTGGGTAGCCATTCCCTTCTCCAGGGAATCTTCCCCACCCAGGGATCAAACCCAGATCTCCTGCATTGCAGGCAAATTCTTTACTGTCTGAGACACCAGGGAAGTACCTATATATGGTGAAATGCACCCTTTTTAGTGTGCAGTTCTATGGTAAGTGCATGTTATTGTACAAACACCACAGTCAACGTGTAGAATGGTTTCATAACCTCCCTGAGTTCTCTCGTGTGATCTATTTGTAGTTAACTCCTTGTCCCACCCACAACCCTGGAAGCAGCGGATGTATTTTCAGTCCCTATAGCTTTACCTTTTCCAGAACATTATATAAACGCACTCCTATAGCTTATAGACTTTTGAGTAGAATTCATTCACTTAACGCATTTGCGATTTACACATGTTGGGTATATCAGTGCACTATCACAGCCAGGAAATTGATGTAAATACAGTAGACAGACCTCACTCAGGCGTGGTCAGCTCCACCTGCGCTCATTTGTGTTTGTGTGTTCCATCACCATGCTCATCTCTCTTGTGTTATCTGCCCCTCTCCCCACAGTCCCATCCCTAATCCCTGGAAAATCACAGATCATTCTCCACTTCTGCAATTTTATTGTTTCAAGAATGTTATGTGAGTAAGGACCCCACAGTATGTAACCTTTCGAGATGGACTTCTTTTCATTCAGGATAATGCTGTGGAGATCCATCCAAGTTGTTGCAGGTGTAACAGTTCCTTTTATAAATTAAAAATCATTACAGATTCACAGAAAATTCCAAAAAAATATAATAGAGGTCCTGTATCTTGTTCTCTCAGTCCCCGCCCCCGAAGGGTAACATCTTGCATAACTATATTCCAATGTCAGAACCGCTTGTAGATCCATGTAACCACGATCAAGATACAGAAGTGTTCCATCATCCCAGGCTCGCGAATGCTGTTTATAGCCATGCCCACACCCTCTTTCCTCTGACCCCTAACCCCTGGCAACCCATCTCCATTTCTATATTTTTGTTATTTCAACAGTGTTATACTGTATAAATGTAATCATACAATATGTACCATTTCAAACCTGATGCTTCCCCCCACCCACTCAAAAGAATGCTCTTGATACCCATCCAGTTGTTGTGGGTATCAATAATTTGTTCCTTTTTGGCTGAGTATTATTCCATGGTATGGATGTGCCGTGATTTGTTTAACCATTCACCCACTGAAGAACATTTGGGTTGTTTCTCATGTAGGGCTGTTACAAATAAAGCTGGCAGGCACACTCATGTACAGGTTTTACAGGGACATAGTTTAATGTCTCTGTAATAAATGTCAAGGAGGATGATTGCTAGATCATATGGTAAGTACATGTTTAGTTTTTCTAAGGAACCGCCAATCTATTTTCCAGAGGGACTATATCATTTTACATTCCCATCAGCAAGGTTTGAACGGTCTCGCTTCTCTGCATCCTGACCTGCTTTTAGTATGGTCACTAACTTTTAATTAACTGGCATAAAATGGATGCACAGTGCTTTTAATTTACATTTCCCTACTGGCTATTGATGTGGAGCATATTTTAATGTGTTTATTTGCCATCTCTGTATGCTCTGTGGTGAAATGTATGTTCAAATCTTTTGCTCATTTTCAACTGGATTGTTTGTTTTTTCACTGTTGAGTTTTGAGCGTTCTTATACAGACTAGATGAGTCCCTTTGTAAGATGTGTGATTTGCAGGTATTTTCTTCCCACATCTGTTTACCTTAAAAAAAAAAAAAACAAACAAACCTGTTTTCCCCTTGTGATGAGAACTCTTAAGATTGATCTGCTTTCTTGTATTTATTTGACTGTGCCGGCTCTCCATTGAGGCACGGGGGTCTTTTATTGGCAGCATGCAGGGTAAAGTGGAAGGCAGAAAATGCGCTTAATGAGCTGGGATCTGGCTAGGGATATTTCCAAATCATGTGTTAAAGGTGCAACTTGGTGTCTTCTTGCTGTTTAAACACAAGAGGTGGTAGGGAAATGGCAGCAGTTCTCAAGTGAGCAGCCTCCTGGAGAGACCTTTGCCAATGTCTGGAGACATTTCTGGTTGTCAGACCTGGAGAGGTTGCCACTGGCATCTAGTTAGTAGGGGCTGGGGAGGCTGCTGAATGGAGCTGTAATGGAAAAACCCCTCTCAACACCACCTCCTCCCTCCTGGGACTTCCCTGGTGGTACAAGGGACAAGAATGCACCACCAATGCAGGGGACATGAGTTCCATCCCTGGTCTGGGAAGATTCCGCATGAAGCAGCTAAGCCCATGGACCACAACTACTGAGCCCAAGTTCTAGAGCCAGGAAGCTGCAGCTACTGAGCCAGTGTGCTGCAGCTACCGAAGCCCACATGTCTAGAGTTCATGCTCCAAAACAAGAGAAGCCATGGCAAGGAGAAGCTCGTGCACTGTAACTAGAGAGTATCCCCTACTCACTGCAATTAGAGAAAGCCTGCATGAAGCAATGAAGACCCCACGCAACCAATAAATAAATAAAAAGAATTATCCTGCTTGAGATGTCAATAGTGCTGAAGTTGAGAAATCCTGAGCTAAAAGGGAGAACTGTTAAATATGAAGGAGCCAGGACTTTGTGGTTGAAAATTCTCAGCCCCTCTACCTGGCAAATGATAGTAAAGTTAAAAAGTGGTTTCCCAGCAAAGCTCAAATCTAGAGCAGCACCAGAAAAACATGGTCCAAAGGAAAGTGAGAATGTAACTATCAAATCTTTTGTGTGCATCTTGAGAAGATTTCAGACAATGCAGCAGAGTAGTCTTCAGTCAGATAAAAGACCTCAAAAGAAATGATGGGTGTTCCTCACAGATCCTCTGAATCAAGCAAGAGGAATCCTAGAAAGCTCAAGGGTGTTGACTGTTAGCCGATTCAGCAGAAGCCTAAGAGAAAGGCTTCAGTTCAGTTCAGTTCAGTCGCTCAGTCGTGTCCGACTCTTTGCGACCCCATGAATTGCACACCAGGCCTCCCTGTCCATCACCAACTCCCGGGAGTTCACTCAAACTCATGTCCATCCAGTCGGTGATGCCATCTCATCCTCTGTCGTCCCCTTCTCCTCCTGCCCCCAATCCCTCCCAGCATCAGGGTCAGTGCATCAACTCTTCGCATGAGGTGGCCAAAGTACTGGAGTTTCAGCTTTAGGCATCATTCCTTCCAAAGAACACCCAGGACCAATCTCCTTTAGAATGGACTGGTTGGATCTCCTTGCAGTCCAAGGGACTCTCAAGAGTCTTTTCCAACACCACAGTTCAAAAGCATCAATTCTTCGGTGCTCAGCTTTCTTCACGGTCCAACTCTCACATCCATACATAACTACTGGAAAAACCATAGCCTTGACTAGATGGACCTTTGTTGGCAAAGTAATGTCTCTGCTTTTCAATATGCTATCTAGGTTGGTCATAACTTTCCTTCCAAGGAGTAAGTGTCTTTTAATTTCATGGCTGCAGTCACCATCTGCAGTGATTTTGGAGCCCCCCAAAATAAAGTCTGACACTGTTTCCAGTGTTTCCCCATCTATTTGCCATGAAGTGATGGGACCAGATGCCATGATCTTCGTTTTCTGAATGTTGAGCTTTAAGCCAACTTTTTCACTCTCTTCTCTGACTTTCATCAAGAGACTCTTTAGTTCCTCTTCACTTTCTGACATAAGGGTGGTGTCATCTGCATATCTGAGGTTATTGATATTTCTCCTGGCAATAGCTTTTGTCTAATAGCGTGGACCTGAATAAGACTCAGAGTGACCCACAAGATCTTAAAAGGATTCTATATCCAGAAGTATTCCCACTTGGACTCACAGGGTTAAAGAGAACATAAAATAAGGATTTCTGGTTCTGAACAAGATGGAGTAGATGCATTCCTCTCTACCCCACCCCCTCATTGAGTGTGTGCATGCTGTCGTGAAACCCCATGGACTGTAGCCTGCCAGGCTCCTGTGTCCTTGGATTCTCCAGGCAAGCATCCAGGAGTGGGTTGCCATTTCCTACTCCAGGGGATCTTCCTGACCCAGGGATGGAACCCAGGTCTCCTGCATTTGCAGGTGGATTCTTTACCACTGAGCCACTAAGGAAGCCCCACCTCTCTTACTAAATGCAGTTTAAAATGCTGGGCAGGCTATATGTGAGACAGCAAAAGAGACACAGATGTAAAGAACAGTCTTTTGGACTCTGTGGGAGAAGGCAAGGGTGGGATGATTTGACAGAATAGCATTGAAACGTGTATTATCATATCTGAAACAGATCGCCAGTCCAGGTTCGATGCATGAGACAGGGTGATCAAGGCTGGTGCACTGGGATGACCCTGAGGGATGGGGTGGGGAGGGAGGTAGGAGGGGGGTTCAGGATGGGGGACACATGTACACCCATGGCTGATTCACGTCAACATATGGCAAAAACCACGACAATGTTGTAAAGAAATTAGCCTCCAATTAAAATAAATTAATTAAAAAAATGCTGGGCAGGGACTTCCCTGATGGTCCAGTGGGTAAGACTTCGCCCTCCCAGTGCAGGAGGTCCAGGTTCGAGGCTTCTATTCGCAGCTTTTTCAAAGCATTTGGAGCTTTCGGTACACTTCCCAGTCTAGGTCAGTCCACTGCCACTCCCACACTTCAGAGTGCTGTTACAGCTGCACCCTACCCAATACTCAAATCCCTACACGTGCTAATTTAGCAGTTTAAAACAAGAAATATTTATCATCTCAAAGGTTCTGGCATCAGGAATCCAGGACTGTTCCAGCTGGGTGGTTCCGCCTCAGTCACTGCTGAAGCTGCAGCCAAGCCACTGGCCAAGGTTCCAGTCATCTTAAGGCTCTACTGGGGCCAGTAAGTCAGTTTCCATGATCACTTATGGGATTGCTGGCTGGCCTCTGTCGTTCATTGGCTGTTGGCTGGAACTTCAGTTCCTTGTCATGTGGGTCTCTCTATAGGGCTGTTGAAAACATAATAGTTGGCTTCCCCGAGTGAGTGATCCAAACAACAGGGAGAATACACACCCGTGATGGAAGTTGTGGTCTTATAAAATTTTTATGGACATGATGTACCATCTGCCATGTTTTATTGGTCACACAGAATAACTTTGATAGAGTGCAGAAGAAAACTATACGAAAGTATGAATAACAGAAGGCAAGGAACAGTGGGAGCTTTTTTGGTGGCTGGTTGCAACATTTCAGTTTTATTCGATCAAGATATTTTTCTAATTTCCTTTTGGACTTTATCTTTGACTCGTGGGTTATTTGGAAGTCTTGTGTTTTATTTCAATTATTGGGGTGTTTCCCAGATCTCTTTCTGTTGTTATTTATATTTTCATTCTTTTATAGTCACAAAATATGTTTTTTATGATTTAAATTCTTTTAAATTTGTTGAGGTTTGTTTTATGGCCCAGAAGATGATGTATCTTGGTGAATGTTTTTGCGCAGTTGAAAAGAATGTTTACTCTGCTGGTAAAGTGCTATAAAAATGTCAATCAGAACAGCTAGTTAATAGTGTTCTGGATTTCTGTATTCTTACTTTTTCTTTCTGTCTACTTGTTTCATTGATTACTGAGAGAGAAGCTTTGAATCCTCTAACAGTATTATGGATTTGCCTTTTTTATTTTAGGTCTATTTTTAGCTCATGTTTTTGAAGCTCTGTTACTAGATGTACACATACACATTTATGATTGCCAAGTCTTCTTGCTGAAATGAACAACCTTTTATCATTAGGTAATGTTCCTCTTCATCCCTGGTGACAATCCTTCTTTTGAAGTCTACTTTTAAGAATTGTTATTTATTTATGTACTATTTTGGGCTGTGCTGGGTTTTAGTTGCTGCAAGCGGGCTTTCCCTAGTTGCAGTGTGCAGGCTTCTCATTGCAGCGGTTTCTCTTGCTTCGGAGCACAGGCTCTAGGCACGTGGGCTTCAGTAGTTGCAACACGTGGCTCAGCAGTTCTGGCACATGGACTTAGGTGCTCTGCAGCAAGCACAATCTTCCCAGACCAGGGATCGACACTTTTAGTGTCCCCTGCGTTAGCAGGTGGATTCCTACCCACTGCACCACCAGGGAAGTCCTAGCCACTGGTATTTAATATTTTTTTGGATTCTGTACATTTCTTGACTCTGTGGTCCTTTCATTATTTTTGGAAAATTATTGACCATTATTTCTACTAATAGTGTGTGTGTGTGTACCTCTATCTCCGAGTCAAATTATGCAGATGTTAGCTTTGGATCTTCTAGGCTTTTAAAAATGTTTATTTGCCTGCACCAGTCTTACTTGTGGCACTCAGGATCTTTGATCTTCACTGTGGCACGCGAGATCTTTAGTTGCAGCATTCAAACTCTTAGTTGCAGCAATTGGGATCTAGTTCCCAGACCAGGCACTGGATCCAGGCCCCCTACATTGGGAGTGCAGGGCCTTAGCCACTGGGCCACCTGGGACGTCCCTCTTTTGGGTTTCTTTGTTTGGTTTCACTTTTTTCTGTTTCCGTTTGGGTAGTCTCCCTTGACCGATCGTGAAGTGTACTGATTCTTTCCTCAGCTGTGTTGATTTTACTGATAAGGCCGCCAAGGCATTCTTCGTCTCTGTTATATGTTTTAAAAATTTCTAGACTTTTCCATATGACTCCTTTTTATAGTCCTCTTCTCTCTGCTAACAGTCCCTTTCTGTTTTTTGTAGGCTGTCCATATTTTTCAACACAGTCTTTCACATACTGTTACGGTTGTTTTAAATGTTCTGGCAGATAACTGCAGAGAGTTATCAAGTCTGGAGTCTGGTTCTGTTGATTGCTTTGTCTCTTGACAAATAGGTTTTTTTTTTTGTTTTTGTTATGTTCCTTTTTATGTGTGTGTTGTAACTTTTTAAATTTCTGGACATAATGTGTAGAACAGTAGAGACTGAGCTCAGTATTATTTTTGCTTGGAAATCTTTATATCTCTTCTTCTTAGGCTGTTAGTGTAGAGAATTGAGTCAATCTTGTCAGGAGTTGAACAAACTTTGGTTTTGGTTCTGATTACTTTTAGTGTCTGTGACTCCCACGGATTCTATCCTCTCATATCCTCTCATAGCCGCTCCGGGCCTTTAGCAATAAAACTTGTAGCTGAACTCTTCTTACCTGTTTGCATGGAGACATTGCCTTTCTCCAACTTCATGGGTGTGCCAGTGCCTATATCCTGCTTCTTGGAGGCGACTGCCCTTCTTTGGAATGCAGGTTAATCAGTTGCTCGGCAACCTCAGCTCACTGATGGGGTCAACAAAATCAACAATTTTACAAATTACCTAACAATTAAAAAAATTGTTTTTAGTGTGATAGGATGCTCTTCCCAGCTTTCAGCATCCTAGATGGAAGCCAGAAGTCTAAGCCATCTACTCTCTCACTGCTCCTTTCAACTCCTGCTGTCCCCCCTTAGGTCTGCTGCCTGGGCCTTCCTCTCAACTGACACCCTTTCAGCTTCAGTTCAGTTCAGTCGCTCAGTCGTGTCTGCCTCTTTGCAACCCCATGAACTGCAGCATGCCAGGCCTCCTTGTCCATCACCAACTCCCAGAGTTTACTCAAACTCATGTCCACTGAGCCGGTGATGCCATCCAACCATCTCATCCTCTGTTGTCCCCTTCTCCTCCCACCTTCAATCTTTCCCAGCATCAGGGTCTTTTCAAATGAGTCAGTTCTTCACATCAGGTGGCCAAAGTATTGGAGTTTCAGCTTCAGCATCAGTCCTTCCAATGAATATTCAGGACTGATTTCCTTTGGGATGGACTGGTTGGATCTCCTTGCAGTCCAATGGACTCTCAAGAGTCTTCTCCAACACCACAGTTCAAAAGCATCAATTCTTCGGTGCTCAGCTTTCTTTATAGTCCAACTCTCACATCCATACATGACTACTGGAAAAACATAGCTTTGACTAGTCGGACCTGACGGACCTTTGTTGGCAAAGGCCATTCCAGCTTAGCTCCTGAATTATTTCTAACCTGGATGTTCCCACCCCCCACCCCACCCTTTTATGTGGCAAATACCTGACAAAGAGAAGTGACAGAGAGGTTCCTGATCTGTTACCATGCTGGGGACAGCTCAAAATAATCCGTGCATTCCTGTTCCCAAGGATAGGCCTGAAAAGGGGGAGCTGAGCTCTTAGCCACTGTGCTTTAGATTGGCCTCATTCCTCTGTGCTCGAAACTGGGACCAAGTATCTACTCCATCCATTAATGAGGAATAAGAATGAAACTGACCAAAATATTTCTAGGAAGATGAAAACTGAAACAGGATAAAAGGGGAACAGACTGGGAGTCGTGGTTTTAAGCACAGGCTATGGAGCCCTGTGCTGTGCTCAGTCGTGTCTGACTCGTTGTGACCCCTTGTACTGTACCAGGCTCCTCTGTCCATGGGATTTCCCAGGCAAGGATACCGGAGCAGGTGACCATTTCCTGCTCCATGGGATCTTCCCCCAGGGATTTAGAACTCATGTCTCTTGGGTCTCCTTCACTGCAGACGGATTCTTTACTGCTGAGCCACCCTGGCTTTAAATTCTTGCTCCATCACATAGTTGGACAAGTCTCTTCACCTTTCTATGTCTCAGTTTCTGTACCTGTAAAATGGATGTGAAAATGGCATTTCCTCACAGGATTATTTCGAGGATTAAAAGAGTTAATACATGCAAAGCACTTAGAACAGTGACAGGCACATAATAAGCTCTATGGAAGATTAGAGCGTACTTCCTATAATTTTAGAAATTTGTGGAAGAAAGCAGTTGCCTCTGTTTCTCAGGAGCGATTACAATCTAAACAGCTAATGTTTACTGAGCATCTCCAGAGTGCCTGAGCCCTGCACTTAGCATTTTTTATGAATTATCTCACAGGAGGTAGGGATTAATTATTCCTACCTAATAGGCAAAGAAAGCAAGGATCAGAGAAATTGTTTACACAGCTGGCTAGACACCAGAGCTAGGTTTACAACCCAAGAGGGCCTGGTTCCCAGGCCTGTGCTCCTAACTACTGCACTTGTTGCTGGCCACAAACTAGTTTCCTTGCTTGTAAAATAATGGGAAAGTTGCCTGCTGTACTTATTTCCCAGGATGGTTTGGATATCTCAGTACAATAGGAGAGGCAGAACTTCATATATTTGTACAGAGTGCTGGTCCCCTGACAGAGAAGCCTGAATGGGTCACAACTCTTCACAAACCCCACCACCCCCACTGCCCCGCTTCTGCCTCCTATATGCCCTTCCCCCTCTTCTCCGCCTGTTGAACTCATTTAAGACTCAGCTCAGATACCAGCACCTGCATTTCTAACAGTTCTAACAAAGGAGGGATTTAAGCTTAGATATCAGCACCGGGATTTCATTCTAACAAAGGGTGGCACAGCAGACCTGTGTGTTTCTTAAACATTTATTTATTTTAAACTGAAGGATAATTGCTTTACAATATTGTGTTGGTTTCCGTCAAACACTTTAACATGATCAGCCATAGGTATACATGTATCCCCTCCCGCTTGACTACCCGCCCTCTTCCCTCCCCATTCCACCCCTCTCAGACCTGCGTGTTGAAATGACCATGTGGGTCATAGGTTAGCGCTCTGGACTCTATAGTGATGACTGACTGGTGTGGGGGATGGAGCGTAGCAGGACCAGAGTACCAGAAAACCAGAGAGAATGGAGCCTAGCGAGGGTCGGTGGTGGAAACGGAGACGAACGGTGGATTGCAAAGATTATTTGGGAGAGAGAATCGACAGTTAATGGAGATGTATTTTAATGTGGGCAGCGAAGGACAGGGAGAAGGCAGGGATGATTCCTAGTTTCTGGTCTGCTCGTGGATGTTTGTTGAATGAAGGATCGAGTAACCCCACGGCAGAAGCATCTCTGACCGACGCCCTCCCCCGCCCCGAACAGGGAGGTTTCTGGATCTACATGCGGGCGCCGGGTGGAAGGGAGTGGGAGAATGAGAATGAACACAGAGCCTCAGTCCAGGAGGAGCTTCTGGCCCTGGTGTGAGCCACGAGGCACCGCGAGAGGGGCAAGCCTCTCCCTTCTGGGCCCACGGTTTCCGCCTCACTCCTCCACCCTCGCCGGGCTGGACGCGCAGCGCCCCTCTCGGCACTCTGGAGGACTTGGCTCCCCGCTGGCGTCTGGGGGCGCGGCGCAGCGGCCCACCCCTCCACCCCCGACCCGCCCTGTCCCGGCGCCCACCCCGCCCAGTGCTCTGGAAAGCTGGGCGGCGGCTCTGATCGTCCCGGAGCCAGGAACCGTGGGCTGCAGGGGTGAGTCCCAGGGGCAGGGAGCTCCCGCCGCTGTGCACCTGCCTTGATGCGCGGCCGCGGGTCCCCAGACCCTCTTCCCGCGCGAGCGCCTTCTCGAGGAGTGCGCGCCTCAAAGTGCGGAGCGTGGCCGAGGGTGCCGGGGAGTCAGTCCGGGTGCCGGCGCGCGGAGGTTGCGTCGGGGACTCCCGGGGGAGTCGGGGAGCAGGGGGGTGTGGGGGGCCGTGTCCCCGCGGGCCGGCGGGTGCAGCAAGCGTCCGGGATCGCGCGGAGTCGGGCGGAGCATCCAGGGGGTCCGGCGGGTGGCGGGGCGGCGGGACGCGTGCAGGGAACTTTTTGTCCGCGCTGGAACTACGAGCGCCCGCGCCCGCGGGGGTTCCCGGCGGCCGCCCGGCGCCCAGCAAGGAGCGCGTGTGCCCGCCGCCGCCCTTCCCCCACTTCCGCCCGCCGGCGCTTCCTCGTTCCCGGCTCCCGGGGCTCGTCCGTCCCGGGAGAGACCCGGCGGCGCAGCCCCACCCCGGCCGGCGCGGCCCGCTCCCACGCCCCCGCCGCCGCGCCGGAGCGGACAGCCTGAGTCAGCGGGGGCGCCGGGCGCAGCAGGTAGGGGCTCCGCGGGGCTGGCGCAGGTGCCGCGAGAGGCCAGGGGGCCGGGTAGGGGGAGGCGAGCGCGAGTGCAACCCCCGGGGCCCCCCTCCGTCTTCCCCGCTTGCTCCAGGGTCGCGGCGTGTCCCCTTTTAGGGAATTCTTTCGCTCGCACTGACTCCACTGCGGGTGGGGCAGGACCGAGAGGGAGCTCTCTGCACCACGGGCCGGGCCCCTGGCCGCCTCCGACCCCCGCCCCCCCCCCCGCCCCCCCCCCCCCCCCCCGCCCAAACCTTTTCAGCTCCCTCCACCCCTCTTCCCTGCACCTTCAGTTACATAAACAACCCCCTTCCCTTCTCCGGCGCTTAGCTCAGCTGCGCCCCGGGCGGGCAGCCCCTGCCAGTCTCCGGAGATTGAGGGGGCTAGGGGGAAACAGAGGGGGCGTCCCGGAGCCTGTGGTCCCCTCCAGCTCCCCAACCCTCTTGCTCGCCCTTCCCCGCCCCCGCCGCCCCCCACCCCCCACCTCCCACCTCGCCGGAGCAGACAGCCCCAGGGGCCCTGGGTATTTTTAGCGTTGTGACCTGGGCGGCAGCACTAAGAGCCTTTCCCAGGAATCAGCGTCAGCGTCTCCCTCCTCCGCTGCCAGCTCTGGCCACAAGGTCTCCCCACACTTCCTTGGCCCTGCCTGGCCCCTCTGGGGATTAGGATCGCTAGTGGCCCACCCTCAGCGCCCGGTGGACTGGCCAGGGCCTCGGATATGCCGAGTCCAGATGAGGCGGGGAAGGCAATCTGCGGAGGATGACGATCTGGTCCTCCAGCTAGATACTGCCTTGCCTCCGGTGATGGGCTCAGGAAGGGATGCGGAGCGAATCGGAGTGAAGGGGGTTCTGGAAAGCTCTCAGCACGGGGGGCCAGAGGGCCTGGGCTGAATCGCACCCTTCCAGTTGCTACTTGCTGACTAGTGGGGAGATCGGCCAGTGATATGTGTCAGAGGAGAGGAGCTCAAATAAAGAGCTGTGGGAGGCAGAGAAGAGATGATGTCCTCTAAATAGCTCGGGGACCGCAGCCTTCCTTTTTTACAGAACACCCTCAGGAGCTGTGCCTTGTGTTTAGAGGCAGGTAGGAGGACGATGCCATTTTCAGATGCGGAGACTGAGGCTAGAAAGATGTCTTCCTTAGGGACAGAGCCAAGTCTAGAAGTCAAGTCTGTGACTTAAGAGCAGGGTTTGGAGGGGATACCGGTGATAGTGTGTGTGTGTATAGAGAGAGAGTAGGAGAGGGGTGCTTTAGCTTTTGTCTGGGTTTTAAAGGATGGCGGGTGTGTGGGGGGGGGGCGGGCACCGGAGTTGCAGCAGTGGAGGAAGGGACCTTCCTCTCTGAGATCTCTATTCTGTCCTCTTCCCCCGCCTTTGGAGGAGAGGCTGGGTCCATTAAGTAGAAAAAATACCTCCCCCATTTGAGCTGAGCCAGTCCCTCCAGCCCCTCTCCGAAGGGCATGATCCTGAGACGTGGCCATTGGCTGTGTTCCCTGAATACAGAGGAGCCTCTTTTGCTGTGCCTGGAACTAACATCCCCTTTGTGGAGCTAGGGTCAGCCTTGCCTCTGCGTGAGACTTGAACTTTGTGGTAGTGGGACTTTGTTTCAGGGAAGGGAAAGAGGGAGTCGAGTCCAGGAGTGTCGAGGCTGCAGCCAGAGGCCCCACTGCTGGGATCCTGGCTGCAGGGGGGCTCCCCAAGCCCAGGTCCCCAACGGAGTCCCCTCTCCAATTCACAGCTCTCCTTGCTCTTCCAGGAGCTGACATGGACCCAAATCCTCGGGCAGCTTTGGAGCGCCAGCAGCTCCGGCTTCGGGAGCGGCAGAAATTCTTCGAGGACATTTTACAGCCTGAGACGGAGTTTGTCTTCCCCCTGTCCCACCTGCATCTTGAGTCGCACAGACGTGAGTTCTGAGTCCTGGGAAGAGGCACTGGGGTAGGGCAGGGAGGAAGTCCCATAGTCCTGGACCTTGGTCCCTCCCCGCTGGTTTTCTTGGCCCTTTAAACATCTATCTCCGTACCTGACAGATGTCTCTGACCATCCAATCAGTGTTGGCCTGGCTCCTCCCAACTTGCCCCCTTCTTGATATGCAGCCCCCATAGGTAGTATCTCATCCATGGAGGTGAATGTGGACACACTTGAGCAAGTGGAGCTTATTGACCTGGGGGATCAAGATGGAGCGGATGTGTTCTTGCCTTGTGAAGACCCTCCACCAACTCCCCAGACGTCTGGTATGCCCCTCTGCTTTGGGCCCATGGGCACTGGTCGGTCAGAGCTGAATGTCAAAGCTGGGCTGGGGAAGTCTGCATGGAGGGGCTGGGCATGAGCTTTTCCACCCACGAAGCACCTGCTTGTTCTGATTTTAGGGAAGTTGACCTTGGGGAAAGCTGGGCTACAGATTCCTAATCCAAATCTCTCAGAAGGCCCAACTGCCTTAGTCTTCAATTTTTTATTTTTGAAATCAATGTAATTAGTTAACATAATAAATAATGTAAAAATATGATCTTTAGATTAGACAACTGAAGCAGTTTTAGTCATTTAATATTTATTTAGCACTTTATTAGGTTTCTAATACCATGCTTAAGAAATCTACATGTATTATCTCAATCCTTACTATGTCCTATTAGGGCAGTTGGGGTTATTCCCATCTTATAAAGAAAGACATTAGAGGGACTTCCCCTGGTGATCCAGTGGTTAAGATTCTGTGTGTTCCACTGCAGGGGGAATGGGTTCGAACCCTGGTTGGGGAACTAAGATCTCGTATGTCATGCTATATATATATATATATATATATATATATATATATATATATATATATATAAATAGTCACAAAGCTGAAAAGTGGAAAAGCTGGATTCAAACCATGGCTGTCTTGACTCCAAAGCCCACATGCTTAACCTATCAGATATTAATGGATACTGCTGCTGCTAAGTCGCTTCAGTCGTGTCCGACTCTGTGCGACCCCATAGATGACAGCCCACCAGGCTCCCCGTCCCTGGGATTCTCCAGGCAAGAACACTGGAGTGGGTTGCCATTTCCTTCTCCAATGCATGAAAGTGAGAAGTGAAAGTGAAGTCGCTCAGTCGTGTCCGACTCCTAGCGACCCCATGGACTGCAGCCCACCAGGCTCCTCCGTCCATGGGATTTTCCAGGCAAGAGGACTAGAGTGGGGTGCCATTGCCTTCTCCGATGAATGGATACTATCTTACTTTAAAAGTGCTGCTATTATTGATGGCATATTATGTGCCAGACATTTTATAAACATTCTCAGATTTTGTCTTGAGAACCCCTCTGGAATGTCAGTACCCCCTTTTTACAGAAGAGGAGCAGAGTCCTTGAGAGGGGAAGTGACTTGCCCAAAGCTCCTCAGTAGCAAGGAAGTGAAGTGATGTAGCTAGAACTTGGCAACTTGATTGATTCGACTCTAGAGCTTAGTGAAGTGAGGGGTACTGGGAGCCAGGAGACTGGCAGGGTGACTGGCCAAGTCCCTGGGCCTCAGTGTCTCCCAGCCACATCCTCTCCAAGAGTCCTCTGAACCCCTGTTTGTGGCCATGACTGGCTCTTCTCTCTGGGCAGGGGTGGATGACCGTCCCGAGGAGCCGAGCCTGCCAGTGCCCACGCCAGACAGAACGACATCTCGTACTTCCTCCTCGTCCTCCGACTCCTCCACCAACCCACACAGCGCCGATGCCAGTGACGGCGGAGCAGACACGCCCCTGGCACAGTCTGACGAGGAGGAGGATGGAGGCCATGACGGCGGGGCAGAGCCCGGAGCCTGCAGCTAGCAGTGGGCCCCCACCTACAGACTGTGTGAGCTGCGTCGTCTCCACTGGAGACCCCAGGCCTGGCCAGAGCCCTTCGGAGAAGACCAGACTCTTTAGTGCAGTAGGCACCAGGGGGAGGAAAGGAGGATGGGATGGTGTGCCTTCCTGGGAATTAACCCGCTCCTGCTTTACTGCTAACCTTCCCCTGCTGCATCCTTCTGCTATTCGTTAGAATATTTGGAATTAGCTGGGCATTTGGAATATAGTTTTGAACAAGATAGGCGCCCTGCTTTCAAGGGGGAGAAAAAATCAAGAAAATACCATGGTTTTGGCTTACTGCTGAAGTAGGGCCCACAAGTGAGGAGATGGAAGATGAGCTAGGACGAGACGCCACTGCTTTTCTTAGTGCTCTTCCCTCCTCCAGACTTCCTGAGTCTCCTAAACCAGTGTCTCTAGGCGGCCGTGAACTCCTTAACCCTCCCAGGGAGATGGCCCTGCAGCCATCCTGCTTCCTTCCGTCCTTTCTGGAACAGGGCACGGCGTGAATAATAAACAGATAACAACATACCAACCATTCCCATTCATCTTTCACATCGGACAGATACCAAACCAATATATTTCTTTAGCTCTCTGGTAGTGGTGTAGTCGCTAAGTCTTGTCTGACTCTTTGCGACCCCATGGACTGTAGCCCAGCAGGCTCCCCTGTCCATGGGACTTTCCAGGCCAGAATACAGGAGCGGGTTGCCATTCCCTTCTCCAGCGGACCTTCCCGACCCAGGGATTGAACCAGGTCCCCTGCACTGGCAGGCAGATTCTTTACAGACTGAGCCACCAGGGAAGCCCATATTCCCATCATTCACTTGCTTTGTTTATTCCAGAAGGAGTTATTTGAAATTAGCTGGACATTTGGAATAGTTTCGAACATGATAGGCTTCCTGCCTTCAGGGAGGAGAAAATCAAGAAAATACCACAGTTCTGAGCGTAATGAGTAGCATGATGAGGAGCTCTTCTGTTACCAGAAAAGAGGGGCATCTTTGTCTAGCTCATGTGGTCACTGGAGAGCTGGTTTTCAGGCTGGGATCCAAAGGATAAGAAGAAGTTAGCTGGAGGGGGTGTGTGTGGTGCAGGGGGCGCTGTACTCCAGGCAGAAAGAGCAGCTTGGAAGAACTTTAAATGGAGAGAAATAGTCTTGAGGAACTGAAAACCATTCAGCATAGCTGAATTGTTGAATTTGAGCAGGAGATTAGGGAGGATTAAGATCGACAAAGGTCAGATGAGGAAATACTTTAAAGCCTGTATCAAGCTTCAGTTTAATTGCTAGTAAAATATCAGTGACTTAAGATATAAATTTTGTTTCCTCACATAAAAGAAGTCCAAAGTTTTATAGTTATTGGACACCAAGGTCCTTTTTGGCTCTTTTTACTCAGCCATCTAAGGCACATGGCTGGAATTCTCATTGATACCTCATGTCTAGAATGGCTGTTGAGTCTCCGGTCCTTGAAACTGGTGGAGAGCAGGAGAAGGAATTAGGGATGGGCAAAAGAGGCACGGGTCGCTGTCTGTTCCCACTTTGAGAACCTTTTTTGGAAGTTCTAACCAGTAGCGTCCATTTTCATCTCATTGGCAGAACTTGGTAACATGAGTAATATTTCATTTACAGGTATTTTATAGGGACACAGCATTAGAAGAAAGGAAATCCTGGCCTTCAGAAAGATAATAACCCTTCAAGTTTTAATTACCAACGTGTCTGATTTCTGTACTTCCTGTCAAACCTCTCAGAAGCCCCCTTTAGTAAGGCCCCCTGCTGTCTTGATAAAATCAGGGTTATGTTACTAAGAAACAAGAGGACTGTAGTCATTGGGTAGATAACTAGTAGTTTACACGTTACAAATTTGAACTTTACTGGGAGTAATGAAGGATTACAAGTGATTGACATTTCTTGTTAAAAAGATAATTCTGGCTGCAGTGTAGAAAACAAACTGGAAGAGGGCGTGCTCCAGACAGACAGACAGACAGACATAACACAATAATCCATGCAAGCGATAACAGTGGCCCAAAAGATAGCGGTGATGATTAGTTTAACTGGGTTGAGGCTGAGTATAAACAAATGACATTCATTCAATAAGTATTAAATGTCTGCATTTAACATGTGTAAGACACAGAGTTTGGTCTTGGGGGTGTGGTAGTACCACACACAGACACACACACAAAAGACCCAGTCTTGCCCTTAGGGAGTTCAGGCTCTCCTGGGGCCCAAAGGTTAGACTGCAACTAGGACTTGAGGAAGGAGTTAATATCCTGTTAAGAAAGGTCACGAGGTATTTGCCTGGAGGAAGTGGTTCTGAGCTGAGATCTGAAGGCGGAGTAGGAATAGTTTAGGGGAAGAATGGCTGGAAGGACTCCTTGTAGAGATGTACTGATTGGAGGGGACCGGAGTGGATGTCTGGAAACCAGGAGATGGTTGCAACTATCCAGATAAAAATGGGATAGGGTGGAGGTGCGGGATGTAGAAAAGTGGAAGGAATAAAGAGATGTTGGGGAGGCAAAATTCAAAATATTTATAGATAGGTGGGTGTGAGAGAAGACTGGTGCAGCAGGATGATTCAGAGGGTTCTTCATCCACATGGAGAATTTAGGAGAGGGCCAGATTTGGGAAGTCGGTCATAAATTGGGTTTTGGACATGCTGAGTTTGAGGTGCTTTGGAGACCAAGAGGACATTTTGAGTAAGCATTTGGACCTGTGAGTGTGGGATTTAGAAGAAACGATTAGATTGGAAGATCAATACATGAATTATCAGTGTGTAGGTGATGAGCGTGCCATGGGTGCCAGTGAACTTACCCAGGGAAAGATGGAATGAAAGGAGGGTTATAGGACCTAGCCTTAAGGAACATTAGGTCATTTTTCATATTAGGAAAAATAATTCATCCCACCTCCCTTCATACATCAAACCATCCATGGGATCAGTGACCTTCAGCCTAAATCTCAAAGCTCTCTGTGCAGTTCAGGCTGAGTGACAGGGCTGCAGGCTTCCCAATAGCTCCATTTTGCTTCCATCCCTGCAGGGGGCTGTTGTAAGTGACAGTTCTTAAGTGCTTTTCCTAGCACTGCTGAAAAACTGGTGGGAGTTCTGTGCCTCTTTTGTCTAAAAGTCTGTGTCCCAGTTGAGATCATCCACTAAGCTGGGCCAGGGCCCAGCCTCATGTTAAATTTTGTGGCTTTTCTGTATTGCCAATGACTTCACTGTACACAGAAGACACGGTCTTCTCAACCTCCTGACTTCAGCGGCTGAGCCTTCTCCTGGGCTGTACCGCATGGTATCTGCAGCTCAGCTCTGCAGGGTTTCTCAGTTCCTGGGATCCCCCCACTCCCCATCCAGGGTGAATGGTGGGAAGCTAGCCTGGCCTGTTTGCTGTCAACATGTCAACAACCCTGGGCATACAGTGCTAATGGGGGCAGGGAGCCTGGCTGGGGAGAGAGATCTACAGAACTCTGGAGAGGTGGAATTGTTCATGAGCCTACGGGGAGCCTTCAGTTCAGCTGCTATGAGCCCCAGCCCGCCTGGGAAAATCTAGGGTCAGCTGAGACCCCAGGACCACTTCCTGTTTGGACAATGATCTCTTCTTCTGCCAAACCACAGGGCCTTGGCTGGCCCTCAGAGCCAGCATCTCCAGCCGACTGTTTTTTTGTGGCCACAGAGGGCCCTTAGAGATGGGGGTGATGACTTGGTGCCAACTCCGAGGCAAGCAACCCAGCTTTCAGCCTCTAAACCACAGTGTGGCATCTTCTGTCTGTGGCACAGGCTTGTCATAGACCCTGAAGCAGAGGGAAGAAGACAGCCTCCTCCTATAGAATCCTGTGCTGTGGAGGGGCCACATCTCAGTGGAAGATTCCCTGGACGGCTCACACTGCAGCTGTCCCCAGGAGTGCACAAGACTTGATACTGTGAATAGCACAGCAATATGGGGACAACGTGGAATGATGTTATGATGTTGTCAAGTTTGTTTGTTCATCTGGACATTACTGAGCCCCCACTCTGTGCTAGCTTCCTTGCTTAGGCAACAGAAATACTAATGTGGCCAAGAGTTCTTCCAGGAAGGGACAATGTCACAGATAATGGAAATATAAAGTGGGCTGTAGCACCAGAGGGAGAAGGTAAGTCTTCTCTGGGGGTGGCTGGATCTTGAGTGATGGGGACAGACAATTTCAAAAGAAAACAAAGCATAGAAGTACAAAGTAATCATCATAATTGCAACTACCTTAACATTTTCTTTGAAGTTGGTGGTGTGGACTCGAGTTCTGACTCATTGTGATCTTAGGCAGTTATCTCGGTTTATGTACCTCAGTTTACTCATCTGTAAAATGGAGATAATAGTACCTTCTTCATAGAGTGGGCTTCCTCGGTAGCTCAGGGGTAGAGAATCTGCCTACAATGCAGGAACTGCAGGAGATGCAGGTTCAGTCCCTGGGTCAGGAAGATCCCCTGGAGGAGGGCATGGCAACCCACTCCAGTGTTTTTGCCTGGAGAATCCCATGGACAGAGGAGCCTGGCAGGTTATAGTCCATAGCATTGCAAAGAGTCAGACATGACTGAAGTGACTTAGCACGCATGCAGAGGTATGCACCTCATAGAGTTATTTTGAGTAAAGCTTTGCAGGAGTAACTAAGCACTTACTCCATTCCAGATTCTACATGCACCTAATTTCTGATCCTTACAATAACCCTGAAAGTAGGTTCATCCATTTATAGAGCAGGAAGTGTGGCGCTCAGATTGCTCATGCTCATATGGACTAAAGGCTGGGGGTGGGGATTTGAACCCACGTCTGTCTCACGTCTAAGCTCAAAGCCTTCCTTCTGTTCCATGTCTAGTGGGTCAGGAACACTTGATGTAGGTAGAATGAGGGTATACTGAGATGAAGACATCTTTTTGACTCTTCCTCTCTGGTTGCTCAAGGGTATATCTAGACCTGGTGGACACCAAATTTGGCTCTTCAGAGCCAAAATGGTTGTGAGTTTTACCAAGAGACTACAAAGCCCATCATGAATGTGTACCTGATTAGGCAGGTGGAAAAACCAAAGCAAGAATTGTTTGGAACTCCTCCAACTCAAGCCAGCACAGAAGGGGAGAGGTAGAAAAAGATTTTAACAGATCCTTTGCAAAAGAAAATATACGAATGACCAACAAATACATGAAAAGATGTTCAACATCACTAGGTACTAAGGAAATGCAAATTAAAACCACAGTGAGATACCACTACATACACACCTACGTGGTAAAAACTAAAAAGACCCCCAAATTAAATGTTCACCAGGATATGGAGCAATAGGAATTCTCATACATTGTTGATACAAGTATGAAATGATAACTTCTGGAGAAAGATCTAGCAGTTTCTTATAAAATTAAACATATGTTCTCTTTCACCATTAGTAAATATTTATCCAAAAGAAATGTTAAGCTTATTCCTACAAAGTAACGTGTATAGCAGCCTAGCTCATAAGAACTAAAAACTTGAAAGAGCTCAGGTGTACATGGACAGAACAGATAAACTATGGTATATTCAGACAATGTATGAATGCTATACAGTAATGAAAGAAACAAACTGCTGATACATGCAAGAATATGAATGATTCAACAGAACATTATTCCCATGAAAGAAGTCTTTTACAAAAGACTGTACATAGTATATGATGATTTCATTTATTCGGAGCTCTAGAACAGATTAATCCATTTTGTGGAGAAAAATCACAACAGTGGTTGCACCTGGAAGGCAGTGGGCACAGGGGTTGACTAGCAAGGGGCATTAGCCAACTTTCAGGGGTTTAAAGAACATATCTTGATAGAATATGCGTATCCATTTGTTGGATTCAATGGACGTGCACTTCGCAGTTGAACATTCCTGTTTGTAAATTTTACACCAAAAGAAAAATGTTAACAGGTATTGAACTCTAGTTAATGATGTGCATGCTAAACTATTTAAAGAGAAGTGTCCTTATGTCTGAAATCTCTTTGAAATGCATCAAAACATAAGATGAATTGTGGGAGTTAGACTGATAATAAGAGAAGTATAGTAAAATGATAACGGTGTAATCTAGGTGATGGGGAAACAGGTGTTCATTGTAACAGGAGTTCATCCTTTCATCTTTGTTGTATGTTTGAAATTTTTCATAATAAACAGGAGGGTTATTTGAGGGTTTTGCGGGGAAGTTTTGCACCATAAGAGCTGGCTAGGCTTAGGACAGAGCAAATAGAGACAAGAAGCTACTGGAGGCAGGGGCCCGGCTGTGGGACCTTGCAGAAGAAATAACCATTTTCAGTCTGCTTCTTCAACTCTCACGGAGGCACAATAGCAGTCATGGCTAAGCACTTTATCGTAGGGAAAGGGGTCCACAATCCAGACCCCAATCGGTTGTGCCCCGTCAGCTCCCCTTAACACACACACCGTCTTGAAGGGCCTATCCAGGCTGTCGTTCCGATAGCCGCACCCCGACTTCCGGGATAGCACCGGAAGTCACTTATCTTCCGCTCTTCCTATTGGAGGCTGGCCTTTCGCAGGGGTGGGGCCACTGGGAGGTGGAAGCAGCCGTAGGCATGGAGGCGGCCGTAAGGATTTTCCTGCTGGTGCTGCTGCTTCTGGGACCTGGCGGCTGGGGCCAGGCGGAGCCCCCACGCGACAGCCTGCGAGAGGAGCTAGTCATCACCCCACTGCCTTCGGGGGACGTAGCCGCCACATTCCAGTTCCGCACGCGCTGGGATTCGGAGCTGCAGCGGGAAGGAGGTGAGGAGAGGAGACTGACGGTAGAACCCTGTGGCACCTGCTGGGAGTGGGGTGGAGGACAGCCTTGGGGGCACCACTGACCCCACGGTGAGGTTCTGATCCCGGGGCTTGGGTCCTTGGCGGAAGGGTGGGGCAGTTTTTGAGGAATCACATTGTACCAGTGAAGAAACTGGGGCCCCGGGAGGGCTGACTTCTAGCGCGGTGGTCTCTCCGCAGCGCCATGCTACCACTGGTAAACCTTTAGTTAGCACCTTCCGTGGACAGCATTGATAAGGATGCTGTTGACGATTACCGTCTATCCTGGGTGCTGGGCATCGTGCTGAGTTGAGTGAACGGTTACAGGGAAGAAATTGGAGACAGAGAGAGATAAAGGCACCGGTCCAAGATCACATTGCTTAGTCAGTGACTGACTGGTCAGGAATTTAGATTCCTCTGACCCCAGAGTTGGGGTGTTTTTATTGTTTCTTTGGGGTGGCTGAGAGCCCTCCCTCCAGGATCATCAGTCACCTGCTGTCTCTTCTCCAGTGTCTCACTATAGGCTCTTCCCCAAAGCCTTGGGGCAGTTGATCTCCAAGTATTCTCTCCGGGAACTGCACCTGTCCTTAACCCAAGGCTTCTGGAGGACTCGATACTGGGGGACACCCTTCTTGCAGGCCCCATCGGGGGCAGAGCTGTGGGCCTGGTTCCAAGACACCGTCACCGAGTGAGTGCCCACCTTGAGGCCTGTGGCAGGCCATGGCGGGAACGTGGCATGGCAAATGTTGTCATCCTACCACTGCTCTTTGGGGGAAGCAGTTCCATGGGGGTAAAGCTGCACTGGAAGTAAGAAGTATTATGGCCTAGTGGCATTCTTGACTTTGCTTAATGTTTCCTTCCCTTGATACATCCAGACCTGTGGTTGCATGTATCTACGGAGATAGATAGCAGTTATCTGAAGCCTACTTGGATGTAAAGCACTAGAAAGCTGTGGCAAACCAGACAACCTTTTAAAGACATTCATTCACACAATAATAAAATGCCACAAAGGCCAAATAAAATATATGTGGGCTAGAATTGGCCTGCAAGACAGCATATCTCTGTATTCGAGAAATTACTGCTTTTTAGGAGAAGGCAATGGCACCCCACTCCAGTACTCTTGCCTGAAAAATCCCATGGACAGAGGAGCCTGGTAGACTGCAGTCCCTGGGGTCGTGAAGAGTCGGACACGACTGAGCGACTTCAGTTTCACTTCACTTTCATGCATTGGAGAAGGAAATGGCACCCCACTCCAGTGTTCTTGCCTGGAGAATCCCAGGGACGGGGGAGCCTGGTGGGGCTGCCATCTATGGGGTTGCACAGAGTCGGACATGACTGAAGCGACTTAGCAGCAGCAGCAGCAGCAGCAGGGGATGGACGGGTTAGGTACTGTGACTGGACCAGGTGCCTGTGCGCTGAGTCACTCAGTTGTATCGGACTCTGCAACCCCATGGACTGTAGCCTGCCAGGCTCCTCTGCCCATGGTGTTTTCCAGGCAAGAATACTGGAATGGGTTGTCGTTTCCTACTCCAGGAGATCTTCCTGACCCAGGGATGGAACCTGCATGTCTTGCATCTCCTGAATTGGCAGGTGGATTCTTTACCATTGCCCCACCTGGGAAGCCCAAATTCTCTTAATCTGACTATGGGAAATCAGCACGTATGTATAATTAAAAAAAATTTAGGGGGACTTCCCTGGTGGTCCAGTGGGTAAGACTTCATCTTCCAATGCAAGGGGTACGGGTTCCATCCCTAGTCGGGGAGCTAAGAACCCACATGCTTCATGGCTAAAAAAAAACACACATAAAACAGAAGCAATACTGTAACAAATTCAATAAAGGCTTTAAAAGTGGTCCATATTAAAAAAAAACAAAAAACCTTTAAAGAAGATTTAGGGCCTTACTTGGGAGTGGTGGGGACTGTGGCAGGCTGGAGAGCTTGGGAGGACAGCTGCCACTCAGCCTCGATGGATTGTTGTCATGTGGGAACAGAGACTTACTGTTGTCAAATACTCTAATTTTTTCCAGAAATCTGGATTTTAATGTGAAAATTGGTAAGCTTAAGTATCAGCAAGTGACTTAAAAATTTAAGAAATGCCTGTGGGTTAATGTTGTGTACAGCAAATGGAACATGGCTATGGTTTGCATAGCGTTTTCAGGCTTCCAGTTTGCAGTCTTTATTTGAGGCATAAGGATTGGAGCAGTTGGAAAGCTCTGAACCCAGGACTGTTGAAAAACCCCAGGCTAGCTCTACGGTGGTATCAAATGAAGAGCAGGCCCCTGCACTGGCCAGGGCTTTCTCTCTTGCCTGAACTTAGGCTTCCTTGCCTTTTATCCCAACTGCTCTGCTGCCACTGTCTCCCCTCATAATTGCCTGTAGTGTGGAGGTGATGTTCAGAAATCTACTTTTATTCTATTATTTCTATAAAGAGCAAATCTGTTCTGCTGTTTCTCTAAAGAAAAAAAAAACACCTAATTTAATTCGATGTTTCTCTGGGGTCCTAGGATGCTTATTTTCCCTTGTTCCATGAGCCTTTGTAGCTGTAAGACTTCCCATCCTGAGGGTAGAACCAGGACTCACCAGGGTGTTCACAGGGAAGTAGGTTGTTTTGCCCAGCGGAGCACAACTCAGGGTGGATCAGTGAGCTGATCTCGGCTCCTGGGGTGTGGGGCGCTTTGTATAGCGTGGGGTGTACGTGGGTGACCCAACCTTGCTCCCTGTCCTCTGGTTGCTCTCAGCCTGGTCGAGGAGAAAAGATGCTTACGACAAGGTACTATTGCCACCCAACCATTTCCCAGAAGGGCCCTGGTGAGAGGCAGGGACGGTCAGAATGGCAACAGTGCGGCAGGAAGCTGTGGTTGAGGAGGGCAGGAACGCTGCCTGGAGGAGGGAACACCCTGGAAGGGGAGCATAAGGCACTACGAGGTGCGAAGAGGAGCCACCTAAGCAGAGGCCGGCGGGGATGCAGGGATGTTCAGAGGAGAGGGAGGAGGAAGGGGCTGATAGGGGAGACCCAGGCTGCAGGCCCAGCGGGGGCAGTTGCGGCTCCAGCAGCTGGCCGGCCTCACGGCTTGGCAGCCAGCTGCAGGCTCTGAGCGAGGGGGCAGGCGCAGCCCCGGGACAGTGAGCGGGTTTGTGTCTCCATCCAGCGTGGATGAATCCTGGAAGGAGCTCAGTAACGTCCTCTCGGGGATCTTCTGCGCCTCTCTCAACTTCATCGACTCCACCAACACGGTCACGCCCACCGCCTCCTTCAAACCCCTGGGGCTGGCCAATGGTGAGACTGCCCCACGCCCCGTCCTTCTTCCTGTGCTGTCTCACTCTGGCCTTTGCCTCCTTTCCCCTCTGCTTCCTCCTCCCTCTGCGGGGCCAGGTCATAAATCCCCAGGGTGGGCAGGCCCTCCCCCCACCCCCCGCCCCCAGGAAGACGTCTCTGCGTTGCTTTCTCCTGAAGGGACGAAGGGACGAGGCTGTTCCACACTCCTCCCCCAGCCTAGACTGTGAGAGCGGTGGTGCTGGAGAGTGTGCGGGTCCTGAGGAGCAGGGCCCCAAGGCGCCCCCCCCCCCCCCCCCCCCCCAGCCAGGCTCCTGTCTCCCTCAGGCACGGACCACTCCTTCCTGCGCTACGCGGTGCTGCCGCGAGAGGTCGTCTGCACCGAGAACCTCACCCCATGGAAAAAGCTCTTGCCCTGCAGCTCCAAGGTGAGGCCCAAGGGGCCTGAATGTGGGTGGGAGCCCCAGAGAGTGGATGGTGTGGGCTGATGCCCCCTCCCTGCCTGACAGATAACCTCGGCCCCATGCCCAGGCGCATCACCGTGCAGGACACTGACCTTTCCTCTCACACCACCTCCTCCAGGCAGGCCTCTCGGTGCTGCTGAAGGCTGATCGCCTGTTCCACACCAGCTACCACTCCCAGGCAGTGCATATCCGCCCTGTTTGCAGAGTAAGTCTTGGGGAACGGGAGACAGGGGCCATCCCGGGGCTGTGAGAGAAGGTGCAGGTAAAGCACATCGCCCATTGTCTGTCGAGGGCTGAGCCAGTGGTCAGTGGGAGACGTGATGATGACGATCCAGGGATTTGGTCAGTCACCAAGGAAACCTAGTGGTTGCCTGTCAGGCCGTCACTTAATCTTTGTCGTGGAGCCTGGTGGTTATGAGCCGTAGCTGTGTGGGTACATCTGCTAGCTCAGCCACTTTCTGGCTGACTTGACCCTGAGTGGGTCACTTTATCTCCCTGGTTTTCTCATCCATTAAATGAGAATAATTGTAGTATCAGTTCATCCAGTTGTTGGCAACGGTGCATCCCACTGATGCGCAGGATGCTGCCGGCACGGCGTCAAGTGCTCAGTACGGAGTGGTAGCAGATTGATGGACGGGGAGATGCGGAAGAGAGGAGGGATTGCGTCCAGGTTGCAGTCCCTGGGGCTGTGAGGTTGGGGGGAGGTAGGTCGTCACTGCTGCTGTCTGGCCCTTGTAGAATGCACGCTGTACCAGCGTCTCCTGGGAGCTGAGGCAGACCCTTTCTGTTGTATTTGATGCCTTCGTCACTGGACAGGGGAAGAAGGGTAAGCTCCCTTGCTCTGGCATCTCCACCCACCCATCGCCAGCCCCGCCCCATCTGTGTGGAGCAGGCCTAGTCCTGCCCCAGCTCATCCCCGCCCTCTGCTCCCCAGACTGGTCCCTCTTCCGGATGTTCTCCCGAACTCTCACCGAGCCCTGCCCCTTGGCTTCGGAGAGCCGAGTCTATGTGGACATCACCAGCTACGGCCAGGTACTGAGGTCTCCAGCCACACATGTCAGCCCCTTCCCTCCAAGGCCAGCCTGCCCCTCTGCTCGCTTCTCAGCCCTGTCCTTGTGTCCCCAGGACAACGAGACATTGGAGGTGTACCCGCCCCCGCTTACCACATACCAAGACGTCATCCTGGGCGCCCGGAAGACCTATGCCGTCTACGACCTCCTGGATGCAGCTGTGGTCAGCAACTCGCGCAGCCTCAACATCCAGCTGAAGTGGAAGAGGCCCCCAGAGAATGGTGGGTGGAGGGTGGGCCGCCATGGCCACCATGGGCTACAGCAGTTTCATCTTGTGGGGAAGACTCACAGCCCCATCTCTTCAGGAGACAACAGGCTTGTGTTTAGATCCAGATAACTGGAGTCAGACATCCTGGTTCTAACACCACCTCTTCTAAGCTGTATGACCTTGAACGTTCCTAACTTCACTGTCTCATGCTGAAAACAGGGACAGTAATACCTAACAGGTTAGATGAGATAATTAACAGAAAACATGGAAGTCATTCATGCATTTGTTCATTTAATTAACAAAAATTTTTTTTGAAGACACAAATACCCCGATTTCGAGAAACATTAACATATAATAGTTGAAGCAGGCCTCAAACAATTAGTTAACAATCATGTTCAGTGTTACCAAGGAAAAGCGTGAAATATTGTGAGAGCACTTGGTTTGGGTTGCAACTGGCAGAAAGCTCAGGCCTTGTTAGTACTCACTAAATAACAGTAATTGTGTTGTCATTGCTGTGAGTTGGGGAAGACAGGGATGGTTCCAGAATGCAGGTTTCCCAGTTCTGGCAAAGCATCTCCCCGTCCCCTTCTGGCTTTGAGAGACTGAATCTGGCCCAGGGAGTGGATTTGGGGAGTGACCCCCCCTCCCTTTTTGTTTTTCTTTAAAGGAGTGGTTAACTGTTGCCTTTTCTCTGAGCAGAGGCCCCCCCGGTGCCCTTCCTGTACGCCCAGCGGTATGTGAGCGGCTATGGGCTGCAGAGCGGGGAGCTGAGCACGCTGCTGTATAACACCCACCCGTACCGGGCCTTCCCTGTGCTGCTGCTGGACACCGTGCCCTGGTACCTGCGGCTGTACGTGCACACACTCACCATCACATCCAAGGGCAAGGAGAACAAACCAAGTGAGCGCCGAGTCCCCAGCCAGCCCCTCACCCCATCCCCTCCCCCTCTCCCTCCACATCCCCCAACACCTCAGTTCTCAGGATAATTCCAGAAGTACCTCGCAGTCTGCACAGGCATCAGGGGTAGTTTGAGACATAGAGTGACCTCACCAATGCCAGATCTGCAAGTGTTCATAAAGTCAAAGTAGTTAAACCACATAGTCCTGGTGACTCTTCCTAGGACGTGATCAAGGCAGGAGTTTCCTTATCTTTTTCACTTGCTTCCTCCTCTTTCCTGGAGCTCTATTTTGTTTTGGATGATTCCTAGAGTCTTTCAGGTGGAGAAAGGGCTAGTCGGAAAAACAGTATTGGATACAAAGAGGGTGCTGGAGTAGGTGGTTTTTGCTTCCTTGGCTGGGGTAAAGAGGTGCAATTTTAAAAATTTGTTTGTTTTTTCTATTATTTTTCTAAGGAGGAGTTAATATTTACTGAGTGCTTTCTATGAGATGCCAGGCATAGCACAAAAGCACTTGTTTTCCTTCGGAGTGGAGGGAGACTAAGGAACACAGGAGACTCCTTCAGAAGACGTTACAGCACAACCCCAACAGTTAGACTTAAAATCTTTTCTAAACCTCTTTGTGGTTTCCCATATTTTCTAGCCCATGGTTACTAGTTTTACTCATTTTCAGCTCCACTATCTGTACCCTTTAAAAATCTCTTATTTCAAACCTCCCACCTGTATATTTCGTGGTGTTTTTATTTGTTTTTTATTTATTTTTATTTTTGGCTGCACTGAGTCATCGTTCCTGAGCACAGGCTTTCTTTAGTTGTGGTGAACGGGGGCTCATCTTGAGGTGCTCGGGCTTCGTGTTGCGGCTTCCCTGGCGCAGAGCACAAGCCCTAGGCGCGAGGGCTCAGTGGTTGCAGCGTGTGGGCTTCAGCAGCTGTGGGGCATGGGCTCTCGAGCGCTCAGGCTAAGTAGTTCTGGCGCACGGGCTTAGTTGTTCTGTAGCATGTGGAAGCTTCCCAGGCCAGATTGAACCTGTGTCCCCTATATTGCCAGGTGGATTCTTGACCACTGGACCACCAGGGAAGTTCCTGTTTTGTTTTGTCTTTGCTCTGGCAGATTTGAAATACATACCCAAATGGAACAGAGTAATGAACTCCCATGTATGCATTACCCAGCCTCAGCAGTCTCCAGCTTCATATTCCGTTTTTTGTTTGTTGTTGATTTTTTTTCTAGTTTCATTGAGATATGATTGACATATAGCACAAGATAAGTTCAAGGTGTTCAGCATGCTCATTCGACTTATATCTATCATGAAATGACTGCAGTAAGTTTAATGAACATCCATCATCTCATACAGATACAAAATTAAAGAAATAGTAAAAAGTTTTTTCCCTTGTGATGAGAACTCTAAGGATTTGCTCTCTTAACAGCTTTCATGTGTAATGTACAACATTAACATATTTATCATGTTCTACATCACATTTCCAAATCTTGTCTTAGAACTGGAAGATTGTACCTTTTGACCGCCTTCATCCAATTCCCTTTCCCCTACCCCTTACTTCTAGTAACAACAAATGTGATCTCTTTTTCTAAGAGTTTGTTTATTTTTGAAGTATAATTGACCTGTAACACTATGCTAGTTCCTGGTAATAGCAAAGTAAGTCAGTGTTTCTGTACTTTTCAAATGATCATCATGATAAGTCTAGTTACCATCTGTCACCATGCAAATATAAGACATAGCTGTTGACTGTATTCCCCACACTGTACCTTTTGTACCTGTGACTCATTTATTTTGCAACTGAAAGTTTGTTCCTCTTGCCCTCCCTCATCTATTTCTCTCTTCCTTCCATCCCTCTCTCCTCGGGCAGTCACCTGCTTATTCTTTGTGTCTATGACTACTTCTGTTTGGTTATGTTTATTCCTTTTTTTTTTTGATTCCCAGTATAAGTGATATCATACAGTATTTGTCTTTGACTTATCTCACTTAGCCTAATATTTTCTAGCTCATCCATGTTGTTGCAGATGTCAAAATTTCCTTCTTTTTTGTAGCTGAGTGATATTCCACGTCTTCTTTATCTGCTCATCCATCGATGGGCGCTTAGGTTGTTTTCTTAGCTGTTGTAAACAATGCTTCAGTGAACACTGGGGTGCCAATATCTTTTCAAATTAATGTTTTTGTTTTCTTTGAATAAATACCCAGGAGTGGAATTGCTGGATTGAATGGTAGTTCTGTTTGTAAATTCTGAGGAATCTTCCTGCAGGTGTTGATAGTGGCTGTGCCAATTTTCATCCCCAATGCAGTGCACAAAGGCGCCCTTCTCTCCGCGTGCTCACCAGCACTTGTTATTTGTTGTCTTTTTGATGATCCCGAGAGGTGTGAGGTGATATCTTATTGTGGTTTTGATT
Source organism: Bubalus kerabau (assembly GCF_029407905.1). Lineage (NCBI taxonomy): Eukaryota > Metazoa > Chordata > Mammalia > Artiodactyla > Bovidae > Bubalus > Bubalus kerabau. Next base: position 74,416,555 of record NC_073636.1, read on the forward strand.
TGCCTTTCTGTGACGATTAGTGATGTTGAACTATTTTTTCATCTGCCAATCTGTATGTCTTCTCTAGAAAAATGTCTATTCAGATCCTCTGCCCGTTTTTTTAAACAATTCTTTCTTTTTTGACACTGAGTTGTATAAATACTTTTTATATTTTGCATATTAACCCCTTATCGCTATCATTTGCAAATACCTTCTCCCTTTCAATAGTCTGTCTTTTCATTTTTCTGGTCATTTCTTTCACTGTGCAAAAGCTTTTTAGTTTGATGTAACCCCATTTGTTTATTTTTACTTTTGTTTTTCTTGCCTGAGGAGACATATCCAACAAAACATTGCTAGGTCCAAAGGCATACTGCCTGTATGTTCTTCTGGAAGTTTCATCATTTCAGGTTTTACATTTAAGTCTTTAATCCGTTTTGAGTTTATTTTTGTATTTGGCATAAGAAAGTAATCCAATTTGATTCTTTTGCATATAGCTGTCTTGTTTTTCCAACACCATTTATTGAAAGGGCTCTCTTTTCCTCATTGTGTATTCTTGTCTCCTTTGACGTAGATTAATTGCCCATATAAGTGTGGGTTCATTTCTAGGCTCTGTTCTATTCCATAGCTTCCCATCATTTTTGTTTCATCTTTCCCTTTATTTATTTGATTTGGTTACTTTTTTTGCTGGAGTATCTTAAAACAAATCTTACATATCATATCGATTCACCTTTAAACATCTCTAATAGGTAAGGGGCTTAAAAATATGTATAACCTATTGTTATCACTCCTATTTCCCCCAGTGGTCTTGAAAATAACTTTATAATTGATTTGAATTGGGTAAAAATAAGGTGCTCACATTATATTTGCTTGATATGCTCTTAAGTTTCTCTCTCTCTCTTTTTAGATTAATAGACTTACTTTTTAAAGAGCAGTTTTAAGTTTACAGAAAAGTTGAACAGAAAGTACGGGGTTCCCATATACACTTCCCTTCACTCCCATTTCCCCTGTTATTCCTGCCTTGATTGGTGTGGTCCTCTTACATCTCTTTTAATCTGTAAAACAGTTCCCAGTGGTTTTTTTAAAATTGACTTGTTGGCAAAACTGGGTCATTTGTTGGATAGGATGTTCTACATTCTGGTTGGCCCATGTTTAACATGTTCCTCAATCCTCTGTGTATTCTTGAGTATCAGTGGTTAGTTTTAGAAACTTGATTAGATTCAGGTCTCATATTTTTGGCAAGAAATCTTCCCAGGTGGTTCTCTGGACTCCCTGTTGCATCACAGGAGACACTGGACGTCTGGTGGCCCAGTTTTCATGATGTGAAGATGGAAGAGGTTGAGCATATCCTGGAACAGCTGCCCTGGAAACACCTTTTCCCTTCCCTGCCCTCTTCCTCCCCCTCCGGGGGCCTGCCTGACTTCGTGATCCAGATTCCTCCTCCTCGGCTCCCCAGTCCCAGCCCCAAGGCCTGGACAGGTAGGGACAAGCGGTGCAGGTGGGCTGAGCCCTGGAAAGAGCTCTGGGTGCCCTGTCGGTCCCCAGGTTACATCCACTACCAGCCTGCCCAGGACCGGATGCAGCCCCACCTCCTGGAGATGCTGATTCAGCTGCCGGCCAACTCCATTACCAAGGTCTCCATCCAGTTTGAGCGGGCGCTGCTTAAGTGGACCGAGTACACCCCGGACCCCAACCATGGCTTCTATGTCAGGTGGGCTCCCCTCACCTGCCGCCCCCGCCCTCCTGGCCCACCCTCTCCACCATTCTCCCTGGTGAAGGAGTGTGAGGAACACAGCTCACGGAGTATCTGTCTGCTTCTCTGCAGCCCATCTGTCCTCAGCGCCCTCGTGCCCAGTGTGGTGGCAGCCAAACCCGGGGACTGGGAAGAGAGCCCCCTTTTCAACAGCCTGTAAGTGTGAGCCCGGCCGCTGCCGTCTGGGTGGCACCTGCACAGTGGATCAGGCTCCTGCGGGCTGGCCTGGGGCTAGAGGTTGTGTTTGCAAAGTAATGAGTAGATTGGCCCTGCCCTCATTCAAACCCCAGTGGTCTGTACTGTTAGTATAGTCTTTATGAAATGATCCTAGGGAGCTGCAGAAGGTGAGAAGGGCAGGACGTTTACTCATCGGTTCTCTTACAAATATGGAACTGAGCACTTATCAGATGCTGGGTACTTCAGAGAGCTCCACGTGGACAGCAATGGACAAAATGGACTTGCCCCTCCCTGCTCGTGGGCACAGTCTAGAGAGGAACTGCTGGGGAGTAATCTGTTGGGTAATCCAGGAAGGCTGCTTGGGGGAGATGACCTGTAGGCCGAGACCAGACGGCTCAGGAAGAGGCAGCCCAGTGAAGGCAGGGTCCCTTTCCTCTCCCTCAGTGTAGCTCTCCTTTGATCAGATAATCTGTATTGAGCTTTAAAAGGCTATGAGGCTAAGAAAGCTTTGAAAATGCTTCCCACTGACGTTGGCCCATGTGGCCAGAGAGAGGGGATGGGTTGGGTGGGGTGAGACGTGGGGAAGCAGCCAGTCCCGCCTCACCGCCCGCTCCCGACCCCCAGCTTCCCAGTCTCTGACAGCTCCAGCTACTTCGTGCGGCTCTACACGGAGCCGCTGCTGGTGAGCCTGCCCACGCCGGACTTCAGCATGCCCTACAACGTCGTTTGCCTCACGTGCACCGTGGTGGCCGTGTGCTACGGCTCGTTCTACAACCTCCTCACCCGCACCTTCCAGATCGAGGAGCCCAGGAAGGGCGGCCTGGTGAAGCGGCTGGCCAACCTCATCCGGCGTGCCCGCGGTGTCCCCCCACTCTGAGGCGAGTCCTGCTCACAGTTGGGTTGCAATTTCTTTTGAGAGGGGTGTGGTGGCTGACCCCCCCCCACCCCACGCCCCCAAGGCCCTTCCTGCCACTTGCCCTCCCCCGAGGAGGCTTTTGAACCAAACTGTCTCTTGGATTGGGCCAGGGCCTAGAGCTGCAGTGTTCAGGACAGTAGCCATGAGTCAAATGTGGCTTTTGAATTTAATTTAAATTGAAAATGCATTTCCTTATCCATACTGAGTGCATTTCAAGTGCTCAGTAACCAGAGGTGATTAGTGGCTGCTGTACCGGGCATGATGGGGACAAATGTTCCCGCCACTGCAGAAAGTTCTGTTGGACGGTGCCCGCCTGGATAATAGGATGTGCTCAAATATTCGTACCACTGTGTGGTAGGTGGAGATTACTGGTAGTGGAATATAAAGTATCTAATTCCTTGGTTGGTTGTCTCCTGTCCTTGAGGCCTGGGGAGAGCTGGGGTCAGGGAGTGTTTGGCAGGTACCGGAACTGGATCTCCTGTCTGATACCCTCCCCAGCCAAAAAAACAACCAACCAACCAACCAAAGGCCCCTGCCTCCTCCCACCCCTGCCAGAAATTCCTTCTCATCTCCTGCTTCCCTCCGCCCCCGGCATCCTCTTCTGACTGGTTCCCAGAACTCCCTGGGTTTGACGGGGAGTGTTTATGTCAACATCTCCATGGCCATGAAAGTGAATCATCCTGTACCTTTTAGGAGCCCTGAGAGCCAGCCCCCTACCACCAGGGGTCGCGCTGGAGAGCCCCTGGAGACACCCAAGAGCTTTGGGTGACCATTTTCCAACCATACTGTGCATTGCAGCCTTTTGGGGCTCTTGTGAAATAATGCAGGTTCCTGGGATCCAGACCCGTGAATTCAGTCAGTTTGGGTGGAGCCCAGCTTTTCAGTTTTTATCTGGCTCCTCAGGAGTTTGTGTTCTGGGTGGTCCTCAGACCACCCACAGGCTTTGAAGCCCTTGGGTTGAAGCCTGCGCCTGCCACGTCCTGGCTGTGTAACCCCAGATTCCTGTGAAACAAGTCCTCTGGCAAGTGTCTGCCCTGCCCCCACTTTCGTTCTCTTCCTCTGACGCATTTGTCAAGTGTATACATTACTGGTCTGCCCCTCCCTCTCCCAGTTCTCCCATCTGTCTTTTGGTCGATTGCCCGTCAAACAGAATACCCTGCTCTGCTAACCACTGTGTCCCCCTCAATTGCCAGGTTCACTCTGACAAAACCAGGTGAGATGTTGTTTCCTCCAGGAAGTCTTCCCTGACACACTGAGCTGCTGTGGGTGCCCTCCCTGGACAGCTTTCATATTCCTTATCTCCCTGGTTGTTACTGTCCTTTAACTTCCAGTAGACTAGGAACTTGGAGGCACAAGGCTGTCCTCCACTTGAATGCGTCTGCACTCAGGACAAGCTATCAGTGCTCAGTCAACAAACGTGATTGTATGAATGGGCTGGGCTACTGTGGCTTGGGGTCTGGAGGCTAGAGGTAGGGATGGGTAAGGTGAGGGGCTCTCTAGAAACCCCAGCAGTGTGAGTGCAGGGTCTTTAATACAGTACATGTGTCGGGTGTACAGCTAACAGAGACGGGGCTGTTCAGGTTCCCTCTGAAGGTTTTCCCAGAGCTTCTAGAATGTACAGGCAATGTGTGTGCATGTGTAGGACAAGAGGTGGTGTGAGTGAGCTAGTCCAGACCATGGGCAAAAGCAACTGGGTCAAGATGCTTTTACTCAAGTTTACTTCAAGCAGTAAACACACCAGGTGTGACATAAGAATGCAGCTGAGTATGGGATTTCCCTGGTGGTCCAGTGGCTAAGACTCCAGGCTCTCAGTGCAGGGGGCTCAGATACGATCCCTGGTTAGGCAACTAGACCCCGCATGCTGGAACCAGCGGTCCTGCAGGATGCAACGAAGAATGACGATCCCATGTACTGCGCCTAAGGCCTTGTGCAGTCAAATAAATAAAAATAAATATTAAAAAAAGGTGGGTAGCTTATCTGAAGCTAAGTGGTCCTGGCAGCCTGCATGTAGTGGGGTGTTTGCCAAGTCAGAACAGTAGAGTTTATACCTGCAGCCAAGTCAGCACCTAGAAATGCCGTCTACTGCCATGTCTTGTATAATTTATATAAAGATGATACCCCATATCTTAGGTCTCCTCCTCCCTGAATTCCATGCTCATTTACCCAGCTGCCTACTTGCCATCTCCACTTGGATGTTAAAGGCATCTCAAATTCAATTACCTCCCAAACTTCTGATCATCTCCACCCTGACCCTAAACATACTCACCCATCGTCAGCTCATCTCTGCAAATGACGGCTCTCATCTCCCCAGCTGCCCAGGCCTAAAACCTTGGACTCATTTTTGATCCTTCTCCTTATTCTCCAGTATGTCCTGTCAGAAAAGCTGTTTGTTCTACCTTCAACCTAACTGAAGAATCCAACTCTTCTTCACCACCTTCACCATCAAGTTATCAAGAGGTCTCCCTGGCTACCCTGGTTATAAATTGCTTCTCCAGCTTCCAGCTCACCACTTGCCTGCCTTGTTTTTCTCGGTAGCCCTCACCACCATCTAATGTACTGTGTAGCTTCCATATCCTGCTCATTAATAATTAAGATCCATATGGACCAGAATTTTGTAGCTGCAGTGTCTGGAACAGTGCCCGGTTAAGGCGACCCTCACTGTCTTCCAGAGCTCAGTCTCCGAGTAGCTGTTCAGAACATGAAAGGGAGTAGAGACTTCCCTGCTGTGTGGTTAAGACTCTGTGATTCCCCTGCAGGGGGCGCAGGTTCCATTCCATGCCATGCGGTGGGCCAAAAAAAAAGAAAAAAATTCTCTTTCTCTTAACTACATACTTATTCATGTATGCTGAAGCATTTTTGGCTTTGGATAAAGCGCAAGGGTCCATTCGGCTTTGGGTCCCCACCTGGAGCGTCAGGCCAGGCTGGCTTCCCAGTGTGTCCTTGCTGATGTGATATCACACGGCGTAGGTTGGCTCCCAGGCAATAGGACATGTGAAAGGGGTGGAGTGGGAAGGGCACACCATTGTCCCCATGACATCGCCAGGACAGGGACCTGGTCTGGGAACCCCAGGTTCTGGCTTCTAGTATTGCTGCTTGACTTTGGGCCAGCAGTTTCCCTTCCAGCAGGAGGAAGTGGTTAGATCAGATGCAGGACATGAGGAGAGAGTTATTGCGGGTGGCAGGCAGGTTGGTCAATATCCAAAATGTATCTAACAGTGGTATATTATTTAGTCTTAAAAAGGAAGGAGATTTTGGGACTTCCCTGGTGGTCCAGTGACTAGGACCCCGAGCTTCCTTTGCAAGGGGGCACGGGTTTGATCCCTGGTCAGGGAACTAAGATCCCAGAGCAGCCAAAACAAACAAAAAAAACGGACAGAAATTTTGATACAGGCTACAACATGGATAAACCTTGAGGACGTGGCACTAAGTGAAACAAACCAGTTATGAAAGGAAAAACACTGTGATTCTACTCTTATGAGGTTCCTGAAGTATTAAATTCTTAGAGACAGAAGTTAGAGTAGTGGTGCCCAGGGCAGGGAGAAAAAGGAGTTAATTTTTAATGGTACAAAGTTTCAGTTTGGGAAGATGAAAAAGTTCAGGAGGTGGGTGGTGATCATGGTGTATATATACATACAACAATGTATGTATATGTAATACCACTAAATAGCACATTTAGAAATGGTTAAAATGGTAAATTGCATGTTGTATATATTTTACCACAATTAAAAAAATTTGTAAAAATCTTTTTCCAGTATTCCTCTTGGTGGAGAGAGAGGGCAGTCACCCTAGCTGGCCAAGATTCCCTGAATTTCTACCCCCTTCACACTCCTCCAGGCCATGGTTCCTGCTGGACAGGAAGAACATTCTGGCTTGTCATGCAGCCCTGGGTAAGAAAGAGCAGCAGGCCAGGATCCAGGGACGGACATCCAAGGTCCCCAAATTTCCATTCAGTTTGGCTTCCTTGAGGACCCCTGGTGAAAGGGGAACTTGTCCTTTGTCCTGTCTTCATTCTGGGAACACAGGACAGTGAGGGCCTGGAGGGCTGGGTGTGGGGTGATGCAGGTTTGATCACCCCTGTGACTGTGAACGATTTTTGAGGACAAGCCCAGGGCCCTTGTAGGAAGGCTTCAGGCCACGTCAACTTGGAACCCTTGATTGACCCAGCCCTGGAGGGATAGAGGATGGGCTCAGAACAGGGCCTCCAGCGGGAAGGGCAGCCGAGGCAGCGTTTGGCCGGAGCCTGGGAACGTGCAGGTGTCACCGTCAGCTCTTGGCCTCGGTCTCTGTGATGGAGATGGCAGTCAGCTCCCTCCTTGGCTGGCCTGTTGGCATCCTAGAGCCAGAGCCATCCAACTGGACTCCTTACCCAACCCCTTCAACATCCACCAGCCCGGGGACCTCCTCATATCTACCACCTCCCACCAAGACCACTGCCACAACGGCATCCCTCGGCTCTGTCAGCAGGGTCACCCTGCAAGGTCGCAGGGCTGTCTTCGCCCCTGCCAGCGCTACCGTGTGCTTTATTTATTTATTTGACGGCACTGGATCTTAGGTGTGCCCCAGGAGATCTTTCACTTGTGGCGTGTGGGCTCTAGTTCCCTGACCAGGGATCACACTCCAGGCCCCTGAATTGGGAGGGTGGAATCTTAGCCACTGGGCCACCAGGGAAGACCCTCGCCCCCTGCAACCATCATGTGTTTTAAAAGGGCCTGCTACAGCGATCAGCCCACCTCTCATCTTTATCAGTGGCACCATCCACCGCTGCCTTGCTGTCTACACTGCCAGTGCCCTCATTGCCGCCCCTCCCAGGCATCAGTGACCAGGTATCTCACTCCCCTTATTCTCATCACCACTAACTCCCATATTAACAACGTCATCCGCATCACCGCCAGCATCCTCACCAACACCCTGTCCCTTCACACCCAGCATCCCGTCACCTCCGTTCCTCTTCCTGGGTCTATCAGAGGACTCACCAGGGGGTTGGCAGATCCTCAGACACATCTCTGTGGTCTCAAAATTGTTGTCATTGCCCTGACAACCACCATAGGAAAAGGGCTCACAAGCATTGGATGTAGAGTTATAGAAGTATCGGAGCAAAGCAGCTTTGCAGGGGCCCCTTGCTTGGGGGAGCTGGCACAGGTCAGGGGGCGTTTGGAACAAGTCCTGGGAAGCCTCTTGTTTGAGATTGTCTGCAAAGGTAAGAAAGAACAGAATGGTTACTGATGTGTCCTCTTAATGAACTGATTTTTTTCCCAGCACCTACTGTACACCAAGCGCCCTCCTAGGTGTTCACTATTCTTGCCGTTACTTAAATAAATCAAATGGGAAGAGTGTAACTGTCCCCGCTTCACAAATGGAGAAACTGAGGCTTGGAGAGGTTTGCTAATTTTCTCAAAATCATAAAGCCTGTAAGTTGAGAGCGGCTTGAGATTTAAACCCAAATCCAATTTCAAATCCCAAGTGCTGAATCTTACAACCTCTCATAACTTGACATCAAGATGTTGGCTGGAGCTTTGTTTATGAAGGCAAAAAATTATAATTTGGAAAAACTGTAAACGTTCACTAACGGGATCAGTGGACCAACACTACAGCAGAGTGTTGAGGATATATATCAGCATGAAGACAGGCTCATAACTTTTGCTGAATATAAAATGAAATTACAAAATAGGAGGTCTGGTGTGATTCTGTGGATATTATATATACATATAAGCCCATAGAATGTTGACATGAAGGTTATTCTTCCATATGTTTGAGCAGTTATCTCTGGGTGGTGGAATTTCAGGTGATTTTTTTCCTGAAAATCCTTTTTAGTATCATTTGAGTGCCAGTGAACAAGTATCATATTTTTTATATCTAGGAAAAAGATATTTAGATATTTACATTGAGTAATGTTTAATATCCATGGGTAATCAGCAAATAAAGAAACTGGCCTCCTTTACTGAAACACTTGTTATTTTACCTCCTTTCACATCTGGCTCTGGATATCACACAAAATGATTTATCAAACATGCACACAGACACACTCACACACACACACCCTCCCTCAACCATTTGCCTCGGACATTCAGGACCTCAGTGTCTCTTTTTATGGGATGTAGCACTTTGAGACCCTCTCCAGGGTTCTTGCCTGGAGAATCCCAGGGACAGGGGAGCCTGGTGGCCTGCCGTCTCAGGGGTCGCACAGAGCCGGACACGACTGAAGCGACTTAGCAGCAGCAGCAGCACTTTGAGAATGACACTTTCCCTAATAAGGACAGCATCCCTCAAACAAATAAGCACATGAGTCAACTCCGCTCCACGGAACCCTTATGTAAATCCTCAATGTGTGTGACCTTGACTGTTCGATTTACTGGGAGAAGCTTAAACCCAGAATAGGAAAGAGGCCATTCTAGGAAGAAATTTGAGACCTATTTGGGCAGCAAATTCTCAATCTTGGTTAGAATATTAGAACCTCTTGGGGAACTTAGGAAAAAAAAAAAAGTCCCGATGCCCAGGCTTCGTCCCAGATCCATTAAATCAGAATTTCTGAGTGAGAGAACCAGAGTGACCTCGGGGGAATTCCGTGTGCAGCCAAGTTTGAAAATCTGGCCTCCTGTTCAAAGCACTGTCAACGTTTCTTTTCTTGCTTAAGAATTCTAGGGAGTAGGAATCTGGAGAGCAGGATTGTTGGGGCTGTGTGAAATAGGGGACCAGTTTTTTAAACTTCACACGTTTACATATAGTTTGTCTTTTTAAAACAAATATATGTATTTCTTTTTAAGAAAAATTAAAATTTGACGATGATATCAAAGAGACATTTGGGAGTTCTGGCCCCAGATTTTCCTGAGACTGGATGCTTACCACAGGGGAACCTCTTCCTGTGTCTAGGTCCTTGTTTCCTCCTGAGGTGGAAGTGACCAGATGGCATGTTGGATCCATCATCCCCCCTCCCCATAGGTGACGATCTCAGGGCCCCTGTTCCCAGCCCCTCAGCTCACCTGAGGTCTCTCCTGAGCTTGCCAAGCCCACCAGGCAGAGGGTGAGGCAAAGGGCAAGTAGGCAGCTGAGCTTCATGGTGTGAGTAGCTGTGTGTTCTGAGCTGAGGCCGGGAGGCTGGAACTTAAAGCTGCATCTGAGGGAGAAGGGGTCCTATTCCCCAGGGCTGAAGGAAGTATCCTGATTCTCATTACTTGGAATAGGAAGCACCTTGGGCCAGGGGTGTGGGCTGCAAGAACTGGAGGCCATGCCAATTGGCCTTGGGTGAGTTCTTCAAGGCCTTTGGGCAAGTCCCCTAAGATGGTGCTTCTCTAGCATTTGGATTATAGTCTCAGCCCCAACTACTGCAGACTTGAGTTCCTGTGACCTGGACTGAGAAGGAACCTTTGGGGACCTCTATTTCCCTATCTGTAAAACAGGTGGGCTGGACCATGTGGTCCCTGAAAGCCCAGCACAGCTCTTCTCCATTCTATTATTATTGGTTCCCATCCAGAGCCTCCCAGCTAGTGTCTCAGCATTCCAGGAGAGAGAACACAGCTCTTTGTTCATTAGCTCTTTTATTGAATTTTGGGATAATGAGTTTATTGTTTTATATAAATCATCATATTTCTTTTTAAAGATCAAGCTATAGTTAATAGCATAAACAAAAGGCAAAATCAGTTCCCCCAAATTCTACCCTAGTGTTATGAAGTAGAAATATAATGCAAACCACAAAGAGATTTTTAAATTTTTCTAGTATTTTTTTTTGTGGCTGTGGGGCACATGAAATCTTAGTTCCTCATCCAGTGATGGAAACTGGGTCCCTCCTAGCAGTGAAAGCACCAAGAGTCTTAACCATTGGACTGCCAGGAAATTTGCAGAATTTTTTTTTTTTTAAGTAGCATTTTTTAAAGAGGAAAAAGAAAGAAGTAAAACTAGTTTTATTAATAGTTTATTTAACTCAATAGATCCAAAATAGTATAATTTCAACATATAATCAACATGTAGTAAAAAGTAATATGATAGTTTACTTTTCTTCGTACTGTCTTTGGGATCTCACTTAAGGCAGAGTCATACTTCCTGTGCTCAGTAGTCGGACGTGGCTGATGGCTAGCGTAGTGGACACTGAAATTCCACCATGTGAAGTAAATGTCTTTACAAGGTATCCTCATAAACATTTTGTTGGATAATTCTACAAAAATAAGGGGCTTATATGTTTTATTTCCCCGGAGTTTTTGCATATTGCCTTTAACTTCAAGGACAATTTCATGGGATAAAAAACTCTGGATCAGACTTTCTCTCCCAAGAACAACTGTGGAGCTGGTTCCACGGAATTCTGCCATGGAGTGTCCTCATTAAGTGTCCTGAATGTTTTCCTGCCTTAGAGATGACTTTACTTCCTACCTGAAAGCCTGAAGACCTCGTTTTTTATCCTTTAGATGGAACATGAAATGCTTTTTAATTTACATATTTTTAAAGGGAAATTTTCTTGAAGTGGATTGGCCTGAAAGTTTGTTTGGCTTTCTCCATAACATAACGTGGAAAAACCCGAATGAACTTTCTGGCCAATCCAATATTATGATGAAATAAATTTTCTTTTCCATTTGTTGAGTTTTCTATGTAAGACATCAGTGGTGTTAGATTATCTTTACTTGTGCTTCAGTAGTTGTTAAAAGCCTCATCACTGGAGATAGAGGAATTTAAATTCCAGCTTACTGGAGAAGGAAATGGCAACCCACTCCAGTACCCTTGCCTGGAAAATCCCATGGACGGAGGAGCCTTGTATGCTACAGTCCATGGGGTTGCAAAGAGTTGGACACGACTGAGTGACTTCACTTTCCTTTTGCTATTCCCTATCTGTGTGACCTCAGACAAGTTATCTACCTTCTGTGGATGTACTTTCTACTTGGGGATAATAATAGATACTGTTGCTGAAAACCTGGCTTCTGTTCACCTGTACCAAACAGAAAATGCAGAGCTTTGCAGGAGTAGAAAGGAGTGGCTTTATTACCTTGCCAGGCAAAGGGTACCACAGTAGGTTAACGCTTGCAAGATTGTGCCTCACTTCCTGGAAGTTAGGAAGGGGTCATACAGTTTCAGGCTAGAAAATGGGGCTGTAGATAAGGATGGAGCTGAGGTAGTCTTGCATTCTTCCTCCCTCCTGGAGACACGGAGATGGTTAAGACTGGCGTCAGGTGGTTCTGAAACAGGTTCTGGTTGTGCTCAAGGTTATCACTCTGAGACCTTCTTTCTGGATGGAGAATGCTCACAGAGGGGAGGAGTGTTAGGGGGTGTTGTCCCGGAGAAGTAAACATCAGGTGCCTAGTATAACCTTAGCTAGAAGGCAATCATTTTCAGCATGCAATTAAGCAAGAAAGAGAGGGTGGGAGGTAAAAGCCGTCTGTAGGAGCCCTGTTGAATGAGTGGAAGGAGTAACGACTGAATAGGGGCTAACACAATGCGGGGACGTCGATTAGTTTCTGCTGCAGCACAGCTACTTGTGTTTGGAGTCCTGAAGGCCACACTGTAGGCTTAAGAAATATTCACAGTCTAAGAGTTGAGAGTTAAGTTCTTCAGTGGGAATTTTTAGGACTCAATCCCAAGAGAGCCTCTCAAGTAACCCTGAGATAACTGCTGCGAGGAGGTGAGGGCGCAGCCAGGTTATATAGAAGTATAATTTTCCTGCAACAAAGGGCAGGTAGTATGAACATAGGGCTTCCCTGGTGGCTCAGTGGTAAAGAATCTGCCTGCAGTGCAGGAGACCTGGGTTTGATCCTTGGGTTGAGAAGATCCCCTGGAGTAGGGCATGGCAACCCACTCCAGGATTTTTGCCTGGAGAATCCCTTGAACAGAAGAGCCTGGTGGGCTACATAGTCCATAGGGTTGCAAAGAGATGGACACGACTGAAGCAACTGAGCACACGTGCATACATGCATGCAGTCTGAATGTCAAAAGATTATTGTTAATTAAAGTCAGATATGGCGGATTCATGTTAATATATGATAAAAATCAACACAATATTGTAAAGCAATCGTCCTCCAATTAAAAATTAAAAAAATAGAAACATTCAAGAGGTCCATGACAAAGATCCCTTGCTGCTGCTGCTGCTAAGTTGCTTCAGTCATGTCCGACTCTGTGCGGCCCCAGAGATGGCAGCCCACCAGGCTCCACCGTTCCTGGGATTCTCCAGGCAAGAACACTGGAGTGGGTTGTCATTTCCTTCTCCAATCCATGAAAGTGAAAAGTGAAAGTGAAGTCGCTCAGTTGTGTCTGACTCCTAGCGACCCCATGGACTGCAGCCCACCAGGCTCCTCCATCCATGGGATTTTCCAGGCAAGAGTGCTGGAGTGGGGTGCCATTGCCTTCTCTGAATGATCCCTTAGAGGAGCATATTCAAAAATTCTGGTTTAGTGGTAGGCCTGTCATTCTCTGAAGTTGACAGAGAAACAGGGTCAAGCAACTAATCACTCTACCCTCATTTTTATCCACTTTTATTGAGATACAGTTGCTGTCAACATTGTATTAGTTTAAGGTGTACGTAATGATTTGACATAGGTATGTATTATAAAATGATTATACCACCCCTCATTTTTTATGAGCATCTCAGGATCATGGTGAGGAGTTATTCAATTATTGTTTCAAGCAGTACACAGAAAAAAAAGATATTTCTTAAAACATAAAGGTTTTATGAATTAAAAAAAAAAGAAAGCCAGATATTCCAAGTTAAAGAGTTGAGTACTTTTCTATGTATGAGAAGATGCAAAGTTTGGGTTCTGAAACCTTTTGACATCTTTCGTATCAAATAGTGAGTTTTATATTGAGATATCTAATTCATGACTAAGTTTAGTAAATGAAGCTAGATCTCTTGTCATGTCTGAGTATATGTACGTCTCAGTTTGTGTCTTTCTCTGTCTTTGGATAGTATTGCTGAGGTTAGCTTATAAATGAGCTCTAATTTAATTGGCCTAAACTAAAGCAACGGAGAAGGCAATGGCACCCCACTCCAGTACTTTTGCCTGGAAAATCCCATGGACGGAGGAGCCTGGTGGGCTGCAGTCCATGGGGTCGCTAAGAGTCGGACACGACTGAGCGACTTCACTTTCACTTTTCCCTTTCATGCATTGGAGAAGGAAATGGCAACCCACTCCAGTGTTCTTGCCTGGAGAATCCCAGGACGGAGGAGCCTGGTGGGCTGCCGTCTATGGGGTCGCACAGAGTCGGACACGACTGAAGCGACTTAGCAGCAAACAAAAGCAAGCACTTACAAACCAAACAACTCCAAATACGAGACACTAAACTAGATGGATTTCAAGTTCATATGAATTGGGAAATATTCAATATTAAATTAGTACCTGGTATTAATGTTTAAATTTGTCGATCTAATTAATATAGATATGTCTTAGAGTCATCAGTAGAACAATCAGTATAATGCTTTCTTTGTGCCTAGGTTTCAGTTCAGTTTAGTCGCTCAGTCATGTCCGACTCTTTGAAACCCCATGAATCGCGCAGCATGCCAGGCCTCCCTGTCTATCATCAACTCCCAGAGTTCACTCAAACTCATGTCCATCGAGTTGGTGATGCCATCCAGCCATCTCATCCTCTGTCGTCCCCTTCTCCACCTGCTCCCAATCCCTCCCAGCATCAGGGTCTTATCCAATGAGTCAACTCTTCACATGAGGTGGCCAAAGTATTGGAGCTTCAGCTTTAGCATCAGTCCTTCCAAAGAACACCCAGGACCCATCTCCTTTAGGATGGATTGGTTGGATCTCCTTGCAGTCCAAGGGACTCTCAAGAGTTTTCTCCAACACCACAGTTCAAAAGCATCAATTCTTCAGTGCTCAGCTTTCTTCACAGTCCAACTGTCACATCCATACATGACTACTGGAAAAACCATAGCCTTGACTAGACGGACCTTTGTTGGCAAGGTAATATCTCTGCTTTTGAATATGCTATCTAGGTTGGTCATAACTTTCCTTCCAAGGAGTAAGCGTCTTAATTTCATGGCTGCATTCACCATCTGCAGTAATTTAGGAGCCCCCAAAAATAAAGTCTGACACCGTTTCCACTGTTTCCCCATCTATTTGCCATGAAGTGATGGGACCAGATGCCATGATCTTCGTTTTCTGAATGTTGAGCTTTAAGCCAACTTTTTCACTCTCCTCTTTCACTTTCATCAAGAGGCTTTTTAGTTACTCTTCACTTTCTGCCATAAGGGTGGTGTCATCTGCATATCTGAGGTTATTGACATTTCTCCCGGCAATCTTGACTCCAGCTTGTGCTTCTTCTAGCCCAGCGTTTCTCATGATGTACTCTGCATGTAAGTTAAATAAGCAGGGTGACAATATACAGCCTTGACGTACTCCTTTTCCTATTTGGAACCAGTCTCTTGTTCCATGTCCAGTTTTAACTGTTGCTTCCTGACCTGCATGTTTCTCAAGAGGCAGGTCAGGTGGTCTGGTATTCCCATCTCTTTCAGAATTTTAAGATCTTATTATATCTGTTGCAGATTTTTCAGCAAGGAAAGTGACTCAATGTGAAGAAACATTTAAGGATAGAAAATTTAAGTGAGATAAGAACTTTAGATTAACTCTTTTAAGAATGATTGTGCTTTGGAAATGTCTATTTTAGTCTCTCTAGATTTTGGTGAATTGAATTTCTAGGGTGGTGCTAAATTAAATGATTTAAGTTTATTGAACAGCTAGCTAGGTCACTCTCAAATAAAATCAAACACTGAAACATTAATTATGGAACACTGGCTTCCTCTTACAGAGAAACTCACGATATTTTGGACTACTAATGAGTATGTTTGGTGCCATCCTGAGATGTTCTCTATGAGAAAGGAAATGTTTTTAGAAATTATCCCTGGTATTTATGCTCACCAGTCTACAGATTGCTAATATAAAAGTCGATTCATGGTTGCTTAAGGAAAGTAGGGTGTGTGTATTCAGTAAAGAAGGCATGAGGAATGGAATTGAACTTATTAACAAAAAGGGGGGCTTCTTTGGTGGCTCAGTGGTAAAGAATCCACCTTCCAGTGCAGGAGACATGGGTTCTATCTCTGATCTGGGAAGATCCCACTTGCTGAGGAGCGGCTAAGCTCACGGGCCACAACCATTCAGCCTGTGCTCTAGAGCCCAGAAACCGCAACTACTGAGGCCTGCGTGCCCTACGGCCGTGCTCCACAAGAGAAGCCACCACAGTGAGACTCCTGTGCACCACAACTGGAGAGCCGCCGCAGCTTGCCACAACTAGAGAAAAGCTGGTGCAGCAATGAAGACCCCGCAGAACAAAAAATAAATTAAATAAACAAATATAAATAATAAAAAAATTAAAAGAAAAAGAAAGTAGGTCTTGACTTACAGGTAACTCTTTTTGGATGGGCAAATTAAGTGATGGCTACAGAAAGCTTTGTGGGAAACGGGCCTTGAGGAAAGAATTCTGTGCATAGTACAAGTTTTTTAAAAATGTTGAACTGCCTTTGATAACAGATTTTGAGTTCTTTACTTTAAAGTGATCTGCTCTGTATTTGCCTTTGAAATCTTTTATTTTCCCCAAAATTATTTATTTTTCAATTGAAGGATAATTGCTTTACAGACTTTTGTGGTTTTCTGTCAAACCTTAACATGAGTCAGCCATAGGTATGCATATATCCCCTCCCTTTTGAATTCTTTTATGGTTCCTTTGGTTAAGTGAATAACTATTGTTTCACAGTGATCTATGATCCTATCTGAGTGTTCTAAACCCTTTTGATATTCTTTGACAAAACTTCCTAAGTGAAATTCTAAGGAAGTCCTTTTGACTTTTATCTATTTGGGATGCTTCAAAGGGCCCCTGAAACATCACTAATATTAAACTAATTAGGTTCATTTTGTATGTTAAATTACATGGGAAGTATTGTCAAATGAGTAATTAATCTTTTCAGGTTATACTGTATCATAATTATTACTAATATAGACATTCTAAAATTTATATGGAGTTCCTAAAATTCTGACATGTCCCAGTCAAATGTTGTCAGTCGTAATTATAGTTATTATCTGCAAGTATTGTATGTCACAGCATAGCCAAGTTACTTTATCAATTGGATTATCAGATTTTAAATGTGACTTCTTTTGTCATTATAAACAGTTATGGTTTTCTTCTGATGACTTTGCAAAAATGCTTCCTCTTCAAAAAGATTAACAGAAAGAACTTTTGTATAAATGTTTCTGACTTTCAGGTCATTAATGCTAAGCTGGGTAAGAAATGAAAGAATCCTAATGAGAAACCTAGGGGCTTTCCTGGTGGATCAGTGGCAAAGAATCCACCTGCAATGTAGGGGATGCAGGAGTTGTGGATTCGATCCCTGGGTCAGGAAGATCCCCTGGAGGAGGGCATGGCAACCCACTGCAATATTCTTGCCTGGAGAATCCATGGACAGAGGAGCCTAGTAGGCTCCAGTCCATGGGGTCACAAAGAGTTGGACACGACTGAAGCAACTGAGCAAGCACACAGTGAGAAAACTGATGGCTTCATAAACTGTTAACAAAAGAGTTAGTTAACAAAAAGACTGAGTAAACTGGTGAAAATGGTTATAATTTTTATGGTTTCTGTCTGAAAAGTTACTGGGTTGGATCTATGTTTTACAGGTGTAAAACACAGATTCTCAATCTAATGATGATTTACAGTAATTTGGTAAATTATACTTTTGTATAAATCTTCCTTGAGAGATTGTGAACTCTTAGGTTTTCAGAAGCTTTATCATATACATTAGGAAAGCAACCTCATCAGCAGATACAGAAATTTCAAGGTATTTTGAGGACTTTATAAAGGGAGAAATTCACCTAGATCTGTAGGTGAAACATGTGATAAGCCCTTGGCGTGACCTTTCTAATCCTGAGAGTTTTTCTTTTCTTTTTTTTAATGTTCAGTCTGAGACTTCTTATAAAAAATTTCAGAAAAGCAAAAGACTATATGATCAATTATTGTTATATAAATTACCAGACCAGGGTTTTTTTGAGACCAGACATATTTTGCAACAAATTAGTCTTAATTTGGATACATTTGGTAGAAATGAGGGTAATTTTGGAGAGAAAAAGATTATGTTAATTCCCAGTTTTGTTAATGGAGGTCTATATTTACCGTGTTAGTCGCTTAGTTGTGTCCGACTCTTTGTGAACCCATGGACTGTAGCCCGCCAGGCTCCTCTCTCCATGGAATTCTCCATGACTCACTTCCCAGATAGTTCCTTGCTGTTACGCTATATTAAAGTTAATTGAATTATTAAAATAACATTCTAAGTTTTGTTTCTGAAGCTTATCTCAGTAATCTTCGGATGAAGGTCAGATGCCCCATGACCTGCAAATGGTATTATGTGTATTGGAAAAGGCATAGTTTAAAGGGCTATCTCCAATCTGGATGGAAGGACTTTTTATCAGGTACTCTTAATTAGCTCATGCACAGTGAAGGAAAATTAGCTCTTGGATTAATTCCCACTTCTAAAGGCCCCTCTGCTGGACTGGTCTATAGAGAAGACTGCTGACCTCAAACTCACCTTGAAATGATGATCAAACAGAGGAAACTACACCTACACCAGGATGAGAAGAAGATGATATAAGTAGACAGCTTATCCAAGATGCTGGACCTGATTCATATGACCACTTATAATGTTTTCTTGACTTATTAGACCTTTACAATTAAATCAATTGTTTTTCTATCATGGACACGAACCTATGCTAGTTTTAAAAATCAATCCAGTTGTTGGGTTGTGGTAATTATCTGTGTCAAGTACTTCTAGATTGCCTTGGTGGATTTCTCTACTCCAAGGCTCTAATTGGATGATCTTTAAATAGTTTTATTTTAGAAGAAAGAAAGTTCAGTCCTGTCCAGGTTACACTTGATATTACTAGGTGGAATCTTCTCACCTGACCAATTAATAATACCTCTGACCGTGGCCATAATATGAATTTTCCTCTAAACTACTCAAGCTCAATCAGAGCAACAAGCAAAAATTCAACCAAGCAATAAGACCTCTCACATGGATTATGGGTTATATGGTTAACACCAGACTATGGTCATTTAAGATTTAAGGACCCCCTTTATCATGGGAACAGTTAAGTTATACTAAGGATAACCAGCCTAGTAACACTAGGAAATTGGGCTGGGAGCCTTTACGGCAGTGCCAATATATAATTTTTCTCCTACCCCAACAAAAAAGATGGGTATAGAATAGACTAAGTCAGACAGCCTAAGAATATACAGGGCTATACCTAACAGAAGTTCTTGGCTTAATTCTTACTTATGACTTTAATAATGCTACTAGTTATGTTATTTGTACTTTGCCTGTTTTACAAGATTGCTGTTTCTTGCATTACCAAATGTGTGACTGAATCTCCAATGAAAATAATGATGATTAGGGGACTTGAATCAGTTGAGCAAATATATAATTCTCTATGTGGTCAATGATTATAATAGTATAACTCTAGATATGGGAAGATACAACAAGAGGGAATTTTTCCTGGACTATAATAGTTTAAGTAAGACAGGTTAGTCCAGAGCCCTTTCAATGTTGATAAGACCTAGTCCAGTAATAGCACACTGAGTGGCCTATCAGAAGTCTTCACGAGAACTAGGAATGAGCCTTTCTAGCAATGTGGGACAAAATGGTCATGAAATGGCTCCCAAATTATGGCTGAACTTATGACCATCATGAGGTGAAATTAAAAGATGCTTGCTCCTTGGAAGAAAAGCTATGACAAACCTAGTGTAAGTGTTAGTCGCACAGTCTTGCCCAGCTCTTTGCAACCCCATGGACTGCAGCCCACCAGGCTCCTCTGTCCATGAGATTTTCCAGGCAAGGATACTGGAGTGGGTTGCCATTTCATTTTCCAGGGGATCTTCCTGATCCAGGGATCAAACCCCGGTTTCCTGCACTGCAGGCAGAGTCTTTACAGACTGAGCTATAGGGGAAGCCCCAAGAGAATATTAAAAAGCAGAGACATCACTTTGCCGACAAAGGTCAATATAGTCAAAGCTATGGTTTTTCCAGTAGTCTGGTATGGATGTGAGAGTTGGACCATAAAAAAGGCTGAATGCTGAAGAACTGATGATTTTGGATTGTGGTGCTTGAGAAGACTCTCGAGAGTCCCTCAGACTGCAAGGAGTTCAAACCAGTCAGTCCCAAAGAAAATCAGTCCTGAATGTTCACTGGAAGGACTGATGCTGAAGCTGAAGCTCCAACATTTTGGCTACCTGATGCGAAGAGCTGACTCATTGGGAAAGACCCTGATGCTGGGAAAGATTGAGGGCAGGAAGAGAAGGGGGCGACAGAGGATGAGATGGTTGGATGGCATCACTGACTCAATGGACATGAGTTTGAGCCAACTCCAGGAGACAGGGAAGGACAGGGAAGCCTGGTGTGCTGCAGTCCACAGGGTCACAGAGTCAGATGTGACTTAACCACTGAACAACATGACCATGAGGGGGTGTTGTCAGCTACAAATTGGCAGTTGCCATGGGGGCTTGCAAACTTCCTCTGTAAGGATTAAATCGTGAGCTGTTGTAGCTGCTGACGTTCAACATTCCCTGAAGGAGTTCATTGAATGTTCAGTGAATGGAGAGCAGAAATGAGGCACTCTGTGCTCAGGAAAAAGGTGGCAGGGCAGGTATCCAGGTTAGATATTTCAGGAGCTGACTTGATGAGTCCAATTCTGTATCTCCTCATATCTAGAAAAGC
Organism: Bubalus kerabau; assembly: GCF_029407905.1. Taxonomy (NCBI): domain Eukaryota; kingdom Metazoa; phylum Chordata; class Mammalia; order Artiodactyla; family Bovidae; genus Bubalus; species Bubalus kerabau. Next base: position 74,437,042 of record NC_073636.1, read on the forward strand.
ATTAAAACCTTCATGGTGACAATTGTTTCTCAAGACTAGCAGAAGCTTCATGAGACTAGAAGAAACTTTCTACAAAAAATATGTGCTTGATTGCATGTGCTCTCCCTTTACCAAAATCACATATATACTGTCCTGCCCTATGTCTTTGGAGGAGTTCCTCAGAGTTATGTGAGATGCGTCTTCTGGGCTGTGATCCTCATTTTGCCCCCAGTAAAACTTAACTGGCAGCGCTCACATTGTGTGTTGTTTAAGTCAGCAGCTTGCTGAAATCATTCCTATGATATGCACCTCAGCTGTCTGGGACCAGTGTCCTGTGCTTTCACACCTGAGTTCCCTCGGGGCTCATCGTGGGGAGTGGCTGCAGTCTGATGGCTGCTAGATAACAGGTGTTCTTTCCTATCTGAGTTCCCTCAGGGCTCACCAGCTTACATTTCATGGTGGCTGCAATTGTGACTGTCCTATTTGTTTTTAACTGATAAGGCAGAAAGTATTCCGTTACTGGGACTCAAGGGACACAAAGTTATACTTAAGTTTATAGCAAATGCATGCAGAGTAGAACCAACAGAGGGAGAAAATGCATGTGGTAAAGCTGGAGAAACACAGGCACAAGCCTCTGCTTGGATCCCTCAACCCAACGTGTCCAGGGTGTTGCCAACTAGGGAAGCTCACTCCTATCTGGGAGTCTTGGGTTTTTACTGTGGTCAGGCACATGGGCATATACTTTCTGCACTGCTGACCTCAGAGATGCCTTAGACCCCAGAGGTAAAGAGGCAATACCCACATTAAAAATGACTAAAGATGGCAGTTTAGGGGACACAGACTTTACTTAACACTCCGTGAAGTGGGCAGTCTCCACCCCCAAGGCTCCAAAGGACTGTGGACCATTTATAAGAACACAGAATAAAATTTAAGGTTGTTAACACAGCCCCCCAGACATCTTGGGTCTAGATATTTATTTCAACACAGGCCTGGCATCTGATCCAGACATTCTTACTGGGAGTTGGGTGTCACAATGATGATTTTAAGAGGAGCCCTGAAATCTTGGAGCATTTACCATCCAGGGGCATAGAACTGAGCATTCTCTCTTCATTGGTCACATGTGTTCACAGCATCCTGAATAAATGAGGTTGATTTTTATAAACAGTCTCACTTTACAGATGAAGGCACTGAGGCCCCGGAACATTAAGTAATTTGCAAACCCAGGTCCTCCTACTGTTGTAGGGGAGGAAATATTTCCCTATTTCCCTTCTAGATTCCTTGGCTGATTTGGTAATAAAATCAACATAAGACAGATAAACAGGAGAAAAACAAGTTTGATCTGTACAGCATCACCAAAGACATGAGACCTGGAAACTGTCTGGCAATTGAGGCTTATATGCCATCCTGAGTGAAGGAGAAGAGAATGGGGGTCTCATCAGTCATTTCATCCTTGAGGGATGGAAGAAGACCCTTTATTTTTGCAAAGGAAGTTCAGTGACTTGTACTTGTCATATGCACTTATCATATAGCGTGTGACCATTCCAAAGAAGTAAGGTAGAGGTGGAGAATTAGGAAGAAGTGCAAGTTAGTGGGAGAGAATGTGGGGTTTTCTGAGTCAGCTCTTCCTGATCTTGGCTCCTCTTTCACTTTCCCAAGGTGCGTGGGGGAGGCAGCTTTTCTCTGCCTTAGACCCCAGAGGTAAAGAGGCAATACCCACATTAAAAATGATTACAGATGACGGTTTCTCCTCCAGCCCAGTGAGGGCTCCTCCAGGCTTGCTTTCAAAGCATGGTTTTATGGATCATTTAATCGGAGAGGAAATGGACTGGGACACACCTGTAACAGGGAGTCTGTTAGGAATGTTGCTTCTCAGGCCTCACCCAGACCTGGGGAATGAGAATGTGTTTTTATTTCCACAAGACCAACAGGCGGAGTCAAGTTTGAGAAGCGCTGTTACTGGGCATTTTCCCCAGCAGACATAAGCAGGAATTCTGGTTGTGTGGGAAGATTTCCCACTGGACAAGCCTGACCCCAGGTCCTCCCCTTCCTTACTCCCCTCCCTGTCGCCTGTACCCATCTCTCAGTAGGGGTGTGAGAAGCTCTGTCAGCCCCTCGCATCTGCAGAAGCCCTCCCGCAACCACAGGGTTGAACCAGCTCTGCCTTTCTGCAGCCCTTCTCATTGTCATCATGGGTACCCCAGTGGCCCACACCCAAGGGGGTGCAACCAGCAACCAGGCCCAGGATAAGTCCCAGTTCACCTCTCCTCTACAGGCGGGGGGCAGGGGGGTGGTGGGTGGGGGGAATGAAGGGATCAGTTGTCTGCTGGGGAAAAAAAGATGCAACCTTGAAGTTGAGAGTTGTTTTATTTGGCGGAAATTTTTAGGACTTCAAGCCTGGGAGACACCATCTCAGTTAACCCCGAGAGAACTGCTCTGAGGAGGCAAGTGGGTTGGGGAGAGGGAGCCAGGTTATACAGAAGTTTTGCAACAAATGGCAGGTAACCTGAATGTCAAAAGATTATTGAAAATTGAAGAAAACCAGATATCCCAAATTAAAGAATTTAGCACTTTTCTATTTGTGGGGAGATGGAAGAGTCTGGGCTCATTGAAATCATTCCTGTGGTATGCACCTCGGCTGTCTGGGCCGTTTTCACATCCTGAGTTTCCTCAGGGCTCACCAGCTCACATTACCTGATGGCTCCAATTGCTGAGACTGCGATACCCTTTGTTTACTGATCTGGCTGGAAATAGTCCATGATACTGGGCAAGAGTGAAGGCAGGAGGAGACGGGAGACAGAGGATGAGATGGTTGGATGGCATCACCGACTCGATGGACATGTGTTTGAGTAAACTCTGGGAGTTGGTGATAGACAGGGAATCCTGGCATGCTGCAGTCCATGGGGTCGCAAAGAGTCAGACACAACTGAGAGACTGAATTGATTCCATTTCTCATCATGGAAGGGACTGGGGAGCAGGGATGGGTTGGGTGCTGCTAACCATCTCTGGATTTTTTGGATAGTTGGGCAGTTTTAACTCAGGGATGTTTCTTAACTCTCAAAAGGAATCATTATGTGTTTAGCCAATACAATATTGTAATTAGCCTCCAATTAAAATAAATAAATTTATATTAAAAAAAAATCTCATCTCATTCTACCAGACCAGGGATCCCGTTTCTGAGACTGTTCTTGGTCACTGCCTTATTCCTGAACTGCACTGTAGTGGAATCAAAAGATCAGTTTTTGACTGTTGTCCTGATTCATGGAACAGCCTCTGGAAGCTCTTGAAATTTACTTTTATATGGCAATGAGATGACTATAAGAGAAGTCTGTACATAGCTTCAGGATCACACTGAAATCAGTTGATTATAAGTTTAGAATATTCAACTCTGCCGACCTCTGGGGAGGGAAAGGTGCTGAGATGGAATTCAGTCACCAATGACTGATAATTCAATTTCAGGACCTAGTGAAACCTCAATAAAAGCCCCTAAATACTGGGGTTTTGGAGAGCTTCCAGGGAAGTGAACACATCGAGGTGCTGTAAGGGTGGCATTTCCTGGGAGGGGATGGTACTCTGTACCCCGAAAGCCCCTCACTCTACACTTCTCCTCCATTGTTAGTCACTCAGCTGTGTCTCACTCTTTGCGATCCCTTGGTCTGTCCATGGAATTCTCTAGGCAAGAATACTGGAATGGATTGTCATTCCCTTCTCCAGGGGATCGTCCCAATCCAGGCTTTGAATCCAGGTCTCTTGCATTGGCAGGGGGATTCTTTACAGTCTGAGCTACTAGGGAAGCCCTCGTTCTATCTGTGATCAGCGTTTCCTAAACGTGTGAATGGATGAATCAATGTCTCCTCAACATCTTCCCATAAATAATCTCCAGGCACCTTGGACTCAACTTTGACCAAACTGAACTCATCCTCCCTTCCCTGGGACTCGCTTTTCTTGCCCTTCTCCCGTGAAACTGTGCATGTCTTGGTCTCTGGCTGCAGCTCCATTAGGCAGAGCAGAAGCTCTGCTCAGCTGTTCCAGGACTTTCTGATTAATTTTAATGATGTAGAAATAACATCAGTCTTTGACAGACAAATATTTTTACTAGGAGAATGATTGTTACATGGTAGAATAGAACCCCTGACTACATGCTGGGTCTGTCTCTTTTACTTTCACCCTTGTTTCTCATTGCTTCTGTTCACTAAAAGGATACTGTCTGTACATAATGGCCTGCCTTGGGGAACCCTGCCACTCTGTCTGAACGTTAAACCAAAGTGCCTTTGTTTGAGGCACTGAACACCTGACCCTGTCCACCTATGAATAGCCCCAAGAAAAAAGTAATGAACACATTCCCTCCCTGAGGCTGGTCATTCCAGGAGATACTTGTAAGACTTATGGTCTTTTTACTTTACTTCCTTACCACCGCCCATTCTCTTTTGTAATAAAGATCCTGGCATCCAGATGCCATAAGATGGTTAATTTGAGACAATAGCCTGCCATCTTCTTCTTGGTTTGCCTGATTTCTGCACACCTCATCTCCTGATTTATTGACCTGTTGTGCGGCGAATAGAGCGAGCTTAGACTTGGTAACAGAGATGGCAATGGCACCCCACTCCAGTACTCTTGCCTGGAAAATCCCATGGATGGAGGAGCCTGGTAGGCTGTAGTCTATGGGGTCGTGAAGAGTTCGGACACAACTGAGCGACTTCACTTTCACTTTTCACTTTCGTGCATTGGAGAAGGAAATGGCAACCTACTCGTGTTCTTGCCTGGAGAATCCCGGGGACATGGGAGTCTGGTGGGCTGCCATCTATGGGGTCGCACAGAGTCAAACAAGACTGAAGTGACTTAGCAGCAGCAGCAGCAGACTTGCTAACAATATCTTGGTGGAAATGGATATCTTGGCCATAAAATGTGTAAATAAACTCTTTCTATGATGATAGGTAATCCCTTCCCAGAACCTGCATGGTAGACGTCACTGTTTCCACACAGGAAAATTGCAGATTAGTGAGTGGCCCTCGGTCACTTAGTAGTGAGTGGTAAGTTCAAGTCAAGATATTATTCTGTCAAAATCCACTGGATAGAGTGCCTGACATCTGCAAGAACTGTTAAAATGCAGATATTGGGTAATAGTTTCTGGACGCACTTCCCCACACTCATCACTCTTCTGTCCCTAAGCCTCATCTCAGCCCCTGAAGCCCAGAGATGAGTGGCCCTGGGTTTTTCCCAGACACCAAATTCTTGGTGTTCCTACCAACACCAGCCAATTCTCCGACACCAACTGGCCATCTCCCAGTCAGTTCCGTTCTGACAAAATCTCCAGGGTTAGAGCAGACCTCACAGGTGGAAGATGCGGTCCTATAAGACTGCCCCACTTCAAAGGCCGGCCACCAACCCTCCCTGTCCTCTCAGCTCATTTCCCTGTTCTGAGCCCTCCTGACATTTGTCTGGGCATGTTCTTGGAGCTTCTAGACAGTGAGCCTGGCTTCCTTCTCCTTGACCCTGAAAGTGGAGCATGGGGTGTGTGTGTGTGTGTGTGTGTGTGTGTGTAATTGCCTAGAAGATTGGGCTCTGTCTTTGTTTTATTTTTACTGTGGTCTTGTTTTTACTGCTGATCAGCAGTTTGGTGTTGGCTGATGCCTTCACCTCTCTGTGCTTCATTTTTTCTGTCTCCGTGATAGGTGGCAAGGTGGAAATATCCCCTAGAGAGGAGAGATTTGATGTAAGCATTAAAGGGGATAAAGTTTTCACAAAGGGAATTGTGTGACATCTTGGCAGTGGTCGCTGTTAGTGTGTATGTGTGTGTCAGTGGGAGGATGCTTGTCTGTGTGTGGATGAGTAAGCGTGTATGGGAGAGCTTTGTTGCACACGGCTATAATGGGGAGTGAATAGATGGGAGGAGTGGAGGGGAGGGTGTGTAAACCCTCACCTGTGCACTACACTTTATTCCTTACAAAGCAGCAGAGTGCATGGTGCACAGACTGGATGCAGCCAGTTTCTTGGGTTCAAATCCTGTCTACCCAGTGGGACCTTAGTCAAATGCCGAATTTCTTATTGCCTCAAATTTCTCCTCTGTATTGTTAGAAAATATGAAGATTTCCTCACCCTCTCTTTTAGGATTATCCTGAGGATTAGATGACATAATGTACATCAAATGCTTAGAATAATGACTGCACACAAAAGGAGCTAAATGTTAACTGCTGTCATTACTCATCAGAGTTATTATTACAAAGGACTTTGACTTTTCCGGGAGAAGGAATGTCTGCCTGTTGCCTCCATTGCTTCCACAGCAACCTCGTGATGAGGGCATGACTCTTCTGACACCTGAAGACACGGGGCTCTGGGAGATTTCTGGCCCCAGGTCACAAAGTAAGAAGGAGGCAGAGCCGGGATTCAGACTGAGGTGCTCTGATTGCAAAACCACTGAGGAGAGAGTAGAGAGAAGAGATGGCTGCAAGCAGTCTTCCAAGTCCCCCACAAATCCACTCCAGCCTGTCCTGAGGTCCACTCAGACAGACAGATTTCCTGTGGCTAAAACCAGGTGAGGGATGGCAGGTGATCATGCTGCAGAGACATGTTCGGCTCCCTGCTTCCCTTCTGCCCCCTCCCCTTACTCCTTTCTGTCCCCAGAAAATGAGGATCTTTGCCCCCCGCGCCAGGCCCCCTAGGAGAACACTGCCTTCCCCCAGCTCAGCTACTGCCTGGGCCTCTGCAGGTAAACTGCAATTTCCATCTGCTTGAGATGTTACCACAATGGTTGCAGGAAGGTGCCTTTGTTACAGCTGCCTCCTGAGGTAGGTGAGGTGGGAGGGTGGGGAAAGGGCATTGATGCCCAGATGTGATAACACCTGCAGCAGGCTGAAATGGAGGACTGGAGCTCACACACTGCTGATGGCTTATCTGTCCTTTGAGCGGCTCTCATCCACTCACAGACGTCCATCAATGCCAGGCACTGCTCTAGGTGCTGGGGTGCTTCTTGAGTGACCATATTGGACACAGTTCCACCTGTCTGATTACAATCCTTGTTTCCATGAGACCCACAGGTATCATCATGTCTGAGAAGTGCTGTTATTGGGCATTTGGCCCCTGCACGCAGAAATGGGAACCCTGGTTAGGTGGGGAGATTAAGCAACAAACAGGACTGACCCAACTCCTCCCCTTGCCCACTTCCCTTCCTCATCACATGATCCCACCCCTCAGCCAGGATATCGAAAGCCCAGTCCAGCCCCAGCATCCTCAGGAGCCCTCCTGAAGGCCACAAAGATGAGCCGGCTCTGCCTCTCTGCGGCCGTTCTCCTTCTCCTGGGCACCTGATGACCAGCACCCCAGGGGTGACACCAGCCGCAAGGACAATGGTAAGTCCTGGCTCACCTCTCCTCTACAGATTGGGAGTGGATGATGAGGGGAGTCCATGAAAGGGGCTGGGGAACAGGGCTGGGGTGCACACTGCCAATCCTCTCTGGATTTCTCCTGAGAAATTGGGCAGTTTTAACTCCAGGGACGTTTGCTGATTCTCAGAAAGAAATCATCATGTTTCCAGCATAAAAAAAGTTTCCTGCCCAACTATATGACATCAGGGACCTGATCTCTGAGACTCTCTGTTCCTAGTCTCTGCTTTGTCCTCGAATCTCACTGTAGTGTAATGAAAAGATCCGTACTTGATCCTTGTTCTGGTTCCTGGCCCAGACATCCTGTTTGGGATTGACCGTCTTTTGTAAGGTAATGTAATGAGTCAAAGAAAGGGACCCAGAGTAGTTTCAGGATGGGGCTTGTTTCCAAAAAAATCTCATCAGGTGATCAGAGAATTAGAACTCTAAACCCCTAGTACTTCTGGGGAGAGGAGAGGGGAGGTACTGAGACTGAGTTCAATCACCAGTGATCAATGATTCAATCAATTTGCCTACCTATTGAAGCCTCAGTAAAATTGCCTAACACCGCAATTCAAGTGAACTGACTTGTGGGATGCCCGGTGGGCATTTCAGAACTGGTTGGTATAGGTAGGGACACCAAGTATTTGCTGTCAGGGACAAAACCCAGACTTGCTCTTGCCTGTGATTGGGTGACTGTGGCTCAGGAGCCAGGGGTGTTATTAGTGTGGGTCTGTGCTCCCAGCAGTGATTATCAATTATCTACTTTATAAGAATTCCTCAGCAGAATCAGGTCCTCTGTCAAATGGGATGTGACATGATTATATTATAGTGACTTTAGTAGTTACATGCTGTGTGTCCCGGGGCAAGTCATCTATGGTTTCCTCACTTGAATGGAGGGCGGGGTTACCTGTTAAACAGGTTCTTTTAACCGATGACCAGTCATGAATATTGAGAGTTTAATTACATTTCATGGCTTTCCAAGTGGTGTGAGAGGTAAAGAACCCACCTGCCAATCCAGGAAACATTAAAGATGCGGGTTTGATCCCTGGGTTAGGAAGATCCCCTGGAGGAGGTTATGGCAACCCACTCCAGTATTCTTGTCTGGAGAATCCCATGGACAGAGGAGCCTGGCAGAGAGTTGGACACGACTGAAGCGACTTAGCACGCACAATCACATTTCATAACCAGTGATGTACATTTTCCATCAACATGTCTTCATCTGGAAGATCTGGAAGACTTACTCTACCTACCTTTCCCTTCCCTGCTCCAAATATCTTGGTATCAAATAATGATTATTTCTATATCATTAAAATTAATTAGAAAGGCAGGGGTGGAGGCAGGCAGCTGAGTTTCTGCTCTGCCTGAGACAACTGCAGGGAGAGCCAGGTTCTCTCGTGGGGCCAAGGCTATTTTTTCCAGATTGGAGCAATGTTAGTCAAAACTCAAGGCCCTTCCTTTTGTCCCCTATGTCTATTATTTTATTATCTTCTCAAGATATAGAATGTTAGTGCTGGATTCATAGTTATGTTGACTTGCCTCATCATCAAACAGCAATTGAATGATATCCATTCTATTCAACAGCTGTGTTCTTGGCTTGAACATGGAATGGGAAGTTGATTCCTTTAACAAATACCTCTCAAGTCCCTAAAAGCATTGTTCTTGATGTAGGGAAACAGCTGTACACAAAATAGCAAAATAACTTCCCTCCTTGAAAGTGAAAGTTGCTCAGTCATGTCAGACTATTTGTAACCCCATGGACTATACAGTCCATGGAATTCTCCAGGCCAGAATACTGGAGTGGGTACCTTTTCCCTTCTCCAGGGCATCTTCCCAACCCAGGTCTCCTGCATTACAGGCAGATTCTTTACCAGCTAAGCCACAAGGGAAGCCCAACTTGCCTCCTTGGAGGGAGACAGATCATAGAGAAAGGGAAAAGTCCTCTGCCAGGTGGCAATGAGTGATGTGAAGAAAAAGAGTGAAGGGGATAAAGGAGGCTGTACTAATTCTATAGAGGGTCAGGGAAACCCTCTGTTATAAGGAGGCAGAGGCTGCCAAAAATGAGCTTGGTGAGTTTGTGCAGCAGCCAGGACCAGGGTGACTGGAGCTGAGTGGGTGAGGGGAGGGGAGTGGAAGGGGATGAGGCAGAGAGGCCACAGGGGCAGGTCGTGAGGAGCCTTGTAGGACTTTATAAGAATCCAAATTTGACTCTGAGAGAGCTGAGGAGTCACTGAGAGATTGGTCATGGGAGCCATGCAATAGGACTCAAGTTTTAAGAGGATCCCTGAGGCTGCAGAGCAGAGAGTACCTCTAGGAGATGAAGGGCAGAGACAGAGGTCTGGGGAGCAAGATGCTGCAGTGGCCCAGGTGAGCAGTGATGGAGCAGGTACCTGTATTGTTTGCTGGGTCCATCTCAGTTCTCTTGAAGGACATGAATGACTTGCTCTGTTGAGGGTTTGATGGAGGCTTCATTACCTAGTCATGATGCATTAAATCATTAGCCATTGGAGATTGTTCAACAGACAGCTCCTCTCCCCTCCCTAAGCTGGGCGGGGGAGGTCAAGGAAGAGGGGAGCAATGAAAGTTCCAACCCTCTCTTTGGTCAGGCAGTACCCAATCCTGGGTCACCTAGGGGCTCTCCAGTAGTTTCTCCCCTTCCCATAACAAAAGACAGCTTTAGAATTTCAGGGTTTTAGGAGCTCTTTGCCAGGAATGGCACAAAGAACAAATATTTCTTTATTATAAACTGCAATGTCAATATTCCATTATTCCAGTCTCTAGGAGGTGATCCCTGTTAATACACTGGTTATCTTCTTCCATGATTTCGCAGCATGATTCCTTCACACCTTCTTCTTCTCTTTTTGGTTACTTCTCCATTGTTTCTTTCCATTTATTTTTTCTTTTTAATTTATTTATTTTTTAGTTGAAGGATAATTGCTGTGCATAATTTTGTTGTTTTCTGTCAAACCTCAACATGAATCAGCCATAGGGATACAAATATCCCCTCCCTCTTGAACCTCCATCCCATTTCCCTCCGCATTCCACCCCTCTGGGTTGAATCAGAGCCCCTGTTTGAGTTTCCTGAGCCATAGAGCAAATTCCCATTGGCTATCTATTTTACATATGGTAATGTAAGTTTCGATGTTATTCTTTTCGTACATCTCACCCTCTCCTCCTCTCTCCCCTTGTCCATAAGTCTAGTCTCTATGTCTGTTTCTCCACTGCTGCCCTGCAAATAAATTCTTCAGTACCATTTTTATAGATTCCTTATATATGTGTTAGTACATGATATTTATCTTTCTCTTTTTGACTTACTTCACTCTGTATAATAGGTTCTAGGTTCATCTCCCTCATTAGAACAGACTCAAATGCATTCCTTTTTATGGCTGAGTAATATTCCATTGTGTATATGTACCACAACCTCTTTATCCACGTGTCTGTCAATGGACATCTAGGTTGCTTCCATGTTCTAGCTACTGTAAATAGTGCTGCAATGAACGATGGGATACATGCGTCTTTTCCAGTTTTGATTTTCTCAGAGTATATGCCTAGGAGTGGGATTGCTGGGTCATATGGTGGTTTTATTCTTAGTTTTTTAAGGAATCTGCGTATTGTCTTCCGTAGTGGCTGTATCAATTTACATCCCCACCAACAGTGCAAGAGCATTCCCTTTTCTCCACATCTCCTCCAGCATTTATTGTTTGTAGACTTTTTGATGATGGCCATTCTGACTGGTGCCTTCACACCTTCTTTTTTGGCTGCACACACAGAGATGTACAAGTACAAATACATGACACATACATGCTTTTGTGAGTGTGTGTGTGTATGTGTGTGATTTTAGTTCCCCAATCAGGGATTGAACCTGTGCCCCCTAACCAGGGGACCATCAGGGAATCCCCTTCACACACATTTTTTTTTTTTTAACAGTGGAAACTTTCAACCTTTCACTTAAGTACAGAGAATAGTATTATAAAATCCATTTATTCATTATTCAGCTTAAACAGTTACCGACATGAGAATATTATTGATGTAGGTCTTCTTGTTTTTCATGAATTGTTTTGAAGCTAATCTGAGGCATCGTGCCAATTGATCCATATATACTTCATGAAGGAGATATCAATTTTTACAGATTACCATATCACGGTCACGACACAACATCAACAGTAACGTGAATGGCCTTTTAATTCTTTACCACCCACGCCCCACCACTCTACTGCAGACAAGCTGATTGTTGCTGTTGACCTTGTACTCAAGCTATAATGAGTATCTGCATAACAGACCCAGGGCCCCTCCCATCCTTGCAGTCCTGCGGCCTCACTTCGGCCTGGAGCCTCCGTACAGAGGTCCCTGCAAGGGTGTGAACGTCAGGTACTTCTTCAACGCCAGCTCCACATTCTGGGAGCCCTTTGTATATGGTGGGTGTGACGCCAAGGAGAACAACCTCCTGAGGGCAGCGGACTTCAGGAGGACCTGCGGTGGCTCTCTTGGTCACTGAGGTAAGACAGGGGGCAGGCAGGGTGAGGGAAGGGCTGGGGTAAGAGCTCGGGGGCGCACACAGAACCTCAGAGTGACTTTTTCCCTCGCCGCCGCCCAGGAGAAGTGCCTGCAGTGTCTGGTGAAACTGTATACTGAGCACGTCTTCCAGGGGCCAGCTTGGTAGAGGGTCACTGCTACAAACCCCATCATGATAATCTGAGCCTACTCACATGCTCCCCTTTCTCAGATAGGAACACTGAGTCAGCACCTCATGGAGCAGGTCCGCAGTGCTAGGCTTTTCCAGCTAGGCTTGGAAAACTCACTTTCTTCTTGTTGGTCACCCCGGTCCTAGGGATTGCTCATCTCTGGGGTGGTCAAGCACATGTCGGGATGAATGGTGTCCAGGTCTGGGGCTTCAGAATTGTCAGTCAGCAAGTTCCTTTCTTTTTTGCAGAGAACCTGTGAACTGTGCTCCGCTGAGATGCTGACGTCCAAGGAGGACCCACACAGGGCTGTGTTCTGGATGCTTCTGAAACAATTCGGCCTTCTCCTCTTCCTTCTCAACCCTGCCCTCCTCAGCAGAAATCCATCTCTTTGCTTCCTCCCATAGCCCTACTTGCTTTGGTTCTGTCTCCTGCAGTCAGCCCTAAGGACCAGGAGAGTTAGTCTTTGTTGTGTGCCTAGCACTTAGCGTAGCTTCTGGCACAAAGCAGACAGTCCATCAATATCTGAAGTAAAAAAGAGGAATGCTGATGAGATAGAAGCAAGTATCTAGTCCTACCCCTTATCCTCACTGCATCCTTACCTTCACCCTCCTCCCCACCATAACTTTCCTTCTTGTGGGTGTTGGGATACTTTTGGGAATTTTCAGTTCAGTTTAGTTCAGTCGCTCAGTTGTGTCTGACTCTTTGCTATCCATAGACTGCAGCATGCCAGGCTTCCCTGTACATCACCAACTCCTGGAGTTTACTCAAACTCATGTCCATTGAGTTGGTGATGCCATCCAACCATCTCTTCCTCTGTCATCCCCTTCTTCTCCTGCCCCCAATCCCTCCCAGCATCAGGGTCTTTTCTAATGAGTCAGTTCTTCACATTAGGTGGCCAAAGTATTGGAGTTTCAGCTTCAGCATCAGTCCTTCCAATGAATATCCAGGACTGATTTCCTTTAGGATGGACTGGTTAGATCTCCTTGCTGTCCAAGGGACTCTCAAGAGTCTTCTCCAACACCACAGTTCAAAAGCATCACTTCTTTGGCGCTCAGCTTTCTTTATAGTCCAACTCTCACATTCATATGTGACTACTTGAAATTCATAGCTTTCACTAAATGGACCTTTGTTGGCAAAGTAATGTCTCTATGACTATTTTTTACTATTTTAATATGCTGCCTAGGTTGGTCATAGCTTTTCTTTCAAGGAGCAAGTGTCTTTTAACTTCATGGCTGCAGTCATCATCTGCAGTGATTTTGGAGGCCCCAAAAATAAAGTCTGTCACTGTTTCCATATCTATTTGCCATGAAGTGATGGGACCAGATGCCATGATCTTCGTTTTCTGAATGTTGAGCTTTAAGCCAGTTTTTCACTCTTCTCTTTCACTTTCATCAAGAGGTTCTTTAGTTCTTCTTCACTTTCTGCCATAAGGGTGGTGTCTTCTGCATATCTGAGGTTATTGATATCTCTCCCGGCAATCTTGATTCCAGTCTGTACTTCATCCAGCCCAGCATTTCACATGATGTACTCTGCATATAAGTTAAATAAGCAGGGTGACAATATATAGCCTTGACTTATTCCTTTCTCAATTTGGAACCAGTCTGTTATTCCATGAAGAGGCAGATGAGGTGCTCTGGTATTCCCATCTCTTTCAGAATTTTCCAGTTTGTTGTGATCCACACAGTCAAAGGATTTGGCACAGTCAATAAAGCAGAAATAGATGTTTTTCTGGAGCTCTCTTGATTTTTTGATGATCCAACAGATGTTGGCAATTTGATCTCTGGTTTCTCTGCCTTTTTAAAATCCAACTTGAACATCTGGAAGTTCACGGTTCATGTACTGTTGAAGCCTATGATTTTGAGCATTACTTTGCTAGCATGTGAGATGAGTGCAATTGTGTGGTAGTTTGAACATTCTTTTGTATTACCTTTCTTTTGTATTGGAATGAAAACTGACCTTTTCCAGTCCTGTGGCCACTGCTGAGTTTTCCAAATTTGCTGGCATATTGAGTGCAGCACTTTAACAGCATCACCGTTTAGGATTTGAAATAGCTCAACTAGAATTCCATCACCTCCACTAGCTTTGTTCATAGTGATGCTTCCTAAGGCCCACTTGACTTCACACTCCAGGATGTCTGGCTCTAGGTGAGTGATCACCCCATCATTGTAATCTGGGTCATGAAGATCTTTTTTGTACAGTTCTTCTGTATATTCTTGCCACCTCTTCTTAATATCTTCTGCTTCTGTCAGGTCCATACCATTTCTGTCCTTTATTGTGCCCATCTTTGCATGAAATGTCCCCTTGGTATCTCTAATTTTCTTGAAGCGACCTCTAGTCTTTCCCATTCTATTGTTTTCCTCTATTTCTTTGCATTGATCACTGAGGAAGACTTTCTTATCTCTCCTTGCTATTCTTTAAAACCCTGCATTCAAATGATTATAGCTTTCCTTTTCTCCTTTGCCTTTAGCTTCTCTTCTTTTCTCAGCTATTTGTAAGGTCTCCTCAGACAACCATTTTGCCTTTTTGCATTTCTTTTTCTTGGGGATGGTCTTGATCACTGCCTCCTGTATAATATCACAAACCTCTGTCCATATTTCTTCAGGTACTCTATCAGATCTAATCCCTTGAATCTATTTGCATTTATTGCATTTATTTAATCCCATAATCTAGTTGCATTTATTAAATCCCTGCAAAGTGGAGTTCTCAGTAGCCAAAATATGGCAAAATATCTTGCCTTCCTTGAGGGAGATAGATAATAGCAAAGAAGGGGGGAAACCCTATGGTAAGTTATGAGTTTTTTTTAAGGTAGAGAGTGATGGTGAGAAAGGATGTTGTGCTCTTTCTGTAAGGGTCAGAGAAACTCTTTGTGATAAGGAGAGGTTGGAGTAGAGGCTTTGGTCCAAGTGCCTGGTGTGTTTGAATAGCAGCCAGGACCATGGCTGTTGAAGCTGAGTGAGTGGAATGGAGGGGAGTGGAAGGGAATGAGGCAGAGAGGCCATGGTAACAAGTTATGCTTGTGAGACTTTAAGAGTCAGAATTTAACTCAGAACGATGGGGATTCATGAGGATTTGGTAAAGGGAGCCATGGGATACAACTGGGATCTTCGAGACTGGAGTTCAGAGACTGCCCTCTAGAGGGCGAAGGAGAGAGACAGAGGTCCAGTGAGCAGGCTGCTGTGGTCCAGGTGAGTCGTGATGGAGCCTGTACCTATATTGTTTTCTGGATCGATGTCAGTTCTTTGGAGACATGAATGTCTTCTCTTTGAGGTTTTTATGTAAGTGTCTTTACCCACTAATGATGCATTCAATCAGCTATTGGTGATTGTTCAATCTACAGAGTCAAAGTTTCATTAGCAAGATGAAGATTTTATTGTGCTGTATACTTTTATTTTTTAAATATCTCACTATTGGGATTTTACCAGAAAAAAAAATATGTATATGAAAGAAGTACCAAGGTTTAGGAACTCTTCCAGGAAAAGGATGAAAAACAAATACAATATTTCTTATTATAAATCACAGTATCAATATAGTGTACCCAGCTGAATAATTACTGACACGTGGTGAATGTTTTTTACCTGTGTCGTATTGTGTGTTTTTTGGTAGAGTGTTTTGAAACTAATCAAAGGAATCATACCAATTAACCTTAAAATACTTCGTGAAGGAGATGTAAATTTGTACACGATTGCCATATCATGGTCACAACTAGCAATATGAAAATAAGGTCCCAGGAAGCAGATTGTCAAGTGGCTTTTCAATTTGACCAGCCCCACCACCCTGACATTCTGTACTGCAAACCAACTGGTGGTTTCAGTTGTTGACCTTGTAGACCGAGCTGTGATGACCAACCCACTGCCTCTGCCATTCCAGAGGCTTCTCGGATGCTCTTCTGTCACGAGTCCCTGCAAGGACTGGAAGATCGGGTATTTCTGCAATGCCAAGAGCGGACACTGGAGACCTTTATATATGGTGGCTGTTTGGGGAATCAGAACAACTTCCACACATCACAGGACTGCGTGAAGTCCCACTGACATGTGTCCGGTCCCAGAAGTGAGGGAAACGACAGGGCAGTTTGAGAGGGGAAGGGCTGGGGAAGCAGGTGGAGCTCAGGGCACCACACACCATTCACACCTACATGGTGTCTTTCCTCCTTGCTGTGTCCCAGGAGAAGTGGCTGAATTGTCCTGTGAAACCACACACTAAGCATGTCCTTCAGGGGCCAGCTTGGCAGAAGGTTATCCGCTGGACTGTCCATCATGATAACTGGAGCCTACTCACATGCTCTCCCTTTCCAAGATGGGAACACTGAGTCAGCTACTCTAGGAAGCCTGTCTGTAGTGCTTCTGTGCACCCAGCCTAGGCTTGGAAAACTCACTTCCTTCTTGTTGGTCATCCCGGCCCCAGGAAGACTGTGCATGCACATTTCCAGGAAAGTTTAGGATCCGTCACGATGACAGGTGTCCAGGTCTGGGGCTTCAGTGGTGTCCATCAACAAGTTCCATTCTTTTGGCAGAGGACATGTGATCTGTGCTCTCTCCGACAAGGATCCATGCAGAGCTGGACTGTGGCTGCTTCTGAAACAGTCAGTTTCCTCCAAGTCTAACTCAAGGCTACACTCCTTAGCAGAACTTTGCCTCTTTCCTTCCACCTGTGGGACTATATACCTTGGTTCTTTCTCATTCACTTGGCTCCAAGCTCCATGAGAACAAGTCTTCACTTTATCCTAGCCCTTAGCACAGTTCCTGGCACAAAGAAGACTGTTCATAATTATTTGAGGAAGGAAGGGATGAATGCAGGGACACAACATTCAAACCTGAGAACTGTAGAGCCTACGGTTTTTGCCAGGATTTTTGTCTTTACCCCCATTCTCACTCCATCCTCACCTCATCCCCCTCCTCACCCTCACTTCTCTCCCTGTGGATGGCCAAGGTAGAATCTCTGGTATCTGGTTCTTGGCGTAAGTGTTGGGATAGACCTTTTCAGAAAAGAAGCCACCACCCCCCACAATGATATTGCATTTTCTTTTCTGTATTTTCAAACTGTCTAACTTATATTTTAATACATTCATATGCAAATTAAACTAACTGGAGTGGAGTCTGGTTGTTTGCAACCACAAACCGTAACCATCTGGGTCCATGGAAATGGTGGTCCTTCTCACTGTTCTGCAGAGCAGCGCGCACCTCCCCTGTTTTCTTGTCCTCAGGCGAGACCCTACCAGGTACAGAAAGGCAATCCATCACAGCACCATGGACGCTACACAAAAACTCAGGAGACAGAAAAATCTACATGAAGGCTTTCATTCCTCACTTCTTGGGCTAGGTCACATTTGGGTGCAAGGTGTCCTCCTGGACTCTCAGAAGGAGTAAAGACATGAGGCTCAGTTGTCCACTTTTCTGAGCACTCCCTCTCCTGAGGGCATGCGTGGGGATGGGGATTCTTACTTCAGGTAAAGAAAGGCAAGTACCTTTTTTGTATCCCAGGCTCTGCCCTAGCATTTTGCCTGCATTATTGTTTTCGTCATCCTAGGAATCCTTCAAGGGAGGAAATGGAGGCAGGGAGATGGCTCTTAGCTGCTGTATTTGCTTGCTAACATCGCAAGTCTCCACTGCCCCAAGCAGAGGGACTTTGATGATGCTTTTCTGCTCCTGCCTCTGGGAGGATGTAGGATGGAGACAACTTTGGAGGTCAGAGAGTATCTGTTTCATGACAGATGAATAAAGTGAGGCACGGGGACCACAGCAAGCACAGTATTTCAATAAACAAGAGCACTGATGAGGCCGGTACTGGTACTCACTTCCTTGTAGACTTGGGCAAATTTCTCAACATCTCAGAGCATTAATTTCTTTAGTTATAAAGTAAGGACAATGCTTCTGCTTGTTAATGTTTCTAGCCAGAGACTACTAGAACCACTTCTATTCCTAGTTGAACTAGTTGGGTTTATTATTCACAGCAGGAAGGAACAGGAGTCATCTTGGAAAGCAATATGATCTCTCATTAAGAGAATGTTAGAACTTACAGGATGTGGGCTTGTGTTAGGTGATTTTGGGGAGAGTTCCCGGAAGCTAGCTCTGCTCTGGATGGATGGTGTTAGGAACAGGGCAGTTCTCTGATTGGGTATCTTAATCTTAAGAAGGGAAGACTAGATGGAGTTTAGAGTTGTACTTGGTAAGTCAGCATCTGTCATTCACATGGAGCAGGAGAGGGGGGCTTTTGGTCATTTTTGGTGGCTTTTATAATTTAGCCATTTGTGTTTAAACATGAGTGTAGAGTACCCTATTTTTGTCACGATATATCATGATCACAGAATACCCTTATTTGATGTTGATGTTTTGTGAAATATTTACATTCAGCAGGAGAACTAAAGGCCAGTGGTGGTGCCAGGGCTGCTCCTGGAATCAGAGGTTGCATTTCTCTTTTTCTGTGAAACTCAGAGCATTATGATGAGAAGTAAGAGGATATGATGATATTTGTAAAATGCTTTGCACAAGTATTGAAACTAAGCCCTCAATGAATGACTGGTCTGATAACGTTGCTGCTAAGTCACTTCAGTCGTGTCCGACTCTGTGTGACCCCGTAGACGGCATCCCACCAGGCTCCTGTCCCTGGGATTCTCCAGGCACCAATACTGGAGTGGGTTGCCATTTTCTTCTCCAGTGCATGAAAGTGAAAGTGAAGTCGCTCAGTCGTGTCCGACTCTTTGCGACTCCATGGACTGTAGCCTACCAGGCTCCTCTGTCCATGGGATTTCCCAGGCAAGAGTACTGGAGTGGGGTGCCATTGCCTTCTCCACTGATAACATTAATCGGAGCAAATAAAGTACAAATTATTACTAATAATTTGTTTAATTAATAATAATTAATATGTAATACTTAAAAATATTAACTATTATTTTATAACAGTTTAATGTTACAGATTCATTACTAATTAAAAGAGTTTGGCTTTGAGTAGGTTTTGATGTTGCTGTGTGATCTTGGGCAAGTCCTTTCACCTCTCTGAGCCAAAGTTTCTTTTTTTGCAAAATAAGGTGCTGGTATCTGTTTTAAGAAAAACAAGGACTCTGCTCTTTTGAGAGTTACATTGATTTTGGTGTAAAGTTCTTCGAACTCCTCAGACCAACACACTTTTAAAAGAACACGGAGTATTAGTTTCCTTCGTTCCCAGTTCTTTAAATGTGCAGTCCAGTGCATTTTAAAAAGGGACAAATAAGCATTTTTTTTGGGGGGGGGATGTCATATTTCATATCCCCTTCAGAAAGCTCTCCACTATCCAGTGTCACTGTTTCCTGAAACGGTCCCTCTCTTCCTCAGAGGTAACCTAAAGCACCTTTCCTTCCGTGACAGGCCTCACTCAGTCTGAGTCCCTCGCCCACTCCATGCTGCCCTTTATTTGATCTGCTGGTGTCTCAAAAATGTAGGTGGGTTTGGGGATTTCTGTTGGTTCTCTTTGGGATCAAGTCACCTGTTCCTTGGGGCTTTCAAGGTGGCTCAGTTGTAAAGAATCCGTGTGCCAATGCACAAGATGCAGGAGACTAGGATCAATTCCTGGGTCGGGAAGATCCCCTGGAGAAGAAAATGACAGCCCACTCCAGTATTCTTGCCTAGAGAATCCCATGGACAGAGGAGCCTGGAGGGCTCTAGTCTATAGGGGCGGCAGAGTCCGACACGACTGAACACAAACACCCCAACCTGTTCCTCAGCCGTCAGAAACAGCTCTATACGGCCCTCTGGTGGCCGCCTGAGGAAGTGCGATCTGCGGCTGAAGCTGCGCACACTTTCTCCCTGTTCGGCCGGAGTACTGAAGTCTTTTGGTAGTTGCCTTTAAAGGTGAAGGTTCTACGACTTGGGATCGATTCCAATTGAGGATCCACAAGCGACTCATTGACCTGCACAGTCCTTCTGAAATTGTCAAGCAGATCACTTCCATCAGTATTGAGCCGGGAGTCGAGGTGAAGTCACTATTGCCGATGCCTAAATCAACCTTTTTAATAAATCGATAATCAGTTGTTAAAAAAAAAATTAAAGGTTGTAGTTGTTGTTGCTAGCTTCTGGCTTGGGGGCTGTCTGTGTGCCAGAAGAAAGCTGTGAACTGCAGTGCACGAGGCTGAAGGTTCAGTTGGCAGCTGGGTTGCTGTTGTTCAGTCGCTCAGTCGTGTCGGACTCTTTGCGACCCCATGGAGTGCAGCTCGCCAGGTTTCCCTGTCCATCACCAGCTCCCGGAGCTTGCTCAAACTCATATCCATAGAGTCGGTGGTGTCATCCAACCATCTCTTCCTCTGTCGTCCTCTTTTCCTCCTGCCTTCAGTCTTTCCCAGCATCAGGGTCTTTTCCAGTGAGTTGGCTCTTTGCATCAAATGGCCAAAGTATTGGAACTTCAGCTTTAGCATCAGTCCTTCCAATGAATATTCAGGGTTGATTTCCTTTAGGATTGACTGGTTTGATCTCCTTGCTGCCCAAGGGCCTCTCAAGAATCCTCTCCAACACCACAGTCTGAAAGCATCAATTTGTTGGCACCCAGCCTTCTTTATGGTCCAACTCTCACATCCATACATGACTACTGGAAAAACCATAGCTTTCACTAGCCGGACTTTTGTTGGCAAAGTAATGTCTCTGCTTTTTAATATGCTGTCTAGGTTTGTCGTAGTTTTTCTTCCAAGGAGCAAGTGTTTTTTAATTTCATGGCTGCAGTCACCATCTGCAGTGATTTTGAAGCCCAAGAAAATAAAGTCTGTCACTGTTTCCATTGTTTCCCCATCTGTTTGCCATGAAGTGATGGGACTGGATGCGATGATCTTCGTTTTCTGAATGTTGAGTTTTAAACCAACTTTTTCACTCTCCTCTTTCACTTTTATCAAGAGGCTCCTTAGTTCCTCTTCACTTTCTTCCATAAGTGTGGTGTCATCTGCATATCTGAGGTATTGATATTTCTTCCAACAATCTTGATTCCAGCTTGAGGTCCATCCAGCCCAGCATTTCTCACGATGAACTCTGCATATAAGTTAAATAAGCAGGGAGACAATATACAGCCTTGACATATTCCTTTCCCAATTCAGAACCAGTCTGTTGTTCCATGTCTGGTTCTAACTGTTGCTTCTTGACCTCCATATAGGTTTTGTAGGAGGCAGGTCAGGTGGTCTGGTATTCCCATCTCTTTAAGAATTTTCCACAGTTTGTTGTGATCCACATAGTCAAAGGGTTTAGTGTAGTCAATGGAGCAGAAGTAAATGTTTCTCTGGAATTCTCTTGCTTTTTTTATGATCCAGTGGATGTTAGCAATTTGATCCCTGGTTCCTCTGCCTTTCTAAATCCAGCTTGAACATCTGGAAGTTCTTGGTTCATGTACTGTTGAAGCCTGGCTTGACGGATTTTGAGCATTAGCTTGCTAGTATGTGAAATGAGTGCAGTTGGCCGCAAAGTTTGAATGTTCTTTGGTATTGCCCTTCTTTGGGACTGGAATGAAAACTGACCTTTTCCAGTCCTGTAGCCACTGCTGAAATGTGGAATTTTCCAAATTTGTGGAACATATTGAGTGCAACACTTTAACAGCATCATCTTTTAGGATTTGAAAAAGCTCACCTGGAATTCCATTACCTCCACTAGCTTTGCTCGTAGTGATGCTTCCTAAGGGCCAATACTGACTTCACGCTCCAGGATGTCTGGCTCTAGGTGAGTGATCACACTATTGTGATTATCTGGTCATTAATATCTTTTTTTGTATAGTTCTTCTGTGTATTCTTGCCACCTCTTCTTAATATCTTCTGCTTGTGTTAGGTCTATACCATTTCCATCCTTTATTGTACCCATCGTTGCATGAAATATTTCCTTGGTATCTCTAACTTAATACTGCCATAAATTAATAATTATTGATAAAACTTAAAGAATTTTTATATTTGCAGTATTACTATTACTCTTATCTATCTAACATTCATTAAAAGGTTACTCTGTCAGTACTTGGACAGACCAAGCATTTAACAAATACAACTCTTTTATTCTCATCATGACTCTATGAGATTGATATAGAAAGAGAAAAGCAACTTCTGAGTTCCAAGACCTGAGCTGGTACCCAATGGTCCTTCTGTTTTTCTGCTCAACATAAACATTTTACAGAACTTCAACATCAAATGAGGCCATTCTGTGTTTGTGAAAGATCTAGAAAAAAATAATACACTGGATAATCATATTTGAGCATTGACAAAAGGAGCTAAATTACAGAAAGCACCAATATGATCAAAGCACCTTCCTATCTTGAATGACTGCTACTTCTTGACCAAGTACCGCTCTCAGAGCCTCGATCAAGCCTTTCCTTCTTAGATTTAAGATTATGATACTCAGTCAGAGAACTACCCCACTTCTTCACAGCCCTCATCCAGAGAAAAGACAGCTTCCTGAAACCCTCCACCAAATCACCTAATACCACCCACATCCTATAAGTTCTTTCTAACATTTTCTTAATAAGACAGCATATTGTTTTCCAAGATGATTCCCGTTCCTTGCTGCAGTGAGCAATAAGCCCAATGAGTTCAACTAGGAATGGAAGTTCATCTAGGAACAGGGGTGTTTCTACTGGTCTCTGGCTAGAAGTATTAACAAGTAAGATTGTTATCCTTATTTTATAACTGAATAAAGGAAAACTCAGAGATGCTGAGAAATTTGCCCAAGACTCTGAGGAAGTGAGTAACAGCACCAGCACCATCTGTGTTCTCATTTATTTCATTACGGTGCTTGCTGTGGTCCCCATGCCTCACTTTACTGATCCATCGTGAAACAGATACTCTCTGTTTTCCCAAGGTGCCTCCATTCTACATCTTAGAGGCAGAGCTGGAAAACACCATCAAAGTGGATCTACTTGGGAGGCTGGGAAGTTGCTGTGTTAGGAAATGAATGCAGCAGCCAAGTGTCATCTCCATGCCTCCATTTCTTTCCTTGAAGGATTCTTAGGAAGATTATAGAAAAATGCAGGGAAAATGCTAACACAGAGCCTGAGGCACTAAAAGGTAGTTGTGTTTCTGTAACTGAACTAAGAAGCCCCCTCCCCACATGTGACATCAGGGAATCGAATTTCTTAGAAAAGTGGACAACTGAGCCTCATGCCCATTCTCCTTCTGCGAGTTCAGGAGGACAACCTGCTCCCAAACTTGACTGAACTTAGAAGAATGAAATAAAAGCTGTCATGTTGAGGTGTGTGTCTAGCATGTTTCTGTGTAGCTTGGTGTGGCTACTAAGAGGTCAGTGAGGCTATAATGGGTTTGCTTCTTGTACCTTGGCACAGTCTCTGGACAGGGAATTGGGAGGTGCCCACTGCTCTGCAGAACAGTGAGAAGGACCACTATTTCCATGGACCTTATTGGTTAAGGTTTGTAGTTGCAAACAACAGGCTCCACTCCAGTCAGTTTAATTTTAATATGCATTTATTTAAATATAACTCACAGTGTTTGAAGTTACAGAAAGGAAAATGCAGCATCATTCTGGGGTTTAGGGGCTTCTTTATCCCAAACTCTTCTCTCAGTATGGATGCTGAGAACTGGATGCTGGAAATACCACCTTGGCCACCCACGAGGAGAGCAGTGATGGTGGGCAGGGGGATGAAGGTGAGGATGCCGTGAGGATGGGGGTGAAAATGAAAATCCTGTGATAAAGCGCAGGCTCTGCAGTCACTCTGGTCATGGGGAGTGTGCTTCTACATCCCTTCCTTCCTTCCTCAAGTAGAACTGTCTCTTTGGTGTCAGGAACTGTGCTAAGTGTTTGGGATAAAGGGAGGACATGTTCTCATGGTGCTGAGAGCCAACTGGATGAGACAGAAAAGGCATGTAGACTGTGGAAGAGAGGAAATAGGCTGGCTCTGCTGTGGAGGGTAGGGGAGAGAAGAACTGCGAGGAGACCTAACGGTTTAGAAGCAGCCATGGCCTAGCTCTGCAGGGGTCCTCCTCGGACTTCACATTTTCTGGGAGATACTCTTCACATGTCCTCTGCAAAAAGAAAGGAACTTGCTAAGTGCCATCATTTGTAGCCCCAGACCTGGACACTGGTCATCTTGACAGATCCTAGATTTTCCAAAAACATAGAACCAGAGTCCTCATGACCCGAACGGCCTACAAGAAAGAAGTGAATTTTCCAAGCCTAGGTGGGGCACTCAGGAGCACTGCAGACCTGCCCTGGAGGGTGGCTGAAGCAGTGTTCCCATCTAAGAAAGAAGAGCATGTGATCAGGCTGAGATGACCACAAAGAGGCCTCTGGGGTTGACCTTCTGCCATCCTCTCCCTGGAGAACTCGCTCAGTGTGGGTTTCACAGGACACTGCAGCCTCTCCTCCTGGCAGCAGCGAGGAGGAAGACACCGTGCAGGGTGAATGGTGTGTGGCCCCCTGAGCTCCGGCCCTTTCCCCAGCCCTTCCCTCCCCCTGTGCCCTGGCCCCTGTCTTACCACAGGGAACCAGCCCCTTGACTGCAGGTCTTCATGCAGTCCTCTAACGTTAGGAAGTTGTTTTTGTTCCCTCCGAGGCTGCCATATGTAAACAGCTGACAGTGACCGGTCTTGGCATTGTAGAAGTACCTGGGCATCTTAGTAGTGCCGTGACCTACTACATTAGGCTCCAGGCAGAAGGCAGGCCTAGAATCTGCTGGAATGAGAGGGGCAGTTGTCAGTTATGTGGACGGTCATCACTGCTCCATACAAAGCCAACAACTAGAACCACCAGTTTGTTTGGAATAGAGAATGTTAGGGTTGTGGAGGTCAAATTGAAAAGCCTATTTGAAAATCTCCTTTTTTGGATGAATTATGAATGTTGCTGGGGGTGACATGATGTAGTAATCATATGCAAATGTATGTCTCTTCATGAAGCCTTGTAAGAAAATCTGGCATAACGCCTTTGAAAAGCCTTAAAACTTCTATAGGACTTCCCTGGTGATCCCGTGGTTAAGACTCTACCGTGCAATGCCTGAGTCCAAGGTTCAATCCCTTGTCAGGGAACTAAAGTCCCAAATGCTGTAGACACTAAGTCGACAGGCTATAACTACTGAGCCCGGGACACACAACTAATAACCAGCCCACCCAAATAAATACATAAATGCTCAAAAAAGAAAAAAAAAAACCTCCACAAGTGTACAGCAACAACAGGACAAAGGTAAAAAATATTCCCTGTATGTCGATAATTACTGGGTCTGGATACCTGAGTTTTATAATACTATTAATATCCTCTGTGTTATGTGTGTGGTAAAAGCTTTCCATCGTTAATAAAAATTGTGAAGGAATCGTGCTATAATGGAAAAAGGCATGAAGAAAACATAACACTGTGTTTGCTTCAGTTATTTCATGGGGATTCTATGAATGAATATTGATACTATATATTGTGTATATAAGGAGAAATATACATATTTGTTTTTTCATCGTTTTCCTGACACTGATCCTAAAAATCTTGGTATTTCTTTTGTGATGAGAGCAATAAAAATGTCCTTTGATATGTGAACTGGTTGAGTTTGGAAAGACTCTAATGAGCCCAGAATGGGCTCTGATTGCACAGGAAAGGTCTGCCTACCGGGGGGTGGGCACTTTCATTCCACCCTTCCCCTGGTCTTCTATCCACTGCTCGTCTCCTTCGCTCAACCTCAGGGAGGGTAATGGAGCTGTCTGTTGAACAACCTCCAATGGCTAATGATTTAATGCATCATGACTAGGTAATGACGCCTCCATAGAAACTTCAACAGAGCAAGACATTCATGTTATTCAAGAGACCTGGGATCCACCCAGGGAATGACACTGCTCACTGGGGCTTTGTCTCTGCTCTTTACCCCCTCGAGGCCACTCTCTGAACTGCAGCCTGAAGGATTCTGTTATTATTCTGTCCTTTCGCATGGCTCCATCACGACCAATCCCTCAGTGAGTCCCTTTTTCTCTGAGAGCCAAATTCTGATTCTTAAGAAGTCCTACAAGTGTTCTCTCGACCTGCTGCCATGGCCTTGATGCCTCATCCCCTTCTACTCGTCTCCCCTCATATAAACCCTCTCATATCCAGCTACCCTGGTCCCTTCTGTTGCTCAGACACAACCAGGCATGTTATTTCTGCAGCTCTGCTCAGTGCCTCCTTATCACAGAGGGTTTCCTTGACCCTGTAGAGAAAAAGGACAGCATTCTTTCTCTGCCTCGCTCTCTATCTTCAAGAAACTGATAACCTACCATAGGATTTCTCCCCTTTGCTATTTTTATGTCATCCTCCAAGAAGGCAAATTACCTTGCCATGTTTTTTTTTATTGCTGTGTCCCCATCCCCAAGAACAGTGCTTTAAAGGGACTTCCTAACTCCCATTTTCATTCTCTCCACAGGTGCAAGGTCATCAAATAGAATGGGTATAATTGATTTCCTTTTAGTACAAAATCACCTTGATGATGCGGCACATCAACACAATGGTCAATCTCCCTCTAACATTCAGTCTCCTGAGAGGATAATAAAATAGTCTGTCCTGGTAATCGTTAACCCTGAAGCCTCTGAACCCAAATATTTATGGATTTTTATGGAGGTTTTCAATAGAGAGCCACTTTGATTGAATTAGTGGCCATTGCTCATTGATCTTGATCTCAGAGCCTGCCCCTCTCCCCAGAGGGGCTGGCAAGAAAGTGGTGAAATTTCCAACCTCGAAATGGGTGTTTAAGTTTTTGGCAGACAACCCAGAACCTGAAGTTTTTCCCTGAGTGGTCTCATGATCTATCAAAGAAAGTAAGTTCCAAGAGTTTCAGGATGCCTGGACCATGAACCAGGACAAGGATCAAATATAGGTCAAATATATGAACAATAAAATAATAGTCAAAAGAGGACAAATGAAAGGGCCTGGAGACTTTACTCATATTTTCCCAGCCTCGGTCCCACGAGACAAACCACACAAGGGCTGTTTTTGTGCTCCTGAAGTTGATCTGCTCAGTGGTCCCACGTCTTTCTGCTTATTTTTAATAATAGAGGTATAATCATTATTTGAGCCCTCAATATGTTTTCTTGCAAGGATAAACTTCTTCAGATTAATGCATTGGTGGAAAATGGGCAAAATTGGTCCGGAAATGTGAACAGATTCTTTATATTCATGACTGGCAAACTGTTCAGAGAACTCATGTAACATTTTCCCCTGTTCACATGAGGGAACTGCAGATGACTTGCCCCAGGACAAAAGCATGTGGGTGGTAGGGTCAGGACAAGTAACTATGATGTCACAACCCATCGATTACAATACCTGATTCCACCAGGAGTTCGGAAAATACAGCTTACTTGTTAAGAGTTTCTGGATGCAGTGTCCTACTTTTTTTGCTTGCCCATCCCAAGCAGCTTCATCTAAGCCCCCACCTCACAGGGCAGAGTGAGCTTGGGTTAAATCCTGACAGCGAATATGTGGCGTCTCTACCAACATCAACCAATTCCCCAGATACCTGCTGGGCATCCCCCAGTCAATTGAAGCCTGATGTGAAATCCGTGCAGTTAGTGCAGATCTCACAGGTTGAGGGCTCAAGACTGTCCTCACTTTAGTGCAGTCACGTGTTCCCTTGTTACTTACACTTGTGACCAAACGGTTAAAATGTGGAGGTTCCATGACATCACTTCCAGGTTTAACAACTGAATGGAACTGATGACAAAACTTAGGAAAACCCTTACTGTTCTCAGCTGAATATACATGAAAAGTTCACAAATAGTGAAATGGAGGGGACGTGTAGAGCAAAGGAGGAGTGGAGGTGTGTGGAGCCTCCATGCCTCAGTGAACACAGCACCCTCACATCACATACTTGTGTTCACCACCCAGGAAACTCTCTGAACTTTAATATTTTTACATTTTTTTGAGGTTTCAAGAAGTAGGCTTATTGATTGAATCATTGGCCACTGGCCATTGGCTGGTGGTGACTGATCTCAGTCTCGGTGCCCTTTCCTCTCCCCAGAGGCACAGAAAGTACAAACCTTTATTCTTCTCACTGAGTATTAATTGTTGAGTATTGAATGTTGGGGACTCCTCTACTGTGTGGTTCTTGAGTTGTGCTCTGGAAGTCATCACGTGACCTATGAAGGAAAGTAAATTTCAAGAGTTTCAGGAGGCCTGGTCCATGAAACAGGGTAAGGATCAAACATGGATAAGATAATAACAGTCAAAAAAAAGACAAGGGAAAGGGCCTGGAGACTTTAACAATGCTTTATCAGCCTTGATCCCACAGCCTACCACACAAGGGCTGTTACTTGCTCTCCCTGCCTTTGCTCTCCTCTGTGGTTCCACATCTTTTGATTAGTTTTAATAATAGAGGAATAACCATTATTTGATAAAGAAATATTTTTACTTGTCCAAAGCAAGTAGGCAGAGAATTTTTTTTTTCAGATTTGATACACCATAGTGGAAAATGGACAAATCTGGCCATGAAATGTGAATAAACTATTTATTTACATGATTTGTCATCTGTTCAAAGAACTCATGTAACGTGTTTCCCCTGTTCAGATGAGGAAACTGCAGATGGCTTGCCCCAGGACACAATCATGTGGGTAGTAGGGTCAGGAAAAGATACCGTGAGGTCGCAACCCATCTGATACACTACCTGATCCTGCTAGGAGCTTGAAAATACCGATAACTGGTGAGTGTTTCTGGGTGCAGGGTCCTACTTTCCCTACTCACCTCTCCCCAAGCCTCATGTGAGCCCTCAAATCACAAGGGAAGGTGAGTATGTGTTTTTTCCTGAAGCAAAATACGTGGTTTCTGCACTAACATCATCCAGTTCCCAACACCCGATGGGAGAACCAGTTAATTGACTTCTGACACAAAATCTGTGGAGTTTGGGCTGATGCCACAGGTTGGGGGATCTAGACTGTCCTCTCTTCAGAAGCCAGCCATGTGGTCTGAAGTCACTCATGCTTCTGACCAAGTGACTAAAAATGAGAGTTTCCGTGACCCCACCTCCACGCATAATAATCAGTAGAACTGGTGACTGATCTCGGGAAAACTCTTACTGTTCTCAATCCATGTACATGATAAAACTCAGAAAGAATGAAATGGAGGAGATCTGTAGGGTGAAGGGGGAGTGGAGATGTGCAAAGCCTCCATGCCCTGGTTAGATGAGCACCCTCATATAACCTCCTTTTGTACCGTCCCGAACGCTCTCTGAATGCCAGTATTCTGGATTTTTAATGAGGTTTCACTAAATAGGCATATTGATCGAATCATTGACCAGTGGTGACTGACCTCAATCTCAGTGCCCTCCCCTTTCCCCACAGGAGCAGAAAGTTCAAACCTTTATTTCCTTTACGTATTGCTTTAACCACTTGACGTATTAAACTGGATCCCGCATTGGCAATCTTGGCACCTATGAAGGACAAAAATTCCACAATTTTCAGGAGTCTTAGACCATGAACCGGGACAAGGTTCAAATATGGATAATAAAATGATAGTCAAAAGTGGACAAGGGAAAAGGCCTGGAGACTTTGCTAATATTATATCAGCCTTGTCCCAGGAGCCAGCCACACAAGGGCTGTGTTTCATGCTATCCCTGCAATTGCTCTGCTCAGTGGTCCCAGGTCTTTGTGATTTATTATTATAGTAGAAGGATAATCATTATTTGACACATAAATATTCTTTCTCACCCCAAAGCAGTAGGTAGAAATATCTTTTCAAATGAACATATCCTGGTATAAAATGAGCAAAATTGGCCATGAAATGTGAATAAACTCTTTGTATTTATGACTGGTAATATGTTCAAAGAACCCATGTAACAGGTATCTGCTGTTCAGATGATTTTCCCCGGGACACATGGCATGTGGGTGGCAGGGTCAGGACAAGATACTGCCCTGTCACAATCCATTTGACGTACTATCCTATTCTCCCAGAAACTCTGAAAGTACCGATAACTGGTAACAGCTTCTGGGTGCAGTACCCTACTTTCACTACTCCCCTGTCCCCAGGACTCACCCGAGCTCCCAAAGCACAGGGAGACTGAGTCTGGGTTTCCCTGACACCACATCTGTGATGTCTCTAGAAACAACATGCAATTCCTCCAAATACCCACTGGGTGTCCAACAGGGCAATTTAATTCTGATAAGAAATCAGGGGAGTTAGTACAGATTCTGCATGTTGAGGTCTCAAACTGTTCTCAGCTCAGATGATAAGCGTGTTGTCCCGATTCACTCATGATTTGACAAAGTGTCTAAAACTGGGAAGTTCCCTTACCCCAACTTGGTGTTCAATAATGCAATAGATCTGATGACCAAACTCAGGAAGACCACTCTCATAGGGATCTCATGTTATCATAAAGGATAAATCTTGGCACAGCAAGGTGAGTGAGAGGTGCAGGGGAAAGTGGAAGTGGAGGTGTGGGGAGCATCCATGTCCTGGAGAACACTGGACCCTCACATCACCGCCGTGTGTTACCACCCCAAACGCTCTCTGAATGCCCACATTCATGGATTCTTATTGAGGTTTCACTAAACAGGCATATTGATTGAATCATTGTCCACTGGTGGCTGTTCTCAATCTCAGTGCCCTCTCCTCTCCCCAGAGTTGCAGAAAGTTCACACCTGTAGCCATACCACGGATGATATTTTTAATCATATCTTTTGTTGAACGCTTCTCAGGTCCCCGTCTATGGCTTGTCTCCAGACCTATGAAAGACAGTAAATTCAGAGAGTTTCAGGAGACCTGGGCCATGAACCAAGGCAAGGATCAAATATGGAGAATAAAAGAATAGTCAACAGTGGACAAGACAGGAAACAAATATGTATAATAAAATAATAGTCAAAAGGGGACAAGGGAAAGGGCCTGGAGACTTTACTAATACTGTATCAGCCTTGGTCCCAGAAGGCAACCACACAGGGCTGTGTTTCTTGTTTTCTCTGCAGTGGCTCTGCTCATTCATCCCAGGTTTTTCTGGTTATTTTTCATAAATTAAGGAATACTCATCATTTCACACCCAAATATTCTTTCTTGCCCAGGACCAGTAGTTAGACAAATTATTTTCAGATTAATTAACACATCTTGGTTAAAAATGCACAAAGTTCACTACTTGCAGAGTTGAAATGTGTTTCACCTCTTTATATTCATGACTGGTAATCTATTCAAACCAGTCAATCCTAAAGGAAATCAACCCTAAATATTCATAGGAAAGGCTAATGCTGAAGCTGAGGCTCCGATACTGTGGCCACCTGATACAAAGAACTGATTCAGAGGAAAAGACCCGGATGCTGGGAAAGATTGATCGAATGCAGGAGGAGAAGGGGATGACAGAGGATGAGATGGTTGGATGGCATCACTGACTCAGTGGACATGAGTGTGAGCAAGCTCCGGGAGCTGGTGAAGCACAGGGAAGCCTGGTGTCCATGGGGTCACAGAGAGTTGGACACGACTGAGCAACTGAAGGAAAACAACAAATTGGTTCACAAACCCATGTAACATGTGTCCCCTGTTCAGATGAGAAAATTGCAGATGAGTTGCCCAGGAAGCATGGCATGTAGGCGGCAGGGCCAGGACTAGATACTATCATGGACAACGCATTGGATACACTGCCTGATTCTGCCAGGAACTCTGAAAACACAGATAACTGAGAACAGTTTCTGGGTGCCACGTGTACTTTCGTTACTCCCCACTTTTGGAGCATTGCTTGAGCCCCGAGATCATAGGGGAGAGTGAATCTAGGTTTCCCTGACACCAAATACGTGGTGCCAATAGCAACCAATTCCCAAACAGCCGCTGGGTGCCCAACAAGAAATTCACTTCTGTTTCAAATCCATGGAATTACTGCAGATTCTTCAGGTTGAGTGCTCAAGACTCTCCTCAGTTCAGATGCCAGCCATGACGTCCTGAGTCACTCACTCATGCTTGTGACCAAATGGCTAAAATCGGGGCCTCTATGACCCCACCTTCAAATTCAACTACTGAATAGAACTGGCAGCTGACCCTAGGAAAACCCTTGCTTGCTATACCCAGATTAATATACGAAATAAAACTCAAGGCAGCACAAGGGAGGTGACGTGCAGGGCAAAGGGGGAGTGGACGTGTGCCCAGCCCTCATGCTCTAGTGAGCACAGTCCTCTCACAGCATCTCCCTGTGTCCACCATCCTGCAAGCTCTCTGAACCCAGTAGTTATGTACTTCTTTCCAGGGCTCACTAAACAGGCGTATTGGTTGGATCATCTGCTGTTGGTAATTGATCTAGCTCTCAGTTCCCTCCCCTGTCCTCAGAGGTGCTGGAGTGAGAGGTGGTGAAAACGGTACCCTTTAAATGGGTGTTTGAGGTTTCTTGGAGACCAGCCCCATCTTGAAGTTACCTCGAGTCACCTTTAGTGACTCATCTCATAACCTATAAAGTCAGCAAATTCCAACAGTTTTAGGAGGCCTTGGCCATGTCATGAGAAGGATCAAATATAGATCTTTTTATTACTACACTATAGTGAGGTTCAGGGACAAGGCAGGGACCAGGAATAGAGAGTCTTACAAATGGGGTTCCTAATCTGGTAGATTTAGGTGGGATATATATATCCCATATATACACACATATATACATATATATATTTAATATATTTCCTCATGAGAGTCATAATGTCAGTCGAGCTCAAAGCTTACAACTTCAGCCTTCCCTGGTGGTCCAGTAGTTAAGAATCCACCTGCCAATGCAGGGAACAAGGATTGATCCCTGGTTGGGGAAGATTCCACGTGCCTCATTGGAACTAAGCAGGTGAACCACAATTACTGAGCCCAGATACCTCAAGCCCCTGCTCTGCAATGAGAGAAGCCACAATGAGAAGCCCATACACTGCAACCAGAGTAGCCCTGGTTACTAGACAATGTCATCACATAGCCAGTAAGTCCAACGCAGCAAACCCAAACAAAAATCCTGCCCAACATGACAGGAGAAATCCAGAAAGGGTTGGCAGTACCCACCCCACACCTGCCCTGCCCCCTTCCATAGACTTCCATCATTTCCCTCCAGTCTGTAGAAGAGAGGTGAGGCTGGACCTACCTTCATCCTGGATATGGTGTATATTCACCAGGGTGCTGTCCACCAGGATAACCAGGAGGAAGAGAAGGGCTGCGGAGAGGCAGAGCCGGTTCATCTTCGTGGCCTTGCAGGAGGGCTCCTGAGGATGCTGGGGATGCACTGAGCTTTAATATCCTGGCTGAGGGGTGGGATCAGGTGATGAGGAAGGGAGTGGGCAAGGGGAGGAGCTGGGTCAGTCCTGTTTATTGCGTAATCTCCCTACAAAACTATGCCTCTGGCTTCTCTCTACAGGGGCCTAAAGTCCAGTAAAGGTACTTCTCAGGTTTGACTCTACCTGTGGGTCTCCTGTAAACACAGAAAGTGATTCTAATATGTTCACTCAGGGAGCGTCGCAGGACCTAGAGCAGTGCATGGCACGTGATAGATAGTGAGTGGATGAGACAAATCACAGGACCTATAAGTGAACCGCAGTGTGTGAGCTCAGGTCCTTCTTTCAGCCTCCTGCAGGTGTCATCTCACCTGGACCTCAATGCCCTGACCCCCCTCACCTGGCTCAGACGACAGGTGTGACACAGACCACCTTCCTGCAGCCACTGTCACGGCTTCTCCACCGGATGGACACTTACTGTCTATCAGACACTGGTCCAGGCAGGAACTTAGCTGGGGAAGCTGATGTTCTCCTGGGCTGTGACCCTCCAGTGTGTTCACTCTGGTTACAGCGTGAGCACTGGAATCATGGAATATTGAGGGAATTCTGATGCTGTCACTATAAAGAAATATCAATTCCTATTCTTGGCACAGAGCTCCTAACACTGCTGGAGTTTCCCGAGAAATGAGAGAAACAAGGAGACTTTTGTCATGTGAGGGAGGGGGCTAGTAAACACTGAGCCTAAACCAAGGATGGAGTGTGTTATCAGGGTAATCAACACTTGATTGGAAGAGTGGGAATTCTCATTTTCACCTTTCCTCTTTCCCTGCCCCCACACCTCAGGGAGAGGTGAGAGGTGGAGGGCGAATCCATCACAAATGCCTAAAGATTGAATGATTTGTGATGAAGCCTCCACAGAAACCTCAACAAAGCAAGTCATTTATGATCTAAAAAACTGAGATCTATTCAAGGAACAACACAGGTACACACTCCACCATGGCTCACTGGAACACTGCAGCAGCCTGCCCAGGGGCCTCTGTCTCTGCTCTTATTTCTGAGGAGCCAGTCTCCACTCTGCAGACTCAGGGATCCTCTTAAAACTTGAGTCCTATTGCATGGCTCCCATGACCAATCCCTCAGTGACTCCTCAGCTCTCTCAGAGTCAAATTTGGATTCTTATAAAGTCCTAGAAGGCTCCTCACGACCTGCCCCTGTGGCCTCTCTGCCTCATCCCCTCCCAATCCCCTCCCTTTACCCCCTCAGCTCCAGCCACCCTGGTCCTGGCTGCTGCTCAAACACACCAGTCTCATTTTTGGCAGCCTCTGCTCAAGGTCTCCTTATTCCAGAGTGTTTCCCTGACCTTCTACAGTCTCCTGAATTCCCATCACTCTCTTTCTTCACAACACTCATCACTATCTGCCATAGGATTTTCTCCATCTTCATTGTCTGTTGGCCTCTCAGAAGGCATATTATTTTACTATATTTTGTTTACAGCTGTTTTTCTACACCAAGAAATATGCCTTCTGGAACAAAAATCCTATGTATTTGATAAACATTTGTCACATAAACGAATCTCCCATGTCATCCTTATTTCAAGTGCACAATCGTTGAAAACTCTGGATATAATAATATCCCTTATATTCTATTAGATGATGAAACCTGTCTATATATATATACCTATATTTATGTACATATAAATATGAGGAAACCTGTCTCTCTATGTATACCTATGTGTGTTGTGTGTATGTGTATATATATACATATTCGCGATGAGGGAAGCTATATATATATATATATACACATATATACACACATATATACATATATATGTACATACATATATATACACATATATTCATATATATACATATATATGTATATATATACATATATATATAGCTTCCCTCATCGCTCAACAGTAAAAATTGTCTGCAATGTAGGAGACCTGGGTTGAATCCCTGGGTCAGGAAGATCCCCTGGAGAAGGGAATGGCTACCCACTCCAGTATTTTTGCCTGGAGAATTTCCTGGACAGAAGACCTTGGCAACCTATAGCCCATGGGGTCACAAAGAGTCAGACACGACTGAGCCATTAACACTTTCTTTCACCTGTCCATATAATTATGAGTCTCCTCTAACATCGTATATCCCAATAGGAAAATGAAATAATCATCTGACAGGACCAGCAAAATGAGTTGCATTGAGTTTTGACTTATATTTTACCAGTTTGGAAAGAACAGTTTTTGCGCCTTGAGCAAACTCCCGGAAGCACTGCATTGCCTGCTCTTCCCACAGTGGTCTCCAAAGGTAAGAAGCCCGGTTGTCACTCAATGTTCTGATTAATTTCATCACAAAGAAGTGCTCATTATTTGACAGACAATTTTTTTTGAAGGGCTGGTGAGGAAATATATGCAGACAATTCTTTTTTATTTTATTTTATTTTTAAACTTTACATAACTGTATTAGTTTTGCCAAATATCAAAATGAATCCACCACAGGTATACATGTGTTCCCCATCCTGAACCCTCCTCCCTCCTCCCTCCCCATTCCATCCCTCTGGGTCGTCCCATTGCACCAGCCCCAAGCATCCAGTATCGTGCATCGAACCTGGACTGGCAACTCGTTTCATACATGATATTTTACATGTTTCAATGCCATTCTCCCAAATCTTCCCACCCTCTCCCTCTCTCACAGAGTCCATAAGACTGTTCTATACATCAGTGTCTCTTTTGCTGTCTCGTACACAGGGTTTAGTTACCATCTTTCTAAATTCCATATATATGCGTTAGTATACTGTATACAGACAATTCTTTTGGACTAAAACATTGTGGTGGGAATTAGACATCTTTGACCATGAATGTCAAGCTCTGTATACTCACTGACTGGTAATCTTTTCAAAAACTCATGTAACCTGGTCCCCCTTTT
This sequence comes from Bubalus kerabau, assembly GCF_029407905.1. NCBI lineage: Eukaryota > Metazoa > Chordata > Mammalia > Artiodactyla > Bovidae > Bubalus > Bubalus kerabau. Next base: position 74,473,055 of record NC_073636.1, read on the forward strand.
CAGGAGAGGAAAGTGCAGATGACTTCCTAGGACAGAAAACATGTCAGTGGTAGGATCAGGACAAGTCACAGTACATTTAATCAAGTACATGATTCTGCCAGGAATTCTGAAAATGCAGAGAACTGGGAGGGGGTTCTGAGTGCTCTGCCCCACAAAATATAGTCTCAGGGTCCTGACCCTCATACCAGACACAAATGATAGGGAAGTGTGAGTCTGGGTGTTGCCCCTAACCCCAAACATGCCGGCTCTCTACCAACAGCAACTGGTTCCCCAACACCCACTGGGCATCCAGGAGTCAATCCACTTCTGACACTAAATCTGCAGAGGGGACCCAGACCCCACAGGGGGAGGGCTCCCTCCTTGAGGGCGGCTCACACTTCAAGTGTTGATCACAAGTCCTGGGGTCACTTACACGTGTGACCAACTGGCAATAAACTGAGAGCTTCGAAGACTCATCTCTAAGGTTCAATATCTTATTAGAACCACTCACAGAACTCAGGAATGCCCTTTACTTACTGTCCCCAGTTGATGTAAAGCATAAAACTCAGGGACAGGGAAGTGGAAAAGCTTATGATAAATGGGGAGTAGAGAATGCCGAGACTCCAAGCCCTCTCAGGACTTCCCCCGCTCACATTCCCTTGATGGTATCACCTTCTCTGAAGCTCTCTGAACCCAATGTTAATTGAGGGTTGGACACAGACAATTTGATTGAATCTTTGGCCATTGGTGACTGAAATCAGTATCAGTACCTTCTCCTGTCCCTACACGGACTGGGTTTAATAGTTCTAACCCTCTAATCACCTGATGGCATGTTCTGCAGTCCAGTCCTATCCTGACACTATCTCAGGTCCCATCCTTTGCTCATCTCATGATTGAGAATATACAGAAAATTCCAAGTGTTTCAGGGGGCCTGGGGCATGGACGGAGACAGGGGTCAAATTTGGATTTTGTTATGACACTGCAGTAGGATCAGGGTCAAGGCAGGGACCAGAAATAGGGTCTCAGTTATGAAGTCCCTGATCTGGCAGAATCAGGTGGGATATGTATTTTACAAAGCAGAACACATAATGATACCTCTTGAGAGGCAAGGAATTTCCCTGAAGTGAAAACTGCTCAATTTACTGGAAGAAATGCAGAGAGGTTTTGCTGCACCCACCCCAGCGCCTTCCATGGACCCCCACTTATCACCTGTCCCCAGGCTGTAGAGGAGAGGTGAGCCAGGACTTACCCTGGCACTGGTTCCTGGTTTCACCCACCAGGTGCCCAGAAACGCAAGGGCTGCAGACAGGCAGAGCTGGATCATCTTTGTGGCCTTGTAGAAGGGTTTCTAAGGAAAGCTGGTGGCTTTTTGCACTCCAGCTGAGGGGTCAGAACAGCCAACAAGGAGAGGAATGAGGAAAGGAATGATCAGGGGTCAGTCTTTTACAGTGTGTAATCTCCCCACCTCTCATGGTCCTGCTTCTGCCTACTGGAGCCAAATGCTCAGTAACTTTGATTCTCAAACTTGACTATGCCTGTCGATTTTGTAGAAACACAGGGTGTGATACTAAAAGTCGGATTTTGTTCAATATGGTCATTCAGGGAGCATCACAGCTCTTAGAGCAGTGCATAGCAAATGATGGATGGTCATTCTGTGGATGGAAGCATATCAAAGGCGGATAATGGAGCAAGACTGTGTTAGCTCATGTCCCCTTTGCAGCCTCCTGCAGATGTCTTCACATCTGGGCCTCTATGCCCACCTGCCTCAACTGTGCCTACTTAAGAAGACAGGTGTGACCCAGGTAAGCTTCCTGCAACCATTTTGGCAGCATCTTTACTGGACCCACACAAGCTCTTCACCTGGCATTGGTCCAGACAGATGGTGAGTCAGGGAAAGCGCATCTGTATCGGGGGCACAAACTCTGATATTTTGGGTAGAAAAAAAAGTAAGGGAGTCATCAGAAGGGAAGCAGAGACAGACATGTCTCCAGAGCATGATCACCCCTCACCCCTCATCTGGTTTCACCAACAGGAGAGCTGTCTGCCTGAGTGGACTCCAGGGGACCTCGGAAGAACACGGTAACCACCTCCTTCTTCCTGCTCTCCCTCAGTGGTGATGGGACCATAGGACCTTGGTTTGGGCACCAGCTCTGTGTTTTCCAAACTTTGTTCCTGAGGATTTAAATCTCCCAGAGTCCTGTGTCCTCAGGTATCAGATGAGATCCGTGCTGCACACATCATGTGGTTGCCATGGAAGCAATGGAGGCAACAGGCATGTATTCCTTCTCCCTGAGAAGTCTAAGGCCTTTGTAGTATTAATAATAACAGTAATGAGTAGTTACACCAGGTAAAACTTAAATTCTTCATTGTGGCAGGCATTATCCTAAGTGCCTGACACATATAATTCATCTAATCCTCAAAAATCTTTAAAGAAAGATGGAGAAACTCTTGATATTTCCTCATGTGACTGAAGAGGTACCTGAGATAACAGGAAATAAAGTAGTTTGCTTAGGTCATAGCTTGTAGAGAGGGGATTGGGACCCAGGGATCTGACTTCAGAGTCTGTGCATATGTGCTCTGCTGCATTGCAAGCTGTAAACTAGAGTGCACACATCAGGTGTGTTGTTGTTAGGTCACTCAGCTGTGTCTGACTCTTTGTCACCCCATGGACTGCAGCACACCAGGCTTCCCTGTCCTTTACTATCTCTCAGAGTTTGTTCAAACTCGTGTTCATTGAATCGGTGATGCCATCCAACCATCTCATCCTCCATTGCCTGCTTTTCCTCCTCTCCTCAATCTTTCACAGCATCAGGGTCTTTTTTTCCAAAGAGTTGTCTCTTCGCATCAGGTGGCCAAAGTATTGGAGCTTCAGCTTCAGCATCAGTCCTTCCAGTGAATATTCAGAGTTGATTTCTTTAGGATTGATTGGTTTGATGTCCTTGCTGTCTAAGAGACTCTCAAGAGTCTTCTCCTTGACTACAGTTCAAAAGCATAAATTCTTTGGTGCTCAGCCTTCTTTTTGGTCCAACTCTCATATCCATACACGACTACTGGAAAAACCATAGCTTTGACTATATGGACTTTTGTCAGCAATGTTAGGTCTCTTCTTAATATGCTGTCTAGGTTTGTCATAACTTTTCTTCCAAGGAGCAAGCATCTTTTAATTTCATGGCTGCAGTCACCGCCTGCAGTGGTTTTGGAACCCAAGAGAATAAAATATGCCACTGTTCGACACACCCACAATCCCTTCTTGTGTATTTACTTGCAGTTACAACCATGTAACTTCCCAGGTGGTGCTAGAGGTAAAGAACCCGCCTGCTGATGCAGGAGACACAGAAGATGTAGGTTTACTCCCTGGGTTGGGAAGATCCCCTGGAGAAGGGCATGGCAACCCACTCCAGTACTCTTGCCCAGAGAATCCCCCATGGGGAGAGGAGGCTGGTGGGCTACAGTCCACAGGGTCGCAAAGAGTCAGATGTGACTGAAGCGACTTAGCACAGCACACAACCATGTAACACCGTTGAGAAGGAAAGGAGCTCAGTCTTGAGTTACCCTAAGATAGAATGGCATTAATAGCCAGTGACTCACAAAACCAGCCACTGTGAGTGGAGGGTCTCCTCTCTCCTGTGGCATCTCATATGTACCATTTCATTTAGCTTCATGTCAATCTTATGGCATCTGGATTCTCATCCCATTTTGTCAAGGAGAAAGCAGAGGCTCAGAGAGGTAAAGAGATGTCCTCATTACTCACAACTTGCAGATAGCACAAATAGGACTTCAGTTTAGGAGGCCCTCTGGCCTTTCCTTCCTCCTGCCTCAATTTGTCTACCTGAGACCAGGGAGAAGCAGAGACTCCCCCTAAGAGCACAAACTCCTCTCTACTCCCCCCTCCTCTCTCATCTGTCTGTCTTTCTCTCCCAGTGTCCTCCTGTCCTGGTCCTCCTCAGTTTGACCCAGGTTAGAGCCCCCACCCCCACCCCTGGATCAGAGGTCCCCTGATGAGCTGGTCCCCCCTCCTTCTCCCTCCTCCCTACTCATGAGTGATTGAGATCTCTGATTAGAAACCTCTCCAGTTCCTGAGGGCATCTTCAGAGAAATCACAAGACAGGAAAATCACAGGGTTTGTATCTGGATAAAGACCAGAGAACCCAAAACTCTGATATCAGGTCATATCTCTGCCCCTTAATCCTCAGTTTTTCCCTCAAAAAAAGGGAGAAATTTGAATTCCATGATACTTAAGGCCACATCCTGAAAGGATGGAATGTACACTGGGCACGCAGAAGATGTTTAGATTTTTCTGAGGCTTTGTCCTGTGACCATCATTCACATCTGAGTCATGGGTGGTCAATTTCATGACAAAACAGCATCTGGATTTTCAGAAATAAGTAGTTTGCATTCTTAGAATGATATTGTGAATACTGTTTTTGTTAGGATAATTTTCAGGATTGAAAGGAAAAGCAGAAACAAGAGATTGCAAATCCAGCTAGCATACAAGTATTATTAACCCCATATACTTTCTACAATTATGAAACATTTCTAGGATTTAACAGTGGAAGATTTTATAGAAAATGAACTCAAATTGTTGGAAAAATAAGGGCTCTGTCAACACAGTCTTGACATTTAACAAGAGCCCTCTTCTGTTACATGGGATTATCCAGGCAAGAATACTGGAGTGGGTCAACATTCCCTTCTCCAGGTGATCTTCCCAATCCAGGGATCAAACCCACGTTTCCTGCATGGAGAAGCCACCTTTACCATCTGAGCCACCAGGGAGCAGTGGGTCTCAACTATGAGTGAGCTTTAGAATCCATTAAACATTTGTTGAAACACAGATCTGAGACCTCCACCTTCTGAGGTTTGATTTGGTAAGACATGGTTGGGACCTGAGTATCTGCATCTACCAGGTTTCTGGGACTGAGGATGCTGCTCAAGGGACCACGTTCTGAAAGTCGTGAGCTAAGCTAAGGAGAGCTGCTTTCTTCTCAGGAGGGGAGTGTTCTCTCCAGTTTCCATAATCCCCGCCATTCCTTTTTGTCCCTCCAGCCTCCATCCCCACTCCAAATATGCCCAGTCATATTTGGCTGGTCCAGGGGCATTTAACATTGTGACCTATGGGATGGGCTCACAGTAAGTGTTCAGGAAAAGGTGTTAGTTTCTTTTTAGCTGCTATGTCATGTCTGACTCCTTGCGACCCCATGGACTGTAACTCATCAGGCTCCTCTGTCCACAGGATTCTCCAGGCAAGAATACTCGAGTGGGTTGCATTTCCTTCTCCCAGGGAGCCTCCCCTCCCAGGGATCGAGCCCACATCTCCTGCACTGGAAGGCAGGTTCCTTACCACTGAGCCACCAGGGAAGCCCTCAAGAAAAGGTAACTTGTTCTTATTTCACAATCTTATGAGTTAAGTATTATTATTCTGATTTTGGGTCTTTCCTGGTAAGAAAGAAAGAAAGTGAAGTTGCTTAGTCTTGTCCGACTCTTTGCGACTCTGTGGACTGTAGCCTACCAGGCTCCTCCATCCATGGAATTCTCCAGGCAAGAATACTGGAGTGGGTTGCCATTTCCTTCTCCAGGGGATCTTCCCAACCCAGGGATCGAATCAGGGTCTCCCGCATTGCAGGCAGGTGCTTTACCCTCTGAGCCACCAGAGAAGCCCTCTTTCTTGGTAGCTCAGTGGTAAATAATCTACCTGCAATGCAAGAGACACAGGTTTGATCCCTGGGTTTGGATGATCCCTGGGTTTGGAAGATCACCCGGAGAAGGAAATGGCAACCCACTCCGGTATTCTTGCCTGGAGAATCCCATGGATAGAGGAGCCTGGCAGGCTAAATTCTGTGGATTAGGTAGAGTCAGACACAACCTAGTGACTGAGCATGCACACACATTCTTATTTTAGACACGAAGAAACAAAGTTCACCTAAGGAAAAGTTTCTTGTTGAAAGAAAAAAAGCTGAAAATCAGAAGGAAGACATGTATGAAAAGTGTTAGTTGTATGTCCCATTTCCTTTAATGTTACTAATACACAAACAACACTCAGGTGAACTAGTCTGTTATTAGCATAATGATGCATTGAAGGTATTGAACATGACTTTATGAGTGTCAAATCATATTTATCAAGAAAAGGAGGCGGGTCCCAGCAGTTGTGGCTGTGGGAAGAGGGGCAGGGTCCAGGCACTCAGGTTCATTCTGGAGGTTCTGGAGGTGATGGTGGGGTGGAGGATGAAGGTGAGGAAGCAGTGAGGAAGAAGATTAGGACAAGATCCTGGATTTAATCCTAGGGTCCACAGTCACTCCAGTCATGTGGAGCTTTTCTCCTTCCTTCCTTCCCCCAATATTTATGGACTGACTGTAGCCTTTGTGCCAGGAGCTGTGAGAAGGTCTAGGGATAAAGAGAAGACTTGCTCTCATGGTGTTTAGGGCCAACTGGATGAGACAGAACTAAACCAAGTAGCCCCATGGGGGGAATGAAAGAGGCAGATTTCTGCTGATGAGGATAGAGTTGAGAAGCAAGAGAATGCGGAACATTTTCAGAAGCAGACAGAGTCCAGCCATGGGTGGATCCTCCTTGTCCTTCAGCATCTCAAGGGAGCACAGTTCACAGGTTCTCTGTGAAAGGAAAAGTGAAAGTGAAGTCGCTCAGTCGTATCTGACTCTTTGCGACCCCATGGACTGTAGCCTACTAGGTTCCTCCATCCATGGAATTTTCCAGGCAAGAATACTGGAGTGGGTTGCCATTTCTTTCTCCACGGGATCTTCCCAACCCAGGGATCAAACCTGGGCCTCCTGCATTGCAAGCAGATGCTTCTACCGTCTGAGCCACCAGGGAAGCAAAAGGAAAGGAACTTGCTAGTTAATACCTCTGAAGACCCAGACCTGGATACTGCATAACTGGACAGGTCCTAGACCATCCCAGAAAGGAGCAAACCACTGTCCTCCCAAGACCAGGATGGCCACCAAGAAGGCAGCAAATTCTCTAAGCCAAGGTGGGGCACTCAGGAGCAATATAGATGGCTCTGTAGGGTGAGAGGTGACTTTGTGTAGGGTGACTGACTTAATGCTCCCATCTGAGAAAGAAAAACATGGGAGTAGTCTCAGATTGTCATGATGTGGCTTTTAGGTGTGACCTATGCTATGCTGGCCTGTGGAGGACATGCTCAGTCCATGGTTTCAAAGGACACAGCAGCCATTTCCCCTGGGATGCCCTGAGGAAAAATACACTGTGGGTTGGTGAGGAGTGTGTGCTCTCTTGAGCTCCACATCTCCCCAGCGCATCCTCTACCTGTCTTAGCCCAGGGCCTGATAGCACCACTGTGGGTCTGGAACAGTCCTTCCCCATCTTGACATTGTTCTTCTCTGCTTTGCAGCAAAGGACTTGAAGATCCCAGACTTGGTGTTGTATATGCATCTGATTTCTTTGGCCTTGCAGGGACCCGTGTGTGCAGATTGCAGGCAGATGTCAGGCCCCAGGGCTGCAGAGATGGGAGGATCTCACTCAAATAGAGGATGGTCATCACTGTTTGGTCTACAAGGTGAGCAACTGAAACCCACCAGTTTGTTTGCAATAGAGATGGTCGGGGTCTAGGGGTGTGAATGTGAAAAGGCCCTTTGATATCCTTCTGTCCAGGGCATTATTACCAGTGTTGTTAGGCATCACAGTGACAGGGTAATACTGTAAATAATTACATATTGTTACTGAATATCTTTATTTTTATTTTTTACTGTTTTTACTTTAAATATTGTATTGGTTTTGCCATACATCAACATGAATCTGCCATGGGTGTACACATGTTTCCCATTCTGAACCCCCATCCCACCTCCCTCCCCGCACCATCCCTCTGGGTCATCCCAGTGCACCAGCCCCAAGCTTCCTGTATCCTGCATCGAACATGGACTGGTGATTCATTTCTTATATGATATTATACATGTTTCAATGCCATTCTCCCAAATCATCCCACCCTCGCCCTCTCCCACAGAGTCCAAAAGACTGTTCTATACATCTGTGTCTCTTTTGCTGTCTTGCACACAGGGTTATCATTACCATCTTTCTAAATTCCATATATATGCGTTAGTATACTGTATTGGTGTTTTTCTTTCTGGCTTACTTCACTCTGTATAATAGGCTCCAGTTTCATCCACCTCATTAGAACTGATTCAAATGTATTCTTTTTAATGGCTGAGTAATACTCCATTGTGTATATGTACCACAGCTTTCTTACCCATTCATCTGCTGATGGACATCTAGGTTGCTTCCATGTCCTGGCTATTATAAACAGTGCTGTGATGAACATTGGGGTACACGTGTCTCTTTCAATTCTGGTTTCCTCAGTGTGTATGCCCAGCAGTGGGATTGCTGGGTCATAGGCAGTTCTATTTCCAGTTTTTTAAGGAATCTCTACACTGTTCTCCACAGTGGCTGTAGTAGTTTGCATTCCCACCAACAGTGTAAGAGGGTTCCCTTTTCTCCACGCCCTCTCCAGCATTTATTGCTTGTAGACTTTTGGATCGCAGCCATTCTGACTGGCGTGAAGTGGTACCTCATTGTGGTTTTGATTTGCATTTCCCTGATAATGAGTGATGTTGAGCATCTTTTCATGTGTTTGTTAGCCATCTGTATGTCTTCTTTGGAGAAATATCTGTTTAGTTCTGTGGCCCATTTTTTTAATTGGATTGTTTATTTTTCTGGAATTGAGCTGCAGGAGTTGCTTGTATATTTTGAGATTAGTTGTTTGTCAGTTGCTTCATTTGCTATTATTTTCTCCCATTCTGAAGGCTGTCTTTTCACCTTGCTTATAGTTTACTTTGTTGTGCAGAAGCTTTTAATTTTAATTAGGTCCCATTTGTTTATTTTTATTTCCAATATTCTGGGAGGTGGGTCATAGAGGATCCTGCTGTGATTTATGTCAGAGTGTTTTGCCTATGTTCTCCTCTAGGAGTTTTATAGTTTCTGGTCTTACATTTAGATCTTTAATCCATTTTGAGTTTATTTTTGTGTATGGTGTTAGAAAGTGGTCTAGTTTCATTTTTTTACAAGTGGTTGACCAGTTTCCCCAGCACCACTTGTTAAAGAGATTATCTTTAATCCATTGTATATTCTTGCCTCCTTTGTCAAAGATAAGGTGTCCACAAGGGGGGCATGGATTTATCTCTGGGCTTTCTATTTTGTTCCATTGATCTATTTTCTGTCTTTGTGCCAGTACCATGCTGTCTTGATGACTGTGGCTTTGTAGTAGAGCCTGAAGTCAGGCAGGTTGATTCCTCCAGTTTCATTCATCTTTCTCAAGATTGCTTTGGCTATTCGAGGTTTTTTGTATTTCCATACAAATTGTGAAATTATTTGTTCTAGCTCTGTGAAAAATTGTTCGTAGCTTGATAGGGATTGCATTGTATCTATAGATTACTTTGGGAAGTATACTCATTTTCACTGTATTGATTCTTCTGATCTATGAACACAGTATATTTCTCCATCTATTAGTGTCCTCTTTGATTTCTTTCAGCAGTGTTTTATAGTTTTCTATATATAGGTCTTTAGTTTCTTTAGGTAGATATATTCCTAAGTATTTTATTCTTTTTGTTGCAATGGTGAATGGAATTTTTTCCTTAATTTCTCTCTCTATTTTCTCATTATTAGTGTATAGGAATGCAAGGGATTTCTGTGTGTTGATTTTATATCCTGAAACTTTACTATGTTCATTGATTAGCTCTAGTAATTTTCTGGTGGAGTCTTTGGGGTTTTCTATGTAGAGGATCATGTCATCTGCAAACAGTGAGAATTTTACTTCTTCTTTTCCAATTTGGATTCCTTTTATTTCTTTTTCTGCTCTGATTGCTGTGGCCCAAACTTCCAAAACTATGTTGAATAGTAGTGGTGAGAGTGGGCACCCTTGTCTTGTTCCTGACTTTAGGGGAGATGCTTTCAACTTTTCACCATTGAGGATAATGTTTGCTGTGGGTTTGTCATATATAGCTTTTATTGAGAGTGGAGAGTGAAAAAGTTGGCTTAAAGCTCAACATTCAGAAAACAAAGATCATGGCATCCAGTCCCATCACTTCATGGCAAATAGATGGGGAAACAATGTCAAACTTTATTTTTCTGGGCTCCAAAATCACAGCAGATGGTGACTGCAGCCATGAAATTAAAAGATTCTTACTCCTTGGAAAGAAAGTTATGACCAACCTAGATAGCATATTCAAAAGCAGAGACATTACTTTGCCAACAAAGGTCTGTCTAGTCAAGGCTATGGTTTTTCCAGTGGTCACGTATGGATGTGAGAGTTGGACTGTGAAGAAGGCTGAGCGCTGAAGAATTGATGCTTTTGAACTGTGGTGTTGGAGAATACTCTTGAGAGTCCCTTGGACTGCAAGGAGATCCAACCAGTCCATTTTGAAGGAGATCAGTCCTGGGATTTCTTTGGAAGGAATGATGCTAAAGCTGAAACTCCAGTACTTTGGCCACCTCATGCAAAGAGTTGACTCATTAGAAAAGACTCTGATGCTGGGAGGGATTGGGGTCAGGAGGACAAGGGGACTACAGAGGATGAGATGGCTGGATGGCATCACTGACTCTATGGACGTGAGTTTGAGTGAACTCCAGGAGTTGGTGATGGACAGGGAGGCCTGGTGTGCTGCGATTCATGGGGTCGCAGAGTCGGACATGACTGAGTGACTGAACTGAACTGAACTGATGTTCCTTCTATTCCTGCTTTCTGGAGAGTTTTTATCATAAATGAATGTTGAATTTTGTCAAAGGCTTTCTCTGCATCTATTGAGATAATCATATGGCTTTTATTTTCAATTTGTTAATGTGGTGTATTATATTGATTGATTTGCAGATATTGAAGAATCCTTGCATCCCTGGGATAAAGCCCACTTGGTCATGGTGTGTGATCTTTTTAATATGCTGTTGGATTCTGATCACTAGAATTTTGTTAAGGAGTTTTGCATCTATGTTCATCAGTGATATTGGCCTGTAGTTTTCTTTTTTTGGTGGCATCTTTGTCAGGTTTTGGTATTAGGGTGACGGTGGCCTCATAGAATGAGTTTGGATGTTTACCTTCCTCTGCAATTTTCTGGAAGAGTTTGAGTAGGATAGGTGTTAGCTCTTCTCTAAATTTTTGTTTGAATTCAGCTGTGAAGCCGTCTGGACCCGAGCTTTTGTTTGCTGGAATATTTCGGATTACAGTTTCAATTTCCGTGCTTGTGATGGGTCTGTTAAGATTTTCTATTTCTTCCTTGTTCAGTTTTGGAAAGTTGTACTTTTCTAAGAATTTGTCCATTTCTTCCATGTTGTCCATTTTATTGGCATATAATTGCTGATAGTAGTCTCTAATGATCCTTTGTATTTCTGTGTTGTCTGTTGTGATCTCTCCATTTTCATTTCTAATTTTATTGATTTGATTTTTCTCGCTCTATTTCTTGATGAGTCTGGCTAATGGTTTGTCAATTTTATTTATCGTCTCAAAGAACCAGCTTTTGGCTTTGTTGATTTTTGCTATGGTGTCTTTTGCATTTATTTCTGCCCTAATTTTTAAGATTTCTTTCCTTCTACTAACCCTGGGGTTTTTCATTTCTTCCTTTTCTAGTTGCTTTAGGTATAGAGTTAGGTTATTTATTTGACTTTTTCCTTGTTTCTTGAGGTATACCTGTATTGCAATGAACTTACCCCTTAGCACTGCTTTTATAGTGTCCCACAGGTTTAGGATTGTTGTGTTTTAATTTTCATTAATTTCTATGCATAGTTTGATTTTTTTAAATTTCTTCTGTGATTTGTTGGTTATTCAGAGCATGTTGTTCAGCCTCCATATGTTGGAATTTTTAATAATTTTTCTCCTGTAATTGAGATTTAATCTTACTGAATTGTGGTCAGAAAAGATGCTTGGAATGATTTCAATTTTTTAAAATTTACCAAGGCTAGATTTATGGCCCAGGATGTGATCTATCCTGGAGAAGGTTCCATGTGCGCTTGAGAAAAAGGTGAAATTCATTGTTTTGGGGTGAAATGTCCTATAGATATCAATTGGGTCTAACTGGTCTGTTGTATCATTTAAAGTTTGTGTTTCCTTGTAAGTTTTCTGTTTAGTTGATCTATCCATAGGTGTAAGTGGGGTATTAACACTATTATTGTGTTATTATTAATTTCCCCTTTCATACTTGTTAGCATTTGTCTTACATATTGTGGTGCTCCTATGTTGGGTGCATATATATTTATAATTGTTATATCTTCTTCTTGGATTGATCCTTTGATCATTATGTAGTGTCCTTCTTTGTCTCTTTTCATAGCCTTTGTTTTAAAGTCTATTTTATCTGACATGAGTATTGCTACTCCTGCTTTCTTTTGGTCTCTATTTGCATAGAATATCTTTTTCCAGCCCTTCACTTTCAGTCTGTATGTGTCCCCTGTTTTGAGGTGGGTCTCTTGTAGACAACATATATAGGGGTCTTATTTTTGTATCTATTCAGCCAGTCTTTGTCTTTTGGTTGGGGCATTCAACCCATTTATATTTAAGGTAATTATTGATAAGTATGATCCTGTTGCCATTTACTTTATTGTTTTGGGTTCCAGTTTATACACCCTTTCTGTGTTTCCTGTCTAGAGAAGATCCTTTAGCATTTGTTGCAGAGCAGAGCTGTTTTGGTGGTGCTGAATTCTTTCGGCTTTTGCTTGTCTGTAAGGCTTTTGATTTCTCCTTCATATTTGAATGAGATCCTTGCTGAGTACAGTAATCTGGGCTGTAGGTTATTTTCTTTCATCACTTTAAGTGTGTCCTGCCATTCCCTCCTGGCCTGAAGAGTTTCTATTGAAAGCTCAGCTGTTATCCTTATTGGAATCCCCTTGTGTGTTATTTGTTGTTTTTCCCTTGCTGCTTTTAATATTTGTTCTTTGTGTTTGATCTTTGCTATTTTGATTAATATGTGTCTTGGGGTGTTTTGCCTTGAGTTTATCCTGTTTGGGACTCTCTGGGTTTCTTGGACTTGGGTGATTATTTCCTTCCCCATTTTAGGGAAGTTTTCAACTATTATCTCCTCAAGTATTTTCTCATGATTCGAATGTTGGAGCGTTTAACATTGTCCCAGAGGTCTCTGAGATTGTCCTCATTTCTTTTAATTAGTTTTTCTGTTTCCCTCTCTGACTAATTTATTTCTACCATTCTATCTTCTACTTCACTAATCCTATCTTCTGCCTCCATTATTCTACTATTTGTTGCCTCCAGAGTGTTTTTGATCTCATTTATTACATTATTCATTATATATTGACTCTTTTTTATTTCTTCTAGGTCCTTGTTAAACCTTTCTTGCATCTTCTCAGTCCTTGTATCCAGCCTATTTATCTGTGATTCCATTTTGATGTCAAGATTTTGGATCATTTTCACTAGCATTATTCAGAATTCTTTATCAGGTAGATTCCCTATCTCTTCCTCTTTGGTTTGGTGGGCATTTATCCTGTTCCTTTACTTCCTGGGTATTCCTCTGTCTCTTCATCTTGTTTATATTGCTGAGTTTGGGGTGACCTTTCTGTATTCTGGCAGTTTGTGGAGTTCTCTTTATTGTGGAGTTTCCTCGCTGTGGGTGGGGTTGTATGGGTGGCTTGTCAAGGTTTCTTGGTTAGGGAAGCTTGTGTCGGTGTTCTAGTGGGTGGAGCTGGATTTCTTCTGTCTGGAGTGCAATGAAGTGTCCAGTAATGAGTTATGAGATGTCGATGGGTTTGGAGTAACTTTGGGCAGCCTGTATATTGAAGCTAGGGCTGTATTCCTGTGTTGCTGGAGAATTTGCATGATATGTCTTGCTCTGGAACTTGTTGGCCCTTGGGTGGTGCTTGGTTTCAGTGTAGGTGTGGAGGCATTTGATGAGCTCCTGTTGATTAATGTTCCCTGGAGTCAGGAGTTCTCTGGTGTTCTCAGAATTTGGACTTAAGCCTCCTGCTTTTGGTTTTCAGTCTTATTTTTACAGTAGTCTTAAGACTTCTCCTTCTATACAGCACTGTTGATAAAACATCCAGGTTAAAGATGAAAACTTTCTCCACAATGAGCGACACCCAGAGAGGTTCACAGAGTTACATGGAGAAGAGAAGAGGGAGGAGGGAGTTAGAGGTGACCCGAATGAGATGAGGTGGAATCAAAAGAGGAGAGAGCAACCTAGCCAGTTATCACTTCCTTATGTGTGCTCCACAGTCTGGACCACTCAGAGATGTTCACAGAGTTATACAGAGAAGAGAAGAGGGAGGAAGGAGACAGAGGTGGCCAGGAGGATAAAGGGGGGAATCAATAGGAGAGAGACAGATCCAGCCAGTTATCAGTTCCCTAAGTGTTCTCCACCATCTGGAACACACAAAGAGATTCACAGAGTTGGGTAGAGAAGAGAAGGGGGAGGGAGGAGACAGAGGCGACCTGGTGGAGAAGAAGGAGAGTCCAAAGGGGGAGAGAGCAGTCAAGCCAGTAATCTTGCTCCCAAGTAAAAATGGGTACTGAAGATTGGGTTCTTAAAGGTACAAAATTGATAACAAATACCAAAAAGCAAAGATTAAAAATCTAGAGTAGAGGCTGGATTTTCAAAAATACAATATTAAAGAAAAGAAGAAAAAAAAGTCACAAAAATTATATATATATATAAAAATATATATATGAAGTTTGCTTTAAAATATAGGATCTTTTTTTCCCCCAAAGTAATAGTAGGTTATAAAAATGAAAATTAAAGGAGTAATAGAGAACTTAAAAATTAAAAAAAAATTAAAAAAAGAATGATCATAAAAATAGTAAAAATATATCTAGGACTTTCTCTGGTGTTGTGTGGGCAGTGTGCGGTCAGTTAATTTTCGGATAGTTCCTTGGTCCGGCTTATATTTCTCAAGATCTATAGGCCCCTTCCTATGTAGTCAGTACTAACTACAGGGTTTTAATCTCTTGCACCTGTCACTCCTAAGGCGGTTCCCTCTGTTTTAGCTTCTTCTGTTTGCTGGTCTCTTCAGTGTCTGATTTTCGCTCTGATACAAGGGGGCGGTGGTGGACAGTTTTTTAGGCTCACTTGCTCAGTCCCGCTGTGGGGAGGGAGGGACGCTGCAAACAAATAACACTGGCATGTGCTTGAAGTGTCTCGGCTACACTGGGCCTCCTCCCGCTCACGGCGCCTGTGCCCTCCCTGCCCAATTGCTCAGTCTCTAGGCTGCTCTGCTGGGTACTGTCCGAGGCCGGACCTGGGCTGCATTTTCCTCCCAGGTCTAAGCCGCTCAGGTTTAGGCACTCAGGTAGTCCTCAGAGGCGCAGACTCGGTTGGGCCTGCGTTTTGTGCCCTTCCCAGATCCGAGCAGCTCAGGTGACCAGGTGTTTGGTGAGCGCGGTTGCTGTGACTTATTGCCTCCCCCGTCCCTGCTGCTCGGTTTTCTGGGTGTACAACCGGCGCACCTTCTCAGGTGGATGTTGACTGTCCAGAACCCCAAGAAGTCTTAGTTAGCAAAGAAGCCTGCTTGCAGTTTGGTAGATAATGTCTCTCTGGGGCTGCGATTGCCGCCTTCCGGCTCTAGCTGCCTGTCACCGGAGGGGGATGGTCTGCAGCCAGCTAGTTCTGTTCAGTCCTTTGTTCTGTGCCCAGGCCTGGCGGTGTCTTAGGTTAGGGCTTTTCGAGTGGTAGCTATCTCACAGTCTGGTTTGCTAGCCCAAGTTAGTTCACTCAGACTGCCCTCGGGACATTCAGGCCAGGTCCTTACTCTAAGCAATGCAGCCGGCACCTCCGTGCCCAGCCCCTGCTTGCTAGTGGTGGGTCCAGGCATCTGCGCTGCTTCTCCGCTGGGGGAGTTACCGTTGGGCTCGTAGTCTGTGGGTTTTAATTATTTGTTTATTTTTCCTCTCTGTTATGTTGCCCTCTGTGCTTCCAAGGCTCTCCACAGACTCGGCAGTGAGAGTGTTTCCTGGTGTTTGGAAACTTCTCTCTTTTTAAGACTCCCTTCCCGGAATAAAGCTCCATCCCTACCTCTTTTGTCTTTTTTTGTCTTTTATATTTTTTCCTACCTCCTTTCAAAGACAATGGGCTGCTTTTCTGGGTGCCTGATGTCCTCTGCCAGCATTCAGAAGTTGTTTTGTGGAATTTACTCAGGGCTTAAATGTTCTTTTGATGAATTTGTGGGGGAGAAAGTGGTCTCCCTGTCCTATTCCTCTGCCATCTTAGGACCGCCCCTGAATATCTTTAAATTAATTGGCATAATGCCACTGACTAGCTCCAAAAGAACAAAAAAGGAGGATACATATTAAGAATAGTCTCCTTATGCTGATAATGATTGGAGCTGTACAATGATCTGTGGGCTTATAATACTATTTTCTGGATATGTGTGTGATTGAAACTTCTCACCATTAATAAAGAAAGTGTGAAGCTGGATAACCAACAAGGACCTACTGTATAGCACATGTAATGCTGCTCAGTGTTAAGTGGCAGCCTGGATGAGAGGAGAATTTGGGAGAGATGAATTCATGTATATGCAAGGCTGAGTCCCTTTGCTGTCTACCTGAAACTATCACAATATTGTTAATTGACTATCAGTTCACTCCAACATTCACAAAACTAAGATCATGGCATCTGGTCCCATCACTTCATGGCAAATAGATGGGGAAACAGTGGAAACAGTGGCTGACTTTATTTTTTTGGGCTCCAAAATCACTGCAGTTGGTGACTACAGCCATGAAATTAAAAGACACTTACTCCTTGGAAGGAAAGTTATGACCAACCTAGACAGCATATTAAAAAGCAGAGACATTACTTTGCCAGCAAAGGTCTATCTAGTCTAGGCTTTGGTTTTCCCAGTAGTCATGTATGGATGTGAGAGTTGGACTGTGAAGAAGGCTGAACACTGAAGAATTGATGCTTTTGAACTGTGGTGTTGGAGAAGACTCTTGAGAGTCCCTTGGACTGCAAGGAGATCCAACCAGTCGATCCTAAAGGAAATCAGTCCTGGGTGTTCACTGAAAGGACTGATGTTGAAGCTGAAACTCTAATACTTTGGCTACCTAATGCGAAGAACTGACTTATTTGAAAAGACTCTGATGCTGGGAAAGATTGAAGGCAGGAGGAGAAGGGGACAACAGAGGATGAGATGGTTGGATGGCATCACCGACTCAATGGACATGAGTTTGAGTAAACTTTGGGAGTTGGTGATAGACAGGGAGGCCTGGCGTGCTGCAGTCCATGGGGATGCAAAGAGTCAGATGCGACTGAGTGACTGGACTGAACTGATAGTCTCTACTCCAATACAAAATAAAGAGTTAAAAGAGAGTGGGGAGGCATTATCCTGTACTAGAGAAATGCATTAAAGAAGAGCCACCAGTGTGTTCACTTAGGTTACATCACGGGTGCTGGAATAATGGAATATGGACACTGTGACTTATATGAGAAATTTCCTGTTCTCCATCTACTTTCATCTGGAGGGCAAAAGCTCAGCTGTCACTCAATGTTGTGATGAATTGCATAACAGATCATGATTTGACAGATTAAATTTTTTTAGAGAGGTGAGGAAATGTAGGTATACAAGTCTTTTGGAGTAAAAAAATTTTGGTGGAAAGTGGTCATTATTGACCACAAATGTGTAAACTCTTGATACTTATGACTAATAATCCTTTCAAAAAACACTTGTAACCTGGTTCCCATGTTCAGGTGAGGAAACTTCAGGTGACTTGCTCCAGGACACAAAACATTTGAGTGTTAGGGTCAGGATAAGTCACAATCCATTTAATCAAGTATGTGATTCTCCCAGTAATTCTGAAAAGCAGAGAACTGGGAAGGGGTTCTGAGTGCTTAGTCCCAGCGTCCTGATCCTCATGGTAGACACAAATGGTAGAGAAGAGTCAGTGTGAGATTTGTCCCTGACTCCAAACATGCGGGATCTCTGTCGATAGGACCGAGTTCCCACAAACCCACTGGGCATTCAGGAATCAACTTACTTCAGACACTAAATCCACAGAGGTGACCCAGATCTCACAAGGGAGAGCTTGGTCCTTGAGGACTGCCCATACTTTCAAGTGTTGATCACAAGTCTTGTGGTTACTTACATGTGTGACCAACTGGCTATAAATTCAGAGGTTCCATGATGCACCTCACATGTTCAATAACATATTAGAACTACTCCCAGAACTCAGGAAAGCCCTTTATTTATGGTCCCCAGTTATTATAAAGCATAAAATCAGGGACAGCCAAATGGAGGAGAAAAGGTGTTAGTTGCTCAGTCATGTCTGATTCTTTGCAACCCCATGGACTGTAGCCCTCCGTGCTCCTCCGTCCATGTAATTCTCCAGGCAAGAATACTGGAGTGGGTAGCCATTCCCTTCTCCAGGGAATCTTCCCAACCCAAGGATGGAACTTGGGTCTCCTGCATTGCAGGCAGATACTTTACCATCTGTGCCACCAGGGAAGCCCAGTGGAGGAGAAGCATAGGGTAAATGGGGAGTTAGGGGTGTAAAGCATAAAACTCAGGGACAGGGAAGTGGAAAAGCTTAGGGTAAATGGGGAGTAGAGGATGCCGAGACTCCAGGCCCTCTCAGGACTCTCCCTTCCTCTAGCCCTTTGTGTGTTCATCTCCCCTGAAGCTCTCTGAACCCAATGTTTATTTGGGTTTTAATTGAGAGTTGGGTGCAGGCAATTTGATTGAATCTTTGACCACTGATGCCTGAACTCCATGTCAGTACCCTCTCCTCTCCCCAGAGGGACTGGGGTTGACAGTTCTAACCCTCTAATCACCTCCTGCCATGTTCTGGAGTCCAGTCCCATCCAGACACTATCTCAAGTCCACTCATCTTGTGACTTACAGAGATACAGTAAGTTCTAAGAGTTTCAGGAGGCCTGGGGGCATAAATGGAGAAAAGGATCAATTACAGATCTTGTTATGACACTACAGTGCAGTCAGGGACTAGATAGTGACCAGGAATAGAGTCTCAGAGATGAGGTCCATGATCTGGTAGAGTCAGGTGGAATGCTTTTTTTTTCTCCCAAAGCTGAACATATAATGATACCTTTTGAGAGTCAAGAAAAGTTCCTGGAGTGAAAACTTCCCAGTTTATCAGGAGAAATCCAGAGAGGGTTTGGTGTACCTCCTCCACCCCTGCTCCCCAGTCCCTTCCATGGACTCCCCTCAACCCCCCTCCCCCAGCCTGTAAAGAGGAGGTGATCAGGGACTTAACCTGGGCCTGGATTCAGGTTTTACCCCCTGGGGGTGCTCTGGAGGATGAGAAAGTCTACAGAGAGGCAGGTTCTGGCTCATCTTCGTGGCCTTGCAGGAGGACTTCTGGGGAAAGCTGGGGGCTGACTGAACTTCTCACCTCCCAACTGTATGGAGGATGAGGAGAGCAAAGAGGAAGGGGAGGACTGGGCTAGTCCTGTTCATGCTTGACCTCCCCATCTAACCAGACTTCCTGTCTCTGTCTGCTGGGGCCAAGTGCTCAGTAACAACATTTCTTAGACTTGACTATGCCTGTGGGCCTGGTGGAAACATAGATTATGATTCTGCAGGTGGATTTTTGTCCAATATGGTCCCTCAAGGAGCATCCCAGCACCTAGAGCTGTGCATGGCACAGGATGGATGGTCTGTGAGTAGATGAGAGCAGATTACAGGACAGGTAGGTGATCAGCAGTGTGTTAGCTCAGGTCCTCCTTTTCAGCTTCCTGTAGGTATCTTTACAGCACTTCCCCCCCACCCCCCCAACCTTAGCCTCAACTTTTTCTCAAGGCAGGTGTGACATGTCAGGCTTCCTGCAATTATTGTGGCAGCATCTCTGCTGGACAGACACCAGCTCTTTACCTGGCAGTGGTCCAGGCAGATGGTGAGCCGGGGGGAAGAGCGTGTCCATCTGGTGCACAGACTTGATATTTTGGGTAGAAAAAAAAAAAAAGAGTAAGGGCAGTGGGCCAAAGAGGAGCAGAGAGACAAACATATCTCCACAGGTTGATCCCCCACCGCCCCTCACCTGGTTTCACCAACAGGAGAGCTGCCTGCCTCAGGGCGCCTTGGCAGATCGCCTGCAACACCACACAACTCTGGTCTTTCCACCTGTGGTTTGGGAAGTAGAGGCCTCAGTTTGCTTTCTAGTTCTGCCTTTTCCTAACTTTGTGACCTGGGGCCAGAAATTTCCCTCCTCTTTACATGTTACATAGCGTAGTGACATACATACCCAGTTACATAGCAGCTCATGCTGCTGACATTGTGGAGTTGTTCTGAAAGCAATGAAGGCCATAGACATATATCCTACTCCCTGCCAAGTCTAAGTCCTTTAAAATAATAGTAATGGTGAATAATTATGTTAACTCCTTTGGCCAGAGGGTCAAATAATGGCAAAGTGAGGTGGGAGAAGGGCTGGACCTGGGTGAGGTCAATCACTGAAGCAAGAGGGTTTTCAGTTACCTCTGAGGAAGAAGGAGACCTATTTGGAGGATAGATTTTGACTCGACTCTGGCACTGGGGGAACTTCCTCACAGTGAACTTCTAGAAGGGGACACTACAACAATCAATGCTACTTTTTTTTCTCTACTACAATCAACAGTACATTTAAAGAGGAGTCAGGAGCTGAGGAAACTAACACTCTGTGCTTCTTTATAATTTGCCTTGTTCTGTGGTATTCAAAGCATGTTAGCAGCATAATCAGCAATGGTTCTCAAAAGGACCCAAGTCTGGGGTTTTCTTAATACAGACAACATCATCCTTTTTTTCTAAAAAGGAATCTGTGTCTCAGGGAGATGAAACGACTTGTTTAAGATCACACAGCAGTATAGTGAGTTATGGAAGTCAGTCTCTTTCCTTTAATACCAAGTCATTTCCCATTACACTGTTATAAATTAATAATTTTAGTAAAAATCAAATTCTTTACATATTAGTAGTATCACTATTATTGCCATCAGATCTGAAGTGAAGTGAAGTTGCTCAGTCATGTCCGACTCGTAGCAACCCCATGAACTGCAGCCTACCAAGCTCCTCCATCCATGGGATTTTCCAGGCAAGAGTACTGGAGTGGGTTGCCATTTCCTTCTCCAGGGAATCTTCCTGACCCAGGGATCGAACCTGGGTCTCCTGCACTATAGACAGACACTTTACCATCTGAGCCACCAGGGAAGTGCCATCAGATCTGACATTTATCAAAATGTTACTGTTGTCAATACTTACACAAAGTATTTAACATATATCATATCTTTTTTCTTCTGATCACAATATTATGAGATTGATAGATGAAGCAAAAAGCAACCTCTGAGTTGCAAGGTCTGACCTGGCACCACAGTGGGGCTTCTGTTCTCTTGTTAAACAGAAACATTACACAGAACTTAAAGATCAGACAAGTTCCTACTGTGTCTGTGAAAGGTCAAAACAAAAATAGGTCATTTGGTAATTATGTCTGAACCGACACAAGAAGTTACATTATACAAACTACCAAAATGACCACACATCCCCCTATCTTGAGTGACTGCTACTTCCTGATCAAGTACAGCTGTAACCTCTATCTAGTCTTCCCTTCTTAGAGTTAAGATTCAGATACCAGTTCAGAGAACTACCCCACTTCATAATACCAATCATCCTGAAACCCTCCCCCAAATCATTTAACACAGCCTACATCCTAGAAGTTCTCTAACCTTTATCTAGTCTTCCGTTCTTAGAGTTAAGATTCAGGTACCAATTCAGAGAACTACCCCACTTCATAATACCAATCATCCTGAAACCCTCCCCCAAATCATTTAACACAGCCGCATCCTAGAAGTTCTTTCTAACATTCTCTTAATGAGATATCATATTGTTTTCCAAGGCGATTTCTACCCCTTACTGAGGGGTGGAGGGTGAATCCATCACAGATGGCTAAAGATTTAATGAATTATGATTTGTGATGAAGGCTCCACAGAAACCTCAACAGAACAAGTCATTCAGGTTATTCTAAAGAAGTGTCATCTACCCAAGGAAGAGCACAGAGACTCACTCCATCATGGCCCCCTGGACCACTCAGCAGCCTGCCCAGGGGCCTCTGTCTCTGCCCTTCGCCCCTTAGAGGCTACTCTCCGCTCTGCAGCCTCAGTTCAGTTCAGTTCAGTCGCTCAGTCCGACTCTTTGCGACCCCATGAATTGCAGCACGCCAGGCCTCCCTGTCCATCACCAACTCCCGGAGTTCACTCAAACTCACATGATGCCATCCAGCCATCTCATCCTCTGTCGTCCCCTTCTCCTCCTGCCCTCAATCCCTCCCAGCATCAGTCTTTTCCAATGAGTCAACTCTTCGCATGAGGTGGCCAAAGTACTGGAGTTTCAGCTTTAGCATCATTCCTTCCAAAGAACACCCAGGACTAATCTCCTTTAGAATGGACTGGTTGGATCTCCTTGCAGTCCAAGGGACTCTCAAGAGTCTTCTCCAACACCACAGTTCAAAACCATCAATTCTTCGGCACTCAGCTTTCTTTGCAGTTCAACTCTCACATCCATACATGACCACTGGAAAAACCATAGCCTTGACTAGATGGACCTTTGTTGGCAAAGTAATATCTCTGCTTTTGAATATGCTATCTAGGTTGGTCATAACTTTCCTTCCAAGGAGTAAGTGTCTTTTAATTTCATGGCTGCAATCACCATCTGCAGTGATTTTGGAGCCCAGAAAAATAAAGTCTGACACTGTTTCCACTGTTTCCCCATCTATTTCCTATGAAGTGATGGGACCAGATGCCATGATCTTCGTTTTCTGAATGTTGAGCTTTAAGTCAAGTTTTTCACTCTTCTCTTTCACTTTCATCAAGAGGCTTTTTAGTTCCTCTTCACTTTCTGCCATAAGAGTGGTGTCATCTGCATATCTGAGGTTATTGATATTTCTCCCGGCAATCTTGATTCCAGCCTGTGCTTCATCCAGCCCAGCGTTTCTCATGATGTACTATGCATATAAGTTAGATAAGCAGGGTGACAATATACAGCCTTGATGTACTCCTTTTCCTATTTGGAACCAGTCTGTTGTTCCATGTCCAGTTCTAACTGTTGCTTCCTGACCTGCATATAGGTTTCTCAAGAGGCAGGTCAGGTGGTCTGGTATTCCCATCTCTTTCAGAATTTTCCATAGTTTATTGAGATCCACACAGTCAAAGGCTTTGGCATAGTCAATAAAACAGAAATAGATGCTTTTTTCTGGAACTCTCTCGCTTTTTCCATGATCCAGTGGATGTTGGCAATTTGATCTCTGGTTCCTCTGCCTTTTCTAAAACCAGCTTGAACATCAGGAATTTCATGGTTCACATATTGCTGAAGCCTGGTTTGGAGAATTTTGAGCATTACTTTACTAGCGTGTGAGATGAGTGCAATCGTGCGGTAGTTTGAGCATTCTTTGGCATTGCCTTTCTTTGGGATTGGAATGAAAACTGACCTTTTCCAGTCCTGTGGCCACTGCTGAGTTTTCCAAATTTGCTGGCTATTGAGTACAGCACTTTCACAGCATCATCTTTCAGGATTTTAAATAGCTCAACTCAGGGATCCTCTTAAAACTTGAGTTTTATCAAAATGCTCGCATGATGAATCCCTCAGTGACTCTCCAGCTCTCTCAGAGTCTGCCTTTCTGCATCCTTTCTCGAACTCTTGGGCACCTAGTGGCCCACATCACACAGGGTGAAACCAGTAACCAGGCCCAGGATAAGTCCCAACTCACGTCTCCTCTACAGACTCGAGGGGAAGGAGGTGAGTCCATGGAATAGGCAGGCTGGGAACAAAGGGTGTGTTGGGTTCTGCCAGACCTCTCTGGATTTCTTCTGAAAGTGAGCAATAGAACTCTAGGGACATTTCTTGACTCTCAAAAAAACTATGTGTTCAGATTTTTTTTTAAAATGACCCTTCCTCACTTTATAGAATTAGGGACTTCATCTCTAGACTCTCTAATCCTGTTCTCTATCTTGTCCCTAAACCCCACTTTAGTATAACAGAAATATCCATAGTTGATCCACATGCTGGTTCCTGCCCCAAGCCCTCTGAAACTCTTGGAATTTAATATCTTTCAATAAATCATGAGATAAGTGAAGAATGAGATCTTAGATAATGTCTATGTGGACCTGGACTCCAGAACATGCCATCAGATGATTAGAGGGTTAAAACGATCAGTTCCCAGTCCCTCTGGGGAGAGGAGATTGTACTGATACTTAGTTCCATTAGCAATGGTGAAAGATTCCATCAAATTGCCTCCATCCAACCCTCAATTAAAACACATGAGTACTGGTTCAGAGAGCTTCAGCTGAGGTGATAACATCAAGAGATTGTGAAGGGGGTAGGGTCCTGAGAGGGCTTAGAGGCTCAGTATTTTCTACTCCCTCTTTGTTTTATGGTTCTCCTCCCTGCCCCTGAGTTTTGCTATCCCTGAGTTTTATTCTTTGTAATAACTGGGGATAGTAAGTAAAGGGCTTTCCTGAGTTCAGTGAGTGGTTCTGATAACCTATTCAACATGGGAGATGGGTCAAGGGATCTCTGAATTTATAGCCAGTTGTTCACAAGTGTAAGTGACCCCAGGGCTCATGATCAACACTTGAAGTGTGAGCCATCCTCAGGGATGCAGTCCTCACCTTGTGGGGTCTGAGTCACCTCTGTGGGTTTAGTGTCACAAGTGAATGTACTCCTGGATGCCCAGTGGGTGTGGGGGAATTTGCTGCTATTGGCATAGACCCCACATATATGGAATCAGGGACAAATCTCAGACCCACTCTTTTCTACCATTTGTGTCTGGTGTGAGGCTCAGGGACAGGGGACCATATTATGTTGAGCAGAGCACTCAGAACCCCTCTCCACTTCTCAACGTTTTCAGAATTCCTGGCAGAATCAGGTACTTGATTAAACGGATTGTCACAGATCGTGTCTTGTCCTCATCCTACTACCTACATGCTGTGTGTCCTTTGGCAAGTTCCATGTGCAATTTTTTCGGTGAGAGCAGGGGAACCATATTACTTGAGGTTTTTGAAAGGATTACCAGTCACGAGTACAAAGAATTTACACGTTTGTGGTCAATATTGTCCATTTTCCACCAAAAGCTTTTAGTATGAAAGACTTGATGACCTACCTCCATTTCTTCATAATGAATAAAAAAAAATACATATGTGTCAAATAATGATCATTTCTCTGTGATGAAATTAATGAGAGAGTTGAGAGGCAGCTGAGCATCTTCCCTCCAGAGGCAGCTGCAGGTAGAGCAAGAAATGCAGTACTTTCTTGGGTTTGCTTGTGGGCCCAAGACTGCTTTTTCCAGGCTGGTATGATATTAGTCAAAACTCAGTGTCCTTCCTCTTGCTCCCCTATCAGACTATATTTTAATTTCCTATAATTATATAGATGAAAGTTACAATCATAATTATATAGACAGGCCTCATCATCATAGAGACTAACAGGAATTTTACTCTAGCCACTCTCTTCAATGATGGTGTACTTGGCATGAGTATGAAATAGAAGAGTCATTTACTGGAGAAATATTTATCAAAATTTATCCTTTTGGTTTCAGAAAACAAACATGGTTCTTGGAGTTGGTAAACAGCTGTAAACAAAATATAGTAAAATAACACCCTTATAGGAGAAAGACACAGAATAAAGAGGGGAAAATCCTATGCCAGGTGGTGATTAGTGTCGTGAAGAAAGAGAGTGATGGGGATGAAGGAGACTGTCCAGGGTCAGGCAAACCCTCCATGATAATGAGGTGTTGAACAGAGCCTGCCAGAATCATGCCTATTGTGTTTGAGCAGCAGACAGGAGCAGGATGGCTGGACCTGAGTGAGTTGAGGGGACTGGAGTGGAAGGGGATGAGGCAGAGAGGCCATGGGGTCAGGTCTTAAAGAGCCTTGTAAAAGCTCATGTGAGGTTTGTAGAACTGTAAGAATCAGAATCTGACTCTCAGAAAGCTGGGGAGTCAGAGAGGCACTGGACAGGGGAGCCATGATATAGAATTCACTGTGAAACATGATTCTTGTAGCTGCAGTGTGGAGAGTGACCTCTAGGGGGCGAAGGGCAGAGACTGAGGCTCCTGGGCAGGCGGCTGCATTAGTCCAGGAGACCCTGGAATGTGTACACATATTGTTGCCTGGATGGATCACAGTTCATTAGAATTACATGAATAACTTGCTTTGTTGAGGTTTCTGTAGAGGCTTCATAAAAAATCATGATTCATTAAATCTTTAGCCATTTGTGATGGATTTACTCTTCAAACTTTCTCCTTTCCTTGAGGTGTGGTGGCAGGGAAAAGCAGAAAGTGGAAATTAAAACTCCACCCCTTAATCAGGAGTTGGTTACCCAGGCAAGCAACCTCCATTCTAAGGTTAAATTTAGGCTTTATTAGTCACCTCCCTCACATGATAAAAGATTCTTGTAGTGCTCATATCTCTTAGGAAATACAGTGGTTTTAGGAGCTCTGTTTCAGGAATTGGAAGAAGACCAAATTAATTATTCTCATGTAAGTCATAGTATCAATATTCCCTCAATATTTCATTATTCCAGTGCTGTCAGTGAATGTTTAACAGGAGGATTCCTACATGCTGTTTCTCATAAATTCTCTGTTCCTTATCAGTTCTTATTCCGAGTACGAGTAGAGCTGCATGCAGCTCTCAGGACTGAGATCATGAGAAACGGTATCTGCTTGGATTCCTTTTATTAATTCCCTTCAGTGTCTCTTTTCAGTGTCAGCAACCTTGTATGTATTAGACTATCCATATTGTGGCTATTGATAAAATTTCATCCTGTGTAATAACTGAGTAATCATCTTACTAAAGATATATAAGCCTGCATTTCTGCTAATAAAATACCTTTGCTCCATCAGAGCTTGGGTCCCCGTGTCTTTCTTTCCTTCTCTCTCTCTCTCTGCCTCCCTCCGGCTCTCTCTTTCACTTTCTTATCGTCAACTCCGGACCACCAGGTTCTGGTCCATTCAAGGACCCCAACAAGTGGCGCCCAGAACAGGGACTCTGGTATGCGTGGCATTTTGGATAGAGTGACTCAAGAGGCCTATTGAGGTCGGGACCTATTGAGGTCAGTAAGTACTAAGACATGGGTCAAGCGGGTGGAAAGCCCCATTATTTCTCTACTTTACTTCACCATTTGTTTAAAGCTCAGGAACTTTTGGTTTCACGCCAATGAATAGAGGCTTGCTTTCAAACAGTAGTTAAATGTAATCCTTGGTTCCCTGATAAAGGCAGTTTTGATTTAGAAATTTGGCATTGGATTAAAGACAATGTTGAATGAGCCACCAGGCAGGGAGAAAATATTCCAGTTGATTTCTAGCCCCTATGGGGCTCTCATTAAAGCTGTAATTCTGCCATTTCAAGGTAAATTCTAGCCCTCCCAATATTTGACAACAGACAGAACACTTATTACATGAATATAAAAAAATGATAAAACTTTACAAAAGGCCCAATTTAAACAACATAAAATATTTCAAAATTTTCCTACTAATCCTATCCTGGCCATGCCAAATGCTCCTCCTCTGCCAACAAGCACAACTCCAAAGGTCTCTCCTTTGCTGGAACCTAATAATTCTGATAACGGCTCTCCTAAGACACTTTTGACACCAAAACCGGCAATACTTTTTTAGATAATAATGATAAGTCCTTAGCACAGACTCATATTTGCAAAAAATCGGCACTTACTTGCTCTTCTCCATGACAGAGACTCTCTGAATTACTGGCTTTGCAATTACAAGTTTCTGATGCCAATGCTTTCTCTGTCTTTCCAGTTTTAAGAAATCCTGATGCTCAAGGGCACATAATACCTCAATATGAAGGTATTAATCTTTTTTACATGCTACAAATGAAAAAAGCTATAACTATGTATGGCCCACATTCGCCTTTTACTAAAGAGCTTCTAAATGCTGTGGCATCTTCTATTGGAAACTTTATTCTCTATAATTGGCGAGTTTTAATAAAAGCTCTCCTTAAATCAGGAGAATATCTTCAATGGACAATGTGGTTTCATGATATAGCCAGAGATCATGCTAACAGGAATGCTCGAGCTGGCACTCCCCCAAACCAAATTACTTTTGAAATGTTAACTGGCGCCAGACAATTTGATACCATAGAAGCTCAAATACAATGCCCTCCCTTATTGCATGAACAATTAAAAACAGCGGCCCTTGAAGCTTGGGATCGAATTACTCCTCAAGAAGAGCCTACAAGTAGCTACACTAAAATATTACAAGGACCTAATGAAAGTTATGCTGATTTTTTAGGTAGATTAGAAACTGCTATTTCCTGTACTGTAATCGGAGAAGAAACCAAAAAACAGCTAGAGAAATTACTTGCTTATGAAAATGCAAATCAGGAATGTAAAAAAGCTATCGCTCCAATTCGTGAGACTGGGACTATTATTGATTATTTGTAGGCTTGTCGCAATCTAGGATCAGAAACTCAAAAGATGCAAATGCTAGCTAAGACAATGGCTACTGCCTTTAGAAAGGGAAATAAAGAATACTTTACATGTGGAGATAAAAACCATTTAAAAAGGGACTGCCCTAAGAAGGCTAATAAAAAACCTACAAAAATCTGCCCTCGCTGCTGTAGAGGAATGCATTGGGCCAAAGACTGTAAATCTAAATTTAATATTGAAGGAAAATCTATTCCAAGAAACTCTAAGCAGGGGACCCCCCTGCCCCCCGCCAGGTCCCCTTCAACAAAACCAGGGGAAAATTCTATCTTTTCCCTCAAACCCTCAACATCCGGCAGTGCTGCCCTAAATGATTTTTTCCTCTACCCTCAAGCAGTCCCTTCTAGAGTACCTACTGGAC
This sequence comes from Bubalus kerabau, assembly GCF_029407905.1. Classification (NCBI taxonomy): domain Eukaryota; kingdom Metazoa; phylum Chordata; class Mammalia; order Artiodactyla; family Bovidae; genus Bubalus; species Bubalus kerabau. Next base: position 74,501,743 of record NC_073636.1, read on the forward strand.
TTTTTGGACCCCTGCCCCCACAAAACTTCGGTCTTTTACTTGGCCTATCTAATTTGACTTTTAAAGAAATCGCTGTTCGCCCTGAAGTAATTAATTCAGATTATAAAGGAAAAATTCAAATCATGATGTCATCTCAGATTCTATGGCAATTCAGAAAAGGGGACAAAATTGCTCAATTACTTCTTTTGCCTTACATTTCTATTAACTCCTCTAATGATGTACGGACAGGCATATTCAACAGTACAGATCAAAAACAATCCCTATGGACATCATTGGTATCTGAATATGCCCAACCAAATATAAATATCAAAAATAATGGTAAAAGATTTTCTAGTCTCCTTGACACTGGATCTAATATTAATATTACTATTATTTCCAAACACTTATGGCCCAAATCCTGGCCTGTACAAAAAATCTCTTGCCAAATTGCAGGAATTTCTCAAACCAAAGTACAAGAAATTTATCAAAATGTTCAAATCTACCCATGTGAAGGACCAAAAGGCCAGTCTACAACATTAAGACCTTATATAATAGATGCACCCCTTAATCTAATAGGAAGGGACTTATGCAATGGCAAACTCAGATATACATTCCACATTTTTCCTAAGGGCCACTGCTCATTTAACAAACAAAGCAATTATTAAAATAACTTGGAAGAATGACGAGCCTATTTGGACAGAGCAATGGCCCCTTACAAAAGAAAAATTACAGGCTACTGAAGAACTTATAGACACACAATTAGAATTAAAACATATTGAGGAATCTTGTTCTCCATGGAATTCTCCTATTTTTGTTATATATATATATAAAATCTAACAAATGGCATCTCTTAACAGACCTTAGAAAAGTTAATGCAACTATGAAACCTATGCGTGCATTACAACCAGGGATCCCATCACCTACTGCTGCTGCTGCTGCTGCTAAGTCGCTTCAGTTGTGTCCGACTCTGTGCGACCCCACAGACAGCAGCCCACCGGGCTCCCCTGTCCCTGGGATTCTCCAGGCAAGAACACTGGAGTGGGTTGCCATTTCCTTCTCCAATGCATGAAAGTGAAAAGTGAAAGTGAAGTTGCTCAGTCATGTCTGACTCTTAGCGACCCCATAGATGGCAGCCTACCAGGCTCCTCTGCCCATGGGATTTTCCAGGCAAGAGTACTGGAGTGGGTTGCCATTGCCTTTTCCGCATCACCTACTACTATTCCTCAAAATTGACACATTATTTTTACTGATTTACAAGATTGCTTTTTCATGTATCTTTACACCCTTTAGACCAGGAGAGATTCACTTTCTCTCTCCCTTATCCTAATCATATCGGGCCTCATAAAAGATTTCAATAGACTGTGTTACCTCAAGATATGCTTAACAGTCCTACTATTTGTCAAAATTTTGTAGCCGAGACTTTAATCCAATGTAACAGCAATTTCCTCATGCATATATCATTAATAATATACTGTAACTACAAAAAGGAGAAATGATATTTTTGACACTGAATGGCCATGATATTCTTTAGACTCCAGAAAAAACTGATTAAAATAAAATCTTTTTTAAAATTGCAAAACCGGTTCTTCTTACACTTGCAGTTAGGAAAAGGTTAACCTGTTAAAATACTTTTTTTTTAGAGCTCCAATTCTGCCTGGAAACAAAAAGACCTAAGAAAAAACCTAAAGTTAACTCTTATCATGTACTTGGGATACACAGCCCACTCTATCTGGGACTCCAGCCATAAACAAATTGGTGGAACTAAAAAAAAAAAAAAAAGATATTTTAAATTGGAAAACTGTCTGTCTATCTAAAATTATCTATGTCTCAATGTATGTCTTTGTTTTTGGATAATATGAAGTTAATGAGCTCTATTTAAATTCAAGTTCATGTGAACTGAAAAATATTCAATATTAAATATAATGTTTATTTAAATATAAATATAATTTAAATATAATTGTTTGCTAATGTAACTAAGACATGTCTTAAGTCATCAACATTGTATAGTAAAACTAAATTTGTCAACAAAAAGGTAACTCTTTATATATATATATATATATATATAAATATTAAATGAGATGAAAATTTTAGATAAACTCTATTAAAAATAATTATATTTTTAATAAAATAATTTATTATTATAATCTATTATTATAATCCGAAATAATCTCTTAGGATGGGGTAACTTAAATTTCTAAAGTTGTACTAAACTAAATAATAAAAGTTTATTAAATAGCTAGGTCATTTCCAAATAAAATAAGATTTTAAAACATTAATTACTGACACTAACTTCCTCTTAAAAAAAGTTTTTCTTACAGAAAAACTAAAGAGATTTTAGACTATTAATAAATATATAAATATATATAATATATTATAATATATAATATAATAAATATATTCACCAATCTATAAAATGCTAATATACAAGACACTTCATGTTTACTAAAGAAAAATAAGATGTATATTTTTAATAAAAAGGTATAAGAAATAACAAATAAAATGAATACAAAAATGTAAAAAAGGTTTATGACAAATAGAAGAGAATTTTATGACAAATGGATATAACTCATTGCCCTGAACTTTCTTCCTCTTCCTTCTTACATGTCTCAATCAATACAAATTCTTTTTCTTTTATATGTGCCACACCTCTCCGAGGTGAAACTACACGACATATTATAACCCACCTGTTAACTTACTTTGCAATAATGAGAATACCTAATTCTATAAAAACAGACAATGGCCCTGCCTATATTTCTAAGCAATTCAAACAATTTTTACATTCATTCTCTATTAAATAGATTACAGACATTCCTTATAATTCACAAACATAAGACATAATTAAACAAACACATTACACACTGAAACTACAAATAAAAAATTAAATAAGGGGGAATACACAGGAACACTTTTATCTTCCTTATCCAGAGCAGACTTTACTATATTCTAACGCAATATATTCTTTAAGCCTATAACTATTGTTAATACAGCTTTGTTTTAAATTTTTTAAACTTACTGTGAGGAGATATTTTGACAAAAGCAGAAAAACGTTTCGAGACATTGAAGGACACCTCCCTCCCTTTGCCCATTTGGTATCAAGACTGGTTAACTAATCAATGGAACAAGGAAAGGAGCATGCTTCTGTTTCTCCAGATGGATCCAACGAACTCACATGGCTTCCTCTTCGGAAGATTTGACCTAAGGGGGCCCCCAACATTCAAACTAGAGATGAAACAACAAAAACCCCAGGAGGAAGAAATTCCAGTACAAGCCATGGCAGCTTTAAAAATTTCCAAAAAATACCGCACTCGACATCATCGACCTTATGATCTCCCTACTTGGGGACAGATAAAAACCCTTACTAATCAAGCTGAAAATCTGATTTCTCAACAGGGAATGCCTCGGAATCCTGAAAATATTTTTGTCGTTATGCTTGCTTTGCTTGCTTTTGCTTCCCCCATTCAGGCTGACTTTATTGATCACACTTATTGGGCTTATATGCCTAACCACCCACCCCTTTTATTGTAGGTTATAGAATGGACAGATATAGGACCAGTCGTATCCACTAATGACTCACCACATATGCCCCCTCCATGGAGTTTGGAGGGGCCCTCTCATCCTGAGGAAGAAGGAAGACTAATTAACATTTCTCTAGGCTATGAAATCCTTCCTTTATGCATGGGCCCAACAAAATTATGTATTAATGTTAGTCGACAAACGTGGGCTTTTGTCCTGCCTCCAAAAAGGAACTTCCACACATTGCTTGGACTGTTTACTGCCCTGTCCTTTTATAAAAACCATGTCGATACTACCAAAACTCCAGGAAAAAGACAAAAGTTAAAATGTAAGGGGTTTACTTATAAAGACTTGACATATACTCCTGTTTATTGAGATAAATGTCAAGCTAAATCAGGGAAGTTAATGTTTATGGCCAATTACACCATTGTTGATTGGGGACCCCAGGATATGTGGGTATCTAACTGCTCAGATTATATTAACAGCACTATGTGTGATTATGCTACTCAAGTAGCATAGAAGATTACCAATAATTCAATGAAACACTTCCATGAAGAGGACTCCTTGGCTGGCTTGACTGCGGAATGACACCTCCTCGTCCTCGAATTGTCCTCGATAAACAGATTGGGCCCGAACAATGGGACATCTGGAAACCTGCTGCAAGCACCAAAGAACTTGGGATTTGGACTGGACATTTCACAGGGACCAATCATAGTCATAGAAACTATTTCTTTCATTATAATCAATCATATTTCATACAAGCTTGTGTTCCCCTTCCTTTTGTTCTAGCTATAGAAAGTTTACAATTCAATAAGACTTTACGTTCTGTAACTTGTATAAATTGCAAATTATATACTTGTCTTGACTCTTCTGTTTCCTTAAGAAATGAATCCCTTTTGATTCTTCGATCTCGATGTAGTCTGTGGTTAGCAGTAAATCTCCAGCAGGCCTGGGAAGAAGGTCCCATCGCTAGACTTGCTTCCCGGTTACTTACTAAGTTGCTCCGGTGATCTAAACAGTTCATTGGATGGCTGATTTTTGGCATTTTGGCATTAATAGCTATTTGCACCACTGCTGCCGTCACTGGCATTGCTTTACAAACCTCAATTTAAACACATAATTTTATCCAAAATTGGACTAAAGATGCTTATACTATGTGGGCCACTCAGGCTCAGATAGATGAAGATATTCAAGATGAAATACAGGAACTAAAAACAGCATCAAATGGGTTAGAGATCAATTAACAGATGTACAAAAACAGGTGATACTAAAATGTGATTGAAATTCTACTCAATTTTGTGTTCAGTTCAGTTCAGTCGCTCAGTCATGTCCGACTCTTTGCGACCCCATGAATCACAGCACACCAGGCCTCCCTGTCCATCACCAACTCTCGGAGTTCACTCAGACTCACGTCCATCGAGTCAGTGATGCCATCCAGCCATCTCATCCTCTGTCGTCCCCTTCTCCTCCTGCCCCCAATCCCTCCCAGCATCAGTCTTTTCCAATGAGTCAACTCTTCGCATGAGGTGGCCAAAGTACTGGAGTTTCAGCTTTAGCATCATTCCTTCCAAAGAAATCCCAGGGCTGATCTCCTTTAGAATGGACTGGTTGGATCTCCTTGCAGTCCAAGGGACTCTCAAGAGTCTTCTCCAACACCACAGTTCAAAAGCATCAATCCTTCAGTGCTCAGCCTTCTTCACAGTCCAATTCTCACATCCATACATGACCACAGGAAAAACCATAGCCTTGACTAGACAGACCTTTGTTGGCAAAGTAATGTCTCTGCTTTTGAATATGCTATCTAGGTTGGCCATAACTTTCCTTCCAAGGAGTAAGTGTCTTTTAATTTCATGGCTGCAGTCACCATCTGTAGTGATTTTGGAGCCCCCCAAAATAAAGCCTGACACTGTTTCCCTATCTATTTCCCATGAAATGATAGGACCAGATGCCATGATCTTCATTTTCTGAATGTTGAGCGTTAAGTCAACATTTTCACTCTCCTCTTTCACTTTCATCAAGAGACTTTTGAGTTCCTCTTCACTTTCTGCCATAAGGGTGGTGTCATTTGCATATCTGAGGTTATTGATATTTCTCCCGGCAATCTTGATTCCAGCTTGTGCTTCATCCAGCCCAGCATTTCTCATGATGTACTCTGCATATAAGTTAAATAAGCAGGGTGACAATATACAGCCTTGACATACTCCTTTTCCTATTTGGAACCAGTCTGTTGTTCCATGTCCAGTTCTAACTGTTGCTTCCTGACCTGCATATAGGTTTCTCAAGAGGCAGGTCAGGTGGTCTGGTATTCCCATCTCTCAGAATTTTCCACAGTTTATTGTGATCCACACAGTCAAAGGCTTTGGCATAGTCAATAAAGCAGAAATAGATGTTTTTCTGGAACTCTCTTTCTTTTTCAATGATCCAGTGGATGTTGGCAATTTGATCTCTGGTTCCTCTGCCTTTTCTAAAACCAGCTTGAACGTCTGGAAGTTCACAGTTCACGTATTGCTGAAGCCTAGCTTGGAGAATTTTGAGCATTACTTTACTAGCGTGTGAGATGAGTGCAGTTGTGCGGTAGTTTGAGCTCCTGTTCAATTCAATAATAGTGCCTACAACTGGGAACAAATCAAATTTCATTTACAAAACATACATGATAATGCCTCTTTCAATGTACAATTATTACAAAAAGAAATCTTTAAAGGCTTTTCTAAAAATATGTCCTCTTCTACTAATTTGAAAGCTTTAGCTGAACAACTAGCTGATCAATTATCTGGGCTAGACCCACACGGATGGTTTCAAAGCATTACTCACAGCATCGGGTCTAGAACTGTAATTTTGGGATTGTCTTGACAATTATATTTATCGTTTACCATTACCTTCATGCAAAAATTGTTAAAACTAAACAAATTCAAATGATCAGAACCCTTTTTACAAATATTATAAATACATAAGGGGGAATTGTCAGGGAATGTTTAACAGGAGGATTCCTACATGCTGTTTCTCATAAATTCTGTTCCTTATCAGTTCTTATTCCAAGTACGAGTAGAGGTGCACGCAGCTCTCAGGACTGAGATCATGAGAAATGGTATCTGCTTGGATTCCTTTCAGTAACTCCCTTCAGTGACTCTTTTTGGCATCAGCGACCTTGTATGTATTAGCCTATCCATACTGTGGCTATTGATAAAATTTCATCCTGTGTAATAGCTGAGTAATCATCTTACTAAAGATATATAAGCCTGCATTTCTGCTAATAAAATACCTTTGCTCCATCAGAGCTTGGGTCCCCGTGTCTTTCTTTCTTTCTTTCTTTCTCTCTCTCTCTCTCCTTCCCTCCAGCTCTCTCTTTCACTTTCTTATCATCAACTCCGGACCACTAGGTTCCAGTCCATTAAAGGACCCCAACACAGTGCCCATGATACAACCAGAGTAAACACATTAATGGGCTTTCTTCATGCCTTTTTCCATTAAATCATGATGCCTTAACACTTTCTGTCTGTTTTTTTTGTAGAGGCTTTCAACCGCACACATGTACAGAAAATAGTATAAAGTCATGAACCATTGTCCAGCTCCAATCTTGATCAACATATGGAGAATATTCTTAATATATATCCTTTATTCTTGTTCTATTTGCATTTAATCAATGTGTCATGCCAATTCATCTAGAAATATTCAGTAACAACATATAATTATTTACAATATTACCCTGTCATTGTGAAACCTAAAAATATGAATAATAATGCCCTAAAAGGCAAGATATCTAAGGCCTTTTCACATTCACACCTCTGCACTCCTTCCACTCTCTATTGCAAACATACTGGCAATTTCTGTTTTTTACCTTTTAGACCTAGCTGTGACGACCATCGTCCTATTTCACAGAGATCCTCCCATCCTTATAGCCCTGCAGCCTGACGTCTGCCTGGAGCCTCCATACATGGGTCTCTGCAAGGCGAAAATAATCAGACACTTCTACAATGCCAAGTCCAGGTTCTGGGAGACCTTTCTATATGATAGCTAAAATGTTAAGAACAAAGATGGGTGGGTCTTTGTGGGTGGGTGGGGCTGTGTTAAGACCCTTGGTGGTGTTATCCTATCCTGGGTAAGACAGGGAGCAGGGCATGGTGGGGAAGGACTGGGGAAAGAGTTGGAGTTCAGGAGGGCACATACTCCTCAAAACCGCCCACAGTGATGTTTTTCCCCTCTCTGCCTCACAGGGGAAGTGGCTTCAGAGTCCTTGAAACGATGGACTGAGCATGTCCTCCATGGGCCAGCTAGGCAAAAGGCCAGCTATAGAGGCACCAGCTTGATAACCAGAGCTCACTGCCATGTTCTCCTTTGTCAGAGGGGATCACTAAGTCAGCCACCCTAGAGAGCAGGCCCATAGTACTCCTCAGTGCTCCACCTTGGCTTGGAAAATTCACTTCCTTTGAGTATTCTGGTGGTCGTCATGGTCCTGAGAGGACTGTGGCTGCTCATTTCTAGGATGGTCTAGGACCTGTCCAGGTATACCTTGTCCAGGTCTGGGGCTTCAGGGATGTCAATCAACAAGTTCCTCTCCTTTTGCAGAGGCCATGAACACTGGGCTCTGAGAAGCTGAAGTCCAAGGAGCAGCAGCCCTTTCCCTCTTGCTTCTCAACCCTACCTTCCTCAGAAGAAATCTGCTTCTTTCCTTCCCCCCATGGGTCTACTTGCTTTACTTCTGTCTCATCCAGTCAGCTCTAGCACCCTGAGAGCAAGTATTCTCTTTATCCTTAGAACTTTGCACAGCTCCTGGCACAAAGGACACAGTCCATGAACATTGGAGGAAGGGAGGAAAGAATGCTGGAGAAAAGCTCCTTATGATTGGAGTGACTGTAGAGCCTGGGATTGAATCCAGAATTTTGTCCTAATCTTCTTCTTCACTACATTTTCATCTGCCACCCCACCATCTTTTCTAGAGCCTTTGGAACCTGGACTGTGTGGATGCTGCAAGAATTGCTGGGATGCAACTCTGATTCTTGTAAATATGATTTTATACTCATGAAGTCATGTCCAAAATCTTCGATGCATCATGTACATTAATATCAAATAAATTTGCCTGGATGGTGTTTGTATGATTGTGTATTAGTGACATTGAATAACTGAGGACACTTAACTAACAGGAAAGTGTCTTCCTTCTGATTTCAGCTGTTTCTCTTCCAGGAAGTCACTTTTCCGTAGCTGAAGTTCACTATCTTCATTGCTAAAAAAGGAATAATAATACTTAACTGATAAATTGTTATAGAAGAGCAAGCTACACTTTTTGAACACTTACTGTGAGCCCATCCCATAGGTCACAGTTTTAAATGCCGTCTTACCAGGTGAATACCCTATCCCTAAGGTTGGAAGTACGTGGGGGTAGGGATGGAGGCATGGGAACAATAAGGAATGAATGCTCCAAACTGGAGAGAATGCTCTCCTCCTGAGAAGAGAGCTGCATTCCATAGCTTAGTTCATGGTTTTCGAAATGTGGTCCCTTGAACTGCACCCTCAGTGCCTCGGGAAACTTGTTGATGCAGATACTCAGATCCCACCTTTGCTACTGAATCAAAAACTCTGGGCTGAAGTTCTCAAATCTGTGTATGACCAAATGGTTAAGGGATTCTGATGCTCACTCAAGTGTGAGTCTCACTGCCCTTATTAAATTGTAGGACTATGATGCTAGTTTGTTTTCCTTTTCCAGCGTTGATAGAAATTTTTATATGAAATCTCCCACTGTGAAATCTTGTAAATGCTTTAAAATAGTAAAATGAACTCTGTGGGCTAACAATACATACATTCTAGACAGGTTTGCAGCCTCTGGTTTATTCTCTTCCTTTTAATCCTGAAAATAATCTTTAAAATCATACTGTGTGGTCCAAAAATTGAGGTGCTGTTTTATCATGTAGCAAGAAAGCGGTCATCCTTTACTTGGATATGAATGTACTTCTCAGTAGCTTCAATACTTTGGCTACCTGATGCATGGAGCCGACTCATTGGAAAAGACCCTGATGCTGGGAAAGGCTGAGGCCAAGAGGAGAAATGGGCGATAGAGGATGAGATGGTTGGATGACATTGCTCACTCAATGGACATGAGTTTGAGCAAACTCTGGGAAATGGTGAAGGACAGGGAAGCCTGGTGTGCTGCAGTTCCTGGGGTCACAAAGAATCGGACATGACTGAATGACTGAACAGCAGCAACTCAGAGGGCATAACATCTCAAACATCTAAACGTCTGTCTGCCCTGGGTGCATTCCGTCCATATCAGGATACAGCCTTAGATAGCATGGAATCCAAGATCTCATTTTCCAGAGGGAGAAAATGCAGAATAGAAGCAGAGATATGAACTGTGGTCCCAGGTTGTCATTGTAACTGGTCCTTATCCAGAATATGAACAATATGAGGCTCCTGCCCTGTAATTTCTCTGAAAAGGCCTGGAAGGGCCTACAAGATTCCTAATTAGAGACCAGACACAGTCAAGAGTAGGCAGGGGAGAGGTGGAGGGGGACTGTATCATTAGGGGGCTTCTCCTCTGGGGGTCCCTAGTCTGGATCAGAGTGAGGAGAACCAGGAAAGGAGGACATGAGGGAGAAAGACAGACAGATGAGAGAGGATGGGGGAGAAAAGAGGACCCTCTGTTGTTAGGAGGAGGCTCTGCTGTTCCTGGTCTCAGATGGACAAACTGAGGCAGGAAGAGGCGCAGGGCCAGAGGGCTCCTCAACTGAAATCCTCCCTTGTGCCATCTGTTGTTTGTGGGTCATGAACAAGTGGTTTTACCTCTATGAGCCCATACTTTCTCCTTGACACAATGGGATGAGAACCCAGATGCTGCAGGATGGACGTGAGGCTAAATGAAATGCATGTGGAATGTCTCAGGAGAGAGCAGACCTTCCTCTCACCATGGCTTGTTTGGTGAGTCATGGGCTCCTGATGCCCTTCTGTCCTGGGGCAGCTCGATATTGACAGCTCCTGCCCTTCTCCAGGGAAAGGGTGTCTGTGCAGGAAGGCAGCCGCCCCCCCGCCCGCCCCCCAACCCCTGTGTCCTCTGCAGCTCATCACCCAGCTCTCTGCCTGCTTGACGTTTGGCTGGACTTGCTCCTGGGGCTTCTGGGCACTGAGCCCGTCTCCCTTCTCCTTGACCCTGGAGTGGGGCAAAGTGTGTGTGTGTGTGCGCGCGTGTGTGTGTGGTTGGGAAATGCTTGTCAATGTGTGGACGAGTGAATGGGTGGGGGTCTTGTGCTACATGATTGTAACTGAGAGTGAATAAATGGGTGTGAGTGAGGGTATTATGGGTGTGTCACCCTCCTGCGTGTACCATAGTTTACAGCCAACAATGCAAAGAGAGTGTGTGCACAGACTCAAACCAGATTCCTAGGGTCAAATCCTCTCTCTCCACTCTATGACTTTAGAAAGATTACTTTATTGCTTTTTACCTCAATTTCCTTCTTTGTAGCGTGAGGAAATATCAATAGTCCTTCACACCCTCTTTTAGGATTTTTGTGAATAAAATGAGTTAATATATGTCAAGACCATAACACATATAACACGTAGAAGAGTCCATATATTATCATCTATAAATACTCAAAGTAGTATTATTATTAATACTGCAAAGTATTATTAATAAGTATTATTATTATTAATACTACAAAGTAGTATTATTATTAATACTACAAAGGACTTTGACTTCTCAAGGAGAAGGAATATATTTCTGTTGCAGCTGTTGCTTCCACAGCAACCCCGTGATGTGGGCAGCATGGATCTCATCTGACACCTGAAGACACAGAGCTCTGGGAGGTTTACATCCTCAGGAACAAAGTCAGGAAAAGGTAGAGTTGGTACCCAAACCAAGGTCCTGTGGCTCCATCACCACTGAGGGAGAGGAGGAGGAAGGGGCAGCTGCAGCCAGTCTTCAAGGCCCCCTGAGGTCCACTCAAGCAAGGCACACTCCTGTTGGTGAAGCCAGGTGAGGGACAGCAGGTGGCCAGGTTGTAGAGATGTGTATCAACTCCCTGCTTCCCCTCTGCCCACTCCCCTTACCCCTTTTTCTACCCAGAAAACAGTGTTGCTGCTCCAGCAGGACATCACTTTCCTCATCACCATAGTTCCTGCCTGGCCAGTGGCAGTAGCCAGCAAGCGTCCATGCAGTGGAGAAGTGGTGACTATAGCTGCAGGAAGCGCCCGGTGTCACACCTGCCTTCTGAGCTAGGTGAGGAGGGAGGACATTGCTATCAGGATGCCATGATACCATGGGAGGCTGAAGAGGAGAACCTGAGCTAAACTCGGCTATGCACTTATCTGGCCATTGATTTGCTCTCGTCCACTCACTCAGTGTCCATCGCTTGCCATGCACTATTCTAGGTGCTGGGATGCTCCGCAAGCATCAAACAAATATTGCACCTGTGGAATCACAGACTGTGCTTTCACAAGATCTACAGGCAAAGTAAAGCTGGAGAAGCAGTGTTACCAGGCAGCTGGCCCCAGCAGGCAGAAGCAGGAAGTCTGGCTCTGTGGGAGATTTCACACTGGACAAGCCTGACCCCCACTCCTCCCATTCCTTACCCCCCGCTTTGTGGCCTGTCCCACCATGCAGCTAGGGTGTGAGAAGCTCAGTCACTCCCAGCTTACCTCAGGAGCCCTCCTGGAAGGACTTCTGTCTCTCTGCAGCCCTTCTCGTCCTCCTGGGCACTGTGATGGCTGGCACCCTAGTGGGTGAAACCAGCAACCAGGCCCAGGGTCAGTTTCAGCTCACCTCTCCTTTACAGGATGAGGTAGAATGAAGAGAGTCCATGGAAGGTGCTAGGGAGCAGGGGTGGGATGGAGGCTGCCCAGTTTCTCTTGATTTCTTCTGGGATATTGGGCAGTTTTCACCACAGGGATATTTCTTTCTTTTATTTTTTTAATTTATTTTTTTTAAAAATTTATTTTTGTTGGAGGCTAATTACTTTACAATATTGTGGTGGTTTTTGCCATACATTCACATGAATCAGTCATGGGTGTACATGTGTTCCCCATCCTGACCCTTCCTCCTACCTGCCTCCCCCTCCCATCCCTCAAGGATCATCCCAGTGCACCAGCCCTAAGCACCCTGTCTCATGCATCGAACCTGAGCTGGTGATATATTTCAAATATGATAATATACATATTTCAATGCTATTCTCTCAAATCACCCCACCCTCGCCTTCTCCCACAGAGTCCAAAAGTCTGTTCTTTACATCTGTGTCTCTTTTGGTGTCTTGCATATAGAGCCATTGTTACCATCTTTCTAAATTCCGTATTATACTGTATTGGTGTTTTTCTTTCTGACTTACTTCGCTCTGTATAATAGGCTCCAGTTTCATCCACTTCATCAGAACTGATTCAAATGCATTCTTTTTAATACCTGAGTAATATTCCATTGTGTATATGTACCACAGCTTTTTTATCCATTCATCTGCTGATGGACATCTAGGTTGCTTCCTTGACTCTCAAAAGGTAACACTATGTGTTTTTTTTAATTTAAATTTATTTATTTTAATTAGAGGCTAATTACTTTACAATATTGTATTGGTTTTGCCATACATCAACATGAATCTGCCACGGGTGTATATGTGTTCCCAATCCTGAGCCCCCCTCCCACCTCCCTCCCCATACCATCCCTCTGGGTCATCCCAGTGCACTAGCCCCAAGCTTCCTGTATCCTGCATCGAACCTGGACTGGCGATTTGTTTCTTATATGATATTATACATGTTTCAATGCCAGTCTCCCAAATCATCTCACCCTCCCTCTCCCACAGAGTCCAAAAGACTGTTCTATACATCTGTGTCTCTTTTGCTGTCTCGCACACAGGGTTATTGTTACCATCTTTCTAAATTCCATATATATGCGTTAGTATACTGTATTGGTGTTTTTCTTTCTGGCTTACTTCACTCTGTATAATAGGCTCCAGTTTCATCCACCTCATTAGAACTGATTCAAATGCATTCTCTTTAATGGCTGAGTAATATTCCATTGTGTATATGTACCACAGCTTTCTTATCCATTCATCTGCTGATGGACATCTAGGTTGCTTCCATGTCCTGGCTATTATAAACAGTGCTGTGATGAACATTGGGGTACACGTGTCTCTTTCAATTCTGGTTTCCTCAGTGTGTATGCCCAGCAGTGGGATTACTGGGTCGTATGGCAGTTCTATTTCCAGTTTTTTAAGGAATCTCCACACTGTTCTCCATAGTGGCTGTACTAGTTTGCATTCCCACCAACAGTGTAAGAGAGTTCCCTTTTCTCCACATCCTCTCCAGCATTTATTGCTCGTAGACTTTTATTTATTTATTTTTTAAAATTTAGTCTCCTACATTATCTTCTTAAAGGTTTATTGTTTTGCCTTCCACATTTTTGGTTGTTATAAAATCTTTTGGAATCAATCTGTTTCTGAAAGATAAAAGAATATAATTTATGTGTGTGTACACCAATTGTTCCAGAACATGAAAAGGCCATCATTTCCCTTCTTATTGACAGTCATAAATTAGATTAACGTATATGTATGGAACTGATGGGGGAGGGTCTTTATTCAATCTGTTGATTCATTTATTATTTCCTGTAATATGTACATGATTTTTTTAAAATTTTATTTTATTTTTAAACTTTACAATATTGTATTGGTTCTGCCAAATATCGAAATGAATCCGCCACAGGCATACATGTGTTCCCCATCCTGAGCCCTCCTCCCTCCTCCCTCCCCATACCATCCCTCTGGGTCGTCCCAGTGCACCAGCCCCAAGCATCCAGTATCGTGCATCGAATCTGGACTGGCGACTCATTTCATATATGATATTATACATATTTCAATGCCATTCTCCCAAATCATCCCACCCTCTCCCTCTCCCACAGAGTCCAAAAGACTGTTCTATACATCAGTGTCTCTTTTGCTGTCTCGTATACAGGGTTATTGTTACCATCTTTCTAAATTCCATATATATGTGGATGGACAGGGAGGCCTGGCGTGCTGCAATTCACGGGGTCGCAAAGAGTCGGACACAACTGAGCGACTGATCTGATCTGATACTGTGTTGGTGTTTTTCTTTCTGGCTTACTTCACTCTGTATAATTGGCTCCAGTTTCATCCACCTCATTAGAACTGATTCACATGTATTCTTTTTAATGGCTGAGTAATACTCCATTGTGTATATGTACCACAGCTTTCTTATCCATTCATCTGCTGATGGACATCTAGGTTGCTTCCATGTCCTGGCTATTATAAACAGTGCTGTGATGAACATTGGGGTACACGTGTCTCTTTCAATTCTGGTTTCCTCAGTGTGTATGCCCAGCAGTGGGATTACTGGGTCATAGGCAGTTCTATTTCCAGTTTTTTAAGGAATCTCTACACTGTTCTCCATAGTGGCTGTAGTAGTTTGCATTCCCCCAACAGTGTAAGAGGGTTCCCTTTTCTCCACACCCTCTCCAGCATTTATTACTTGTAGACTTTTGGATCGCAGCCATTCTGACTGGCGTGAAATGGTACCTCATTGTGGTTTTGATTTGCATTTCTCTGATAATGAGTGATGTTGAGCATCTTTTCATGTGTTTATTAGCCATCTGTATGTCTTCTTTGGAGAAATGTCTGTTTAGTTCTTTGGCCCATTTTTTGATTGGGTCATTTATTTTTCTGGAATTGAGCTGTAGGAGTTGCTTGTATATTTTTTAGATTAGTTGTTTGTCAGTTGCTTCATTTGCTATTATTTTCTCCCATTCTGAAGGCTGTCTTTTCACCTTGCTTATAGTTTCCTTTGTTGTGCAGAAGCTTTTAAGTTTAATTAGGTCCCATTTGTTTATTTTTGCTTTTATTTCCAATATTCTGGGAGGTGGGTCATAGAGAATCCTGCTGTGATGTATGTCGGAGAGTGTTTTGCCTATGTTCTCCTCTAGGAGTTTTATAGTTTCTGGTCTTATGTTTAGATCTTTAATCCATTTTGAGTTTATTTTTGTGTAAGGTGTTAGAAAGTGGTCTAGTTTCATTCTTTTACAAATGGTTGACCAGTTTTCCCAGCACCACTTGTTAAAGAGATTGTCTTTTTTCCATTGTATATTCTTGCCTCCTTTGTCAAAGATAAGGTGTCCATATGTGCGTGGATTAATCTCCGGGCTTTCTATTTTGTTCCATTGATCTATATTCCTGTCTTTGTGCCAGTACCATACTGTCTTGATGACTGTGGCTTTGTAGTAGAGCCTGAAGTCAGGCAGGTTGATTCCTCCAGTTCCATTCTCTTTCTCAAGATAGCTTTGGCTATTCGAGGTTTTTTGTATTTCCATACAAATTGTGAAATTATTTGTTCTAGCTCTGTGAAGAATACCATTGGTAGCTAGATAGGGATTGCATTGAATCTATAAATTGCTTTAGGTAGTATACTCATTTTCACTGTATTGAGTCTTCCAATGCATGAACATGGTATATTTCTCCATCTATTAGTGTCCTCTTTGATTTCTTTCACTAGTGTTTTATAGTTTTCTATATATAGGTCTTTAGTTTCTTTAGGTAGATATATTCCTAAGTATTTTATTCTTTTCATTGCAATGGTGAATGGAATTGTTTCCTTAATTTCTCTTTCTGTTTTCTCATTATTAGTGTATAGGAATGCAAAGGATTTCTGGGTGTTGATTTTATATCCTGCAACTTTACTATAATCATTGATTAGCTTGTAGACTTTTAGATCACAGCCATTCTGACTGGCGTGAAGTGATACCTCATTGTGGTTTTGATTTGCATTTCTCTGATAATGAGTGATGTTGAGCATCTTTTCATGTGTTTGTTAGCCATCTGTACATCTTCTTTGGAGAAATGTCTATTTAATTCTTTGGCCCATTTTTTTGATTGGGTCATTTATTTTTCTGGAATTGAGCTGCAGGAGTTGCTTGTATATTTTTGAGGTTAGTTGTTTGTCAGTTGCTTCATTTGCTATTATTTTCTCCCATTCTGAAGGGAGAATCTGAAGGTGTCTTTTCACCTTGGTTATAGTTTCTTTTGTTGTGCAGAAGCTTTTAATTTTAATTAGATCCCATTTGTTTATTTTTGCTTTTATTTCCAATATTCTGGGAGGTGGGTCTTAGAGGATCCTGCTGTGATTTATATCGGAGAGTGTTTTGCCTATGTTCTAACACTATGTGTTTTTGTGCTCAGTCCCTCAGTCATGTCCTACTCTTTGTGACCTCATATACTGCAGCCCACCAGGCTCCTCTGTCCCTGGGATTCTCCAGGCAAGAATACTGGAGTGAGTTGCCATTTCCTTCTCCGTTCCTGGTCACTATCTTGTCCCTAGAAGTCAATGTAGTATAATAACAAAATCCTTATTTTGTTTGTTTTTTCCTTGTTCCCATTCATGCCCAAGCTTCCTGAAACTTTTGGAATTTAGCATCTTTCTGTAAGTCATGAGATGAGTGAAGGATGGGACCTGAGATAGTATCTGGATGGGACTGGACTTCAGAACATTCCATCAGGTGATTAGAAGGTTAGGAACTATCAACCCTAGTCCCTCTGGGGACAAAAGGGTACTGATACTGAGTTCAGTCACCAATAGCTGAAGATTCAATCAAATCTCCTACCTCCAACCCTCAATTAAAACCCACGAAGATTGGGTTCAGAGAGCTTCAGAGGAAGTGATAACATCAAGGATTTGTAAAGGGGAGAGTCCTGAGAGGGTTTGGAGGCTTGGCAGCCTTACTTCCTCATTTCCCCTATGCTTCTTCTCCATTTCTCTGTCCCTGAGTTTCATGCTTTATAATAACTGAAGACAGTAAGTAAAGGGGTTTCCTCAGTTCTGTGAGTGGTTCAAATAAGTTATTGAACTTGGAGGTGGGTCATGGAACCTCTAATTTTGTAGCCAGCGGGTCACACGTGTTAAGTGACCATAGGACTCGTGATCAACACTTGAAGTATGGACAGTCTTCAGGGACCAAGCCCTCACCCTGTGGGGTCTTTGTCACTTCTGTGGACTTAGTGTCATGACTCCTGGGTGCCCATGGGTGTTGAGGAACTGATTGCTGTTGGTAGAGAACCCTCATGTTCAGAGACTGGGACAACACCCGGACTCACTCTTCCCTATCATTTGTGTCTGGTAAGAGGTTCAGGTCCCTGGAACTACGTTATCCGGGGAGAGCACTCAGAAACCCTTCCCAGTTCTCTGAATTTCCAGAATTCCTGGCAGAATCACATACTTGACTAAATGGATTGTGACTTATCCTGATCTTAATACTCACAGGCTTTCTGTTCTGGGGCAACTCATCTGCAGTTTCCTCTCCTGAATAGGGGGATCATGTTACATAAGTTTTTTTGAAAGGATTACCAGTCATGAATATAAAGAATTTGCACATTCGTGGTCTGTGATGGTTCACTTTCCACCGAAATATTTTACTCCAAAAGACTTGTCTACCTACATTTCCTCACTATCCCTCTAAAAATATTTTATCTGTCAAATCATGATTATTTCTCTGTTATGAAATTAATCAGAATGTTGAGTGACAACTGGATTTCTTACCTTCGGAGACAACTGCAGGAAGATCTGGAAATGCAGTACTTCTGAGAGTTTGCTCAAGGTACAAAGACTGTTATTTCCAGGCTGGTACAATGTAAGTTAAATCTCAATGCACCTCAGTTTGTTGTCCTGTCAGACTATTATTTCGTTTTCATATCCGCATATACGATGTTAGAGAGACACATTATTCTATAGACAAGTGAAAGAAAGTGAAAGCATTAATTGCTCAGTCGGATCTGACTCTTTGTGACCCCATGAACTGTAGCCCCTCCAGGCTCTTCTATCCATGGAATTTGCCAGACAAAAATACTGGAGTGGGTAGCCCTTCCCTTCTCCGGGGATCGCCTTATCCCAGTGATCAAACCCAGATCTCCTGCATTGAAGGAATTCTTTACCATTGAGACATGAGGGAAGCCATATCTATCTATCTATAAACATACACAGCCCTCATTATCAAATAGACTAGCATGAATTTTAATATATCCGGGCTCTTCAATAACTGTACACTTGGCATGAGTGTGACATGGAGATTCATTTACTTGACAAATATTTATCAAATATCTATCCTTTTTGTCCAAGAAGGTATATTTCTTGGTGTAGAAAAACAGTTCTAAACAAAATATAGTAAAATAATATGCTATCTAAGAGGACGACAGACAATGAAGATGGGGAAAATCCTATGCCAGGTCATGATGAGTGTTGTCAGGAAAGAGAGTGATGGGGATTCAAGAGGCTGAAGAGGGTCAGGGAAACACCCTGGAATAAGGAGACCTTGAGCAGAGGCTGCCAAAAATGAGCCTGGTGTGTTTGAGCAGCAGCCAGAACCAGGTGGCTGGAACTGAGTGGGTGAGGGGAGGGGAGTGGAACGGGATGAGGCAGAGAGGCCACAGGGGCAGGTCATGAGGAGCCTTGTAGGACTTTGTAAGAATCTGAATTTGACTCTGAGAGAGCTGGGGAGTCACTGAGGGACTGGTCATGGAAGCCATGTGATAGGACTCAAGTTGAAACAGGAACCCTGAGGCTGCAGAGTGGAGAGTGGCCTCTAGGAAACAAGGGCAGAGACCGAGGCCCCTGGGCAGGCTGCTGCGGTGGTCCAGTGAGCCATGGTGCAGTGTGTACCTGTTTTGTTCCTTGGGTAGATCACAGTGCTTTAGAAGAACATGAATGACTTGCTCTGTTGAGGTTTCTCTGGAGGCTTCCTCACATACACGAATCATTCAATCTTAAGGCATTTGTGATGGGTTCACTCTCCACCCCTCTCCCCTCCCTGAGGTGCGGGGGCAGGGAAAGAGGAAAGATGGAAGTGAAAATTTCCACTCCCCTAATCAAGTGTTGGTTACCCTGACAACACACTCCATCTTTGGTTTAGACTGAGTGTGTTTTCTTTAATTAAAAAAGTTAATTAATTTATTTTAATTGGAGGGTAATTATTTTGCAATATTGTAGTGGTTTTTCAGGCTGAGTGTTTGCTAGTCACCTCCCTCACATGATAAAAGACTCCTTGTTGGTGTCATCTCTCAGGAAACTTTAGCAGTGTTAGGAGCTCTGCGTCAGGAATAGGAAGAAGACCAAATTAATATTTCTATATTCCATGATTCCAGTGCTCATGCTGTGACCAGGGTGAACACGCTGGAGGGTCCAGCCCAGGAGGACATCAGATTCTCCAACCAAATTCCTGCCTGAACCAGTGTCTGGTAAAGAGCACGCATCCAGCTAGTGTAAAAGCTGTGACGGTTGTTGCAGGAAGGTGGCCTGTGTCACACCTGTCATCTGAGCCAGGTGAGGGGGGTCAGGGCATTGAGGTCCAGGTGAGATGACACGTGCAGGAGGCTTAAAGGAGGATGTATGCTAACACACTGCTGATCACTTATCTGCCCGTTGATTGGCTTGCATCCACTCATGGCCATTCATCACATGCCATCTACTGTTCTAGGTGCTGGGACTTTCCCTGAGTAACATATTGGAATCACAATCTGTGTTTACAGACACCCACAGGCATAGTCAAGTCTAAAAACTGCTGTTAATGGAACTTAGGCCCCTGCAGAGAGAAGCAGGAGGCATGCTTAGGTAAGGAGATTGGGCAATAAAAAGGACTTACACAACTCCTCCCCTTCCCCACTCTCCTTCTCATCACCTGAGGTCACCCCCTAGCCAGGGTGTTAAAAACTCAGTCCGTCCCCAGCATCCTCAGGAGCCCTTCTGCAAGGCCATGAAGATGAGCCGGCTCTGCCTCTCTGCAGCCCATCTGGTCCTCCTGGTCAGTCTGGTGGACAGCACCCCAGCGTTTAGAAACAATATTCAGGACCAAGGTATGTCTGGACTCACCTCTCCTCTACAGGTTCCAGGGAATGATGGGAGGCCATCAAAGTGATGAGGGGTGGGGGGAAGGTGAGAGGTCGTGCTGTCAACCCTCTCTGGATTTCTCCTGTCATGTGGGGCAGGATTTGTGTTGTTTTGGTGTTGGCTGCATTGGTCTTCCTCGATAGATGAGGACATTCTCTGGTTCTGGGGTCTACTCTCCGATTGTGGTATGTGAGCTTCTCCTTGGGGTGGCTTCTCATGTTGCAAAGCAGGGGCTCTAGGCATCTGGGCTCACCAGTTGCAGTTCACCTGCCTAGTTGTGCCACGGCACGTGGAGTCTTCCCAAATCAGGGTTCAAACTCATCAACGCTGCAATGGCAGACAGATTCTTAACTACTGCACCCCAAGGAAGTCTGAAGTTGCAGGTATTGAGCTCCACTGATATTATGAATGTCATGAGTAAATATATTACATATGTAGGACTTCCCTGGTGGCTCAGACTGTAAAGCGTCTGCCTACAATGCGGGAGACCTGGGTTCGATCCCTGGGTTGGGAAGATCTCCTGGAGAAGGAAATGGCACCCCACTCCAGTATTCTTGCCTGGAAAATTCCATGGACGGAGGAGCCTGGTAGGCTACAGTACATGGGGTCGCAAAGAGTCAGACACGACTGCGCGACTTCGCTGTCAATGTCAATGTCATGGAAGTGGATGGTGTTAGTGGAGAAGCCATGTGTTTCATACTAGGAAAAACCTGAGACTCCCCCTCCCCTGTGATTTGGAGGCTCAGGTGAGGCCTGGGGAGAGGTGAATTAGATAGTAGGACCCTGGACCCAGAAACCCTGTATTTTCAAGTTCCTAGCAAAACAATAGTGTATCAAATGGGCTGTGACCTGACAGTATCTTGTCTTGACCAGGCCATCCACATGCTTGTGTGCTAGGGCAAGTCATCTGCAATTTCCTCTTCGGATTAAGGGAAACATGTTCCACGAGTTCTTTGAACAGACGATGAGCCAGAAATATAAACAACTTATTCACATGTCACAGCCAGATTTGTCCATTTTCCACCGCAATATATGAATCTGAAAAAAATTTTCTCTACTAGCTTGCTTTACCAAGTGAAAATATTTATCAAATAATGATTATTCGTCTGTTATTAAAACTAACTGAAAGATGTGGAGCCGTGGAGAAGAGCAATTGCAGGGAGAGCAAGAAACACAGCCCTCTTGTGGTAGGCTGTGGGACGAAGACTGAGACAACATTATGAGAGTCTCCAAGCCCTTTCCCTTGTCTTTTTTTGACTGTTATTTTCTTATCCATGTTTGATCCTTTCCCTGTTTCATGGACCAGGCCTCCTGAAACTTTTGTAATTTACTCCCTTTCACAGATGAGAAGATGATTTTCATAAGACAACATGAAAAACACAGTACAGGAATTACCAACACAAATACTCAAAAAGGAGAATAAAGGTTTGTGGTTATTGCACCTCTGAGGAGAGAGAATGGCACTGAGATTGACATCAATCACCTATGGCCAATAATTCAATCAATAAGCCTATTTCTTTTCTTTCTTTCTTTCTTTTTTTTTTTTTTTTTTACTTTACAATATTGTATTGGTTTTGCCATACATTGACATGAATTTGCCACTGGTGTACATGTGTTCGCCATCCTGAACCCTCCTCCCACCTCCCTCCCCATACCATCCCTCTGGGTCATCCCAGTGTACCAGCCCTGAGCACCCTGTATCATGCATTGAACTTGGACTGGCGATTCATTTCACATATGATAATATACATGTTTCAATGCCATTCTCCCAAATCATCCCAACCTCGCCCTCTCCCACAGAGTCCAAAAGACTGTTTTATACATCTGTGTCACTTTTGCTGTCTCGCACACAGAGTTATCGTTACTATCTTTCTAAATTCCATATATATGCGTTAGTATACTGTATTGGTGTTTTTCTTTCTGGCTTGCTTCACTCTGTATAATAGGCTCTAGTTTTATCTACCTCATTAGAACTGATTCAAATATATTCTTTTTAATGGCTGAGTAATACTCCATTGTGTATTTGTACCACAGCTTTCTTATCCATTCATCTGCTGATGGACATCTAGGTTGCTTCCATGTCCTGACTATTGTAAACAGTGCTGCGATGAACATTGGGGTACACATGTCTCTTTCAATTCTGGTTTCCTCGGTGTGTATGCCCAGCAGTGGGATTACTGGGTCGTATGGCAGTTCTATTTCCATTTTTTTAAGGAATCTCTACACTGTTCTCCATAGTGGCTGTATTAGTTTGCATTCCCACCAACAGTGTAAGAGGGTTCCCTTTTCTCCACACCCTCTCCAGCATTTATTGCTTGTAGACTTTTGGATAGCTGCCATTCTGACTGGTGTGAAGTGGTACCTCATCGTGGTTTTGATTTGCGTTTCTCTGATAATGAGTGATCTTTTCATGTGTTTGTTAGCCATCTGTACGTCTTCTTTGGAGAAATGTCTGTTTAGTTCTTTGGCCCATTTTTTGATTGGGTCGTTTATTTTTCTGGAACTCAGCTGCAGGAGTTGCTTGTATGTTTTTTAGATTAATTCTTTGTCCATTGCTTCATTTGCTATTATTTTCTCCCGTTCTGAAGGCTGTCTTTTCACCTTGCTTATAGTTTCCTTTGTTGTGCAAAAGCTTTTAAGTTTAATTAGGTCTGAATTTGTTTATTTTTGCTTTTATTTCCAATATTCTGGGAGGTGGGTCATAGAGGATCCTGCTGCGATTTATGTCAGAGAGTGTTTTGCCTATGTTCTTCTCTAGGAGTTTTATAGTTTCTGGTCTTATGTTTAGATCTTTAATCCATTTTGAGTTTATTTTTGTGTATGGTGTTAGAAGGCAATGGCACCCCACTCCAGTGCTCTTGCTTGGAAAATCCCATGGATGGAGGATCCTGGTAGGCTGCAGTCCATGGGGTCGCTAAGAGTCAGACACGACAGAGCGACTTCACTTTCACTTTTCACTTTCATGCACTGGAGAAGGAAATGGCAACCCACTCCAGTGTTCTTGCCTGGAGAATCCCAGGGACGGGGGAGCCTGATGGGCTGCTGTCATGGGGTTGCACAGAGTTGGACACAACTGAAGCGACTTAGCAGCAGTAGCAGCAGCATGGTGTTAGAAAGTGTTCTAGTTTCATTCTTTTACAGGTGGTTGACCAGTTTTCCCAGCACCACTTGTTAAAGAGATTGTCTTTTTTCCATTGTATATTCTTGCCTCCTTTGTCAAAGATAATGTAGCCATAGGTGTGTGGATTTATCTCTGGGGTTTCTATTTTGTTCCATTGATCTATATTTATGTCTTTGTGCCAGTACCATACTGTCTTGATGACTGTGGCTTTGTAGTAGAGCCTGAAGTCAGGCAGGTTGATTTCTCCAGTTCCATTCTTCTTTCTCAAGATTGCTTTGGCTGTTTGAGGTTTTTTGTATTTCCATAAAACTGTGAAATTATTTGTTCTAGCTCTGTGAAAAATACCATTGGCAGCTTGATAGGGATTGCATTGAATCTATAAATTGCTTAGGGAAGTATACTCATTTTCACTATATTGAGTCTTCCGATCCATGAACATGGTATATTTCTCCATCTATTAGTGTCCTCTTTGATTTCTTTCACCAGCGTTTTATAGTTTTCTATATATAGGTCTTTAGTTTCTTTAGGTAGATATATTCCTATATTTCATTCTTTTCATTGCAACGGTGAATGGAATTGTTTCCTTAATTTCTCTTTCTGTTTTCTCATTGTTAGTGTGTAGGAATGCAAGGGATTTCTGTGTGTTGATTTTATATCCTGCAACTTAACTATCTTCATTGATTTTCTGGTGGAGTCTTTAGGGTTTTCTATGTAGAAGATCATGTCATCTGCAAATAGTGAGAGTTTTACTTCTTCTTTTCCAATTTGGATTCCTGTTATTTCTTTTTCTGCTCTGATTGCTGTGGCCAAAACTTCCAAAACTATGTTGAATAGTAGTGGTGAGAGTGGGCACCCTTGTCTTGTTCCTGACTTTAGGGGAAACGCTTTCAATTTTTCACCATTGAGGATAATGTTTGCTGTGGGTTTGTTATATATAGTTTTTATTATGTTGAGGTATGTTCCTTCTATACCTCCTTTCTAGAGGGTTTTTATCATAATTGAATGTTGAATTTTGTCAAAGGCTTTTTCTGTATCTATTGAGATAATCATATGGCTTTTATTTTTCAATTTATTAATGTGGTGTATGACATTGACTGATTTGCAGATATTGAAGAATCCTTGCATCCCTGGGATAAAGTCCACTTGGTCATGATGCATGATCTTTTTAATGTGTTGTTGGATTCTGTTTGCTAGAATTTTGTTAAGGATTTTTGCATCTATGTTCATCAGTGATATTGGCCTGTAGTTTGCTTTTTTTATGGCATCTTTGTCAGGTTTTGGCATTAGGGTGATGGTGGCCTCATAGAATGAGTTTGGAAGTTTACCTTCCTCTGAAATTTTCTGAAAGACTTTGAGTAGGATAGGTGTTAGCTCTCCTCTAAATTTTTGGTAGAATTCAGCTGTGAAGCCATCTGGACCTGGGCTTTTGTTTGCTGGAAGATTTCTGATTACAGTTTCAATTTCCTTGCTTGTAATGGGTCTGCTAAGATTTCCTATTTCTTCCTGGTTCAGTTTTGGAAAGTTGTACTTTTCTAAGAATTTGTTCATTTCTTCCAAGTTGTCCATTTTATTGGTATATAATTGCTAATAATAGTCTATTATGATCCTTTGTATTTCTGTGTTGTCTGTTGTGATCTCTCTGTTTTCATTTCTAATTTTATTGATTTGCTTTTTCTCCCTTTGTTTCTTGATGAGTCTGGCTAATGGTTTGTCAATTTTATTTATCGTCTCAAAGAACCAGCTTTTGGCTTTGTTGATTTTTGCTATGGTGTCCTTTGCATTTATTTCTGCCCTGATTTTTAAGATTTCTTTCCTTCTACTAACCCTGGGGTTCTTAATTTCTTTCTTTTCTAGTTGCTTTAGGTGTAGAGTTAGGCTATTTATTTGACTGTTTTCTTGTTTCTTGAGGTATGCCTGTATTGCTATGATCCTTCCTCTTAGCACTGCTTTTACAGTGTCCCACAGGTTTTGGTTCATTGTGTTTTCATTTTCATTCATTTCTATGCATATTTTGATTTCTTTTTTTATTTCTTCTGTGATTTGTTGGTTATTCAGCAGCTTATTGTTCAGCCTCCATATGTTGGAATTTTTAATAGTTTTCCTCCTGTAATTGAGATCTAATCTTACTGCATTGTGGTCAGAAAAGATGCTTGGAATGATTTCAGTTTTTTTTTTTTTTTTTAATTTACCAAAGCTAGATTTATGGCCCAGGATGTGATCTATCCTGGAGAAGATTCCATGTGCGCTTGAGAAAAAGATGAAATTTATTGTTTTGGGGTGAAATGTCCTATAGATGTCAACTAGGTCTAACTGGTCTATTGTATCATTTAAAGTTTGTGTTTCCTTGTTAATTTTCTGTTTAGTTGATCTATCCATAGGTGTGAGTGGGGTATTAAAGTCTCCCACTATTATTGTGTTATTGTTAATTTCCCCTTTCATACTTGTTAGCATTTGTCTTACATATTGCGGTGCTCCTATGTTGGGTGCATATATATTTATAATTGTTATATCTTCTTCTTGGATTGATCTTTTGATCATTATGTAGTGTCCTTCTTTGTCTCTTTTCACAGCCTTTGTTTTAAAGTCTATTTTATCTGATATGAGTATTGCTACTCCTGCTTTCTTTTGGTCTCTATTTGAGTGGAATATCTTTTTCCAGCTCTTCACTTTCAGTCTGTATGTGTCCCCTGTTTTGAGGTGGGTCTCTTGTAGACAACATATATAGGGGTCTTATTTTTGTATCCATTCAGCTAGTCTTTGTCTTTTGGTTGGGGCATTCAACCCATTTACATTTAAGGTAATTATTGATAAGTATGATCCTGTTGCCATTTACTTTATTGTTTTGGGTTCGAGTTTGTACACCCTTTCTATGTTTCCTGTCTAGAGAAGATCCTTTAGCATTTGTTGGAGAGCTGGTTTGGTGGTGCTGAATTCTCTCAGCTTTTGCTTGTCTGTAAAGCTTTTGATTTCTCCTTCATATTTGAATGAGATCCTTGCTGGGTACAGTAATCTGGGCTGTAGGTTATTTTCTTTCATCACTTTAAGTATGTCCTGCCATTCCCTCCTGGCCTGAAGAATTTCTATTGAAAGATCAGCTGTTATCCTTATGGGAATCCCCTTGTGTGTTATTTGTTGTTTTTCCCTTGCTGCTTTTAATATTTGTTCTTTGTGTTTGATCTTTGTTAATTTGATTAATATGTGTCTTGGGGTGTTTCACCTTGGATTTATCCTATTTGAGACTCTCTGGGTTTCTTGGACTTGGGTGATTATTTCGTTCCCCATTTTAGGGGAGTTTTCAACTATTATCTCCTCAAGTATTTTCTCATGGTCTTTCTTTTTGTCTTCTTCTGGGACTCCCATGATTCGAATGTTGGGGCATTTAACATTGTCCCCGAGGTCTCCGAGATTGTCATAATTTCTTTTGATTTGTTTTTCTTCTTTCCTCTCTGCTTCATTTTTTTCTACCATTCTATCTTCTACCTCACTAATCCTATCTTCTGCCTCCATTATTCTACTCTTGGTTCCCTCCAGAGTGTTTTTGATCTCATTTATTGTATTATTCATTATATATTGACTCTTTTATTTCTTCTAGGTCCTTGTTAAACCTTTCTTTCATCTTCTCAATCCATTTCTCCAGGCTATTTATCTGTAACTCCATTTTGTTTTCAAGATTTTGGATCATTTTCACTATCATTATTTGGAATTCTTTATCAGATAGATTCCCTATCTCTTCCTCTTTTGTTTGGTTTGGTGGGCATTTATTCTGTTACTTTACCTGCTGGGTATTTCTATGCCTTTTCATTTTATTTATATTGCTGTGTTTGGGGTGGCCTTTCTATATTCTGGCAGTTGGTGGTTCTTGTTTATTGTGGAGTTTCCTTGCTGTGGGTGGGGTTGGACGGGTAGCTTGTCATGGTTTCCTGGTTAGGGAAGCTTGTGTAGGTGTTCTGGTGGGTGGAGCTGGATTTCTTCTCTCTGGAGTGCAATGAAGTGTCCAGTAATGAGTTATGAGATGTCAATGGGTTTGGAGTGACTTTGGCAGCCTGTATATTGAAGCTCAGAGCTATGTGCCTGTGTTGCTGGAGAATTTGCATGGTATGTCTTGCTCTGGAACTTGTTGGCCCTTGGGTGGTGCTTCGTTTCAGTGTAGGTATGGAGGCATTTGATGAGCTCTTATCGATTAATGTTCCCCGGAGTCAAGAGTTCTCTGGTGTTCTCAGGATTTGGACTTAAGCCTCCTGCCACTGGTTTTTAGTCTTATTCTTACAGCAGCCTCAGGACTTCTCCATCTATACTTCACTTTCAGATAGTTCTTTGATCCGGCTTATACTTCTCAAGATCTATAGGCCCCTTTTTAGTCGGTACTAACTATAGGGTTTTAATCTATTGCACCTGTCACTTCCAAGGCTGTTCCCCCTGTTTTTGCTTCTTCTGTTTGCTGATCTCTTCAGTGTCTAATTTTGGCCCTGACACAAGGGGGCGGTGGTGGACACTTTTTTAGGGTCACTTGTTCAGTCATGCTGTGGGGAGTGAGGAAGGCTGCAAACAGATATCACTGGCGTGTGTGGGGAGTGCTCGCTGTGTCTCGGCCACATGGGTTTGCCCCCACTCATGGCTGTGTGCTTCCCCTGTCTACACTGCTTAGGCTCTAGGTTGCTCCGCCAGGAACTGTCCAAGGCCGGCTCTGGGCTGCATGCACCTCCCAGGTCTAAGCCACTCAGGTTCAGACACTCGGGTAGTCCTCAAAGGCACAGACTCGGTTGGGCCTGCGTTTTGTGCCCTTCCCAGGTCCGAGTAGCTCAGGTGACCAGGTGTTTGGTGAGCGCGGTTGCTGTGACTTATCACCTCCCCTGTCCCTGCCACTCGGTTTTCTGGGTGTAAAACTGGCGCACCTTCTCAGGCACTTGTCGACCATCCAGAATCTCAAGAAGTCTTGGTTAGCAACGAAGCCTGCTTGCAGTAGGGTAGATGATGCCTCTCTGTGGCCGCGATTGCCCCCTTCCGGCTCTGGCTGCCCTTGCCTGCCTATCTCTGGTGGGGGATGGGCCGGTCCGCAGCCGGCCTGCTCTGTTCAGTCTTTTGTTCTGTGAGCGGGCCTGGCAGTGTCTTAGGTTAGGGCTTTTCGCGTGGTGGTTATCCCACAGTCTGGTTTGCTATCTCAAGTTAGTTCCCTCAGATTGCCCTCAGGGCATTCAGGCCCGGTCCTTACTCTAAGCAATGCAGCCCACACCTCCCTGCCCAGTCCCCGCTTGTTTGTGGCAGATGCAGGCGTCTGCGCTGCTTCTCCGCTGAGAGTTACCCTTGGTTCCGTAATCTGTGGGTTTTAATTATTTATTTATTTTTCCTCCCGGTTATGTTGCCCTCTGAGGTTCCAAGGCTCGCCACAGACTCACCAGTGAGAGTGTTTCCTGGTGTTTGGAATCTTCTCTCTTTTTTAAGACTCCCTTCCCGGGACGGATCTCTGTCCCTACCTCTTTTGTCTCTCTTTTTGTCTTTTATATTTTTTCCTACCTCCTTTCGAAGACAATGGGCTGCTTTTCTGTGTGCCTGATGTCTTCTGCCAGCATTCAGAAGTTGTTTTGTGGAATTTACTCAGCATTCAAATGTTCTTTTGATGAATTTGTGGGGGAGAAAGTGGTCTCCCCATCCTATTCCTCCGCCATCTTAGGACCACCCCCAAGCCTATTTCTTGAAACCTCAAAAAAGTGCATGAATATTTTGGCTCAGCGGGTTTTCTGGGTGATGAACACAAGTACATGATGTGAGGGTGCTGTGCTCACTAGGGCATGGACGCTCCACACACCTCTACTCCCCTTTGTCCTACACATCTCCTCCATTTCACTGTTTGTGAGCTTTATGTGTATGTTCATCTGAGAAGAGAAAGTATGGGCTTTCCTAAGTTTGGGTGTCAATTCCTTTCTCTTATTGAATGTAGAGGGGTGATCATGGAATTGCCACATTTTGGCCATTTGGCCACAAGCATAAATAACCCAGGATCAGGTGGCTGGCACTAAAGTGAGGGCACTTTTGAGCCCTCAGTGGGTGGGATCTGCACTAAATGCACTGATTTCATATCAGATGTCAATTGACCAGGGGACACCCAGTATGTCTTTGGGGAATTGATTGATGTTGGTAGAGACATCACATATTTGGTGTGACATCACTCACTCTGCTCTGTGATTTGGGGGCTCAGGTGAAGCCTGAGGCCAGGAAGTAATGAAAGTAGACACTGTATCCAGAAACTCTTACAAATAAGCTGTTTTTAAAGAATTCCTGGTAGAATCATGTATTGTATTAGATAGATTGTAATATCATAGTAACTAGTCTTGACCCTACCACCCACAACTTTTGTCCTGGGTCAAGTCATCTACAGTTTCCTCATCTGAGCAGGGGACACATGTTGCAAGCATTCTTTGAACAGATTACCAATCATGAGTGTAAAGAATTTATTCATGTTTAATGACTAATTTTGTCATTTTCCACCAACATGTTAATCTGAAGAAGTTTATCCTTTGACCTCCTGTGGGGAAGAAAACATATTGAGGTGTTAAATAATCATCATTCCTCTATTATTAAAATAAGCAGAAAGACCTGGGACCACTGAGAAGCAAGAAACACAGCCCTTGTGTGGTTTGGCTTGTGGGATCAAGGCTGAGACAATATGAGTAAAGCCTCCTGGCCTTCTCCCATGTCCTCTTTTGACTATTATTTTAATATTTGTATTTGATCCATATTTGATCCTTGTCCTGGTTCATTGCCCTGGCCTCCTGAAACTCTTGGAATTCACTTTCTTTGCTAGGTCATGAGACCACTCAGGGAAAGCAACCCAGGAAATCTTCAGGTACTGGGGGGTCTTCCCCAAAACTCCAACACCCAGTTAGAATTTTGAAATTTCACCACTTTCTTGCCAGCGCCTCTGGGAAGAGGGGCAGGACCTGAGATTCAGATCAGTCAGCAAAGGCCACTAACTCAGTATATATGGCTATTTATTGAAAACCTCCATAAAAATCCATAAATATTTGGGTTTGGAGAGGTTTCAGGGTAATGATGACCCATAAAAACTATTTTATTATCCTCTTAGCAGACTGAAGGTTAGAGGGAGGTTGACCATTATGCCAATGTGCCCCATCATCAAGGTGATTGTGTACTACAAGGAAATCAATTATATCCTTTGTATTTAAGGACCTTGCACTTGTTGAGAGAATGAAAATGGGAATTATTAAGTCCCTACAAAGCACGGTGCTTGGGGGTGGGGAAACATGGCAAAATAACTTGCTTTTCAGAAGGCAGACATAAAATAGCAAAGGGGAGAAATGTTATGGTGGGTTATCAGTTTCTGGAAGGTAGAGGGTGAGGCAGAGAAAGGAAGCTGTGCTTTTTGTCTAAAGGGTCAAGGAAACCCTTTGTGATAGGGAGGTGTTGAGAAGAGACTGCAGAAGTAACGTGCCTGCTGTGCTTTGAGTAGCAGAAGGGACCAGTGTTACTGGAGATTAGTATGTGTAGGTGAGAGGAAAAGAGTAGAAGGGGATGAGGCATAGAGGCCTCTTTGAACAGATTACCAATCATGAATATAATGATTTGTAAAGGGAGCAGGACATGAGAAGCCTTGTAAGACTTTATAAGAATCAGAATTTGACTGTCAGAGAAAAGGAGACTCACTGAAGAATTGGTCCTGGGAGCCATGGGATAAGACTGAATTAAGAGAATCCTTGAGGTTGCAGTGCAGAGAGTGGCCTCTAGGGAGTAAAGAGCAGACAGAGCCCCAGTGATTAGGTTACTGCAGTGGTTCACATGGAGTGTTTATTTATATTTTTCCCTGGGTGGATCCCATGTCTTTTGAATAACATGAATGTCTTGTCCTGTTGAAGTTTCTATGGAGGCTTCTTTTCCTAGTCATGATGTATTAAATCATTAGTCATTGGAGATTGTTCAATAGGTGGTTCCATTACCCTCCCTGAGGTTGAGGCTTCCCTGTCCATCACCAACTCGTAAAGTTTACTCAAACTCATGTCCATTCAGTCGGTGATGCCACCCAACCATTTCATCCTCTGTCGTCCCCTTTTTCTCCAGCCCTCAATCTTGCCTAGTAAGGGAGTCTTTTCCAGTGACTCAGCTCTCTAAATCAGGTGGCCAAAATATTGGTGTTTCTGCTTCAGCATCAGTCCTTCCAATGAATATTCAGGACTGATCTTCTTTACGATGGGCTGGTTTGATCTCCTTGCAGGCCAAGGGACTCTCAAGAGTCTTCTCCAATACCTCGGTTCAAAAGCATCAATTCTTCGGTGCTCAGCTTTCTTTATATCCTCTCATATCCATATATGACTACTGGAAAAACCATAGCTTTGACTAGACAGACCTTTGTTGGCAAAGTAAAGTCTCTGCTTTTTAATATGCTGTCTAGGTTGGTCATAGCTTTTTTTCCCCCAAGGAGCAAGCATCTTTTAATTTCATGGCTGCAGTTACCATCTGCAGTGATTTTGGACCACAAGAAAATAAAGTCTGTCACTGTTTCCATTGTTTATGCATCTATTTGCCATGAAGTGATCAGACTGGATGCCATGATCTTCGTTTTCTGAATGCCGAGTTTTAAGCCAACTCTTTCACTCTCCTCTTTCACTTTGATTAAGAGGCTCTTTAGTTTCTCTTTGCTTTCTGCCATAAGGGTGGTGTCATCTGCATATCTTAGGTTACTGATATTTCTTCTGGCAATCTTGATTCCAGCTTGTGTTTCCTCCAGGCCGGCATTTCGCATGATGTACTTGGCATATAAGTTAAATAAGCAGGGTGACAATAGACAGCCTTGACGTACTCCTTTCCCCATTTGGAACCAGTCTACTTCTCCATGTCCAGTTCTGACTGTTGCTTCTTGACCTGCATACAGATTTCTCAAGAGGCAGGTCAGGTGGTCTGGTATTCCCATTTCCTGAAGAATTTCCCACAGTTTGTTGTGATCCTCACAGTCAAAGGCTTTGTTGTAGTCAATAAAGCAGAAATAGATGTTTTTCTGGAACTCTCTTGCTTTTTTGATGACCCATTGGATGTTGGCAATTTGATCTCTGGTTCCTCTGCCTTTACTAAATCCAGTTTGAACATCTGGAAGTTCTCTGTTCACGTACTGTTGAAGCCTGACTTGGATTTTGAGCACTAATTTGCTCTTGTGTGAGATGAGTGCAATTGTGTGGTAGTTTGAACAGCCTTTGGAATTGCCTTTCTCTGGGATTGGAATGAAAACTGACCTTTTCCAGTCCTGTGGTCACTGCTGAGTTTTCCTAATTTTCTGGCATATTGAGTGCAGCACTTTCACAGCATCATCTTTTAGGATTTGAAATACCTCAACTGGAATTCCATCACCTCCACTAGCTTTGTTCTTGATGCTTCCTAAGGCCCACTTGAATTTGCATTCCAGGATGTCTGGCTCTAGTCCAGTGATCACACCATCATTTTTATCTGGGTCTTGAATATCTTTTTTGTGTAGTTCTTCTGTGTATTCTTGCCACCTCTTCTTTATATCTTCTGCTTCTGTTAGGTCCATACCATTTCTGTCCTTTATTGTGCCCATTTTGCATGAAATATCCCCTTGGTATCTCTATTGAATAGATCTCTAGTCTTTCCCATTCTGTTGTTTTCCTCTATTTCTTTGCATTGACCACTGAGGAAGGCTTTCTTATCTCTCCTTGCTATTCTTTGGAACTCTGCATTCAAATGGTTATAGCTTTCCTTTTCTCCTTGCCTTTCAGTTCTCTTTTCTCAGCTATTTGTAAGGCCTCCTCAGACAACCATTTTGCCTTTTTATATTTCTTTTTCTTGTGGATGGTCTTGATCACTGCCTCCTGTACAATGTCACAAACCTCCATCCATAGTTCTTCAGACACTCTATCAGATCTAATTCCTTGAATCTGTCATTTTCACTGTATAATCGTTAGGGATTTGAGTTGTATCATACCTGAATGGTCTTGTGGTTTTCCCTACTTTCTTCTATTTAAGTCTTAATTTTGCAATAAGGAGTTCATGATCTTAGCCCCAGTCAGCTCTCAGTCTTGTTTTTGCTGACTGTATAGAGCTTCTCCATCTTTGGTTGCAAAGAATACAATCAATGTGATTTTGGTATTGACTATCTGGTGATGTCCATGTGTAGAGTCTTCGCTTGTCTTGTTGGAAGAGGGTGTCTGGTATGAGAACATTACTTAGTCATGATGTATTAAATCATTAGCCATTGGAGATTGTTAAATAGATGGTTCCATAACCCTCCCTGAGGTTGAGGGAAAGTGTGGGTTGGTGGGATAAAACACCACGGAAGAGGGTAGAAATGAAACTTCCCACCCTTCTATAGGTAGTGCTTTCCTGTGCAATCAGAGCCCATTCTGGCTTTTGAGGGTATTCACAAACTCACTGACTTCACATACCAACAGACACTTATTGTTTTCATCACATGAGAAATACCAAGATTTTTAGGAACAGTGTCAGAGAAAAGATGAAAAGACAGTTATATGTATTTCCTCTTATAATCACAATATCATTAGTATCATTATTCATTTTATGGAATCCCATGAGGTAAACAAAGTAAACAGAGTGGTATGCTTTTTTTTTAATGCCTTTTCCCTTTATAACATGATTCCTTCAGAGTTTTTATGAGTAGTGAAATGTTTTTACCATACAGATCAGTGCAGAGAACATTAATAGTTTTATAAAACTCAGGTATCTATACCCAATAATTATTGACATATAAGGAATATTTTTTACCTGTGACTTCTTTTTGTTGTTGTAGAGCTGTGGGTTTTTTTTTTTTTAAGCATTTACACATTTATTTGGATGGACTGGTGATTAGTTGTGGGTCTGAGGCTCAGTAATTATGACCTGCTGACTCAGTGCCTACAGCATTTGGGACTTTAGTTCCCTGACAAGGATTTGAACCCAGAATTCCTTTCTTGGAAGGAGAATTCTTAACTATTGGACCACCAGGGGATCCTATAGAAGTTTTAAGGCTAATCAAAGGCATTTGTATATCACATCATGCCACACAACATTCATAATTCTGTCTGAAAAAGGAGGTTTCAAGTGGGCTTTCAATTTGACCATCTTCCACAACCCTAACATTCTCTATTGCAAACAAACTGGTGGTTCTCGTTGTCCTTTTTTTTTTTTTCCTAGTTGTCCTTGTACGGAGCAGTGATGACCATCCTCATAACTGAGCCATTGCCCCTCTCCTTCCAGAAGCTCCTAAGCCTGCTTTCTGCTGCTGCTGCTGCTAAGTCACTTCAGTCGTGTCTGACTCTGTGTGACCCCATAGACGGCAGCTCACCAGGCTCCCCCGTCCCTGGGATTCTCCAGGCAAGAACACTGGAGTGGGTTGCCATTTCCTTCTCCAGTGCATGAAAGTGAAAAGTCAAAGTGAAGTCGCTCAGTCGTGTCCAACTCTCAGCAACCCCATGGACTGCAGCCTACCAGGTTCCTCCGTCCATGGGATTTTCCAGGCAAGCTTTCTGTATGGAGCCTAAATTAATGGGTGACTGCAACGCCGTGATGATCAGGTACTTCTACAATGCCTATACTGGCCTGTGTGAGCTGTTTAGGTATGGCGGTTGTGGAGGAAACAAAAACAACTTCCTAACAAAAGAGGAGTGCATGAAGACCTGCTGTCCAAAGGCACAGTCCCTGTGGTAAGACAGGGGGCAGGGCACAGGAGGAGGGGAAGGGCTGGGGAAAGAGGTGGGGAGCTCAGGGGACCACACACCATTCACCCTGCACAGTGTCTTCCTCCTCGCTGCTGCCAGAAGAGGCTGCAGTGTCCTGCAAACCACACACTGAGCGAGTTCTCCGGGGAGAGAATGGCAGAAGGTCAACCCCAGAGGCCTCTTTGTGATCATCTCAGCCTGATCACATGCTCCTCTTTCTCAGTTGGGGACACTGATTCAGCCACCCTCCAGGGCAGGTCTGCAGTGCTCCTGAGTGCCCCACCTAGGCTTGGAAAACTCACTTTCTTATTTTAGGCCATTCAGGTCATGAGGACTATGGTTACATATTATTTGGAAAGTCTAGGATCTGTCTAGTTGACTGGTGTCCACCCATGGGACTACAATGATGTCACTCAACAAGTTCCTTTCATTTTGCAGAGGACATGAGAGGAATGGTCCCCTGAAACTCTGAAGTCCAAGAAGGATCCCTGCAGGGCTGTGCTGTGTCAGCTTCTAAAACATTTCAATCTCCTTCCAGTTTTTTCTCCCCCTACATGCCTCAGCTGTACTTGCTTATTTCCTTTCCTCCATTGTCTTCATGTCTTAACTCTGCCTCATCCAGTTGGCTCTCAACACCACGAGACCCCTAAGCCCAATTTTTGGCATGAAGGAGAGAGTTCATAATTACTTGAGGAAGGAAAGAAGGAATGTAGGAGCACATTCCTCATGACCAAAGTAACTATAGCCCTTTGGTTTGATGCCAGAATTTTTGTTTTGACCCCCATCCTCACGGCATCCTCACCGTCATCCCCCTCCCCACCATCACTGCTCTTCTTGTGCGTGGCCAAGGTGGAATTTCCAGGATCCAGTTCTCAGCATCCATAATGAGAGAAGAGTTTGGGATAAAAAGACCCTTGACCCTACAATGATGTTCCAATTTTCCTTTCTGTAGCTTCACACCCTGTGGCTTATATTTCTATAAATGCATTTTCAAAACGAAACTGCCTGGAGTGGAGTCTATTATTTGCAACTACAAACCTTAACCAATAGGGTCCATGGAAATGGTGGTTCTTCTCTCTGTTCTGCAAACTGTGGGCACCTGCCCTTGCCCTGGCTAGAGACTGTGCCCTACCAGGTATAGGAAGCAAGTTCATTGTAGCATCATTGACCTCTTAATAGCTACACAAGCCACACAAACCATGGGAGACAGACTCTTCCACATGACAGCTTTTATTCCTTTCTTCTAAGTTCAGTCAAAATTTGGGGTAGTTTGTCCTCATGGACTCTCAGAAGGAGAATGGGCATGAGGCTCATTTGTCCAATTTTCTAAGGTATCTGATTCCCTGAAGTCACCTGTGGGGAGGGGGCTGCTTAGTTCAGTTAAAGAAGGACAATTACCCTTTAGTGCCCTGGGCTCTGTGTTAGCATTTTGCTTGCATTATTGTATTAACCATCCTGAGTCCTTCAAGAGAGGAAATGGAGGCATGGAGATGATACTGGTGTTCATTTCCTAACGTGGCAGTTTCCTGCTCTCCCCAGCAGAGGGCCTTTGATGATCTCCTGCTTCTGCCTCTGGGAAGATGTAGGCTGGAGGCACCTTGGGAAAACAGTATCCATTTCATGACAGATGAGTAAAGTAGGCATGGGGACCACAGAAAACACAGAATTGTAATAAACAAGAACACAGGTGGTGCTGGTGCTGTTACTCACTTCCTTGGAGTCTCGGGCAAATTTCTCAACATCCCTGAGCTTTCTTTTCTTTAGTATAAAAAAAGGATAACGATCTTACTTCTTAGTATTTCTAGCTAGAGACCAGTAGATATATCCCCGCCCCTAGTTGAATTTGTTGGGTTTGTTACTCACTGCAGCAAGGAATAGGAATTATCCTGGAAAACAATATGCTGTCTTATAAAGTCAATGTTTGAAAGAACTTATAGGACATAGGCCGGATTAGATGACTTTTGGAGGGTTTCAGGAAGCTGCCTTTGCTCTGGATGAAGGCTCTGAAGAAGTGAGGTAATTCTCTGATTTGGTATCTTAATGTTAACTCTAAGAAGTGAAGTGAAGTGAAGTGAAGTGAAGTGAAAGTTGCTCTGTTGTGTGTGACTCTGAAATCCCCTGGACTATACAGTCCATGGAATTCTCCAGGCCAGAATACTGGAGTGGGTACCCTTTCCCTTCTCCAGGGGATCTTCTCAATCCAGAAATTGTACCCAGGTCTGTTGCATTGCAGGAGAATTCTTTACCAACTGAGCCACAAGGGAAGACCTAACTCTAAGAAGGGAAGACTAGATAGAGGTTAGAGCTGTACTTGGTCAAGAACTGGGACATATGACTAACACTTTGGTAAGTGTCCTTTTCTGATTTTCAGGTGTTTTTCTTTCAGCAAGAAACTTTTCCTTAGGTGAACTTTGTTTCTTCATCTCTAAAATATCAGTAGGTGTGGGTGTGCTCAATGTGTCTGACTTTTGCCACCCTATGGACTATAGCCCACCAGGCTCCTCTTTTCATGCAATTTTTCAGGCTGGAATACTTGACTGGGTTTCCATTCCCTGCTCCAGGGGATCTTTTGGACAAAAGGATTGAAACTGAGTCTCACATGTCTCCTGCATTGCTTTACCACTGAGTGACGTGGGATGACCCAAAATAGTAATAATAATACTTAACTCATAAGACAGTTAAATAAAAACAAGCTACCTTTTCCTAACGGCTGCCCTCTTGGTTAAGTGGTAAAGAATCCACCTGCCAATGCAGGACACATGGTACTGATTCCTGGGTGGAGAAGATCCCTTGGAGTAGAAATGCAGTCCACTCGATTACTCTTGCCTGGTAAATCCCACGGGGAGGTAAGCTTGGTGGACTATAGCCCATGGGGTCTCAAAAGAGTCAGACAGGACTTAGGGACTGAACAAGGACAACAATGGGATAATGAGTTGTTATTAATGGAAAGATATTGGCTAAAGTAAAGTTATGACTAACCTAGATAGCATATTCAAAAGCAGAGACATTACTTTGCCAACAAAGGTCCGTCTAGTCAAGGCTATGGTTTTTCCTGTGGTCATGTATGGATGTGAGAATTGGACTGTGAAGAAGGCTGAGCGCAGAAGGATTGATGCTTTTGAACTGTGGTGTTGGAGAAGACTCTTGAGAGTCCCTTGGACTGCAAGAAGATCCAACCAGTCCATTCTGAAGGAGATCAGCCCTGGGATTTCTTTGGAAGGAATGATGCTAAAGCTGAAACTCCAGTACTTTGGCCACCTGATGCGAAGAGTTGACTCATTGGAAAAGACTCTGATGCTGGGAGGGATTGTTGGCAGGAGGAGAAGGGGACGACAGAGGATGAGATGGCTGGACGGCATCACTGACTCAATGGACATGAGTCTGAGTGAACTCCGGGAGTTGGTGATGGATAGGGAGGCCTGGCGTGCTGCGATTCATGGGGTCGCAAGGAGTCGGACACGACTGAGCGACTGAACTGAACTGAACTGAACTGACTAGACGGACTTTTGCTGGCAAAGTAATGTCTCTGCTTTTTAACATGCCATATAGATTGGTCATAACTTTCCTTCCAGGAAGTAAGCATCTTTTAATTTCATGGCTGCAATCACCATCTTTAGTGATTTTGGAGCCCCCAGAAATAAAGTCTCTCACTGTTTCCACTGTTTCCCATGTATTTGTTATGAAGTGATGGGACCGGATGCCATGATCTTAGTTTCTGAATGTTGAGCTTTAAGCCAACTTTTTCACTCTCCTCTTTCACTTTCATCAATAGGCTCTTTAGTTCTTCTTCACTTTCTGCCATAAGGGTGGTGTCATCTGCACAGTGAGGTTACTGATATTTCTCCCAGAAATCTTGATTCCAGCTTTGCTTCTTCCATCCCAGTGTTTCTCACGATGTACTCTACATGTATGTTAAATAAGCAGGGTGACAATATACAACCTTGACGTATTCCTTTTCCTACTTGGAACCAGTCTGCTGTTCCATGTCCAGTTCTAACTGTTGCTTCCTGACCTGCAGAGTTTTGTTCAGTTTTGCAGTAGTCTCTTTTGTTTCTTTTTCATTTATTTCTGCCATAATTTTTATGATTTCTTTCCTTCTACTAACTCTGGGGTTTTTTATTTCTTCTTTTTCTGGTTTCTTTAGGCATAAAGTTAGGTTATGTATTTGATTTTTCTCTTGTTTCTCGAGGTAAGCTTGTATTGCTATGAACCGTCCCCTTAGCTCTGCTTTTACTGAATCCCATAGGATTTGTATTGTCGTGTTTTTATTTTCATTTGTTCCTATGCATATTTTAATTTCTTCTGTTATTTGTTGATTATTCAGAAACGTGTTGTTTAGCCTCCATATGTTTGTATTTTAATAGTTTTTTGGAAGTAGTTGACATCTAATCTTACCACATTAAGATCAGAAAAGATACTTGAAATGATTTCATTTTTTTTGAATTTACCAAGACTAGGTAAATTTATGGCCCACGATGTGATCTATCCTGGAGAATGTCCTGTGTGCTTCTGAGAAAAAGGTGAAATTCATTGTTCTGGTGTCAAATGTCCTATAGATATCAATTAGATCTGACTGGCCCATTTTATGATTTAAAGTTTGTGTTTTCTGGCTAGTTTTCTGTTTGGCTGATCTATCAATAGGTGTGAATGGGGTATTAAAGTCTCCCACTATTATTGTGTTACTGCTAATTTCCCCTTTCATATTTGTTAGCACTTGCCTTACATATTGTGCTGCTCCTATGTTGGGTGCATGTATATTTGTAATTTTTATATCTTCTTCTTGGATTGATCCTTTGATCATTATGTAGGGTCCTTCTTTGTCTGTTTTCATGGCCTTTATTTCAAAGTCTATTTCATCTGATATGCATATTGCTACTCCTGCTTTCTTTTGGTCTCCATTTGCGTGAAATATCTTTTTGTAGCCCTTCACTTTCAGTCTGTATTTCCCTTGTTTTGAGGCGGGCCTCTTGTAGACAGCATATATAGGGGTCTTGTTTTTGTATCCATTCAGCTAGTCTTTGTCTTTTGGTTGGGGCATTCAGCCCATTTACATTTAAGGTAATTATTGATACGTATGATCCTGTTGCCATTTACTTGGTTGTTTTGGGTTAGAGTTTATAAACTTTTTCTGTGTTTCCTGTCTAGAGAAGCTCCTTTATCATTTGTTGAAGAGCTGTTTTGGTGGTGCTGAATTCTCTCAGCTTTTGCTTGTCTGTAAAGCTTTTAATTTCTTCTTCATATTTGAATGAGATCCTTGCTGGGTATAGTAATCTGGGTTGTAGGTTTTTCTCTTTCATCACTTTAAGTATGTCTTGCTATTCCCTTCTTGCCTTAAAGAGAACAATTTCTCTTTAACGGTCAGCTGTTATCCATATGGGGATCCCCTTGTATGTTATATGTTGCTTTTCCCTTGCTGCTTTTAATATTTGCTCTTTGTGTTTAATCTTTGTTAATTTGATTAATATGTGTTTTGGGGTGTTTTGCCTTGGGTTTATCCTGTTTGGGATTCTCTGGCTTTCTTGGATGTGGGTGGCTGTTTCCTTCCCCATTTTAGGGAAGTTTTCAACTATTATCTCCTCAAGTATTTTCTCACGGCCTTTCTTTTTGTCTTCTGTATCTGGGACTCCTATGACTCAAATGTTGGAATGTTTAACATTGTCCCAGAGGTCTCTGAGGTTGTTCTCATTTCTTTTAATGTTTTTTTCTTTTTTCCTCTTTGCTTCATTTATTTCCACCATTCTATATTCCACCTCACTTGTCCTATCTTCTGCCTCAATTATTCTACTGTTGGTTCTCTCCAGAGTGCATTTGATCTCAGTTATTGAATTATTCATTATTGATGGACTCTTTTTTATTTCTTCTATGTCCTTGTTAAACCTTTCTTGCAGCTTCTCAATCCTTGTCTCTAGTCTATTTATCTATAACTCCATTTTTTAAAATGATTTTGTATCATCTTTACTTGCATTATTCTGAACACTTTTTCAGGTAGACTCCCTATCTCCTCCACTTTTGTTTGGTTTGGTGGGCATTTATCATGTTCCTTTACCTGATGAATATTTCTCTGCCTTTTCATTTTATTTAGATTGCCATGTTTGGGGTGGCCTTTCTGTAGGCTGGAAGTTTGTGGTTCCTCTTTATTGTGGTGCTTGCTCCCTGTGGGTGGGGTTGGACTAGTGGCTTGTCAAGGTTTCCTGGTTAGGGGAGTTTGCATCTGTGTTCTGCTGGGTGGAGCTGGATCTCTTCTCTCTGGAGTGCAATGATATGTCCTGTAGTGAGTTTTGGGGTGTCTATGGGTTTGGCATGGCTTTGGACAGCCTGTATTTTAATGCTCAGGGCTGTGTTCCTGCATTGCTGGAGAATTAGCGTGGTATGTCTTACTCTGGAACTTGTTGGCTCTTGGGTGGAGCTTGGTTTCAGTGAAGATATGGAGGCTTTTTGATGATCTCTTGTCTATTAATGTTCCCTGGAGTCAGGAGTTCTCTGGTGTTCTCAAGTTTTGGATTTAAGCTTCCTGCCTCTGGCTTTCAGTCTTATTCTTACAGTAGCCTCAACACTTCTCCATCCATACAGCACAGATGATAAAACATCTAGGTTAATGGTGAAAAATTCTCCACCTTGAGGGACACCCAGAAAGTTTCACAGTTACATGGAGAAGAGAAGAAGGAGGAGGGAGATAGAGGTGGCTAGGAGGAGAAGAGAGGAAGTCAAAAGGGGAGCAAGCAATCTAGCCAGTAATCAATTCCCTATGTGCTCTCCACAGTCTGAAACACCCAGAGAGGTTCATGGAGTTACACAGAGAAGAGAAGAGGGAGGAGGAAGAAAGAGGTGACCAAGTGGAGAAGAGGGGGAGTCAAAAGGGGAGAGACCTACATAGCCAGTAATCAATTCCCTAAGTGTTCTCCACAGCCCA
Source organism: Bubalus kerabau (assembly GCF_029407905.1). Taxonomy (NCBI): domain Eukaryota; kingdom Metazoa; phylum Chordata; class Mammalia; order Artiodactyla; family Bovidae; genus Bubalus; species Bubalus kerabau. The sequence goes on from NC_073636.1 coordinate 74,543,780, forward strand.
GAACACCCAGAGAAGTTCACAGAGTTACATAGAGAAGAGAAGAGGGAGGGAGGAGATAGAGATGACTTTGGGGAGAAAAAGGAGAGTCAAAAGGGGAGAGAGCAATGAACCCAGTTATCACACCCCTAAGTGAAAATGGATACTGAAGATTAGATTCTTAAAGGTACAAAATTGATAACAAATACCAAAAAGCAAGGATTAAAAATCTACAGCAGAGGTTAGACTATCAAAAATACAATATTAAAAATACAAAACAAAATCAATCAAAAATTATAAAATATATATATATATATGAAATTTGCTTTAAAAATAGTTTTTTTTTTTTTTGGAAAGGTACTAGAACATTATAAAAATCAGGAAGGAGTAATAAAGAACTTAAAAAAATTTTTTTAATGAGAATAGTAAAAATATATCTAGGAATTTTTCTGGAGATGTTGTGGGCAGTGTGGGGTCAGTTCAGTTTCAAATAGTTCTTTGTTCCAGGACAAAAACTGACTCCAGTTTCCTGGAGTCAGTTTTGCTGGAAAGGCAACAGGGATATATTGAAGAACAACAAAATGTCCTTGCCCTCAGGGTGCTTATGTTCTGCAAAAGTTCTGTGAAGAATTACTTGGAGGAATGATGAAATGGATACAAGTGGTGGAGTAGAAGGACGTGTGCTCATCTTCTCATGAGAGAACTCCAAATAACAACTTGCTGCTGAACAACCATTGACAATAAAATGTTGGATCCCACCATAAAAAGATACACTGCATCCAAGGGCAAAGGAGAAGCACCAGCAAGATGGTTCAGTTCAGTTCAGTCACTCAGTCGTGTCCGACTCTTTGCGACCCCATGAACCCCAGCACGCCAGGCCTCCCTGTCCATCACCAGCTCTCGGAGTTCACCCAGACTCACATCCATCGAGTCGGTGATGCCATCCAGCCATCTCACCTTCTGTAGTCCCTTCTCCTCCTGCCCCCAATCCCTCCCAGCATCAGAGTCTTTTCCAATGAGTCAACTCTTCGCATGAGGTGGCCAAAGTACTGGAGTTTCAGCTTTAGCATCATTCCTTCCAAAGAAATCCCAGGGCTGATCTCCTTCAGAATGGACTGGTTGGATCTCCTTGCAGTCCAAGGGACTCTCAAGAGTCTTCTCCAACACCACAGTTCAAAAGCATCAATCCTTCTGCGCTCAGCCTTCTTCACAGTCCAATTCTCACATCCATACATGACCACAGGAAAAACCATAGCCTTGACTAGATGGACCTTTGTTGGCAAAGTAATGTCTCTGCTTTTTAATATGCTATCTAGGTTGGTCATAACTTTCCTTCCAAGGAGTAAGCATCTTTTAATTTCATGGCTGCAGTCACCATCTGCAGTGATTTTGGAGCCCCCAGAAATAAAGTCTGACACTGTTTCCACTGTTTCCCCATCTATTTCCCATGAAGTGATGGGACTGGATGCCATGATCTTCGTTTTCTGAATGTTGAGCTTTAAGCCAACTTTTTCACTCTCCACTTTCACTTTCATCAAGAGGCTTTTTAGTTCCTCTTCACTTTCTGCAATAAGGGTGGTGTCATCTGCATATCTGAGGTTATTGATATTTGTCCCGGCAATCTTGATTCCAGCTTGTGTTTCTTCCAGTCCAGCGTTTCTCATGATGTACTCTGCATATAAGTTAAATAAGCAGGGTGACAATATACTGCCTTGACGTACTCCTTTTCCTATTTGGAACCAGTCTGTTGTTCCATGTTCAGTTCTAACTGTTGCTTCCTGCTGCTACTGCTGCTAAGTCGCTTCAGTCGTGTCCGACTCTGTGCGACCCCATAGACGGCAGCCCATCAGGCTCCACCGTCCCTGGGATTCTCCAGGCAAGAACACTGGAACGGGTTGCCATTTCCTTCTCCAATGCATGAAAGTGAAAAGTGAAAGTGAAGTCGCTCAGTCATGCCTGACTCTTAGTGACCCCATGGACGGCAGCCTACCAGGCTCCTCTGTCCATGGGATTTTCCAGGCAAGAGTACTGGAGTGGGGTGCCGTTGCCTTCTCCGGTTGCTTCCTGACCTGCATACAAATTTCTCAAGAGGCAGATCAGGTGGTCTGGTATTCCCATCTCTTTCAGAGTTTTCCACAGTTTATTGTGATCCACACAGTCAAAGGTTTTGGCATAGTCAATAAAGCAGAAATAGATGTTTTTCTGGAACTCTCTCGCTTTTTCCATGATCCAGTGGATGTTGGCAATTTGATCTCTGGTTCCTCTGCCTTTTCTAAAACCAGCTTGAACATCAGGAAGTTCACGGTTCACATATTGCTGAAGCCTGGCTTGGAGAATTTTGAGCATTACTTCACTAGTGTGTGAGATGAGTGCAATTGTGCGGTAGTTTGAGTATTCTTTGTCATTGCCTTTCTTTGGGATTGGAATGAAAACTGACCGTTTCCAGTCCTGTGGCCACTGCTGAGTTTTCCAAATTTGTTGGCATATTGAGTGCAGCACTTTCACAGCATCATCTTTCAGGATTTGAAATAGCTCAACAGGAATTTCATCACCCCCACTAGCTTTGTTCGTAGTGATGCTTTCTAAGGCCCACTTGACTTCACATTCCAGGATGTCTGGCTCTAGGTGAGTGATCACACCATCGTGATTATCTGGGTCGTGAAGATCTTTTTTGTACAGTTCTTCTGTGTATTCTTGCCATCTCTTCTTAATATCTTCTGCTTCTGTTAGGTCCATACCATTTCTGTCCTTTATTGTGCCCATCTTTGAATGAAATGTTCCCTTGGTATCTCTAATTTTCTTAAAGAGATCTCTACTCTTTCCCATTCTGTTGTTTTCCTCTATTTCTTTGCATTGATCGCTGAAGAAGGCTTTCTTATCTGTTCTTGCTATTCTTTGGAACTTTGTATTCAGATGCTTATATCTTTCCTTTTCTCCTTTGCTTTTCGCTTCTCTTCTTTTCACAGCTATTTGAAAGGCCTTCCCAGACAAGCATTTTGCTTTTTTGCATTTCTTTTCCATGTGGATGGTCTTGATCCCTGTCTCCTGTACAGTGTCACAAACCTCATTCCATAGTTCATCAGGCACTCTATCTATCAGATCTAGGCCCTTAAATCTATTTCTCACTTCCACTGTATAATCATAAGGGATTTGATTTAGGTCATACCTGTATGGTCTAGTGGTTTTCCCTACTTTCTTCAATTTAAGTCTGAATTTGGCAATAAGGAGTTCATGATCTGAGCCACAGTCGGCTCCTGGTCTTGTTTTTGCTGACTGTATAGAGCTTCTCCATCTTTGGCTGCAAAGAATATAATCAATCTGATTTAAGTGTTGACCATCTGGTGATGTACATGTGTAGAGTCTTCTCTTGTGTTGTTGGAAGAGGGTGTTTGTTATTATCAGTGAATTTTCTTGGAAAAACTCTATTAGTCTTTGCCCTGCTTCATTCCGTATTCCAAGGCCAAATTTGCCTGCTAATCCAGGTGTTTCTTGACTTCCTACTTTTGCATTCCAGTCCCCTATAATGAAAAGGACATCTTTTTTGGGTGTTAGTTCTAAAAGGTCTTGTAGGTCTTCATAGAACCATTCAACTTCAGCTTCTTCAGCGTTACTGGTTGGGGCATAGACTTGGATTACTGTGATATTGAATGGTATTGAATCAGCAAGATGGTAGGAAGGGTGCAATTGCTTTTAGAATCAATTCCCATACCTGCCAGAGATGCTCAGAGGGGACAAAAAAAACCTTGTGTTCACCAAGACCCAGAGACCCCACAGAAACTGAGCCAGAGCTGTGTTTGAGTGTCTTCTGCAGAGGTACAGGTCAGCAGTGGCCTGCCACAGGGGCAGGGGCTCTGGGTGCAGCAGACCTGTGTTTGGCATAAGCCCTATTGGAGGAGGTTGCCGTTAACTCCAGCATAGAGCCCCCAGAACTTACACAGGACTGGGGGAAAACAGACTCTTGGAGGACACAAACAAAACCTTGTGCACACCAGGGTCCAGGAGAAAGGAGCAGTGACCTCGGAAGAGACTGATCCAGACTTGTCCGTGGGTGTCCAGGAGTCTCCCACAGAGGCGTTGGTTAACAGTGGCCTGCTGCAGGATCAGGGGCGCTGAGTGCAACAGTGGGTGCACTGGACCCTTGAATGAGGTCACCATTATCTTCATTACCTCCATCATAGTTTGGCCTCAGATCAAACGACAGAGGGGGGAACACAGCCCTGCTCATCAACAGAAAGTTGGATTAAAGATTTACTGAGCATGGCTCCGCCCATCAGAACAAGGCCCAGTTCCCCTTCAGTCAGTCTCTCCCATCAGGAAGCTTCCATAAGCCTCTTGTCCTTATCCATCACAGGGCAGACAGAATGAAAGCCACAATCACAGAAAACTAACCAAACTGATCACATGAACCACAGCCTTGTCTAACTCAATGAAACTATGAATCATGCTGTGTAGGGCCACTCAAGATGGACGGGTCATAGTGGAGAGTTCTGACAAAACATAGTCCACAGGAGAAGGGAATGGCAAGCCACTTCAGCATTCTTGCCTTGAGAATCCTATGAACAGTATGAAAATGCAGAAAGACAGGACACTGAAAGATGAACTCCCCAGGTTTGTAGGTGCCCAATATGCTGCTGGAGATCAGTGGAGAAATTACTCCAGAAAGAATGAAGAGATGGAGACAAAGCAAAAATAACACCCAGTTGTGGATGTGACTGGTGATGGAAGTAAAGTCCGATGCTGTAAACAGCAATATTGCATAAGAACCTGGAATGTTAGGTCCATGAATCAAAGCAAGTTGAAAGTGGTCAGACAGGAGATGGCAAGAGTGAACATCGACATTTTATGAATCAGTGACCTAAAATGGACTGGAATGGGTGAATTTAACTACTGATCATCTGTGTGCTGTGCTTAGTCACTCAGTCTTTCTGACTCTTTGCAAGCTGAGCCCATGGATTGTAGCCCACCAGGCTCCTCTGTTCATGGGATTCTCCAGGCAAGAATACTAGAGTGGGTTGCCATTTCCTTCTCCTGGGGATCTTCCCAGCCCAGGGTTCAAACCTGGGTCTCCTGCATTAGAGGCAGATTCTTCACCCACTGAGCCAACAGCACTGATCAATGATCCATCTTTGATTTGCTCTCATCCACTCACTGACCATCCATCATGTGCCATGCAGTGCTCTAGGGCTGGGATTCTCCCTGAGTGACCATATTGGAATAAAATTTCCCCTTTGGAATCATTGATCAGCTGTGTTTCCCATTAGACCCACAGGCATAAGCAACTTTCAGAATCAATGATACTGGACATTTGGCCCCAACAGGCAGAAGCAAAACCATGAGAGGTGGAGAGCTTACACACTGTACAAGACTGATCCCAGATCAACCCCTTCCTCACTTCCCTCTTTGTCAGCTGTTCTGACCCCTCAGCTTGGGTACCAAAAGCTCAGTCAGCCCCCAGCTTTCCCAAGAGGCTCTCCTGCAAGGCCACAAAGATGAGTCATCTCTGCCTCTCTTTAGCCCTTCTTGTCTTCCTGGGCACCTGGTAAAACCAGGAACTGGTCCCAGGGAAAGCCCTGGCTCGCTTCTCCTCTACAGGCTGGGGACAAGTGATGACAGGAGTCCATGGAAGGCACTGAGGTACAGGTGTGGGGTGGGTACAGCAAAATCTCTCTGCATTTCTTCTGGTAAATTTAGCAGTTTTCATTTCAGGGACATTCCTTGACTCTCAAAATGTATCATTATGTGTTCCGCTTTGAAATAAACAAAATCCCACCTGATTCTACCAGATCAGGGACTTCATAACTGAGACCCTATTCCTGGTCACTGCCTGGACCCTGATCCTACTGTAGTGTCATAATAAAATCCAAATTTGACCCCTGTCTCTGTCCATGCCCCAGGCCCCCTGAAACACTTGTATTTTCTGTATCAAAATCAGGAGATGAGTGAAGGATGGGGCCTAAGATAGTGTCTGGATGGGACTGGATTCCACTGCCTGCCATCAGGTGATTAGAGGGTTAGAACTATCAAGCCCAAGTCCCTCTGGGGGACAGGAAAGGGTACTGATACTGGGTTCAGGCATCAGTGGCCAAAGATTCAATCAAATTACTTGGATCCAACCCTCAATTAAAACTCATAAACACTGGATTGTGCTGATCTTACCACTCACAGGCTTTCTGTCCTGGAGCAAGTCATCTGCAGTTTCATTTCCTGAACATGGGGACCAGGTTACATGAGTTTTTTGAAAGAATTACTAGTCATGAGTGTAAAGAGTTTACACATTCATGGATAATGATGTCCACTTTCCACCAAAATGTTTTAGCCCAAAAGACTTTTCTGCCTACATTTCCTCACCATCCCTCTAAATAATTTATCTGTCAAATAATGATCTTTTCTGTGTAATGAAATTAATCAGAATGTTGAGTGAAAACTGGGCTTCTTACCTTTGGAGACAAGTGTAGGAACAGCAGAAAATGCAGTACTTTTGAGAGTTTGCTCAAGGTGCAAAGAGTGTTCTTTCCAGGCTGGTATGATATAAATCAAAATTCAATGCACCTCATTTTGTTTTCCTGTCAGACTATTATTTAATTTTCCTATCAGGATATGCAGTTATAGAGGAGACTCATCATTGTATAGACAGGTGAAAAAAAATGGAATTGTTAATGGCTCAGTTGTGTCTGATCTTTGTGACCCTATTGTAGCCCACCAGCTCTTCTGTCCATGGAAGTCTCCAGGCAAGAATAGTGGAGTTGTTAGCCATTACCTTCTTGAGGGGATTTTCCTGACCCAGGGATTGAACCCAGGTCTCCTGCATTGCAGGCAATCTTTACCATGGAGACATGAGGGAAGCTCTCTCTCTCTCTGTATGTGTGTGTGTATATAAATATATATATATATATATATATATATATATATGCACATATGCACACCAAAAGATATACCTTCTGGGACATAAAGCCTATGTATTTGATAAATATTTATCAAGTAAACAAATCACTCATGTCATACTCAAGCTAAGTACACAGTCATCGAAGAGTCTGGATATAATAAAATTCCTGTTAGTCTATTTGGTGATGAAGCCTCTCTCTCTCAACATCAATATCCCAGAAATATCCCAGAGGGTATATTTCTTGGTTTAGGAAAACAGCTGTAAACAAAATATAGTAAAATTATATGCCTTCTGAGACCAACAGACAATGAAGACATGGGGAAATCCTATGGCAGGTGGTGATGAGTGATGTGAAGAAAGAGAGTGATGGGGATTCACAAGACTTAGGGGGTCAGGGAAACACTCTGTAATAAGGAGGCCTTGAGCAGAGGCTGCCAAAAATGAGCCTGGTGTGTTTGCACAGCACCCCAGACAAGGGTGGCTGGAGTTGAGTGGGTGAGAGGAGGGGAGCAGAAGGGGATGAAGCAGAGAGGCCGTGGGAGAAGGTCATGAGGAACCTTGTAGGACTTTATCAGAATCCGAATTTGACTCTGAGAGAGCTGGGGTGTCACTGAGAGACTGGTTATGGGAGCCATGTGATAGAACTCAAATTTTAAGAGGATCCCTGAGGCTGCCAACAAAGGTCCATCTAGTCAAAGCTTTGGTTTTTCCAGTAGTCATGTATGGATGTGAGAGTTGGGCTGTAAAGAAAGCTGAGCACTGAAGAATTGATACTTTTGAACTGTGGTATTGGAGAAGACTCTTGAGAGTCCTTTGGACAGCAAGGAGATCCAACCAGACCATCCTAAAGGAGATCAATCTTGAGTATTCAGTGGAAGGACTGATGCTGAAGCTGAACTCCAATACTTTGGCCACCTGATGCAAAGAACTGACTCATTTGAAAAGACCATGATGCTGGGAGCTTCCCTCATAGCTCAGTCGGTAAAGAATCTTCCTGCAATACAGGAGACTTGGGTTCGATTCCTGGCTAGGTAAGATCCCCTGGAGAAGGAAATGGCAACCCACTCCAGTATTCTTGCCTGGAGAATCCCATGGACAGAGGAGCCTGGCAAGCTATAGTTCATGGGGTCACAAGAGTCAGACATGCCTGAATGACTTTCACTACTCACTACTATGATGCTGGGAAAGATTAAAGGTGTGAAGAGAAGGGGAGGACAGAGGATGAGATGGTTGGGTGGCATCACTGACTCAATGGAAATGACTTATCACTGACTCAATAGAGTTTGAGTAGGCTCTGGAAGTTGGTGAAGGACAGGGAAGCCTGGTGTGCTGCAGTCCATGGGTTCGCAAAGAGTCTGACACGACTGAGTGACTGAACTGACCTACTGAGGCAGCAGAATGGAGAATGACCTCTAGGGGGTGAAGGGCAGAGACAGAGGCCCCTGGGCAGGCTGCTGCAGTGGTCCAACGAGCCATGGTGCAGTGTGTACCTGTGTCTTTCCTTGAGTAGATCTTATTTCCTTAGCAGAACATGTATGACTTGCTCTGTTAAGGTTTTTGTGAGACTTCATCCCAAATCATGATTCATTCAATCTTTAGGCATTTGTCATGGATTCACCCTCCACCCCTCACTCCTCCCTGAGGTGTGGGAACAGGGAAAGAGGAAAGGTGGAAATGAAAATTGCCACTCTCCCAATCAAGTGTTGGTTACCCAGGCAACCAACTCTGTTCTTGGTTTAGGCTGAGTGTTTACTAGTCATCTCCCACATGACAAAAGTCTCCTTATTTCTCTCATCTCTCAGGAAACTTCAGCAGCATTAGGAGCTCTGTGTCAGGAATAGGAAGAAGACCAAATTAATATTTCTTACATAATTCACAGTATTAATATTCCGTCAATATTCCATTATTTCCGTGCTCATTCTGTGATCAAAGTGAACACACTAGGTTACAGTCCAGGAGGACATCAACTTCCCCAGCTAAGTTCCTGCCTGGACCAGTGTCTGGAAAGAGTAAGTGTCCCTCCAGTGCAGAAGCTGTGACAATAGTTGTACGAAAGTGACCTGTGTCACACCTGTCTTCTGAGCTAGGTGAGGGCGGTCAGGGCATTGAGGTCCAGGTGAGATGACGTGTGCAGGAGGCTGAAAAGGACGTGGGCTCACACACCGCTTTTCACTTATAGGTCCTATGATTTGTCTCATCCACTCACCGACCGCCCATCACATGCCATGCACGGCTCTATGTCCTGGGATGCTCCCTGAGTGAACATATTGAAATCATGATCTGTATTGACAGGAGACCCACAGGTATAGTCATGTCTAAGTTCTGCTCTTACTGGACTTTTGGCCCCTGCAGAAAGATGCAGGAGGCATGGTTAGGAGGGAGATTACGCAATAAACAGGACTGACACAGCTCCTCCCCTCCCTCACTCTCCTCCTCATTGCCTGATCCCACCCCTCAGCCAGGATATTAAAAGCTCAGTCCATCTCCAGCATCCTCAGGAGCTCTCCTGCAAGGCCATGAAGATGAACTGCCTCTGCCTCTCTGCAGCCCTTCTCTTCCTCCTGGTTATCCTGGTAGATGGTACTCCGGTGTATGAACACCATTCCTTGGACCAAGGTATGTCTGGACTCACCTTTCCTCTACAGGGTCTCATGAAATTAGGAGAGTCCATAGAAGGGTTAGGGGGAGGGGATCAGTGGTGGGGTGGGTGCTGTCAACCCTCTCTGGATTTCTCCTGTCAAGTTGGGCAGGGTTTTGTTGTTAGTTTGGTGTTGGCTGCCTTGGTGTTCCTGGATGTGTGAGGATATTCTCTAGTCACGAGGGCTACTCTGTGGTTGCGGTGTGTGGCCTTCTCATTGGTGTGGCTTCTCTTGTTGCAGAGCAGAGACTCCAGGCATCTGGACTCTGTGGTTGCGGTTCACATGTTCCCTTGAGGCAATGTGGAATTTTCTCACTAGGGATCGAATCCACGTCCCCTGAATTGGCAGGCGGATTCTTAACTGCTGAACCACCAGGGAAGTCGGAAGTTGCAAGCTTTTAACTCCACTGATATTATGATGTGCGTAAGGAGATGCATTAAAATTCATATATATAAAGATAAATAATCCCACCTAACTATACCAGATCAGGGACCCTATTTGTGAGACTATCTATTCCTGGTCCTGCCTTGTCCATGAACCACACTGTACTGTAGTAATAAAAAGATCCATATTTGATCCTTCTCATGCTATGGTCCAGGCCTCCTAAACTCTTGGAATTTACTGGTTGTAGTGGTTATGAGATGAGTCACTAAAGGTGACTCAGGGTACCTTAAGAATGGGGCTGGTCTCTAAGACACCTCAAATACCTCTTTAAAGGTTACAGTCTTCACCTCTCATTCCAGCACTTTGAGCTAAGGGGAGGGAACACAGAGTGAGAAAAATCACCCATGGCTGATTATCCAACCAATATGCTTGTTTAGTGAAACCTAGAAAGAAATACAGAAATGTTGGCATTCAGAGAGCTTGCAGGTGGGTGAATGCAGGAGGATGGTGTGACGGTGCTGTGCTCATTAGTGCATGGGGGCTGGGCACACCTCCCTCCCCCTTTGCCCTACACATCTCCTCCCTTTGCTGCCTTGAGCTCTATTTTGTATATTTTTCTGAGAACAGTAAGTAAGTGTTTTCCTAAGCTCAGCCTCCGGTTTTATTGAATTGTTGAATGCGAAGGTGGGGTCATGGATGCCCCATTTTTAGCCATTTAGTCACAAGCACGAGTGACTCGGGACCTCACAGCTGGCATCTAAACTAAGGACAGACTTGAGCCCTCAACCCGCAGAATCTGCAGTAACTCCATGGATTGGAATCAGAAGTAAATGGACTTGTTGGACACCCAGTGGGTGTTTGGGGAATTGGTTGCTGTTGGTAGAGACACCACATATTTGATGTCAGGGAAACCTAAGCAAATCTAGACTCTGTCCCCTGTGATCTGGGGCTCAGGTGATGCTCCAGAAAAAGGGAGAAATGAGAGTACATGTTGCAACCAGAAACTGTTCTCACTTCTCTATTTTCAGAGTTCCTGGGAGAATGAGGGAGTGTATCAAATGGGTTGTAACATGCTATCTTGTCCTGGCCCTGCCACCCACATGCCATGTCCTGGGAAAAGTCATCTGCAATTTTCTCATTGGAACAGGAGATAATGTTGCATGGGTTTTTGAACAGATTACCAGTCATATATATAAGGGAGATGAATCAGATGTCATGGTGAATTTAGTGCATTTCCCAACAAGATGTGTTAATCTGAAAACAATTTTTCTACCTACTTGTTTTTGGCAAGAAATAATATTTAGGTATCAAATAATTTTTATTCTTCTATTATAAAAAAAATAACCAGAAACACCTGGGATGAATGAGCAGAGCCACTCTAGGGAAAGAATGAATCACAGCCCTGTGTGGGTTGGCTCCTTGGACCAAGGTTGATGCAACGTTAGTAAAGTCTCCAGGCCCTTCTCCTTGTCCCCTTTGGGCTGTTATTTTAGTATTCATATGTGTCTCCTCCCTTGTCCACTGTTGACTACTATTTTATGATCCATATTTGATCTTTGTCTTAGTTCACGTCCCACATCTCCAGAAACTCTTGGAATTTACTGTCTTTCACAGGTCTGGAGACAAGCCTTACAAGGGGACCTGAGAAACTTGTAGTATCATCTGTGATTAAAGAAATCATCGACGATGTGATTATAGGTTTGAACTTTCTGAATCTCTTGGGAGAAAAGAGGGCACTGAGACTGAGAACAGCCACCAGTGGACAATGATTCAATCAATATGTCTGTTTAGTGAAACTGCAATAAAAATCCATAGATACAGGCATTCTGAGAGATTTTGGGGTGGTAACACATGATGGTGATGTGAGGGTCCTGTGCTCTTTAGGGTTTGAAGGCTCCCCATACATCCATTTCCACTTTGCCCTGCACATCTCACTTGTTCCACTGTCTTTAGATTTATCTTTAACAATAACAATGTGAGATCAGTATGTAAGTGGTTGTCCTGAGTTGGTCATCATATCTATTGAGTTATTGAACATGGAGTTTCAATAACTGGAACTTCACAGTTTTAGCCATTTTGTCAAATCATGAATGACTCGGGAAAACATGGCTGGCATCTGAACCGAGGACAGATTTAGTCCTCAACATGCAGAGTCTGTACCGACTCCCTCAATTTCATATCAGAAGTAAATTGACTTGTTGGACACTTAGTGGGTGTTTGGGGAATTGGATGTTGTTTCTAGAGACATCACGTATTTGGTGTCAGGAAAACCCAAACTCACACTCTATGTGCTTGGGGAGCTCAGGTGAGTCCTGGGGACAGGGGAGCAATGAAGGTAGGACACTGCACCAAGAAGCTCTCAGCAGTTATTGGTATTTTCAGAGTTCCTGGCAGAACAGGATAGTGTAACAAATGGGTTGTAACAGGGAAGTATCTTGTCCTGACCCTGCCACCCACATGCCATGTGTCCTGCGGCAAGTCATCTACAGCTTCCTCTTCTGAACAGCAGATACATGCCACTTGATTTCTTTGAACACACTGCCAGCCACAGATATAAAGAATTTATTCACATTTCATGGCCAATTTTGGTTAATTTCCACCAGGATATGTTCATTTGAAGAGTTTTCTCTACCTGCTTGCTTGGGGCGAGAAAGAATCTTTACGCATCACAATGATTATCCTTGTACAATAAAAATTAATTAGAAAGACCTGGGACCACTTAGTGGAGCAGCTGCTAGGAATGCGTGAAACACAGCCCTTGTGTGGCTGGCTCGTGGAACCAAGGCTGATACAATACTAGCAAAGTCTCCAGGCTTCTTCCCTTGTCCACTTTTGGCATCAATTTATTTTCCATATTTGAACCTCATCCTGGTTTATGGTCCAAGACTCCTGCAAATTTTGGAATTTTTTTCTTTCATAGGTACCAAAATTATCTGCAAGGCATGCAAGATGATAAGAAAAGTGGCCGAAACATTCAAAAAATGCCTTGAAGGTTTGAACTTTCTGCACCTGTGGGGAGAGGGGATGGCACTGAAACTAAAATCAGTTACTACTGGTCGAGGATTCATTAAGTATCCCTATTTAGTTAAACTTCAATAAAAATCCATAAATATTGGCTCACAGAGCTTATGCAATGGGAACAAATTGTGGTGAGGTGAGGGTGCTGTGCTCACCAGGGCACGGAGGCTCTGCTCACCTCCACTCCCACTTTGCCCTAAACATCTCCTCCATTTCACTTTTCCTCAGATTTAATCCTATACATTAATCTGAGAACAGTGCGTAAAAATTTTCCTGTGTTTGGTCGCTGGTTCGATTGAGGTATTGTGCATGGAGGTGGGGTCATAGAAACTCTCACTTTTAGTCAGTCGGTCAGAATCATAAGTGACTTGAGACTACATGTCTGGCATCTGGAGTCAGGACAGTCTGGATCCCTCGACCTGTGGCATTGGCACTAACTCCACAGACATGGTATCAGAAGTCAATGGACAGAGGGCTGCCCGGTTGGTGTTGGGAATTGGATGGTGTTGGTGGAGAAACAACATATTTGGTGTCAGGAAAAAACCCAGACTCACTGTCCTCTGTGATTTGAGGGCTCAGGTGAGGCTTGGGGAGGAGTGAGTAGTGAAAGTAGGATACTGCGCCCAGAAACTCGTACCAGTCATCTGTATTTTTGAGTTCCTAGCAGAATTGGAGAAGGCAATGGCACCCCACTCCAGTACTCTTGCCTGGAAAATCCCATGGACAGAGGAGCCTGGTAGGCTGCAGTCCATGGGGTCGCTAAGTCGAAGACTGAGCGACTTCACTTTCATTTTTCACTTTCATACATTGGAGAAGGAAATGGCAATCCACTCCAGTGTTCTTGCCTGGAGAATCCCAGGGAAGGTGGAGCCTGATGGGCTGTCGTCTTTGGGGTCGCACAGAGTCGGACATGACTGAAGCGACTTAACAGCAGCAGCAGCAGCAGCAGCAGAATCAATAATGTATCAAATGGGTTGTGACATGACAGTATCTTGTCCTGACCAGGCCACTCACACGCTTGTGTGCTGCGGCAAGTCATCTGTAGTTTCCTCATCTAAACAGGGGAAACAACGAGTCTTGAATAGAAAGTGTTTATTCATATGTCACGGCCAGATTTGTCCATTTTCCACCACAATGTGTTAATCTGAAAAACGAATTTCTCTACCTTCTTGATTTGGCCAAGTAAAAATATTTCTTTATCAAATAATGATTATTCCTCTATTATTAAAAATAACTGAAAGATGTTGAACTATGGAGGAGAGCAACTGCTGGAAAAGCAAGAAACAGCCCTTGTGTGGTAGACTGTGGGACCAAGGCTGATACAACATTACTAAAGTCTCAGGCCTTTTCCCTCGTCCTTTTTTGACCCTTATTTTCTTATCCATAGTTGATCATTTTCCTGTTTCATGGACCAGGCCTCCTGAAACTCTTGAAATGTTCTCTTTTTCATAGGTGAGGAGTTGATTTCCTTAAGGCAACTTGAGAACCATACACTACAGGAGTTCCCAACACATATATTGGAAGAGGAGAATAAAGGTTTGTACTTTCTGCACCTCTGGGGAGATGGGCCTCTACATTGTAAACATTTGGTCACAAGCCTAAGCTGGTCGGGACACTGTGGCTGGGACTAAAGTGAGGACAGTCATGATTCTTCAATGGGTGAGATCTGCACTAACTGCACGGATTTCATATCAGACATCAATTGACGGGGGGACGCCCAGTGGGTGTCTGGGCAACTGGTTGATAGTGGAGACACCACATATTTGGTGATAGGGTGAACACGAGCTCACTCTCTCCTGTGATTTAGGCGCTTAGATGAGACTTGGGGACAGGGAAGTAATGAAAATAGAACACTGCATCCAGAAAATCTTACAGTGAAAGTGGAGTGTTAGTTGCACAGTCATGTCCAACTCTTTGCCACCCCATGGACTGAAGGCCACAGGCTCCTCTGCTTTGAATACTGCAGTGGGTTGCCATGCCCTTCTCCAGGGGATCTTTCCAACCCAGGATCAAACCCGGGTCTCCTGCATTGCAGTCAGGGTCTCTACCATCTGAGCCACCTGGGAAGCTGGAAACTCTTAACAAGTAAACTATATTTTTAGAATTCCTGGTAGAATCAGGTATTGTATCAGATGGGTTGTGACATCATAGTTACTTGTCCTGACCCTACCACCCACATGCTCTGTGTCCTGGGGTAAGTCATCTGCAGTTCCCTCATCTAAACAGAGGAGAACAGATTACCAGTCATGAATATAAAGAATTTATTCACATTTCATGACCAATTTTGTCCATTATCCACCAATATGTTAATCTGAAGAGCTTTATCCTTTGATCTCCTTTGGACAAGAAAACATATTGAGGTGTCAAATAATTATTATTCCTTTATTATTAGAATAATCAGAAAGACCTGGGACCACTGAGCAGCAACTGCAGGAGCACGAGAAGCATAGTGCTTGTGAGGTTTGGCTCATGGGATCAAGGCTGAGACAATACGAGTAAAGCCTCCAGACCCTCTTCCTTGTTCTCTTTTGACTGAGTTTATTATTCATGTTTGATCCATATTTGATCCTTGTCCTGGTTCATTGCCCAGGCCTCCTAAAACTCTTGGCATTTACTTTCTTTGCTAGGTCATGAGAGCACTCAGGGAAAGCAACCCAGGAACCTTCAGGTGCAGGCTCTGAACTTATGATTAATCAGCAATAGCGGCTAATTCAGTCAATATGGTTATTTATTGAAAACTTCCATAAATATCCATAAGTATTTGGGTTCAGAGGTTTTGGGGCTAAAGATCACCAGGACACATTATTTTATTGTCCTCTCAGCAGATTGAATGTTAGAGGGAGATTGACCATTGTGTTGATGTGCCCCATCATCAAGGTGATTTTGTACTAAAAGGAATTCAATTATACCCATTCTATTTGATGACCTTGCACCTGTGGAGAGAATGAAAATGGGAGTTAGGAAGTCCCTACAAAGCAGTGTTGTTGGGGATCGGGACACAGCTGTCAAAAAAAATATGGCAAAATAAATTGCCTTCTAGGAGGGACACTTAAAAATACCAAAGGGTGAAATCTTATGGTAGGTTATCAGTTTCTTGAAGGTAGAGAGTAAAGCAGAGAAAGGATGCTGTGCTTTTTCTCTAAAGGGTCAGGGAAACCCTCTGTGATAAGGAAGTACTGAGCAGAACTGCAGAACTAATGTGCCTGGTTACTCATTACTGTGTTTGAGCAGGAGCCAGGGCCAGGGTGGCTGGAGCTGAGTTGGTTTAGGTGAGGGGAAAGAAGTGGAAACGGATGAGGCATAGAGGTCATGGGAGCAGGTCGCGAGGAGCCCTGCAGGACTTTTTAAGAATCAGAATTTCACTATCATAAAAAAGGGGACTCACTGAGGAATTGGTCTCCAGGGAGCCGTGGGAGAGGACTGAAAAATAACAGAATCCCTGAGGCTGCAGCGCACAGAGTGTCCTCTAGAGGGCAAGGAGCAGAGACAGAGCAGGCTGCTGCAGTGGTCCACATGGAGAGTGTACTCATGTGTGTGTCCACATCCATGTTCCCTGGGTGGATCCCAGGTCTCTCGAATAACATAAATGTGTTCCTCTGTTGAGGTTTCTATGGAGGCTTCATTACCTAGTCATGATGCATTAAATCATTAGCCATTGGGGACTGTTCAACAGACAGCTCCATTAACCTCCCTGAGATTGAGGGAAGGCAAGGAGATTGTGGAAGAAAGACCATGGGGGAGGGCGGGAATGAAAGTTTTCACCCTCCTATAGGCAGTCCTTTCCGGTGCAATATCAGAGCCCATTCTGGGCTTATGAGGGTCTTTCCAAACTCACCAACTTCACATACCAAAAGACACCTTAATTGTTCTCATCGTATAAGAAATACCAAGATTTTTAGGAACAGTGTCAGGAAAATGATGAAAAAAGAAATATGTGTATTTCTTATTAGAATCACAATATCATTAGTATCAATATTCATTTTATAGAATCCTTGTGAGGTAACCAAAGTAAACAAGGTGTTACGTTTTCTTCATGCCTTTTTCCATTATAGTATGATTCCTTCACCATTGTTATTAATGGTGAAAAGTTTTTTACCACACACTTAAGCAAAGAGAATATTAATAGTATTATAAAACTCTGTTATCCAGACCCATTAATTATTGACATATAGGGGATAATTTTTATCTTTGTCCTCTTTTTGTTGTTGTAGTTTTTTTAATTTTTTTATTTTTTGAGCATTTATGTATTTGTTTGTGTGGGCTGGTTCTTATTTGTGGGTCCCAGACTCAGTAGTTACGGCCTGTTGACTCCATGCCTACAGCATTTGGGACTTTAATTCCTTGACAAGGGATTGAAGATAGGACTCCTTTGTTGGAAGGCAAATTCTTAACCACTGAACCACCTCGGAAGTTCTTCTGAAGTTTTAAGGCTATTCAAAGGCATTATGCCAATTTTTCTTAAAATACTTCATGAGGAGATATACATTTGTACATGATTACTATAACATGCCACGCTTAGCAACCTTCATAATTCTGTCCCAGAAAGGAAAGGAGGTTTTCAAAGGGGCATTTCAATTTGACTATCCCCACAACCCTAACATTCTCTATCCCAAACAAACTGGAGGTTCTAGTTGTTGGCCTTCTACGGCGCTGTGATGACCATTCTCATAACTGAGCCATTGCCCCTCTCATTCCAGCAGATTCTCAGCCTGCCTTCTGCCTGGAGCCTAAGTTAGCTGGTTCCTGCAAGAACAAGACAGCCAGGTACTTCTACAATGCCAAGACTGGGTGCTGCGAGCCATTTGTTTATGGTGGCTGCGAAGGGAACAAAAACAACTTCAACACGATAGACAACTGCTTAAAGTCCTGCTGTCCCGACTGCATGAAGACCTGCTGCACACTGGAAGAGTCCCAGGGGTAAGACAGGGGTCAGGGCACTGTAGAAGGGGAAGTGTTGGGCAGAGAGGTGAGCTCAGGGGGCCACACACCATTCACCCTCCACAGTGTCTTCCTCCTCGCTGTTGCCAGAAGAGGCTGCAGTGTCCTGTGAAACCACACTGAGCGAGTTCTCCAGGGAGAGAATGGCGAAGGTCAGCCCCACAGGCCTCTTTGTGATCATCTCAGCCTGATTACATGCTCCTCTTTCTCAGTTGGGAACACTGATTCAGCCACTTTCCAGGGCAGGTCTGCAGTGCTCCTGAGTGCCCCACCTAGGCTTCGAAAACTCACATCCTTCTTGTAGGTCATTTGGGTCATGGGCACTACAGTTCCATATTGTTTGAAAAGTTTAGGCTCTGTCAAGATGACCAGTGTCCAGGTCTGGGGCCACAATGATGGCACTCAACAAGTTCTTTTCTTTTTGCAGGGGACATGTGAAGAGTGGTCCCTGAAACTCTGAAATCCAAGGAAGACCCCTGCAGGGCTGGGCTGTGGCTGCTTCTGAAACAGTTCTGTCTCCTCGCAGTCCTTCTCTCCCCTACCCTCCTCAGCAGAACCTGCCTATTTCCTTTCCTCTGTTGGTCAACATGTCTAATTCTGTCTCACCCAGCTGGCTCTCAGCACCTTGAGAGCATGTCTCCCCTGTACCCCTAGCACTTCACATAGTTCCTGACACCAGTGAGACAGTTTGTAATTATTTGAGGAAAGAAGGAAAGAATGTAGGAGCACACTCCTCATGACCAGGTTAAGTACAAGGCTGCGGTGTAACACAGGATTTTTGTTTTTACCTCCATCCTCACGGTATCCTCACCTTCAACCCATCCCCACAATCACTGCTCTCCTTCTGGGTGGCCAAGAGGAATTTCCAGCATTCAGTTCTCATTGTCAGTAATGAGAGAAGGGTTTGGGATAAAGAAGCTTCTTGACCCCACAATGATGCTGTGATTTTCCTTTCTGTAGCTTCAAACACTGTGGTTTATATTTAAATAAATACATATTAAAAATTAAACTGACTGGAGTCTGTGGTTTGCAAGTACAAAACTTAACCAGCAGAGTCCATGGAAATGATCCTTCTCACTGTTCTGCAGAGGATTGGGCACCTCCCCCTTTCCTGTCCAGAGACTGTGCCTTACCAGGTATAGGAAGCAAACCCGTTTTAGCATCATCATCGTGGTAGTCACCAAGCTACACAGAAACCTAGGAGGCACACACCTGCACATGCAAACTTCATTTCTTACTTCTAAGTTCAGTTCAAATTTGAGGCCAGGTTGTTCTCCTGGACTCTCAGAAGGAGAAACGGCTTGGGGCTCAGTTGTCCAATTTCTAAGGAATCCTGTTCTCTGATGTCACATTTGGGGAGGGTTTTTTTTAGTTCTGGTAAAGAAGAGCAACTCTCATTTAGTGTCCCAGGCTCTGTGCAAGCATTTTGCTTGCATTTTTCTGTTAATCATGCTAAGAATCCTTCAAGGGAGGAAATGGAATCATAGAGATGGCACTTAGCTGCTGTATTCATTTCCTAACATGGCGGGTCCCCACTTTCCCAAGCAGAAGGACTTTGATGATGCTTTCCTGTTCTGTTTCTGGGAAGATTTAGAATGGAGGCAACTTCGGAAACAGTATCTATGCCACTACAAATGAGTAAAGTTTACCATGGGGACCGAAGCAAGTATATTATTTAAATAGATGAGAACACATAGGGTGCTGGTGCTGTTTTTGATATCTTTCCAGTCTTGGGCAAATTCTTAACATCTCTGAACTTGGCATTCTTTAGTTATAAAATAAGGGTAGGCTGGTACTTGTTCATGTTTCTAGCCAGAGACCACTAGAAATACTCCTGTTTCTAGTTGAGCTCATTGGATTTATTTACTACACACAGCATCAAGGAACAGGAATCATCTTGGAAAACAATATGCTGTCATATTAAGACAATGTTCAAAGGAAATTATAAGATGTGGGCTTCTGTGATTTGAATTTGGGGAAGGTATCAGGAAGATGGCTTTGCTCTGGAAGGATGGTGTTTAGGAAGTGGGGTAGTTCTCTGATTGGTATCTTTTCTTTTCTTTTTTGGAGCAAAATATGTAAAGCATGTATTTATTTATTTTGATTTTATGTTTTATTTAATTTATTTTTAAAAGTTTATTCATTTTAATTGGAGGCTAATTACTTTGCAATATTGTAGTGGTTTTTGCCATACATTGACATGAATCGGCCATGTGTGTACATGTGTTCCCCATCCTGAACCCCCCTCCCACCTCCCTCCCCATCCCATCCCTCAGGGTCATCCCAGTGCACTAGCCCTGAGAACCCTGTCCCATGCATCGAACTTGGACTGGTGATCTGTTTCGCATATGATAATATACATGTTTCAATGGCATTCTTCCAAATCATCCCACCCTCGCCCTCTCCCACAGAGTCCAAAAGACTGTTCTATACATCTGTGTCTCTTTTGCTATCTCGCACATAGGGTTATCTGATTGATATCTTAATTTTCACTCTAAGAAGGGAAGACTAGATAGAGTTTAGAGGTGTACTTGTTCAAGAAAAGCTATCACTCAAGATAGGAAGGTATTTGGTCATATCGGTAGTTTGTGTAATGTAGCTCCTTTGCTCAGGGCTAAAACATGATTACCCAATGTCCTATTTTTGTCTAAATCTTTCACCAACCCAGAATGACCTTATCTGATGTTGAAGCTTTGTAAAATGTTTATCTTGAGCAGAAGAACATAAAGGCCATTGTGGTATCAGGTCAGGTCTTAGAACTCAGAGGTTGCTTTTCTCTTTCTCTATCAATCTCATAGAGTATTGATGAGAATGAAAGAGATGTATTTGCTAAATTCTTTGTCTAAGACTGCCTGAGTAACCATTTAATGAAGGTCAGATATGATAATAGTGATATTAGTAGTATAAATATATGTTATCTAATTTTAAATAATTTTTAGTTGATAACAGTGTAAAGAAAATGACTTGGTATTAATGAAAAAGCTTAGCTTCAGCAACTGACTATATTTTCTGGTCTTTGGCAAGTCATTTCATCTCCCTGAGACACAGATTTTATTTATGCTTTTAATGAAAGAGGATGGTGACATCTGCATTAAGAAATCCCTAGATTTGCAAACTTTTAAAAACCATGTTGATTACACTGCTAAAGGCATTGAACACCAAAACAAATTGTCTAGAAGCACATGAAGTATTAGATTCCTCCACTCCTGACTGCTCTTTAGATATGCTGTTGACTGTACAGAAAAGAACAAATAACATTGACTAGCAATGTCATCTTCTAGAAGTTCCCCCTCAAGTAACTGGAGCAGTGCCAGAGTGGAGTCATAACCCCAATTCCAATGAGGTCTCCTTCTTCCTCAGAGATAACTGAAAGCCCTCTTGCTTCAGTGATTGACCTCACCCAGGTCCAGCTCTTTTCGCAACCCTCCATTGTCTTTGTGTGACTCTTTGGTCAATGCCATTAAGTGTTAATTACAATAATTACTCATTATTATTATTATTTCAAAGGACTTTGACTTTGCAGGGAGAAGAATATATGTCTATGGTCTCTGATGATTCAGAACAGCCTCATGATATGAGCAACATGATATCATGCTACAAGTGAAGAAGAGGGTAATTTGCTGTCCCAGATCACATAGCTAGGAAATGGCAGAACTGAGACTCAAACTGAATTCCTCTGTTCCAAAAACCACTAGTGAAGAGTCCAGAGTTGTGGTGGGGGTAGATGGGTCATAGGTAACCTTCCAAGGTCCCTGAGATCCACTCGAGCCTCTGAGGTCCACTCTGGCAGGCAGATCTCTTGTTGGTGAAACCAGGTGAGGGGCAATGGGTGGTCATGCTCTAGAGATGTGTTTATGTCTCTGCTTCCCTTCTGCTCACTCCCTTTATTTTATTTCTATCCAGAATATCAGGGTTTGTGCCCCAGATGGAGATGTTTTTCCCCGGCTCAACATCTCTTTGGACCACTGCCAGGTCAAGAGCTTATGTGTTCCAGTAGAGATGCTGCCGCAATGGTTGCAGGAAATTACCTGTGTCATATCTGTCTTCTGAAGTAGGTGGGGTTAATGTGAGAGGGGGAGCATTGACATGCAGATATGAAGACCCCTGAATGAGGCTGTGAAGGAGGACCTGGGCTAACACACCGCTGATCACCTAGCAGTCTTTGATCTGCTCTCATCCACTCATGGACCATCCTTCAGATGCCATTCAGTGCTCTAGGTGCTGGGATGCTTCTTGAGGACCATATTGGACAAAATTCCACTTGTAGAATCACATTCTGTGTTTTCTTGACCACAGAGTCAAGTTTGAGGACCGAAGTCACTGGTTATTTGCCCTGAGCAGACACTAGCAGGTCAGAGGAGCCTGGTGGGCTACAGTCCATGGAAACTCAAAGAGTCAGAACAGACTGAATGACTGAGCAGAAGACACACACAGGCAGAAGCAGGCCAATGGAAGGTGGGGAGATTGCACATTGTACATGATTGACCCCAAATCCTCCATCTCCACATTCCCCTCCTTCTCACCCATTCTTACTCATCTGCTGGGGTGTAAACAGATCTGTGAGCATGCGTCTTTCCATAGATGCCCTCTTCAAGGCAAAAAAACATGAGCAGAATCGACCTTTCTGCAGTCCTGCTCGTACTCCAGGGCACCCGAGTGGCTGGAATCTCAGGGAGTGAAGCCAGCAACCAGGTCCAGAGTAAGTCCCAGATCACCTCTCCTCTGCAGACTGGAGGGAAAGGAGGTGAGTGCATGGAAGGGGTGGGAAGAGGGGTGTGGTGGATGCTGCCAGCCCTCTCTGGATTTCTTCTGGGAAGTGAGCAGTTAACTCCAGGGACACTTCTTGATTCTCAAAGAGCATGTGGTCTGCTTTTAATAAAAATATCCCACCTCATTTTACAAAATCATGAACTTCATCTCTGAGACTGTCAATTTCTAGTCTCTACCTTGTCCCTAAATGCCACTTTAGAATAATAAAAAGATCCATATTTGATCCATGATCTGGTTCATGCCCCAGGAATCCAGAAACTCTTGGAATTTATTGTCTTTCTCTAAGTACTGAAATCTCTGAAGGATGAGACCTTAGATAGTATCTGTGTGCACCTGGACTCCAGGATATGCCATCATATGATTAGAGGGTTAGAATTATCAGCCCCTAGACCCTCTGGGGAAGAGAGAATGGATACCGAGTTCCATCAACAATGGCCGAAGATTCAATAAAATTGCCTACCTCAAACCTTTAATTAAAACCCATGAACACTGCATTCAGAGAGCTTCAGAGGGGTGATAACATAAATGGTTTGTAAGGGGGAAGTGTCCTGAGATGGCATGGATGCTCAGAATTTCCTACTCCCTCTTTGCCTTATGCTTCTCCTCCCTTTCGCTGTCTCAGAGTTTTATTTTTTATTATAAGAGGGGACCATATGTAAAGGTTCCCCAATTCTGTGAGTGGTTGTGATAATTTCTTGAACATGGGAGTTGGGTCAAAGAATATCTGAATTAACAGTCAGTTGGTCACAGGTCTAAGTGACCCCAGGGCTCGTGATCAACACTTGAAGTGTGAGCTGACCTCAAGGATGAAGCCATCACCCTGTGGGGTCTGGGCCACCTCTACAGATTTAGTGTCAAAAGTGAATAGACTGCTGGATGCCCAGTGGTTGTGGGGGAACTGGGTTCTGTTGGCAGAGACCCCACATGTTTGTTGTCAGGGACAAAACCCAGACTCACTGTTTTCTTCCATTTGTGTTTGGGATGAGATTCAGGAACAGGGGACTATAATATGTTGAACAGAGCATTTAGAACCCCTCAGTAGTTCTCTGCATTTTCAGAATTCCCGACAGAATCAGGGACTTGATTAAATGGGTTGTGACAGAATGTGTCTTGTCCTCATCCTACCACCTACATGCTGTGTATCCTGGGATAGTCCCATCTGCAACTTTTACATGAGATCAGTGGCACCAAGTTTCTAGAGATTTTTGAAAGGATTACTAGTGAGTACAAAGATTTCACACCTTTGTGGTCAGCAGTGTCCATTTTCCACCAAAATATTTTCGTCTGAAAGACTTGTTGACCTACTTACATTTTTCCATGACATACCCAAAAAAAAAATGTGAAAAATAGTGATCATTTCTCTGTGATGAAATTAATCAGAGTTGAGTAACAGCCGAGGGTCTTCTCTTCAGAGGCAATGGCAGGAAGAGCAAGAAATGCAGTACTTTGCTGAGTTTGCTCTTGGGGCCAGGATTGGTACGATCTTAGTCAAGAGTCAATGCCCTTTTCCTTGAGCCCCTATCAGACTACATTTTATTTTCCTATGATGATATAGATGACAGTTATATGCATAATTATATAGACAGGCCTCATCATCATAGAATAATTTTACTTTATTGACTCTCTTCAATGATGGTGCACTTGGCATGAGTACGAAACAGGAGAGTCATTTACTTGAGAAATATTTATCCAAATGTATCTTTTTGATTCTGAGAGCATAGTCTTTAAGTAGGAAACAGCTATAAACAAAATATAGTAAAATAATATACACACAATAAAGGAGGGGAACACACAATAAAGTTGGGGAAAATCCTATGTCAGGTTATGAAGGTGTTGTGTTGAGAGAGGTGTTGTGAAGGTGTTGTGAAGAGAGAGACAGATGGGGATAAAGGAGGCTGGCAAGGGTCAGGGGAATGCTTTGTGATAAGGAGATTTTGAGCATATGCTTCCAAAAAAGTGTCTGAATGTTTGAGCAGCAGCCATGACCAGAGTGGCTGAGGCTGAGAGGGTTGAGGGACGGGGAGTGGAGGAAATGAGATGGACAGGGCCTGGGGACAAGTCATGAAGAGGCTTGTAGAACTGTGAGAATCAGAATTTGACTCTCAGAAAGCTAGGGGGTCACTGAGGGACAGGTCATGGGAGCCATGGGATAGGATTCACTTTGAAACAGGATCCTTGTGGCTGTAGCGTGGAGGGTGGCCTCTAGGGAGTGAAGGGCAGAGACAGAGGCCCCTGGGCAGGCTGTGGCATTTTCCAGGTGAGCCATGATGAAGTGTGTATCCATATTGTTGCCTGGATTGAACTTTGTACATTAGAACAGCATGAATCACTTGCTCTGTTGAGATTTCTGTGGCGGCTTCATCACAAGTCAGGATTCACTGAATCTGTAGCCATTTGTGACGTAGTCACCCTTCAAAGCCTAGCCTCTTCTTAGTTTTCGGGGCAGGGAAAAGCAGAAGGTGAGAATTAAAACCTATACTTATGGCTGATTCATGTTGATGTTTGACAGAAAACAACAAAAATCCATAAAGCAATTATCCTTCAAGTAAAAAAAAACCTATATATATATGTATATATATATATATATATATGCTGCTAAATTGCTTCAGTCGTGTCCAACTCTGTGCGACCCCATAGAGGGCAGCCCACCAGGCTCCCCCGTCCCTGGGATTCTCCAGGCAAGAACACTGGAGTGGGTTGCCATTTCCTCCTCCAATGCATGAAAGTGAAAAGTGAAAGTGAAGTCGCTCAGTCGTGTCCAGCTCTTCATGACCCCATGGACTGCAGCCTACCAGGCTCCTCTGTCCATGGGATTTTCCAGGCAAGAGTACTGGAGTGGCTTGCCATTGTCTTCTCCATATATATATATATATATATATATATAAATAAATAAAAAAAAAAAAACAATGCAACCACCAAATCAGGTGTTAGTTACCTAGGCAACCAACCAACCTCCATTCTAAGGTTAGATTGAGGCTGTGCTGGTAACCTTTCTCACATCTTTAAATACCCTTAGTGCTGTCATCTCTCAGGAAATCCAATCGTTTTAGGAGCAGATCAGATCAGATCAGATCAGTCGCTCAGTTGTGTCCGACTCTTTGCAACCTCATGAATCGCAGCACGCCAGGCCTCCCTGTCCATCACCAACTCCCGAAGTTCACTCAGACTCACGCCCATCGAGTCAGTGATGCCATCCAGCCATCTCATCCTCTGTCGTCCCCTCCTGCCCCTGCCCCCAATCCCTCCCAGCATCAGAGTCTTTTTCAATGAGTCAACTCTTCGCATGAGCTGGCCAAAGTACTGGAGTTTCAGCTTTAGCATCATTTCTTCCAAAGAAATCCCAGGGCTGATCTCCTTCAGAATGGACTGGTTGGATCTCTGAGCAACGTTTCCTTAATTCCAGTTCACATGATGTAAACAAAGTAAACATTTTGGGGGGTTTTCTTCCATGACTGCCTCCATTAAATCATGATGCCCTCACACTTTCCTTTTTATAGCAAAAGCTTTTAACTATATACATCTACAGATCAGAGTATTATAAGCTGGCAGACCATTATCCAGCTCCAGTCATGATCAACATATGGAGAATATTCTTAATGTGTATCTTTTATTCTTGCTCTAGTTACAGCTAATCAGAGGAAACATGCCAATTCAGCAATGATATGCAATTATTTACAGTATTACTCTGTCAATCTGAAGCCTAACAACATGAATAATAATGTCCTACAGAGCATGATATGAAATGGCCTTTTCATATTCACACCCATACCACTCTCTATTGCAAATAAACTGGTATTATATATATTTTACCTTTTAGACCCAGCTGTGATGACCATTTTGGTATTTCACTGAGATCCTCCCACCTCTATAGCCCTGTGGCCTGACGTCTGCCTGGAGCCTCCATTCACGGATCCCTGCAAGGCCAAACTAAGCAGACACAGCTACAATGCCACATCCAGTTTCTGGCAGATTTTTGTATATGGTAGCTAAAATGTTAAGAACAAAGACTACTGTGGGGGCCAGGCTGTGTTAAGATCCCTGCTGGTGCTATCCTATCTAGGGTAAGACAAGGGCAAGCAAGGGCATGGGATATTGGAAGGGCTGGGGAAAGAGGTGGAGCTCAGGAGGGTACACACTCCTCAAACCGCCCACAGTGTCTGTTTTCCTCGCTGCCTCCCGGGAGAAGTGGCTGCAGTGTCTTTAGAAATCATGGGCTGAGCATGTCCTTGAGGGACCAACTTGGGAAAAGGTCAGCCCTAGAGGCATCATCCTGATGATCGGAGCTTACTCTCATGCTTACTCTCATTTCTTAGGTGGGAAGAGTAATTCAGCACCCCCACAGAGCAGGTCTGTAGTGCTCCTGAGTCCCTCACTTTGGCTTCAAAAATTCACTTCCTTCTGCTGATTATTGTGATCCTGAGAGGTCTGTGGTTGCTCATTTCTAGGATGTCCTAGGTCCTGTCCAGGTACACAATGTCCAGATCTGTGGCTTCAGAGATTCAATCAGAAAGTTCCTCTACTTTGCAGAGGCTGTGGGAACTGGGCTCCCCTGAGATGCTGAAGTCCAAGGAGCACCCAGTCAGGGCTGCTCTCTGGCTGCTTGTGAGAATATTCAGCCTTTCCCTCTTGCTCCTCAACCCTACTTTCCTCGGCAGAAATCTGCCTCTTTCCGCTCCCGTAGGACTACTTGCTTTACTCCTGCCTCATCCATTGGCTCCAGGCACCATGAAAGAAAGCCTTCTGTTTATCCTTAGAACTTTGCACAGCTCCAGGCACATAGGATACAGTCCATAAATATTGAAGTAGGGATGGAAACAATGCGGGAGAAAAGCTCTTCATGACTGCAGGAAAAGAAGAGCCTGGGAATGTGAATTCTTGACTCTTGCTGTAATCTTCTTCGTCAATACATCCTCAGCTTTATCCTCCACCCCACCAGCACTTTGAGAGTCTTGGGAACGTGGCTGCCTGGATGCTGCCAGAGAAGCTGGGACCACCTCATTTCCTTGTAAATGTGATTGCCAGTCATGAAATCACATCCAAAATCTTTGATGCATCATGTAGTATCAAGATTTGCCTGGGTGTTTGTTTGTGTGTTAGTGAAATTGAAATATCTGGGAATACTTGAAAAACACACGAGTGTCTTCCTCCTGATTTTCAGCTGTTTGTCTTGCAGCAAGTCACTTTTCTGTAGCTGTAGTTCGGTATCTTCATCTCTAATACAGGAATAATGATAGTTGATTGATAAGATCGTTAAAGAAGAGCAAGCTATCTTTTTATCAACACTTCCTGTGAGCCCACATGACAGGTCACCATTTTAAATGCCCTCCAGGACAAGTGAGTAATGTGAATGGAAGTATTTTGTGTGAGGTGGAGGCAGGTGGACCATGCAAAATGGTGGGGCTTGTGGAAGTTTGAGAGAATGCTCCTCTCCTGAGAAGAGAGCCCCACGAAGGTACGTCACCAGTTTCCCCCACTCTTTAAGGATTTTTAGGGTTAGATGAATTATGTTTCATGTGTATAGGACAATGCTTGCTACAAAGAAGAATTTAAGTTTTACCTGGAGTAATTACTCACTACTGTTATTATTACTACTACAAGGCATTTTGCCTTCTAGGGAGAAGGGATATATGCCTGTTGCATCCATTGCTGCCACATGATGTGGACAGCACGGGTCTCATGTGATACCTGAAAACGCAGGATTATGAGAGTCTTAAATCCTCAGGATCAAAATTAGGAAAATGCAGAGCTGGTACCCAAACTGAGGTCCTGTGGCCCCATCACCAGTGAGGGAGAGAGCAGGAGGAACGGGGTGGCTACTGGTGTTCCTCCAAGGTCCCCTGATGTCCACTCAGGCAGACAGCTCTCTTGTTGTGAAGCCAAATGTGGGACAACTGTGGGTCATGTTATGGATACAGGTTTAGCTCCCTGCTTCCCTTCTGCCCCCTCCCCTTACTTGTTTTTTGGTGCATAAACAGAGTTATAGCCCAGGATGACATCACCTTCACCAGCTACCTTCCTGCCTGGACCAACGCCAGGGCCAGAGTTCCTCAGTTCCAAAAACCACTAGTGTAGAGTCCCGAGTTGTGGTTGGGGTAGTTGGGTGGTAAGTAACCTTCCAAGGTCCCTGAGACCCACTCTAGCCCCTGAGGTCTATTTTGGCATGTAGCTCTCCTGTTGGTGAAACTAGATGAGGGGCCGTGGGTGGTCATGTTCTGGAGATGTGTTTATGTCTCTACTTCCATTCTGCCCACTCCCTTTACTTTATTCCTACCCAGAATATCAGGGTTTGTGCCCCAGTGGAGATTCTTTCCCCCGGCTCAACATCTCTTTGGACCAGTTCCAAGTAAACAGCTTGTGTGTCCAGCAGAGAGGCTGCCACAACAGTTGCAGGAAACTTACCTGTGTCAGTCCTGCCTTCTGAAGTGAGTAGGGTTAATGTGAGAGCACTGACATGTAGATATGAAGACGGCTGCCTGAGGCTGTAAAGGAGGACCTGGCCTAACACACTGCTGATCACTAGCAGTCCTTTGATCTGCTCTCATCCACCCACAGACCATCCTTCACGTGCCATGCAGTGCTGTGGGTGCTGGGATGCTTCTTGAGGACCATATTGGACAAAATTCCACCTGCAGAATCACGTTCTGTGTTTTCACGAGACCACAGACAGAGTCAAGTTTGAGACCGAAGTCATTGTTCATTTGCCCTGAGCAGATACAAGCAGGACAGAGGAGCCTGGTGAGCTGTAGTCCATGGGGTGTCAAAGAGTCAGACAAGATGAAGTGACTCAGCAGACATGCATTCACAGGCAATGGAAGGTGGGGAGATTACACGTTGTACATGACTGACCCCCAAATCCTCCATTTCCACACTCCCTTCCTACTGCCCTGTTCTTACCCATCTGGTTGTATGTAAACAGATCTGTCAGCATCCTTCTTTCCTTAGATGCCCTTCTGCACGGCCACAAACATGAGCAGACGCAGCCTTTCTGCAGCCTCACTCATTTTCCTGGACACCATTCTGGCCAGCATTCCGGGGGATGAAACCAGCATCCACGTCCAGAGTCAAGTTTCACTTTGAAACAGGATCCTTGTGGCTGTAGCGTGGAGAGTGGCCTCTAGGGGCCGAAGGGCAGAAACAGGGCTCTGGCAGACTGCTGAATTGTCCAGGTGAGCCATGCTGAAGTGCGTATCCATATTGTTGCCTGGATTGATCTCAGTTCATTAGAATAACAACTTGCTCTGTTGAGACTTCTGTGGAGGTATCATCACAAATCAGGATTCATTAAATCTTTAGGCATTTGTGATGTATTCACGCTTCTAACCCTTACCTCTCCTTGAGGTCTGGAAACAGGGGAAAGCAGAAGGTGAGAATTAAAACATACCTATGGCTGATTCATGTTGATGACTGACAGAAAACAACAAAATTCTGTAAAGTAATTATCCTACGTGAAAGATATATGAATTAAGAAAAAGAAAAAAACTCAACCTCCCAATCTGGTGTTCATTACCCAGGCAAACAACCTCCTTTCTAAGATTATATTAGAGTTTTGTTGGTCACTTTCTGCACATCATAAAAGACTCCCTTGATGCTGCCATCTCTTAGGAAATCCAATCATTTTAGGAGATAGGTTCCACGACTGGTTAGAAGACCAAATTAATACTTCTTGTATAAGTCAAAGTATCAGTATTCCTTCAATATTCCTTTATTCCAGTGCCCATGGCGTAAACAAAGTGGACATAGAGGGAGGTTTTCTTCCATGCCCTTCTCATTTAAACCATGACAGCTTCACACTGTGTTTTTCATAGTGGAAACTTTCAACTATACCCATGTACAGGTCATATATTATAAACTGGTGAACCATTGTCCAGCTCCAGTCATGATCAAAATATGGAGAATAACCTTAATGTGTATCTTTTGTTTTTGTCCCATTTGCAGCTAATCAGTGGAAACATGCCAATTCATGTATAAATATCAGTAATGATATGCAATTATTTACAATATTACCCTGTTGATCTGAAATTAACAACATGAATAATAATGTCCTGCAAAGCAGGATATGAAATGGCCTTTTCACATTCACACCCATACTACTCTCTATTGCAAACAAACTGCTATTTTCTGTATTTTACCTTTTAGGCCCAGCTGTGATGACCATCTTCGTATTTCACTGAGATCCTCCCATCACTACAGCCCTGTGGCTTGAGTCTGCCTGGAGCCTCCATTCATGGGTCCCTGCAAGGCCAAACTAAGCAGACACAGCTACAATGCCACATCCAGTTTCAGGCAGATTTTGTATATGGTAGCTAAAATGATAAGAACAAAGACTACAGTGGCACCCTCGCTGTGTTAAGACCCCTGCTGGTACTATCCTATCCTGGTTAAGACAGCAGGCAGGGCATAAAGAGAGGGGAAGGGCTGGGGAAAGAGGTGGAGCTCCGCAGGGTACACACTTCTCTAAACCTCCCACAGTGACTATTTTCCTCGCTGTCTCCTGGGAAAAGTGGCTGCAGTATCCTTAGAAATCATGGGCTGAGCATGTCCTCCAGGGGCCAGCTTGGGAAAAGGTCAGCCCTAGAAGCACCCTCCTGATAATATGAGTTTACTCTCATGCTCCCCTTTCTTAGGTGGGAAGAGTAAGTAAGCCAGCTACAGAGCAGGTCTGCAGTGCTCCTGTGTCACTTCCTTCTTGTTGGTCATTGTGATCCTGAGAGCACTGTGGTTGCTCATCTCAAGGATGAGGTCCTAGAAATGTACCCTAGGTCCTGTCCAGGTACAAAGTGTCCAGGTGGGACTTCAGAGGTTCAATCAGCAAGTTCCTCTTCTTTTGCATAGGCCATGGGAACTGGGCTCCCCTGAGATGCTGAAGTCCAAGGAGCACCCAGTCAGGGCTGCTCTCTGGCTGCTTGTGAGAATATTCAGCCTTTCCCTCTTGCTTCTCAACCCTATCTTCCTCAGCAGAAATCTGCCTGTTTCCTCTCCCATAGAACTACTTGCTTTACTCCTGCCTCATCCAGTTGGCTCTAACCACCATGAGACAAAGTCTTCCCTTTGTCCCTAGAATTTGCACAGCTCCACGTCCATAGGATACAGTCCATAAATATTGAAGTAAGGATGGAAACAATGCGGGAGAAAAGCTTCTCATGACTCAGTGAAAGTAGAGCCTGGGATGTGAATTCCTGACTCTTTCTGTAATCTTCTTCATCACTACAACCCCACCTTCATCCTCCACCCACCAGCACTTCGAGAGCCTTGGGTATGTGGCTGCCTGGATGCTGCCAGAGAGGCTGGGACCACCTCATTTCCTTGTAAATGTGATTGCCAGTCATGAAATCACATCCAAAATCTTTGATGCATCATCTGTGTTAGTATCAAGAAGATTTTCCTGGGTGGTGTTTGTTTGTTTGTGTTTTAGTGAAATTGAAATATCTGGGAATACTTGAAAAACACGCGAGTGTCTTCCTCTTGATTTTCAGCTGTTTGTCTTGCAGCAAGTCACTTTTATGTAGCTGTAGTTCAGTATCTTCATCTCTAATACAGGAATAATGATAGTTGATTGATAAGATCGTTAAAGAAGAACAAGCTATCTTTTTATCAACACTTCTTGTGTACCCACATGACAGGTCACCATTTTAAATGCCCTCCAGGACAAGTGAGTAATGTGAATGGAGTAATGTGAGGTGGAGGCAGGTGGACCATACGAAATGGTGGGGCTTGTGGAAGTTTGAGAGAATGCTCCCCTCCTGAGAAGAGAGCCGCATAAGGATATGTCACTAGTTTGCTCACTTTCTTTAAGGATTTTTAGGATTAGATGAATTATATGTTTCATGTGTCTAGGATAATGCCTGCTACAATGAAGAATTTAAGTTTTACCTGGAGTAATTACTCATTATTTTTATTATTACTACCACAAAGGACTTTGCCTCTATGGAGAGGAATATACGCCTGTTGCATCCATTCTTCCACAGCAAGCACATTATGTGGGCATTATCGGTCTCATGTGACACACAGGGTTCTGAGAGTTTTAAATCCTCAGGCACAAAGTTAGGAAAATGCAGAACTAGTACCCAAACCGAGGTTCAGTTTCCCCATCACCATTAAGGGAGAGAGCAGGAGGAATGGGGTGGCCACTGGTGTTCTTCCAAGGTCCCCTGAGGTCCACTTAGGCAGACAGCTCTCCTGTTGGTGAAACTAGATGACAGATGACTGTTGGTCATGCTGTGTATACAGGTTCAGCTCCCTCCTTCCTCTCTGCTCCCTCCCCTTACTTGCTTTTTGATGCATAAACAGAGTTATAGCCCAGGACGACATCACCCTCACCAGTAAGTTCCTGCCTGGACCAATGTCAGGGCCAGAGTTCCTTGGTTCCAAAAACCACTAGTGTGGAGTCCTAAGTTGTGGTTGGGTGGATTGCTGGTACTTCATCTTCCAAGGTTCTGAGATCCACTCGAGCCCCTGAGGCCCACTCTGGCAGGTAGCTCTCCTGTTATGTGAAACCAAGGGAGGGTAGTGGGTGGTCATGCTCTGGAGACATGTTTATGTCTCTACTTCCCTTCTCCCACTCCCTTTACTTTATTTCTACCCAGAATATAGGGTTTGTGGCCCAGTGGAGATTCCTTCCCCTGGTTCAACATCTGTTTGGACCAGTTCCATATAAATATCTTCTGTGTTCCAGTAGAGATGTTGCCACAACGTTTGTAGGAAGCTTACCTGTGTCATACCTGTTCTGAAAGAAATGGGGTTAATGTGAGAGCACTGACATATAGATATGAAGACAGCTGCCTCAGGCTGTAACGGAGGACCTGGCCTAACACACTGCTGATCACCTAGCAGTCCTTCGATCTGCTGTCATCCAGCCAAAAGCATCCTTCATGTGCCATGCAGTGCTTTAGGTGCTGGGATGCTTTTTGAGGATCATATTGGACAAAATTCCACCTGTAGAATCACATTCTGTGTTTTAATGAAACCACAGACAGAGTTAAGTTTGAAGAGTGAAGTCACTGTTCATTTGCCCTGAGCAGACACAGCAGGACAGAGGAGCCTGGGGAGCTGCAGTCTATGGGATGTCAAAGAGTCAGACAATACTAAGTGACTCAGCAGACACAAAAACACAGGAAGAAGCAGGAGAATGGGAGGTTTGGAGATTATACATTATATGTAACTGACCCAAAATCTTCCATTTCCACACTCCCCTGGTTCTGGCCTTTTCATACCCATCTACTGGGGGTGTAAACAGATCTGTGAACATCAATTTTTCCATAGACACCCTTCTGCAAGACTGCAAACATGAGCAGACTCTGCTTCTCTGCAGCTCTGCTCATTTTCATGAACACTGTTCTGGCCAGCATTCTGGGGGATGAAAACAGCAACCAGCTCTGGGGTACATCCCAGCTCACCTTTCCTCTACAGACTGGAGGGAAAGGAGGTGAGTGCATGGAAGGGGTGGGAAGAGGGAAGTGGAGGATGCTGCCAGCCCTCTCTGAATTTCGTCTGGGAAGTGAGCAGTTGAACTCCAGCACATTTCTTGACTCTCAAAATGTATCAATATGTGTTCTGCTTTTAATAAAATTATCCCACCTCATTTTACAAAATCATGAATTTCATCTTTAAGACTGTCTATCCTTAGTCTCTACCTTGTCCCTAAATGTCATTTAGAAGAGTAAAAAGATTCATATTTGATTTTTGTCTTGGTTCATGCCCCAGGAATCCAGAAACTCTTGGAATTTATTGTCTTTCTCTAAGTACTGAAATCTGTGAAGGATCAGACCTTAGATAGTATCTGTGCACACCTGGACTCCAGAATATGCCATCATATGATTAGAAGGTTAGAATTATCTGTCCCCAGCCTCTCTGGGGAAGAGAAAATGGATAATGAGTTCTATCAAGAATGGCCAAAAATTCAGTCATACTGACCACTTCAAACTGTCGATTAAAATTCATGAATACTGCATTCAGAGAATTCCAAAGGGGTAATATCATCAAGGTTTTGTAAGGGTGACTTGTTGTAAGGGTGGCTTGTTCTGAGATGGTGTGGAGGGTCAGCATTTCCTACTATCTTATGCTTCTCCTCCCTTTCACTTTCTAGGAGTTTTATATTTTATAATAGGGGACCATAAGTAGAGATTGGGAGGAGCTACCCCACATCCAAGGTAAGATGCAGCAGCTGCACTTTGCTTTAGCAGCCGTGAAGAGATACCCCACATCCAAAGTAAAAGAAAACCAAATGAGATGGTGGGCACTGAGAGAGGGCATCAGAGGGCAGACAGACTGAAACCAAAATCACAGACAGCTAGGCAATCTGATCACACAGACCACAGCCTTGTCTAACTCAATGAAAGTAACCCATGCCATGTGTGGCCACCCAAGATGGATGGGTCATGGTGGAGAGGTCTGACAGAATGTGGCCCACTGGAGAAGGGAATGGCAAACCACTCAGTATTCTTGCCTTGAGAACCCCATGAACAGTATGAAAAGGCAAAAATATAGGACACTAAAAGATGAACTCCCTAAGTCAGTAGGTGCCCAGTATGCTACTGGAGATCAGTGGAGAAATAACTTCAGAATGAATGAAAGGATGGAACCTAAACAAAAACAACATCCAGTTGTGGATGGGACTGGTGATAGAAGCAAGGTTTGATGCTGTAAAGAGCAATATTGCATAGGAACCTGGAATGTTGGGTCCATGAATCAAGGCAAATTGGAAGTGGTCAAACAGGAGATGACAAGAGTGAACATCGACATTATAGGAATAAGAGAACTAAGATGGATTGGAAAGGGTGAATTTAACTCAGATTACCATTATATCTACTACTATGGGCAGGAATCCCTTAGAAGAAATGAAGTAGCCATCATAGTCAACATAGTCCAAAATGCAGTACTTGGATGCAATCTCAAAAACGACAGAATGATCTCTGTTCGTTTCCAAGGCAAACCATTCAATATCACGGTAATCCAAGTCTATGCCCTGACCAGTAACGCTGAAGAAGCTGAAGTTGAACAGTTCTATGAAGACCGACAAGATCTTCTAGACTAACACCCCCAAAAGATGTCCTTATCATTATAAGGGATAACTTCATTATCCCTTATATCCCAGAATGAATATCATATCCCATATCCGAGAATGAATAACTTCATTCTTTCTGAAGTTATTTCTCCACTGATCTCCAGTAGCATACTGGGCACCTACCGACTTGGGGAGTTCATTTTTTAGTGTCCTATATTTTTGCCTTTTCATACTGTTCATGGGGTTCTCAAGGCAAGAATACCGAGTGGTTTGCCATTCCCTTCTCCAGTGGGCCACATTCTGTCAGACCTCTCCACCATGACCCGTCCATCTTGGGTGGCCCCACATGGCATGACTTAGTTTCACTGAGTTAGACAAGGCTGTGGTCTTGTGGAATGCAAAGTAGGAAGTCAAGAAACACCTGGAGTAACAGGCAAATTTGGCCTTGGAGTACAGAATGAAGCAGGGCAAAGGCTAATAGAGTTCTGTCAAGAGAACACACTGGTCATAGCAAACACCCTCTTCCAACAACACAAGAGAAGAATCTACACAAGAGAAGACTCTTGGAGAGTCTGATTTTGACACCAAAATCAGATTGATTATATTCTGTGCAGCCAAAGATGGAAAAGCTCTATACAGTCAGCAAAAACAAGACTAGGAGCTGACTGTGGCTCAGATCATGAACTCCTTATTTCTAAATTCAGACTGAAATTGAAGAAAGTGGAGAAAACCACTAGACCATTCAGGTATGACCTAAATCAAATCCCTTATGACTATACAGTGGAAGTGAGAAATAGATTTAAGGGACTAGATCTGATAGAGTGCCTGATGAACTATGGATGGAGGTTTGTGACACTGTACAGGAGACAGGAATGAAGACCATCCCCAAGAAAAAGAAATGCAAAAAAGCAAAATAGCTGTCTGAGGAGGCCTTACAAATAGCTGTGAAATAAGGGAAGTGAAAAGCAAAGGAGAAAAGGAAAGATATACCCATTTGAATGCAGAGTTCCAAAGAATAGCAAGGAGAGATAAGAAAGCCTTCCTCAGTGATCAGTGCAAAGAAACAGAGGAAAACAATAGAATGGGAAAGACTAGAGATCTCTTCAAGAAAATTAGAGATACCAAGGGAACATTCCTGCATAGATGGGCTCAATAAAGGACAGAAGTGTTATGGACCTAACAGAAGCAGAAGATATTAAGAAGAGGTGGCAAGAATACACAGAACTATACAAAAAGATCTTCACAACCCAGATAATCACGAAGGTGTGGTCACTCACTTAGAGCCAGACATCCTGGAATGTGAAGTCAAGTGGGCCTTAGAAAGCATCACTATGAACAAAGCTAGTGGAGGTGATGGAATTCCAGTTGAGCTCTTTCAAATCCTGAAAGATGATGCCTTGAAAGTGCTGCACTCATTATGCCAGCAAATTGGAAAACTCAGCAATGGCCACAGGATTGGAAAAGGTCAGTTTTCATTCCAATCCCAAAGAAAGGCAATGCCAAAGAATGCTCAAACTACTGCACAATTGCACTCATCTCACATGCTGGTAAAATAATGCTTAAAATTCTCCAAGCCAGGTTTCAGCAATACGTGAACCATGAACTTCCCAATGTTCAAGCTGGTTTTAGAAAAGGCAGAGGAAAAAAAAAAAAAGAAAGAAAAGGCAGAGGAACCAGAGATCAAATTGACAACATCTGCTGGATCATGGAAAAAGCAAGAGAGTTCCAGAAAAACATCTATTTCTGCTTTATTGGCTATGCCAAAGCCTTTAACTGTGTGGATCACAATAAACTGTGGAAAATTCTTCAAGAGATGGGAATACCAGACCACCTGACCTGCCTCTTGAGAAATCTGTATGCAGGTCAGGAAGCAACAGTTAGAACTGGACATGGAACAACAGACTGGTTCCAAATAGGAAAAGGAGTTCGTCCAGGCTGTATATTGTCACCATACTTATTTAACTTATATGCAGAATACATCATGAGAAATGCTGGGCTGGAGAAAGCACAAGCTGGAATCAGGATTGCTGGGAGAAATATCAATAACCTCGGATATGCAGATGACACCACCCTTATGGCAGAAAGTGAAGAGGAACTAAAAAGCCTCTTGATGAAAGTGAAAGAAGAGAGTGAAAAAGTTGGCTTAAAACTCAACATTCAGAAAACTAAGATCATGTCATCCAGTCCCATCACTTCATGGGAAATAGATGGGGAAACAGTGGAAACAGTGGCTGACTTTATTTTTCTGGGCTCCAAAATCAGTGCAGATTGCAGCCATGAAGTTAAAAGATGCTTATTTCTTGAAAGGCAAGTTATGACCAACCTAGATAGCATATTAAAAAGCAGAGACATTACTTTGCCAACAAAGGTCCATCTAGTCAAGGCTATGGTTTTTCCAGTGGTCATGTATGGATGTGAGAGTTGGACTATAAAGAAAGCTGAGCACAGAAGAATTGATGCTTTTGAACTATGGTGTTGGAGAAGACTCTTGAGAGTCCCTTGGACTGCAAGGAGATCCAACCAGTCCATCCTAAAGGAGATCAGTCCTGGGTGTTCATTGGAAGGGTTGATGTTGAAGCTGAAACTCCAATATTTGGCCACCCGATGCTAAGAGCTGACTCATTTGAAAAGACCCTGATGCTGGAAAGATTGAGGGCAGGAGGAGAAGGGGACGACAGAGGATGAGATGGTTGGATGGCATCACCGACTCAATGGACACGGGTTTGGGTGGACTCCAGGAGTTGGTGATGGACAGGGAGGCCTGGCGTGCTGTGGTTCATGGGGTCGCAATGAGTCGGACACGACTGAGTGACTGAACTGAACTGATAAGTAAAGGGTCCCCATTTCTGTGTGCAATTCTGATAACTTGCTCAACATGGGAGTTCAGTCAAAGAATATCTGAATTAACAGTCAGATGGTCACAGGTGTAAGTGACCCCAAGGCTTGTGATAAACACTTGAAGTGTGGGCCGACCTCAAGGATGGAACCCTCACCATGTGGGATATGGGTCACCTCTGAGGATTTAGTTTCAGAAGTGAATTGACTGCTGGATGCCCAGTGTGTGTGAGGGAATAGGTTGCTATTGGCAGAGACCCCACATGTTTGTTGTCAGGGACAAAACCCAGACTCACTGTTTTCTTCCATTTGTGTCTGGGGTGAGATTCAGGGAAAGGGGACTATAATATGTTGAACAGAGCATTTAGAACCCGTCAGTAGTTCTCTGCATTTTCAGAATTCCCAACAGAATCAGGGACTTGATTAAATGGGTTGTGACAGATTGTGTCTTGTCCTCATCCTACCACCTACATGCTGTGTGTCTTGCGATAATCTGATCTGCAACTTTTTCATGAGAGCAGGGGCACCAAATTTCTAGAGATTTTTGAAAGGGTTAATAGTTATGAGTACAAAGAATTCACACCTTTGTGGTCAGAAGTGTCCATTTTCCACCAAAAATTTTCATCTTAAAGACTTGCCAACCTACCTACCTTTCTTCACGACATATCCTGAAAATCATACGCATCAAATAATGATTATATCCCGGTGATGAAATTAATCAGAGAGTTGAGTGACAGTTGAGGGTCTTCTCTTCAGAGGCAATGGCAGACAGAAGAAGAAATGGAGTACTTTGTTGAGTTTGCTCTTAGGGCCAGGATTGCTTTCTCCAGGCTGGTACAATCTTAGTCAAGAATCAATGCCCTTCCCCTTGTGCCCCTATCAGACTACATTTTATTTTCCTATAATGATATAAATGACAGTTACATGCATAATTATATGAACAGGCCTCATCATCATAGAATAATTTTACTCTATCCACTCTCTTCAGTGATGGTGCACTTGGCATGAGTACAAAACAGGAGAGTCATTTACTTGAGAAATATTTATCCAAATGTATCTTTTTGATTCTGAGAGCATAGTCTTTAAGTAGGAAACAGCTATAAACAAAATATAGTAAAATAATATACACACAATAAAAGAGGGGAACACACAATAAAGTTGGGGGAAATCCTATGCCAGGTTATGATGAGTGTTGTGAAGAGAGAGACAGATGGGGATAAAGGAGGCTGGCAAGGGTCAGGGAAATGCTCTGTGATAAGGAGATTTTGGACAGATGCTTCCAAAAAAGTGTCTGAATGTTTGAGCAGCAGCCACGACCAGAGTGGCTGAGGCTGAGAGGGTTGAGGGACAGGGAAGTGGAGGAGATGAGACAGAGAGGGCCTGAGGACAAGTCATGGAGAGGCTTGTAGAACTTTAAGAATCAGAATTTGACTCTCAGAAAGCAAGGGGGTCACTGAGGGACGGGTCATGGGAGCCATGGGATAGGATTCACTTTGAAACAGGATCTTTGTTGCTGTAGCATGGAGAGCGGCTTCTAGGGGGCAAAGGGCCAAGGCAGAGGCCCCTGGGCGGGCTGCTGCATTTTCCAGGTGAGCCATGATAAAGGTGTATCCATTTTGTTGCCTGGATTGAACTCAGTACGTTAGAACTACATGAATCACTTGCTCTGTTGAGATTTCTGTGGCGGCTTCATCACAAATCAGGATTCATTCAGTCTTTAGCCATTTGTGATGTATTCACCATTCTAACCCTTGTCTCTCTGAGTTTTGGGGGAAGGAAAAGCAGAGGCTGGAATTAAAACCTATACCTATGGCTGATTCATGTTGATGTTTGACAGAAAGCAACAAAATTCTGTAAAGCAATTTTCCTTCAATTAAAAAATATATAAAAATAAAAACAAATCAACCACCAAATCAGCTGTTAGTTACACAAGCAAACAACCTCCTTTCTAAGGTTATGTCGAGGCTTTGCTGATTACCTCTCTCACATCATAAAAGACTCCCCTGGTGCTGTCACCTCTAAGGAAATCCAGTAGTTTTTGGTGCTCGGTTCCAGGACCAGTTAGAAGATCAAACTAATACTTCTTATATAAACCAGAAGATCAATATTCCCTCAATATT
The DNA here is from genome assembly GCF_029407905.1 of Bubalus kerabau. Lineage (NCBI taxonomy): Eukaryota > Metazoa > Chordata > Mammalia > Artiodactyla > Bovidae > Bubalus > Bubalus kerabau. Next base: position 74,584,343 of record NC_073636.1, read on the forward strand.
CCTTAATCCTAGTGCCCATGATGTAAACAAAGTGAACACAGTAGGAGGTTTTCTTCCATTTGTTCCTCCATTAAATCATGATGCCTCCACAGTTTCTTTTTTATACTGGAATCTTACAACTATATACATCTACAGATCACTGTATTATATGGAGAATATTCTTAATATGTACCTTTTTCTTGTTCTATTTGTAGCTAAGCAGTGGAAAAATGCCAAATCATGTATAAATGTCTGTAACAATATGTAATTGTTTACAATATTACTCTGTCAATCTGAAGCCTAAAAACATTAATAATAATGTACTACAAAGCAGGATATGAAATGGCCTTTTCACATTCACATCCATACCACTCTCTATTGCAAACAAACTGGTATTTTCTGTATTTCACCTTTTAGACCCAGCTGTAATGACCATCTTCCTATTTCACTGAGATCCTCCCATTCCTACAGCCTTGTGGCCTGACGTCTGTCTGTAGCCTCCATTCACGGGTCGCTGCAAGGCCAAACTAAGCAGACACAGTTACAATGTCACGTCCAGGTTCTGGCAGAGTTTTGGATATGGTACCTAAAATATTAAGAACAAAGACTACAGTGGTGGCCTTGCTGTTTTAAGACCCCTGCTGGTGCTGTCCTATCCTGGGTAAGACAGCAGGCAGGGCATGGGATAGGGGAAGGGCTGGGGAAAGAAGTGGAACTCAGGAGGGTACACAGTCCTCAAAACTTCACACAGTGACTATTTTCCTCACCGATTCCTGGGAGAAGTGGCTGCAGCATCCTTAGAAATCATGGGCTGATCAACATAATAAAAGCTATATATGACAAACCCACAGCAAACATTATCCTCAATGGTGAAAAACTGAAAGCAGTTCCTCTAAAGTCAGGAACAAGACAAGGGTGCCCACTCTCACCACTACTATTCAACATAGTTTTGGAAGTTTTGGCCACAGCAATCAGAGCAGAAAAAGAAATAAAAGGAATCCAAATTGGAAAAGAAGATGTAAAATTCTCACTGTTTTTAGATGACATGATCCTCTACATAGAAAACCCTAAAGACTCCACCAGAAAATTACTAGAGCTAATCAATGAATATAGTAAAGTTTCAGGATATAAAATCAACACACAGAAATCCCTTGCATTCCTATATAAGGAGAAAATAGAGAGAGAAATTAAGGAAACAATTCCATTCACCATTGCAATGAAAAGAATAAAATACTTAGGAATATATCTACCTAAAGAAACTAAAGACCTATATATAGAAAACTATAAAACACTGGTGAAAGAAATCAAAGAGGACACTAATAGATGGAGAAATATACTGTGTTCATGGATCAGAAGAATCAATATAGTGAAAATGAGTATACTTCCCAAAGCAGTTTATAGAGTCAATGCAATCTCTATCAAGCTACCAACGGTATTTTTCACAGAGCTAGAACAAATAATCTCACAATTTGTATGGAAATACAAAAACCCTCAAATAGCCAAAGCAATATTGAGAAAGAAGAATGGAACTGGAGGAATCAACCTGTCTGTCTTCAGGCTCTACTATAAAGCCACAGTCATCAAGACAGTATGGTACGGGCACAAAGTCAGAAATATAGATCAATGGAACAAAATATAAAGCCCAGAGATAAAACCCATGCACCTATGGACACCTATCTTTGGCAAAGGAGGCAAGAATATACAATGGATTAAAGACAATCTCTTTAACAAGTGGTGCTGGGAAAACTGGTCAACCACTTGTAAAAGAATGAAACTAGACCACTTTCTAACACCATACACAAAAATAAACTCAAAATGGATTAAAGATCTAAACGTAAGACCAGAAACTATAAAACTCCTAGAGGTGAACATAGGCAAAACACTCTCCGACATAAATCACAGCAGGATCCTCTATGACCCACCTCCCAGAATATTGGAAATAAAAGCAAAAATAAACAAATTGGACCTAATTAAAATTAAAAGCTTCTGCACAACAAAGGAAACTGTAAGCAAGGTGAAAAGACAGCCTTCAGAATGGGAGAAAATAATAGCAAATGAAGCAACTGACAAAGAATTAATCTCAAAAATATACAAGCAACTCCTGAAGCTCAATTCCAGAAAAATAAATGACCCAATCAAAAAATGGGCCAAAGGACTAAACAGACAGTTCTCCAAAGAAGACATACAGATGGCTAACAAATGCATGAAAAGATGCTCAACATCACTCATTATCAGAGAAATGCAAATCAAAACCACAATGAAGTGCCATTTTACGCCAGTCAGAATGGCAGCTATCCAAAAATCAACAAGAAATAAATGCTGGAGAGGGTGTGGAGAAAAGGGAACCCTCTTACACTGTGGGTGGGAATGCAAACTAGTACAGCCACTATGGAGAACAGTGTGGAGATTCCTTAAAAAACTGGAAATAGAACTGCCATATGACCCAGCAATCCCACTGCTGGGCATACACACCGAGGAAACCAGAATTGAAAGAGACACATGTACCCCAGTGTTCATCGCAGCACTGTTTATAATAGCCAGGACATGGAAGCAACCTAGATGTCCATCAGCAGACAAATGGATAAGAAAGCTGTGGTACATATACACAATGGAGTATTACTCAGTCATTAAAAAGAATACATTGGAATCAGTTCTAATGAGGTGGATAAAACTGGAGCCTATTATATAGAGTGAAGTAAGCCAGAAAGAAAAACACCAATACAGTATACTAATGCATATATATGGAATTTAGAAAGATGGTAACAATAACCCTGTATGCGAGACAGCAAAAGAGACACAAATGTATAGAACAGTCTTTTAGACTCTGTGGGAGAGGTCGAGGGTGGGATGATTTGGGAGCATGGCATTGAAACATGTATAATATCATATGTGAAATGAATCGTGAGTCCAGGTTTGAAGCATGATACAGGATGCATGGGCTGGTGCACTGAGATGACCCAGAGGGATGGTATGGGGAGGGATGTGGGAGGAGGGTTCAGGATGGGGAACACATGTACATCCATGGTGGATTCATGTTGATGTATTTCAAAACCAATACAATATTGTAAAGTAATTAGCCTCCAATCAAAATAAATGAGTTTATATTAAAAAAAAAAAAGAAATCATGGGCTGAGCATGTCCTCCAGGGGCCAGCTTGGCAAAAGGTCAGCCCTAGAAGCACCATCCTGATGATCTGAAGCTCACTCTCATGCTCTCCTTTCTTAGATGGGAAGAGTAATTCAGCCATGCCACAGACAGGTTGGTAGTGCTACTGAATTCCCCACGTCGGCTTCAAAAATTCACTTCTTTCTGGTGGTCACTGCGATCCTGGGAGGACTTGTTGCTCATTTTTAGGATGGCCTAGGTACTGACCAGGTACACAGTGTCCAGGTGTGGGGCTTCAGAGATTCAATCAGCAAATTCCTCTACTTTTGCAAAGGCCATGGGAACTGGGCTCCCCTGAGATGCTGAAGTCTAAGGAGCAGCCAGTCATGGCTTGTGAGAATGTTCAGGCTTTCCCTCTTGCTTCTCAACCCTACCTTCCTTAGCAGAAATCTGCCTCTTTTCTCTCTTCCATAGGACTACTTGCTTTACTCCTGTCTCATCCAGTTGGCTCTAAGCACCATGAGAGAAAGTCTTCTCTTTATCCCTAGAACTTTGCACAGCTCCAGGCACATAGGATACAGTCCATTAATATTGAAGTAAGGATGGAAATAATGCAGGAGAAAAGCTCTTCATGACTGCAGGAAAAGAAGAGCCTGGGATGTGAATTCCTGACTCTTGTTGTAATGTTTTTTGTCAATACATCCTCACCTTCATCCTCCATGCCAACAGCACCTTGAGAGCCTTGGGAACGTGGCTGCCTGGATGCTGCCAGAGAAGCTGGGACCATCTCATTTCCTTGTAAATGTTATTGCCATTCATGAAATCACATCCAAAATCTTTGATGCATCATCTGTGTTAGTATCAAGATTTGCCTGGGTGGTGTTGGTTTGTGTGTTAGTGAAACTGAAATATCTGGGAATACTTGAAAAACAGGCAAGTGTCTTCCTCCTGATTTTCAGCTGTTTGTCTTGCAGCAAGTCACTTTTCTGTAGCTGCAGTTCGGTATCTTCATCTCTAATACAGGAATAATGATAGTTGATTGATAAGATTGTTAAAGAGAAAGCTATCTTTTAATCAACACTTCCTGTGAGCCCACATGACAGGTCACAATTTTAAATGCCCTCCAGGACAAGTGCGTAATGTGAATGGAAGTATTTTGTGTGAGGTGGAGGCAGGGGGATCATGCAAAATGGTGGGGCTTGTGGAAGTTTGAGAGAATGCTCCCCTCCTGAGAAGAGAGCCGCATGAGGATATGTCACCAGTTTCCCCCACTCTTTAAGGATTTTTAGGATTAGATGAATTATGTTTCATGTATCTAGGATAATGACTGCTACAATGAAGAATTTAAATTTTACCTAGAGTAATATTACTACAAAAGACTTTGCCTTCTAGGGGGAAGGAATGCCTGTTGCATCCATTGCTTCCACAGCAACCACATCATGTGGGCATCATCGGTCTCATGTGACACCTGAAGACACAGGGTTCTGAGAGTTTTAAATCCTCAGGCACAAAGTTAGGAAAATGCAGAGCTGGTACCCAAACCAAGATCCCATGGCCCCATCGTCAGTGACAGAGAGAGCAGGAGGAATGGGGTGGCTACCAGTGTTTCCAAGTTCCCCTGATATCCACTCAGGCATACAGCTCTCCTGTTGGTGAAACCAGATGATAGATGACTGTGGGTCATGCTGTGGATACAGGTTCAGTTCCCTTCTTCCCCTCTGCTCCCTTCCCTTACTTGCTTTTTGATGCATCAACAGAGTTATAGCCCAGGATGACATCACCTTCACCAGCTAAGTTCCTGCCTGGACCAAAGTCAGGGCCAGGGTTCCTTGGTTCCAAAAACTACAGTGTAGAGTCCTGAGTTGTGGTTGGGGTAGATTGGTGGTAGGCAATCTTCCAGTTCCTGAGATTTACTCTAGCTTCTGAGGTCCACTCTGGCACATAGCTCTCCTGTTATGTGAAACCAGGCAAGGGGCAGTGGGTGTCATGCTCTGGAGACACATTATTCTTCTATTTCCATTCTGCCCATGCCCTTTCCTTTATTTCTATCCAGAATGTCAGGGTTTGTGGCTCAGATAGAGATGTTTTTCCCTGGCTCAACATTTCTTTGAACCAGTTCGAAGTAAATAACTTGTGTGTTCCAGTAGAGGTGCTGCCACAACGGTTGCAGGAAACTTACCTGTGTCATTCCAGTCCTCTGAAATAAATGGGGTTAATGTGAGAGCACTGACATGTAGATATGAAGACGGCTGCCTGAGGCTGTAAAGGAGGACCTGGCCTAACACACTGCTGATCACCTAGCAGTCCTTTGATCTGCTCTCATTCACCCACAGACCATCTTTCACGTGCCATGCAGCGCTCTAGGTGCTGGGATGCTTCTTGAGGACCATATTGGACAAAATTCCACCTGTAGATTCACTTTCTGTGTTTTCATGAGACCACAGAGAGAGTCAAATTTGAAGACTGAAGTTACTGTTCATTTGCCCTGAGCAGACACAAGCAGGACAGAGGAGCCTGGCGAGCTGCAGTCCATGGGGTGTCAAAGAGTCAGACAAGATGAAGTGATTGAGCAAATACACAAGCATAGGGAGAAACAGGACAATGGAATGTGGGGAGATTGCATGTTGTACATGCTATGCTAATGCTAAGTCGCTTCAGTCATGTCCGACTCTGTGCGACCCCAGAGAGGGGAGCCCACCAGGCTCCCCCGTCCATGGGATTCTCCAGGCAAAAACACTGGAGTGGGTTGCCATTTCCTTCTCCAATGCATGAAAGTGAAAAGTGAAAGTGAAGTCGCTCAGTCGTGTCCAACTCTTAGCGACCCCATGGACTGCAGCCTACCAGGCTCCTCCGCCCATGGGATTTTCCAGGCAAGAATACTGGAGTGGGGTGCCATTGCTTTCTCCGCATGTTGTACATGACTGACCCCAAATCCTCTATTTCCTCACTTCCCTCCTTCTCATCTGTTCTTACCCATCTGCTGGGGTGTAAACAGATCTGTGAACATCTCTTTCCATAGATGCCCTTCTGCAAGGTCACAAACATGAGCAGACTCTGCTTCTCTGAAGCCTTGCTCATTTTCCCTGGGCACCATTCTGGCCAGCATTCCAGGGAATGAAACTAGCAACCAGGTCTGGGGTACGTCCCAGGTCACCTATCCTCTATAGACTGGAGGGAAAGAAGGTGAGTGCATGGAAGGGGTGGGAATATGGGTATGGAGGATGCTGCCAGCCCTCTCTGGATTTCTTCTGGGAAGTGAGTAGTTGAACTCCAGTACATTTCTTGACTCTCAAAAAGTATCAATATGTGTTTTGCTTTTAATAAAATTATCCCACCTCATTTTACAAAATCATGAATTTCATTTCTGAGACCATCTATTCCTAGTCTCTACCTTGTCTCTAAATGCCATTTAGGATAGTTAAAATATCCATATTTGATCCTTATCCTGGTTTATGCCCCAGGAATCCGGAAACTCTTGAAATTTATTGTCTTTCTCTAAGTACTGAAATCTGTGAAGGATCAGACCTTAGATAGTATCTTTGCACACCTGGACTCCAGAATATGCCATCATATGATTGCTGCTGTTGCTGCTAAGTCGCTTCAGTCGTGTCCGATTCTGTGCGACCCCATAGATGGCAGCCCACCAGGCTCCTCTGTCCATGGGACTCTCCAGGCAAGAGTACTGGAGTGGGGTGCCATTGCCTTCTCCATCATATGATTAAAAGGTTAGAATTTTCAGTCCCCAGTCTTCTGGGGGAGAGAGAATGGATACTGAGTTCCATCGAGAAATGGCCAAAGATTCAGTCAAACTGACCACTTCAAACTGTCAATTAAAACCCTTGAACACTGCATTCAGAGACTTTAAGAGGGGTAATAACATCAATGGTTTAAGGGAGGAGTGTCTTGAGATGGCATGGACGCTCAGAATTTCCTTCTTCCTCTTTGCCTTATGCTTCTCCTCCCTTTTGCTGTCTTGGAGTTTTATTTTATTCAGTGTGGACTTTATATAAGAGGGGACCATAAGTAAAGGGTCCCCATTTCTGTGAGCGATCCTGATAACTTGTTCAGCATGGGAGTTGGGTCAAGCAATATCTGAATTAACAGTCAGTTGGCCACACGTGTAAATGACCCCAAGGCTTGTGATCAACACTTGGAAGTGTGGGCTGTCCTCAGGGATGGAGCCCTCACCATGTGGGGTCTGGGTCACCTCTGCAGATTTAGTGTCAAAAGTGAATAGACTGCTGGATGCCCAGTGGGTGTGGGGGAACTGGGTTCTGTTGGCAGACACCCCACATGTTTTTTGTCAGGGACAAAACCCAGACTCACTGTTTTCTTCCATTTGTGTCTCGGGTGAGATCCAGGGTAAGGGGACTATAATGTGCTGAACAGAGCATTTAGAACCCCTCAGTAGTTCTCTGCATTTTCAGAATTCCCGACAGAATCAGGGACTTGATTAAATGGGTTTTAACAGATTGTGTCTTGTCCTCATCCTACCACCTACATGCTGTGTGTCCTAGAATATTCCCATCTTCAGCTTTTTCATGAGAGCAGGGTTACCATGTTTTTACAGATTTCTAAAAGGATTACCAGTGGTGAGTACAAAGAATTTACACTTTTGTTGTCAGTTATGTCCATTTTCCAGCAAAAATTTTCATCTGAAAGTCTTGTCGACCTACCTAGTTTTCTCCATGACATACCCCCCCCCAAAAAAGTGTCAAATAATGATCATATCCCTGTGATGAAATTAAACAGAGAGTTGTATGACAGCTGAGGGTCTTCTCTTCAGAGGCAACTGCAGGCAGAGCAAGAAATGCCATACTTTGTTGAGTTTGCTCTTGGGGCCAAAATTGCTTTCCCCAGGCTGATATGATATTAGTCAAGACTGAATGCCCTTCCCCTTGCTCTTCTATCAGAGTATATTTTAATTTTCTATAATGATATACATGACAGTTGTACTCATATATATATATATATATGCCTCATTATCATAGAGATTAATAGGATTTTTACTCTATCCACTCTCTTCAGTGATGATACAGGCGTGAGTCTGAAACAGGAGAGTTATTTACTTGAGAAATACTTATCAAAATGTATCTTTTTGATTCTGAGAGCATAGTTTTTTCAGTAGGGGAACAACTCTAAACAAAATATAGGAAAATGATATACATACAATAATGGAGGGAAACACACAGTAAAGAGTGGGGAAAATCCTATGCCAGGTTATGATGAGTGCTGTGAAGAAAGAGAGTGATGGGGGTAAAGGTGGATGGCAAGCATCAGAGAAAGGCTCTGCGATAAGGAGGTTTTGATCAGCTCCTTCCAAAAAAGTGCCTGAAGTTTGAGCAGCAGCCAGGACCGGAGTGGCTGAGGCTGAGAGGGTTGAGGGGCAGGGGGGTGGATGAGTTGAGACAAGTTGGGACAAGTGGACAAGTTGAGACTTGCCGGGGGACAAATCATGAAGAGGCTTGTAGAATTTTAAGAATCAGAATACGACTCTCAGAAAGCTAGGGGGTCCCTGAGGGACGGGTCATGGAGCCATGGAATATGATTCACTTTGAAACAGGATGCTTGTGACTGTATTGTGGAGAGTGACCAGTAAACTCATGAGTGGTTATAAACTCGTGGACCATTGTCTAGCTCCAGTCTTGATCAACATATGGAGAATATCCTTAATATGTATCCTTTATTCTTGTTCTCGGAGAAGGCAATGGCAGCCCACTCCAGTACCCTTGCCTGGAAAATCTCATGGACAGAGGAGCCTGGTAGGCTGCAGTCCACGGGGTCGCTAAGAGTCGGACACGACTGAGCGATTTCGTTTTCACTTTTCGCTTTCATGCATTGGAGAAGGAGATGGCAACCACTCCAGTGTTCTTGCCTGGAGAATCCCAGGGACGGGGAGCCTGGTGGGCTGCCATCTATGGGATCGCACAGGGTCGGACACGACTGAAGTGACTTAGCAACAGCATTCTTGTTCTATTTGCAGCTAATCATTGGCAACATGCCAATTCATGTATAAATATTCAGTAATGATATGTAAATATTTACAATATTATCCTGTTGATCTGAATCCTAACAACATTAGTAATAATGTCCTACAAAGCAGGATATGAAAGGGCCTTTTCACATTCACAGCCCTGCACCCCTACCACTCTCTATTGCAAGCAAACTGGTATTTTCTTTAATTTTTAAAATTAATTTTAATTGGAGGCTAATTAACTTTACAATATTGTGGTGACTTTTGCCATACATTGACAAGAATCAGCCATGAATGTACATGTGTCCCCCCCGCCACCATCCTGAACCCACTCCCACCTCCCTCCTCAACCCATCCCTCTGAGTTTTCACACCCCTGCATCCCTACCACTCTCAGTGCAAACAAACTGATATTTTCTGTTGTTTGCCTTTTAGACCCAGCTATAATGAACATTGTCCTATTTCATGGAGATCCTCCCATTCCTACAGCCCTGTGGCCTGATGTCTGTCTGGAACTGCTGTACATAGGTCCCTACAAGGCCAAAATAAGCAGACACTTCTACATTGCCAAGTCCAGGTTTTAAGAGACCTTTGTATATGGTAGCTAAACTGTTAAAAATCGAAGACTACAATGGGGGCCAGGCTGTGTTAAGGCCCCAGAAGGTGATATCCTATCCTGTGTAAGACAGCAGGCAGGGCATGGGGAGAGGGCAAGGGCTAGGGGAAAAGGTGGAGCTCAGGAGGGTACACACTCCTCACAACTGCCCACAGCGACTATTTTCTTCGCTACCTCCCAGGAGAAGTGGATGCAGTGTCCTCAGAAGTTATGGGCTGAGCAAGTCCTCCAGGGACCAGCTTGGCAAAAGATCAGCTCTAGAAGCACTGTCATGGTAATCTGAGCTTACTCTTATCCTCCCCTTTCTTAGATGGGAAGAGTAAGTCAGCTACCTCCAGAGCAGTTCAGTAGTGCTACTGAGTCCCCCGCCTTGGCTTCAAAAATTCACTTCCTTCTTGGTGGTCATTGTGATCCTTAGAGGATTGTTGTTGCTCATTTATAGGAAGGCCTAGGTCCTATCCAGGTACACAGGGTCCAGGTTTGGGGCTTCAGAGATTCAATCTGCAAGTTCCTCTCTTTTGCAGAGGTCATGGAAACTGGTCTACCCTGAGAAGCTGAAGTCCAAGGAGCACCCGGTCAGGGCTGAGCTCTGATTGCTTGTGACAATATTCAACCTTTCCTTCTTGCTTCTCAACTAAACCTTCCTCAGCTGAAATCTACCTCTTTCCTCTCTCCCATATGAGTACTTGCTTTACTTCTGTCTCAATTAGTTGGCTCTAAGCACCATGAGAGCAAGTCTTCCCTTTATCCCTAGAATTTTGCACAGCTCCAGGCACAAAGGATACAGTCCATGAATATTAAAGTACAGATGGAAACAATGCAGGAGAAAAGCTCCTCCAGTCTGGAGTGAACGTGGAGCCTGAAATCTGAATTCCTGATTCTTGCTGTAATCTTCTCCATCACTGCATCCTCACCTTCATCCTCCACCCCACCAGCACTTTGAAAGCCTTGGGAACGTGGCTGCCTGGATGCTGCCAGAGAGGCTGGGACCACCTGATATTCTTGCAAATATGATGTGACATTCATGAAGTCATGCCCAAAATCTTTGATGCATCATCTGTGTTAATACCAAATAGATTTTCCTGAGTGGTGTTCATATGTTTGTTTGTTAGTGATTTTAAAATGTCTGGTGACACTTGACAAACAGCCAAATGTCTTTCTCCTGATTTTCAGCTGTTTGTCTTCCAGAAAGTTATTTTTCCATAGCTGTAGTTCGGTATCTTCATCTCTGAAAAAGGAATAATGATAGTTAATTGATAATATTGTTAAAGAAGAGCAAGCTATCTTTTTATCAACACTTACCATGAACCCACCTCACAGGTCACAATTTTAAATGCCCTCCAGGACAAGTGAGTAATGTTCATGGAAGTATTTGGAGTCAGGTGGAGGCAGGTGGACCATAGGAAATGCTGGGGATGTTTGAAACTGGAGAGAATGCGCCCCTCCTGAGAAGAGAGCCACTCTTGTTAGCTTAGTTCAGGGTTTTGAAAGTGTGGTCCCTTGAGCAGCACCCTCAGTGTCTTGGAAACCTTGTTGATGCAGCTACTCAGGTCCCACCATGTGCTACTGAATCCAAAGTCTTGGGGTGAAGATCTCAAATCTGTGTTTGGCCAAATGGTTAAGGGATTCTGATGCTCACTCACACTGAGACTCATGGTCCTTATTAAATACCAGGACTATGATGCCAGTTGGGTTACTTGTCCTGCACTGATAGAAAATTTTTAAATTAAATCTCCCACTGTGAAGTCTTATAAATGCCTAAAATTGTAAAATCACCTCTGTGAGCTTATATTACATATAGTCTAGCCAGACTTGCAACCTCTAGTTTACGCTCCCTTTTAATCTTGGACATAATTTAAAAAAAATACACCATGGGGCTCAAAAAGTCAGGTGCTCTGTATCATGTAGCAAGAAAACAATCACCCATTACTCAGATGTGAAAGTACCTCTCCCATGGCACAGCATCTGAAATATCTAAAATCTTATCTCTGCCCCGGGTGCATTCCATCCATTTGAAGATGTGGCCTTAGATAGCATGGAATTGAAGATTCCCATTATTCAGATGGAGATACTGAGGAACAGAAGCAGAGATATGACCTGGGATCCCAGAGGGTTGGCATCACTTGTCTTCATCCAGTGTATATCCACTGTTTGTTCCTGTCCTGCAATTTCTCTAAAGAGGCCTGCCTGCAGGGGTCAACGAGGTTTCTAATTAGAGACCACACTTACATGAGCAGGGAGCATGGAGGTGGAGTCAGAACTGGCCCATCAGGGGGCTTGCAGGACTGGGGGCATCTAATTTTGACCAGAGTAAGGAGGACCGGGAGAGGAGAACAATGGGAAAAAAAGACATACCAATGAGAGAGGAGAGGGGAGAAAAGAGGAGTTTCTTTTGGGGAGAGCCTCAGCCACTCTGTGGTCTCAGATGCAGACATTGAGGCAGAAAGAGGGGCAGGGCCAGAGTGCCTCCTGAATGTGAATCCTTGTTGTACCATCTGTGGGTTGTGTGTCCTGAGCAAGTGGCATTACCTATCTGAGTCTCTCCTTTCTGCTTGACACTGTGGTATGAGAATCCCAGATATTGTAGGATTGACATGAGGCTAAATGAAATCATGCACGTGGAATGTCTCAGGACAGAAGGACCCTCCACTCACAGTGGCTTCTTTTGTGAGTTGCCCACTCCTGATGCACATGTGTACTAAGCCAGCTTGGTATTGAGAGCTCCTGCCATTCTAATGGTGTTCTATGTTTGTAACTACAAGTAATAAACAAGAGTGAGTGAAGGGATGGTGGGTGTGACATGTGTGCCCTCTAATTTACAGCTTGCAATGCAGCAGAGTGCATGTGCACAGACTCTAAGTCAGATTGCTGGGCCCAAATCCTCTCTACAAGCTACGATCTAAACAAATTACTTTATTTCTTGTTATCTCAGGTACCTCCTCAGTAACATGCAGATATGTCAACAGTTTCTCCCCCTTTCTTTAAAGATTTCTTAGGATTAGATGAATTCTATGTTTCATGTGTCTAGAATAATGCCTGCTACAATGAAGAATTTAAATTTTAATTAGAGTAATTACTCATTGCTGTTATTGTTACTACTACAAAGACTTTGACTTCTAGGGAGAAGGAATATATGCCTGTTGCATCCATTGCTTCCACGGCAACCACATGAGTGTGCTACATGGATCTCAGGTAACACCTGAAGACACGGGGTTCTGAGAGGCTTAAACCCTCAGGCACAGTGTTAGGAAAATGCAGAGCTGGTACCCAAAATGAGGTCCTATGTCCCCATTGCCATTGAGGGAGAGAGCAGGAGGAAGGGGGTGGCTATTGGTGGTCTTCTGAGGTCCCCTGATGTCCACTCAGGCAGACAGCTCATTCCTGTTCGTGAAACCAGATGACGGGTGACTGTTGGTACATGTTCAGCTCCCTGCTTCCCTTCATCCACAGAAATTAAAAGACATGGGCTTCTCTGAGCTGAATTTGGGGAGGGTTTCAGAAAGCTGGATTTGTCTGGATGGATGATGTTTAGGAAGTGGAGTAGTTCTCTGAGTATCTTAATCTTAACTTTAAGAAGGAAAGACTAGATAGAGGTTTGAGCTGTACCTGGCCAAGAAATAACACTCACACAAGATAAGATGTTTGATCATATTGGTGATTTGTGTAATGTAGCTCTTTTGCTCAGTGCTCAAGCATGATTATCCAATATCTTATTTTTGTCTAGAACTTTCACCAACCCAGTATAGTCTCATCTGATGTTGAAGCTTTGTAAAATGTTTATGTTGAGCAGGAGAACAGAAGGGCTGTTGGTGGTACCAGCTCAGGTCTTGGAACTCAGAGGTTGCTTTTCTCTTTCTCTATCAATCTCAAAGTATCGTGATGAGAGTGAAAGAGATGTATTTGTTAAATGCTTTGTTCAAATGTTAGCAGAGTAACCATTTAATGAATGTCAGATATGATAATAGTGATAGTAATACCATATTGTTGCTGTTGTTCAGCCACCCAGGTGTGTCCCACTCTTTGAGACCCCATGGAGAGCAGCACACCAGGCCTCCCTGTCTCTCACCATCACCCAAGTCTGCCCAAGTTCATGTCCATTGCATCGGTGATGCCATCCAGTAATCTCTTTCTCTGACACCCTCTTCTCCTTCTGCCCTCAATCTTTTCCAGCATCAAGGACTTTTCCAATGAGTTGGCTGTTCACATCAGATGATCAAAATACTGGAGCTTCAGCTTCACCATCAGACCTTCCAATGAGTATTCAGGGTTCATTTCCCTTAAGATTGACTAGTTTGATCTTTTTGCTGTCTAAGGGACCTCAGGAGTGTTCTCCAGCACCACAGTTCCAAAGCATCAATTCTTCGGCACTCTGCCTTCTTTCTGGTCCAGATCTCACAAGCTTATGTGACCAATGAGAAGACCATAGACTTGACTATATGGAACTTTTTGGCAGAGTGATGTCTCTACTTTTCAACACACTGTCTAGGTTTGTCATAGCTTTGCTAAAAAGAAGCAATCTTCTTCTGATTTCACACCTGCAGTCACCAACCACAGTGATTTTATAGCCTAATTAGGGTAAATCTGTCACTACTTACACCTTTTACCCTTCTATTTGCCATGAAATAATGGCAGATTCCATGATCTTAGCTTTTTAACTATTTAGTTGATGAAACCAGATGAGGGACAACTGTGGGTCATGCTGTGAATATATGATCAGCCCCCTGCTTCTCCTCAGTCTCTCCCCTTATTCGTTTTTTGATGCATAAACAGGGTTAGAGCCCAGGTTGACTTCACCTTCACCAGCTAAGTTCCTGCCTGGACAAATGCCTGGTAAAGTGCATGTGTCCATTCACGGGAGAAGTTGTGGCAATGGTTGTAGGAAGGTGACCTGTATCACACCTGTCATCTGAGGTAGGTGAGGGGGGTCAGGGCATTGAGATCCAGGTGAGATGACTCATGCAGAAGGCTGAAATGGAGAACCTGGGCTAACACATTGCTAGTCACTTATCTGTCTTCTGATCTACTCTCAACCACTTACTTATCATCCATCACATGCCAGGCACTGCTCGAGGGGCTGGGATGCTCCCTCCATCTGTCTGATCACAATCTGTGTTTACATGAGACCCACAGGCATCATCAAGTCTGAGAATTGTTCTTACTGGATATTTGACCCCTGCAGACAGAAGCAGGAGGCATGGTTAGGTAGGGAGATTACGCAATAAACAGGACTGACCCAACTCCTCCCCTTGCCCACCCACCTCCTCATCACCTGATCCCACCCCTCAGCCAGCATATTAAAAGCTCAGTCTGTCTGTCCTCAGCATCCTCAGGAGCCCTCCTGGAAGGCTACCAAGATGAGACGGTTCTGCCTCTCTGCAGCCCTTCTCGTCCTCCTGGTTATCCTGGTGGACAGCACCCCGCTGAATATACACCATATCCAGGATGAAGGTAGGTCCAGCCTCACCTCTCTTCTACAGCTTACGGGAAAACAATGGAAGTCCATGAAAGTGGGTGGGGCAGGTGTGGATTGGGTGCTGCTAATCATCTTTGGATTTCTCTGCCATGCTGGCCAGGATTTTTGTTTGTTTCTTTGGTTTTGGCAGCACTGGTCTTCCTCCCTATTCAAGGGTATTCTCTAGTTCTGGAGTCTTCTCTCTGGTTGCAGGGTGTGGAATCTCGTTGGGGTGGCTTCTCTTGTTGCAGATCAGGGGCTCTAGGCATCTGGGCTCAGTAGTTGCAGTTCACCTTCTTAGTTGCCACAAGGCAAATGGAATCGTCACAACAAGGGATAGAACCCAAGTCCTGTGCATTAGCATGTGGATTCTTTTCTATTGGACTACCAGGGAAGTCTTTAGTTGCAGACTTTTAACTCCACTGATATCATGACTCTCATGAGGATATTTATTAAAATTTTGTATTTATTAGAATTTTATATATATATATATATATATATATATATATATATGTCTCAAAATTCTGCCAGATCAGGGACCCCATTTCTGAGAATCTCTATTCTTGTTCCCTGCCATGTCTGTGAACCTCGCTGTAGTGCAGTAATAAAAGTAAGTAAAGTGAAAGTCGTTCAGCCGTGTCCAACTCTTTGAGACCCCATGAACTCTATCATCCATGGGATTCTCCAGGCCAGAATACTGGAATGGGATCCCTTTGCCTTCTACAGGGGATCTTTCAAACACAGGGATTGAACCCAGGTCTTCCGCATTGCTGGTGGATTCTTTACCAGCTGAGCCACCAGGGAAACCCTGTGTAGTAATAAAAAGCTTAAAATTTGAACCGTCTCTTAGCTAATGGCCCAGGTCTCCTAAAACTCTTGCAGTTTCCTTACTTTAGATGTTATGAGATGAGTAACAAAAGGCAGCTCAAGGTAACCTTGAGGTGTGGTTTGTGTCCAAGAAACCACAAGCACCCATTTAATGTTTACAGTTTTCAACAGCTGCCACTCCAGCACCTCTGAAGAGAAGGGAGGAAACTGAAAGTGAGATCAGTCACAGTGGCTGATACTCCAGCCAACATGCCTGCTTAGTGAACCCTAGGAAGAAATACATAAGAACTGGGCTCAGAGAGCCTGTGGGTTGGCGAATATAGGAAGTTGAAGTGAGGGTGCTGTGCTCACTAGGGCACAGAGGCTGGGGACATCCTCCTCTCCCTTTGCCCTGCACATCTCTTCCATTTTGCTGCCTTAAGTTATATTTTGTACATTAATCTGGGAATAGTAAGCAATGCTTTCCCAAAGTTCAGCCACCGGTTCTGTTGAGTTGTTGAATTTGAAGTTGGGGTCATAGACTTGCCTGCCCCTCCATTTTAGTTATTTGGTCACAAGCATGATTGACTCAGGACCTCATGGCTGGCATCTGAACTGAGGACAGTCTTGAGCCCCCAACCTTCAGAATCTGCAGTAACTCCATCGATTCCCATCAGAAGTAAATGGACTTGTTGAACACCCAGTGGGTGTTTGGGGAATTGGCTGCTGTTGGTAGAGACACCACATATTTGGTGTGAGGGAAAAACCCAGAATCACTCTCCCCTGTGACTGGCGGTTCAGGTGATGCTTCAAAGAGGGGGAGCAATGGAAGTACATATTGCACCCATAAGTTGTTTCCAGTTATCTGTATTTTCAGAGTTCCTGGGATAATCAAGGACTGTATCAAATAGGTTGTAACATGCCAGAATCTTGTCCTGGCCCTGAAACACACATGCCATGTCCTGGGGCAAGTCATCTGCAATTTTCTCATCAGAACAGGGGATACATATTACATGGCTTTTGAAAAGATCACCAGTAATTAAAATAAAAATTGAATTACATTTCATGGTGAATTTTGTGCATGCTCCGCCAAGATGTGTTACTCTAAAAAAATTTCTTTAACTATTTAGTTTGGGAAACAAAGAATATTTATGTGTCAGATAATGAGTATTCCTCTATCTGAAAAATAATCAGAAAGACCTGGGATGAATTGTCTGCAGGAAATGTAAGAAACAACCAGTTGAATGTTGATTCCTGATACTAAAGCTGAGACATTATTAGGAAAGTCTCCAGGCCCTTTCCCATGTTCCCTTTTGACTATTGTGTATTATCCATATGTTTTCCCTTCTTTGTACATTGTTGACTACTATTTTATTATCCATATTTGACCCTTGTTTTAGTTCATAAACCAGGCATCCTAAAACTCTTGGAATTTACTGTCTTTCATAGGTCCGGAGACAAACCACACACAGGAACTTGAGACGCGTTCAGTAGTAAATGTGGTTAAAAGTGTCCTCGGCGGTGTGATTACAGGTTTGAGCTTTCTGCACTTCTGGGGAAAGGACAGGACACTGAGATTGGGAACAGTCCCCACTGGCCAATGATTCAAGCAAAATACCTGTTTGATGAAACCTCAAGAAGAATCCATAAATGTGGGCATTCAGAGAGCTTCTGGGGTGTTAAAACAGGGAGGGTGGTGATGTCAGGGTCCTGTGTTCTCTAGGACATGGAGGCTCCCCACAACTCCACTTCCACTTTGCCTTGCACATCTACTCATTTTGGTGTGCCTAGAATTATCCTTAATAGCAAGGTGTGATCCCTATGTGAGTGGTCTTCCTGAGTTTGGTCATCAGATTAACTGAGTTATTGAACTCGGAGTTGGGGTAACGGAACTTCCCAGTTTTAGACACTTTGTCAAATCATGAGGGATGGGCACACATGGCTCGCATTTGAACTGAGGACAGTTCTGAGACATCAACATGCAGAATGTATGTTAACTCCCCCAATTTCCTATCTGAATTAAATTGCGTTGTTGCACACCCAGTGGGTGTTTGGGGAATTGAATGTTGTTTCGAGAGACACCACATATTTGGTGTCAAGGAAACCCAACTCACTCTCCCTTGTGCTTTGGGAGCTCAGGTGATTGCTGGGCCAGGGGAGTAATGAAAGTAGGACACTGCACCCAGAAGCTGTCACCAGTTACCGGTATTTTCAGAGTTCCTGGCAGAATAGGATAGTGTATCAACTGGGTTGTATCTTGTTCAGACCCTGTCATCCTCATGCCATGTGTCCTCCAGCAGGTCATCCATAGTCCTCATCTGAACAGCAGATAAGTGCTGCATGAGTTCTTGGAACATATTACGAGTCATAAATATAAACAGCTTATTCACATTTCATGGCCATGCTTGGTCATTTTACACTAGGATATGTTCATGAACGATTTCTCTACCTGATACTAGGGGCCAAAAGAAAGAATATTTATGGGCCAAGTAATAATTATCCCTCTATTTAAAATTTAATCACACAGACCTGGACCACTGAGAAATGTTGGGAAAGCATAAAACCCACCCTTTGTGTGGTTGGCTCATGGGGCCAAGGCTTGTACAATATTAGACAATTCTCCAGGCCTTTTTCTTTGTCCCATTTGAATATCATTTTATTGTTCATATTTGAATGTTGTCCTGGTTCATGGTCCAATATTCCTGAAAATTTTGAAATCTCTGTCTTTCACAGGTACTAAGATTATTGGAAATGGAGCCAGTGTACTGACAGGATTGGCTGAAATAATCAACAAAGCACTTAAAGGTTAGGACTTTCTGCACCTCTGGGGAGAGAAAAGGGCACTGAGACTGAGATCAGTCACCACTGGCTGATGATTCAACACATATGACTATTGACTGAAACTTCATATAAAGCCATAAATATTGGCTCAGTGAGCTTATGAGGTGGGAGGAAATGGTTGTGAGGTGATGGTGCTCTGCTCAGGAGGGCATGGACACTCTGTCCAACCCCATTCCTCCTGTGCCATAAAGATTTCCTCCATTTCACTGTTTCCGAGATTTTTCCTGGACATTAATCTGAGAAAGGTCATTAAGAGTTTTCCTGAGTATGGGGACTGGTTCGATGGAGTTTTTAAGCATAGAGGTGGAGTCATGGAAATTTCAGGTTTAAGTCACTTGGTCAGGAAGATGATAATTTGAGAAGACATGGTGGGCATCTGAAGTTAAGCCAGTCTTCCTATCCCAAACTGTCATCGGCACTAACTCCACAGATGTGGTATCAGAAATCAATTGAGAGTGGGCAGCCAACTGGGTGTTAGGAATTGGGTGGTTGGTGGAAAAACCACGTATTTGGTGTCAGGAAAAAACCCAGACTCACCCTCTCCTATGATGTGAGGGCTCAGGTGAGGCTTGGGGAGAGGTGAGTGGTAAAAGTAAGACCCAGGACCTGGAAACTCTGCCGAGTTCTCTGTATTGTTGAGTTCCTAGCTAATCAATAGTGTATTATATGGGTTGTGACGTCATTGTATCTTGTCTTGACCAGGCAAAAACCACATGCTTATTCCTGGGCAAGTCATCAGCAGTTTCCTCATCTGAACAGGGGAAACATGTTACATGAGTTCTTAGAACAGATGACGAGTTATGAATAGAAAGACTTTATTCACGTGTCACGAACAGATTTGTCCATTTCCCACCATAATGTGTTAATCTGAAAAAGAAGTTCTCTACATACTTGCTGTGGCCAAATAATAATATTCCTCTGTCAAACAATGTTTATTCCAGTATTATTAAGATAATACTGGACCAGGCTGAAAATTTACTTCTGAAACTTACTCTCTTTCATAGGTCAGGTGATGATTTCGGGAATACAATTCGATAACCATACACAAGAGGAACTGCCAACGCTCGAGATTGAATACTCAACACTCAGTGAGGAGATCAAAGGTTTGTAGTGTCTGCACCTTGGGGAAGAGGGAAGGGCACTGAGATTCAGATCAATGATCAAGACCAATGATTCAATCAATAAGTATCTTTCTTGAAACCTCAACAGTGCATAAATATTTCATGGTGAATTTTGTGCATGTTCTGCCAAGATGTATTAATCTTAAAAATTTCTTTACCTACTTATTTGGGCCACAAAGAATATTTGGGTGTCAAATAATGAGCATTATTCTATCAAAATATAATTAGAGCAAGCTGGGATGAATGTTCTGCAGGGAATATAAGAAACAGCCCTGTGTAGGTTGACTCCTGATACCAAAGCTGAGACATTATTAGGAAAGTTTCCAGGCCCATTCCCACATTCTGTTTTGACTATCGTGTATTATCCATAGTTGTTCCCTCATTTGTCCAGTGTTGATGACTATTTTATTATCCATATTTGATCCTTGTTTTTAGTCCATGGACCAGGCCTCCTGCAACTCTTGGATTTATTGTCTTTCCTAGGTGTGGAGACAATCCATAAACAGGGCATTGAGAAGCGTGCAGTACTACCCGTGGTTAAAGGTATCCTCGGCGGTGTGCTTAAAGGTTTGTTCTTCCTGTAGCTCTGGGGAGAGGAGAGAGCACTGAGACTGGGAACAGTCCTCACTGGCCCATGAGTCAATCAAAATTCCTATTTAGTGAAACCACAAGAAGAATCCACAAATGTGGGGATTCAGAGAGCCTCTGGGCTGTTAAAACAGGGAGGGTGGTGATGTGACTGTCTTCTGAGTTTGGTCATGAGATTAACTGAGTTATTGAACCTGGGGGTGGGTTAATGGAACTTCCCAGTTTTAGACACTTTGCAAAATAATGACGAATGGGCACACATGGTTGGTTCCTGAACTTGGGACAATTCTGAGACTCAACATGCAGAATGCATGTTACCTCCCCCAATTTCCTCTCTGAATTAAATTGCATTGTTACACACCCCATGGGTGTTTGGATAACTGGATGTTGTTTTGAGAGACACCACATATTTGGTGTCAAGGAAACCCAACTCACTCTCCCTTGTGTTTTGCAGCTCAGGTGAGTGCTGGGCCAGGGGAGTAATGAAAGTGGGACACTGCCCCCAGAAGCTGTTACCAACATCAGTGTTTTCAGAGTTCAGGGCAAAATAGGAGAGTATATTTAGTGGGTTGTGACAGGGTGTATCTTGTTCAGACCCTGTCACCCTCAAACCATGTGTCCTCTGGCAAGTCATGTATAGTCCTCATCTGAACAGCAGATAAGTGCTGCATGAGTTCTGGGAACATATTATGAGTCATAAATATAAAAAGCTTATTCACATTTCATGGCCATGTTTGGTCATTTTACACCAGGAAATGTTCCTGAAACATTTCTGTACCTACTTACTTGGGGCCAGAAAGAACGAATATTTATGGGACAATAATGAATTGATGCTTTTGAACTGTGGTGTTGGAGAAGACTCTTGAGAGTCCCTTGGACTGCAAGGAGATCCAACCAGTCCATTCTGAAGGAGATCAGCCCTGGGATTTCTTTGGAAGGAATGATGCTGAAGCTGAAACTCCAGTACTTTGGCCACCTCATGTGAAGAGTTGACTCATTGGAAAAGACTCTGATGCTGGGAGGGATTGGGGGCAGGAGGAGAAGGGGATGACAGAGGATGAGATGGCTGGATAACATCACTGACTCGATGGACGTGAGTCTGAGTGAACTCCGGGAGTTGGTGATGGACAGGGAGGCCTGGCGTGCTGCGATTCATGGGGTCTCAAAGAGTCAGACACGACTGAGTGACTGAACTGATCTGATCTGAATGATTATCCATCTATTTAAAAATTAATCAAACAGACCTGGACCACTGAGAACAGCAATTGTGAGGAAAGCATGAAACCCAGGCCTTGTGTGGTTGGTTCATGGACCAAGGCTTGTAGAATATTAGAAAAATTTCCTTGCCTTTCCTCTGTCTTACATTTTCCTATTGCTTTATTTTTCATATGTGAACATTGTCCTGGATCACGGTACAATATTCCTGAAATGTTTGTCTTTCCTAGGTGTCAAGATTTTTGGAAAGGGAGCCAGTATACTAACAGGATTGGCTGAAATCGTCAAGAAAGCACTTAAAGGTTAGGACTTTCTGCTCCTCTGGGGAGAGAGGAGGGCACTGAGCCTGAGGTCAGTCACCACTGGCTGACGATTCAATACATACGACTCTTGAGTAAAACCTCAATACAAATCCATAAATATTGGCTCAGAGAGCTTATCAGGTGGGGCTAAATGGTCATGAGTTGAGAGTGCTCTGCTCAGAAGGGCACCCAACTCCACTACACCTGCGCCCTACAGATCTCCTCCATTTCAGTGTTTCTGTGTTTTTTCCTGTACGTTACTCTGAGAACAGTGATTAAGAGTTTTCCTGAGTTTGTTCACTGGTTTGATTGGGTTTCTGAGCATGGAGGTAGAGAGGAAATTTAAAGTTTCAGTCACTTGTTCAGAAAGTTGATAACTCGAGAACACATGGCTGGCACTAAAGTCTGGGCAGTCTCGATACCTCAACTTGTGGCATCAGCACCAACTCCACAGATATGGTATCCAAGGTCAATGGACACTGGGTGGCCTGTTGGGTGTTAGGAATGGATGGTTGTGGAAAAACCACATATTTGGTGTCAGGAAAAAACCCAGACTCACCCTCCCCTGTGATTTGATGGCTCAGGTGAGACTTGGGGAGCGGTGAGTAGTGAAAGTAATCCCCTGGACCTGGAAACTCTCACCCGTTCTCTGTATTGTCAAGTTCCTAGCCAATCAATAGTGTATCATATGGGTTGTGACGTCATCGTATATTGTCTTGACCAGACAACCCACATGCTTATTCCTGGGGAAATCATCTGGAGTTTCCTCATCTGAACAGGGGAAACATGTTACATTAGTTCTTAGAACAGATGAAGAGTTATGAAAGAAAAGACTTTATTCATGTGTCATGACCTGATTTGTCCATTTTCCAACACAATGTGTTGAGCTGAAAAAGAAATTCTCTACCTACTTGCTGTGGCCAAGTAAAAATATTTCTTTATCAAATAATGTTATTCTTGTATTATTAAGAGTAATCAAAGATCTGAACCGGGGAGCAGCTCCAGGGAAAGCAAGTAACATAGCCCTTGTGGGGTAGCCTGTGGGAACAAGGTTGATACAATATAAGGAAAGTCTCCAGGCCCTTTTCTTGTTGTCTTTTGACTGGTATTTTCTTATCCATGTTTGTTCCTTTTCTTGTTTCACGGACCAGGCCTCCTGAAACTCTTGAAATTTACTCTCTTTCATAGGTCAGGTGATGATTTCCGGGATACAGTTCGATAACCACACGCCAGAGGAATTGCCAACACTCGAGATTGAATACTCAACACTCAGTGAGGAGAATGAAGGTTTGTAGTTTCGAACCTCGCAAAAGAGGGAAGGGCACTGAGATTCAGATCAATGATCAACGACCAATGATTCAATCAATAAGCCTGTTTGTTGAAACCTCAACAGTGCATAAATATTCCATGGTGAATTTAGTGTATGTTCTGCCAATATGCATTCATCTCAAAAGATTTCTTTACCTACTTACTGTGGGCCACAAAGAATATTTGGGTGTCAAATAATGAGTATTCCTCTATCATGAAAAATAATTAGAACAAGCTGGGATGAATGTTCTGCAGGGAATGAAAGAAACAGCCCTGAGTAGGTTGACTCCTGATACCAAAGCTGAGACATTGTTAGGAAAGTCTCCAGGCCCTTTCTCATGTTCCCTTTTGACTATTGTGTATTATCCATAGTTATTCCCTCATTTGTCCACTGTTGACGACTATTTTATTATCCATATTCGATCGTTGTTTTAGTTCATGGCTAGGCCTCCTGAAACTCTTGGAATTTACTGTCTCTCACAGGTGTGAAGACAAGCCACAAACACGGCCTTGAGAAGCGTTCAATAAGAAAAGTGTTTAAAAAGATCCTCGGTGGTGTGATTAAAGGTTTGTTCTTCCTGTACCTCTGGTGAGAGGAGAGGGCACTGAGACTGGGAACAGTCCCCACTGGCCAATGATTCAATCAAAACCCCCGTTTAGTGAAACTTCAAGAAGAATTCAGGCATTCAGAGAACATTCATAGAGCTTCTGGGCTGTTAAAACAGGGAGGGTGGTGATGTCAGGGCCCTGTGTTCTCTAGGACATGGAGGCTCCCCACAACTCCACTTCCACTTTGCCTTGCACATCTACTCATTTTGGTGTGCCTAGAATTATCCTTAATAGTAAGGTGTGATCCTTATGTGAGTGGTCTTCCTGAGTTTGGTCATCAGATTAACTGAGTTATTGAACTCGGAGCTGGGGTAATGGAACTTCCCAGTTTTAGACACTTTGTCAAATCATGAGGGATGGGCTCACATGGCTGGTATCTGAACTGAGGACAGTTCTGAGACCTCAACATGCAGAATGTATATTAACTCCCTCGAGTTTCTATTGACTATAGAAACTCTATATTTCTATATTCTATCTGAATATAGAAATAGTGGGTGTTTGGGGAATTGGATGTTGTTTCTAGAGACACCACATATTTGGTGTCAAGGAAACCCAACTCACTCTCCCTTGTGCTTTAGGAGCTCAGGTGAGTGCTGGTCCAGGGGAGTAATGAAAGTGGGACACTGCACCCAGAAGCTGTTACCAATTATTGGTATTTTCAGAGTTCCCTTCAGAATAGGAGAGTGTATCAAGTGGGTTGTGATGGAGTGTATCTTGTTCGAACTCTGTCACCCTCATGCCATGTGTCCTCTGGCAAGTCATCCACAGTCCTCATCTGAACAGCAGATAAGTGCTGCATGAATTCTTGGAATATAATACCAGTCATAAATATGAACAGCTTATTCACATTTCATGGCCATTTCTGGTCATTTTACACCAGTAAATGTTCATGAAACATTTCTGTACCTACTTGCTTGGGCCAGAAAGAAAGAATATTTATGGCTCAAGTGATGATTATCCTCTGTTTAAAAATTAATCACAGAGACCTAGAACACTGAGAAGAGCAGCTGCCGGGAAAGCATGAAACCCAGGCCTTGTGTGGTTGGTTCATGGGACCAAGGACTTTACAATATTAGAAAATTCCGCTGACCTTCCCTTTTCTCACTTTTTCCTATCATTTTATTTTTCATATGTGAATGTTGTCCTGGTTCATGTTCCAATATTCTGAAATGTTTGAAATTTTTGTCTTCCATAGGTTCCAAGATTGTCGGAAAGGGAGCCAGTATACTAGGAGGATTGGCTAAAATACTGAACAAAACAATGAAAGGTTAGGACTTTCTGCACCCTTGGGGAGAGAGGAGGGCACTGAGACTGAGATCAGTCACCACTGGCTGACGATTGGATACCTATTGAACTCTTAGTGAAACCTCAATGAAACTCAATATATATTGGCTCAGAGAACTTATGAGGGGGGAAGAAGCAGTCGTGAGTTGAAGGTGCTCTGCTCAGAAAGGCATGGAGGCTCCGTCCATCTCCACTCCTCCCATGCACTAAAGATCTCCTCGTAGTCACTGTTTCTGAGATTTTTCCTGCAATGTACACTGAGAGCAGTGATTAAGAGTTGTCCTGAGTTTGGTTGCTGGTTTGATTGAGTTTTTGAGCATGGAGGTAGAGTTGTGGAAATTTGAAGTCTCAGTCACTTGGTCAGAAACATGATAACTCAAGAGGACATGGCTAGCATCTGAAGTTAGGGCCGTTTCCCTACATCAACCTGTGGCATCGGCCCTAACTTCACAGATGGTATCAGAAGTCAGTGGACTTTGGGTGGCATGTTGGGTGTTGGGAATTGGATGGTTGTTGGAAAAACCATGTATTTGGTGTTAGGAAAAATCCCAGAGTCACCCACGACGGTGATGTGAAGGCTCAGGTGAGGCTTGAGGATAGGTGAGTTAGGAAAGTAAGACCCTGAACCTGGAAACTCTCACCAGTTGTCAGTATTGTCGAGTTCCTAGCCAAGCAATAGTGTATCAAATGCATATCGATGTGACAGTATCATGTCCTGACCAAGCCTTCTAAATGTGTGTCTTGGTGCAAATAATCTGCAGTTTTCTCATCTGAACAGGGAATCGTGTTACATGAGTTCTTAGAACAGATGATGAGTTATGAATAGAAATAGTTTATCCATGTGTCATGACCAGATTTGTCCACTTCCCACCACAATGCATTAACCTGAAAAAATATTCTCTACCTACTTGCTGTGGCCAAGTAAAAATATTTCTCATTGGAAAAGGTTTATTCCTATATTACTAAGAGTAATGAAAAGATGTAGAGCCACGGAGGAGGGCAGCTTCAGGGAAAGCAAGAAACACAGCCCTTGTAGGGTAGCCTGTGAGAGCAAGGTTTTACAATATAATGAAAGTCTCCAGGCCCTTTCCCTTGTTGTCTTTTGACTGGTATTATCTTATTCATGTTTGATCCTTTTCCTGTTTCATATACCAAACTTCCTGAAACTCTTGAAATTTACTCTTTCATAGATGAGGTGATGATTTCAAGAATACAATTCTATAACCATACACAAGAGGAATTGCCAACACTAGAGATTGAATATACAATACTCAGTGAGGAGAATAAAGGTTTGTAGTTTGGGCATCTCGGGGAAGAAGGATGGGCGCTGAGATTCAGATCAATGACCAATGACCAATGATTCAATCAATATGCCTGTTTCTTAAAACCTCAACAGTGCATAAATATTTCATGGTGAATTTTGTGCATGTTCCGCCAAGATGTGTTAATCTCAAAAGATTTCTTACCTACTTACTTTGGGCCATGAAGAATATTTGGGTGTCAAATAATGAGTATTCCGCTATCATGAAAAATAATTAGAGTAAGCTAGGATGAATAATGAAAGAAACAGCCCTGTGTAGGTTGACTCCTGATACCAAAGCTGAGACATTATTAGGAAAGTGTCCAGGCCCATTCCCATGTTCTGTTTTGACTATTGCATATCATTGCGTACAATTGAGTATTTTTCCCTCATTTGTCCAGTGTTGATGACTATTTTATCATCCATATTTGATCGTTGTTTTAGTCCATGGGCCAGGCCTCTTGGAACTCTTGGATTTACTGTCTTTCCTAGGTGTGGAGACAAGCCATAAACAGAAACTTGAGAAGCGTGCAGTACTACCTGTGCTTAAAGGTATCCTCGGCGGTGTGCTTAAAGGTTTGTGTTCTTCCTGTAGCTTTGGGGAGAAGAGAAGGCACTGAGATTGGGAACAGTCCTGACTGGCCCATGATTCAATCAAAATTACTGTTTAGTGAAACCACAAGAAGAATCCACAAATGTGGGCACTCAGAGAGCTTCTGGGCTGTTACAACAGGGAGGGTGGTGATGTGAGGGTCCTTTGTTCTCTAGGACATGGAGGCTCCCCACAACTCCACTTCCACTTTGCCTTGCACAACTACTCATTTTGGTGTGCCTAGGATTATCCTTAATAACAAGGTGCAATCGCTATGTGAGTGGTCTTCCTGACTTTGGTCATCAGATTAACTGAGTTATTGAACTCGGAGGTGGGGTAATGGAACTTCCCAGTTTTAGACATTTTGTCAAATCTGAGGGATGAGCCCACATGGCTCGCATTTGAACTGAGGATAGTTCTGAGACATCAACATGCAGAATGTATATTAACTCCCCTGATTTCCTATCTTAATTAAATTGTGTTGTTGCACATCCAGTGGGTGTTTGGAGAATTGGATATTGTTTCGAAGGACACCACATATTTGGTGTCAAGGAAACCCAACTCACTCTCCCTTGTGCTTTGGGAGTTCAGGAGATTGCTGGTCCAGGGGAGTAATGAAAGTGGGACACTGTACCCAGAAGCTCTGACAATTATTGGTATTTTCAGCATTCCAGGCAGAATAGAATAGTGTATCAAGTTGTGTCATGGTATATCTTGTTTAGATCATGTCACCCTCATGCCATGTGTCCTCTGGCAAGTCATCCATAGTCCTCATCTGAACAGCGGATAAGTGCTGGATGAATTCTGGGAACTTATTACGAGTCATAAATATAAACAGCTTATTCACATCTCATGGCCATGTTTGGTCATTTTATACCAGGAAATGTTCATGAAAAAATTCTATACCTGCTTACTTTGTGCCAGAAAGAAAGAATATTTATGGATCAAATGAGGATTATCCCTCTGTTTAAAAATTAATCACACAGACCTAGACCACTGAGAAGAGCAAATACTGGGAAGGCATGAAACCCAGCTGTTGAGTGGTTGATTCATGGGACCAAGGCTTGTACAATATTAGAAAATTCTCCAGGCCTTTACTTTGCCTTACTTTTTCCTAATGTTTTATTTTTCATATGTGAATATTGTCTTGGTTCATGGTACAATATTCCTGAAATGTTTGTCTTTCATAGGTGCCAAGATTTTCGGAAAGGGAGCCAGTATATTAACAGGATTGGCTGAAATAGTCAAGAAGGCACTTAAAGGTTAGGACTTTCTGCTCCTCGGGTGAGAGGAGGGCACTGAGCCTGAGGTCAGTCACCACTGGCTGACGATTCAATACGTACGATTCTTTAGTGAAACCTCAATACAAATCCATAAATATTGGCTCAGAGAGCTTATCAGGTGGGGCTAAATGGCCATGAGCTGAGGGTGCTCTGCTCAGGAGGGCATGGAGGCTCCATCCAACTCCACTACACCCGCGCCCTAAAGATCTCCTCCATTTCAGTGTTTCTGAGTTTTTTCTTTTTATTTATTTATTTATTTTTAATTTTTAAATTTTATTTTATTTTTAAACTTTATAATATTGTATTGGTTTTGCCAAATATCGAAATGAATCCACCACAGGTATACATGTGTTCCCTATCCTGAACCCTCCTCCCTACCCATACCATCCCTCTGGGTCATCCCAGTGTACCAGCCCCAAGCATCCAGTATTGTGCATCGAACCTGGACTGGCGACTCATTCCATATATGATATTATATGTATTTCAATGCCATTCCCCCAAATCATCCCACCCTCGCCCTCTCCCAGGGAGTCCAAAAAACTGTTCTATACATCAGTGTCTCTTTTGCTGTCTCGTATGTATGGTTATTGTTACCATCTTTCTAAATTCCATATATATGCATTAGTATACTGTATTGGTGTTTTTCTTTCTGGCTTACTTCACTCTGTATAATAGGCTCCAGTTTCATCCACCTCCTTAGAACTGATTCAAATGTATTCTTTTTAATGGCTGAGTAATACTCCATTGTGTATATGTACCATAGCTTTCTTATCCATTCATCTGCTGATGGGCATCTAGGTTGCTTCCATGTCCTGGCTATTATAAACAGTACTGCGATGAACATTGGGGTACACGTGTCTCTTTCCCTTCTGGTTTCCTCAATGTGTATGCCCAGCAGTGGGATTGCTGGGTCATAAGGCAGTTCTATTTCCAGTTTTTTAAGGAATCTCCACACTGTTCTCCATAGTGGCTGTACTAGTTTGCATTCCCACCAACCTGTACATTACCCTGAGAACAGTGATTAAGAGTTTTCCTGAATTTGTTCACTGGTTTGATTGAGTTTTTGAGCATGGAGGTAGAGAGGAAATTTGAGTTTCAGTCACTTGTTCAGAAACATGACAACTCGAGAACACATGGCTGGCATCTGAAGTCTTGGCAGTCTCGATACCTCAACCTGTGGCATCAGCACTAACTCCACAGATATGGTATCCAAGGTCAATGGACACTGGGTGGCCTGTTGGGTGTTGGGAATTGGATGGTTGTTGGAAAAACTGCATATTTGGTGTCAGGAAAAAACCCAGACTCACCCTCCCCTGTGATTTGATGGCTCAGGTGAGGCTTGGGGAGTGGTGAGTAGTGAAAGTAAAGTCCTGGACCTGGAAACTCTCACCCGTTCTCTGTGTTGTCGAGTTCCTAGCCAGTCAATAGTGTATCAAATGGGTTGTGACATCATTGTATATTGTCTTGACCAAGCATCCCACATGCTTATTCCTGGGGAAGTCATCTGGAGTTTCCTCATCTGAACAGGGGAAACACGTACATTAGTTCTTAGAACAGATGAAGAGTTATGAAAGGAAAGACTTTATTCATGTGTCATGACCTGATTTGTCCATTTTCTAACACAGTGTGTTAAGGGGAAAAAAACATTCTCTACCTACTTGCTGTGGCCAAGTAAAAATATTTCTTTATCAAACAATGTTTTTTCCCCATATTATTAAGAGCAATCAAAAGATCTGAGCTACGTGGGGAGCAGCTGCAGAGAAAGCAAGAAACATAGCCCTTGTGGGGTAGCCTGTGGGAGCAAGGCTGATACAATATAAAGAAAGTCTCCAGGCCCTTTCCCCTGTTGTCTTTTGACTGGTATTATATCATGCATCTGTGTTCCTTTTCTTGTTTCATGGACCATATCTTCTGAAATTCTTGAAATTTACTCTCTTTCATAGGTCAGGTGATGATTTCTGGGATACAGTTTGATAACAGTACTCAAGAGGAAATGCCAACACTCCAGATTGAATACTCAACACTCATTGAGGAGAATGAGGGTTTGTATTTTCTGGACTGCAAGGAAGAGGGAAGGGCACTGATATTCAGATCCATGACCAGTGATCAATGATTCAGTCAAAATGCCTGTTTCTTGAAACCTCAACAGTGCATAAATATTTCATGGTGAATTTAGTGCATGTTACACCAATATGGATTCATGTAAAAAATAAATTTAAATTAAAAAAATTTCTTTACCTATTTACTTTGGGCCACAAAGAATATTTAGGTGCCAAATAATGAGTATTCTGCTATCATGAAAAATAATTAGGGCAAGCTGGAATGAATGTCTGCAGGGAATGTAAGAAACAACCCTGTGTAGGTTGACTCCTGATACAAAGCTGAGACATTATTAGGAAAGTCTCCAGGCCCATCCCATGTTCTGTTTTGACTATTGCGTATTATCTATGTTTTATCCCTCATTTGTCCACTGTTGACGACTATTTCATTATGCATATTTGATCGTTGTTTTAGTCCATGGACCAGGCCTCCTGCAACTCTTGGATTTATTTTCTTTCCTAGGTGTGGAGACAATTCATAAACAGGGCATTGAGAAGCGTGCAGTACTACCCGTGGTTAAAGGTATCCTCGGCGGCATGCTTAAAGGTTTGTTCTTCCTGTAGCTCTGGGGAGAGGAGAGGGCACTGAGACTGGGAACAGTCCTGACTGGCCCATGAGTCAAACAAATTCCTTTAGTGAAACCGCAAGAAGAATCCACAAATGTGGGGATTCAGAGAGCTTCTGGGCTGTTAAAACAGGGAGGGTGGTGATGTGAACATCTTCCTGGGTTTGGTCGTCAGATTAACTGAGTTAATTGAACGGAGGCGGGTTAATGGAACTTCCCAGTTTTAGACACTTTGACAAATACTGACAAATGGGCGCACATGGCTGGCTTCTGAACTCGGGACAATTCTGAGACTCAACATGCAGAATGCATGTTACCTCCCCTGATTTCCTCTCCAAATTAAATTGCGTTCTTGCACACCCCATGGGTGTTTGGGGAATTGGATGATGTTTCGAGAGACACCACATATTTGGTGTCAAGGAAACCCAACTCACTCTCCCTTGTGCTTTGGGAGCTCAGGTGAGTGCTGGGCCAGGAGACTAATGAAAGTGGGAAACTGCACCCAGAAGCTGTTACCAATATCAGTGTTTTCAGAGTTCAGGGCAGAATAGGAGAGTATATCAAGTGGGTTGTGACAAGGTGTATCTTGTTCGGACCCTGTCACCCTCAAACCATGTGTCCTCCGGCAAGTCATGTATAGTCCTCATCTGAACAGCAGATAAGTGCTGCCTGAGTTCTGGGAACATATTACGAGTCATAAATATAAACAGCTTATTCACATTTCATGGCCATGTTTGGTCATTTTATGCCAGTAAATCTTCATGAAACAGTTCTGTACCTACTCACTTAGGGCCAGAAAGAACGAATATTTATGGGATAAGTAATAATTATCCCTCTATGTAAAAATTAATCACACAGACCTGGACCACTGAGAACAGCAACTGCCAGGAAAGCATGAAACCCAGGCCTTTTGGTGGGTTCATGGACCAAGGCTTGTACAATATTAGAAAATTTTCTGTGCCTTTCCTCTGTCTTACATTTTCCTATTGTTTTATTTTTCATATGTGAGCATTGTCCTGGATCATGGTACAATATTCCTAAAATGTTTGTCTTTCCTAGGTGTCAAGATTTTCGGACAGGGAGCCAGTATACTAACAGGATTGGCTGAAATCATCAAGAAAGCACTTAAAGGTTAGGACCTTCTGTTCCTCTGGGGAGAGAGGAGGGCACTGAGCCTGAGGTCAGTCATCACTGGATGACGATTCAATACATATGAGTCTTGAGTGAAACCTCAATACAAATCCATAAATATTGGCTCAGAGAGCTTATCAGGTGGGGCTAAATGGTCATGAGGTGAGGGTGCTCTGCTTAGAAGGGCATGGAGGTTCCATCTAACTCCACTACACCCGTGCCCTAAAGATCTCCTCCATTTCACTGTTTCTGAGTTTTTTCCTGTACGTTACTCTGAGAACAGGGATTCAGAGTTTTCCTGAGTTTGTTCACTGGTTTGACTGAGTTTTTGAGCATGGAGGTAGAGTGGAAATTTCAAGCTTCAATCACTTGTTCAGAAATTTGATAACTCAAGAACACTTGGCTGGCGTCAGAAGTCTGGGCAGTCTCGATACCTCAACCTGTGGAATCGGCACTAACTCCACAGATATGGCATCCAAGGTCAATGGACACTGGGCAGCCTGTTGGGTGTTGGGAATTGGATGGTTGTTGGACAAACCGCATATTTGGTGTCAGAAAAAAACCCAGACTCACCCTCCCCTGTGATTTGATGGCTCAGGTGAGGCTTGGGGAGCGGTAAGTAGTAAAAGTAATCCCCTGGACCTGGAAACGCTCACCCGTTCACTGTATTGTCGAGTTCTTAGCCAATCAATAGTGTATCATATGGCTTGTGACATCATCGTATAATGTCTTGACCAGGCAACCCACATGCTTATTCCTGGGGAAGTCATCTGGAGTTTCCTCATCTGAACAGGGGAAACATGTTACATTAGTTCTTAGAACAGATGAAGAGTTATGAACGGATAGACTTTATTCATGTGTCACGACCTGATTTGTCTATTTTCCAACACAGTGTGTTAAGGGGAAAAAGTGATTTTCTACCTACTTGCTGTGGCCAAGTAAAAGTATTTCTTTATCAAACAATGTTTATTCCCATGTTATTAAGAGTTATGAAAAGATCCGAGCCACAAGGGAAACAGCTGCTGGGGAAGCAAGAAACACGTCCCTTGTGGGGTAGCCTGTGGGAGCAAGGCTGATAAAATATTAGGAGAATCTCTATGCCCTTTCCCCTGTTGTCTTTTGACTGGTATTATATGCATCTGTGTTCCTTTTCTTGTTTCACAGACCATGTCTTCTGAACTCTTGAAATCTACTCTCTTTCATAGGTCAGGTGATGATTTCCGGGATACAGTTTGATAACAGTACTCGAGAGGAATTGCCAACACTCGAGATTGAATACGCAACACTCAGTGAAGAGATCACAGGTTTGTATTTTCTGGACCTCGGGGAAGAGGGAAGCTCACTGAGATTCAGATCCATGACCCGTGACCAATGATTCAGTCAATACGCGTCTTTTGTGAATCCTCAATACTGCATAAATATTTCATGGTGAATTTAGTGCATGTTCCGCCAATATGTATTCATCCAAAAAATGTCTTTACCTACTTACTCTGGGCACAAAGAATATTTGGGTTAAAATAATGATTATTCCCCTATCATGAAAAATAATTAGAGCAAGATGAGATGTTCTGCAGGGAATGTAAGAAGAGCCCTGTGTAGGTTGACTCCTGAACCAAAGCTGAGACATTATTAAGAATGTCTCCAGGCCCATTCTCACGTTCTCTTTCGACTCTTGTGTATTATCCATAGTTGTTCCCTCATTTGTCCACTTTTGATGACTATTTTATTATATATATTTGATCATTGTTTTAGTTCATGGACCAGGCCTCCTGCAACTCTTGGATTTACTGTCTTTCCTAGGTGTGGAGACAATCCATAAACAGGGCATTGAGAAGCGTTCAGTTAAAGGTATCCTCAGCAGAGTGCTTAAAGGTTTGTTCTTCCTGTAGCTCTGGGGAGAGGAGAGGGCACTGAGACTGGGAACAGTCCTCAGTGGCCTATGATTCAATCAAAATTCCTGTTTAGTGAAACTGCAAGAAGAATTCACAAATGTGGGGCATTCAGAGAGCTTCTGGGCTGTTAAAACAGGGAGGGTGGTGATATGAGGGTTCTGTGTTCTCTAGGACATGGAGGCTCCCCACAACTCCACTTCCACTTTGCTTTGCACATCTACTTATTGTGGTGTGTCTAGAATTATCCTTAATAACAAGGTGCGATCCCTATGTTAGTGGTTGTCCTGAGTTTGGTCATCAGATTAACTGAGTTTTTGAACACGGAGGTGGGGTAACAGAACTTCCTGGTTTTAGACACTTTGCCAAATACTGACAAATGGGTGCACATGGTTGGCTCCTGAATTCGGGACAATTCTGAGACTCAACATGCAGAATGCATGTTACCTCCCCCGATTTCCTCTCTGAATTAAATTGCGTTGTTGCACACCCCATGGGTGTTTGGGTAACTGGATATTATTTCAAGAGACGCCACATATCTGGTGTCAAGGAAACCCAACTCACTCTCCCTTGTGCTTTGGGAGCTCAGGTGAGTGCTGGGCCAGGGGAGTAATGAAAGTGGGACACTGCCCCCAGAAGCTGTCACCAGTTACTGGTATTTTCAGAGTTCCAGGCAGAATAGGAAAGTATATCAAGTTGGTTGTGACAGGGTGTATCTTGTCCAGACCCTGTCACCCTCAAACCATGTGTCTTCCGCCAAGTCATGTATAGTCCTCATGTGATCAGCAGATAAGTGCTGCATGCGTTCTGGGAACATATTACGAGTCATAAATATAAAGAGCTTATTCACATTTCATGGTCATGTTTAGTCATTTTACACCAGGAAATGTTCCTGAAACAGTTCTCTACCTACTTACTTGAAGCCAGAAAGAATGAATATTTATGGGACAAGTAATGATTATCTCTGTATTTAAAAATTAATCACACAAACCTGGACCACTGAGACAACAACTGCCAGGAAAGCATGAAACCCAGGCCTTGTGTGGTTGGTTCATGGCCCAAGGCTTGTAGAATATTAGAAAATTTTCTGTGCCTTTCCTCTGTCTTACATTTTCCTATCGTTTTATTTTTCATATGTGAGCATTGTCCTGGATCATGGTGCAATATTCCTGAAACGTTTGTCTTTTCTAGGTGTCAAGATTTTCGGAAAGGGAGCCAGTATACTAACAGGATTGGCTGAAATCGTCAAGAAAGCACTTAAAGGTTAGGACTTTCTGCTCCTCTGGGGAGAGAGGAGGGCACTGAGCCTGAGGTCAGTCACCACTGGCTGACAATTCAATACATACACCTCTTGAGTGAAACCTCAATACAAATCCATAAATATTGGCTCAGAGAGCTTATCAGGTGGGGCTAAATGGTCATGAGTTGAGGGTGCTCTACTCAGAAGGTCATGGAGGCCAATCCAACTCCACTACACCTGAGCCCTACAGATCTCCTCCATTTCAGTGTTTCTGAGTTTTTTCCTGTACGTTACTCTGAGAACAGTGAATAAGAGTTTTCCTAAGTTTGTTCACTGGTTTGATTGAGCTTTGAGCATGGAGGTAGAGAGGAAATTTCGAGTTTCAGTCACTTGTTCAGAAACATGATAACTTGAGAACAAATGGCTGGCACTGAAATCTGGGCTTCTCCATACCTCAACTTGTGGCATCAGCACTAACTCCACAGATATGGTATCCAAGGTCAATGGACACTGGGTGGCCCGTTCGGTGTTGGGAATTGGATGGTAGTTGGAAAAACCACATATTTGGTGTCAGGAAAAAGCCCAAACTCACCCTCCCCTGTGATTGGATGGCTCAGGTGAGGATTGGGGAGTGGTGAGTAGTAAAAGTAATCCCCTGGACCTGGAAACTCTCACCCGTTCTCTGTATTATCGAGTTCCTAGCCAATCAATAGTGTATCATATGGCTTGTGACATCATCGTATATTGTCTTGACCAGGCAACCCACATGCTTATTCCTGGGGAAATCATCTGGAGTTTCCTCATCTGAACAGGGGAAACATGTTACATTAGTTCTTAGAACAGATGAAGAGTTATGAAAGGAAAGACTTTATTCATGTGTCATGACCTGATTTGTCTATTTTCCAACACAGTTTGTTAACCTGAAAAAATCATTCTCTACATACTTTCTGTGGCCAAGTAAAAATATTTCTTTATCAAACAATGTTTATTCCCATATTATTAAGGGTAATGAAAAGATCCGAGCCACGAGGGGAGCAGTTGCAAGGGAAAGCAAGAAACACAGCCCTTGTGGGTAGCCTGAGGGAGCAAGGCTGATACAATATAAAGAAAGTCTCCAGGCCCTTTCCCCTGTTGTCTTTTGACTGGTATTATATTATGCATCTGTGTTCCTTTTCTTGTTTCATGGACCATATCTTCTGAAAGTCTTGAAATTTACTCTCTTTCATAGGTCAGGTGATGATTTCCGGGATACAGTTTGATAACCATATGCAAGAGGAAATGCCAACACTCCAGGTTGAATACTCAACACTCATTGAGGAGAATAAAGGTTTGTATTTTCTGGACCTTGGGGAAGAGGGATGGGCACTGAGATCAGATCCATGATCAATGATTTAGTCAATACACCTATTTCGTGCAATCTCAACAGCGCATAAATATTTCATGGTGAATTAGTGCATGTTCCGCCAATATGCATTCATCAAAAAAAATTCTTTACCTACTTACTTTGTGCCACAAAGAATATTTGGGTGTCAAATAATGAGTCTTCTGCTATCACGAGAAATAATTAAGGCAAGCTGGGATGAATGTTCTGCAGGGAATATAAGAAAGAGCCCTGTGTAGGTTGACTTCTGAACCAAAGCTGAGACATTATTAGGAAAGTCTCCAGGCCCATTCCCATGTTCTGTTTTGACTATTGCGTATTACCTATATTTTTTTCCCTCATTTGTACTGTTGATGACTATTTTTATCCATATTTGATCATTGTTTTAGTTCATGGACCAGGCCTCCTGCAACTCTTGGATTTACTGTCTTTCCTAGGTGTGGAGACTAGCCATAAACAGAGACTTGAGAAGCGTGCAGTACTACCTGTGGTTAAAGGTATCCTCGGCGGCGTGCTTAAAGGTTGGTGTTCTTCCTGTAGCTCTGGGGAGAGGAGAGGGACTGAGACTGGGAACAGTCCTCACTGGCTCAGGAGTCAATTAAAATTCCTGTTTAGTGAAACCGCAAGAAGAATCCACAAATGTGGGGATTCAGAGAGCTTTTGGGCTGTTAAAACAGGGAGGATGGTGATGTGAGTGTCTCCCTGAGTTTGGTCATGAGATTAACTGAGTTATTGAACATGGAGGTGTGCTAATGGAACTTCCCAGTTTTAGACACTTTGACAAATAATGACGAATGGGCGCAGATGGCTGGCCCCTGAACTCGGGACAATTCTGAGACTCAACATGCTGAATGCATGTTACCTCCCCTGATTTCCTCTCCAAATTAAATTGTGTTCTTGCACACCCCATGGGTGTTTGGGTAACTGGATATTGTTTTGAGAGACACCACATATTTGGTGTCAAGGAAACCCAACTCACTCTCCCTTGTGCTTTGGGAGCTCAGGTGAGTGCTGGGCCAGGAGATTAATGAAAGTGGGACACTGCACCCAGAAGCTGTCACCAGTTATCGGTATTTTCAGAGTTCCAGGCAGAATAGGAGAGTATATCAAGTTGGTTGTGACAGGGTGTATCTTGTTTGGATCCTGTCACCCTCAAACCATGTGTCCTCTGGCAAGTCATGTATAGTCCTCACCTGAACAGCTAATAAGTGCTGCATGAGTTCTGGGAAAATACTACGAGTCATAAATATAAACAGCTTATTCACATTTCATGGCCATGTTTGGTCATTTTATGCCAGTAAATCTTCATGAAACAGTTCTGTACCTACTCACTTAGGGCCAGAAAGAACGAATATTTATGGGATAAGTAATAATTATCCTTCTATATAAAAATTAATCACACAGACCTGGACCACTGAGAACAGCAACTGCCAGGAAAGCATGAAACCCAGGCCTTTTGGTGGGTTCATGGACCAAGGCTTGTACAATATTAGAAAATTTTCTGTGCCTTTCCTCTGTCTTACATTTTCCTATTGTTTTATTTTTCATATGTGAGCATTGTCCTGGATCATGGTACAATATTCCTGAAATGTTTGTCTTTCCTAGGTGTCAAGATTTTTGGACAGGGAGCCAGTATACTAACAGGATTGGCTGAAATCATCAAGAAAGCACTTAAAGGTTAGGACCTTCTGTTCCTCTGGGGAGAGAGGAGGGCACTGAGCCTGAGGTCAGTCACCACTGGATGACGATTCAATACATATGAGTCTTGAGTGAAACCTCAATACAAATCCATAAATATTGGCTCAGAGAGCTTATCAGGTGGGGCTAAACAGTCATGAGGTGATGGTGCTCTGCTCAGGAAGGCATGGAGGCTCCATCCAACTCTACTACACTCATGTCCTAAAGATCTCCTCCATTTCACAGTTTCTGATTTTTTTTTCCTGTACCTTACTCTCAGAACAGGGATTCAGAGTTTTCCTGAGTTTGTTTACTAGTTTGATTGAGTTTTTGAGGATGGAGGTAGAGTGGAAATTTCAATTTTCAGTCACTTGTTCAGAAACATGATAACTCGAGAACACATGGCTGGCATCTATAGTCAGGGCAGTCTTGATACCTGAACCTGCGGCCTCAGCCCTGACTCCACAGACACAGTATCAGAAATCAAAGGACAGTGGGTGGCCCGTTGGGTGTTGGGAATTGGATGGTTGGTGGAAAGACCACGCATTTGGTGTCAGGAGAAATAGACTCACCCAGACTCAGCCTCCCTTGTGATGTGAGGGTTCAGGTGAGTCTTGGGAGAGGTGTGTAGTG
Organism: Bubalus kerabau; assembly: GCF_029407905.1. Classification (NCBI taxonomy): domain Eukaryota; kingdom Metazoa; phylum Chordata; class Mammalia; order Artiodactyla; family Bovidae; genus Bubalus; species Bubalus kerabau. The sequence continues at coordinate 74,623,334 of NC_073636.1, forward strand.
ATAGTAAGACCCTGGACCTGGAAACTCTCACCAGTTCTCTGTATTGTCGAGTTCCTAGCCAATATATAGCGTATGAAATTAGTTGTGACGTGATAGTATATTGTCCTGACCAGGCCACCCACATGCTTCTGTCTTGACCAAGTCATCTGCCGTTTCCTCATCCGAACAAGGGAAACATTAGTTTTGGAACAGGATTCCAAAAGAATGGAACAGGGCTACATTAGCTCTTAGAACAGATGACGAGTTATGAATAGAAAGACTTTATTCACGTGTAAAGAACAGATTTGTCCATTTTCCAACATGACGTGTTATTGTGAAAAAACATTCTCTACCTGCATGCCTTGGCCAGGTAAAATATTTCTTTATCAAATAATGTTCATTCCTGTCTTAAGAGTAATCAAAAGATATTGAGCCATGTAGGAGGGCAACTGCAGGGAAAGCAAGAAGCTCAGCCCTTGTAGGGTAGCCTGTGGGAACAAGGCTGATACAGTGTAATGAAAGTGACCAGGCCCTTACCCTTGTTGTCTTTTGATTGTTATTATCTCATTCATGCTTGATCCTTTTCCTATTTCCATTACCAAGGCCTTCTGAAACTCTTGAAATTTACTCTCTTTCATAGGTCAGGTGATGATTTCCGGAATACAATTCGACAACCATACACAAGAGGAATTGCCAACACTCCAGATTGAATACTCAACACTCAGTGAGGAGAATAAAGGTTTGTATTTTCTGGACCTTGTGGAAGAGGGAAGGGTACTGATTCAGAACAATGACCAATTACCAATGAGTCAATCAATAAACCTATATCTTGAGACCTCAACATTGCATAAATGTTTCATGGTGAGTTTTGTGCATGTTCCACCAAGATGTATAATTCTCAGAAAATTTCTTTACCTTCTTAGTTTGGGCAAGGAAAAATATTTAGGTGTCAAATAAGGAGTATTCTGCTATCATGAAAAGAAATTAGAAAAACCTGGTATGAGTGTTCTGCAGGGAATGTGTGAAACAGTCCTCTGTAGGTTGACTCTTGATATCAAAGCTGAGACATTATTAGGAAAGTCTCCAGTCCCTTTCCCATGTCCTGTTTTGACAGCTGTTTATTATCCATATTTGTTCCCTCGTTCGTCCACTCTTCACTACCATTTTATTATGCATATTTGATCCCTGTTTTAGTTCATGGACCAGGCCTCCTGAAATCTGGAATTTTCTGTCTTTCATAGGTGTGGAGACAAGCCAGAAGCGGGTACTTGAGAAGCGTTCAGTAGTACATGTGGTCAAAAGTATCCTTGGCGGTGTGATTAAAGGTTTGATCTTCTTGTATTTCTGGGGAGAGGAGAGGGCCCTGATTTTGGAAACAGTAACCACTGGCCAATGATTCAATCAAAATACCTGTTGAATGAAACCTGAAGAAGAATCCATAGAAGTTGGCATTTGGAAAGCTTTTGGGCTGTTAAATTAGTGAGGTTGGTTATATGAGGGTCCTGTGTACTCTAGGACATTGAGTCTCCCCACAACTCCACTTCCACTTTGCCTTGCACATCTCACTCGTTTTGGTGTGTCTAGATTTATCCTTAATATTACTGTGAGATCCACATGTGAGTTGTCTTCCTGAGGTTGGTCATCAGATTAACTGAATTACTGAACATGGATGTAAAGTAATGGAACTTCCCAGTTTTATACACTTAGTCAAATCATGAGGGATGTGCCCACATGGTTGGTATCTGAAGTGAGGACAGTTCTGAGACCTCAACATGAAGAATGTATATTAACTCCCCCGATTTCCTATCCAAATTAAATTGCCTTGTTGCACACCCAGTGGGTGTTTGGGGAATTGGATGTTGTTTCTAGAGACACCACATATTTGGTGTCAAGGAAACCCAACTCACTCTCCCTTGTGTCTTGGGGCTCAGGTGATTGCTGGGCCAGGGGAGTAATGAAAGTGGGACACTGCACCCAGAAGCTGTTACCAGTTGTTGGTATTTTCAAAGTTCCAGGCAGAATAGGATAGTGTATCAAGTGGGTTGTGACAAGGTGTATCTTGTTCGGACCCTGTCACCCTCATGCCATGTGTCCTCTGGCAAGTCATCCATAGTCCTCATCTGAACAGCAGATAAGTGCTGCATGAATTCTTTGAACATGAAGTAAAGTTTCTTCAGTCATGTCCGACTCTTTGCAACCCATGGACTATATCCTGCTAGGTTCCTCTGTCCATGGGATTTTCAAGGCAAGAATCCTGGAATGGGTTGCCATTTCCTTCTCCACTGAATGTATTATCAGTCATAAATATAGGCAGTTTATTCACATTTCATGGCCATGTTTGGTCATTTTCCACAAGGATATGTTCATGAAATATTTCTCTACCTACTTACTTGGGGCCAAAAGAAAGAATATTTATGGGTCAAATAATGATTATCCCTCTATTTAAAAATTAATCACATGGACCCTGACCACTCAGAAATGGAACTGCTGGGAAAGGATGAAAACCAGCCCTTGGCTCATGGGACCAAGGCTTGAACAATATTAGCAAATTGTCCAGGCCTTTTGTTTTCTCCACTTTTTCCTATGATTTTATTTTTCATATTTGAATGTGTCCTTGTTCATGGTCCAATAGTTGTGAAAATTTTGAAATGTTTGTCTTTCTTAGGTACCAAGATTTTCGGAAAGGGAGCCAGTATACTAACAGGATTGGCTGAAATAGTCAAGAAAGCACTTAAAGGTTAGAACTTTCTTCACCTCTGGGGAGAGAGAGGGCACTGAGACTGAGGTCAGTCACCACTGGCTGATGATTCAACACATATGCCTATTGAGTGAAACCTCAATACAAATCCATAAATATTGGCTCAGAGAGCTTATGACGTGGGAAGAAATGGTCATGAGGTGAGGGTGCTCTGCTCAGGAAGACATGGAGGCTCCGTCCACCTCCACTCCTCCCATGTCCAAAGGATCTCCTCCATTTCATGGTTTCTGAGTTATTTCCTGTACGTTAGTCCGAGAACAGTGATTAAGAGTTTTCCTGGGTTTGGTCGCTGGTTTGATGGACTTTTTGAGCATGGAGGTGGAGTCATGGAAATTTCGAGTTTCAGTCACTTGGTCAGAAGCGTGATAACTCGAGAACACTTAACGCCCTGACCTCAGATGGCTGACACCTGAGGTCAGGGCATTCTTGATACCTCAACCTGTGGCATGGGCCCTGACTCCACAGATATGATATCAGAAGTCAGTGGACAATGGGAGGCCTGTGCTGGGAATTGGATGGTTGGTGGAAAAACCATGTATTTGGTGTCAGAAAAAATAGATTCAGCCAGGCTCACCCTCCCCTGTGATGTGAGGGCTCAGGTGAGGCTTGGGGAAAGGTGAGTAGTGAAAGTAAGACCCTGGACCTGGAAACACTCACTGGTCATTTGTATTGTTGAGTTCCTAGCCAATCAATAGTGTATCAAATGTGATGTGACATGACAGTATCTTGTCCTGACCAGGCCAGCCACATGCTTGTTTCCTGGGGCAAATCATCAACATGAGGAAACATGTTACTTTAGTTCTTAGAAGAGATGATGAGTTATGAATAGAAAGACTTTATTCACATGTCATGAACAGATTTGTCCATTTTCCATCAGAGTGTTTTAATCTGAAAAAAATATTGTCTACCTACATAGTTTGGCCAAGTAAAAGTATTTCTCTATCAAATAATGTGTATTCCTGTGTTAAGAGTAATCAAAAGATGTCAAACCACGGAGGAGGGCAAGTGCAGGGATGCCTGTGGGAGCAAGGCTGATAAAATATAATGAAAGTCTCCAGTCCCCTTCCCTTGTTGTCTTTTGACTGGTATTATCTTATCCATGTTTGATCCTTTTCCTGTTTCACGGACCAGGCCTCCTGAAATTCTTGAAATTTACTCTCCTTCATAGGTCAGGTGATGATTTCCAGAATACAGTTCGATAACCATACGCAAGAGGAATTGCCAACACTCAATATGGAATACTCAGCACTCAATGAGGAGAATAAAGGTTTGTAGTGTCTGCACCACCCACTCCAGTGTTCTTGCCTGGAGAATCCCAGGGACGGGGGAGCCTGATGAGCTGCCATCTATGGGGTCGCACAGAGTCGGACATGACTGAAGCGATTTAGCAGCAGCAGCAGTGTCTGCACCTCGGGGAAGAGGGAAGGGCACTGAGATTCAGATCAATGACCAATGATTCCTTCCATAAGCCTTTTTATTGAAACCTGAACAGCATAAGTATTTGGGTTCAGAGAGTTTTCTGGGTGGTCAATACCATTGTGAGGTGCTGTACTAATTGGGGAATGGAGGCTCCACACACCTCCACTGCCCCTTGGCCCTACTCCTCTCCTCCATTTCACTGTGATGTTTCATGTATATTCATCTGGGAACAGTAGGTAATTGTTGTCCAAAGTTTAGTCATCATTAACACTCAGTTATTGAACATGGAATTGGGATCATGGACCTCTCCATTTTAACCATTTGGTCATAAGCAAAACTAAGTGGGGACCACGTTGCTTGCACTAAAGTGAGGACAATCTTGGGTGCTTAACCTGTGGGAGTAACTGTATAGATTTCATACCAGACATCAATTGACTGGGGGACACCCAGTGGGTGTCTGGAGAATTGCTTAGTGTTGGTAGAGACACCACATATTTGTGATAGGATAAATCCAGGCTCAATCTGCCCTTTGATTTGGGGGCTTAGGTTACCTTATGTATAAGGAAGTAGTGAAAGTAGATCGCCAGCTCCAGAAACTCTTACAAGTAAACTGTGTTTCCTGAATTCCTGGTAGAATCATATATTATATCAGATGCATTGTGACACCATAGTAACTTGTCCTGACTCTACCATCCACATACTCTGTTTCATGGGAAAAGTTATCTTCAATTTCCTCATCTGAAGAGGGGAAATATATTACATACATCCTTTGAACAGAGTTCCAGTCATGAATATAAAGAATTTATGCCCTGCCTCCTTAGTGTCTACAGCGTTTGAAAGTTTAGTTTCCTGACAAGGAACTGAACCTAGGACTACTTAATTGGAATACAGATTCTTAACCACTGGATCACCTTGGAAGTCTTATAGATGTTCTTCAGCTTATCAAAGGCATTATACCTATCTTTCTTAGAAGACTTCATGAGGAGATATACATTTGTACATGATTACTATATCATGTCATCCCTAGCAACATTCATATTCTGTCCCAGAAGGGGTGTTTCCAAATGGGCATTTCAATTTGACCACACTCCACAACCCTAACATTCTCTCTTGCAAACAAACCGGTGATTCTAGTTGTTGTCCTTGTACGGAGCAGTGATGACCATCCTCATAACTGAGCCATTGCCCCTCTAGTTTCCCCAGCTTTTATGCCTGCTTTCTGCATGGAGCCTAAATTTGTGGGTGTCTGCAAGGCCTCGATGACCAGGTACTTCTACAATGCCCAGACCGGGCACTGTGAGCTGTTTGTATATAGCGGTTGCGGAGGAAACGAAAACAACTTCCCAACATTGGAGGAGTGCATGAAGACCTGCTATCCAAAGGCACAGTCCCTGTGGTAAGACAGGGGCCAGGGCACAGGAGGAGGGGAAGGGCTGGGGAAATGGGTGGAGCTCAGGGGACCACACACCATTCACCCTGCACGGTGTCTTCCTTCTCGCTGCTGCCAGGAGAAGAGGCTGCAGTGTCCTGTGAAACCCACACTGAGCGAGTTCTCCAGGGAGAGAATGGCAGAAGGTCAACCCCAGATACCTCTTTGTGATCATCTGAGCCTGATCACATGCTCCTCTTTCTCATTTGGGTACACTGACTCAGCCACCCTCCAGGGGCAGGTCTGCAGTGCTCCTGAGTGCCTCACCTAGGCTTGGAAAATTCACTTCCTTTTTGTTCGCGATTCGGGAATGTGGTTCCATATTGTTTTGAAAATATGGGATCTATTAAGTTGACCATTGTCTAGGTCTGGGGATACACTGATGGCTCAACAAGCTCCTTTCTTTCTGCAGAGGACATGCGAAGAGGAGTCCAGAAACTCTGATGTCCGAGGAGGACTCCTGCAGGGTGGGCTGTGTCTGCATCTGAACCTCTTCAGTCTCCTCACAGTCCTTCTCTCCCTACCCTCCTCAGCAGAGCGTGCCTATTTCCTTTCCTCTACTGGTCAACATGTCTAATTCTGTTCTATCCAGGTGGCTGTCATCACAGTGAGAGCATGTCTTCCTTTTACCCCTAGCACTTCACACAGTTCCTGACACCAAAGAGGCTGTTTATAATTATTTGAGTAAGGAAGGAGTAAGGTAGGAACACATTCCTCATGACATTAACTCAGAGCCTGCAGTGTAACACAGGATTTTTGTTTTCACCCCCATCCTCACGGCATCCTCACCTTCATCCCTGTCCCCACCATCACTGCTCTCCTTGTGGGTGTCCAAGATGGTATTTCCAGCATCCAGTTCTGAGCATCAGTCATGAGAGAAGAGTTTCATTTAAAAATGTTTCTTGATTGTACAATGATTTGCAATTTTCATTTCTGTAGCCTCAAGCACTATGGGTTATATTTTAATAAATGCACATTCAAAATTAAACTGACTGGAGTGGATTCTGTTGTTTGTAACTACAAACCTCAACCAATGGGGTCCATGGAAATGGTGGTCCTTTTCACTGTTCTGCAGACAGTGAGCATCTCCCCTTTCCCTTTCCACAGACTGTGCCCTACTGGGTATAGGAAGCAAACTCATTAAACAACTTCTTAATAGCTGCACAAGTTACACAGAATCCTGGGAGATACACATGTCAACATGACAGCTTTTCTTCCTTACTTCTAAGTTCAGTCAAACTGGGGGGCAGGTTGTCCTTCTGACTTTCAGAAAGAGAATTGGCATGAGGTTCAGCTGTCCACTTTTCTAAGAAATCCGATTCCTTGAGGTCACATGTGGGGAGGGGGCTTCTAACTTCAGGTAAAGAAAGGGCAACTACCGTTTAGTATCCCTGGCTCTGTGTTAGCATTTTGCCTGCATTTTCCTATTCATCATGCTAAGAATTCTTCAAGGGAGGAGATGGAGACATAGAGATGGCACTTAGCTGCTGTATTCATTTCCTAATGTGGCAGGGAATCCCACTCTCCCAAGCAGAGGGTCTTTGATGATGCTTTCTTGCTCAGCATCTTGGAAGATTTAGAATGGAGGCAACTTTGGAAACAGACAATATGTTTCACTATGTCACAGAGAACAGAACAAGTATTAGTATTAGTGTTTGAATAAAGGAGAACACACAGGGTGTTGGTGCTCTTTTTCATATCTTTCCAGTCCTGGGAAAATTGTCAACATCTCTGAGCTTTGCTTTCTTTATAAAAATAAGGAGAAGGCTTGTACTTGTCAATGTTTCTAACCAGAGAACACAAAAATACTCACATTTCTAGTTGAACTTGTTGGGTTTATTACTCACTGCACCAAGGAAGTAGTATTATCTTGGAAAACAATAGTCAGTCCTCTTCAGACAATTTTAAAAAGAACTTATAAGATGTGGGCTTCTGAGTTGAATTTGGGGAAGATTTCAGATAGCTGGCTTTGTCTGGATGGATGATATTTAGGAAGTGTGATAGTTCTCTGAGTATCTTAATCTTAACTCTAAGAGTTGAAGACTAGATAGGGGTTAGAGTTGTACTTGGCCAAAAACTAACAGTCACTCAAGACAGGAAGGTGTTTGGTCGTATTGATGGTTTGCATAATGTTTCCTTTGCTCAGTGCTCAAACATGATTATCCAGTGTCCTATTTTTGTGTAGATCTTTCACCAACCCAGAATGGTCTCACTGATGTGGAGGCATTGTAAAATGTTTATGCTGAGCAGGAGAACAGAAGTGCCATTGTGGTACCAGCTCAGGTCTTGGAACTCAGAGGTTGCTTTTCTCTTTCTCTATCAATCTCAAAGGGTTGTGATGAGTGTGAAAGAGATGTATTTGTTAAATGCTTTGTTCAAGTGTTATCAGAGCAACCACTGGATGAATGTCAGACACGATAATAGTGATAGTAGTACTATGTTGTTGCTGTTATTATTGTTCAGTCACCCAGGTGTGTCCCACTCTTTGCGACCCCATGGACTGCAGCATGCCAGGCCTCCCTGTCCCTCTCCCAAAGTTTGCCCAAGTTCATGTCAATTGCATCAGTTTTGCCATCCAGCCATCTCATTCTCTGACACTCTCTTCTCTTTCTGCCCTCAGTCTGTTCTAGTATCAGGGATTTTTCCAATGAGTTGGCTGTTCACATCAGATAATCAAAATTCTGGAACTTCAGCTTCAGCCTTACCCTTCCAATGAGTACTCAGGGATGATTTCCCTTAAGATTGACTAATTTGATCTCTTTGCTGTCCAAGGGACCTGCAGGAGTGTTCTCCAACATCACAGTTTGTAAGTATCAATTCTTCGGGCTCCTCCTTCTTTCTGGTCCAGGTTTCAGAACCATACACGACCACTGAGAAGACCTTAGACTTGAGTATATGGACCTTTTTTGGCAGAGTAATGTCTCTGCTTTTCAACACACTGTTTAGGTTTGTCATCATTTTCCTAATAAGAAGCAATCGTCTTCTGATTACATGGCTGCAGTCACCATCCATAGTGGTTTTAGAGACAAATTAGAGGAAATCTGTCACTACTTCTGCATTTTCCCCTTCTATTTGCCATGAAGTAATGGGGCCAGATGCCATGATCTTAGTTCTTTAAATATTTAGTTTAAGCCAGCTCTTTCACTCTTCTCCTTCACCCTCATCAAGCAGCTCTTTAGTTGCTCTTTGCTTTCTACCATTAGGCTGGTATCATTCACATATCTGAGGTTGTTGATGTTTCTCTCATCTATCTTGATTCCAGCTTGTAACTCACCCAGCCTGGCATTTCTCATGATGTGCTCAGTGTATAGGTTAAACAAACAGGGTTACACCAGACATAGTTGATGAAACAGAGGTACATATTTTTATGAAATTCCCTTACATTCTCTGTTATTCAGTGAATGTTGGCAATTTGGTCTCTGGTTCCTCTCCCTTTTTTAAACCCAGCTTGGACATCTGGAAGTTATTGGTTCACATAACACTGAAGCCCAGCATGCAAGATTTCAAGCATGACTTTACCAGCATGGGAGGTAGGTGCAATTGTCCAACAGTTAGCACATTCTTTAGTACTATCCTTTTTGGGAATTGGGATGAGGATCAACCTTTTCCTATCCTGTGACCACTGCTGAGTGTTCCAGATTTGCTGCCATATTTAATGCAACACCTTGATTGCATCATCCTTTGCGGTTTTGCATAACTACTGGAATTCTGTCGCATCCACTAACTTCGTTAACAGCAGTGCTTCCTAAGGCCACTTGACTTGGCAGTCCAGAATGTCTGGCTCTGGGTGTCTGACCACCACACAATCGTATTAATCTGGTTCATTAAGATCTTTTTTGTACAGTTCTTCCATGTATTCTTTCCATCTTTTCTTGATCTCTTCAGCATCTACTAGGTCTCCACCTTTCTATCTTTTATTGTGCCCATCTTTGGGTAAAATGTTCCCTTGATATTTTCAATTTTACTGCATAGATCTCTGGGCTTTCTCCTTCTTTTGTTTTCTTCTAGTTTTATGCACTGTTCATTGAAAAAGGGCTTCTTTTCTCTCTGTGTTGTTCTTTGGAACGGTGTCTTTAGTTGGATATACCTTTCCCTTTCTCCCGTGTTTTTTCTTCTCTTCTTTCTTCAGCTACTTGTAAAGCCTCCTCAAATAACCATTTTGCCTTCTTGTCTTTATTTTGCTTTGGAATAGTTTTGTTTGCTTCCTCCTGTACAATAATAGGGAGCTCTGTTCACAGTTCTTCAGGCACACTGTTCACAAGTTCTAATCCCTTGAATCTATTTGTTAGCTCTACTACATATTCATAAAGGATTTGATTTAGTCAGACCTGGTTGGCCTAGTAGTTTCCCCTGCTTTTTTTAGTCTAAACCTGAATTTTTCTATGAGAACCTGATGATCTGAGCCACAGTCAGCTCCAGGTCTTGTTTTTGCTGACTATACACAGCTTCTACATCTTCAGCTACAAAGAATGCAACCAATTTGATTTCAGTACTGACCATTTGATGATGTTCATGTGTAAAGTTGTCTCTTGTGCTGTTAAAAGAGGATGTTTGCTATGACCAGTGCATTCTCTTGGCCGAATTCAGTTAGACTTTGCCTTGCTTCATTTTGTTCTCCAAGGCCAAACTTGCCTGTTACTCCAGGTGTCTCTTGACTTCCTATATTTGCATTCCTATACCCAGAGATGAATAGAACATTTGTGTGTGTGTGTGTGTGTGTGTGTGTGTGTGTGTTAGTTCTAGGAGGTCTGGGATTGTGGTTTTTGTTCTGTCTGCCCCCTGATGGATATGGATAGGAGGCTTCTGGAAGCTTCCTGATGGGAGAGACTGACTGTGGGGGAAACTGGGTCTTGTTCTGATGGGCGGGGCCATTCTCAGTAAATCTTTAACTCAATTTTCTGTTGATGGGAGGGGCTGTGTTCCCTCCTTTTCGACCTGAGACTAAACTATAGTAGGGGTGATAAAGATAATGGCGACCTCCTTCAAAAGATTGTGCACACACTGTTGTATTCAGTGCCCCTGACCCTGCAACAGGTCCCTGTCAACCCATACCTCCACTGTAGACTCCTGGACACTCCCAGGCAAGTCTGGGTCAGTCTCTTGTGGGGTCACTGCTCCTTTCTCCTGGGTCCTGGTGCACGCAAGGTTTTGTCTGTGCCCTCCAAGAGTCTCTTTCCCCAGTCCTGTGTAAGTTCTATAATCAAATCCCACTGGCCTCCAAAGCCCCCTTCCCTGGGGCTTCTCAGTCCATTTGTCAGATCCCCAGATTGGGAATTCTGTTGTGGGCCCTAGAACTTTCTTAATAGTATGAGAATTTATTTGGTATAATTGTTTTGCAGTTTGTGGGTCATCTGTTCGGCAGCTGTATGGTGGGGTTAATGGTGACCTTCTCCAGGAGGGCTTATGCCACATGCTGTGTGACCCAGGTCTGCTGCATGCAGAGCCCTTGCCCCTGCAACAGGCCACTGTTGACCTGTGCCACCACAGGAGACACTCAAACACTCAAAGAGGCCTGGCACATTCTCTATGGAGTCTCTGGGTTCTGGTGCACACAAGGTTTTGTTTGAACCCTCCAAGTATCTCTGGTGGGTATGAAATTTGATTCTAAATGTGATTTTGCCCCTCCTATCATCTTTCTGGGGATTTTCCTTTGCCCTTGGATTTGGGGTATCTTTTTTTGGTGGTATCCAACATTCTCCTGAATCACAAAAAACCACAATCACAGAAAACTAATCAAACTGATCACATGGACCACAGCCTTGTCTAACTCAATGAAACTATGAGTTATGCTGTGTAGGGCCACCCAAGACAGACAGGTCATAGTGGAGAGTTCTGATAAAACATGGTCCACTGGAGAAGGGAATGGCAAACCACTTCAGTATTCTTGCCTTGAAAACCCCATGAGCAGTATGAAAAGGCAAAAAGATATGACACTGAAAGATGAACTCCCCAGATTGTTAGGTGCCCAATATGCTACTGGAGAAGAGTGGAGAAATATTTCCAGAAAGAATGAAGAGACAGAACCAAAGCAAAAACAATGCTCAGCTGTGGATGTGACTGGTGATGGAAGTAATGTCCGATGATGTAAAGAACAATATTGCTTTGGAACCTGAAATATTAGGCCCATGAATCAAGGTAAATTGAAAGTGGTCAAACAGGAGATGTCAAGAGTGAACATCAATATTTTAGGAATCAGTGAACTAAAGTGGACTGGAAAGGGTGAATTTAATTCACATGGCCATTATATCTACTACTGTGGGCAAGAATCCCTAGAAGAAATGAAGTAGCCCTCATAGCCAACAAAAGAGTTCGAAATTCAGTACTTGGGTACAATCTCAAAAATGACAGAATGATCCCTGTTTGTTTCCATTACGGATCATTCAATATCACAGTAATCTAAGTCTATGCCCCAAGCACTGATGCCAAAGTAGCTGAAGTTGAATGGTTATGTGAAGACCTTCAAAACCTTCTAGAACTAAGACCAAAAAGGTGTCCTTTTAATCATAGGGGACTGGAATGCAAAAGTAGAAAGTCAAGAGATACCTGGAGTAAAAGGCAAGTTTGGCCTTGGAGTACAAAATGAAGCAGGGAAAAGGCTAACAGAATTTTGCCAAGAGAATGCACTGGTCATAGCAAACAGCCTCTTCCAACAACACAAGAGAAGACTCTACACATGGACATCACCAGATGGTCAATACCAAAATCAGATTGATTGTATTCCTTGCAACTGAAGATGGAGAAGCTATTTACAGTCAGCAAAAACAAGACTGGGAGCTGACTGTGGCTCAGATCATGAACTCCTTATTGCCAAATTCAGATTTACATTGAAGAAAGTAGGGAGAACTACTAGACCATTAAGTTATGGCCTAAATAAAATCCTTATGATTATACAGTGGAAGTGAAAAAATATATTCAAAGGATTAGATATGATAGAGTGTCTCAAGAACTATGGACAGAAGTTTGTAACACTGTACAGGAGGCAGTGATCAAGACCATCCCCAAGAAAAGAAATGCAAAGGAGAAAAATGGTTTTCTGAGGAGGCTTTACAAATAGCTGAAAAAAGAAGAGAAACTAAAGGTGAAGGAGAAAAAGAAAGATATATCCATGCAGAATTCCAAAGAATAGCAAGGAGATATATGAAAGTCTTCCTCAGTGATTAATGCAAATAAATAGAGGAAAACAACAGAATGGGAAAGGCCTGAGATATCTTCAAGAAAGTCAGAGTTACCAAGGGAACATTTCATGGAAAGATAGGCACAGTAAAGGGAAGAAATGGTATGGACCTAACAGAAGTAGAAGATATTAAGGAGAGATGGCAAGAATACACAGAAGAACTATAGGAAAAATCTCTTAATGACCTAGATAACCATGATGCTGTGATCACTCACTTAGAGCCAGACATCCTGTAATGAGAAGTCAAGTGGGCCTTAGGAAGCATCACTGCGAACAAAGCTAGAGGAGGTGATGGAATTCCAGTTGAGCTATTTAAGATCCTAAAAGAGGATGCTGTGAAAGTGCTGCACTCAATATGCCAGCAAATTTGGAAAACTCAGCAGTGGCCACAGGACTGGAACAGGTCACTTCTTTTTTTAATTTAAATTTATTTATTTTAATTAGATTTTAATTTAAATTTATTTAGTATTTTAATTAGATGCTAATTACGTTACAATAGTGTATTGGTTTTGCCATACATCAACATGAATCCGCCACGGGTGTACACGTGTTCCCAATCCTGAACCCCCCCTCCCACCTCCCTCTTCATACCATCCCTCTGGGTCATCCCAGTGCACCAGCCCCAAGCTTCCTGTATCCTGCGTTGAACCTGGACTGGCTGTATGCGAGACAGCAAAAGAGACACAGATGTATAGAACAGGTCACTTTTTATTCCAATCCCAAAGAAGGACAATGCTAAAAATGTTCCAACTAACACACAATTGTACTCATTTCACAAGCTAGTAATGCTCAAAATTCTCCAAGCCAGGATTCAGCAATACATGAACCAAGAATCTCCAGATGTTCAATATGAATTTAGAAAAGGCAGAGGTACCAGATATCAAATTGCCAACATCCACTGGATCATTGAAAAAGAAAGAGAGTTCCAGAAAAAAAGTCTACTTCTGCTTTATTGACTATGCCAAAGCCTTTGACTGTGTGGATCACAACGAACTGTGGAAAATTCTTAAAGAGAATGGGAATACCAGACCACCTGAGCTGCATCCTGAGAAATCTGTATTCAGGTAAAAAAGCAACAGTTAGAACCAGACATGAAACACCAGACTGGTTCCAAATTGGGAAAGGAGTACGTCAAGGCTGTATATTGTTGCCGTGCTTATTTAACTTATATGCAGAGTACATGATGTGAAATGCTAGGATGGATGAAGCACAGGCTGGAATCAAGATTACCAGGAGAATTATCAATAACTTCAGATATGCAGATGACATCACCCTTATGGCAGAAAGTGAAGAACTAAAGAGCCTCTTGATGAAAGAGGAGAGTGACAAAGTTGGCTTACACTCAACATTCAGAAAACTAAGATCATGGCATCCAGTCCCATCATTCATGGCAAATAGTTGGGGAAACAAGGGAAGCAGTGACAGATTTTATTTTGGGGGGCTCCCAAATCACTGCAGATGGTGAAATTAAAAGCCATGACATTAAAAGATGCTTCTTGGAAGAAAATCTATGACCAACATAGACAGCATATTAAAAGGTAGAGACATTACTTTGCCAACAAAAGTCCATCTAGTGATAGCTATGGTTTTTCCAGTAGTCATGTATGGATGTGATAGTTGGACTATAAAAAAAAACTGATCACTGAAGTACTGATGTTTTGAACTGTGGTGTTGGAGGAGACTCTTTAGAGTCCCTTGGACTGCAAGGGGATCAAACCAGTCGATCCTAAAGGAAATCAGTCCTGATATTCATTGGAAGGACTGATGCTGAAGCTGAAACTCCAAATTTGGCCACTTGATGTGATGAACCTTAAAAAAGACTCTTATGCTGGAAAGACTGAAGGCAGGAAGAGAGGGAGGTGACAGAAGATGAGATGGTTAGATGGTATCACCAACTCAATGGACATGAGTTTGGGCAAGCTCCGGGAGTTGGTGATGGACAGGAAAGCCTGACCTGGGGCAGTCCATAGGGTTGCAAAGAGATAGACATGACTGGGCAACTGAACTGATCTAGGCGGTCTTCAAGGTCTTCATAGAACTGATCAACTTCAGCTTCTTTAGCATTGATGGAAGGGGGATAGACTGGAATTACTGTGACATTAAATGGCTTTCCTTGGAAACAAACTGAGACCATGCTGTCACTTTTGAGGTTGCACCCAATTACTGCATTTCAGACTCTTTTGTTGATTATGAGGGCCACTCCATTTTTTTTCTATGGAATTCTTGCCTATACTAGTAGATAAATTGGTCTTCTGAATTAATTACGCCCATTCCCATCCATTTTCATTCACTGATTCCTAAGATGTCAAAGTTTATTCTTATCATCTCCTGCTTGACCATGTCCAATTTACCTTTTTTCATGGGCCTAACATTTCAGGTTCCTATGCAGTACTGTTCTTTGCAGCAAAAGAATTTACTTTCATCAACAGACACATCCACAACTGAGTGTCGTTTCCGCTTTGGCCCAACCACTTCATTCTTTCTGGGGCTATTAGTAGCTCTCCTCTGCTCTTTCCCAGTAGTATATTGGACAACTTCCGGCCTGGGGGACTCATCTTACAGTGTCATCTGCTTTTGTCCTTTTATGTAGTTCATGAGGTTCCATGGCAAATATACTGGGGTGGTATGCCATTTCCTTCTCCACTGGATCACCTTTTGTCAGAACTCTCCACTATGACCTGTCCATCTTGGGTGGCCCTACATGGCATGGCTCATAGATTCTTTGAGTTACAAAAGCCCCTTTGCCACATCAAGGCAGTGATCCAAGAACAGTAGCCATACTATATGTTATTTAATTTTTAATAATTATTATTTTGTAACTGTATAATGAAAATGATTTTATATCAAGGAAAAGAGTTTGGCTTCAGTAACTCACCGTGTTTTGTGATCTTAGGCAAGTCATTTCATCTCCCTGAGACACAGATTCTTTTTTAGTAAAAAGAGAAAGATGGTATCTGCATTAAGAAATGCCCAGATTTGGGTACTTCGAGAGCCATGGTGACTTTGTTGTTAATGTATTTGAACCCCTCAGACTAAAACAAAATTTCTAGAAGCACAGAATTTTATTTTCCTCTGTTCCTGACGTTCTTTAAATGTGCTGTCAACTGTAGTAGAGACAGTAGGAAATAAGATTGACTTTAGCAGTGTCTTCTAGAATTTCACCCTCAGGAAACAGCCCCAGTCATAGAGTGGAATCATCGTCCCAATTCCAATTAGGTCTCCTTCTTCCTCAGAGGTAAGCAAAAGCCCTCTTGTTTCACTGATTGATCTCACCCATGTCCAGCCCTTTTCCAACTCCTTCTTGTCTTTATTTGACTTTATTTATTTAAGTGTCAATTATCATAATTACTCATTATTATTATTTCAAAGGACTTTGATTTTGCAGGGAGAATAATATATATCTAGGGCCTCTAATGATTCAGAACAGCCCCAGGATATGAGCAACATGATATCACGTTACAAGTGAAGAAGAGGGTAATTTCCAGCCCCAGGTCACATTGTTAGGAGAAGGAAGAACTGAGACTTAAACTGAGCCCCAGTGGGCGTATCAGAGAAGGCGATGGCACCCCACTCTGGTACTCTTGCCTGGAAAATCCCATGGATGGAGGAGCTTGGTAGGCTGCAGTTCATGGGGTCGCTCAGAGTTGGACACGACTGAGCGACTTCACTTTCACTTTTCACTTCATGCATTGGAGAAGGAAATGGCAACCCACTCCAGTGTTCTTGCCTGGAGAATTCCAGGGACCGGGGAGCTTGGTGGGCTGCTGTCTATGGGGTCGCACAGAGTCGGACACGACTGAAGTGACTTAGCAGCAGTGGGTGTATATGGGTGGTAGATAATCTTGCAAGTTCCCCGAGATCCACTCTAGTCCCTGAGGTTCACTGTGGCAGATAGGTCTCCTGTTGGTGAAACCAGGTGAGGGGCAGTGGGTGGTCATGCTCTGGAGACGTGTTTATGTGTCTATTTCCCTTCTGTCCACTCCATTTACTTTATTTCTACCCAGAATATCAGCGTTTGTGCTGCAGATGGTGCTGCTCTTCCCCAGCTCAACATCTCTTTGAACCAGTGCCAGAAAAGAGCTTGTGTGTTCCAGTAGAGATGCTGCCACAATGGTTGCAGGAAGCTTACCTGTGTCATACCTGTCTTCTGATGTAGGTGGAGCTAATGTGAGAGGGGGAGCATTGACAGGTAGATATGAGTCTCCTTATGAGCATGTAAAGGAGGACCTGGGCTAACACATTGCTGGTCACCTAAGAGTCCTTTAGTCTGCTCTCATCCACTCACAGACCATCCATCATGTGCCATGCATGTCTCTGGGTGCCAGAATGCCCCTTGAGTGACCATACTGGGCAGAATTCCACACATAGAATCACATTCTGTGTTGTCACGAGACTACAGACAGAATCAAGTTTGAGAATTGTACTTTCTGGACATTTCACTCAAACAAACAGAAGTAGGACAGAGGAGTCTGGTGGGCTACAGTCCATGGGGATTCAAAGAGTCGGACCAGATGAGTTACTGAGCAGACACACATGGACAGACAGAAGCAGGACAATGGAAGGTGGGAAGATTACACGTACGTGACTGACCTCAAATCCTCCATTTCCTCACTCCCTTCCTTCTGGCCTGTTCTTACACATCTGCTGGGTTGTAAACAGATCGGTCAACACCTGTCTTTTCATAGACGCCCTTCTGCAAGGTCACAAAGGTGAGCAGACTCTACCTTTCTGCAGTCCTGCTCCTCCTCCTGGGCCCCTTGGTGGCCAGCATTCTGGGTTGTAAAACCAGCAACTCGGTCCAGAGTAAGTCCCAGCTAACCTTTCCTCTACAGACTGGAGAGAAAGGAGGTGAGTGCATGGAAGAGGCGGGAAGACGGGTGTGGAGGATGCTGCCAGCTCTCTCTGGATTTCTCCTTGGAAGTGAGCAATTGAACTCCAGGGACATTACTTTGCTCTCAAAAAGTATCACTATGGGTTCTGCTTTTAATAAATATATCCCACCTCATCTTACAAAATCATGAACTTCTTCTCTGAGACTGTCTATTCCTGGTATCTTTCTTGTCCATAATCCCCCACTTAGAACAGTAAAAAGATCCATATTTGATCTTCATCCTATTTTATGCCCCTTGACTCCAGAAACTCTTGGAATTTATTGTCTTTCTATAAGTAATGGAATCTGTGATGGAGCAGATGTTAGATAATATCTGTATGTACCTGGACTCCAGAATATGCCATCAGGTGATTAGAGGGTTAGAATTATCAGTCCCCAGTCCCTCTGGGGAGAAGAGAGAACTGATATTGAATTCCATCAACAATGGCCAAAGATTCAGTCAAATTGACTACTTC
Organism: Bubalus kerabau; assembly: GCF_029407905.1. NCBI lineage: Eukaryota > Metazoa > Chordata > Mammalia > Artiodactyla > Bovidae > Bubalus > Bubalus kerabau. The sequence goes on from NC_073636.1 coordinate 74,641,439, forward strand.
AAACCCTCAATTAAATTCCATGCACACTGGATTCAGCGAGCTTTAGAGGATTGATAACCAAGTGTTTGTAAAGGGGGAATGTCCTTAGATGGGATGGATGCTGGACATTTCCTATTCTGTCTTTGCCTTATGCTTCTTCTCCCATCCACTGTCTCAGTGTTTCAACCTCTATAATAACTGGGGACCATAAGTAAAAGTTCCCCAGTTCTGTGAGTGGTTCTGATAACATGTTCAACTTGGAAATTGGGTCAAGGAATCTCTGAATTGACAGGCAGTTGGTCACACATGTAAGTGACCCCAGGGCTTGTGATCAACATTTGAAGTGTGGGCCATCCTCAAGGATGGAGCCCTCACCCTGTGGTTTCTGGGTAACCTTTGGGGATTTAGTGTCGGATGAATTGACTCTTGGATGTCCAGTGGTTCTGAGGGACCTGGTTGCTGTTGGCAGAGACCCCACATGTTTGGTGTCAGGGACAAAACCCAGACGCACTCTTCCCCTCCATTTGTGTCTGGGGTGAGGCTCAAGGACAGGGGACTATAATACGCTGGACAGAGCACTCAGAAGCCCTCAGTAGTTCTCTGCAATTTCAGAAGGCCTAGCAGAATCAGGGACTTGATTAAATGGGTTGTGAAAGATTGTGTCTTGTCCTCATCCAACCACCTGCATGCCGTGTGTCCTGGGATAGTCCCATCTGCAGCTCTTTCATGGGAGCTGGGGCATCTTGTTTCTAGAGATTTTTGAAGGGATTACCAGTCATGAATACAAAGAATTTACACCTTTGTGGTCAGAGGTGTCCATTTTCCACCAAAGCACTTTAGTGTGAAAGACTTGTCAACCTACGTACGTTTCTTCTTGACATATATAAAAAAAGTGTCAAATAATGATCATTTCTCTGTGATGAAATTAATCAGAGAGTTGAGTGACAGCTGAGGGTCTTCTCCTCAGAGGCAAATGCAGGCAGCAAGAAATACAGTACTTTGTTGACTTTCCTCGTGGGGCCCAGACACCTTTTTCCAGGCTGATATCATCTTAGTCAAGACTCAGTGCCCTTCACCTTGCTAGCACCTATCAGACTATATTTTGCTTTCCTATGATACACATGACAGTTACCCTCATAATTATATAGTTAGGCCTCATCATCATAGAGACTAATAGGAACTTTACTCTATCCACTCTCTTTAGTGACAGTGCCCTTAGCGTGAGTATGAAGTAGGAGAATCACTTGTGAAATGTTTATCAAAATGTATCTTTTTGATGCTGAGAGCATAGTTGTTTGAGTAGGGAAATGGCTGTAAACAAAATATAGTGGAATAATATACACATAGTAAAGGAGGGAAACACAGAATAAAGTTGGGGAAAATCCTGTGCCACTTATGAGGACTGTTCTGAAGAAAGAAAGTGATGGGGATAAAGGAGGCTGGTAAGGGTCAGGGAAATGCCCTGTGATAAGGAGGTTTTGAGAAGAGACCTCCAAAAAAGGGCCTGATGATGGACGTGAGTCTGAGTGAACTCTGGGAGTTGGTGATGGACAGGGAGGCCTGGCATGCTGCGATTCATGGGGTCACAAAGAGTAGGACACGACTGAGTGACTGAACTGAACTGAACTGAACTGAAGCAGCACTCAGGACCAGAGTGGTTGAGGGGCAGGGGAGTGGAAGGCATGAGACATAGGCCCTGGCGACAAGTCATAAAGAGGCTTGTAGAACTGTAAGAATCAGAATTTGACTCTCAGAAAGCTAGGGGGTCGCTGAGGGACTGGTCACTGGAGCCATGGAATATGCTTCACTTTGAAGCGGGATCCTTGCAGCTGTAGTGTGGAGAGTGGCCTTTAGGGGGCGAAGGGCAGAGACAGAGGCCCCTGGGGGGCTGGTGCATTGTCCAGGTGAGCCATGATGAAGTGTGTGTCCATATTGTTGCCTGGGTTGATCTCAGTTTATTAGAATAATATGAATATCCTGCTCTGTTGAGACTTCTGTAGAGGTTTCATCACAAATCAGGATTCATTAACTCTTTAGCCATTTGTGATGTATTCACCCTTCTAACCCTCGCCACTCCTTGAGGTTTGGGGAAAAGGGGAAAGCTGAAGGTGGGAATTAAAATCTATACCTATGGCTGATTCTTGTTGATGTTTGACAGAAACCAGCAAAATTGTGTAAAGCAATTATCATACAATGAAAAAATATATCAAGTAAAAAACTAAAAAAAACTCAACCACCAAATCCCATGTTAGTTACCCAGGAAACCAACCTCCTTTCTAAGGTTAGGTTGAGGCTTTGCTGGTCACCTTCCTCACATTATAAAAGACGCCCTTGATGCTGCCATTTCTTAGGAAATCCAATCATTTTAGGAGCTCAGTTCCAGGAATGGTTAGAAGACCAAACTGCTGCTGCTGCTGCTGCTAAGTCGCTTCAGTCATGTCCGACTCTGTGTGACCGCATAGATGGAAGCCCACCAGGCTCCCCCATCCCTGGGATTCTCCAGGCAAGAACACTGGAGTGGGTTGCCATTTCCTTCTCCAATGCATGAAAGTCAAAAGTGAAAGGGAAGTCGCTCAGTTGTGTCCAACTCTTAGCGACGCCATGGACTACAGCCTACCAGGCTCCTCCATCCATGGAATTTTCCAGGCAAGAGTACTGGAGTGGGGAGAAGACCAAACTAATACTTCTTATATAAGTCAGAGCATGAGTATTCCCTCAATATTTTTTTATTCCAGTGCCCATGACGTAAACAAAGTGAACACAGTGGGGGGTTTTCTTCCATGCCATTCTCCATTAAATCATGATGGCTTCTCACTGTGTTTTTTATAGTGGAAACTTTCAACTATACACATGTCCAGATCATAGTATTATAAACTGCTGGACCATTGTCCAGCTCCAGTAATGATCAACATATGGAGAATATTCTTAATGTGTATCTTTTATCCTTGTCCTATTTGGAGCAAATCATTGACAACATGCCAATTCATGCATAAATATTCAGTAATGATATGTAATTATTCACAATATTACTCTGTGGATCTGAAGCCTAATAACATTAATAATAATGTCCTACAGAGCAGGATATGAAAAGGCCTTTTCATATTCACACCCCTGCACCCCTACCACTCTCTATTGCAAACAAGCTGGTATTTTCTGTTGTTCACCTTTTAGTTCCAGCTGTGCTGTCCATTTTTCTATTTTACCAATATCCTCCCATTGCTACAGCCCTGCAGGCTGAGGTCTGCCTGGAGCCTTCACACATGGGTCCCTGCAAAAGCCAAATAATCAGACACTTCTACAACTGAAGTACATACAGGTTCTGGGAGACCATTGTATATGGTAGTTAAATGTTAAGAACATAAATTACATCAGAGGCTGGCCTGTGTTAAGACCCCTGCTGGTGGTATCCTATCCTGGGTAAGACATCCTGAAGGGCAGGGGAGAGGGGAAGGGCTGGGGAAAGAGGTGGAGCTCAAGAGGGTACACATTCCTCAAAACCACCCATAGTAACTATTTCCCTCGCTGCCTCCTGGGAGAAGTGGCTGCAGTGTTCTTTGAAATCACGGGCTGAGCATGTCCTTCAGGAACCCATTGGCAAAAGTCAGCCCTAGAGGCACCATCCTGATCATCTGAGCTTACTCTCATGCTCCCCTTTCTAGATGGGAAGAGTAAGTCAGCACCCCACAGAGCAGGTCGGTAGTGCTGCTGAGTCCCCCACCTTGGCTTCAAAAATTCACTTCCTGCTGGTGGTCACTGTGATCCTGAGAGCACTGTGGTTGCTCTTTTCTAGGAAGGACTAGGTCCTGTCCAGGTACACAGTGTCCAGGTCTGCAGCTTCAGAGATTCAGTCAGCAAGTTCCTCTCCTTTTGCAGAGGCCATGGGAACTGGGTTCCCTGAGAAGCTGAAGTACAAGGAGGATCCAGTCAGGGCTGAGCTCTGGCTGCTTGTGATAATATTCAGCCTTTCAACACTACCCTTCTCAGCAGAAATCTGCCTCTTTCTGCTCCAATTCGACTACTTGCTTTACTTCTCTCTCATCCAGTTGGCTCTAAGCACCCTGAGAGCAAGTCTTTTGTTTATTCCCAGAATATTGCACAGCTCCAGGCACAAAGAATACAATCCATAAATATTAAAGTAAGTATGGAAACAATGTAGGAGAAAAGCTCCTCAAGACTGGAGTGAAAGTGGAGCCTGAGATGTGAATTCCTGATTCTTGCTGTAATCTTCTTCCTCCATCCCACCAACACTTTGAGGGCCTTGGGAACATGGCTGCCTGGATGCTGCCAGAGAGGCTAGGACCACCTCCTATTCTTGTGAATATGATGTGGCACTCATGAAGTCATGTTCAAAATCTTTGATGCATCATTTGTGTTAATATCAACTAGATTTACCTGGGTGGTGTTTGTATGTTTGTGTATTAGTGAAATTGAAATATCTGGAAACACGTGAAAAACAGGCAAGTGTCTTCCTCCTTCTTTTCAGCTGTTTGTGTTCTAGCAAGTCACTTTTCTGTAGTTGTAATTCTGTATCTTCATCTGTAAAAAAGGAATAATGATAATTGATAAGATTGTTAAAGAACAGCAAGCTATCTTTTATCACCACTTACTATGAGCCCACCTCACAGGTCCCAACTTTAAATTCCCTCCAGGAGAAGTGTGTAATGTGAATTGAAGTATTTGGAGTTGGAGTTGAGGCAGGAAGACCATAAGAAATGGTGGGGATGATTGAAAATGGAGAGAATACTCCCCTCCTGAGAAGAGAGCCACTCTCCTTAGCTTGCTTCATGGTTTTCAAAGTGTGGTCCCTTAAGCAGCAACCTCATTGCCATGGGAACCTTGTTGATGCAGCTACTCAGGTCCCACCCTGTGCTACTGAACCAAAACTCTGGGGATGAAGATCTCAAATCTGTGTTTGGCCAAATGGCTAAGGGATTCTGATGCTCAATCACGTTTGAGACCCATGGTTCTTGTTAAATTGCAGGACTGTGATTGCAGAACAAGTTGGTTTACCTGTTCTGCATTGATAGAAATTTTTTAATATGAAATCTTCCCCTGTGAAATCTTATCAATGCCTAAAATTGTAAAATGAACTCTGTGAGCTAACAATACAGATATTCTGGCCATATGTGCAACATCTGGTTATGCTCCATTTTAATCTTGAAAGTAATCTGAAGAAACATACTACACGTTTCAAAAAATCAGGTGCTTTTTTATCATGTAGCAAGAAAGTAATTACCCATTACTCGGATATGAACATATTTCTACGACGGCACAGGATCTCAAATATCTAAACATATTCTGTCTGCCCTGGGTGCATTCCATCATTTGAAGATGAGGCCTTAGATACCATGGAATTGAAGATTCTCATTATTCAGATGAAGATACTGAGGAACAGAAGCAGAGATATGACCTGGAGTCCCAGAGGGTTGGCATCACTTGTCTTTATCTACTATACAACGACTGTTTGTTCCTGTCCTGCAATTTCTCTGAAGAGGCCTAAGGGGCTAGGGAGGTTTCTAATTAGAGACCACACTTCCATGAGCAGGGGGGGAGGAGTTGGGGGGAGAACTGGCCAATCAGGAGGCTGTAGAACCAGGGGCCTCTAATTTGGACCAGGGTAAGGAGAACCAGGCGGAGAAGGCAATGGCACCCAACTCCAGTACTCTTGCCTGGAAAATCCTATGGACGGAGGAGGCTAGTGGGCTGTAGTCCATGGGGTCGCTAAGAGTCGGACACGACAGAGTGACTTCCCTTTGACTTTTCACTTTCATGCATTGGAGAAGGAAATGGCAACCCACTCCAGTGTTCTTGTCTGGAGAATCCCAGGGACGGGGGAGCCTGGTGGGCTGCCATCTATGGGGTCGCATAGAGTCGGACACGACTGAAGCGACTTAGCAGCAGCAGCAGCAGCAGCAAGGAGGACCAGGAGAGGAGGACACTGGGAGAGAAAGATGAGTGAGGAGAGGGGAGAAAAGAGCAGTTTCTGTTAGGGAGAGTCTCAGCTACTCCATGGTATCAGATGCAGAGGTTGAGGCAGGAAGAGGGGCAGGGCCAGAGCACCTCCTGAATGAGAATCCTTGTTTTACCATCTGCAGGTTGTGTGTCCTGAGCAAGTGGCTTTACCTCTGAGCCTTTGCTTTCTGCTTGACACTGTGGTATGAGAATCACAGATATTGTAGAACTGCTGCTGCTGCTGCTAAGTCACTTCAATCGTGTCTGACTCTGTGTGACCCCATAGACGGCAGCCCGCCAGGCTCCCCCATCCCTGGGATTCTCCAGGCAAGAACACTGGAGTGGGTTGCCATTTCCTTCTCCAATGCATGAAAGTGAAAAGTGAAAGTGAAGTCGCTCAGTCATGTCCAACTCTTCGCGACCCCACGGACTGCAGCCCACCAGGCTCCTCTGTCCATAGGATTCTCCAGGCAAGAGTACTGGAGTGGGATGCCATTGCCTTCTCCGATTGTAGAACTGACATGAGGCTAAATGAAATCATGCGTGTGGAATGTCTCAGGAGAGAGGGACCCTCCACTTACAGTGGCTTCTTTTGTGAGTCACCCATTCCCGATGCCCTTCTGTCCTAAGAGAGCTTGGTACTGTGAGCTCAAACCCTGATCAACGGTGCTTATGTTTGTAACCACAAGTAAGTAAACAAGAGGGAGTGAAGGGATGGTGGGTGTGACATGTGTGCACTATAATTTCCAGCTTGCAGTGCAGCAGAGTGCATGTGCACAGACTCTAAGTCAGATTGCTGGGTCCAAATCCTCTCCCTACAAGCTATGACCTAAGCAAATTACTTTATTTCTTATTATTTCAGGGACCTCTTGTGTTACACGGGGATATATCAATGGTTTCTCCCCCTTTCTTTAAAGATTTTTTAGAATTAGATGAATTATATGTTTTATGTGTCCAGGATAATGCCTGCTACAATGAAGAATTTAAATTTCACCTGGAGTAATTACTCATCACTGTTATTAATACTACTATAAAGAATTTGGCCCAGTCACTGAGCCGCCGCCGAGGACTCTGCAGCCTCCCCCTTGAGCCCCCTCGCTTCCCGACGCTCCGTCCCCTCTGCCCGCCTTCTCCCGCCGCCGCCTTCCGCAGCCCGTTTCCACCGAGGAAAAGGAATCTATCGTATGTCCGCTATCCAGAACCTCCACTCTTTCGACCCCTTTGCTGATGCAAGTAAGGGTGATGATCTGCTTCCTGCTGGCACTGAGGATTATATCCATATAAGAATTCAACAGAGAAACGGCAGGAAGACCCTTACTACTGTCCAAGGGATCGCTGATGATTACGATAAAATGAAACTAGTGAAGGCGTTTAAGAAGAAATTTGCCTGCAATGGTACTGTAATTGAGCATCCAGAATATGGAGAAGTAATTCAGCTACAGGGTGACCAGCGCAAGAACATATGCCAGTTCCTGGTAGAGATTGGACTGGCTAAGGACGACCAGCTGAAGGTTCATGGGTTTTAAGTGCTTTTGGCTCACTGAAGCTTAAGAGAGGATTTCCTTGCAATGAGTAGAATTTCCCTTCTGTCCCTTGTCACAAGTTTAAAAACCTCACAGCTTGTATAATGTAACCATTTGGGGTCTGCTTTTAACTTGGACTAGTGTAACTCCTTCATGCAATAAACTGAAAAGAGCCATGCTGTCCAGTCTTGAAGTCCCTCATTTAAACAGAGGTCAAGCAGTAGGCGCCTGGCAGTGTCCAGCCTGAAACAATGCAATAACAGTGATGTTTCAGCCAAGTCCAGAGCCCCGAGATCACAGATGGCTATGTCTGGCCAGAAGCTCCTCGGCAGTCCCTCTGCAAAGTTCCCTGCCCTGAGAAAGTGTCACCACCTGAACAGTCCCCGATGAAGCGGAGAGCGGAGGATGGGTGCGGCAGCCGTGCTGCTAGAGGGTGCTTCGGTGGTCAGGGAAGGGTCCCGTGACGTCTCCAACGTGACTGGGTGGGCAGAGCTTAGAGCAGCCACCCTCCAGGAAGGTGACAGGACATCGGCTTGCCACCAAGGTCTTCATGACTAGACATGTCCTGGCTAATTGATGTCCAAACTAGAATGTGAGCCCAACCTTCTATCAGTTAAACTTTTGACAAGGGAACAAATTTCAAACCAATGTTATCAGTCACGTAGCTGTAGAGCTTGCAACTTACTAGCAACAGCTGCCCAATGCCTTGTGAAGTAAACTGGTTTTTGGGTTTTTTCCCCCCTCTTCAGTTTTAATGTTATATAATGTATTTAAATGCTTATTTAAATAAAACTTGTTTTCAGAAACAAAAAAAAAAAAAGAATTTGACTTCTGGGGAGAAGGATATATGCCTGTTGTATCCATTGCTTCTGTGACAACCACATGATGTGGGTAGCACGGATCTCATATGGCACCTGAAGACATGCGGTTTGAGGGTTTTAAATTCTCTGGCCCACAGTTAGGAAAATGCACAGCTGGTACCCAAACCAAGGAATTATGGCTCCATCACCAGCGAGGGAGAGAGCAGGAAGAAGGGGGTGGCTACGGTGGTCTTCCGAGGTCCCCTGATGTCCACTCATGAAGAAAGCTCTCCTGTCACTGAAACCAGAAGAGGGATGACTGTGGGTCATGCTGTGGATACAGGTTCAGCTCCCTGCTTCCACTCGGCCCTCTCCCCTTACTCCCTTTTTAATGCCTAAAGAGGGTTAGAGCCCAGGACGACATCACCTTCAGCAGCTAAGTCCCTGCCTGGACCAATGCCTGGTAAAGTACAAGTGTCCATCCATGGGAGGAGGTGTGGAAATGGTTGTAGGAAGGTTACCTGTGTCACACATGTCATCTGAGGTACGTGATGTGGGCCAGGGCATCGAGGTCCAGCTGAGATGTCACCTGCAGGAGGCTAAAATGGAGGACCTTGGCTAACACACTGCTATCTACTTATCTGTCCTCTGATCTACTCACATCCACTTACTATAATCCATCACATGCCAGGCACTGTTCTAGGTGCAGGGATGCTCCCCGAGTGTCAATGTTGGACAAACTCCATGTGTCTGAAAACAATCTGTGTTTACATGAGACTCACAGGCATCATCAAGTCTGAGAAGTGCTCTTACTGAACATTTGACCCCTGAAAACAGAAGCAGGAGGCATAGTTAGGAACAGAGATTACACAATAAACAGGACTGACTCAGCTCCACCCCTTGCCCATTCCCCTCCTCATCGCCTGATCTCACACCTCAGCCAGGATATTAAAAGCTCAGTCCATCCCCAGCATCCTCAGGAGTTCTTCTGCAAGGCCACAAAGATGAGCTGGCTCTGCCTCTCTGCAGCCCTTCTCTTCCTCCTGGTTATCCTGGTGGACAGCACCCCAGTGTATACACACCATACCCAGGATCAAGATAGATCCAGCCTCATCTCTCCTCTACAGCTTCTGGGAAAATTATAGAAGTCCAAGGAAGGGAGAGTTACAGGTATTAAGTGGGTGTTGCCAACCCTCTCTGGATTTCTCCTGTCACACGGCACAGGTTTTTGTTTGTTTCTTTGGTTTGGGCAGTATTGGTCTTCCTCCCTATGCAAGTGTATTCTCTAGCTCTGAGGTCTTCTCTCTGGTTGCAGTGTGTGGAATCTTGTTGCGGTGGCTTCTGTTGCTGCAGAGCAGGAACTCTAGGCATCTGGGCTCAGTGGTTGCAGTTCACCTTCTTAGTTGCCGCAAGGCATGTGGAATCTTCCCAACCAAGGATAGAACCCATGTCCCCTGCATTAGCTGTGGATTTTTTTCTATTGGACTACAAGGGAAGTCTTAAGTTGCAAATTTTTAACTCCACTGACATCATGACTCTCATGAGGGTATTTATTAAAATTATATATATATATATATATATATATATATATATATATGTCTCATAACTCTACCTGATCCGGGACCCCATTTCTGAGACTCTCTATTCCTGTTCCCTCCCATTTCCCTGAAACTCACTGTAGTGTAGTAATAAAAGTAAGTAAAGTGAAAGTCTCTAAGTCCTGTCCAACTCTTTGGAACCCCATGAACTGTATAGTCCATGGAATTCTCCAGGTAAGAATACTGGAGTGGGTAGCCTTTCCCTTCTCCAGGGGATCTTCCCAACCCAGGGATCGAACCCAGGTCTCTCGCATTGCAGGCAGATTCTTTACCAGCTGAGCCACCAGGAAAGCCCTGTGTAGTAATAAAAGGCTTCAAATTTGAAACATCTCTTAGTTAATGGCCCAGGTCTCCAAAACACTTGGAGTTTCCTGCCTACAGATGTTGATAGATGAGTCACAAAAGGCGACTCAAGGTAGCCTTGAGGTGTGGTTGGAGTCCCGGAAACCACAAGCACCCATTTAATGTTTACAGTTTTCAACAGCTGTCACTCCAGCACCTCTGAGGAGAAGGGAGGGAACTGAGAGTGAGATCAGTCACCAGTGGCTGATAATTCAACCAACACGCCTGCTTAGTGAAACTTAGAAAGAAAGACGTAAAAACTGGGCTCAGGGAGCTTGTTGGTTGGTGAATACAGGAAGCTGATGTGAGGGTGCTGGGCCCACTCGGGCACAAAGGCTGGGCACACCTCCCTCCCCCTTTGCCCTGCACATTCCTTCCGTTTTTCTGCCTCAAGTTATATTTTGCATGTTAATCTGGTAACAGTAAGCAATGGTCTTCTGAAGGTCAGCCACTGGTTCTAGTGAATTGTTGAATTTGAAGATGGGGTCATGGACCCCAAAGTGGGGTAAGCCCATTTTAATTATTTGGTCACAAGCATGATTGACTCGGGACCTCATGGCTGGCATCTGAACTGAGGGCAGTCTTGAGCCCTCAAAGTGCAGAATCTGCAGTAACTCCATCTATTCCCATCAGAAATTAAAGGACTTGTTGGACACCCAGTGGGTGTTTGGGAAATCGGTTGCTCTTGGCCAAGACACCACATATTTGGTGTCAGGGATAAACCCAGAATCACTCTTCCCTGTGATTTGGGGCTCACGTGATGCTCCAAAAAGGGGGATAATGAAAGTACACATTGAAACCAGAAACTGATCTCAGTTATCTGTATTTTCAGAGTTCCTGGGAGAATCAGGGAGTACATCAAATGGGTTGTAACATGCTAGTATCTTTTCCTGGCCCTGCCACCCACCTGCCATGTCCTGGGGCAAGTCATCTGCAATTTTCTTGTCAGAAGAGGGGATACATATTACATTGGTTTTTGAACAGATTGCCAGTCATATGTATAAGGAGGTGAATTACATTTCAAGTTGAATTTTGTACATTTTCCACCAAGATGTGTTAATCTAAAAAAATTTCTTTAACTACTTACTTTGGGCAAGAAAGAATATTTACGTGTCAAATAATGAGCATTCCTCTATCATGAAAAATAACCAGAAAGACCTGGGATGAATGTGCTGCAGGGAAAGGAAAAAACACAGTCCCACGTAGGGTGACTCCTGGGACCAAAGTTGAGACAATATTAGGAAAGTCTCTAGGTTCTTTCATATGTCCCCTTTTGACTATAATTTATTATCCATATTTATACCCTCCCTTGTCCACTGCTGACTACTATTTTATTTGTGTATTTGATCCTTACTTGGTTCACGTCCCAGGCTTCCTGAAACTGTTGGAATTTACTGTCTTTCATAGGTGTGGAGACAAGCCATTGACTGGGACCTGAGAAGTGTTCAGTAATAGATGTGGTTAAAAATATCATCGACAGTGTTATTACAGGTTTGAATTTTATGCACCTGTGGGGAAAGGAGAGGGCACTGAGATTGAGAACAGGTGCCACTGGCCAATGATTCAATCAGAATGCCTATTTAGTGAAACCTCAATAAGAATCCATGAATATGGGCATTCAGGGAGCATTTGGGCGGTAACATACGATGGTGATGTGAGGGTCCTGTGTTCTCTAGGGCATGGAGGCTCCCCACACCTCCATTTCCACTTTCCCCCGCACATCTCCCTCCCTTCACTGTGCCAAGATTTATCCTTATAACAATGTGAGATCCCTCTGTGAGTGGTCTTCCTGAGTTTGGTCATCAGATTTATTGAGTGGAGTAATGGAACTTCCCAGTTTTAGACACTTTTTCAAATCAGGAGTGACTCGGGCCAACATGGCTGGCATCTGAGCTGAGGACAATTCTGAGCCCTCCACTTGCACAGTCTATACTGACTCCCTGGATTCCCTGTCAGAATTAAACCACCCTGTTGGACACCCATTGGCTGTTTGGAGGAATTGGATATTGTTGCTAGAGACACCACATATTTGGTATCGGGAAAACCCAACTCACTCTCCCTGTGCTTTGGGAGTTCAGATGAGTCATGGGACAGGGTAGTAATGAAAGTGGGACTCTGCATCCAGGAACTCTTACCAGTTTATCGGTATTTTCAGAGTTCCTGACAGAATAGGATAGTATATCAAATGGGTTATGACAGGGAAGTATCTCGTTCGGACCCTATCATCCCCATGCCATTAGTTCTCTGGCAAGTCATCTATAGTCCTCATCTGAACAGCAGAGAAGTGGTACATAAGTTCTTTGAACACATTATCAGTCAATTATAAACAGCTTATTCACATTTAATGGCCAAGTATAATTTTCCACCATGATATGTTCTTGAAAGATTTCTCTACCTATTTGCTTGGGGCCATAAAGAACATTTATCGGTCAAATAATGATTATTCCTCTATTTAAAAATTAATCACACAGACCTGGACCACTGAGAAGCGGAACTGCCAGGAAAGAATGAAACCCAGTCCTTATGTGGTTGGCTTGTGGGACCAAGGCTGGTACAATATTAGCAAATTCTCCAGGCTTTTTCCTTTGTCCACTTTTGACTATTGTTTTATTATCCATATTTGAAATTGTCCTGGTGCATTGTGCAACATTCCTGAAAATTTTGAAATCTTTGTCTTTTATAGGTACCAAGATTGTGGGAAAGGAATCCAGTATAACACAAGGATTGGCTGAAACCATAAATAAAGTCCTGAAAGGTTAGAACATTCTGCACCTATGGGGAGAGAGGAGGCCACTGTAACTGAGATCAGACACCACTGGCTGATAAGTCAATATATATGTTTATTGAGTGAAACCTCAATAAAAATCCATAAATATTGGCTCAGAGAGCTTTTGAGGTGGGAAAAACTGGCGATGAGGTGAGGGTGCTGGGCTCACCAGGGCATGGAGGCTCTGCTCACATCTACTCCCCCTTTCCCCTAAACGTCTCCTTCATTTAGCTATTTCTCATTTTATCCTGTACATTAATGTGAGGAAAGTGAGTAAGAGTTTTCCTGAGTTTGGTCGCTGGTTCAATTTAGTTTGAGCATGGAGTTGAGGTCATGGGAAGTTCGACTTTCAGTCACTTGGTAACTGGAGCCCACATGGCTGACATCTGAAGTCAGGGCAGTCTTGATACCTTAGCCTGTGGTTTTGGCACTAACTCCACAGATATGGTATCAGAAATCAATTGACAGTTGGATGTTGGGGATTCCATGGTGTTGTGGAGAAAACACGTATTCGAGGTCATGTAAAAATCCAACTTACCCTCTGATGTGAGGGCTCAGGTGTGGCTAGAGGAGAGGTGAGTATTAAAAGCAGAACACTGTACCCAGAAACTCTTACCAGTTATCCGTTTTTTGGAGTTCTGTCAGAATCAATCATGTATCAAATGAGTGATGACATAACAGTGTCTTGCCCTGACCAGGCCACCCACATGCTTGTATCCTGGGGCAAATCACTTGATGTTTCCTCATCTGAACAGGGGAAACATGCTACATGAGTTCTTCAAATAGATAGATGACGAGTTATGACTAGAAAGAGTTTGTTCGCATGTCATGACCAGATTTGTCCATTTTGCACCACAATGTGTTAATCTGAAGAAAAATTCTCTACCTAGTTGCTGTGGCCAGGTAAAACTATTTCTTTATCAAATAATATTTATTCCTGTATTATTAAAGGTAGTGAAAAGATGTCAAGTCATGGAGGAGGGCAACGGCAGGGAGAGCAAAGAAACACAGCCCTTGTATGACCAAGACTGATAGAATATTACGAAGTCTCCAGGCTCTTTCCCTTGTTGTCTTTTGACTGCTATTTTCTTATTCATGTTTGATCCTTTTCCTGTTTCATGAAGTTGGCCTCCTGAAACTCTTGAAGTTTACTCTTTCACAGGTCAGGTGATGATTTCCAGAGCACAGCTTGATAACCATACAGTAGAGGAATTCCCAACGCTCATTCCTCAATACTCAACACTCAATGAGGACAATAAAGGTATGTAGTTTCTGCACCTCAGGGAAGAGAGAAGGGCACTGAGATTCAAATCAATCACCAATGGCCAATGATTCAATCAATAAGGCTATTTCTTGAAACCTCAACAGTACAGAAATATTTGGGTTCAGAGAGTTTTCTGGGTGGTGAATATGATTGTGAGGGTGCTGTGCTCACTAGGGAATGGAGGCTCCACACACCTCCATTCCCCCTTTGCCCTATACATCTCCTCCATTTCACTGTTTGTCAATTTTTTATGCATATTCATCAGTGGAAATGAGAACAGTAAGTATGTTGCTTTCCTCAGTTTGATCATCTGCAGCTGCTGCTGCTAAGTCGCTTCAGTTGTGTCCGACTCTGTGCGACCCCATAGATGGAAGCCCACCAGGCTCCCCCATTCCTGGGATTCTCCAGGCAAGAACACTGGAGTGGGTTGCCATTTCCTTCTCCAGTGCATGAAAGTGAAAAGTGAAAGTGAAGTCGCTCAGTCGTGTCCGACCCTCAGTGATCCCATGGACTGCAGCCTATCAGGCTCCTCCGTCCGTGGGATTTTCCAGGCAAGAGTACTGGAGTGGGGTGCCATTGCCTTCTCCTTGGTCATCAGTAACCTTCAGTTATTGAACATGGAGGTGAAGTCATGGACCTCCCCATTTTAGCCATTTGGTCACAAGCAAAGTAAGTGGGGACCACGTGGCTGGGACTAAAGTGAAGACAGTCTTGAGCACTCAACCTATGTGATCTGCACTAACTTCATGGATTTCCTATCAGACATCAATTGAGTGGGGACGTCCAGTGGGTGTCTGGGGAATTGATTGATGTTGGTACAGACACCACATATTTGTGTTGGGATAAACCCAGGCTCACTCTGCCCTGTGATTTGGGGGCTTAGGTTACCTTGGGCACAAGGTAGTAATGAAAGTAGGACACTGGCTCCAGAAACACTTGCAAGTAAATTGTATTTTCCGAATTCCTGGTAGAATCAAGCATTGTATCAGATGTGTTGTGACATCATAGCAACTTGTCCTGACTCTTCCACACACGTGCTCTGTTTCCTGGGGAAAGTTATCTGCAGTTTCCTCATCTGAAGAGGAGAGAAATGTTCCATGCATTCTTTGAACAGAGTACCAGTCATGAATATAAAGAATTTATGCCCTGCCACCTTAGTGTCTACACCATTTGGGAGTGCATTTCCCTGACAAGGAACTGAACCTATGACTATTTGAACAGAAGGTGTTTCTTAACCACTGGACGGCCTCAGAAGTCTTACAGAAGTTTTAAGGCTATTCAAAGGCATTATACCAATCTTTCTTAAAAAACTTCATGAGGAAATATACATTTGCACATGATTACTGTATCATGTCACCCCTAGCAACATTCATAATTCTGTCCCAGAAAGGAGGTTTTCAAAAGGTCTTGTCAATTTGACCATCCTCCACCATCCTAACATTCTCTATTGCAAACAGGCGGTTCTCGTTGCTATCCTTGTACGGAGCTGTGATGACCATCCTCATAACTGAGGCATTGCCCTTCTCCTTATAGCATCTTCTAAGCCTGCCTTCTGCCTGGGGCCTAAATTAACAGGTGGCTGCAGTGCCATGATGACCAGGTATGTCTACAATGCCCAACCAGACTCTGTGAGCAGTTTATGTATAGTGGCTGCAAAGGTAATGAAAACAACTTTGAAAAGTTAGAGGACTGCATGAAGACCTGCTCTCAAGAAGCAAGGTCCCCGTGGTAAGATAGGGGCCAGGGCACAGGAGGAGGGGAAGGGCTGGGGAAAGGGGCGGAGCTCAAGGGACCACACACCATTCAACCCTGCACAGTGTCTTCCTCACCACTGCTGCCAGGAGAAGAGGCTGCAGTGTCCTGTGAAACCACACACTGAGCGAGTTCTCCAGGGAGAGAATATCAGAAAGTCAACCCCAGATGCCTCTTTGTGATCATCTGAGCCTGATCACATGCTCCCCTTTCTCAAATGGAACACTGATCAGCCACCCTCCAGGGTAAAAGTGAAAGTGAAGTCGCTCAGTCATGTCTGACTCTTTCCGACCCTATGGACTGTAGCCTACCAGGCTTCTCTATCCATGGGATTTGCCAGGCAAGAGTACTGGAGTGGGTTGCCTTTTCCTTCTCCAGGGGATCTTCCCGACCCAGGGATCAAACCCAGGTCTCCCACATTGCAGGCAGATGCTTTACCCTCTGAGCCACTTAGGGAAGCCTCCAGGGTAGGTCTGCAAGAGTCCTGAGCACCACCTCTAGGCTTGGAAAACTCACTTCTTTCTTGTTGTGGCCTTTCGAGTCATGGGGACAACAGTTCCATAGTTTTTTGAAAACATGGGATCTGTCAAGATGACAGGAGCTACAAGATGTAGTAGCTCCATGTAGCTCCAGGTCTGGAGCTACAATGATGGAACTCAAAAAGTTCCTTTCTTTTTGCAGAGGACATGCGAAGAGTGGTTTCCGGAAACTCTGAAGTCCGAGGAGGAGTCTTTCAGGACTGGGCTGTGGCTGCATCTGAACCTCTTCAGTCTCCTCAAAGTTCTCCTCTCTGCTACCCTCCTCAGCAGAGCCTGCCTGTTTCTTTTCCTCTTTTGGTCAACATGTCTAATTCTGTCTCATCCAGCTGGCTCTCAGCACCATGAGAGCTTGCCTTACCTTTACCCCTAGCACTTCACACAGCTCCTGAAAACAATGAGACAGTTCATAATTATTTGAGGATGGAAGGAAGGAATGTAGGAGCACATTCCTCGTGACCAGATTAACTACAAGATTGTGGTGTAACACAGGGGTTTTGTTTTACCCCCATCCTCACAGCATCCTCACCTTTATCACCCTTCCCAACACCTCTACTCTCCTTGTGGGTGTCCAAGGTGGAATTTCCAGCATCCAGTTCTCATCATCAGTAATGGGAGAATAGTTTAAGAAAGATCCTTAACTGCACAATGATGTTGCAATATTTATTTCTGTAGCTTCAAACACTATAGGTTATATTTCAATAAATATATATTCAAAATTAAACTGACTGGAGTGGAGTCTGTTGTTTGTAATTACAAACCTTAACCAATAGAGTCCAGGGAATTGGTGGTCCTTCTCTGTTCTTCAGACAGTGGGTCCCTCCCCTTTCCCTTTCCACAAACTGTGCCCTACCAGGCATAGGAAGCAAACCCATTATATCATAAATGACTTCTTAATAACAACACAAATTACACAGAATACTGGGAGATGCCCATATCAAGATGACAACTCTTCTTCCTTCCTTCTAATTTCATTCAAACACGGGGGCAGGTTTCCTCCCGAATCTCAGAAGGGGAATGGGTAGGAGACTCAATTGCCACTTTTATCAGAAATCTGATTCCCACACATGGGGAGGGAGCTTCTTACTTCAGTTAAAAAAGTACAGCTCTCGTTTAGTATCCCTGGCTCTGTGTTAGCATTTTGCCTACACGTTTTTATTAATCATGCTAAGAATCTTTCAAGGGAGGAAATGGAATCATAGAGATGGCTTTATTCATTGGCTTTATTCATAGCTGCTTTATTCATAGCCTAACATGACAGGTCCTCACTCTCCCAAGCAGAGGGACTTTGATGATGTTTTCCTGCTCTGCATCTGGGAAGATTTAGAATGGAGGCAACTTTGGAAATGGACAGTATCTGTTTAACCACAGATTAATAAAGTTTGGCATGGAGACCACAACAAGTAGCAGTATTTGAATAAATGAGAACAGACAAGGTGTTGGTGCTGTTTTTCATATCTTTCTAATCTTGGGCAAATTCTCAACATCTCTGAGCTTTGCATCCTTTAGTATAAAATAAACATAAGGCTTGTAATTGTTAATATTTCCAGCCAGAGACCACTTAAATACTCTACTTTGCTTTCTTGCTTTTCTTTTTCTTTGGAATAGTTTTGTTTGCTGCCTCCTGTATAATATTATTGGCCTCCATCCATAGGTCTTCAGGCACACTGTTTACAAGCCCTAATCCCTTAAATCTATTTGCTACCTCTATTACATATTTACAGTGCATTTAAGTCGTATCTCATTTGCCTAGTAGTTTCCCTGCTTTCTTTAGTTTAAGCCTTATATTTTCTATGAGAATCTGATGATCTGAGCCAGAGTAGCTCCTGATATTGTTTTTGCTGACTGTACACAGCTTCTCTATCTCCAGCTACAAAGAATTCAACCAAAATAATTTTGGTATTGACCATTTGGTGAGGTCCATGTGTAAACTTGTATTGTGGATAAAGGGTATTTGCTATGACCAGTGCATTCTTGGTAGAATTCAGTGTATCTTTGCCTTGCTTTGTATTGTTCTCCAAGGCCAAACTTGCCTGTTACTCCAGGTATCTCTTGATTTCTTACTTTTGCATTCCAATCCTCAATGATGAGTAGACTACTTTTTTTTTTTTTTCTGGTGTTAGTTATAGGAGGTCTTCTAGGTTTTCAGAGAAATGATCAACATCAGCTTCTTCAGCATCAGTAGTAGGGGAATAAACTTGAATTACTGTGATGTTACTGGCTTGCTTTGGAGATGAGCTGAGTACATGCTGTCATTTTTGAGGTTGTACCCAAGTACTGCAATTCAGACTGTTTTGCTGATTATGAGGGTTACTCCATTTTTTCTATAGGTTCCTTACCCACTGTAGTAGATAAATGGTCATCTGAGTTAAATTCGCCATTCCTGCCCATTTCAGTTCACTGATTCCTAAGATCTTGATGTCTATTGTTACCAATCCTGCTTGACCATGTCCAATTTACCTCGAATTATGGACACAAAATTCTAGGTTCCTATGCAATACTGTTCTTTGCAGCATCTTATTTAACTTTCATCACCAGACATATCCACAACTGAGCATCATTTCCAATTAGGTCCAGCTGCTTCATTCTTCTGAGGCTATTAGTAGTTCTTCTCTGCTCTTCCCCAGTAGCATATTGGACAGCTTCTGAGCTGGGGGACTCATCTTTCAGGGTCATATCTTTTTGTCCTTTAATACAGTTCATGAGGTCCTCATGGCAAATATACTGGGGTGGTATGCCAGCCTCTGCTCCAGTGGATCACATTTTGTCAGAACTCCCCACTATGAACCGTCCAACTTGGGTGGCCCTACATGGCATGGCTCATAGATTCATTGAGTTGCACAAGCCCCTTTGCCACAACAAAGCAGTGATCCATGAAGAGGAGTCATATTATAAATATTTGTTTTTAATCATTCTTAGTTTATAACAGTGTAATGAAATGATTGATATTAATGAAAGGAGTTTGGCTTCAGGAACTCACTGTGTTTTGTTCTCTTGGGCAAGTCATTTTATCTCCCTGAAATACAGGTTCTTTTTAAGCAAAAAGAGAAAGGTGATATCTACATTAAAAATGCCCAGATTTGGGTACTCCGAGAACCACGATGATTTCAGTGCTCAAGTGTTTTGAACACCACAGACTAAGGCAAATTGTCTAGAAGCAGAGAGTTTTATTTTCCTCTGTTCCTGACTGCTCTTAAATGAGCTGTCAACTGCAGTAAAGAAAGGAAGAAATAACATTGACCTTATTAGTATCATCTTCTAGACACCCTCGGGAAACTGCCCCAGTGCCAGATTGGAGTCACAGTCTCAGTTCCTAATAGGTCTCCTTCCTCAGAGGTAGCCAAAAGCCCTCAGGCTTCAGTGATTGATCTCACCTTGGTCCAGCCCTTTCCCCACTCCTCCTTGTGTTTATTTGACTCTTTCAACAATGTTGTTAAGTGTTCAGTTCAGTTCAGTTGCTCAGTCATTTCTGACGTTTTGTGACCCCATGGACTGCACCACACCAGGCCTCCCTGTCCATCCCAACTCCCAGAGCTTATTCAAACTCATGTACATTGAGTCCGTGATACCATCCAACCATCTCATCCTCTGTTGACTCATTTTCCTCCACCTTTCTTTACTAGCATCAGAGTATAATCCAAGGAATCAGTTCTTTGCATCAGGTGTCCAAAGTATTGGAGTTTCAGCTTCAGCATCAGTTCTTCCAATGAATATTCAGGACTGATTTCCTTTAGGACTGAGTGGTTTGATCTCCTTGCAGTCCAAGGGACTCTCAAGAGTCTTCTACAACACCACAGTTCAAAGCATCAGTTCTTCGGTGCCATACTTCTTTATAGTCCAACTCTCACATCCATACATGACTACTGGAAAAACCATAGCTTTCACTAGACAGAATTTTGTTGGCAAAGCAATGTCTGTGCTTTTTAATATGCTATCTAGGTTGGTCATAGCTTTTCTTCCAAGGAGCAAGCACCTTTTAATTTCATGGCTGCAGTCACCATTTGCAGTGATTTTGGAGTCCCCAAAATACAGTCTCTCACCATTTCCATTGCTTCCCCATCTATTTGCCATGACGTGATGGGACTGGTGCCAGGGACACTTTAGACTTCTTCACTTTCTGCCATAAGGGTGGTGTCATCAGCATATTTGAGGTTATTGATATTTCTCCTGGCAATCTTGATTCCAGCTTGTGTTTCATAGAGCCTGGCATTTCACATGATGTATTTTGCATGTAAGTTAAATAAGCAGGGCGACAATATACAGCCTTATGCATTCCTTTCACGATTTGGAACCAGTCTGTTGTTCCACGTCCAGTTCTAACTTTTGCTTCTTAACCTGCATACAGATTTCTCAGGAGGCAAGTAAGTTTTTCTGGTACTCCCATCTCTTGAAGAATTTTCCACAGTTTGTTGTGATCCACACAGTCAAAGGCTTTGGCATTAGAAAAGAAAAGAAACAGTGGAAAAGAAGAAGTAAAGAAGTAGTAAAGAAGTAGATGTTTTTCTGGAACTCTCTTGCTTTTTCATAATCCAATGGATGTTGGCTATTTGATCTCTGGTTCCTCTGCCTTTTCTAATTCCAGCTTGAACATCTGCAAGTTCACGGTTCACATCCTGTTGAAGCCTGACTTGCAGAATTTTGAGCCTTACTTTGCTCATGTGAGACGAGTGCAACTGTGTGATAGTATGAACATTCTTTGGCATTGCCTTTCTTTGGGATTGGAATGAAAACTGACGTTTTGCAGTCCTGTGGCCACTGCTGAGTTTTCCAAATTTTTGGCATATTGAGGGCAGCACTTTCACAGCATCATCTTTTAGGGTTTGAAATAGCTCAACTGGAGTTCCATCCTGTCTACTAGCTTTGTTCGTAGTGATGCTTCCTAAGGCCCACTTGACTTAGCATTCCAGGATGTCTGCTGTAGGTGAGCGACCACACCATTGTGGTTATCTGTGTCATGAAGATCTATTTTGTACAGTTCTTCTGTATATTCTTGACACCTTTTCTTAATATCTTCTGCTTCTGTTAGATCCATACCATTTCTGTTCTTTACTGTGCCCATCTTTGCATGAAATGTTCCCTTGATATCTCTAATTTTCTTGAACAGATCTCTAGTCTTTCCCTTTCTATTGTTTTCCTCTATTTCTTTGCATTGATCACTGAGGAAGGCTTTCTTATCTCTCCTTGTTATTCTTTAGAACTTTGCATTGAAATGGGTATATCCTTCTTTTTCTCCTTTGCCTTTCACTTCTCTTATTTCTAGCTATTTTTAAGCCCTCCTCAGACAACCATTTTGCCTTTTTGCATTTCTTTTTCTTGGGGATGATCTTGATCACTGCCTCCTGTGCAATAGTTCTTCAGGCACTCTGTCTACCAGATTTAATCTCTTGAATCTATTTGTCACTTCCACTGTATAATCATAAGGACTTTGATGTAGAATATACCTGAATGGTCTAGTGCTTTTGCCTACTTTCTTCAATTTAAGTCTGAATTTGGCAATGAGGAGTTCATGATCTGAGCCACAGTCAGCTCCCAGTCTTGTTTTTGCTCACTGTATAGAGTTTCTCAATCTTCGGCTGCAAATGATATAATTGATCTGATTTCAGTATTGACCATCTGGTGACGTCCATGTGTACAGTCTTCTCTCGTGTTGTTGGAAGAGGGTGTTTGCTATGACCACCATAAAGCCATAACTTAGTTAAATGTTAGTTATCATAATTACTGATCATAATTATTTCAAAGGATTTTGACTTTGCAGGGAGAAGAATATATGTCTGTGGCCTTTAATGATTCAGAGCAACCCCAGGATATGAGCAACACGATATCATGTCACAAGTGAAGAAGAGTGTAATTTACAGCTCCAGACCACATAGTTAGGAAATGGCAGAACTGAGACTCAAACTGAATTCTTCTGTTTCAAAACCCACTAGAGGAGAGTCCAGAGTTGAGGAGGGGGTATGTTGGTGATAGGTAATCTTGCAAAGTCCCTGAGATCCACTCTAGTCCCTGAGGTCCACTCTGGCAGGTAGTTCTCCTCTTGTTGAAACCAGGTGAGGGGCAGTGGGTGGTCATGCCCTGGAGATGTGTTTATGTCTCTATTTCCCTTCTGCACACTCCATTTACTTTACTTCAACCCAGAATATCAGAGTTTGTGCCCCAGATGGAGCTGCTCTTCCCCAGGTCAACATCTCTTTGGAACAGTGCCAGGTAAACAGCTTGTGTGTTCCAGTAGAGATGCTGCCACAATGGTTGCAGGCAGCTTACCTGTGTCATACCTGTCTTCTGAAGTAGGTGGAGCTAATGTGAGAGGGGGAGCATTTACAGGTATATATGAAGTCTCCTCATGAGGATGTAAAGGAAGATCTGGGCTAACACACTGCTGGTCACCTAGCAGTCTTTGATCAGCTCTCATCCACTCATGGACCATCCATCACGTGCCATGCAGTGCTCTAGGTGCTGGAATGTCCCTTGAGTGACCATACTGGACAAAATTCCACACGGAGAATTGCATTCTGTTTTCTCACAAGACCACAGACAGAGTCAAGTTTAGAATCATACTTCCTGGGCATCCTCACCAAAGCAGACAGAAGCAGGACAGAGGAACCTGGCGGTCTACAGTCCACGGGGTCTCAAAGAGTCAGATGAGACCGAGTGACTGAGCAGACACACACATACAGGCAGAAGCAGGACAATCAGGTGATGAGATTTCACATTGCATATGCTGCTGCTGCTGCTGCTAAGCTGCTTAAGTCGTGTCCGACTCTGCGACCCCATGGACTGCAGCCCATCAGGCTTCTCCATCCATGGGATTCTCCAGGCAAGAACACTGGAGTGGGTTGCCACATTGCACATGGCTGACCCCAAATCCTCCATTTCCACACTCCCCTCTTCGCGTTTATTCTTACCCATCAGCTGGGGTGTAAACATATCTGTCAGCACCCTTCTCTCCATAAATGCCATTCTTAAAGGCCAAAACCATGAGCACACTCTGACTTTCTGCAGCCCTTCTCATCCTCCTGGGGACCCTTCTGGCCGGCATTCTGGGGGGTGAAAAAAGCAGCTGGGTCTGGGGTACGTCCCAGCTCACCTGTCCTCTACAGACTGGAGGGAAAGGAGGGGAGTGCATGGAAGGGGCAGGAAGAGGAGTGTGGTGGATGCTGCCAGCCCTCTGAGGATTTCTTCTGGGAAGTGAGCAGTTGAACTCCAAGGACATTTCTTGACTCTCAGAAGTATCATTATGTGTTTTGCTTTTAATAAAAATATCCCACCTCATTTTACAAAATCATGAATTTCATCTCTGAGACTGTCCATTCCTGGTTTCTTCCTTTTCCCTAAACTCCACTTTGGAATAGTAAAAAGATCCAGTTTGATCCTTGTCCTGGTTTATGCCCCAGGACACTGGAAACCCTTGGAATTTATTGTCTTACTTTAAGCACTGAAATCTCTGAAGGAAAAGAACTTAGATAGTATCTGTGTACAGCTGGACTCCAGAAATGCCATCAGATGTTTAGAGGATTAGAATTATCAGTCTCCCTGGGGAGAAGAGAATAGAGTCTGAATTCCGTCAATAATGGCCAAAGATTTAATCAAACTGAACACACCAAACCATCAATTAAAATCAAAGAACACTGGATTCAGAAAGCTTCAGAGGGTTGATAACATCAAGAGTTTGTAAGGGAGGAGTGTCTGGAGATGGTGTAGATGCTCAGCAATTCCTACTCCCTCTTTGCCTTATGCTTTTCCTCTCTCTAGCTGTCTCAGAGTTTTATAGTTTATAATAACTGGGGACCATAAGTAAAGGGTCCCCAGTTCTGTGAGTGGTTCTGAATATTTGTTCAACATGGGAATTTGGTTAAGGATTCTCTGAATTGACAGCCAGTTGGTCACACGTGTAAATGATCCCAGGACCTGTGATCAAAACTTGAAGGGTGGGCTGTGTTCACAGATGGAGCCCTCACTCTATAGGGTCTGGATCACCTCTGCAGATTTAGTGTCAGAAGTGAATAGACTCCTGGATGTCCAGTCGGTGTGGAGGAACTGGTTGCTGTTGGCAAAGACCTCACATGTTTGGTGTCGGGGCCAACACCCAGACTTACACTTTTCCTCCGTTTCTGTCTGGGTTGAGCCTCAGGGACAGTTGACTATATTATGTTGAACAGAGCACTCAGAACCCCTCAGTAATTTTCTGCATTTTCAGAATTCTTAGCAGAATCAGGGACTTGATAAAATGGGTTGTGACAGACTGTGTCTTGTCCTCATCCTACCACCTACATGCTGTGCCTCCGGGGATAGTCCCACCTACAGCTTTTTCATGAGAGCAGGGTCACCATGTTCCTAGAGATTTTTAAAAGGATTACTAGTCATGAGGACAAAGAATTTACACCTTTGTGGTCAGTGGTTTCCATTTTCCCCCAAAGCATTTTCATCTGAAAGACTTGTCAACCTACCTACATTTACTTCTCCATGACATGTGCAAAAAAAAAAAAAAAAAGTGTCACAAAATGATCATTTCCTTGTGATGAAATTAATCAGAGAGTTGCGTGCCAGTGGAGAGTCATCAGTTCAGAGGCAATTGTAGGCAGAGCAAGAAATGAAGTACTTTGTTGAGTTTGCTCTTGGGGCTGAGACTGTTTTTCCCAGGCTGGTATGATCTTAGTAAAGACTCAATGCCCTTCCCTTTGCTCACATATCAGACTATATTTTATTTTTCTGTAATAATATTGATGACAGTTGCATTCATAATTATATAGATACCTCATCATCATAGAGACTAATAGGAATATTACTCTATTGACTCTCTACAGTGATGATGCACTTGACATGAGTATGAAATAGAAGAGTTATTTACTTGAGGATTATTTATCAAAATGGATCTTTCTGATTTGAGGGCATAGTTTTTTAAAGTAAGGAAACAGCTGTAAAGAAAATACAGTAAAATAATATACACATTAAGGAGGGAAACACACAATGAAGACTGGAGAATATCCTATGCCAGCTACGATGGGTGCTGTGAAGAAGAAGTTTTGGGAATTAAGAGTGTGGCAAGGGTCAGGGAAATACTCTGTGATAAGGTAGCTTTGGACAGAGCTGTACAAAAAAGTGCCTGAATGTTAGAGCAGCAACCAGAAACAGAATGGCTGAAGCTGAGAAGGTTGAGGGGCAGGGAGTGGACAGGATGAGACAGAGAGGACCTGGGGACAAGTGAGGAAGAGGCTTGTAGAATTTTAAAAATCAGAATTTAACTCTTAGAAAGCTAGGGGTTTACTGAGGGAATGGTCATGGGAGCCAGGGGATAGGATTCACTTTGAAACAGGATTCTTGTGGCTGTAGTACAGAGAGTGGCCTCTAGGGGGCGATGGGCAGAGACAGAGGCCCCTGGGCAGGCTGCTGTATTTTCCAGGGGAGCCATGATGAAGTGTGTATTCATATTGTTGCCTGGATTGATCTCAGTTCGTTAGAATAACATGAATAACTTGCTCTATTGAGACTTCTGTGGCAGCTTCATCACAAATCAGAATTCATTAAATCTTCAGGCATTTGTGATGTATTCACCCTTGAAACTCTCAACTCTCCATGAGGTTTGGGGTCAGAGAAAAGCAGAAGGTGGGGATTAAAGCCTTTATCTATCACTGATTCATGTTGATGATTGACAGAGAATAACAAAATTCTGTGAAGTAATTTCCTACAAATAAAAAAATGTATAAATTTAAAAAAGCAAAGTACTCAACCACCAAATCAGGTGTTAGTTACCCAGGCAACAAACCTCCATTCTAAGGTTAGATTGAGGTTTTGCTAGTGACCTCCCTCACATCATGAAAGACTCCCTTGGTTCTGTCATCTCTTAGGAAAGCCAATCGTTTTAAAGCTCGTTTCCAAGAATGGTTAAAAGACCAATTAATACTTCTTATATAAGTCAAAGTATCAATATACCCTCAATATTCCTTAATTCCAGTGCCCATTATGTGAACACAGTGGGGGATTTTCTTCCAAGTCTTCCTCCATTAAATCATAATGCCTTCACACTTTCTTTTTTTGTACTGGAAGCTTTCAGCTACATACATGTACAGATATTAGTATTATAAACTCATGGACAAATGTCCAGCTCCAGTCATGATCAACATATGGAGAATATTCTTAATATGTATCTTTTATTCCTGTCCTATTAGCAGCTAATCAGTGGCAACATGCCAATTCATGTAAAAATATCAGTAATGATATGTAATTATTTACAATATTACTCTGTCGATCTGAAGCCTAAAAACATGAATAATAATGTCCTACAAAGCAGGATATGAAACACCCTTTTCACATGCACCCCTACCAGTCTCTATTGCAAACAAACTGGTATTTTCTGTATTGACTGTTTAGGCCCAGCTGTGATAACCATCTTCCTATTTCACTGAGATCCTCCCATCCCTACAGTCTGACATGTGCCTGGAGCCTCCATGCACAGGTCTCTGCAAGGCCAAACTAATCAGACACAGCTACAACACCAAGTCCAGCTTCTGGGATATTTTTCTATATGGTAGCTAAAATGATAAGAATAAAGAGAAAAGGGAACCCTCTTACACTGTTGGTGGGAATGGAAACTAGTACAGCCACTATGGAGAACAGTGTGGAGATTCCTTAAAAAACTAGAAATAGAACTGCCTTATGACCCAGCAATCCCACTGCTGGGCATACACACTGAGGAAACCAGAATTGAAAGAGACACGTGTACCCCAATGTTCATCACAGCACTGTTTATAATAGCCAGGATATGGAAGCAACCTAGATGTCCATCAGCAGATGAATGGATAAGAAAGCTGTGGTATATATACACAATGGAGTATTACTCAGCCATTAAAAAGAATACATTTGAATCAGTTCTGGTGGATGAAACTGGAGCCTATTATACAGAGTGAAGTAAGCCAGAAAGAAAAACACCAATACTGTATACTAACGCATATATATGGACTTTAGAAAGATGGTAACGATAACCCTGTATGCGAGACAGCAAAAGAGACACAGATGTATAGAACAGTCTTTTGGACTCTGTGGGAGAGGGAGAGGGTGGGACGATTTGGGGAAATGGCACTGAAACATGTATAATATCATATAAGAAGCGAATCGCCAGTTCAGGTTTGATACAGGAAACTTGGGGCTGGTGCACTGGGATGACCCGGAGGGATGGTACAGGGAGGGAGGTAGGAGGAGGGTTCAGGATGGGGAACACATGTACACCCGTGGCAGATTCATGTTGATGTGTGGCAGAACCAATGCAATATTGTAAAGTAATTAGCCTCCAATTAAAATAAATAAATTTAAATTAAAAAAAAAAAAGGATTACTGTGGGGACCAGGCTGTGTTAAGACCTATGCAGGTGCTATCCTATCCTGGGTAAGATAGCAGGCATAGAATGGGGAAAGGGAGAGGGCTGGGAAAGAGGTGGAGCTCACGAGGGTACACACTCCTCAAAATCACCCACAGCGACTATTTTCCTTGCTACCTCCCGGGAGAAGTGGCTGCAGTGCCCTTAGAAACATGTGCTGAGCATGTCCTCCAGGTGCCAGCTTGGCAAAAGATCAGCCCTAGAAGCACCGTCCTGATGATCTGAGCTTAGTCATTCTCCCCTTCTTGCATGGGAAGAGTAAGTCTGCCATGCCACAGAGCAGGTCTGTAGTTCTACCTGCTCGAAAATTCACTTCCTTTTTGCTTGTCATTGTGATACTGAGAGCACTGTGGTTGCTCATTTCCAGGATGGCTTAGGTCCTGTACGGGTACATAGTGTCCGGGTCTGGGGCTTCAGAGATTCAATCACCAAGTTCCTCTCCTTTTACAGAGGCCATGAGAACTGGTCTCCCCTGAGAAGCTAAAGTCCAAGGAGGACCCAGTCAGGGCTGAGCTCTGCCTGTTTGTGATAATATTCAGCCTTTCCCTCTTGCTTGTCAACCCTACCTTCCTCAGCAGAAATCTGCCTCTATCCTCTCTCTCATATGATACTTGCTTTGCTCCTGCCTCATCCAGTTGGCTCTAAGTACCATGAGAGCAGGACTTCCCTTTATCCATAGAACTTTGCACAGCTCCAGGCACAGAGGATAGTCCACAAATATAGAAGTAAGGATGGAAACAGTGCAGGAGAAAAGCTCCTCGTGAAGCAGTGAGAGTAGAGCCTGGGATGCGAATTCATGATTCTTGCTGTAATCGTCTTCCTCCCTGCATCTTCACCTTCATCCTCCACTCATCAGCACTTCGAGAGCCTTGGGAATGTGGCTGCCTGAATGCTTCCAGAGAGGCTGGGACCACCTCTTATTCTTGTAAATATGATGTGACACTCATGAAGTTACGTCCAATACCTTTGATGCATCATCTGTGTTAATATCAAATAGATATGCATGGGTTGTGTTCATTTGTTTGTGTATTGTTGAAATTGAAATATCTGAAAACATGTGAAAAACAGGCAAGTATCTTCTTCCTGATTTTCATCTGTTTGTCTTCCAGAAAGTCACTTTTCCATAGCTGAGGTTCAGTATCTTCATCTCTAAAAAAGGAATAATGATACTTAATTGCTAAGATTGTTAAAGAAGAGCAAGGTATCTTTTTAGCAACACTTACTGTGGGCCCACATCTCAGGTCACAATTTTAAATTCCCTCCAGGACAGGTGAGTAATGTAAATGGAAGTTCGGAGTGGGTGTGGAGGCAGACAGACAATAAGGAATGGTGGAGACTATGGAAACTGAGAGAATGCTCCCTTCCTGAGAAGAGGGTTGCTCTTCTTAGCTTAGTTCATGGTTTTCAAAGTGTGGTCCCTTGAGCAGCACCCTCAGCACCTTGGGAACTTTGTTGATGCAGCTACTCAGGTCCCAACCTGTCCTACTGAACTGAAACTCTGGGGATGAAGATCTCGAATCTGTGTTTGACAAAATGGCTAAGGGATTCTGATGCTCAATCATACTTGAGACCCATGGTCCTTGTTAAATACCAGGACTGTGATGCCAGTTTGTTTACTTGTCCTACATTAATAGAAAAATTTTATATGAAATGTCCCACTGTGAAATCTTATAAATGCCTAAAATTGTAAAATGAACTCTGCTGTTAATGATAAATATATTTTAGCCAGATGTGCATCCTCTGGTTACACTCCCTTTTAATATTCAATATAATCTGGAAAAACATACTAGAGGGTTCAAAAAGTCAGGTGCTAGTTTATCATGTAGCAGAAAGTAATCAGCCATTACTCGGATATGAACATACCTCTCTGACAGCACAGCATCTCAAATACCTAAACATCTTCTGTCTGCCCCAGGTGCATTCCATCCATTTGAACATGTGGCCTTTGATACCAAGGAATCGAAGGTTCTCATTATTCAGGTGGAGATACAGAGGAACAGAAGCAGAGATATGACCTGGGGTCCCAGAGGGTTGGGGCCGCTTGTCTTCATCCAGTATACAGCGACTGTTTGTTCCTGTTCTTCAATTTCTCTAAAGAGGCCTGCAGGAGCCAGGGAGGTTTCTAATTAGAGACCAGACATCCATGAACAGGGAGGGGGGAGCTGGAGTGAGAACTGGCCCATTACGAGGCTTGTGGACCCGGTGGGGGCGGGGGGGGGCTCTAATTAGGACAAGAGAGAGGAGGATCAGGAGAGGAGGGTATTGGGAGAGAGAGACAGACTGATGAGAGACGAGAAGAGAGAAAAGAGGAGTTTCTTTTGGGGAGAGCCTCAGCTACTCCCTGGTCTCAGATGCAGAGATTGACTCAGAAAGAGGGGCAGGGCTGGAGCACCTCCTGAATGCGAATCCTTGTTTTACCTTCAGCAGGTTGTGTGTCTTTAGCAAGTGGCTTTACCTCTGAGCCTCTGCTTTCTGCTTGACACAAAGGGAGAGAATCCCAGATGTTGTAGGATTGACATGAGGCTAAATGAAATCATGCACGTGCAATGTCTCTGAAGTGAGTAGACCCTTGACTCACAGTGGCTTGTTTTGTGAGTACCCCACTGCTGTTGGTATTGAGAGCTCCCGCCATTCTCAATGCTGTTATATGTTTGTAACTACAAATAATAAACAAGAGTGAGTGAAGGGATGGTGGGTGTGGCATGTGTGCACTCTAATTTACAGCTTGCAGTGCAGCAGAGCGCATGTGCACGGACTCTAAGTCAGATCGCTGGGTCCAAATCCTCTCTACCAGCTATGATCTAAGCAAATTACTTTATTTCTTTATATCTCAGGTCCCTCCTCAGTAATATGAGGATATGTCAACAATTTATTCCCCTTTCTTTAAAGATTTTTTAGGATTAGATGAACTACATATTTCACGTGTCTAGGATAATGCTAGTTACATTAAAGAATCGAAGTTTTGCCTGGAGAAGTTACTCATTACTGTTTTTATTACTACTAGAAAGGACTTTGCCTTCTAGGGAGAAGGAATATATGCCTGTTGCATCCATTGCTTCCATGGCAACCACGTGGGTGCACAGCACGTGTTCTCATGTGATTCCTGAAGACACGGGGTTCTGAGAGGTTTAAATCCTCAGGCAAAAAGGTAGGAAAATGCAGAGCTGGTACCCAAACTGAGGTCCTATGGCCCCATCGACAGAGAGGGAGAGAGAATGAGGAAGTGGATGGTTACAGTGTTCTTCCAAGGTTGCCTGATATCAACAGGGAGACTGCTCTTCTGTTGGTGAGACCAGGTGAGGGATGACTGCTGGACATGCTGTGGAGACAGATTCAGCTCCCTGTTTCCCCTGAGCCACCCCCCATTACTCATTTTTTGATGCATAAACAGGGTTATTGCCCAGGACACCAGCACCTTCACCAGCTAAGTCCCTTCCTGGAGCAACGTCTGGTAAGGTGCACGTGTGCACCCACCGGAGAAGCTGTGGCAATGGCTGTGGGAAGGTGCCTGTGTCACACCTGTCATCTGAGGGGGGGTCAGGACATCGAGGTCCAGAGGAGACGACACCTGCAGCTGGCTGAAATGGAGGGCCTGGTTACCACACTGCTGGTCACTGGTCTGTCCTCTGATCTGCCCTCATCCACCTACTTATCATTCATCACATGCCAGGCGCTGCTGTAGGGGCTGGGATGCTCCCTGACTGCCCATATAGGACAAACTCCATCTCTCTGATCACAATCTGTGTTTACATGAGACCCACAGGCATCATCAAGTGAGAAGTGCTCTTACTGGGCACTTGAGCCCTGCAGACAGAATCAGGAGATTATGCAATAAACAGGACTGACCCAACTCCACCCATTGCCCACTCCCCTCCTCATCACCTGATCCCACCCCTCAGCCAGGATATTAAAAGGTCAGCCTGTCTGTCCTCAGCATCCTCAGGAGCCCTCCTGCAAGGCCACCAAGATGAGATGGCTCTGCCTCTCTGCAGCCCTTCTCTTCCTCCTGGTTATCCTGGTGGACAGCACCCCGCTGAATATATACCATATCCAGCATGAAGGTAGATCCAGCCTCACCTCTCCTCTTCTGGGAAAATGATGGAACTCCATGGAAGGGGGAGGAGAAGGTGTGGAGTGGGTATTGCTAAGCATCTTTGGATTTCTCCTGTTATGTTGGTCAGGATTACTGTCTGTTTCTTTGGTTTTGGCAGCACTGGTCTTCCTCCCTATGAAAGGATATTCTCTAGTTCCGTGGTCTACTCTCTGGTTGCGGTGTGTGGGCTTCTTGTAGGAGTGGCTTCTCTGGTTGCAGAGCAAGGGCTCTAGAAATTGGGCTCGTAAGTTTCAGTTTACCTTCTTAGTTGCCACCAGGCACATGGAATCTTCCTGACCAGGGACAGAACCCATGTCCCCTGCCTTAGCATGTGTATTCTTATCTACTGGACCATCAGGGAAGACTTAAATTGCAAAGATTTGACTCCACTGATATGTTGACTATCATGAGAATATATATTACAATTTTATTATATTTTATTATGTGTATATATATATATATATATGTATCAGTTCAGTTCAGTTCAGTCACTCAGTCGTGTCTGACTCTTCACGACCCCATGAACCGCAGCACACCAGGCCTCCGTGTCCATCACCAACTCCCGGAGTTTACCCAAACTCATGTCCATTGAGTTGGTGATGCCATCCAACCATCTCATCTGTATCCCCTTCTCCTCCCGCCTTCAACTTTCCCAACATCTGCGTCTTTTCAAATGAGTCAGCTCTTTGCATAAGGTGGCCAAAATATTGGAGTTTCACCTTCAACATCAGTCCTTCCAATGAACACCCAGGACTGATTTCCTTTACGTTGGACTGGTTGGATCTCCTTGCAGTGCAAGGGACTCTCAAGAGTCTTCTCTAACACCACAGTTCAAAAGCATCAATTCTCCGACACTCGGCTTTCTTTATAGTCCAACTCTCACATCCATACATGACTACTGGAAAAACCATAGCCTTGACTAGATGGACCGTTGTTGACAGAGTAATGTCTCTGTTTTTTAATATGCTTGTCTAGGTTGGTCATAACTTTCCTTTCAAGGAGTAAGCGTCTTTTAATTTCATGGCTGCAATCAGCATCAGCAGTGAAATTGGAGCACCCCAAAATAAAGTCAGCCACTGTTTCCACTGTTTCCTCATCTATTTGCCATGAAGTGATGGGACCGGAGGCCATGACCTTAGTTTTCTCAATGTTGAGCTTTAAGCCAACTTTTTCACTTTCCTCTTTCACTTTCATCAAGAGGCTGTTTAGTTCTTCTTCACTTTCTGCCATAAGGGTGGTGTCATCTGCATATCTGAGGTTATTGATATTTCTCCCGGCAATCTTGACTCCAGCTTGTGCTTCTTCCAGCTGAGCATTTCTCGTGATGTACTCTGCATATAAGTTAAATAAGCAGGGTGACAATATACACCCTTGATGTACTCCTTTCCCTATTTGGAACCAGTCTGTTGTTTCATGTCCAGTTCTAACTGTTGCTTCCTGACCTGCACAGAGGTTTCTCAAGAAGCAGGTCAGATGGTCTGGTATTCCCATCTCTTGTAGAATTTTCCACAGTTTATTGTGATCCACACATTCAAAGGATTTGGCATAGTCAATAAAGCAGAAATAGATGTTTTTCTGGAATTCTCTTGCTTTTTCAATGAGCAAGCAAATGTTGGCATATTGATCTCTGCTTCCTCTGCCTTTTCTAAAACCAGCTTGAACGTCTGGAATTTCATGGCTCACGTATTGCTGAAGCCTGGCTTGGAGAATTTTGAGCATTACTTTACTAGAGTGTGAGATGAGTGCAATTGTGCAGTAGTTTGAGCATTCTTGGCATTGCATTTCTTTGGGATTGGAATGAAAACTGACCTTTTCCAGTCCTATGGGCACTGCTGAGTATATATATACATATAAAATAATTCTGCCAGATCAGGGTCCCCATTTCTGAGACTCTCTTTTCCTGTTCCTTGCCATGTCCCTGAACCTCACTGTATTGTAGTAATAAAATAAGTAAAGTGAAAGGCACTCATTCATGTCCAACTCTTTGCAACCCCTTGAACTGCATAGTCCGTGGAATTCTCCAGGCTAGAATCCTGGAATGGGATCCCTTTGCCTTCTTCAGGGGATCTTCGCAACACAGGGATCAAACCCAGGTCTCCCGCAAGGCAGGTGGTTTCTTTAAAAGCTAAGCCACCAGGAAAGCCCTGCATAGTAATAGAAAGCTTCAAATTTGTACCATCTCTTAGTTAATGGCCTAGGTCTCCTAAAACTGTTGGGGTTTCCTGCCATTAGATGTCATGAGATGAGTCAGAAGAGGCAACTCAAGGGAGCCTCAAGATGTGGTTGGTGTCCAGGAAACGACAAGCATGCCTTTACCGTTTGCAGTTTTCAACAACTGCCATTCCAGCACCTCTGAGGAGAAGGGAGGAAACTGAGAGTGAGATCAATCACAGTGGCTGATACTCCAGCCAACATGTCTGCTTAGTGAACCCTAGGGAGAAGTACATAAGAACTGGGCTCAGAGAGCTTGTGGGTTGGTGAATACAGGAAGCTGACGTGAGGGTGCTGTGCTCACTAGGGCACAGAGGCTGGGCACAGCTCCCTCCTTCTTTGCTGGCACGTCTCTTCCATTTTTCGTGCGTTGAGTTCTATTTTGGGAATATAAGCAATGGTTTTCTGAAGTTTAGCCACTGGTTCTATTGAGTTGTTGAATTTGAAGATGGGGTCATGGACCCACAATCCTCCATTTTAATTATTTGGTCACAAGCATGATTGACTTGGGACCTCATGGCTGCCATCTGAACTGAGGAGTTTTCAGCCCTCAACCTGCAGAATCTGCAGTAGCTCCATTGATTCCTATCAGATGTAAATGGACTTGTTACACACCCAGTGGGTGTTTGGGGAATTGAATGCTGTTGGTAGAGACACCACATATTTGGTGTCGGGGAAAAATACAGAATCACTGTCCCCTGTCATTTGGGGCTCAGGTGATGCTCCAAAAAGGGGGAGTAATGAATGTTCACATTGCAGCCAGAAACTGTTCTCAGTTGTCTGTATTTTCAGAGCTCCTGGGAGAATCAGAGAGTGTATCAGATGGGTTGTAACATGCTAGTATCTTGTCCTGGCCCTGTCACCCGCATGCCTGGGGCAGGTCATCCGCAATTTTCTTCTCAAACAGGGGACATGTGTTACATGGGTTTTGAACCGATTACCATTCATATGTATAAGGAGGTGAATGACATTTCATGCTGAATTTTGTACATTTTCCACCAATATGTGTTAATCTGAAAAAATCTGAAAAAATTTACTGTACTTTGGGAAGGAAAGAATATTTACATGTCAAATAATGAGTGTTCTTCTATCATGAAAACTAATCAGAAAGACCTGGAATGAATGTGCTGCAGGGAATTGTAAGAAAGAGCCCTCTGTAGGCTGACCAATGGACCAAGGCTGAGACAATATTAGAAACGTGTCCAGGCCCTTCCCCATGTCTCCTTTTGACTATAGTCCATTATCTATATTTGATTTCTCCCTTGTCCACTGTTGACTACTATTTTATTTGCATATTTCATCCTTACTTGTTTCATGCCCCAGGCTTGCTGAAACTGTCTGAATTTACTGTCATTCATAGGTCTGGAGACAAGCCATAGAAGGGGACCTGAGAAGCGTTCAGTAATAGATGTGGCTACAAGTATCATCGATGGTATTGATACAGGTGTGAACTTTCTGCTACTCTGGGGAAAGAAGAGGGCACTGAAATTGAGAACAAGCCCCACTGGATAATATTCAATCAAAATGCCTGTTTAGTGAAACCTCAAGAAGAATCCATTAATATGGCTATTCAGGGATAGTTTGGGGAGGTAACACACGGCAGCGATGCGAGGGTTGTGTGTTGTCTAGGGTGTGGAGTCTCTCCACACATATACTTCCACTTTGCCTGGCAAATCTCACTCATTTTGCTGTGCCTAGATTTATCCTTTTTGACAATGTGATATCCCGATGTGAGTGGGGTTCCTGAGTATGGTCATCAGATTTACTGAGTTATTGAACATGGAGTGGGGTAATGGAAGTTCCCAGTTTTAGACACTTTGTCAAATCAGGAGTGACTCAGGATAATATGGCTGGCATCTGAACTGAGGACAGTTCTGAGCCCTCCACTTGCATAATCATACTAACTCCCTGGCTTGGCTGTCAGAAATAAATTGTCCTGTTGGACACCCAGGAGGTATTGGAGGAATTGGATGTTTTTTTCTAGAGACACCACAGATGTGGTGTTAGGGAAGCCCAGACTCAGTCTCCCTGTGCTTTGGGAGCTCAGGTGAGTCCTGAGGACAGGGAAGTAATGAAGATAGGACACTGCATCCAGAAGCTCTCAGCATTTATCGATATTTTTAGAGTTCCTGGCCAAATAGGATAGTATATCAAGTGGGTTTTGACCAGGAAGTGTCTTTTTCAGACCCTATCATCCCCATGTCTTGTGCCCTCAGTCAAGCCATCTATTGTCCTCATCTGAACAGTGGTGGTGGTTAGTCACTAAGTCATGTCTGACTCTTGCGATCCCATGGACTATAGCTTGCCAAGCTCCTCTGTCCGTGGGATTCTCCAGGCAAGAATACTGGAGTGGGTTGCCATTTCCTTCTCCAGGGGATCTTCCCGACCCAGGGTTCGAACCAGGGTCTCCTGCATTGCAGGCAGACTCTTTACCGACTGAGCTACAAAGGAAGTTAGTAGATCAGTATCTGAACAGTAGATCAGTGCTAAATGATTTCTTTGAACATTTACCAGCCAAAAAAAAAAAAAACAAAACTGTTCCTTCGAATTTCAGGTCACGTTTGGTCATTTTCCTTTGGGATATATTCATGAAAATATTCTCTGCCTGCGTCCTTGGGCTCATGGGACCAAGGCTGGTATAATACTAGCAAATTTTTCAGGCCTTTTCCTTTGTCCACTTTTGCCTATGATTTTATTTTCCATATTTGAAACTTATCCTGGTTCATGGTCCAATATACCTGAAAATTTGAAATTTTTTCTTTCATAGGTACCAAGATTGTCAAAAAGGGAGCTGGTATACTAACAGGATTGGCTGAAATAATCACTAAAGCAATTAAAGGTTTGAACTTTTTGCACCTATGGGGAGAGAGAAGGGTGCTGAGACTGAGATCAGTACCACTGGCTGACGATTTAATACTTATGCCTGTTGAGTGAAACCTCAGCACAAATCCATAAATATTGCCTCAGAGAGCTTGTGAAGGGGCAACAAATGGTGCTGAGGTGAGGGTGCTCTTCTCAGGAGGGCGTGGACACTTCGCCTACTCTACTTCTCCCTTGCCCTAAAACTCTTGTCCATTTCACTGTTTCTGAGTTTTCTCCTAGACATTAATTTGAAAACAGTGATTGAGAGTTTTCCTGAGTTTGGTCACCTGTTCCATTGAGTGTTTGAGCATGGAGGTGGAGTCATGGAATTTTTAAGTTTTAGTCACTTGGTCAGAAGCATGACAACTTGAGAACACATGGCTGGCATCTGAAGTCAGGGCATTCTTGATACCTCAACCTTGGCATTGGCCCAGACTCCACAGATATGGTATCAGAAGTCAGTGGACAGTGGGCGGCCTGCTGGATGTTGGGAATTGGATGGTTGGTGTAAAAACCATGTATTCAGTGCCAGGAAAAAACCCAGACTCACCCTCTCCTGTGATTTGAGGGCTCAGGTGAGGCTTGGAGAGAGGTGAATAGTCAAAGTAAGACCCTGGACCTGGAAACTCTCCCCAGTTCTCTGTATTGTTGAGTTCCTAGCCAATCAATAGTGCATCAAATGGGTTGTGACATGACAGTATCTTGTTCTGACTTGGCCACCCACAGGCTTGTGTCCTCGGGCAAGTCATCTGCAGTTTCCTCATCTGAACAGGGGAAACAGGTACATGAGTTCTTAGAAAAGATGATGAGTTGTGAATAGAAAGACTTTATTCACGAGTCATGACCAGATTTGTCCATTTTTCACCACAATGTTTTAATCTAAAAATAATTGTCTACCTACTTGCTTTGGCCGAGTAAAACTATGTCTTTATCAAATAATGTTTATTCCTGTATTATTAACAGTAATCAAAAGATGTCGAAGCACAGAGGAGGGCAATTTCAGGGAAAACAAGAAACACAGCCCTGTGGGGTAGCCTGTGGGAACAAGGTTGATATAATATAACGGAAGTCTCCAGGCCCTTTCCCTTGTTGTCTTTTGACTGGTATTGTCTTATCCATGTTTGATCCTTTTCCTGTTTCATGGACCAGGCCTCTTGAAACTCTTGAAATTTACTCTCTTTCATAGGTCAGGTGATGATTTCCAGAATACAATTTGATAACCATACACGAGAGGAATTGCCAACACTCAACATTGAATACTCAACACTCAGTGAGGAGAATAAAGGTTTGTAGTTTCTGCACCTCAGGGAAGAAGGAAGGGCACTGAGGTTGTGATCAATGACCAACGCTTCAATCAATAAGCCTATTTCTTGAAACCTCAATGGTGCATAAATATTTCACGGTGAATTTTGTTCATGTTTGCCAAGATATGTTCCTCTAAAATTTTTTCTTTAACTACTTACTTTAGGCAGGAAAGAATATTTAGGTTTCAAATAATGAGTATTCCTTTTTCATTAAAAATAATTAGAAATACCTGGGATGAAAGTATTAGAATTAGAATTCCTGGGATTTCTGGAGGAAATGTAAGAAAGAGCCCTGTGTAGGATGACTCGTGATACCAAAGTTGAGACATTATTCAGAAAGTTTCCAGGCCCTTTCCCATGTCCCTGTTTGACTATTATTTATTATCCATATTTGTTCCCTCCTTTGTTCACAGTGGACTACTATTTTATGTGCATATTTCATCCTTAGGTGGTTCATGTCCCAGGCTTCCTGAAACTGTTGGAATTTCCTGTCTTTCATAGGTGTGGAGACAAGCCATAGAAGGGGACTTGAGAAGCGTTCAGTAATAGATGTGGTTACAAGTATCATCAATGGTGTGGCTACAGGTATGAACTTTCTGCAACTCTGGGGGAAGGAGAGAGCATTGAGAATGAGAACAGGCACCACTGGCCAATGATTCAATCACAATGCCTATTTAATGAAACCTCAATAAGAATCCATAAATATGCGGTTCAGAGAGCATTTGGGGTTGTAGCACATGGCGGTGATGTAAGGGTCCCATGCCTTCTAGGGCATGTAGGCTCCTCACACTCCACTTCCACCTTGCCCTGCACTTCTCACTCATCTCTCTGTGCCCAGATTCATCCTTCATGAATATAAGACACCGCTATGTGAGTGGTCCTCGTTAGAACGGTCATCTGATTTACTAAGTTATTGAAGATGGAGTGGGGTAGTGGAACTTCCCAGTTTTAGACACTTTGTCAAATCAGGAGTGATTCGGGATAACATGGCTGGCATCTGAACTGAGGATAGTTCTGAGCCCTCAATTTACACAATCTATACTAACTCCCTAGAATTGCTGTCAGAATTAAATTGCCCTTTGGGCACCCAGTGGGTGTTTGGAGGAATTGCATGTTGTTTCTGAAGACACCACAGATTTGGTGTCAGAAGCCTAAACTCAGTCTCCCTGTGCTTTGGGAGCTCAGGTGAGTCCTGGGGACAGGGGAGTAATGAAAGTAGGACACTGCACCCAGAAGCTCTCAGCATTTATCCATATGCTCAGAGTTCCTGGCCGAATAGGATATGTATCAAGTGGGTTTTGACAGGGAATATCTACTTTGGACCCTATCAGCCTCTTGCTATGTGTCCTCAGGCAAGTCATCTATAGTCTTCCTCTGAACAGTAAAGAAGTGCTAAAAGAGTTCTTTGAACGTTTTCCAGTCATAAAACTAACAGCTTATTCTCATTTCATGGTCAAGTTTGGCCATTTTCCACCAGGATAGATTTATGAAAAGATTTCTCTACCTGCTTCCTTGGGCTCGTGGGACCAAGGCTGGTACAATATTAGCAAATTTTCCAAGCCTTTTCCTTTGTCTACTTTTTCCTATGAATTTTTTTTTCCTTATTTGAAACTTGTTCTGGTTCATGGTCCAATATTTCTGAAAAATTTGACATCTTTTCTTTCATAGGTACCAAGATTGTCACAAAGGGAGCTAGTATACTAACGGGATTGGCTGAAATAATCAATAAAGCAATTAGAGGTTTGAATTTTCTTCACCTATGGGGAGAGAGGAGGGCGCTGAGACTGAGATCAGTACCTCTGGCTGATGATTCAATACTTACGCCGATTGAGTGAAACCTCAGTAAAAATCCATAAATGTTGGCTCAGAGAGCTTATGAGGTGGGAACCAATGTTGACGTGAGGGTGCTGTGCTCACCAGGGCATGAAGGCTCCTCTCACCTCCACTCCCCCTTTGGCCTAAACATCTCCTTCATTTCACTGTTTCTGATTTTATCCTGCAACTTAAAATGAGGACAGTGAGTAAAAGATTTCCTGAATCTGGTTGCTGATTCGACTGAGTTTTTGAGCATGAAAGTTGGGGTGATGGAAAATTAAACTTTCAGTCACTTGGCCAGAAGCATGATAACGTGAGACCGCACAGCTGGCATCTGAAGTCAGAACAGTCTTTATAACTCAACCTGTGGCATTGGCACTAACTCCACAGATATGGTATCAGATGTCAAGTTACAGTGGGCTGCCCCTTGGCTGTTGGGAATTGGATGGTCGGTGGAAAAACCAAATATTTGGTGTCAGGAAAAAGCTGAGACTCACCCTCCCATGTGATTTTAGGGCTCAGGAGAGCCTTGGGGAGAGGTGAGTAATGAAAGTAAGACCCTGGACCTGGAAACTCTCACCATTTCTTGTATTTTCAACTTCTTAGCCAATCAGTAGTGTAGCAAATGGGTTTTGACATGAGAGTAATTTGTCCTGACACGGCCACTCGCAGGGTTGTGTCCTGTGGCAAGTCATCTGCAGTTTCCTCATCTGTATAGGGGAAACATGTTACATGAGTTCTTCGAATAGATGACCAGTTATGAATGGAAAGAGTTTATTTATGTGTCACGACCAGATTTGTCCGTTTTCCACCCAATGTGTTACTTTGAAAAAATTTCTGTGCCTACCTACTCGCTTTGGCCAAGTAAAAATATTTCTTTATCAAACAATGTTTATTCATGTATTATTAAAAGTAACCAAAAGACTTTGAACCACAGAGGAGGACAAATTCAGTGGAACAAGAAACAGAGCCCTTGTGCAGTAGGATGTGGGATCATGGCTGAGACAATATTACAAAAGTCTCCAGGCCCTTTCCCTTGTTGTCTTTTGACTGTTATTATCTTTTCCATGTTTGATCCTTTTCCTGTTTCATTGAAGCAGGCCTCCTGAAACTCCTGAAATTTACTTTCTTTCATAGGTCAAGTGATGATTTCTGGAATACAATTCGATAACCACACACTAGAGGAATACCAAACACTCAAGATTGAATACTCAACACTCAATGAGGAGAATAAAGGTTTGTAGTTTCTGCCCTCGGGGAAGAGGGACAGGCACTGAGATTCAGATCAATGACCAAACACCAATGCTTCAATCAGTAAATCTGTTTCTTGAAACCTCAACAGTGCATAAATATTTGGGTTCAGAGAGTTTTCTAGGTGGTGAATATGATTGTGAGGGCGCTGTGCTCACAAGGGAATGGAATCTCCACATGCACACACATCCCTTTGCCCTACATGTCTCCTCCATTTCACGGTTTGTGAATGTTTCATGTATATTCATCTAAGAACAGCAAGTCAGTATTTTCCTCAGTTTGGTCATAAGTAACCATCAGTTATTGAACATGGAGGTGAGGTCATGGACTTCCCCATTTTAGCCATTTGGTCACAAGCCAAAGTAAGTGGGGACCACGTGTCTGGCATTAAACTGGGGACAGTCTTGAGTGCTCAACCTGTGGGGTCTGCACTGACTGCTTAGTATTCATATCAGACATCAATTGAATGGGGGGAAGCCCAGTGGGTGTTGGGGAATGGGTTGATGGTAGAGACATCACAGATTTGTGTTAGGAGAAACCCAGGCTCACTCTGGCCCATGGTTGGGAGCTATTGTTACCTTGGGTACAAGGAAGTGATGAACGTAGGTCACTGACTCCAGATACTCTTACAAGTGCGCTGTATTTTCCGAATTCCTGGTAGAATCAGGTATTGTATCAGATGGGCTGTGACATCATAGCAATTTGTCCTGACTCTACCACCCATATGCTCTGTTCCTGGGAAAGTTATCTGCAGTTTCCTCATCTGAAAAGGGGAAATGTGTTACATGCATTCTTTGAACAGGTTACCAGTCATGAATATAAAGAATTTATGCCCTGCTGCCTTAGTGTCTACAGCATTGGAGAGTTTATTTTCCTGACAAGGGATTGAACATATGACTCCAATATTGGAAGCCAGATTCTTAACCACTGGACGGCCTTGGATGCCTTACAGATGTTTTAAGGCTATTCAGGCACTGTACCAAACCTCCTTAGAAGACTGCATGAGGAGATATACGTTTGTACCTGATGACTACATCATGTCACCCCTAGCAACATTCATGATTCTGTCCCAGAAAGGAGGTTTTCAAATGGTCTTTTCAGTCTGGCATTCCTCCACAACCTTAACATTCTCTATGGCAAACAAACTTGGGGTTCTAGTTGTCGTCCTTGTGTGGAGCTTGATGACATCCTCATAACTGAGCCATTGCCCCTCTCCTTCCAGCAGCTCCTAAGCCGGCCCTCTGCCTGGAGCCTAAAGTAACAGGTGGCTGCAATGCCGTGATGACCAGGTACTTCTACAACGCCCAGACCGGCCTCTGCGAGCAGTTTGTGTATGGTGGCTGTGAAGGGAATGGAAACAACTTCGAAAAGTTAGAGGACTGCATGAAGACCTGCTCTCAAGAGGCAGGGTCCCTGTGGTAAGACAGGGGGCAGGGCACAGGAGGAGGGGAAGGGCTGGGGAAAGGGGCGGAGCTCAGGGGGCGACACACCATTCACCCTGCACAGTGTCTTCCTCCTCGCTGCTGTCAGGAGGAGAGGCTGCAGTGTCCTGTGAGACCACACTGAGTGAGTTCTCCAGGGAGAGGATGGCAGAAGGTCAACCCCTGATGCCTCTTTGTGGTCATCTCAGCCTGATCACATGCTCCTCTTTCTCAGTTGGGGACACTGACTCAGCCACCCTGCAGGGCAGGTCTGCAGTGCTTCTGTATATCCTACATATGCTTGGAAAATTCACTTCCTTCTTGTTGGTCATTCGGGAATGTGGTTCCATATTTTTTTTGAAAATATGAGTCTATTAAGTTGACCATTGACCATTGTCTGGGGCTACACTGATGGCCCTCAACAAGTTCGTTTCTTTTTGCAGAGGACATGCGAAGAGTGGATTCAGAAACTCTGAAGTCCGAGGAGGACCCCTGCAGGGCTGGGCTGTGGCTGCGTCTGAACCTCTTCAGTCTCCTCAGTCCTTCTCTCCTCAACTGTCCTGTGCAGAGTCTGCCCATTTCCTTTCCTCTGTTGGTCAACATGTCTAATTCTGTCTCATCCAGCTGGTTCTCAGCACCATAAGAGCATGTCTTCCCTTTACCTGGCTCTTCACACAGGACCTGGCACCAATGAGACAGTTCATAACTATTTGAGGAAGGAAGTAAGGAATGTAGGAGCACATTCCTCATGACCAAAGTTAACTACAGAGCCTGCGGTGTAACACAGGACTTTTGTTTTCACCTCCATCCTCAAGGGATCTTCACCTTCATCCCCATTCCCTCCATCACTATTCTCCTTGTGGGTGTCCAAGGTTGAATTTCCAGCATCCAGTTCTCAACATCAGTAATGAAAGAAGAGGTTGGTTTAAAAAAGCCCCTTTTCCACACAACGATGTTGCAATTTTCATTCTGTAACTTCGAACACTATGGTTCATATTTCAATAAATATATACTCAAAATTAAACTCACT
The DNA here is from genome assembly GCF_029407905.1 of Bubalus kerabau. Lineage (NCBI taxonomy): Eukaryota > Metazoa > Chordata > Mammalia > Artiodactyla > Bovidae > Bubalus > Bubalus kerabau. The sequence continues at coordinate 74,685,307 of NC_073636.1, forward strand.
GGAGTGGAGTTTGTTGTTTATAATTACAAACATTAACAAATAGGGTCCATGGAAAAGGTTATCCTTCTAACTGTTTTGGAGACAGTGGGCACCTCCCGTTCCCCTTTGCAGAGACTGTGTCCTACTGGGTATAGGATGCAAACCCATTATACCATCATTGACTCCTTAATAGCAACACAAGCTACAGAGAACCCTGAAAGATACACACATCAATGTGACAGCTTTTCTTCTTACTTGTAAGTTCAGTCAAACGGGGGCAGGGGGGGCGCAGGTTGCTAAGACATCAATGTTTATTCTCACCATCTCCTACTTGACCACGTGCAATTTAACTTGATTCACGAACCTAACATTCCAGGTTCTTATGCAGTACTATTCTTTGCAGCATCAGATTTTACTTTCATCACCAGACACATCCACAACTGAGCATCATTTCTGCTCATTCTTTCTGGGGCTCTTAGTCATCTCTGCTCTTCCCCAGTAGCATATTGGACAGCTTCTGACCTGGTGGGTTCACCTTTTGGGGTCATATCTTTTTGTCCTTTAATACAGTTCATGAGGTTCTCATGGCAACTCTACTGCGGTAGTTCACCATTCCTGCTCCAGTAGATCACGTTTTGTCAGAACTCACCAATATGATCCGTCCGTCTTATGTGGTCCTACACAGTATGGCTCATAGATTCATCAAGTTACACAGGTCCCTTTGCCACAACAAGGCAGTGATCCATGAAAAGGAGTAATATTATAATATATGTTATTTAATTTTTAATATTTATTAGTTTATAACAGTATAATGAAAGTGACTTGATATTAATGAAAAGCGTTTGGCTTCAGTAACTCACTGTGTTTTGTGATCTTGGGCAAGTCATTTTATCTCCCTGAGATACAGATTCTTTTTTAATAAAAAGAGGGAAGTGATATCTACATTAAAAATGCCCAGATTTGGGTACGTTGAGAACCGTGGTGAACACCGTGCTAATGTGCTTTCATTTCACCAGCACAGATTAAAATAAACTGTCTAGAAACAGAGCGTTTTATTTTCCTCTGCTCCGGACTGCTCTTTAAATGTGCTGTCTACTGTATTAAAGACAGGGGGAAGTAACACCGAGTGTGGTGGTGTCATCTTCTAGAATTTCACCCTCAGGAAACGGCCCCAGTGCTAGAGTGGAGTCATTGTCCCAATTCCAATTCGGTCTCCTTCTTCCTCAGAGGTTACTGAAAGCCCTCTTGCTTCAGTGATTGATCTTACCCCAGTCCAGCCCCTTTCCCACCCGTCCTCGTCTTTATTTGACTCTCTGGACAATGTAGTTAAGTGTGAATTATTATAATTACTCATCATTATTATTTCAAAGGATTTTGACTTTGTAGGGGAAGAGTTGTGGTGGGGTTAGATGGGCAGTAGGTAATCTTCCAAGGTCCCTGAGATCCACTCTAGCCCCCGAGGTCCACTCTGGCAGGTAGCTCTCCTACTGGTGAAACCAGGGAGGGACAGTGGGTGGTCATGGTCTGGAGATGCGTTTATGTCTCTGCTTCCTTTCTGCCCACTCCCTTTGCTGTATTTCTACCCAGAATATCAGGGATTGTGCCCTAGATGGAGATGCTCTTACCCCAGCTCAACAACTGCCTGGGCCAGTGCCAGTTAAAGAGCTTGTGTGTTCCAGTAGAGATCCTGCCACAGTGGTTTCAGGAAAGTTACCAGTGTCATACCTGTCTTCTGAAGTAAGTGGGGTTAATGTGAGAGGGTGAGCACTGACATGTAGATATGAAGACCTGTGAATGAGGCTGTAAAGGAGGACCTGGGCTAACACACGGCTGATCACCTAGCAGTCCTTTGGTCTGCTGTTGTCTACTCTTGGACTATCCATAATGCTACATGCATGGCTCTAGGTGCTGGGATGATCCTGTGTGACCATATCAGACACATTTCCACCTATAGCATCACATTCTGTTTTCACAAGACCACAGACACAGTCAAGTTTGAGGACTGAAATCACTGGTCATTTTCCATGAGCAAACAGAACCCGGACTGAGGAGCCTGGCATGCTACAGTCCATGGCGTCTCAGAGTCAGACCACACTGAATGACTGAGCAGACACACACCCACAGGCAGAAGCAGGAAATGGAAGGTGGGGAGATTACACATTGTACATCTGATGCCAAATCCTCCTTTTCCTCACTCCCCTCCTTCTCACCTGCTCTTACCTATCAGCTGGGGTGTAAACTGATCTGTCAGCAGCCGTCTTTCTATAGACCTTCTTGCAAGGCCAAAAACATGAGCAGATTCTGTGTTTCTGTAGCCTGGCTTATCCTCCTGCAAACAGAAGTGGCTGACATTCCAGGGGGTAAAACCAGCAACAGGCCTAGGGTACAGCCTAGCTCACCTCTCTTCAGATTGGAAGGAAAGGAGGTGAGTCCATGGAAGAAGTGGGAAGAGGGGCATGGTGGTTGCTGCCAGCCTTCTCTGGATTTCTTCTGGGAAGTGAGCAGCTGAACTCCATGCACATTTCTCAACTCTCGAAAAGTATCATTATGTGTTCTGCTTTCAATAAAAATATTCCACTCATTCTACAAAACCATTAACTTCATCTCTGAGACTGTCTATTCCTAGTCTCTACCTGGTCCCTAAACCCTACTTTAGAGTAGTAAAAAGATCCATATTTGATCCTTGTCCTTGTTCACACCCCAGGACTCTGGAAACTCTTGGAATTCATTGGCTTTCTATAAGTAATGAATTTGTGAAGGATCAGACCTTAGATAGCATCTGCGTACACCTGGACTCCAGAATATGCCATCAGATGATTAGGGAGTTAGAATTATCAGTCCCTAGTCCCTCAGGGGAAGAGAGAGTGGATACTGAGATATCATAAAGAATCAAATTGACTACCTCAAACTCACAATTAAAACCCATGAACATTGTATTCAGAAAGCTACAGAGGGTTGATAACATCAAATGTTTGCAAGGGAGGAGTGTCTTGAGATAGCATGGAGGCTCGGCATTTCCTATTCCCTCTTTGCTTTATGCTTCTCCTCCTTTTTGCTGTCTCACAGTTTTATCCTTTAAAGTAACAGGGGGCCATAATTAAAGGTCCCCAGTGCTGTGAGTGGTTCTGATAGCTAGTTCAACATGAGAGTTGGGTTAAGGAATCTCTGAATTTACATTGGGTTGGTCACACATGTAAGGGATCACAGACTTGTGAACAACACTTGAATCGTGGGCTGTCTTCAGGAATGGAACACTCACCCGGTGATTTCTGGGTCACTTCTGCAGATTTTGTGTCAGAAGTAAACTGACTGCTGGATGTCCAGTGATAATGGGGGATCTGTTTGCTGTTGGCAGAGACCCCGCATGTTTGGTGTCAGGGACAGACTTACTCTTTTCCTCCATTTGTATCTGGGATGAGGTTCAAGGACAGAGGGTTATATTATGTTGAACAGGGCACTCAGAAGCCCTCAGTAGTGTTCTGCATTTTCAGAATTCCTGGCAGAATCAGGGACCTGATTAAATGAGTTGTGACAGATTGTGTCTTGTCCTCATCCTACCACCTACATGCTGTGTATCCTGGGATATTCCCATCTACACCTTTTTCATGAGAGCAAGGGCACCATGTTTCTAGAGATTTTTGAAAGGATTATCAATCATGAGGGCAAAGAATTTACACCTTTGAGATCAGTGGTGTCTATTTTCCACCAACACATTTTAGTCTAAAAGACTTGCTGACCTATCTACATTTCTCCATGACTTTTCAAAAAAAAAAAAGTGTCAAATACTTATCATTTCTCTGTGATGAAATTAATCAGAGAGATGAGTGACAGCTGAGGGTCTTCTCTTCAGAGGTAACTGCAGGCAAAGCAAGAAACGAAGTACTTTGTTGAGTTTGTTCTTGGGGCCAAGATTGTATTTCCCAGGCTCATATGATATTAATGGACTCAATGCCCTTCCCCTTGCCCTCCTATCAGAGTATATTTTAATTTCCTATAATGATATAAATGACTGTTATATTCGTAATTATATAGACACCTCCTATCAGAGTATATTTTAATTTCCTATAATGATATAAATGACTGTTATATTCGTAATTATATAGACAGGCCTCACCATCATAGCAACTAACAGGAATTTTACTCTATCCACTCTCTTCAATGATGGTTTACTTGGCATGAGTATGAAATAGGAGAGTCATTTACTTGAGAGATATTTGTTCAAATATATCTTTCTGATTCTGAAAGCATATTTTTTTTTGAGTAGGGAAACAGCTCTAAACAATATATAGTAAAATAATATACACACAGGAAAGGAGGGAAATACACAACAAAGTTGGGGAAAATCCAGGCTTTTGAGTGTTGTGAAGAAAGAAAGTGATAGGGATATAGGTGGCTGGCAAGGGTCAGGGAAATGCTCTGTGATAGGGAGGTTTTGATCAGCTCCTTCCAAAAATGTGCCTGAGTGTTTGAGCACCAGCCAGGACCAGAATCGGAGAAGGCAATGGCACCCCACTCCAGTACTCTTGCCTGGAAAATCCCATGGACGAAGGAGTCTGGTGGGCTGCAGTCTGTGGGGTCGCAGAGAGTCGGACACGACGGAGCGAATTCACTTTCACTTTTCACTTTCATGCATTGGAGAAGGAAATGACAACCCACTCCAGTGTTCTTGCCTGGAGAATCCCAGGGACGGTGGAGCCTGGTGAGTTGCCGTCTATGGGGTTGCACAGAGTCGGACACGACTGAAGCGACTTAGCAGCAGTAGCAGCAGCAGGACCAGAGTGGCTGAGGCCGAGAGGGTTGAGAGGCAGGGCAGTGGAGGAGGTGAGACAGAGAGGCCCTGGGGACAAATGAGGAAGAGGCTTGTAGAATTATAAGAATCAGAATTTGACTCTCAGAAAAGCTACGCGTCACTGTGGGAATGGTCATGGGAGCCACGGGGTATTTTTCACTTGGAGACAGGATCCTTGTGGCTGTAGTGTGGAGAGTGGCCTCTAGGGGGCGAAAGGCAGAGACAGAGGCCCCTGGGCAGGCTGCTGCATTTTCCAGGTGAGCCATGATGAAGTGCGTATCCATATTGTTGCCTGGATTGATCTCACCTCATTAGAACAACATGAATAAAGTGCTCTATTGAGACTTCTGTGGCAGCTTCATCATAAATCAGGATTCATTAAATCTTTAGCCATTTGTGATGTATTCATCCTTTAAACCCTAGCCTGTTTTGAGGGGTGGGGTCAGGGAAAAGCAGAAGGTGGGAATTAAAACTTTTATCTATGGCTGATTCTTGTGGAGGTTTGACAGAAAACAAGAAAATTCTGTCAAGCAATTATCCTTCAATTAAAAAATATATAAATTTAAAAATAAAAAACATTCAACCACCAAATCAGGTGTCAGTTACCCAGGCAACCAACCTGCATTCTAAGTTTAGATTGAGGCTTTGCTAGTCACCTCCCTCACATCATGAAGAACTCTCTTGGTGCAGTTATCTCTTAGGGAATCCAATAGATTTAAGAGCTCAGATTCAGAAATGGTTAGAAGACCAAATTAGTAGTTGTTATATAAGTCACAGTATGAGTATTCCCTCAATATTCCTTTATTCCTGTGCACATGGCATAAACAAAGTGAACACAGTGGGGGTTTTCTTCTAAGCCTTCCTCCACGAGTTTCATGGTGGCTTTACACTTTCTTTTTTATACTGGAAGCTTTGGTGGCTCAGATGATAAAGTGTCTGCCTACAATGAGAGACCGGAGTTCAATCCCTGGGTTGGGAAGATCTCTTGGAGAAGGAAATAGCAACCCACTCCAGTATTCTTGCCTGTAAAATCCCATGGATGGATAAGCCTGGTAGACTACAGTCCATGGGGTCTCGAAGAGTTGGACTGAGCGACTTCACTTTCTTTTCTTTTACACACATTTACAGATATCAGTATTATAAACTCATGGACCAATGTCCAGGACCAGTCATAATCAACATATGGAGAATATTATTAATATATATCTTTTATGCTTGGTCTATTTGCACTCATCTCACACACTAGTTAAGTGATGCTTAAAATTCTCCAAGCCAGGCTTCAGCAGTATGTGAACCATGAACTTCCCGATGTTCAAGCTGGTTTTAGAAAAGGCAGAGGAACCAAAGATCAAAGTGCCAACATCTACTGGATCATCAAAAAAGCAAGAGAGTTCCAGTAAAACATCTATTTCTGCTTTATTGACTATGCCAAATTTTTTGACTATGCCAAATATTTGACTGTGTGGATCACAATAAACTGTGGAAAATTCTGAAAGAGATGGGAATACCAGACCACCTGACCTGCCTCTTGAGAGATCTGTATGTAGGTCAGGAAGCAAGAGTTAGAACTGGACATGGAACAACAGACTGGTTCCAAATAGGAAAAGGGGTATGTCAAGGCTGTATATTGCCACCCTGCTTATTAAACTTATATGCAGAGTACATCATGAGACACTCTGGGCTGGAAGAAGCACAAGCTGGAATCAAGATTGCCAGGGAAATATCAATAACCTCATATATGCAGATGACACCACCCTTATGGCAGAAAGTGGAGAAGAACTAAAGAGTATCTTGATGAAAGTGGAAGAGGAGAGTGAAAAAGTTGGCTTAAAGCTCAACATTCAGAAAACGAAGATCATGGCATCAGGTCCCATGACTTCATGGGAAATAGATGGGGAAACAGTGGAAACAGTGTCAGACTTTATTTTGGGGGGCCCCAAAATCACTGCAGATGGTGACTGCAGCCATGAAATTAAAAGACGCTTACTCCTGGAAGGAAAGTTATGACCAACCTAGATAGCATATTGAAAAGCAGAGACATTACTTTGCCCACAAAGGTCGGTCTAGTTAAGGCTATGGTTTTTCCAGTGGTCATGTATGGATGTGAGAGTTGGACCGTGAAGAAAGCTGAGTGCCGAAGAACTGATGCTTTTGAACTGTGGTGTTGGAGAAGACTCTTGAGAGTCCCTTGGATTGCAAAGAGATCCAACCAGTCCATTCTAAAGGAGATCAGTCCTGGGTGTTCTTTGAAAGGACTGATGCTAAAGCTGAAACTCCAGTACTTTGGCCATCTCATGCGAAGAGTTGACTCATTGGAAAAGACTCTGATGCTGGGAGGGATTGGGGGCAGAGGAGAAGGGGACGACAGAGAATGAGATGGCTTGATGGCATCACTGACTCGATGGACGTGAGTCTGAGTGAACTTTGGGAGTTGGTGATGGACAGGGAGGCCTGGTGTGCTGCGCGATTCATGGCGTTGCAAAGAGTCGGACACGACTGAGTGACTGAACTGAGCTGAACTGAAAATGGTATGGCTCATAGATTCATTGAAGTACACAAAGTCCCTTTGCCACAACAAAGTAGTGATCCATGAAGAGGAGCCATATTATAAATATCTGTTATTTAATTTTTAATCATTCTTAGTTTATAACAGGGTAATGAAATGATTGATATTAATGAAAGGAGTTTGGCTTTAGTAACTCACTGTGTTTTTTGGTCTTGGGGAAGTCATTTCATCTCTTAGAGACACAGATTCTATTTTCCTAAAAAAAGGAAGATGACATATGCATTAAGATATGCCCAGATTTGGGTACTTTGAGAACCAGGGTGATTTCAGTGCTAAAGTGCTTTGAACACCACAGACTAAAGCAAATTGTCTAGATTCACAATTTTATTTTCCTCTGTTCCTGACTGCTCTTAAATGTGCTGTTGACTGGAGTAAGAAAGGAAGAAATAACATTAACTGTATTAGCATAATCTTCTAGAATTTCACCCTCAGGAATCTCCCTCAGGGCCAGAGTGGAGTCACTATCCCAATTTCAATTAGATGTCCTTCTTCCTCAGCAGTCACCAAAAGCCCTCTTGCTTCAGTGATTGATTTCACCAGGTCTATCCCTTTTTCCAGTCCTCCTTGTCTTTTTTTGACTCTCTGGATAATGTAGTTAAGTGTTCAGTTCAGTTCAGTTGCTCAGTCATGCCCAACTCTTTGCAACCCATGGACTGCAGCATGCCGGGCCTCCCTGTCCATCACCAATTCCCAGAGCTTATTTAAACTGATGTCCATCGAGTCAGTGATACCATCCAACCATCCCATCCTCTGTCGTCCCCTTCTCCTCCTGCCCTCGATCTTTCCCAGCAGCAGGGTCTTTTCAAATGAGTCAGCTCTTCACATCAGGTGTCCAAAGTATTGGAGTTTCAGCTTCAGCATCAGTTCTTCCAGTGAATATTCAGGACTGATTTCATTTATGAGGGACTGATTTGATCTCCTTGCAGTTCAAGGGACTCTCAAGAGTCTTCTCCAACACCACAGTTCAAAAGCATCAGTTCTACAATGCCATGCTTCTTTATAATCCAACTCTCACATCCATACATCATGACTGGAAAAATCATGGCTTTCACTAGACGGAACTTTATTGCCAAAGTATGTCTCTGCTTTTAATGTACTGACTACATTGGTAATAGCTTTTCTTCCATGGAGAAAGCATCTTTTAATTTCATGGCTGAAATCACCATCTGCAGTGATTTGGGAGCCCCCCAAAATAAATTCTCTCACTGCACTGTTTCCCCATGTATCTGCCATGAAGGGATGGGACCAGATCCTATGATCTTAGTTTTCTGAATGTCGGTTTTAAGTTAACTTTTTCACTCTCCTCTTTCACTTTCATCAAGAGGCTCTTTAGTTCTAGTTCGCTTTCTGCCATAAGGGTGGTGTCATCTGCATATCTGAGGTTCACATTTCTCTGGGCAATCTTGATTCCAGCTTGTGTTTCATAGAGCCTGGCATTTCACATGATGTACTCTGCATAAAAGCTAAATAAGCAGGGTGACAATATACAGCCCTGATATCCCGATTTGGAACCTGTCTGTTGCTCCACGTCAAGGTTCTAACTGTTGCTTCTTGACCTGCATACTGATTTCTCAGGAGGCAGGTCAAGTGGTCTGGTATTCCCCCTCTCTTGAAGAATTTTCCACAGTTTGCTGTGATCTACACAGTCAAAGGCTTTGATGTAGTCAGTAAAGCAGAAGTAGATGTTTTTTGGAACTCTCTTGCTGTTTTTATTTTCCAGTGAATGTTGGCCACTTGATCTCTGGTTCCTCTGCCTTTTCTAAATCCAGCTTGAACATCTGGAAGTTCACAGTTCACATATGTTGAAGGCTGGCTTGGAGAATTTTGAACATTACTTTGCTAGCCTGTGAGATGAGTACAATTGTGTGGGAGTTTGAACATTCTTTGGCATTGCCCTTCTCTGGGATTGGAATGAAAGCTGATCTTTTCCAGTCCTGTGGCCCCTGATGGATTTTCCAAGTTGGCTGGCATATTGAGTGCAACACTTTCATAACATCATCTTTTGGGATTTGAAATAGCTCAACTGGAATTCCATCCCCTCCTCTAGCTTTGTTCATAGTGATGCTTCCTAAGGCCCACTTGACTTCACATTCCAGGATGTCTGGCTCTAATCCAGTGATCACACCATCGTGGTTATCTGGGTCATTAAGATCTTTTTTGTATATTCTTCTGTGTATTATTGCCAGCTCTTCTTAATATCTTCTGCTTCTGTTAGGTCCATACCAGTTCTGTCCTTTATTCTGCCCATCTTTGCATGAAATATTCCCTTATGTTAAATTTTCTTGAAGAGATCTCTAGTTTTTCCCATTCTATTGTTTTCCTCTATTTATTTGCATTGATCACTGAGCAAGGGTTTTTCTCTCTCTCTCTCTCTTTTTTTTTTTATCTCTTTGCTGTTCTTTGGAACTCTGAATTCAAATGGGTATATTTTTCCTTTTCATCTTTGTCTTTAGTTTCTCTTCTTTTCTCAGATATTTGTAAGGCCTCCTCAGACAACCTTTTTGCCTTTTGCTTTTCTTCTTCAGGGGATGGTCTTGATCCCTGCCTCCTCTGCAATGCCACGAATCTCGGTTCATAGTTCTTTAGGTACTCTTGCATCACATCTAGTCCCTTGAAATCTATTTGTCACTTCCACTGTATAATCATAAGGGATTTTATTTACATTATGCCTGAATGGTCTAGTGGTTTTCCCTGCTTTCTTCAATTTAAGTCTGAATTTTGCAATATTGTTTAGACTGGAGAAAAAGCTTGAAGGAAAAAAAATTGTCTCTTTAAAAATTCGTGCCCTAAGGAAATACCTCCTCCTATACCTTTACACCAGAGCTCTCTGGATCACTTATCTAAACCATCTCTAATTCCTGAAACCAAAAGGGAAATAAAAGGGGAACAAGCCCTTTAAAATCTTATTCCCATCATCGTTTACAACTAGTGAGTTTTGTATTGTGATATCTGATTCATAACTAAGTTTGGAAAACAAAGCTATAGGATATCTTGTGCCTATTTGGATATATGTATGTCTGTGTGTCTTTGTTTTTTGGATAATATTGCTGAATGCTGAGATCAGTTTGTAAATGAGCCCTAATCTAATTTTCCCCGGGGAAGGGGTGGGGGTGGGGCAGGGAACAACTGTAAGCACTTACAAACCAAGTAATTCTAAATAGAGGAGAAATTAACCTAAAAGAATTTCAGGTTCATGTGAACTGGGAAATAATCAGTATTAAATACATGATATTAATGTCTGTTGATCTAGCTAATATATACGTGTCTTAGAGTAATTAACATTAAGTAGAATATTTTCATTGTACCTAGGTTTAATATTAGTTCAACATTATTATATCTGTTACAAGTTTGTCAACAAAGAAATTACCTCGAGTGAAGAAACTTCAAAAAAAATATGTGAGATATGAGCTTTTAGATAAACTCTATTATGAATCATTATACTTTAGGAATGTCTGTCTAAAATAGTCTCTCCAGATTGGAGTAACTTTAATTTCTAAGGGTTATGCTAAACTAAGTGTTGGAAGTCTATTGAATAGGTAGGTCATTTCCAAATAAAATAAGATTTTGGAACATTTGTTACTGAACACTAATCTCCTCTTACAGAGAAATAAAGAGATTTGGAACTAAAAGGAATGATCTTTGGTGCCATCCTAAAATGTGCTCTCTAAGAAAGGAAAGGTTTTAAAAATTATCACTGGTATTTATGCTCACAAATCTATAAAATGCTAATACAAAATTCAGGTAATCCTATTTGACTGAGTGTTCTAAAGCTTTTTGATATTTGTTGACAAAACTTCCTAAATTATCCTAATAACCAACTTGATTTCTAGCTAATTTTGGGATGCTTCAGAGGGCCCCTGAAACATCCCAAAGAGAGATATTACACTAATTAGGTTCATTTTGTTGCAGAATGACATGGAAAATATTGTCAAGTGAGTAAAAAGTCTCAGGTTATACTGTATGATTAATGTTACTAATATAGGTATCCTATGGAGTTCTTAAAATTCTGATGTGTTTGGGTAAAATGTTATCAGGCACAATTTTACTTACTATTTCAAAATATTTTCATACCACTAGCTAAGTTTCACAGAAATGCTTCTTCTTCATGAAGATATATAGAAAGGACTTTTGGATAAATACCAGTTTCTGAACTGGGTAAAGATTCTAATTGAAAACCTGATGGCTTCAAAAAGGTTAACAAAAGGACTGAATGAACTGGTGATATGCTTATAACTTTTATGGTTTTTAATCTGAAAAATCACTGATGTGAATCTGTGTTTTCAGGGTATAAGATAGAAACCTTCCCTTCAAACTAATTTTGACAGTAATTTGGTAAAATTATATTTTGTAAACAAATTGAAACATTTATCTTTTTTCTCTATCTGAGTCCTCCAGAGTTTGGAAACTCTTTGTTTCCAGTAACTTTAATAGATAAGTTAGGGAGGTTATCTCACTCACAGGTACAGACATCTCAAGGAATTTTGGAGACCTTGAGAAGGGAGGAATTCACTCAGATCTGTTAGGCAAAGTATGTGATAAGCCTTTGGCATGACTTTCCTAGCCCTGAAAGGTTTTATTTTGAAAGTTCAGTCTTAGACTCTATAAAAAGTTTCAGCAAAGCAAAAAGATCTATGATCAATTATGGTTATATAAATCATCAGGCCAAGTCTATTGACGCCAGATCTATGTCACAAACCAGTGATAATTTGGTTCTATTTGGTGAAAAGTGATGATGATTTTAGGGAGAAAAAGAAGTTTCAATGAATGTTAAACCCTACTTCATTAATGGAGGTCTGTATCTACTAAGACTCATTTCTTGGACAATTCTTAGCTGTTAGGGTATATCAATGCAAAATTTAATTGAATTATTAAAGGACATTGTAGGTTTGTTTCTGAAGCTTATCTCAGTAATCTGTCTTTGGATGAAGATCAGGTGCCTCACGAATCACCTGCAACCGAGACTGGAATAAGACAAAATTTAAGAAACTGTCTCCAACCTAGATGGAAGGACCTTTCTATCAGATACTCTTGACTAACGCATGCCCAGTGAAATTGAAGGGATATTGACTTCCAAAAACCCCTAAGCTGGACTGGTCTGTAAAGAGGACTGCTGACCTCAAACTCACCTTAACAATGCCAAACCAGAGGAAACTGCGCTACACTGGGATGAGAAGACAACCTCAAAAGTAGATAGCTTGCCCAAGATGCTGGAACTGATTCGCATGATCAGTTACAATATTTTCTTGATTCCTTGGACCTGTGCCTATCGATCAAATGTTTTCTATTATGGACATGATTCTATGTTAGTTTAAAACTCAATCCAGTTGTTGGGTTGTGACCAATTACTTGTGTCTAGTATTTCTATCTTGACAGATTTCCGTCCTTCAGGGCTCTTATTGGATACCCCTAGGAAATTTATTTTAGATGAGTGTTCAGTCCTGTTCTCTCTATTCATGATATTACTAGTCGGGATCCTCTCACCTGGTCAATTAATGATACCTGTTCTGATGCTGGCCGTAGATTCAGGTTTTCTCTTAGGGTCATTCAAACTCAATCAGAGTGACAAGCTAAGTCACAATAAAAGAAAATAAAGCTAACCTCTCATCTTTAAAAGGAAAACTCCCACAATTATGGGTTGGATCTATATGGTTAACACCAGATTATAGTAATTTAAGTTTAAAAGCTCCTCTATGTTAGGATCAGTTAAATCAAACTAAAAATGATTAACCTGGTAATATTATGAGACAAGGCTGGGTGCTTTATGAACTATGCCTATTATTACCCTTAGAGAGAGTGATTGGTATGGAACTCAGTGGATTTGTGGCACTAATTTATGGCCTTGACATCTACAGGTATGGATACAAAGGTGTATCCTGGGATTCCCATGAATTTAAGGTCATACATGTTAGCAAATTAGAGGTCATCACAACCAATCTACCATTCATATGATCCCAAAGGGTCAAAGATCTGTACTCTACTGGTAGGACCACTTAGCAGCTTGTGTGTGTGTGTACATGTCTTCAATGGGATTGCTGCTAAGACTTCAGTCATGTCCGACTCTGTGTGACCCCATAGACAGCAGCCCACCAGGCTCCCCCGTCCCTGGGATTCTCCAGGCAAGAACACTGGAGTGGATTGTCATTTCCTTCTCCAATGCATGAAAATGAAAAGTGAAAGTGAAGTCACTCAGTCGTGTCCAACCCTTAGTGACCCCATGGACTGCAGCCTACCAGGCTCCTCCGTCCATGGGATTTTCCAGGCTAGAGTACTGGAGTGGGGTGCCATTGCCTTCTCCATCAATGGGGTTGGAGGATGTAATTGGCTATATCGATGCCTTAGCAATTTTCATAAGCTTTAAATGATAGTAACTGGTCTATTAGCCTATTGAATTCTGAAATCTCTATGATGAGAAAGGCAGTGCTATGCAACTGTAAGGCCTTTGACACCTTACAGAATCTCAAGGAGATATCTGTGCTCTCATTCAAAGTGAGTGCTCTATTTTCATACCTGATAAATCCTTAAATGTAACACATTTGATGAACCACATGAAAAATCAGATTTCTGCTTTAAATGACCCATTCCCCAGTCTTGATGATCTTTACAACAAAACAAAACAAAACTAGTTTGGTGTGGGAAGCACATGGCTAAAATATTTACTTTTAATTTCACTAATTTTTATTAACTATACTCTTTGTATTTTTCCTGTTTCAAAAGATTATTGCTTCTTGTATTACCAAGTGTATGACTGAGCCTCCAATGGAAATAATGATGACCAGACTTAAAGCAATTCATCAAATGTATATCTCGATATATGATCAATGATTGTGATAGTGTAGCTCTAGATATGGGAAGGTGCAATGAAGGAAATACTTTCCTGGACCATAACTAGAAGAGAGGTGTCCAGAGATCTTTGACTATGAAGACCTACTCCAGTAATAGCACATTGAGTGGCCTATCAGCAATAATCTTCCTCAGAACTGGGAACGAGCCTTCCAAGCAACGCCAGACAAAATGGTCATGAAATACCCCCAGATTGGTCAGATTGATGACCACAAGGGGGCTGTGTCAACTACAAATTGGCACTTACCAAGGGCATTGGCAATGAGTGACAAGCAAAGGCATTTGCCATCTGCCTCTACGGAGGTCGAACCCCATGTTGCTTGCTATAGCTGTGACCTTCAACAACCTGGAGGGAGTTCAGAGTGGAGTGAGGCACTCTTGAACCCCCAAAATCACTGCAGATGGTGACTGCAGCCATGAAATTAAAAGACACTTGCTCCTTGGAAGAAAAGCCATGGCCAGCCTAGATAGTGTAGTAAAAAGCAGTAGAAGGAAATAAATCTCTAAAATTAAAGCAGAAATAAATGCAAAAGAAACAAAAGAGACCATAGCAAAAATCAACAAAGCCAAAAGCTGCTTCTTTGAGAGGATAAATAAAATTGACAAACCATTAGCCAGACTCATCAAGAAACAAAGGGAGAAGAATCAAATCAACAAAATTAGAAATAAAAATGGAAAGATCACAACAGGCAACAAAGAAATACAAAGGATCATAAGAGACTATCAGCAGCTATATGCCAATCAAATGGACAACTTGGAAGAAATGGACAAACTCTTAGAAAAGTACAACTTTCCAAAGCTGAACCAGGAAGAAATAGAAAATCTTAACAGACCCATCACAAGCATGGAAATTGAAACTGTAATCAAAAATCTTCCAGCAAACAAAAGCCCAGGACCAGACGGCTTCACAGCTGAATTCTACCAAAAATTTAGAGAAGAGCTAACACCTATCCTACTCAAACTCTTCCAGAAAACTACATAGGAAGGTAAACTGTCAAACTCATTATATGAGGCCACCATCACCCTAAGTTCTTCGCAGCACTGTTTATAATAGCCAGGACATGGAAGCAACCTAGATGTCCATCAGCAGATGAATGGATAAGAAAGCTGTGGTACATATACACAATGGAGTATTACTCAGCCACTAAAAAGAATACATTTGAATCAGTTCTAATGAAGTGGATGAAACTGGAGCCTGTTATACAGAGTGAAGTAAGCCAGAAAGAAAAACAGCAATACAGTATACTAATGCATATATATGGAATTTAGAAAGATGGTAACAATAACCCTGTATACGAGACAACAAAAGAGACACAGATGTATAGAACAGTCTTTTGGACTCTGTGGGAGAGGGAGAGGGTGGGATGATTTGGGAGGATGGCATTGAAACATGTATAATATCATATATGAAATGAATCGCCAGTCCAGGTTCGATGCAGGATACAGGATGCTTGGGGCTGGTGCACTGGGATGACCCAGAGGGATGGTACAGGGAGGGAAGTGGGAGTGGGGTTCAGGATGGGGAACACGTGTATACCCGTGGCAGATTCACGTTGATGTATGGCAAAACCAATACAATATTGTAAAGTAATTAGCCTCCAATTAAAATAAATAAGTTTATATTAAAAAAAAAACACTACAGGCCAATATCACTGATGAACATAGATGCAAAAATCCTTAACAAAATTCTAGCAAACAGAATCCAACAACATATTAAAAAGATCATACATCATGACCAAGTGGAATTTATCCCAGGGATGAAAGGATTCTTCAAAATCTGCAAATCAATCAATGTAATACACCACATTAACAAATTGAAAGATAAAAACCATATGATTATATCAATAGATGCAGAGAATGCCTTTAACAAAACTTGACATCCATTTATGATAAAAACCCTCCAGAAAGCAGGAATAGAAGGAACATACCTCAACATAATAAAAGTTATATATGACAAACCCACAGCAAACATTATCCTCAATGGTGAAAAATTGAAAGTATTTCCCCTAAAGTAAGGAGCAAGACAAAAGTGCCTACTCTCACCACTACTATTCAACATAGCTTTGGAAGCTTTGGCCACAGCAATCAGAGCAGAAAAAGAAATAAAAGGAATCCAGATTGGGAAAAAAAGAAGTAAACTCCCACTGTTTGCTGATGACATGATCCTCTACATAGAATACCCTAAAGACTCCACAGGAAAATTACTAGGGCTAATCAATGAATATAGTAAAGTTGAAGGATATAAAATTAACACACAGAAATCCCTTGCATTTCTATACACTAACAATTAGAAAACAGAAAGAGAAATTAAGGTTACAATTCCATTCACCATTGCAACAAAAAGAATAAAATACTTTGGAATATATCTACCTAAGTTAAAAGATGCTTACTCCTTGGAAGGAAAGTTATGATCAACTTAGATAGCATATTAAAAAGCAGAGACATTACTTTGCCCACAAAGGTCTGTCTAGTCAAGGCTATGGTTTTTCCAATAGTCATGTATGGATGTGAGAATTGGACTGTGAAGAAAGCTGAGCGCAGAAGCATTGATGCTTTTGAACTGTGGTGTTGGAGAAGACTCTCGAGAATCCCTTGGACTGCAAGGAGATCCAACCAGTCCATTCTGAAGGAGATTAGCCCTGGGATTTCTTTGGAAGGAATGATGCTAAAGCTGAAACTCCAGTACTTTGGCCACCTCATGCGAAGAGTTGACTCATTGGAAAAGCCTCTGATGCTGGGAGGGATTGGGGGCAGGAGGAAAAGGGGACGGCAGAGGATGGATGGCTGGATGACATCACCGACTTGATGGACATGAATTTGAGTGAACTCCAGGAGTTGGTGATGGACAGGGAGGCCTGGCATGCTGCAATTCATGGGGTCTCAAAGAGTCGGACACGACTGAGCGACTGAACTGAACTGAACTGAAAGAAACAAAAGACCTATATATAGAAAACTATAAAACACTGGTGAAAGAAATCAAAGAGCATACAAATAGATGGAGAAACATACCATGTTCATGGATTGGAAGACTCAATATAGTGAAAATGAGTATACTACCTACAGTAATCTATAGATTCAATGCAATCCCTATCAAGCTACCAAAGGTATTTTTCACAGAACTAGAACAAATAATTTTACAATTTGTATGGAAATGCAAAAAAACCTTGTATAGCCAAAGCAATCTTGAGAAAGAAGAATGGAACTGGTGGAATCAACCTGCCTGACTTCAGGCTGTATTACAAAGCCACAGTCATCAAGACAGTATGGTACTGGCACAAAGACAGAAATATATATCAATGGAAAAAAATAGAAAGCCCAGAGATAAATCCACGCACTTATGGACACCTTATCTTTGACAAAGAGGCAAGAATATACAATGGAGAAAAGATAATCTCTTTAACAAGTGGTGCTGGGAAAACTGGTCAACCACTTGTAAAAGAATGAAACTAGAACACTTTCTACCACCATACACAAAAATAAATTCAAAATGGATTAAAGATCTAAATGTAAGACCAGAAACTATAAAACTCCTAGAGGAAAATATAAGCAAAACACTCTCCGACATAAATCACAGCAGGATCCTCTATGACCCACCTCCCAGAATATTGGAAATAAAAGCAAAAATAAATAAATGGGACCTAATTAAACTTAAAAGCTTCTGCACAACAAAGGAAACTATAAGCAAGGTGAAAAGACAGCCTTCATAATGGGAGAAAATAATAGCAAACAAAGGAACTGACAAATAATTAATCTAAAAAATATACAAGCAACTCCTGCAGTCAATTCCAGAAAAATAAATGACCCAATCAAAAAATGGGCCAAAGAACTAAGCAGACATTTCTCTAAGGAGACATACAGATAGCTAACAAACACATGAAAAGATGCTCAACATCACTCATTATCAGAGAATGCAAATCAAAACCACAATGAGGTACCATTTCAAGCCAACCAGAATGGCTGTTATCCAAAAGTCTACAAGCAATAAATGCTGGAGATGGTGTGGAGAAAAGGGAACCCTCTTACACTGTTGGTGGGAATGCTAACTAGTACAGCCACTATGGAGAACAGTGTGGACATTCCCTAAAAAAACTGGAAATGGAACTGCCATATGACCCAGCAATCCCTCTACTGGGAATATACACTGAGGAAACCAGAATTGAAAGAGACACCTGTACCCCAATGTTCATCGCAGCACTGTTTGTAATAGTCAGGACATGGTTGCAAACTAGATGTCAATCGGCAGATGAATGGATAAGAAAGCTGTGGTACATATACACAATGAAATATTACTCAGCCATTAAAAAGAATACATTTGAATCAGTTCTAATGAGGTGGATGAAACTGGAGCCTATTATACAGAGTGAGGTAAGCCAGAAAGAAAAACACCAGTACAATATACTAATGCATATATATGGAATTTAGAAATTGATGCTTTTAAATTGTGGTATTGGAGAAGACTTTTGAGAGTGTCTTGAACTGCAAGGAGATCAAACCAGTCAATCTTAAAAGAAATCAGTCCTGAATATTCATTGGAAGTCTGATGTTGAAACTGAAACTCCAATACTTTGGCCATCTGATGTGAAGAAATGACTCCTTGGAAAAGACTCTGATGCTGGGAAAGATTGAAGGTGAGAGGAGAAGGGGACGATAGAGGATGAGAAGGACTGATGGCATCACAGACTCAATGGAGATGTGTTTGAGTAAGCTCCAGGAGTTGGTGATAGACAGGGAAGCCTGGCGTGCTGCGGTTCATGGGGTCACAAAGAGTCAGACAGGACAGTGAATGAACGGAACTGAACTGAGGCACTCTGTGCTCCAGGGAATCTGGTGGGACAGGTCTTTAGATAGCTGGATGTTTTTAGGAACAGATTTCATGATCTCAATCCTTACATCTCCTCATATCTAGAGCACTAAATCCCTTCATCAGATCCTCATGACTAACAAAAAAACATTTTGTAAAATGAGTACTTCATGGTATTGAACTCCTCCTTCACCAAAACTTTATATACAGACCTTCCCCCACTGTCACTTTGGAGCAGTCTCTCAGAACTATCTGAAATGCCACCTCCCAGGCTGCAGTCTTCATTTTGCCCCAAATAAAACTTAATTCACAACTATCAAGTTATACATCTTTTATAGGTGACAGAAGCAGGCAAGGCATAGGGACAGGGGGAAGGGCTGGGGAAATAGTTGGAGCTCAGATGGGTACACACTCCTCAAAACTGCCCAAAGTGGCTGTTTCCCTCGCTGCTTCCCAGGGGAAATGGCTGCAATGTCTTTGGGAATTGTGGATTGAGCATGACTTCCAGGAGCCAACTTAATGAAAGGTCAGCCCTAGAAGCACCATCCTGATAATCTGAGCTTACTATCATGCTCCCCTTTCTTAGATGGGAAAAGTAAGTCAGCACCCCACAGAGCAGGTTGGTGGTGCTACTGAGTTCCCCACCTTGACTTTAAAAATTCGCTTCCTACTGGTGGTCATTGTGATCCTGAGTGCATTGTGGTTGCTCCTTTCTAGGAAGGTCTAGGTCCTGTCCATGTACACAGTGTCCAGGAGTGGGGCTTCAGGGATTCAACCAGCAAGTTCCTCTCCTTTTGCAGAGGCCATGGAAACTGGGCTCCCCGAGAAACTGAAGTCCAAGGGGCACCCAGTCAGGGCTGAGCTCTGGCTGCTTGTGATAATATTCAGCCTTTCCCTTTTGCTTCTCAACCCTACCTTCCTCAGCAGAAATCTGCCTCTATCCTCTCTCCCATATGACTACTTGCTTTACTCCTGTCTCAACCAGTTGGCTTTAAGCACCATGAGAGCAAGACTTCCCTTTATTTGTAGAACTATGCACAGCTCCAGGCAGAGAGGATACAGTCCATAAATATTGATGTAAGGATGGAAACAGTGCAAGAGAAAAGCTCCTCGTGACTGCAGTGAGAGTAGAGCCTGGGATGTGAATTCCTGACTCTTGCTTCAATCTACCTTGTCTCTGCATCCCAATCTTCATCCTCCACCCCACCAGCACTTCGATAGCCTTTGGAATTTGACCGCCTGGATGCTGCCAGAGACGCTGGGACTGCCTCCTATTGTTGCGAACATGATGTGACACTCATGATGTCATGTCCAAAATCTTTGATGCTTCTTCTGTGTTAATATCATATAGATTTGCCTTACTCAAAACAGTAAGGAATGTTTTCTTGAGTTTTGTTATGAGTAACACTCAGTTATTGAACATGGAAGTGGGGTCATTTACTTCTCCATTTCATCCATTTGGTCCCAAATAAATGAAAGTGAGGACCACGTGGCTGGCATAAATTGAGGACAGTTTGGAATGCTCAACCTGTGGGATCTGCACCAACTACATGGATTTCCTATCAGCCATCAATTGACTGGGGGGACGCACAGTGGGGGTCTGGGGGAATTGATTGAATATCGTAGAGACACCACATATTTGTGTTAGGATAAACCCAGGCTCACTCTGCCCTGTGAATTGGGGGCTTACTTTGGGTACAAGGCAGTATTGAAAGTAAGACACTGGCTCCAGAAACACTTGCAAGTAAATTGTATTTTCCGAATTACTGGTAGAATCAGATATTGTATCAGCCATGTTTTGACATCATAGGAACCTGTCCTGGCTCTACCACACACATGCGCTGTTTCCTGGGGAAAGTTATCTGCAGTTTCCTCATCTGAAGAGGGGAAAAATGTTCCATGCATTCTTTTGAACAGAGTCATGAGTATAAAGAATGTATGCCCTGCCACCTTAGTATCTACAGCATTTGCGAGTTTGTCTCCCTGACAAGGTATTGAAACTATGACTCCTTCTTTGGAAGGCGATTCTTAACCACTGGATGATCTCAGAAATCTTGCAATATTTTAAGGCTTATCTATGGCATTATACCAATCTTTGTTAAAAAGCTTTATTAGGAGATATACTTTTGTACATGACTACTATATCATGTAATCCCTAGCAACATTCATAATTATGTCCCAGAAAGGAGGTTTTCAAATGGTCTTTCCAACTTGGCCATCCTCCACAATCCTAACATTCTCTACTGCAAACAAACTGGGGGTTCTCATTGCTGTCCTTGTATGGAGCTTGATGACCATCCTTATAACTGATCCATTGCCCCTCTCATTCCAGCAACTTCTAAACCTGCCTTCTGCCTGGAGCCTAAAGTAACAGGAGGCTGCAATGCCATGATGAGCAGGTACTCCTACAACACCCAGATCAGACTGTGCAAGCAGTTTGTGTATGGTGGCTGTGAAGGGAATGGAAACAACTTTGAAAAGTTAGAGGACTGCATGAAGACGTGCTCTCAAGAGGCAGGGTTCCTGTGGTAAGACAGGGGCAAGGGCACAGGAGGAGGGGAAGGGCTGGGGAAAGAAGTGGAGCTCAGGGGGCCACACACCATTCACCCTGCACAGTGTCTTCCTCCTCACTGCTGCCAGAAGAGGCTGCAGTGTCCTGTGAAAACACACACTGAGCGAGTTCTCCAGGGAGAGAATGGCAGAAGGTCAACCCTTGATGCTTCTTTGTGATCATCTGAGCCTGATCACATGCTCCCCTTTCTCAAATGGAACACTGATTCAGCCATGCTACAGGGCAGGTCTGCATGCTCCTGAGCACCACACCTAGGCTTGGAAAATTCACTTCTTTCTTGTTGGCCATTCGAATCATAGGGACTACAGTTCCATAGTGTTTTGAAAACATAGTGTCTGTCAAGACGACAGGTGTCCAAGTCTGGGGCTACATTGATGGCAGTCAACAAGTTCCTTTCTTTTTGAAGAGGACATGCGAAGAGTGGTTCCCGGAAACTCTGAAATCCGAGGAGGATTCTTGCCAGACTGGCTCTGGCTGCATCTGAACCTCTTCAGTCTCCTCACAGTCCTTCTCTCCTCTACCCTCCCCAGCAGAGCCTGCCTATTTCCTTTCCTCTATTGGCCAGAAGGTCTAATTCTGTCTTATTCAGCTGGCTGTCAACACTATGACAGCATGTCTTCTGTTTACCCGTCACACTTTGCACAGCTTCCAGATGAATGAGATAGTTTATAATTACTTGAGGAAGGAAGGAAGGAATGTAGGAGCACATTCCTCATGACCAGATTAACTACAAGGCTGCGGTGTAACACGGGGTTTTTGTTTTAACTCCCATCGTCACAGCATCCTCACCTTTATCACCCTTCCAAATACCTCTACTCTCCTTGTGGGTGTCCAAGGTGGAATTTCCAGCATCCAGTTCTCAGCATCACTCATGAGAGAAGAGTTTTTTTTTTTTTTTTACAAAAGCTTCTTGACTGCACAATGATGTTGCAAGTTTCATTTCTGTAGCTTCGAACACTTTGGGTTATATTTAAATAAATGTATATTCAAAATTCAACTGATATGAGTGGAGTCTGTTGTTTGTAATTACAAACCTTAATCAACAGGATCCTTGGAAATGGTGGCCCTTCTCATTGTTCTGCAGATAGTGGGTCCCTCTCCTTTCCCTTTCTAGTGACTGTACCCTACCGGGTATAGGAAGCAAACCCGTTATATCATCATTGACTCCTTAATAGCAACACAAGTTACACAGAAACCTGGAATTTACACACGTCAACATGACAGCTTTTCTTTCTTACTTTTAAGTTCAGGCAAACACGGGGGCAGGTTATACTCCAGACTCACGGAAGAAGAAGTGGTTGGAGACTCAGTTGTCCACTCTTCTAAGAAATCCAATTCCCAGAAGTCACAGGTGGGGAGGGGGCTTCTTACTTCAGTTTAAAAAGTACAAGAACCGTTTAGTATCCCTGGCTCTTTGTTATCATTTTGCCTACATTTTTAGATTAATCATGCTAAGAATCCTTCAAGGGAGGTAATGGAGGCGTAGAAATGGCACTTAACTGCTTTATTCATTGCCTAACATGACCTGCCTCTTGAGAAACCTATATGCAGTTCAGGAAGCAACAGTTAGAACTGGACATGAAACAACAGACTGGTTCCAAATAGGAAAAGGAGTACGTCAAGGCTGTATATTGTCACCCTGCTTATTTAACTTATATGCAGAGTACATCATGAGAAATGCTGGACTGGAAGAAGCACAAGCTGGAATCAAGATTGCCGGGAGAAATATCAATAACCTCAGATATGCAGATGACACCACCCTTATGGCAGAAAGTGAAGAGGAACTCAAAAGCCTCTTGATGAAAGTGAAAGAGGAGAGTGAAAAAGTTGGCTGAAAGCTCAACATTCAGAAAACGAAGATCATGGCATCTGGTCCCATCATTTCATGGGAAATAGATGGGGAAACAGTTGAAACAGTCAGACTTTATTTTTCTGGGCTCCAAAATCACTGTAGACGGTGACTGCAGCCATGAAATTAAAAGATGCTTACTCTTTGGAAGGAAAGTTATGACCAACCTAGATAGCATATTGAAAAGCAGAGACATTACTTTGCCAACAAAGGTCCATCTAGTCAAGGCTATGGTTTTTCCAGTGGTCATGTATGGATGTGAGAGTGGGACTGTGAAGAAAGCTGAGCGCCGAAGAATTGATGCTTTTGAACTGTGGTGTTGGAGAAGACTCTTGAGAGTCCCTTGGACTGCAAGGAGATCCAACCAGTCCATTCTGAAGGAGATCAGCCCTGGGATTTCTTTGGAAGGAATGATGCTGAAGCTGAAACTCCAGTACTTTGGCCATCTCATGTGAAGAGTTGACTCATTGGAGAAGACTCTGGTGCTGGGAGGGATTGGGGGCAGGAGGAGAAGGGGACGACAGAGGATGAGATGGCTGGATGGCATCACTGACTCGATGGACATGAGCCTGAGTGAACTCCACGAGTTGGTGATGGACAGGGAGGCCTGGCGTGCTGCAATTCATGGGGTCACAAAGAGTCAGACATGACTGAGCAACTGAACTGAACTGAACTGAACTGAACATGACAGGTCCTTGCTCTCCCAAGCAGAGGGACTTTTATGAGGCTTTCCTGCTCTGCTTCTGGGAAGATTTAGAATGGAGGCAACTTTGGAAATGGACAGTATCTGTTTCACACAGATTAGTAAAGTTTGGCATGGAGACCACAAAAGTATTAGTATTTGATTGAATGAGAACACACAGGGTGTTGATGCTTTGTTTCATATCTTTCCAGTCGTGGGAAAATTCTCAACATGTCTGAGATTTTTTTTCTTTAGTTTAAAATAAGGATAAGGCTTGTACTTGTTCATATTTCCAGCCAGGAACCACTAAAATCCTCCACTTTACCTCCTTGCTTTCCTTTCCTTTGGAATAGTTTTGTTTGCTGCCTCCTGTACCATATTACAGACCTCCATGCAAAGGTCTTCAGGCACACTGTTTACAAGTTCTAATCCCTTGAATCTATTTGTTCCCTCTGCTACTTATTCACAGTGTATTAGCTTTAAGTCTTAGCTTGTTGCCCTAGAAGTTTCCACCTTTCTTTAGTTTAAGCCTGAATTTTGCTATGAGAACCTGATGATCTGAGCCACAGTCAGCTCTTGGTCTTGCTTTTGCTGACTCTACACAGCTTTTCCATCTCTGCTACAAAGAATGCAACCAGTATAATTTAGGTGTTGACCATTTGGTGAGGTTCATGTGAAAGTTGTCTTTTGTGTTGTTGATAAAGGGTATTTGCTATGACCAGTGCTTTTTTGGCCGAATTCAGTGTGACTTTGCCTAGCTTTGTTTTGTTCTCAAAGGCCAAACTTGCCTGTTACTCCAGGTGTCTACTGACTTCCTACTTTTGTATTCCAATCCTCAATGATGAGTAGAACATATTTTTTTTGGTTTTAGTTCTATGAGGTCTTCTAGGTCTTCACAGAAATGATCAACATCATCTTCTTTAGCATCGGTAGTAGAGGGATAGACTTGCATTACTGTAATGTTGAATGGCTTGCCATGGAACCAAATCGAGAACATGCTGTCATTTTTGAGGTTGCAACTAAGTACTGCATTTCAGACTGTTTTGTTGATTATGAGGGTTACTCCATTTCTTCAATGGGATTCTTGCCCACAGTAGTAGATCATCTGAATTAAATTCACCCATTCCTGCCCATGTACGTTCACTGATTCCTAAGATGTTGATGTTTATTGTTACCAATCCTGCTATACCACGTGTGAGATGAGTGCAACGGTGTGCTAATTTGAACATTCTTTGGCATTGCCTGTCTTTGGGATTGGAATGAAAACTGACCTTTTCCAGACGTTTCCAAATTGGCTGGCATATTGAGTGCAGCACTTCCACGGCATCATCTTTTAGGATTTGAAATAGCTCAATTGGAATTCCATTGCCTCCACTAGCTTTATTCATAGTGATGCTTCCTAAGGCCCACTTGATCTCACATTATAGAACATCTGTTCTAGGTGAGTGGTCACACCACTGTGGTTATCTGGGTCATGAAGATCTTTGTTGTACAGTTCTTCTGTGTATTCGTGCCACTTTTTCTTAACATCTTCTGCTTCTGTTAGGTTCATACCATTTCTGGCATTTAATGTGACCATCTTTGCATGAAATGGCCCCTTGGTATTTCTAATTTTCTTGAAGAGATCTCTAGTCTTTCCCATTCTATTGTTTTCCTCTATTTCTTTGCACTGATCACTGAGGAAGGCTTTCTTGTCATTCCTTGCTATTCTTTGGAACTCTGCATTCAAATGGGTAAATCTTTCACTTCTCCTTTCCCTTCACTTCTCTCCTTTTCTCAACTATCTGTAAGGCCTCCTCAGAAAACCATTTTGCCTTTTTCAGTTTCTTTTTTGGGGGATGGTCTTGATCACTGCCTCCTGTACAATAGCTCTTCAGGCATTCTATCAGATTTAATTCCTTGAATCTATTTGTCACTTTCACTGTATAATTGTTAGGGCTTTGGTTTAGATCATACCTGAATGGTCTAGTGGCTTTCCCTACTTTCTTCAGTTTAAATCTGAATTTGGCAATAAGGAGTTCAGGAACTGAGCCACAGTCCCAGTCTTGTTTTTGCTGACTGTGTAGAGTTTCTCCAACTTTGGCTGCAAATAACATAATCAATCTGATTTCAGTGTTTACCATCTGGTGATGTCTATGTGTAGTGTCTTCTCTTGTGCTGTTGCAGAGGGTGTTTGCTGTGACCACCATAAAACCAAAGCTCAGTTAAGTGTTAGTTATCCTATTATTTCAAAGGACTTTGAGTTTGCAGCAATAGGAATATATGTCTATGGCCTCTAATGATTCAGAATAGCCACAGGATATGAACAACATGATATGTTACAAGTGAAGAAGAGGGTAATTTTCCACCCTAGATCACATATTTAGGAAAGGGCAGAACTGAGACTCAAACCGAGTTCCTCTGTTTCAAAAACCACTAGGTGAGCATCCAGAGTTGTGGTGGGGGTATATGGGTAATCTACAAAGTCCCTAAGATCCACTCTACCCCTGAGGTCCACTCTGGCAGGTAGCTCTCCTCTTGGTGAAACCAGGTGAGGAGCAGTGGGGGTCATGCTCTAGAGATGTGTTTATGTCTCTACTTCCATTCTGCCCACTCCCTTTACTTTATTTCTACACAGAATATCAGGGTTTGTGCCCCAGATGGAGCTTCTCTTCCCCAGTTCAACATCTCTCTGTATTAGTGTCAGGTAAACAGCTTGTGTGTTCCAGTAGAGATGCTGCCACAACGGTTGCAGGAAGCTTACCTGTGTCATACCTGTCTTCTGATGTAGGTGGAGCTAATGTGAGAGGGGGAGCATTGATAGGTAGATATGAAGTCTCCTCATGAGGATGTAAAGGAGGATCTGGGCTAACACACTGCTGGTCACCTAAC
Source organism: Bubalus kerabau (assembly GCF_029407905.1). Taxonomy (NCBI): domain Eukaryota; kingdom Metazoa; phylum Chordata; class Mammalia; order Artiodactyla; family Bovidae; genus Bubalus; species Bubalus kerabau. The sequence goes on from NC_073636.1 coordinate 74,712,256, forward strand.
AGCCTTTGATCAGCTCTCATCCACTCATGGACCATCCATCACGTGCCACGCAGTGCTCTAGGTGCTGGAATGCCCCTTGAGTGACTTTACTGCACAGAATTCCACACATTGAACCACATTCTGCTTTCTCACGAGACCACAGACTGAGTGAAGCTTGAGAATCATACTTCCTGGGCATCCTCACCAAAACAGACAGAAACAGGACAGAGGAGCCCGGTGGTCTACAGTCCATGGGGTCTCAAAGAGTCAGATCAGATTGAGTGACTGAGCAGACACACACATACAGGCAGAAGCAGGACAATAAGGTGATGAGATTTCACATTGCACATGGCTGACCCCAAATCCTCCATTTCCACACTCCCCTCTTCTCCTTTGTTCTTACACTCCAGCTATGCATAAACAGATCTGTAGGCATCCTTCTTTCCAAAGAGGCCATTCTTAAGTCCAAAACATGAGCCTGCTCTGACTTTCTACAGCCCTTCTAGTCCTCCTGGGGATCCTTCTGGCCGGCATTCTGGGGGGTGAAGCCAGCAACCGGGTTTGGGGTATGTCCCAGCTCACCTCTCCTTTGCAGACTGGAAAGAAAGCAGGTGAGTGAATGGAAGGGGCAGGAAGAGGGGTGTGGAGGATACTGCCAGTCCTCTCTGGATTTCTTCTGGAAAGTGAGCAGTTGAACTCCAAGGACATTTCTTGATTCTCCAAAAGTATCATTATGTGTTCTGCTTTTAATAAAAGTGTCCCACCTCATTTTACAAAATGATGAACTTCATCTCTGAGACTGTCATTTCCTGGTATCTTCCCTAAAATCCCACTATAGAACACTAAAAAGATCCATATTTGATCCTTGTCCTGGTTCATGCCCCAGGACTCTGGAAACTCTTGGAATTTATTGTCTTACTTTAAGCACTGAAATCTCTGAAGTATCAGGACTTAGATAGTATCTGTGTGCAGCTGGCTCCAGAAATGCAGTCAGATGATTAGAGGGTTAGAATTTTCAGTCCCCATGGGGAGAAGAGAACAGATTATGAGTTCCATCAACAATGGCCAAAGATTCAATCAAACTGCACACATCAAACCATCAATTAAAACCCATGAACCTTGGATTCAGAAAGCTTCAGAGGGTTGATAACATCAAGGGTTTATAAGGGAGGAGTGTCTGGAGATGGTGAAGATGCTTGGCAATTCCTACTCCCTCTTTGCCTTATGCTTCTCCTCTCTTCTGCTGTCTCAGAGCTTCATAGTTTATAATAACTGGGGACCATAAGTAAAGGGTATCTAGTTCTGTGAGTGGTTCTGATAACTTGTTCAACATGGGAATTGGGTCAAGGAATCTTTGAATTGACAGCCAATTGGTGACATGTGTAAATGATCCCAGGACCTGTGATCAAAACTTGAAGGGTGGGCTGTATTTAAAGATGAAGCCCTCACCCTATAGGGTCTGGATCACCTCTGCAGATTTAGTGTCAGAAGTGAATAGACTCCTGGATGTCCAGTGGGTATAGAGGAACTGGTTGTTGTCGGCAGAGACCCCACATTTTTGGTGAAAGGGACAACACCCAGACTTACTCTTTTCCTCTGTTTGTATCTGGGGTGAGGCTCAGGGAAAGGGGACTATATTATGTTGAACAGAACACTCAGAATGCCTCAGTAGTTTTCTGCATTTTCAGAATTCCTAGCAGAATCAGGGACTTGATAAAATGGGTTGTGACAGACTGCATCTTGTCCTCATCCTACCACCTACATGCTGTGTGTCCTGGGATATTCCCACCTACAGCTTTTTCATGAGAGCAGGGTTACCATGTTTCTAGAGATTTTTCAAAGGATTACTAGTCATGAGGACAAAGAATTTACACCTTTGTGGCCAGTGGTTTCTGTTTTCCCCAAAAGCATTTTCATCTGAAAGACTTGTCAACCCACCTACATTTATTTCTCCATGACATATGCAAAAGAACATATGTGTCAAATAATTCTTTGTGATGAAATTCATCAGAGAGCTGAGTGACAGCAGGGGGTCTTCAGTTCAGAAGCAACTGTAGGCAGTGCGAGAAATGAAGTACTTTGTTAAGTTTGCTCTTGGGGCCAAGATGCTTTTCCCAGGCTGGTATGATCTTAGTAAAGACTCAATGCCCTTCCCTATGCTCACCTATCAGACTATATTTTATTTTCTTATAATGATATAGATGACAGGTGCATTCATAATTATATAAATAAGCCTCATCATCATAGAGACTAATAGGAATTTTACTCTATCCACTCTCTACAATGATGGTGCACTTTGCATGAGAATGAAATAGAAGAGTCATTTACTTGAGAATTATTTATGAAAATATATCCTTTTGACTCTGAGAGCATAGTTTTTTGAGTAGGGAAACAACTCTAAACAAAATACAGTAAATAATATACACATTAAGGAGAGAAACATAGAATTAAGACTGGGGAATATCCTATGCCAGATATGATGAGTGTTGAGAAGGGGTGTTAGGAATTAGGAGGGTGGCAATGGTCAGGGAAATACTCTGTGATAAGGAAGCTTTGGACAGAACTTTGCAAACAAGTGCCTGAATGTTAGAGCAACAACCAGGACCAGAGTGGCTGAGGCTGAGAGGGTTGAGGGGCAGGGGAGTGGACGGGATGAGACAGAGAGGGCCTGGGGACAAGTCATGAAGAGGTTTGTAGAATTTTAAGAATCAGAATTTGACTCTTAGAAAGCTAGGGCATCACTGAGGGGATGGTCATGGGAGCCAAGGGATAGGATCCACTTTCAAACAGGATTCTTGTGGCTGTAGTATGGAGAGTGGCCTCTAGGGGACGATGGGCAGAGACAGAGGCCCCTGGGCAGGCTGCTGTATTTTCCAGGTGAGCCATGATGAAATGCGTATCCATATTGTTGCCTGGATTGATCTCAGTTCATGAGAATAGCATGAATATCTTGCTGTATTGAAACTTCTGTGGAGGCTTCATCACAAATCAGGATTCATTAAATCTTTAGGCATTTGTGATGTATTCACCCTTGAAACTCTCAACTCTCCATGAGTTTTGGGGTCAGAGAAAAGCAGAAGGTGGGAATTAAAACCTATATCTATCACTGACTCATGTTGATGTTTGACAGAGAATAAAAAAATTCTGTAAAGCAATTATCCTACAAATAAAAAAATGTATAAATTAAAAACAACAACAACAACAACTAACTCAACCATCAAATCAGGTATTAGTTACCCAGGCAACAAACCTCCATTCTAAGGTTAGACTGAGGTTTTGCTAGTGACCTCCCTCACATCATGAAAGACTCCCTTGGTTCTTTCATTTCCTAGGAAATCCAATTGTTTTAGACACTCTTTTCCAGGAATGGTTAAAAGACCAATTAATACTTCTTATATAAGTCAAAGTATCAGTATACCCACAATATTCCTTGATTCGAGTGCCCATGATGTGAAAGCAGTGGGGGATTTACTTCCATGCCTTCCTCCATTAAATCATGATGCCTTCACACTTTCTTTTTTATACTGGAAGCTTTCAGCTATATATGTACAGATATTAGTATTATAAACTGATGGGCCATTGTCCAGCTCCAGTCATCATTAACACTTGGAGAATATTCTTAATATGTACCCTTTATTTTTGTTCTATTAGCAGCTAATCAGTGGCAACAAGCCAATTCATATATAAATATCAGTAATGATATTCAATTATTTACAATATTACCCTGTTGATTAGAAGCCTAAAAACATGAATAATAATATCTAACAAAACAGGATATGAAACAGCCTTTTCACATGCACCACTACCAGTCTCTAATGCATACAAACTGGTATTTTCTGTATTGGCCTTTTGGACCCAGCCTTGTTGACGATCTTCATATTTCACCGAGATCCTCCCATCCCTATAGCCCTGTGGGCTGATGTGTGTGCCTGGCACCTCCATACAGGGGTCCTTGCAAGGCCAAACTAACCAGACGCAGCTGCAATGCTAAGTCCAGGTTCTGGGATTTTTGTATACGGTAGCTAAAATGTTAAGAAAAAAGATTACAAAGGGGACCAGGCTGTGCTAAGACCCTGTGGGTGCTATCCTATCCTGGATAAGATAGCAGGTATAGAATCGGGAGAGGGGAAGGACTGGGAAAAGTGGTGGAGCTCAGGAGGGTATGCACTCCTCAAAACCGCCCACAGTGACTATTTTCCTTGCTGCCTCCTGGGAGAAGTGGCTGCAGTGCCCTTAGAAATCATGGGCTGAGCATGTCCTCCAGGGGCCAACTTGGCAAATGGTCAGCCCTAGAAGCACCATCCTGATAATCTGAGCTTACTCTCATGCTCTCCTTTCTTGGGTGGGAAGAGTAAGTCAGCCAGCCACAGAGCAGGTCTGTAGTTCCACCCCTACCTCAGCTCAAAATTCACTTCCTTTTTGGTGGTCATTGTGACATTGAGAGCACTGTGGTTGCTCATTTCCAGGATGCTTTAAGGTCATGTCCAGGTACACAGTGTCCAGGTCTGAGGCTTCAGAGATTCAGTCAGCAAGTTCCTCTCCTTTTGCAGAGACCACGGGAACTGGGCTCCCCTGAGAAGCTGAAGTCCAAGGAGGACCCAGTCAGGGCTGCTTGTGATAATATTCAGCCTTTCCCTCTTGCTTCTCAACCCTACAACCTCAGCAGAAATCTGCCTCTTTCCTCTCTCCCATACTTGACTACTTGCTTTACTCCTGCCTCATCCAGCACGACTCTAAGCACCATGAGAGTCCCCAAAGAATTTTGCACAGCTCCAGGCAGAGAGGATAGTCCACAGATATTTAAGTAAGGATGGAAACAATGCAGGAGAAAGCTCCTCGTGAAGCAGTGAGAGTAGAGCCTGGGATGCGAATTCATGATTCTTGCTGGAATCGTCTTCCTCACTGCATACTTACCTTCATCCTCCATCCCACCAGCACTTTGAGAGCCTTGGAATGTGGCTGCCTGAATGTGCTAGAGAGGCTGGCATAACCTTCTATTCTTGTAAATATGATGTGACACTCATGAAGTTAAGTCCAGTATATTTGATGCATCATCTGTGTTAATATCAAATAGATTTCCATGGGTTGTGTTCATTTGTTTGTGTATTAATGAAATTGAAATATCTGGAAACACGTGAAAAACAGGCAAGTGTCTTCCTCCTGGTTTTCATCTGTTTGTCTTCCAGAAAGTCACTTTTCCATAGCTGAGGTTCAGTATCTTCATCTCTAAAAAAGGAAAAACGTTACTTAATTGATAAGATTGTTAAAGAAGAGCAAGGTATCTTTTTTATCAACACTTACTGTGGGCCCACATCACAGGTAACAATTTTAAATGCCCGCCTGGACAGGTGAGTAATGTAAATGGAAGCATTCCAAGTGGGTGTGGAGGCAGGTGGACAATAAGGAATGGTGGAGATTATGGAAAGTGAGAGAAGGCTGCCTTCCCGAGAAGAGGGTTGCTCTTCTTTGCTTAGTTCATGGTTTTCAAAGTGTGGCCCCTTGAGTAGCACCCTCAGCACGTTGGGAACCTTGTTGATGCAGCTAGTCAGGTCCCAACCTGTGCTACTGAATCAAAACTCTCCAAATGAAAATCTGAAATCTGTATTTGACCAAATGACTCAGGGATTCTGATGCTCACTCACATTTGAAACCCATGGTCCTTTTTAAATACCAGGACTGTGATGCCAGTTTATTTGTCCTGCATTGATAAAAATTTTTTTAATATAAATTTATTTATTTTAATTGGAGGAAAAATTTTATATGAAATGTCCCACCATGAAATTTTATAAATGCCTAAAATTATAAAATGAACTCTGTAGTTAACGAAACATATATTTTTATATTTTAGCCAGAAGTGCTTCCTAAGGATACATCCCCTCTTAATCTTAAATCTAATCTGGAAAAACATACTACAGGGTTCAAAATATAAGGTGCTCTTTTATCATGTAGCAAGAAAGTAATCACCTATTACACAGATATGAACATACCTCTCCAACGGCACAGCATCTCAAATATCTAAACATCTTCTGTCTGCCCCAGGTGCATTCCATCATTTGAAGATGTGGCCTTATTACCATGGAATTGAAGATTCTCATTATTCAGATGGAGATACTGAGGAACAGAAGCAGAGATATGACCTGGGGTCCCAGTGGGTTGGCACCGCTTATCTTCATCCAGTATACAGTGACTGTTTGTTCCTGTCTTTCAGTTTCTCTAAAGAGGCCTTCAGGGACCAGGGAGCTTTCTAATTAATGACCACACTTCCATGAGCAAGGAGAGGGGGAGCTGGAGTGAGAACTGGCCCATTACGAGGCTTGTGGATCCGGGGGACCTGTAATTAGGACCATAGTGAGGAAGACCAGGAGAGGAGGACATTGAGAGAGAAAGATAGACTGATGAGAAATGAGAAGGGAGAAAAGAGGAGTTATTTGAGGGGAGAGTCTCAGCTACTCCCTGGTCTCAGATGCAGAGATTGACTCAAAAAGAGGGGCAGGGCCAGAGCGCCTCCTGAATGCAAATCCTTGTTTTACCATCAGCAGGCTGTGTGTCCTGAGCAAGTGGCTTTACTTATGAGCCTCTGCTTTCTGCTTGACAAAGGGCGAGAATCCCAGATGTTATAGGATTGACATGAGGCTAAATAAAATCATGCATGTGGAATGTCTCAGAGAGAGTATACCCTTGACACACAGTGGCTTGTTTTGTGAGTAACCCACTGCTGTTGGTATTGAGAGCTCCCGCCATTCTCAATGGTGTTCTATGTTTGTAACTACAAGTAATAAACAAGAGTGAGTGAAGGGATGGTGGGTGTGGCATGTGTGCACTCTAATTTACAGCTTGCAGTGCAGCAGAGCGCATGTGCACGGACTCTAAGTCAGATCGCTGGGTCCAAATCCTCTCTCTACAAGCTATGATATAAGCTAATTGCTTTATTTCTTTATATCTCAGGTCCCTCCTCAGTAACACAAGGATATGTCAACAATTTCTCCCCCTTTCTTTAAAGATTTTTTAGGATTAGATGAACTCCATATTTCATGTGTCTAGGATAATGCTAGTTACATTAAAGAATCGAAGTTTTGCCTGGAGAAGTTACTCATTACTGTTTTTATTACTACTAGAAAGGACTTTGCCTTCTAGGGAGAAGGAAAATATGGCTGTTGCATCCATTGGTTCCATGGCAACCACATGGGTGCACAGCACGTGTCTCATGTGACTCCTGAAGACTTGGGGTTCTGAGAGGTTTAAATCCTCAGGCAAAAAGGTAGGAAAATGCAGAGCTGGTACCCAAACTGAGGTCCTATGGCCCCATCGACAGAGAGGGAGAGAGCAGGAGGAACTGTGTGGATACGGTGTTCTTCTGAGGTTGCCTGATGTCCACTCAGGGAGACCGCTGTCCTGTTGGTGAAACCAGGTGAGGGATGACTGCTGGACATGCTGTGGAGACAGATTCAGCTCCCTGTTTCCCCTGAGCCACCCCCATTACTCATTTTTTGATGCATAAACAGGGTTATTGCCCAGGACACCAGCACCTTCACCAGCTAAGTCCCTTCCTGGAGCAACGTCTGGTAAGGTGCACGTGTGCACCCACCGGAGAAGCTGTGGCAATGGCTGTGGGAAGGTGCCTGTGTCACACCTGTCATCTGAGGGGGGGTCAGGACATCGAGGTCCAGAGGAGACGACACCTGCAGCTGGCTGAAATGGAGGGCCTGGTTACCACACTGCTGGTCACTGGTCTGTCCTCTGATCTGCCCTCATCCACCTACTTATCATTCATCACATGCCAGGCGCTGCTGTAGGGGCTGGGATGCTCCCTGACTGTCCATATAGGACAAACTCCATCTCTCTGATCACAATCTGTGTTTACATGAGACCCACAGGCATCAATGAGAAGTGCTCTTTACTGGGCTTTTGAGCCCTGCAGACAGAAGCAGGAGGCATGGTTAGGTAGGGAGATTACGCAATAAACAGGACTGACCCAACTCCTCCCCTTGCCCACTCCCCTCCTCATCACCTGATCCCACCCCTCAGCCAGGATATTAAAGCTCAGTACATCCCCAGCATCCTCAGGAGCCCTCCTGCAAGGCCACCAAGATGAGACGCCTCTGTCTCTCCACAGCCCTTCTCTTCCTCCTGGTTATCCTGGTGGACAGCACCCCGCTGAATATACACCATATCCAGGATGAAGGTAGGTCCATCCTCACCTCTCTTCTACAGCTTCTGGGAAAATGATAGAAGTCCATGGAAGGGGGCAGGGCAGGTGTGGAGTGGTATTTCCAACCATCTCTGGATTTCTCCTGTCATGGTCAGGATTACTGTCTGTTTTTTCTTTGGTCTTGGCAGCACTGGTCTTCCTCCCTGTGGAAGGATATTCTCTAGTTCTGCAGTCTACTCTCTGGTTGTGGTGTGTAGCCTTCTAGTTGAAGTGGCTTCTTTGTTGCAGAGCAAGGGCTCTAGGAATTGGGCTCATAAGTTGCAGTTCACCTTCTTAGTTCCTGCAAGGCATGTGGAATCTTCCCAACCCGGGACAGAACCCATGTCCCCTGCCTTAGCATGAGCATTCTTATCTACTGGACAATCAGGGAAGACTTAACTTGCAAAGGTTTAACTCCACTGATATCTTGACTCTCATAAAGATATATATTACAATTTATACATATTTAACTCTACCAGATCAGGGTCCCCATTTTGGAGACTCTCTATTCCTGTTCCCTGTCATGTCCCTGAACCTCACTATAGTGTAGTAATAAAAGTAAGTAAAGTGAAAGTTGCTCAGTCAGGTCCAACTATTTGCAACTCTATGAACTGTATAATCCATGGAATTCTCCAGGCTGGAATCCTGGGATGGGATCCCTTTGCCTTCTCCAGGGGATCTTCTCAACACATATAGAAATCATGTCTCCTGCATTGCAGGTGGTTTCTTTACCAGCTGAGCCACCAGGAAAGCCCTGCATTGTAATAGAAAGCTTCAAATTTGTACCATCTCTTAGTTAATGGCCTAGTTCTCCTAAAACTGTTGGGGTTTCCTGCCGTTAGATGTCATGAGATGAGTCAGAAGAGGCAACTCAAGGGAATCTCAAGTGGTTGGTGTCCAGGAAATGACAAGCATGCCTTTACCGTTTGCAGTTTTCAACAACTGCCATTCCAGCACCTCTGAGGAGAAGGGAGGAAACTGAGAGTGAGATCAATCACAGTGGCTGACACTCCAGCCAACATACCTGCTCAGTGAACCCTCGGGAGAAATACATAAGAACTGGGCTCAGAGAGCTTGTGGGTTGATGAATACAGGAAGCTGATATGAAGCTGTGCTCACTAGGACACAGAGGCTGGGTACACCTCCCTCCTTCTTTGCCTGCACATCTCTTCCATTTTTCTGCCTCAAGTTCTATTTTGGGAATGCAAGCAATGGTTTTCCGAAGTTCAGCCACTGGTTCTATTGAGTTGTTGAATTTGAAGATGGGGTTATGGACCTGCAAGCCTCCCATTTTAATTATTTGGTCACAAGCATGCTTGACATGGGGTCTCATGGCTGGCATCTGAACTGAATATTCTTGAGCCCTCAACCTACAGAATCTGCAATAGCTCCATTGATTCCCCTCAGATGTAAATGGACTTGTTGGACACCTAGTGGATGTTTGGGGAATTGGTTGCTGTTGGTAGAGACACCACATATTTGGTGCCAGGGAAAAACACAGAATCACTCACCCCTGTGATTTGGGGCTCAGGTGATGCTCCAAAAATGGAGAGCAATGAAAGTACACATTGCAACCAGAAACTGATCTTAGTTATCTGTATTTCCAGAGTTCCTGGGAGAATCAGGGAGTGTATCAAATGGGTTGTAACATGCTAGTATCTTGTCCTGGCCCTGCCACCCGCATGCCATGTCCTGGAACAAGTCATCTGCAATTTTCTCATCAGAGCAGGAGATACATGTTACATGGGTTTTGGAACAGATTACCATTCATATGTATGAGGAAGTGAATCGCATTTCATGCTGATTTCCTACATTGTACACCAATATATGTTAATCTAAAAAAATTTGAAAAAATTTCCTTTACTATTTTGTGCAAGAAAGAATATTTATGTGTCAAATAGTGAGTGTTCATCTATCATGAAAAATAATCAGAAAGACCTGGAATAAATGTGTTGCAGGGAGTGTAAAAAACAGGCCGGTGTAGGTTGAGCACTGGGACCAAAGCTGAGACAGTATTAAGGAAGTGTCCAGGTCTTTCCCACGTTCCCTTCTGAGTATTGTTTATTATCCATATTTGTCCCTACCCTTGTCCAGTGTGGACTACTATTTTATTTGCATATTTGATTCTTACTTGGTTCATGTCCCAGACTTCCTGAAACTGTTAGAATTTACTGTCTTTCATAGGTGTGGAGACAAGCCATGGAAGGGGACCTGAGAAGCGTTCAGTCATAGATGTGGTTACAAGCATCATCGACGGTGTGGCTACAGGTGTGAACTTTCTGCAACTCTGGGGAGAGGAGAGGGCACTGAGATTGAGAACAGGCACCAATGGCCAATGATTCAATCAAAATGCCTGTTTGGTGAAACCTCAATAAGAATCGATAAATATGCATTTCAAGGAGCATTTGGGGTGGTAACACATGATGTGATGTGAGGGTCCTATGCTTTCTAGGGCGTGGAGGCTCCCCAAACCTCCACTTCCACTTTGCTCTGCACACCTCACTCATTTTGCTGTGCCTAGGTTTATCCTTTATGATAGTGTGACATCCATGTGGGGTGGTCATCCTCAGTATGGTCATCAGATTTACTGAGTTATTGAACATGGAGTGGGGCAATGGAACTTCCCAGTTTTAGACACATGTCAAATCAGGGGTGACTCGGGATAACATGGCTGGCATCTGAACTGAGGACTGTTCTGAGCCCTCAATTTACACAGTCTATACTAACTCCCTGGATTTGCTGTCAGAATTAAATGGCCTTGTTGGACACCCAGTGGGTGTTTGGAGGAATTGCATGTTGTTTCTAGAGACATCACAGGTTTGGTGTTGGAAACCCAGACTCATTCTCCCTGTGCTTTGGGAGCTCAGGTGAGTCCTGCGGACAGGGGAATAATGAAGGTAGGACACTGACCCAGAGGCTCTCAGCATTTATCCATATGTTCAGAGTTCCAGGCAGAAGAGGATAGTATATCAAGTGTTGTGACAGGGAAGTATCTTGTTCAGACCCTATCAGCCTCATGACGTCTCAGTCAGGTCATTTATAGTCCTCATCTGAACACCAGATAAGCGGTAAATGACTTCTTTGAACATCTACCAGTCATAAAACTAAACAGCTTTTCACATTTCATGACCACCTTTGGTCATTTTCCACCAGAGGATATTTATGAAAAGATTTCTCTACCTGCTCCCTTGGGCTCGTGTGACAAAGGCTGGCACAATATTAAAATTCTCCTGGCCTTTTCCTTTGTCCACTTTTGCCTATAATTTTATTTTCCATATTTGAAACTTGTCCTGGTTCATGGTTCAATATTTCTGAAAATTTGACATTTTTTCTTTCATAGGTACCAAGATTGTCAAAAATGGAGCCGGTATACTAACAGGATTGGCTGAAATAATCACTAAAGCAATTAAAGGTTTGAACTTTCTGCACCTATGGGGAGAGGAGGGCACTCACTGAGACTGAGATCAGTACCACTGGCTGACGATTCAATACTTATGCCTGTTGAGTGAAACCTCAGCACAAATCCATAAATATTGGCTGAGAGAGCTTATGAAGGGGGAGCAAATGGTCCTGAGGTGAGGGTGCTCTGCTCAGGAGGGCGTAGATGCTCTGCCTAACTCCACTCCTCCTGTGCCCTAAAGATCTCCTCCATTTCACCATTTCTGAGTTTTTTTCTGGACATTAATTTGAGAACAGTGATTAAGAGTTTTCCTGAGATTGGTCGCTTGTTCCATTGAGTGTTTGAGCATGGAGGTGGAGTGAGGGAAATTTCGAGTTTCAGTCACTTGATCAGAAGCATGATAACTCGAGAACACATGGCTGGCCTCTGAAGTCAGGGCATCCTTGATACCTCAACCTGTGGCATTGGCCCTGACTCCACAGATACGGTATCAGAAATCAAGGGACAGTGAGAGGCCTGTTGGGTGTTGGGAATTGGATGGTTGGGGGAAAAACCACGTATTTGGCATTAGGACAAAACCCAGACTCATGCTCTCTTTTGATTTGTGGTCTCAGGTGAGGCTTGGGGAGACATGAGTAGTGAAAGTAAGCACGTGGACCTGAAAACTGTCACCAGTTCTCTGTATTGTTGAGCTCCTAGCCAATCAATAGTGTATCAAATGGGTTGTGACATGAGAATACTGTATCCTGACCAGTCCACCCACATGCTTGTGTCCCGGCACAAGTCATCTGCAGTTTCCTCATCTGAGCAGGGGAAGCATGTACATGAGTTCTTAGAACAGATGATGAGTTATGAACAGAAAGACTTTACTCACGTCTCATGACCAGATTTGTCCATTTTCTACCACAAAGTGTTGATCTGAAAAAAATTCTCTACCTGCATGCTTTGGCCAAGTAAAAATATTTCTTTATCAAATAATGTTTATTTCTGTATTATTGAGAGTAATCCAAAGATATTGAACCACAGAGGAGGACAACTGCCTGGAAAGCAAGAAACACAGTCCCTGTGGGTTAGCCTGTGGGAGCAAGGCTGATACAATATAACGAAAGTCTCCAGGCCCTTTCCCTTGTTGTCTTTTGACTGTCATTTTCTTATCCATGTTTGATCCTTTTCCTGTTTCATGGACCAGGCCTCTTGAAACTCTTGAAATTTACTCTCTTTCATAGGTCAGGTGATGATTTCCAGAATACAGTTTGATAACCATACACGAGAGGAATTGCCAACACTCAATATTGAATACTCAACACTCAGTGAGGAAAATAAAGGTTTGTAGCTTCTGCATCTCAGGGAAGAGGGAAGGGCTCTGAGGTTCTGATCAATGACCAATGATTCAATCAATAAGCTTATTTCTTAAAACCTCAACAGTGCATAAATATTTCATGGTGAATTTTGCGCATGTTCCGCTAAGATGTGTTAATGTAAATAATTTTTTAACTACTTACTTTAGGCAGAAAAGAATATTTAGGTGTCAAGTAATGAGTATTATTCTTTCATGAAAACTAATTAGAAAAACCTGGGATGAATGTTCTAGAGGGAATGTAAGAAAGAGCCCTGTATAGGATGACTCCTGATACCAAAACTGAGACATTATTAGGAAAGTTTCCAGGCCCTTTCCCATGTCCCCTTTTGACTATTGTTTATTATCCATGTTTGTTCCCTCCCTTGCCTAGTGTTGACTACTATTTTATTTGCATATTTGATCCTTACTTGGTTCATGTCCCAGACTTCCTGAAACGGTTGGAATTTCCTGTCGTTCATAGGTGTGGAGACAAGTCATAGAAAGGGACCTGAGAAGCGTTCAGTCATAGATGTGGTTACAAGTATCATCGACGGTGTGGCTACAGGTGTGAACTTTCTGCAACTCTGGGGAGAGGAGAGGGCATTAGATTGAGAACAGGCACCGCTGGCCAATGATTCAATCAAAATGCCTGTTTAGTGAAACCCCAATAAGAATCCATTAATATGGGCACTCAGGGAGCGTTTGGGGTGGTAGCACACGGCGGTGATGTGAGGGTCCTGTGTTCTCCAGGGCATGGAGCCTCCCCACACCTCAACTTCCACTTTGCCTTGCACTACTCTCTCATCTCTCTGTGCCTAGATTCATCCTTGATGAAAACATGACATTCTTTTGAGAGTGGTCTTCCTGAGTATAGTCATCAGATTACTGAGTTATTGAACATGGAGTGGGGTAATGGAACTTCCCAGTTTTAGACACATGTCAAATCAGGCGTGACTAGGGATAACACGGCTAGCATCTGAATTGAGGACTGTTCTGAGCCCTCAACTTACACAATCTATACTAACTCCCTGCTGTCAGAATTAAATTGCTCTTTGGGCACCCAGTGGGTGTTTGGAGGAATTGCATGTTGTTTCAAGAGACACTACTGATTTGGTGTCAGGGAAACCCAGACTCACTCTCCCTGTGTTTTGGGAGCTCAGGTGAGTCCTGTGGACAGGGGAGTAATGAAAGTAGAGCCTCTCAGCATTCATCGATATTTTCAGAGTTCCTGGCAGAAAAGGATAGTATATCCAGTGGGTTTGACAGGGAAGTATCTTGTTTGGACCATATCACCCTCTTGCTTGTGACTTAAGGCTAGTCATCTGTAGTCCTCGTCTAAACAGTAAAGAAGTGCTAAATGAGTTGTTTGAACGTTTACCAGTCATAAAACTAAACAGCTTATTCTCATTTCATGGCAAAGTTTGGTCATTTTCCACATGGAGAGATTCATGAAAAGTTTTTTCTACCTGCTTCCTTGGGCTCCTGGGACGAAGGCTGGTACAATATTAGCAAATTCTGCAAGCCTTTTCCTTTGTCCACTGTTGCCTATGATTTTATTTTCCATATTTGAAACTTATCCTGGTTCATGGTCCAATATTACTGAAATTTTTGAAATCTTTTCTTTCATAGGTACCAAGATTGTCACAAAGGGAGCCAGTATACTAACAGGATTGGCTGAAATAATCAATAAAGCAATTAGAGGTTTGAACTTTCTGCACCTATGGGGAGAGGGGAGGGCACTGAGACTGAGATCAGTACCACTGGCTGATGATTCAGTACTTACGGCTGTTGAGTAGAAACCTCAGCACAAATCCATAAATGTTGGCCAGAGAGTTTGTGAGGGGGGAGTAAATGGTCCTGAGGTGAGGGTGTTCTGCACAGGAGGGCGTGGACGCTCTACCTATCTTCACTCCTCCTGTGCCCTAAAATTCTCCTCCATTTCACTGTTTCTGATTTTATCCTGTACCTTAATGTAAGGACAGTGAGTAAGAGGTTTCCTTAGTTTAGTCACTGGTTCAACTGAGTTTTTGAGCTTGGTATTGGGGTCATAGAAAGTGCACTTTCAGTCACTTGGCAAAACATGATAACGCGAGTCCACATGGCTGGCATCTGAAGTCAGAACAGTCTTGAGAACTCAACCTGTGGCATCGGCACTAACTCCACAGATATGGTATCAGATGTTAACTGACAGTGGTCTGCCCCTTGACTGTTGGGAATTGGATAATTGGTGGAAAATCCACGTATTTTTTTCAGGAAAAAACCCAGGCTCACCCTCCTCTGTGATTTGAGGCCTCATGTGAGGCCTGGGGAGAGGTGAGTAGAGAAAGTGAGACCCTGGTCTGGAAAATCTCATCAGTTTTCAGTATTTTCAAGTTCTGAGCCAATCAGTAGTGTATCAGGTGGGTTGTGACATGGCAGTATCTAGTCCTGACCAGTCCACACACAGGCCTGTATCCTGGGCCAGTCATCTGCAGGTTCCTCATCAGAACAGGGGAAACATATTCCATGAGTTCTTTGAATAGATGAAGAGTTATGAATGGAAAGTCTTTGTTAATGAATCATAGCCAGATTTGTCCATTTTCCACCACAAAGTGTTGATCTGAAAAAGATTTCTCTACCTACCTACTTGCTTTGGCCAAGTTAAAATGTTTCATTATCATATAATGTTTATTCCTGTATTACTAAAATAATAAAAAGACGGAGAACCACTCAGGAGCGCAAAGCAGGGAAACAAGAAACATAGCCTTTGTGGGGTGGCCTGTGGGAGCAAGGCTTATACAATATAACGAAAGTCTCCAGGCCCTTTCCCTTGTTGTCTTTTGACTGTCATTTTCTTATCCATGTTTGATCCTTTTCCTGTTTCATGGACCAGGCCTCCTGAAACTCTTGAAATTTATTCTCTTTCATAGGTCAGGTGATGATTTCCAGAATACAGTTTGATAACCATACACGAGAGGAATTGCCAACACTCAATATTGAATACTCAACACTCAGTGAGGATAATACAGGTTTGTAGATTCTGCACTCGGGAAAGAGGGAAGGACACTGAGATTGTGATCAATGACCAATGCTTCAATCAATAAGCCTAATTCTTGAAACCTCAACAGTGCATAAATATTTCATGGTGAATTTTGTCCATATTCCCCCAAGACGTGTAAATCTAAAAACATGTCTTTAATCTCTTACTTTGGGTAAGAAAGAATATTTAGATGTCAAATAATGAGGATTCTTTTTTCATGAAAAATAATTAGAAAATTTGGGTTGAATATTTTGCGAGGGATGTAAGAATGAGCCCTGTCTAGGATGACTCCTGATACCAAAGCTGAGACATTATTTGGAAAGTTTCCAGGCCCTTTCCCATGTCCCCATTTGACTATTATTTATTATCCATATTTGTACCCTCCCTTGTTCATAGTAGACTACTATTTTTTGTGCATATTTCATCCTTAGTTGGTTCACGTCCCAGGCTTCCTAAAACTATTGGAATTTCCTGTCTTTCATAGGTGTGGAGACAAGCCATAGAAGGGGACCTGAGAAGCGTTCAGTAATAGATGTGGTTACAAGTATCATCGATGGTGTGGCTACAGGTGTGAACTTTCTGCAACTCTGGGGAGAGGAGAGAGCACTAGATTGAGAAAAAGAACCACTGGTCTATGATTCAATCACAGTGCCTATTTAAAGAAACCTCTATAAGAATCCATGAATGTGGGCATTCAGAGAGCGTTTGGAGTGGTAACACATGGTGGTGATGTGAGGATCCTGTGCTCTCTAGGGCATGGAGGCTCCACACACCTCAACTTCCACTTTGCCCTGAACTTCTCACTCATTTTGCTGTGCCAGGATGTATTCTTTTTGATAATGCGACACTCCGATTCAAGTGGTCTTCCTGAGTATGGTCATCAGATTTACTGAGTTACTGAATGTGGAGTGGGGTGATGGAACTTCCCAGTTTTAGACACTTTATCAAATCAGGGGTGACTCGGGATAACATGGCTGGTATCTGAGCTGAGGACAGTTCTGAGCCCTCATCTTACACAATCTATACTAACTCCATGGATTTGCTGTCAGAATTAAATTGCCTTGTTGGACACCCAGTGGGTGTTTGGAGGAATTGCATGTTGTTTCTAGAGACACCACAGATTTGGTGTCAGGGAAACCCAGACTCACTCTCCCTGTGAGTCTCAGGGAAGCTCAGGTGAATCCTGGGGAGTAATGAAAGTTACTCATTAATCCTGGGGGAGTAATGAAAGTAGGACACTGCACCCAGAAGCTCTCAGCATTTATCGATATGTTCAGAGTTCCTGACAGACGAGGATAGTATATCAATTGGGTTTTGGCAGGGAAATATCTTGTTTGGACCCTATCACCCTCATGGCATGTGTCCTCAGTCAAGTCATCTATAGTCCTCATCTGAACAGTAGATCAGGCTAAGTGAGTCTTTTGAAATTTAGCAGCCATAAAACTAAACAGATTTTTTTTCATTTCATGGCAAAGTTTGGTCATTTTCCACCAGGAGAGATTCATGAAAAGATTTCACTACCTGCTTCCTTGGGGTCATGGGACAAAGGCTGGTACAATATTAGCAAATTCTCCAAACCTTTTCCTTTGTCCACTATTGCCTATGATTTTATTTTCCATATTTGAAACTTCTCTTGGTTCATGGTCCAATATTGCTGAAAGTTTTGAAATCTTTTCTTTCATAGGTACCAAGATTGTCACAAAGGGAGCCAGTATACTAACAGGATTGGCTGAAATAATCAATAAAGCAATTAGAGGTTTGAACTTTCTGCACCTATGGGGAGAGGGGAGGGCACTGAGACTGAGATCAGTACCACTGGCTGACGATTCAGTACTTATGGCTGTTAAGTGAAACCTCAGCACAAATCCATAAATATTGGCTCAAAGAGCTTATGAGGGGGAAGCAAATGGTCCTGAGGTGAGGGTGTTTTGCTCAGGAGGGCATGGAAGCCCCGCTCACCTCCACTCTTCCTGTGCCCTAAAGATCTCCTCCATTTCACTGTTTCTGATTTTATCCTGAACCTTAAAGTGAGGACAGTGAGTAAGAGGTTTCCTGAGTTTGGTTGCTGGTTCGATTGAGTTTTTGGGCATGGAGTTGGGGTCATGGAAAGTTCAACTTTCAGTCTCTTGGTCAGAGCATGATAAGGCCAGCCCACATGGCTGCATCTGAAGTCAGGGCAGTCTTGGTATCTCAACCTGTGGCATCGTCACTAACTCCACAGATATGGTATCAGAAGTCAATTGACAGTGGTCTGTCCCTTGGCTGCTGGTTTGGATGGTTGGTGGAAAAACCATGTATTTGGTGTCAGGAATAATCCCAGACCCACCCTCTCCTGTGATTTGAGGGCTCATGCAAGGCTTGGGGAGAGGTGAATAGAGAAAATAAGACCCTGGACCTGGAAAATCTCACCAGTTCTCTGTATTTTCGAGTTCTCAGCCAATCAGTAGTGTATCAAATGGGTTGGGACATGGCTGTGTCTTGTCCTGACTAGGCCACCCGCATGCTTGTATGCTGGGGCACGTCATCTGCACTTTCCTCATCTGAACAGGGGAAACATTCCATGAGTTCTTCAAATAGGTGACGAGCTATGAAGATAAAGACTTTGTTTGCTTGTCGTTACCATTTGTTCATTCTCCACCATAATGTGTTACTCTGAAATAATTTCTCTACCTACCTACTTGCTTTGGCCAAGTAAAAATATTTCTTTATCAAATAATGTTTATTCCTGTATTATTAAAGTTAATCAAAAGACGTTGAACCACGGAAGAGGGCAACTGCAGGGAAACCAGAAACAAAGCCCTTGTGTGGTAGGATGTGGGATGAGGGTGAGACAATATTACAAAAGTCTCAAGGCCCTTTATCTTATTGTCTTTTGACTGTTTCTATCTTGTCCATGTGTGATCCATTTCCTGTTTCATGAAGCAGGCCTCCTGAAACTCTTGAAATGTACTCTCTTTCATAGGTCAGGTGATGATTTCTGGAATACAGTTCGATAACCATACACTAGAGGAATACCAAACACTCAAGATTGAATACTCAGCATTCAACGAGGAGAATAAAGGTTTGTAGTTTCTGCACCTCGGGGAAGAGTGAAGGACACACAGATTCAGATCAATCACCAGTGACCGATGATTCAGTAAATATGCCCATTTCTTGAAACCTCGACAGTGCATAAATACATAGTTCAGAGTTTTCTGGGTGGTGAATACGATTGTGAGGGTGCAGTTCTCACAAAGAAATGGAGGCTTGGCACACCTCCACACCCCCTTTGCCCTACATGTCTCCTCCATTTCACTGTTTGTAAATGCTTCATGTATATTATCTGAGAACAACAAGTAAGTGTTTTCCTAGGTTTGGTCATAAGTAACTGTCAGTTATTGAACATGAAGGTGAGTTCATGGGCTTCCCCATTTTATCCATTTGGTCACAAGCCAAAGTAAGTAGGGACCACGTGTCTGGCACTAAACTGGGGACAGTCATGAGTGCTTAACCTTTGGGATCTGCACTAACTGCTTGAATTTCAAATCAGACGTCATTTCAATAGGGGACGCCCAGTGGGTGTTGGGGAATTCGTTGATGGTAGAGCCTGGTGGGCTGTGGTCTCTGGGGTCACACAGAGTCGGACACAACTGAAGCAACTTAGCAGCAGCAGCAGCAGCAGCAGAGACATCACAGATTTGTGTTAGGAGAAACCCAGGCTCGCTCTGGCCCGTGGTTGGGGGCTTGTGTTACCTTGGGTACAAGGAAGTAATGAGCATAGGACTGACTCCAGATACTCTTACAAGTGCACTGTATTTTCTGAATTCCTGGTAGAATTAGGTATTGTATTAGATGGGTTGTGACATCATAGCAATTTGTCCTGACTCTACCACCTGCATGCTCTGTTCCTGGGGAAAGTTATCTGCAGTTTCCTCATCTGAAGAGGGGAAATATGTTACATGGATTCTTTGAACAGGTTAACAATCATGAATATAAAGAATTTATGCCCTGCTGCCTTAGTGTCTACAGCACTGGAGAGTATAGTTTCCTGAGAGGGGATTGAACCTATGAGACCAGTATTGGAAGCCAGATTCTTAACCACTGGATGACCTCGGAAGTCTCACAGATGATTTAAGACTGTTCAAATACATTATACCAAACCTCCTTAGAAGACTGCATGAGGAGATATACATTTGTACATGATTACTACATCATGTCACCCTAGCAACATTCATGATTCTGTCCCAGAAAGGAGGTTTTCAAATGGTCTTTTCAATCTGGCATTCCTCCACAACCTTAACATTCTCTATGGCAAACGAACTAGGGGCTCTAGCTGTTGTCTTTGTATGGAGCTTGATGACATCCTCATAACTGAGCCATTGCCCCTCTCCTTCCAGCAGCTCCTAAGCCTGCCCTCTGCCTGGAGCCTAAAGTAACAGGTGGCTGCAATGCCGTGATGACCAGGTACTTCTACAACGCCCAGACCGGCCTCTGCGAGCAGTTTGTGTATGGTGGCTGTGAAGGGAATGGAAACAACTTCGAAAAGTTAGAGGACTGCATGAAGACCTGCTCTCAAGAGGCAGGGTCCCTGTGGTAAGACAGGGGCCAGGGCACAGGAGGAGGGGAAGGGCTGGGGAAAGGGGCGGAGCTCAGGGGGCCACACACCATTCACCCTGCACAGTGTCTTCCTCCTCGCTGCTGTCAGGAGGAGAGGCTGCAGTGTCCTGCGAAACCACACTGAGCGAGTTCTCCAGGGAGAGGATGGCAGAAGGTCAACCCCTGATGCCTCTTTGTGGTCATCTCAGCCTGATCACATGCTCCTCTTTCTCAGTTGGGGACACTGACTCAGCCACCCTGCAGGGCAGGTCTGCAGTGCTTCTGGGTGCCCTACATAGTCTTGGAAAATTCACTTCCTTCTTGTTCATGGTTCAGGAATGTGGTTCCATATTTTTTTGAAAATATGGGATCTATTAAGTTGACCATTGTCTAGGTCTGGGGCTATACTGATGGCAGTCAACAAGCTCCTTTCTTTTTGCAGAGGACATGCGAATAATGGATTCAGGAACTCTGAAGTCCGAGGAGGACCCCTGCAGGGCTGGGCTGTGGCTGCGTCTGAACCTCTTCAGTCTCCTCACAGTCCTTCCTTCCCCAACCATCCTTAGGAGAGCCTGCCTTTTCCTTTCCTCCATTGGTCAACGTGTCTAATTCTGTCTCATCCAGCTGGTTCTCAGCCCCATGAGAGCACGTCTTGTCTTTACCCCTAGCACTTCACCCAGTTCCTGACACCAATGAGACAGTTTATAGTTATTTGAAGAAAGTAGGAAGGAATGTAGAAGCACATCCCTCATGACCAGAGTAACTGCAGAGCCTGCGGTGTAACACAGGACTTTTGTTTTCACCCCAATCCTCAAGGCATCTTCACCTTCATCCAGGTCCCCACCATCACTGCTCTCCTTGTGGGTGTCCAAGGTGGAATTTCCAGCATCCAGTTCTCAACATCAGTAATGAGAGGAGAGTTTGGTTTAAAAAAGCCCCTTTTCCACACAATGATGTTGCAATTTTCATTTCTGTAGCTTCAAACACTATGGTTTATATTTCAGTAAATGTATATTTAAAATTAAACTGACTGGAGTCTGTTGTTTATAATTACAAACCTTAACAAATAGTGTCCATGGAAATGGTGGTCCTCCTAACTGTTCTGCAGACAGTGGGCACCTCCCATTCCCCTTTGCAGAGACTGTGCCCTATTGGGTATAGGAAGCAAACCCATTATACCATCATCGACTCCTTAATATCATCACAAGCTACAGAGAACCCTGAGAGATACTCACATCAACTTGACAACTTTTCCTTGTTACTTTTAATCTCAAACTGGGGAGCAGATTGTCCTCCTGACTCTCAGAAGGAGAATGGGTATGAGACTCAGTTGTCCACTTACCTAAGATATCTGATTCCCTGAGATCACATGTGGGGAGGAGGGTTCATACTTCAGGTAAAGAAAGGTCAACTACTGTTTAGTATCCCTGGCTCTGTGTTAGCATTTTGCCTACGTTTTTCCATTAATCAAGCTAAGAATCCATCAAGGGAGGAAATGCAGGTGTAGAGATGGCACTTAGCTGCTGTATTCAGTGCCTAACATAGCAGATCCGACTCTTCCAAGCAAAGGGACTTTGATGATGCTTTCCTGCTCTGCTTCTGGGAAGATTTAGAATGAAGGCAACTTTGGAAACAGACAGTATCTGTTTCACCACAGACTAGTAAAGTTTGTCATGGAGACCTCCGCAGGTAGTAGTATTAGTATTTGAATGAATGAGAACACACAGGGTGTCGGCGCTGTTTTTCATATCTTTCCAGTCTTGGGCAAATTCTCAACATCTCTAGCTTTGCTTTCTTTAGTATAAATAATGATAAGACTTGTACTTTTCAATGTTTCCAGCCAGAGACCAGTGAAATATTCCACTTTGTCTTCTTGCTTTTCTCTTTCTTTGGAATAGTTTTGTTTGTTGCCTCCTGTACAGTATTACGGACCTCCAAACATAAGTCTTCAGGCACACTGTTCACAAGTTCTAATCCCTTGAATCTATTTGTTACCTCCACTATATATTCACAGTAGATTGGGTTTAAGTCATACTTGGTTGGCTTAGTAGTTTTTTCGCTTTCTTTAGTTTAAGCCTAAATTTTGTTATAAGACTCTGATGATCTGAGCTACAGTCAGTTTCAGGTCTTGTTTTTACTGACTCTACACAGTTTCTCCATCTTCAGCTACAAAGAATGAAACCAATCTGATTTCAGTGTTGACCATTCAGTGATGTCCATGTGTAAAATCATCTATCGTGTTGTTGAAAAAGGGTATTGGCTGTGACCATGCATTCTCTTGGCAGAATTCAGCTAGTTGCCTTGTTTCATTTTGTTCTCCAAGGCCAAACTTGCCTGTTACTCCAAGTATCTCTTGACTTCCTACTTTTGAATTCCAATCTCCAATGATGAATAGAACATTTTTTTGTTATTGTTGTTAGTTATCAGAGTTCTTCTATGTCTTCATAGAACCAATCAACTTCAGTTTCTTCAGCATCAGTGGTATGGGGATAGACTTGAATTACTGTGATGTTGAATGGCTTGCCTTGGAAACAACCCAAGAACAGCTGTCATTTTTGAAGTTGCACTCAAGTACTGAATTTCAGACTCTTGTTGATTATGAGGGCTACTCCCTCCAAAGTTAACTGCAGGCAGAGCAAGATGCAGTACTTCCTTGAGTTTGCTTGTGGGGTCAAGACTGCTTTTTCCACGCTGGTACAATGTTAGTCAAGACTCAATGCTCTTCCTCTTACTCCCCTTCAGACCATATTTTATTTTCCTATAATGATATCAATGACAGTTACATGCGTAATTATAGACAGGGCTCATCCTCATAGAGACTCACAGGAATTTTACTTTATCCACTCTCTTCAATGATGGGGCACTTAGCATGAGTATTAAATAGGAGAGTCATTTGCTTAGAAATATTTATCAAAATTTATCCTTTTGGTTCCGAGAGCATGGTTTCTTGAGTAGGGAAACAGCTGTAAACAAAATACAGTAAATAGTAATAATATATCTTTCTAGGAGGGAGACAGACAATAAAAATGTGAAAATCCTATGCTAGGTCTTGATGAGAGTCATGAAGAAAGGGAGTGATGGGGATTCAGAAGGTGGTAGAGAGTCCAGGAAACCCTCTGTGATAAAGAGGCATTCAGCTGCGGCTGCTGCGTGGCTTTAGTCGTGTCTGACTCTGTGCGACCCCATAGACGGCAGCCCACCAGGCCCCCGTTCCTGGGATTCTCCAGGCAAGAACACTGGAGTGGGTTTCCATTTCCTTCTCCAGTGCGTGAAAGTGAAAAGTGAAAGTGAAGTCGCTCAGTCGTGTCTGACTCTAGCTACCCCGTGGTCTGCAGCCTACCAGGCTCCTCCGTCCATGGGATTTTTCAGGAAAGAGTACTGGAGTGGGGTGCCATTGCCTTCTCCGAGGCATTGAGCAGAGTCTGTCAAAAAATGTGCTTAGTGTGTTTGAGAGGCAGATAGGACCAGGGTGACTGGAGCCGAGTGGATTAAGGGGAAGTGAAGTGGAAGGGGACCAGACAGAGAGGCTATGGGGACAGATCATGGAGAACCTTTTAGAACTTTAAGAATCAGGATCTGACTTTCAGAAAACCAGAGTCACTGAGGGATTGGTCATGGGGACATAGGCTAGGATTCACTTTGAAACAGAATCCTGCAGCTGCAGCTGAAGAATGACTTCTAAGGGATGAAGGGCAGAGACAGAGGCCCCTGGGCAGGCTGCCGCAGTGGTCCAGTGAGCCATGATGGAGTGTGTACCCATATTGTTCCCTGGGTCGATCTCAGTTCACTAGAAAAACATGAATAATGTGCTCTGTTGAGGTTTCGGTGGAGGCTTCATCACAATCATGATTCATTAAATCTTGAGCCATTTGTGATGGACTCACTCTCCAAACCCTCTCCTTTCCTTGAGGTGTGGGGGCTGGGAAAAGTAGAAGGTAGGAATTAAAACTCCTTCCTTAAATAATTACAAATTACTTCCTTCTTGGTGGCCATTGTGATCCTGAGAGCACTGTGGTTGCTCATTTCTAGGAAGGTTTAGGTCCTGTCCAGGTACACAGTGTACAGTTCTGGGGCTTCAGAGATTCAGTCAGCAGGTTCCTCTCCTTTTGCAGAGGCCGTGGGAACTGGGCTCCTCTGAGAGGCAGAAGTCCAAGGAGCACCCGGTCAGGGCTGAGCTCTGGCTGCTTGTGATAATATTCAGCCTTTCCCTCTTGCTTCTTAACCCTACCTTCTCCAGCAGAAATCTGCCTCTTTCCTCTCCTGTAGGACTACCTGCTTTACTCCTGTCTCATCCAGTTGGCTCTAAGCACCATGAGAATACGCACCTAGAACCATGCACAGTTCCAGGCACATAGGATACAGTCCATAAATATAGAAATAAGGATGGAAACAGTGCAGGAGAAAAGCTCCCTGTGACTGTAGTGAGAGTAGAGCTTGGGATGTGAATTCATGATTCTTGCTGCAATCTTCTTTGTCTCTACATCCCAACCTTCATCCTCCACCCAGCAGCACTTCGAGAGCCTTGGGAACATGGCTGCCTGGATGCTGCCAGAAAGGCTGGGACCACCTCATATTCTTGTAAATATGATTGACATTCATGAAGTCATGTCCAAAATCTTTGATGCATCATCTGTGTTAATATCAGACAGGTTTGCCTGGGTGGTGTTTGTATGCTTGTGTATTAGTGACGTTGACTAACAGGAGAAACCTGACTAATAGGCAGGTGTCTTCTTCCTGATTTTCAGCAGCTTGTCTTTCCAGCAAGTCACTTTTCCATAGCTGTATTTCCGTATCTCCATCTCTAAAAAAGAATAATAATACTTAGGTGATAAGATTGTTAAAGAAGGATAAGCTATCTCTTTTTCAATACTTACTGTGAGCCTACATGACAGGTCACAAGTTTAAATGCCCTCCAGGACATGTGAGTAATATAAATGGAAGCCTGGGGACCATAAAGAATGGTGGTGAGTATGGAAACTGGAGAGATGCTCCCCTCCTGAGAGTAGAGCCACTCTCTTTAGTTTACTATATGGGTTTCAAAGCGTGGTCCTTTGAGCAGCACCCTAAGCACCTGGGGAACCCTGTTGATGCAGCTACTCAGGTCCCAACCTGTGCTCCTGAATCAAAACTCTGGGGATGAAGATCTCAAATCTGTTTGACCAAATGGCTAAGGGATTCTGATGCTTATGCAGGTTTTAGACCCTTGGCCCTTGTTAAATTACAGGACTGTGATGCCAGTTTGTTAACTTTTTCCAGCATTCATATAATTTTTTTAATATGAAATTTTCCTTTGTGAAATTGTATAAATGTTTAAAATGGTGAAATATACTCTGGGGGATCACCATACATATATTCCAGCCAGTTTTGCAACCTCTGGCTTAGGCTCTTCTGTTTAATCCTGATAATAATCTTTCAGAAACATACTATGTGGTCCAAAAATTGAGGTGCTGTTTTATCTTGTAGTGAGAAAATGGTCACCTATTACTTGAATATGAATGCACCTCTCAGAGGGCACAGCATCTCAAATATCTAAATATGTTCTGTCTGCGCCAAGATCATTCCATCCATTTGAAGATGCAGCCTTAGATAGCATGGAATCCTAGATTGTCATTTTTCAGAAGGAGATACTGAGAAAAAAAGAAACAGAGATATGATCTGGGGTCCCAGAGGGTTAGATCACTTGTCTTCATCCAGAAGTCAGCTATAGCTTTGTTCCTGTCCTGTAATTTCTGTAAAGAGGCCTGCAGGGGCCAGGACTGTTTCTAATTAGAGAACACACTTCCGTGAGCAGGGAGCGGGGAGGGGGAGGGAGAACTGGCCCATCAGGGGGCTCGCAAATCTTGAGGTCTCTAACTTGGACCAGAGTGAGGGGGGAACATGAGCGGAGGACACTGGGAGAAAAAGACAGACAGATGGCAGGGGGAGAAAAGAGGAGCTTCTGATATTAAGGGGAGTCTCTTCTATTCCTTGGTCTCAGATGCAGAGACTGAGGCAGGAAGAGGAGAAGCGGCAGAGGGCCTCCTGAACTAGAATCCTCGTTGTACCATCTGCAGGTTTGTGTCCTGGGCAAGTGGCTTCACCTCTGAGCCTCTGCTTTCTCCTTGACACAGCGGGATGAGAATCTCAGATGCTGTAGGATGGACATGAGGCTAAATGAAATCATCCATGTGAGATGTCTCAGGAGAGAGTAGACCCTCCACTCACAGTGGCTTGTTTGGTGAGTTACTGGCTACTGATGCCCTTCTGTCCTGGGGCAGCTCATTATTGAGAGCTTCTGCCCTTCTCCAGGGAAAGGGTGTCTGTGCAGGAAGGCAGCCCCCTGCGTTCTCTGCAGCTTATCACCCAGCTCTGTGCCTGCTTGACATTTGGATGGACTTGCTCCTGGGGCTTCTGGGCACTGAGCCCAGCTCCCTCCTCCTTGAGCCTGGAGTGGAGCACAGGATGTGTGTGTGTGTGTGCATGCCTGCATGTGTGCACATGAGTGGAAAATGCTTGTCTGAGTGCAGAGGGAGGCTAGTGCTACGTGATTGTAACTGGGAGTGAATATACAGGAGTGAGTGAAGGGACTGTGGGTGTGTCACCCCTCACACCTCCCCTGTAGATAACAGCTATCAAAGCAGCAGAGTGCATGTGCACAAACTCTGCAGCCAGATTCCTGGGTTAAAAACCTCTCTCTCCACTCAATGACTGTAACCAACTTACATTATTTGTGTAGCTCAGGTTCCTCCTCTATAATATGAGGAATTATCAATACTTCCTCATCCCCTCATTTAGAGTTTCTGAGAATTAAATCTGTAAATATGTGTCAGGTGCTTGGATAATGACTGACATATAAAAGAATTTACATTTTATCTGTTGTGATTACTCATACTTTTATTATTAATAGCACAAAGGACTCGGACTTCTCAAGGAGAAGGAACATATGTCTGCTGTGTCCGTTGCTTCCATAGCAACCCCTGATATGGGCAGCGCTGGCCTCATCTGACACCCGAAGACAGGAGGACTCTGGGAGGTTTCCATCTGTAGACACGAAGATGGCAAAAGGCAGAGTCGGTCATAAAAAGGAGGCCGTGTGACCCCAAAAAACAACTGGGACAGAGAGGAGGAGGAAGTGGGTTGTTGCAGGAAATCTTCCAAGGTCCCCTGAAGTCCACTCAGGCAGGCATCTGTCCTGTTTGTGAAACCAGGTGAAGGAGGGCAGGTGGTCAGGCTGTGGAGACATGTTCAGCTCCCTCCTTACCCTCTGCCCCCTTCCCTTACTCCTTGTTTGAAACAGAAAATAGGGTTGTTGCCCCAGCAGGACATCACCTTCACAGCTAAGTTCCTTCAGGGAACAGCAAGGTAAGGAGCAGGTCTCCATCCAGTAGAGAAGCTGTAGCAATGGATGCAGGAAGGTGTCTGTTTCACACTGGTCTTCTGAGCTAGGTGAGGGTGTGTGGGGGGAAGTAATTGATATCCAGACGTGATGACCAGATGTGATGACCCCTACAGGAGGCTGAAAAGGAGGACCTGAGCTCATACACTGCTGTTCACTTATTCATCCTGTGATTTGCTCTCATCCACTCACTGATTGTTCATTCATGCCATGCACTGCTCTAGGTGCTAGGATCCTCCCTGAGTGACCATACTGGACAAAGTTCCACCTGTACAACTACAAAACATGTTTCCATGAGACCCACAAGCAAAGTCAATTTAAGCAGCGCTGATACTGGACAATTTCCCCAGGCAGGCTGAAACAGGACAATGGATAGTGGGGGAGTACACACTGTACAATATTGACCCCTGGCCCTTCTCTTCCTCACTCCTCTCCTTGTCTCTCTTCCAGTCACTGAACTGGGGTGTGAGAAGCTCAGTCAGCTGCCATCTTTCCTCACCTACCAGGCCATGGAGATAAGCCAGCTCTGCTTTTTGGCAACCCATCTTGCCCTCCTGGGCACCCTTGTGGCCGGTATACCAGGGTGTGAAACTAGCAACCAAGCCCAAGGCAAGTCTCTCCTCTCTCCTCTCTGGAGGTGGGGGATGAGGGGAGTCTATGGAAGGGTTTGGGTTGCATGGGTGGGGTGAGTGCTGCCAACCATCTCTGGATATCTTCTGGGAAGTGGGCAGTATAACTCCATGAACAATTTTTGACTCTTAAAAGGTATTACTATGTGTTCAGTTTTTTAAACAAAAGTATCCCAACTAACTCGAGCAGATGAGGGACCCCATCACTGAAACTTCCTTCCTGGATACAACCTTCTGTGTACACCTCAGTGTAGTGTAATCACAAGATCCACGTTTGTTTTCTGACCTCATTCATGCCCAGGCTTCCTGAGACTCTTGGTAATTACTGTCTAACTGTAAGTCATGAGATAAGTCTAGGATGGAAACCTAGATAGCGTCTGGATGGGACTGGACTCCAGAACATACCTTCAGGTGCTTAGAGGGTTAGAACTATCAACTCCCAGTCCCTCTGGGGAGAGGAGAGGCCACTGATACTGAGTTCAGTCACCAATGGCCAATGGTTCTATCAAATTGCCTACATCCAATCTTCAATTAAAACCCTGAATACTGGGTTCAGAGAGCCTCAGGGGAAGTGAACATTTCAAGAGATTGTGAGAGGGAAAAGTCCTGAGAGGACTTGGAGGTTCGGCACCCTCAAGTCCCCATTTTCCCTACACATCTACATTTCTTTATGCTTTATAATAACTGAGGGCACTAAGTAAAGGGCTTTCCTGAGTTCTGTGAGTGATTCTAATACATTATTGAATGTGGAAGTGGGTCATATAACCTCTGAATTTATAGCTCATTGGTCATTTGTATAAATGATCACAGGACTCGTGATCAACACTTGAAATGTAGCCATCCTCAGAAACAGAGCCCTCACCTTGTGGGGTCTGGGTCACCTCTAGGGATTTAGTGTCAGAAGTGACTTGACTCCTGGAATTTCAGTGGGTATTGTGGAACTGGTTGCTGTTGGCAGAAACCCTGCATATTTCGAGTCTGGAACTCTTCTCTCCCATTTGTGCCTGGTGTGAGGGTCAGGGTCTCTGGGACTATATTATGTGGGGCAGAGCACTCAGAACCCCTTTCCAGTTCTCTGCATCATCAGAATTTCTGGCAGAATCAGGTACTTGATTAAGTGAATTGTGACAGAAGAGTGTCTTGTCCTGGTCCTGCCACTCACATGCTGTGTGTTGTGGGGCAAGTCATCTATTATTACCTCATCTGAACAGGGAGACCAGGTTATGAGAGTTTTTTGAAAGGATTACCAGTCATGAGTATAAAAGTTTGCAAATTTATGGACAACGATGTCCATTTTCAACCAAAATGTTTTAGTCTGAAACACTCGTCTATATACATTTCCTTACCACCCATTCAAAAAAAATTTATGTGTCAAATTATCATTCTTCTGTTATGAAATTAATCAAAACTTTGAGAGACAGCTAAACTTCATCCCTCCAGTGGCAACTGCAGTAAGAGCAAGAAATGCAGTACTTCCTAGAGTTTTCTCAAGGTGCAAAGACTGTTCTTTCCAGGTTGGTACAGTATTAATCAATGCAAGGTGCTTCACTGTGCTGTCCTGTCAGACTACGATTTCATTATCCTATCAGGATATAGGATATTAGAGGAGACTCAAAATTATATAGACAAGCCTCATCATCAAATAGACTAACAGAAATTTTATTATATCCAGTCTCTTTAATGACTATGCACTTGGCATGAGTATGAAATGGAAGATTCATTTACTTGAAAAATATTTATCAAATATTTGTGCTTTTTTCCCTAGAAGGCATATTTCTTGGTGTAGGGAACCAGCTGTAAACAAAATAAAGTAAAATAATATGCTTTCTAAGTGGCTGACAGACAGTGAAGACAGGGGAAAATCCTATGGCAGATGGTGATGAATGCCGCGAAGTAAGAGAGTGATGGGATTTCAGGAGGCTTAGAGGGTCAGGGGAACACTCTGTAATAAGAAGGCCTTGAGCAGAGGCTGCCAAAAATGAGCCTGGTGTGTTTGAGCAGCAACCAGAACCAGGGTGGCTGGAGCTGAGGAGGTGAGGGGAGGGGAGTGGAAGGGAATGAGGCAGAGAGGCCAGGGGGTCAGGTCGTGAGGAGCCTTGTAGGACTTTATAAAAATCTGAATTTGACTCTGGAAGAGCTGGAGAATCACTGAGGGATTAGTCATGGGAGCTATGTGATAGGACTCAAGTTTGAAGAGGATCCCTGCAGAGTGGAGAGTGGCTCCTCAGAAATGAGCAGAGACAGAGGCCCCGGGACAGCCTGCTGCAGTGGTCCAGTGAGCCATGGTGGAGTGTGTACCTGTGTTGCTCCTTGGGTAGATCGCAGTTCTTTAGAACATGAATGACTTGCCCTGTTAAGGTTTCTGTGGAGTCTTCATCAAAAATCATGAATCATTAAATCTTTAGGCATTTGTGTTGGACTAACCCCCCACCCCTCTTCCCTCTCTGAGTTGTGGGGGCAGAGAAGGGAAAAGGTGGAAATGAAAATTCCCATTCCTAATCAAGTGTTGGTTACCCAGGCAACCAATCTCATTTTGGGGTTAGGTGGTGGAAGTCACCTCCCTCACATGATAAAAGACTCCCTGTTGCTGTCATCTCTCAGGAAATTGCAATGGTTTTAGGAGCTCTGTGCCATAAATGGGAAAAAGACCAAATAAGTACTTCTTATATAGTCATAGTATCAATATTCTTTCAATATTCCATTATTCCAGTGCCCATGATGTAATCAAAATGAATACTCTGGTGGCTTTCCTTCCACACATTTTTCCAGTACAGCATGATGCCTTCAGACTTAAAAAAAAAACAAACAAAAAAAACTCTTTATTTTGTATTGGAGTATAGTTGATTAACAATATCGTGATAGTTTCAGGTGGACAGCAAACTCAGCCATATATACATGTATCCATTTTTCCCCAAACTCCCCTCCCACCCAGACTGCCACATAGCACTGTGCAGAGTTCTATGAATAACCAACAAGGACCTTCTATACAGTAGGTCCTTGTTGGTTATTCGCCTTCACACTTTCTTTTTTAGTGGTGAAAAGTTTGAACCACACACACTATGTCCAGAAAATAGTATTGCAAACCGACAGACCACTGTCCAGCTCTAATCATTATCAACATGTGGAGAATATTATTGATGCATAACCTCCATGTTTGTTCTTTTGGAGCTACTTAGTGGCATTTTTGCCAATTAATCTATAGATATTCAGTAACAGTATGTAGTTACCTACAGTACTACCGTCAGTGTGACACCTAACAATGCTGGTGATAATGCCCCAGACAGAGAATATCAAATGGCCTTTTCACATCCACACCCATGCACCCCTACCATCTTTACTGGAAACAAATTGGTGTCTCAGCTATGCACCCTGTAGACCGAACTGTGATGACCATCCTCCTTATTTGACTGAAATCCTCCCATCCCTGCAGCCCTGTGGTTGCAGCAGTACCTTCTGGAACCTGGGTCCCTGACTGTTGCCACTCCCATAGCCGAAACTGCTGGAATCTTCCTCCTTTTCTTGATCAATATGATTTACCACACATGAATTCAGGTCCAGCATTCAATTCATCATCTATGTTAGCACTGGGCTGCTTTGCTTGAGTGTTGTTTTTGTGTTAGTAATACTGAAAAAAACTGGGACCTATGACTAACACTTTACATAAGTGTCTTCCTTCTGATTTTCAGCAGTTTTGCTTCCAACAAGAAACTTTTCCTTAGGTGAATTTCATTTCTTCATCTCTAAAATAGGAATGTGTATGCATGCTCAGTTGCTAGGAGATGTCTGACTCTTTGCCATCCCATGGACTGTAGCCAGCCAGGTTCCTCTGTTCATGGGATTTTCCAGGCAAGAATACTGGTGTGGGTTGCCACTTCCTCCTCCAGAGGACCTTTTGGACATATGGATCAAACCAGAGTCTTCTGTGTCTCCTGCATTGGCTGGTGGATTCTTTACCACTGAGCCACTTGGGAAGCCCCAGAATAGGAATAATGATACTTCACTCATAAGGTTGATAAATAAGAACAAGCTACCTTTTCTTGGAGTGTGAATTCAAGTGGGTCTTAGGAAGTATTACTATGAACTAAGCTAGTGGAGGTGATGGAATTCCAGCTAAGCTGTTTAAAATCCTAAAAGATGATGCTGTTAAAGTGCTACACTCAATATGTCAGCAAATTTGGAAAACTCTACAGTGGCCACAGAACTGGAAAATGTCAATTTGCATCCCAACGACAAGGAAGGGAAATGCCAAAGAATGTTCAAATGACCATACATTGTGCTCATTTCACTTGCTAGCAAGGTAATGCTCAAAATCCTTCAAGTTTGGCTTTAGCAATATGTGAACTGAGAACTTCCTGATGTGCAAGCTGGATTTAGAAAAGGAAGAGGAACCAGAGAGCAAATTGCAAACATCCTTTGGATCGTATAAAAAGCAAGAGATTTCCAGAAAAACATTTATCTACTTCTGCTTCATTGATAATGCTAAAGTCTTCAACTGTATGGATCATAGGAAACTGTGGCAAACACTTCATATATCTTTGAGATACCTGTACGCAAGAAGGAAATGGCAATCCACAAGAAGCTACAGTAAGAACCAGACATTGACTAACAGACTGGTGCATATTGGGAAAGGAATGCGTCAAGGCTGTATATTGTCACTCTCCTTATTTAACTTACATGCAGAGTACATCATGCAAAATGCTGGGCTGGATGAATCACAAGCTGGAATTAAGATACTCCAGAGAAATATCAACAGCCCCAGATATGCAGATGATACCACTCTAAGGCAGAAAATGAAGAGGAATCAATGAGCCTCTTGATGAGGGTGAAAGAGGAA
This sequence comes from Bubalus kerabau, assembly GCF_029407905.1. Classification (NCBI taxonomy): domain Eukaryota; kingdom Metazoa; phylum Chordata; class Mammalia; order Artiodactyla; family Bovidae; genus Bubalus; species Bubalus kerabau. The sequence goes on from NC_073636.1 coordinate 74,745,594, forward strand.
AGTGAAAAATCTGGCTTAAAACTCAACATTCAGAGAACTAAGACAATGTCATCTGGTCCCATTACTTCATGGCAAATAAATGAGGAAAAAATGGAAACAGTAACAGACTATTCTCTTGAGCTCCAAAATCCATGCAGACAGAGACTGCAGCCATGGAATTAAAAGACACTTGCTTGCTCCTTGGAAGAAAAGCTATGGCAAACCTAGGCAGCATATTTAAAACCAGAGACATCACTTTGCCAACAAAGGTCATATAGTCAAAGCTATGACTATTTTTCCAGTATTCCTGTATGGATGTGAGAGTTGGACCCTAAAGAAGGCTGAGTGCGAAAGAATTGATGCTTTCAAATTGCCGTGCTGGAGAAGACTCTTCAGAGTCCCTTGAACAGCAAGGAGATCAAACCAGTCAATGATAAAGGAAATCGACCCTGAATACACATTGGAAGGACTGATGCTGAAGCTGAAGTTCCAATACTTTGGCCACCTGATTTGAAGAGCTGACTCATTGGAAAAGGCCCTGATGCTGGGAAAGATGGAAAGCAAGAGGAGAAGGGGACAACAGAGGATGAGATGGTGGGATGGCATCATTGTTTCAATGAACATGAGTTTGAGCAAATTCCTAGAGACAGTGAAGGACAGGGAAGCCTGGAATGCTGCAGCCCATGGGGTCCTGAAGAGTGGAACATGACTTAGCAACTGAATAACAACAAACTTCTCCTGAGGGCATCCCTCAGGAGGTAACGGCCTTTACCCCATCATGGGTAAGGGCCTGCCTGCCAATGCAGGAGAGCAGGTTAGACCCCTGGATTGGGGAGATGCCTTGGAGAAGGGAATGGCAATCCTCTCCAGTATTCTTGCTTGAGAAATCCCACAGACAGAGGAGCCTGGAGGGCTACAGTCCATGGGGCCACAAAGGAGTCAAAGAGGACTTAGGGACTAAACAACAACAGTGGGATAATGGCTCGGTATTAATGAAGAGAGATTTGCTTAAGTAACTCACTGTGCTGCTGTGTGGTCTTGGGCAAGTCATTTCATCTCCTGGAAACACAGATTCTTTTTTTTGTAAAAGAGAATGATGGTGTCTGCATTAAGAAATCACCAGACTCAGTTACTTTTGAAAATCATGTTGATTACTCACTAATGTGCTTTGAACACCACAGAACAAGGCTAATTGTCTAGAACCAAAGAGTTTTAGTCTCCTCGGCTCCTGCTGCTCTTTAAATGTGCTGTCAACTATAGTAAATAAAGGGACAAATAGGATTGAAGTTCACCATCAGGAAGTTCCCTGAGTGTCATAGTGGAGTCATGGTGTCTCTTCCAAACAGGTCTCTTTCTTTCTTAGAGGTAACTGAAAGCCTTCTTGCTTCAGTGAGTGACCTTACCCAGGTCCAGCCCCTTTCTCACCCCACCTTGCCATTATTTGACTCTCTGGTCAAAAGAGTTAGTGTTAACTATCATAATTACCCATTATTATTATTTCAAAGGACTTTGGCTTTGCTGGGAAAAGAATATATATGTCTATGGAGGCCATAGACACTGCTTTCAAAACAACCCCACGATGTCAGCAGCATGATCTCATGTAACAAATGAAAATGAGGGAAATTTCAGGCCACAGATCACACAGTTAGGAAAAGGCAGAACTGGGACACAAACTGAGGTCCTCTGACCCCAAAAGCACAGGTGGCAAGACAGGAGTTGAGGGGAGAGAGTAGGGGGTTGCAAGTGGCTGCAGCAAAGCCTCTCTGGATTTCTTCTGGTAAATTAGGCATTTTTAATGCAGGAACATTTCTTGATCTCAAAAGGTATAATTATGTGTTTAGTGTAAACAACAACAACAACAAAATCCTACTTGACTCTATCAGATCAGGGACCTCATAACCGAGATCCTGGTCCTGGTCCCTGCCTTGTACCTACTGTAGTGTAATAAATAGTTGCAAATTTGATCCCTGTCTCTGTTCATGCCCCAGGACCCCTGAAACATTGGGAATTTTCTGCATATTCAAAATCATGAGATGAGTGAAGGATGGGACCTGAGATAGAGTCTGAATGGGACTGGACTCCAGAACACACCATCAGGTAATTAGAGGGTTTAAACTATTAACCCCTATTCCCTCTGGGAACAGGAGAGGGGACTGATACTGAGTTTAATCACCAGTGGCCAAAGATTCAATCAACTTTCCTACTTCCAACCCTCAATTAACACACAGGAACATTTGGTTCAGAGAGCTTCAGAGGAGATGATCTCATCAAGAGATTGAGAGCAGGGAGAACCCTAAGAGGGCCTGGAGGCTCAGCATCTCCAACTCTCTATTTATCCTACACTTCTCCTCCATTTGGCTTTCCCTGAGTTTTATGCTTTATAATAACTTGGGGCAGTAAGTAAAGGGCTTTTCTGAGTTCTGTGAGGGTTTCTAATAAATAATTAAATACGGCAGATGGGTCATGGAACCTCTGAATTTACAGCCAGTTGGTCACACATGCAAGTGACAGCAGGATTTGTTATCAACACTTGAAGGTATGACAGTCCTCAGAGACTAAGCCCTCCCTTGTGAGATCTGGGTCACCTCTGTGGATTTAGTGTCAGAAGTGAATTGACTCCTAGATGCCCAGTGGGTTTGAGAGAACTGGGTACTGTTGGAGACCCTGCATGTTTGGAATCAGGGACAAATCCCAAACTGACTCTTCTCTACCATTTGTGTCTACTATGAGGGTCAGGGCTCTGCAATTATATTATGTGGGGCAGAGCACTCAGAACCCCTTCCCTATTCTCTGCATTGTCAGAATAATTGGCAGAATAAGGTATTGATTAAACGGGTTGTGACTTATCCTGATCCTAACACTCAAATGCTCTGTGTCCTGGGGCAAGTCATCTACAGTTTCCTCACCTGAACATGGGGACCCAGTTACATGAATTTTTTGAAAGGATCACCAGTCCTGAGTACAAAAAGTTTGCACATTTGTGGTCAATGGTGTCCATTTTCCACCAGAATGTTTTACTCCAAAAGACTTGTATACCTACATTTGTTTACCCCTCTAAAAAAACTTATCTATCAAATCATGATCAGTTCTGTTATGAAATTCATCAGAACACTGAGTGGCAAATGAGCTTCTGTCCTGCAGAGGCAAGTGCAGGGAGAGCAGGAAATTTCTTATATACATCACAGTGTCAATATTGCCTCAATACGCCATTATTCCAGCTCTCATGATGTAACCAAAGTGAACATCCTGGTGGCTCTTCTTCCATACATTTCTCTAGTACAGCATACTGCCTTCCCACTTTTTCTTTTAACTCTTTATTTTGTATTGGAGTATAGTCGATTAACAATATTGTGATAGTTTCAAGTGGTCAGCAAAGGGACTCAGCCATACATATACATGTATCCATTCTCCCCTAAACTCTCCTCCCATCCAGCATGCCACACAACACTGAGAGGCTTTGCATGTGCTATACAATAAGTCTTGGTGGTTATCCAACTTCACACTTTATTTGGTAATGGTGAAAAGTTTATATCACATACATCCAGAAAATAGTATTATAAACCCACAGACCGTTTCCAGCTCTAATCATTACCAACATGTGGAGAACATTCCTAATATGTATCCTCTATTTTTGTTCTTTTGGAGTTAGTCAGTGGCATTATGCCAATTAATCTCTAGATATTCAGCAACAATATGTAATTATTTGCAGCATTATTTTGTCTCTGTGATGCCTAACAACATTGGTAATAATGCCCTGGACAGAAGGATATCAAAAGGCCTTTTCACATTCACCCTCTGCACCCCTACCATCTCTATTGCAAACAAACTGGTGGTTTCAGCTGTTCACCTGGTAGACCAAACAGTGATTACCATCCTCTATTTGACCAAGATCCTCCCATCTTTACAACCCTGTGGCCTGACTTCTGCCTGCAGTCTCCATACACAGATCCCTGCAAGGCTAAAATAACCAAGTCTGGGATCTTTGAGTCTTTTGTATTTGTCAGCTTCAAAGCAAAGAAGAACAATGTCAAGATGGGGGAGGACTATCCTGATGCACAGTGGTGCTATCAGGGCCTGGGCTAAGACAGGAGGCAGCACTGTAGAGGGGTAGAGGATGGGCTGCAGTCCATGGGGTCTCAGAGAGTTGGACATGACTGGGCGCCTAAACAGCAACAACACCCCTCACATGTGCACAGTAATTTACAGCTTGCAATGCAGCAGAGTGCATGTGCACAGACTCTTAAAGTCAGATCTTGGGTCCAACCCTCTCTCTACAAGTTATGAGCTAAGGAAATTACTTTATTTCTTGTTATCTCAGGTACTTCCTAGGTGACATGAGGACATATTAACAGTTTCTCCCCTTTAAAGATTTTTGAGGATTAGATGAGTTATATTTGTCAGGTGCTTAGGATAATGCCTGCCACAATGAAGAATTTAAGTTTTACCTGGAGTAATTACTCATTACTGTTATTACTAACACTGCAAAGGACATTGACTTCTCAAGGAGAAGGAATATATGCCTGTTGCATCCGTTGATTCCACAGCAACCACATGATGTGGGCAGCGCGGATCTCACGTGATAGCTGAAGACACGGGATTCTAGGAGATTTAAATCCTCAGGAATAAAGTTAGGAAAATGCAGAGGTGGCTCCCACACTGAGGTTATGTGACCCCAAAATCACTGAGGGAGAGAGCAGGAGTAAGGGGATGACTCCAGGTGATCATCCAAGGTCCCCCGAAGTCCACTTAGGCAGGCAGCTCTCCTGTTGGTGAAACTACATGAGGGACAGCTATTGGTTATGCTGTGGAGACATGTTCAGCTCACCGGTTCACCTCTGCCCCCTCCCCTATTGCTTTTTCAATGCATAAACAGGCTTATGTGCCAGAGCAAAATTACCTTCTCCAGCTAAGTCCCTGCCCAGACCAATGCCTGGTAAGGGCAAATGTCCATCCAGTGGAGAAGCTGGGGCAGTGATTGTAGCAAGGTGACCTGTGTCACACCTGTCATCAGAGGTAGGTGAGGGGGGTCAGGGCATGGAGGCCCAGATGTGATGACACCTGCATGAGGCTGAAAAGGAGGACCTGGGCTAACACACTACTTTTCACTCACATGTCTTGTGATTTGCTCTCATCTACCCATTGGCCATACACCGTGTGCCATGCACTACTGTATGGCAGATGCTCCCTGAGGGATCGTATTGGACAAAACTGCATCTGTCTGGTCACAATCTGTGTCTACATGAGACCATAGGCATAGGCAAATCTAAGAACTGCTGTTACTGGACATTTGGCCCCTGCAGACAGAAGCAGGACAGGAGGCATGCCTTGGAGGGAGATTTTGCAATAAACAAGACTGACCCAGCTCCTCCCCTTCTCAACTCCCCTCCTCATTGCCTGATCCCATCCCTCAGCCAGGATATTAGAAGCTCAGTCCGTTGCCAGCATCCTCAGGAGCCCCCCTGCAAGGCCACCAAGATGAGCCGGCTCTGCCTCTCTGCAGCCCTTCTCTTCCTTCTGGTTATCCTGGTGGACAGTACTCCGGTGTATGAACACCATACCCAGGACCAAGGTAGGTCCAGGCTCACCTCTCCTCTACAGATTCTGGGGAAATGATGGAAGTCCATGGAATGGGGAGGGCAGGTGTTAGGTGGGTGCTGCCAACCCTGTCTGGATTTCTCCTGTCACATTGGCCAGGATTTTTATTTGTCTGGTTGGTTTTGGCAGCATTGGTCTTCCTGACTATGAGAGAATATTCTCTAGTTACAGGATTACTTTCTCATTGTGGTGTGTGGGCTTCTCATCATGGTGGCTTCTCTTGTTGCAGATCAGGGACTCTAGGCATCTGGGCTCAGTAGTTGCAGATCACCTGCTTAGTTGTCCCAACGCATGTGGAATCTTTCCAAACCAGGAATCAAACTCATGTCCCCTGAATTGGCAGACCAATTCTTATCTCCTGGACCACCAGGGAAGTCTGAATTTGCAAACTTTTGTCTCCATTGACATCATGATTCTCATAAGGATATATATTAAAATTTTATATTAAATATGTATATACCACCCAAGTCTACCAGATCAGGGACCCCATTTCTAAGACTCTGTATTCCTGGTCCCTACCTTGTCCCTGAACCTCACTGTAGTGTAGTAATAGAAAGTTGCATGTTTGATCCTTCTCTTGGTTAATGGTCCAGGCCTCCTAAAAATTCTTGGAATTTACTGACTTTATAGACAGAGTAAAAAATGTGACTCAAGGTAACCTCAAGATGCAGTTGATCCCTAAGAAACCTCAAATATCCATTCTGAGGTTACAGTTTTCACCACCTCTCATTCTAGCACCTCTGAGCACAGGGGAGGGAACCGAGAGTGGCATCAATCACCAAAGGCAGATGATCCAACCAATACGGGTGTTTAGTGAACCCTAGAAAGAAGTACATAAATACTAGTCTCAGAGGGCTTGTGGATTGGTGAATACAAGAAGATGACATGAGGGTGCTCTGCTCACTAGGGCACAGAGGCTGGGCACACCTCCCTCCCTCTTTGCCATATAAATTTCCTCCATTCTACTTGCTTGAGTTATATTTTGTATATTAATTTGGGAATAGTTAGCAAGGCATTTTCCAAAATTTAGCAGGCAGTTCTATGGCACTGTTGAATTTGAAAGTGAGGTCATGGATACCCCGATTTTTTCCCTATTTGATCACAAGCATGAGTGACTCTGAACCTCATGGCTGGCATCTGAACTGAGGATGGTCTTGAGCCCTCAACCTGCAGAATCTGGATTAACTCAATAGATTTCAAATCAGAAGTAAACTGATTTGCTGGATACCCAGTGGGTGTTTGGGAAACTGGTTGCTGTAGGTAAAGATACCACATATTTGTTGTCGGAGAAAAACCCAGATTCACTGTGATTTAGGGATTCAGGTGATGCTTCGAAAGCAGGAGTAATGAAAGTAGGACATTGCACCCAGAAACTGTTCTCAGTTACCTGTATTTTCAGAATTCCTGGTAGAATCAGGTAGTGTATCAAATGGGTTGCAACATGATAGTATCTTGTTCTGGCCCTACCACCCACATGCCATGTGGGTAAGTCATCTGCAATTTTCTCATCTGAAGTGGGGTACATGTTGTATGGGGTTTTGAACAGATTACCAGTTATGAATATAAAGAGTTGACTCACATTTCATGGTGAATTCTGTGCATTTTCCACCAAGATGTGTTAATCTGAAAACAATTTCTCTACCTATTTGCTTTGGGCAAGAAAGATATTTAGGTTCAAATAATGATTATTCCTCTAATATGAAAAACAACCAGAAGGCCTTATGAATAAGCAGAGCCACTGCAAAGAAAACAAGAAACACAGCCCTGTGTAGATTTGCCCCTGGGACCAAGGCTGATACAATATTAGTAAAGTCTGGAGAAGGAAATGGCAACCCACTCCAGTGTTCTTGGCTGGAGAATCCCAGGGACGGGGGAACCTGGTGGGCTGCCATCTATGGGGTCACACAGAGTCGGACACGACTGAAGCGACTTAGCAGCAGCAGCAGTCAGGACCCTTCCTTTGTCCTCTTTTGACTATGATTTTATTATCTGTATTTGTCCTATCCCTTGTTAATTGCTATTATTTTATAATGTATATTTGATCCTTGTCCTGGTTCATGGGCCAGGCCTCTTTAAACTCCTGGAATTTACTGTCTTTCATAGGTCTGGAGACAAGCCATGGAAGGAGACTTGAGAAGCGTTCAGTAACAGATTTGATTTCAGCTTTCATGGATGCCGTGGTTATAGGTTTGAACTTCTTGCACCTCTGGGGAGAGGAGAGGGCACTAAGATTGAGAACAGTCACCACTGGCCAATGATTCAGTCAATATACCTGTTTAGTGAAACCTCAATACAAATCCATGAATGTCGGCATTCAGGGAGCTTTTCGAGTGGCAACATACGGCAGTGATTTGAGGGCTCTGTGTTCTCTAGGGAGTGGAGACTCCCCACATCTCCACTTTCACTTTGCCTTGCACATCTCACTCATTTTGCTGTGCCTAGATTTATCCTTTATAATAATGTGAGATTCGCATTTGAGTGGTCTTCCTGAGTTTGGTCATCAGATTTACTGAGTTATTGAACATGGAGTGGGATAATGAAACTTTTGTGCTTTGTATACTTTATCAAATCACTACCACTTCGCTGTCATCTGAACTGAGGACAACTTTGAGCCCTCAACATGCAGAATCTGTGCTAACTCCTTCAGTTCATATCAGAAGTAAATTGACTTGTACATTTAGTGGGTGTTTGGAGTATTGGATTTCTTACAGGAGACACCACATATTTGGTGTCAGGGTAACCCAGATTCACTCTCCCTGTGCTTTGGGAGCTGGCGAGAGTCTTGGGAAGGGGCGTAATGAAAATAGCATACTGCACCCAGAAACTCTCACAAATTATCAATATTTTCAGAGTTCCTGGCAGAATAGTGTAATACAGCAAATGAGTTGAGACAGGGCAATTTCTTGTCCCAATCCTGCCACCCACATGCTGTGTGTTCTGGGACAAGTCAGCTACAGTTTCCTCATCTGAACAGCAGGTACATGCTACATGGATTCTTTGAACATATTACCAGACATAAAGAGTTTATTTGCATGCCATGGCCAATTTGGTCATTTTCCACCACAATATGTACATTTGAAAAAATCCCCCTACCTACTTCCTTGGGGCCAGAAAGTATATTTATGTGTCAAATCATGATTATCCCTCTATTATAAAAATTAATCAGAAAGACCTGGGACCCCTGAGCAGAGTAACTGCAGGGAAAGAATGAAACACAGCCCTTGTGTAGCTGGTTCATGGGACCAAGGCTGATACAATATTAGCAAAATCTCCAGGCCTTTTCCCTTGTCTACTTTTGACTATCATTTTATTATCCATGTTTGATCCCTTCTTGATTCATGGTCCAAGACTCATGAAAATGTTGGAATTTTTGTCTTTTATAGTTGCCGAGCTTTTTAAAGGAATGGGATTCGATGAAATAAAAGGATTGGCTCAAACAATGAGTAAAGGTTTGAACTTTCTTTACTTGTGGGGAGAAGGGAGGGATCTGAGATTGAGATTGGTCACCACTGGCCAATGATTTAATAAATATGTCTATTAAGTGAAACCTCAAAAAAAATATCCATCAATATAGGCTCAGAGAGCTTATGAAGTAGAAACCAGTGGTGGTGATATGAGGGTGCTGTGCTCACCAGGACATGGAGGCTCCGCCCACCTCCACTCCTCCTTTGCCCTAAACATCTCCTCCAGTTCGTGGTTCCTGAGTTTTATCCTGTACATTAACCTTAGAACAGTAAGAGTCTTCCTGAGCTCATTCCCCTGTTCTATTGTTATTGAGCATTGAGGTGGGGTCATGGAAACTCCCACTTTTAGTCACTTGGTCAAGAGCACGAGTGACTCGAGAACACATGGCTGACATCTGAAGTCAGGACAATATTGATCCCTCAACCTGTGGAATCAGCACTAACTCCACAGATACGGTATCAGAAGTCAGCTGACTGTGGTTCACCCCTTGAGTGTTGGGAACTGGATGGTGTTTGTGGAGAAACCATGTATTTCATGTCAGGAAAAAAACCAGATTCACCCTCCCCTGTGATTTGAGGGCTCACATGAGGCTTGGGGAGAGGTGAGTAGTGAAAGTAGGACACTTCTCCCAGGAACTCTTACCAGTTATCTGTATTCTCAAGTTTCTAGCAAATCAGTAGCGTATCAAATGGCTTGTGACCTGACAGTATCTTGTCCTGATGAGGCCACCCACATGCTTGTGTGCTGGGGCAACACACAAGGAAACTTCATTTGCAGTTTCCTCATCTGAACAAGGGAAACATGTTACATGAGTTCTTTGAACAGATGACGAGTCATGAATACAAAGTTTATTCACTTTTGATGGCCAGATTTGCCCATTTTCCACCACAATATGTTGATCTGAAAAGCATTTCTCTACCTACTTGCTTTGGACAAATAAAAATATTTCTTTATCAAGTAATGATTATTCCTCTATTATTAAAAACTAATTAAAATATGTGGAACCACGGAGGAAAGCAACTTCAGGGAAAGCAAGAAACAGCCCTTGTGTAGTAGGCTGTGGGACCAAAGCTGGTACAATATTACAAAAGTCTCCAGGCCCTTTCCCTTGTCCTTTTTTGACTGTTATTTTTCTTATCCGCGTTGATCCTTTCCCTGTTTCATGGACCAGGCCTCCTGGACACTCTTGTAATTTACTTCCTTTCATAGGTCAGATGATGATTTCTGGAAGGCAACTGGAGAACCATGCAGTCGAGGTGTTCCCAACACAAATGGTCAGAGAAGAGAATAAAGGTTTGTAGTTTCTGCACCTCTGGGGAGTGGAAAGTTCACTGAGAGTGACAGCAATCACCAATGGCTAATGATCCAACCACTATGCCTGTTTAGTGAAATCTAGGAAGAAATACATAAATGCTGGGGTCAGGAAGCTTGTGGGTTGGCAAATACTGGAAGATAATGTAAGGGTGTTCTGCTCACTAGGGGACAGAGGCTGGGCACACCCCCACCCCCACACATCTCCTCCATTTTACTGCCTTGAATTATATTTTGTATATCAATCTGGGAAGAGTAAGCAAGGTTTTCCTCAGTTTAGCTGCAGATTCTATTTAGTTGTTGAATGTGAAGGTGGGATATGGATTCCCTGATTTTAGCCATTTGGTCACAAGCATGAGTGACTCGAGACCTCGTGGCTGGCATCTGAACTGAGGACAGTCTTGAGCCCGTAACCTGCAGAATCTGCAATAACTCCATGAATTTCAAATCAGAAGTAAATGGGCTAGCTGGACACCCAATGGGTGTTTGGGAAATTGGTTTGTGTTTGTAGGGACAGCACATATTTGTTGTCTGGGAAAAACCCAGACTCATTCTCCCTTGTGATTCAGGGGCTCAGAGATGCTCTAAAAAAGGCGAGCAATGATAATAGGGCATTGCATCCAGAAACTGTTTTCAGTTATCTATTTTTCCAGATTTCCTGGCAGAATCAGGTAGCATATCAGATGAGTTATAATTTGAGAGTATCTTGTCCTGGCCCTGCCACTCACATGCCATGTCCTGGGGCAAGACATCTGCAATTTTCTCATCTGAACAGGGGATGCATGTTGCATGGGTTTTTGAAGAGATTACCAGTCATGAATATAAAGATTTGAATCACATTTCATGGTGAATTTTGGGCATTTTCCACCAAGAAGTTTAATCTGGAAACAATTTCTCTACCTACTTGTTTTGAGTAAGAAAGTATATTTAGGCGCCATATAATGATTATTACCACTTCCCAGGTGGTGGCTAGTGGTAAAGAACCCACCTGCCAAAGCGGGAGACCTGGGTTTGATCCCTGGGTCAGAAAGATCCCCTGGAGAAGGGCACGGAAACCCACTCTAGCATTCTTGCCTGGAGAATCCCATGGACAGGGGAGCCTGGTAGGCTACAGTCCATGGGGTCGCAAAGAGTCGGAAATGACTGAGCAACTTCACTTTCACTTTTCACTTTTCTGGGCTCATGAGGGTCTTCCAAACTCATCAGCTTCACATACCAAAAGACACTTTTATTGTTCTCATCACATGAGAAATACTAAGATTTTTAGGAACAGTGTCAGGAAAAGGATGAAAAAACAAATATATACATTTCTTCTTACAACCACAATATCAATAGTATCAATATTCAATTTATAGAATCCCTGTGAGGTAACTGAAGTAAACACAGTGGGATGTTTTCTTCATGCCTTTTTCCATTATAGCACAATTCCTTCAAAATTGTTATTAATGATTAATTTTATTAATGATTTTATTAAAATTTTATTAATAACCGTACACATAAGTGCAGAGAATATTAATAGTATTATAAAACTCAGGCATTCAGACCCAGTAATTATTGACACATAAGGAATATTTCTTACCTGTGACCTGTTTATGTTGTAGAGTTGTGGGGTTTGGTTTTTTTTGAGCATTTCTGTGTTTATTGGGGTGAGTTAGTTATTAGTTGCAGACCCCAGGTTCAGTAGTTATGGCATACTGACTTAGTGCCTACAGTATTTGGGGTTTAGTTTTCTGACAATGGATTGAACCCAAAATTTCTTTCTTGGAAGGCAGATTCTTAACCACTGGACCACCAGGGAAGCCTTATAGAAGTTTTAAGGCTAATCAAAGGCATTATCCCAATTTTGCTTGATACTTCATGAAAAAGGATACATTTGTACATGATTACTGTATCCAGGAGATGGTGAAGGACAGGGAAGCCTGGCTGCAGTCCATGGGGTCGCAAAGAGTCCAACACGACTGAGTGCATGAACAACTACAACTGTATCATGTCACGCCTAGCGACATTCAGAATTATGTTCCAGAAAGAGGTTTTTCAATTTGGGGCTTTCAATTCAAATGGGCTTTTCAATTTGACCACCCCCCACAACCCTAACATTCTCTATTCCAAACAAACTGGTGGTTCTATTTGTTGACCTCTTACAGAGCTGAGATGACCATCATCATAACTGATGATTCCCCTCTCATTCCAGCAGATTCTAAGCCTGCCTTCTGCCTGGAGCATAAAGTAACAGGTCACGGCAAGTCCTCATGGTCCAGGTACTTCTACAATGCCAAAACTGGTCACTGTGAGCAGTTTACATATGGCGGCCTCGGAGGGAACAAAAACAACTTCATAACAGAAGAGGAGTGCATGAAGACCTGCGGTCAAGGGGCTGGTTCCCTGTGGTAAGACAGGGCCCAGGGCACAGGAGGAGGGGAAAGGCTGGGGAAAGGGGCGGAGCTCAGGGGACCACACACCATTCACCCTGCATCATGTCTTCCTCCTTGCTGCTGCCAGGAGGAGAGGCTGCAGTATCCTGTGAACCACACTGAGCGAGTTCTCCAGGGAGAGAATGGCAGAAGGTCAACCCCAGAGACCTCTTTGTGATCATCTCAGACTGATCACATGCTGCCTTTTCTCATTTGGGAACACTGACTCAGCCACCCTCCAGGGCAGGTCTGCAGTGCTCCTGAGCACTCCACCTAGGCTTGGAAAATTCAATTCCATTTTGTTCGTGATTTGGGTCATGGGACCATAGTTCCATATTTTTTTGAAAATATAGGATCTGTCAAGATGACAGGCCTAGAATGATGTCTGGGCCTACAATGTTGGCACTCAGCAAATTCTTTTTTCTTTTTTTTTGCAGAGAACATGCAAAAAGCGGTCCCCAGAAACCCTGAAGTCTGAGGAGGACCCCTGCAGGGCTGGGCTTTGGCTGTTTCTGAAACAGTTCAGTCTCCTCGCAGTTCTCTCCTCTACCCTCATCAGCCAGACGTGTCCATTTCCTTTCCTCCATGGGTCTACATGTCTTAATTCTGTCTCATCCAGTTGGCTTAGTACCATGATAACATGTCTTCCCTTTATCCCTAGCACTTTGCATGGTTCTTGGCTAAGGAGACAGTTCATAATTATTTGAGGAAGGAAGGAAGAAATGCAGAAACACATTCCCCATGACCAGAGTAACTAGAGAGCTGGCGGTTTTATGACAGGATTTTTGTTTTAACCCCCATCCTCATGGCATCCTCACGTTCAACCCCTTCCCCACCATCACTGCTTTCTTTGTGCGTGGCCAAGGTGGAATTTCCAGCCTCCAGTTTTCAGCATCAGTCATGAGAGAAGAGTTTGGGATAAAGAAGCTCCTTGACCCCACAATGATGCTGCATTTTCTTTTCTGTGGCTTCACCCACTGTGGCTTATATTACAATAAATGCATATTCAAAATTAAACTGACTGGAGTTTGCAACTACAAACCTTAACCAATAGGGTCCATGGAAATGGTGGTCCTTCTCAGTGTTCTGCAGAGTAGTGGGCCCCTCCTGTTTCCCAGTCCACAGACTGTGCACTACTGGGTATAGGAAGCAAATCCATTATAGCATCATCGACCTCTCAGTAGGCCCCCATGCTACACAAAACCTGGGAGACAGACACCTCTACATGACAGCTTTTATTCCTTTCTTCTAAGTTCAGTCAAATTTGGGGGCAAGTTGTCCTACTGGATTCTCAGAAGGAGAATGGGCTTTTGTGGGGAGGAGGTTTCTTAGTTCAGTTAAAGAAGAGCAAGTACCCTTTAGTGCCCCAGGCTCTGTGTTAGCCTGCATGTTGCCTGCATTGTTCTATTAACCATCCTAAGAGTCCTTCAAGAGAGGAAATGGAGGCATAGCGATGACACTTAGCTGCTGCATTCGTTTCCTAACACGGCAGCTTCCCACTCTCAAGTAGAGGCATGTTGATGATGCTTTCCTGCTCTGTGTCAGAGAAGATGTAGGATTGAGGCACTTTGGGAAAACAGAGTATCTGTTTCATGACAGATGAGTAAAGTGAGCCATGGAGACCACAGTAGGCACAGTATCGCAATAAACAAGAACACAGATGGTGCTGATGCTATTACTCCCACGTAGTCTTGGGCAAATTTCTCAGCATCTCTGAGCTCTCTTTTCTTTAGTTATAAAATAAGGATAACAATCTTACTTGTTAGTATTTCTACCCAGAGACCAGTAGAAACACCCTATTCCTAGTTTAATGCCCCGTTCCTAGTTGAACTCATTGGATTTATTACTCACAGCAGCAAGGAACAGGAATCATCTTGGAACAATATGCTGTCTCATTAAGACAACGTTAGAAAGAACTTACAGGATGTGGGCTGTGTTAGGTGATTTGGGGGAGGATTTCAGGAATTTGGCTTTGCTCTGGATGTTGCAATGCTCTCAAAACTGTGTTGCGGGAATAGAACAGACAATCAAAAATGCTCCGCAAGGTAGTCTTTACTTCTACAGAAGGGCATGCTACAGAGGAAGGTCTGGGAGCAAAGCACACAGAGCCGGAAGTCCCTTCAGTTTTTATTCCTAAGACTCAGGTTCCCTCCTCCGGCTCCTGGTAGGCTGAGAGTCACAGAGTTACAATCTTTCTCGATGTTGCCTAAATTTTTGATTGGACAACTTATAGTAACTATTTACCCCACCCTTTTAGTTCTTTGCGCATGTCCAGGCTAAGGCCCGCAAAATTAGGATGCCAAGACAAAGCCTGCGAAATTAGCCCGCCAAAATGTTCTTGTGAAGAAGGAGAATCAGGAAGTGAAAAGAACAAAGAATTGCCAGCTAGCCGCCATTTTAGGCTATATACCTTTCTGTTCAACTATTCTAAGAATGAATCGCTTCTTTATTTCTTATAAATTCTTTGATAGAAAAAATCATATCTTTCTTACATGGATGAAGGCTGTGAAGAAGTGGGACAGTTCTCTAAATGGGTATCTTGATTTTAACTCTAATAAGGGGAGACTAGATAGAGGTGAGAGCTGTACTTGGTCAAGAAGTAGCAATCATTCAAGATAAGAAGGTGCTTGGTCGTACTGGTGCTTTGTGTAATTTAACTCCTTTTGTCAGTGCTCAAACATGATAATTGAAAGTCCTATTTTAGTCTAGATCTTTCACAAACGTAGAATGGCCTCATCTGATGTTGAAATTTTGTAAAATATTTATGTTGAGCAGAAGAACATAGGACCATTGTGGTACCAGCTCAGGTCCTGACACTCAGGGGTTGCTTTTCTCTTTCTCTATCAATCTCATAGTGTCTGATGAGAAGAAAAAAGTCGTATTTGTTAAATGCTTTGTTCAAGTCCTGGCAGAATAACCGTTAAATGAATGTCAGATCTGATAGAAGTAATGCTGCTAAGTCACTTCAATCATGTCTGACTCTGTGCGACCCCCTAGACGGCAGCCCACCAGGCTTCCCCGTCCCTGGGATTCTCCAGGCAAGAACACTGGAGTGGATTGCCATTTCCTTCTCCAATGCATGAAAGTGAAAAGTGAAAGTGAAGTCGCTCAGTCTTGTCCGACTCTGTGCGACCCCATGGACTGCAGCCTACCAGGCTCCTCCATCCATGGGATTTTCCAGGCAAGAGTACTGGAGTGGGGTGCCATTGCCTTCTCCGGATAGAAGTAACAGTAATATTATAAATATATGTTAATTTTTATTAATAGCTATTAGTTTATAGCAGCATCATGAAATGACTTGGTATTAATGAAAGATTAGCTTCAGTAACTCACTATGTTGCTGTGTGATGTTGGGCAAGTCACTTCACCTCTCTGAGTCACAGATTCTTTTTTTGTGAAATAGAATGATGGCGTCTGTCTTAAGCAATAAGCGGGTTTGGGTACTTTTGAGAATCATGCTGACTTCACTGCTAAAGTGCAAACCCCTGGACTGTAGCCCTCCAGGTTTCTCTGTCTGTGGGATTTTCCAGGCAACAATGCTGGAGTGGGTTGCCATTTCTGTCTCCAGAGGAGCTTCCTGATTTCTGTATTGAGTTTTAAAAGGCTTTGAGGCTAAGAAAGCCTTGAAAACCCTCACCTCTGAGATTGGTCCTGTGTGGTCCGAGAGAGGGGATGGGATGGGGTGGGTTGAGATGAGGGGAAGCAGCCGGTTCCACCTCACTGCCCCCTCCTGACGCCCAGCTTCTGAATCTCCCACAGCTCGAGCTATTTCATGATGCTCTATTTGGAGCCTCTGCTGGTAAGCCTGCCCACGCCAGACTTCAGCATACCCCACAACGTCATCTGCCTCACATGCATGGTGGTGGTCGTGTGCCATGGCTCTTCCTACAGCCTATTCACCCACACCTTCCATATCAAAGAGGCGAGAAAGGGTGGCCTGACCAAGTGGCTGGCCAAACTCATCCGATGAGCCTGAGGACTTTCCCCTCCCCCCACCCCAGAGACTTCGAGTTGCACTGTTCAGGACAGTAGCCATGAGTCACACATGGCATTTGAATTTAAATTAATTTAAAATGAAAGTGCATTTCCTCAGGTGTACTAGCCACATTTCAAGTGCTCAGTAGCCACACGTGATTAGTGGCTGATGTACTGGGCATCGTGGGCACAAATGTTCCCACCACTGCAGCAAGTTCTGTTGGACAGCAAGGGCCTGGGTAACAGGATTTGTTAAAATATTCATACCACTGTGTGGTAGGTGGAGATTACTGGTTGTGGAATAAAAAGTATCTAATTCCTTGATTCTTTGTCTCCTGTCCTTGAGGCCTGGGGAGAGCTGGGGCCTAGGGAGTGTTTGGGAGGTACCGGAACTGGATCTCCTGTCCAATCCCCTCCCCTGCCAAAAAAACAACCAACCAACCAACCAAAGGCCCCTGCCTCCTCCCACCCCTGCCAGAAATTCCTTCTCATCTCCCACTTCCCTCCTCCCCCAGCATCCTCCTCTGAGTGGTTCCCAGAACTCCCTGGGTTTGATGGGGGAGTGTTTATGTCAACATCTCCATGGCCACGAAAGTGAATCATCCTGTGCCTTTTAGGAGCCCTGAGAGCCAGTCCCCTATCACCAGGGGTTGTGCTGGAGAGACGCTGGAGACACAGAAGAGCTTTGGGTGACCATTTTCCAACCAGATGCTGCATTGCAGCCATTTGGGGCTCTTGTGAAATAATGCAGGTTCCTGGGATCCAGACCTGTGAATTCAGTCAGTTTGGGTGGAGCCCAGCCTTCCAGTTTTTATGTGTTTATCTGACTCATTGAGAGCTTGGGTTCTGGGTGGTCCTCAGACCACCCACAGGCTTTGAAGCCCTTGGGTTAAAGCCTGCCTCTGCCCACCTCCTGGCTGTGTAACCCGATTCCTATGAAACAAGTCCTCTGGCAAGTGTCTGCCCTGCCCCCACCTTCGTTCTCTTCCTCTGACACGTTTGTCAAGTGTGTACATTACTTGTGGTCCGCCCCTCACTCCCGTAGTTTTCCTATCCCAGGCTTTTTGTGAATTACCCATCAAACAGAATGCCTTGCTCCACTAATCACCATGCTCCTCTCAACTGCCAGGCCTACTCTGTTTATGAAACCAGGTGACATGTTGCTTCCTCCAGGAAGGCTTCCTTGATACACCAAGGTTCTGTAGGTGCCCCTCCCCTCCCTGGACAGCTTTCATATTCCTTATCTCCCTGGTTGTTACTGTCCTTTAACTTCCATTAGACTAGGAGCTTCTTGGAGGTACAGGGGCTGTCCTCCACCTGAACGCCTCAGGACTCAGGACAAGCTGTCAGTGCTCAGTCAACAAACGTGATTGTTGGGTGGGTGTGGGCCGCTGTGGCTTGGGGCCTGGGGTCTAGAGGTAGGGATGGGGCTCTCTAGAAACCCCACCAGTATAAGTGCAGGGTCTTTAATACAGTGCATGCATCCAGTGTACAGCTAACAGAGATGGAACTATTCTGGTTACCTCTGAAGATTTTCCAAGAGCTTCTAGAATGTACAAACGATGTGTGTGCATGTGTAGGACAAGAGGTGGCCTGAGTGAGCTAGTCCAGACCATGGGCGAAAGCAACTGGGTCAAGACACTTTTACTCAAGTTTACTTCCAAGCAGTAAACACCCCTTGTGTGACATAAGAATGCAGGTGAGTATGGGATTTCCAAGGTGAGTATGGGACTTCTTAGCCACTGGTGGTCCAGTGGCTAAGAATCTGAGCTCCCAGTGCAGGAGGCACAGGTTCAATCCCTGGTCAGAGAACTAAGATCCCAGAGCGCCAAAACAAACAGCTAAACAAAATGAACCAATAAATAAATAAATAAAAAGAATGTAAATTTTTATATAGGCTTAAACTTTCATGCATTGGAGAAGGAAATGGCAACCCACTCCAGTGTTCTTGCCTGGAGAATCCCAGGGACAGGGGAGCCTGGTGGGCTGCCGTCTGTGGGGTCGCACAGAGTCGGACACGACTGAAGTGACTTAGCAGTAGCAAACATGGTTGAAACTTGAGGACATGATGCTATGTGAAACAAGCCAGTCGCAAAAGGACAAGTACTGTATGCTTCCATGTATATGAGGTTTCTGAAGTAGTTAAACTCATAGAGACAGAAATTAGAGTGGTGGCACCCAGGGATTGCAGGTAGGGAGAAAGAGGAGTTAATTTTTAATGGGTACAAAGTTTCAGTTTGGGAAGGTGAAAAAGTTCTGGAGGTGAGTGATGATCATGGTAGCACAACAATGTGTGTTTATGTAATGCCACTAAATGGTGAGAGGTAACAGGCAGGAAGGCCAGGGGTCTCCAAATAGAGGAAATAGCCTGCAAGTGTCAGACATTTTTATCTTTATTAAGCTGCAGGAGGAAACAAACTATCGATATTTTTTTCTTCTCTATACCAATTTAAAAGGAGGTTTCTCTTAAAATACTGTGTTGCCATAATGACACCTGGTTTCACCTGAAGTTAACTATTCTCAAACCTTGAGATAACCAAAGCATTTTTCTTATGAAAATGTTTGTCTTATGCTATGTTAATGTAGTATGCATTTACCCCAAACTCTGTCTTCAAGTCGGTTCCGCCTAATGGCTCAGAACCTACTTGACAAACCAGTATGTTATACTCAGATATAGTTCCTCTCATCTATGTAAATGAAACTATTTGTATGGTAATCTGCCCTTCTACAAGATTCAAGTTAATTATTTTATGGCTGGGGATGAATCGTCTCGTGTCAAGATTATCCCAAAATGCATCTTATGAGTGAGGGGCCTGGTGCCATTCTGAGTTTTAAGACATTCCTTTCTTTCTTTAACAGACTGCTAGTGACTATATAACATCCAGCTGAAGACTAGCAGGGGGGTACTTTTTCTGCTCCCTTCTGATGCCTATGTCAGAAGCTTTCTCTATCTCCTTTATACTTTAATAAAACTTTATTACACAAAATCTCTGAGTGATCAAGCCTCGTCTCTGGCCCCAGATTGAATTCTCCTCCAGAGGCCAAGAATCCTGGCGTCTTTTTGTTCAGCAACGACCTTTCTATGGTACACTTAGAAATGGTCAAAATGGTAAATTTCATGTAGTATATTGTTGTGTGTGCTCAGTTGTGTCTGACTCTTTTCTACTCCACGGATTTTAGCCTACCAGGTTCCTCTATCCAAGGGATTTTCCAGGCAAGAATACTTGAGCAGGTTGCCTTTTCCTCCTACAGGGGATCTTCTGGACTCAGGGATTGAACCCACATCTCTTGAGTCTCCTTCATTAGCAGGTAGATTCTTTACCACTGTGACACTTGGGAAGCTACATGTTGTATGTATTTTACCACAATTTTTAAAATATGTAAAAAAAATTTTCCAGTATTCCTCTGAGTGGAGAAGAGAAAACCAAGATTCCCTGAATTTGTACTCCCTCCACACTCCTCAAGGCCATGGTTCCTGCTGGATGGGAAGAACATTCTGGACCATCATGTAGCCCTGGATAAGAAAGAGCAGCAGGCCAGGATCGAGGGACAGACATCCAAGGTCCCCAAATTTCCATTCAGTCTGGCTTCCTTGAGGACTCCCTGGTGAAAGGGGAACTTTTGTCCTTTGTCCTGTCTTCATTCTAGGAACACAGGACAGTGAGGGCCTGGAGGGCTGGGGGTGGGGTGATGCAGGTTTGATCACCCCTTTGACTGTGAGCGATTTTTGAGGACAAGCCCAGGGCCCTTGTAGGAAGGTTTCAGGCCACATGAACTTTGAACACTTTATTGATCCAGTCCTGGAGGGATACAGGATGGGTTCAGAACAGCCTCTGAGCAAGAAGAGCAGCCAAGCCAGCTTTTGGTCAATGCCTGGGAACATGCAGGTTTCACCATCAGCTCTTGTCCTCAGTCTCTGTGATGGAGATGACGGTCCGCTCCCTTCTTGGCTGGCCCATTGGCATCCTAGAGCCAGAGCCATCAAGCTGGACTCCTTACCCAACACCAGCCTGGGGACCTCCTCACTTCTATCACGTCCCACCATGATCATTACTACAACCATGTTTATCACCTCTGCCAACAGGATCACCCATAAAGGTTACATTTCCATCTTCACCTCTGCCATCCCCACTACGTACTTTATTTATTTTTATTTATCTGGTTGCACTGAGTCTTCGGTGTGCCATGGGCTATCTTTTAGTTGTAGCGTGAGGGATCTGCTTCCCTGATCTGGGATCAAATCCAGGACCCCCACATTGGGAGGTGGAATCTTAGCCACTGGACCACCAGGGAAGACCCCTCACCATGTATTTTAAGAGGGATTGCTACAATAACCAATCTTCCTTTCGTCTTTACTATCCGAGTCATCATCCACCAAAGCCATGCTGTCTACACCTCCAACACCTTCACACCCCAGCACTCAGTGACAGGTATTCTCATCATCACCAGCTCCCATATTAACATAACCCCCTGCATCTCCATCAGCATCCTCACCAATACCCTGTCCCTTCACACCCAGCATCCTATCACCTCCATTACTCTTCCTGTGTCTATCAGAGGGTTCACCAGCGGGTCGAAAAACCATCAAACACATCTCTGTGGTCTCAAAATTCTTATAATTGCCCTGATAACCACCGTAGGTAAAGGGCTCACACACATTGGATGTAGAGGTATAGAAGTATCAGAACAAAGAAGCTCTGCCTGGGACTCTGACTTGGGCGAAGCTGGCACATGGCAGGGGTGGTTTGAAACAAGTCCTGGGAAGCCTCTAATTGAAGATTGTCTGCAAGGGTAAGAAAGAACAGAATGGTCACTGATGTGTCCTGTTAATGAACTGATCGACACTTTTTTCCCAGCACGTACTCTACACCAAGCACCCTCCTAGGTGTTTGCTATACTTGTCATTAGTTAAACAACCAAATGGAGAGGGTATTACTATCCCCGTTTCACAAATGTAGAAACCAAGGCTTGGAGAGGTTTGGGAATCTTCCCAAAATCATAAAGCCTGTAAATTGAGAGAGGCCTGGGGTTTAAACCCAGATCCAATTTCAAATCCCAAGTGCTGTATCCTCTCATAACTTGATATCAAGATATTGATTGGAGCTTTGTTTATAATGGGAAAAATTTCTAATTTGGAAAAAATGTACATGTTTACCAACAGGGGATCAGTGAACCATTATGCAGTCACTAAAAAGCATAGAGTTGATGATATACAGCAACATGGAGAGAGGCATTTACCTTTTGTTGAATAAAAAAAACAAATTATAAAATAAGACACCTGGTGTGTTCCTATGGCTATAAAATATACATATAAGCCCATAGAATGATGACATGAAGGTTATTCCTCAATATATTTAGAGCAGTTATCTCTGGGTGGTGGAATTTCAAATGATTTTTATTTTCTAAAATTATTTTTAGTGTCAGTTGAATGACAATGAGCAAGTTTCATTTTTCACTGCCAGGAAAAAGATATTCATATTAAATAATCTTTAATATCATGGGTAATCAGCAAATAAAGAAACTGGCTTCTTTTACTGAATCACTTGTGATTTTAACGCCTTTCACATCTAGCTCTGGGTATCAAACCCAGTGATTTATCAAACATGCGCGCACACACACACACACACACCCTCCCTCAACCATCTGCCTTGGACACTCAGGACCTCAGTGTATCTTTTTATGGATATAGCACACAGCACTTTGAGAATGACACTTTCCCTAATAAGGACAGCATTCCTCAAACTTATAAGCACAAATGTCAACTCAGCTCCACCAAACCATTTTGTGAATCCCCAATGAGAGTGACCTTGACCATGCTGGATTTCCTAGAAGTTTAACCTGGAATAGGGAAGAAGCATTGTAGAAAGAAACTTGAGACCTTCTATTTAGGCAGCAAATTCTCAATCTTGGTTAGAATATTAGAACCTCTTGAGGGAGTTAAAAAAAAATCCTGATGCCCATGCTTTGTCCCAGACCCATTAAATCAGAATTTTTGAATGTGGGACCCAGAGAGACCTCAGGGGACTTGCGTGTGCAGCCAAGTTTGAGAATCTGGCCTCCTGTCCAAAGCATCATCAATATTCTTTTCTTGCTTAAGAATTCTAGGGAGTAGGATTCTGAAGAGCAGGATTGTTGGGGCTGTGTGAAACAAGGAACCCACTTTTTAAACCTCACACATTTACATATGGTTTGTCTTTTTTTAAAAAACATATGTCTTGCTTTTTAAGAAAAATTAAAATCTGCTGATGTCAAAGAGACATCTGGGAGGTCTGGCCCCAGATTTTTCTGAGACTGAATGCTGACCACAGAGAACCTCTTCCCATGTCTAGGTCCTTGTTTTCTCTTGAGGTGGAAGTGACCAGATGGCTGGTTGGACCCAATACTCCCCCACCAGGCTATGATCAGGGACCCTGTGTCCAGCACCTCAGCTCACCTGAGGTCTCTCCTGAGCTTGACAAGCCCACCAGGCAGAGGGTGAGGCAAAGGGCAAGTAGGCAGCTGAGTATGAGTAGCTTCATGTTCTGGGGTGAGGCTGGGAAGCTGGAACTTATAGCTGCAGCTGAAAGAGAAGGCACCCTGTTCCCCAGGGTTAAGGGAAGTATTGTGCTTTTCATTACTTGGAATAAGAAGCACCCTGGGCCAGAGGTGTTGGCTGCAAGAACTGGACTTACCTGGAGGCAGTGCCAATGTCTTTGGATGGATTCTTCCTGGGCATTGGGCAAGTCCTCTAGGATGGTGCTTCTGTAGCATCTGGAATGTGTTCCCCAGCCTCATCTACTGCAGACTTGAGTCCCTGTGACCTTGCACTAAAAAGGGACCTTTGGAGACCTCAGCTTCCCTGTCTGTAAAACAGGTGGGCTGGACCACGTTGTCCCTGGAAGCCCAGCACAGCTCTTCTCCATTCTATTATTATTGGTTCCCATCCAGAGCCTCCCAGCTAGTGTCTCAACATCCCAAGAGAGAGAACACAGCTCTTTGTTCATTGGTTTATTTATTTCACTTTGGGATAATGAGTTTATTGTTCCATATATATCTTCATAGGCTTCCCAGATGGTGCTAATGGTAAAGAACCTGTTTGCCAATGCAGTAGACATAAGAGAATTGGGTTCCATCCCTGGGTCAGGAAGACCCCCTGGAAGAGGGCATAGCGGCCCACTCCAGTGTTCTTGGCTGAGGAATCCCATGGACAGGGGAGCCTGGAAGGCTATGATCCACAGGGTCTCAGAGAGTTGGACACAACTGAAGCAACTGGGCACAGCATACATCATCATATTTATTTCTAAAACATCAAGCTATAGTGAATACGAATAGCATAAGCAAAAGGCAGAATCACTCCCCCCCAAAATCTACCATAGTGCTGTGCGGCAGAAACACAATCCAAGCCACGAAGAGACTTTTAAATTTTCTAGTACCAGCATTTTTGGGGGGCTGTGCTGCACATGGATTTACTTAGTTCTTCATCCAGTGATCTAATCCCAGGCCTCCAGGGCAGTGAAAGCACTGAGTCTTAACCACTGAACTGACAAGAAATTCCCAGCATTTTTTTTTTTTTAAAAGTAGCAATATTTTAAAGAGTAAAAAGAAAGAGATAAAACTACTTTTTATAATAGTTTATTTAACCCAAGACACAGAATGAGATGGTTGGATGGCATCATCTACTCAATGGACATGAGTCTGAGCAACTTCGCGAGATGGTGAAGGACAGGGAAGCCAGACATGCTGCAGTCCGTGGGGTCACAAAGAGTCAGACACTACTGAGCGACTAAAGAACAACTCAGTAAATCCAAAATAGGGCAATTTCAACATATAATCTACATGTAATAAAGAGTAATATGATTTTTATTTTTCTTTATACTGTCTGGAATCTTGGTGTATTTTGCACTTAGGGTACAGTCACATTTCCTGTGCTCAGTAATCAGATGTAGCTGATGGCTACCATGGTGGACAGTCAAATTCCACCACGTGAAGTCAGTGTCTTTACAAGGTATCCTCATAAACATTTTGTTAGGTAGATTAAGCAATTCTACAAAAACAAAGGGTTTATAGGTGTTATTTTCCCTTAGTTTTTGCTTATTGCTTTTATACTTGAAGGACAATTTTTAAAAAACATTTTATCTTGTTTGGGTTATAGCTGATTAACAAACAAAGTTGTAATAGTTACAGGTGAACAGTATAGGGACTCAGCCATACGTGAACATGTATCCATCTCCCCCCTAACTCCCCCTTCCAGCCAGGCTGTTCAGGGACAATTCAACAGGACAAAAAACTCTTGATCAGATTTTCTTTCCCCAGAACAACTGTGGACCTTGACTGAATCCTGCCATGGAGTGTCCCCATTTAGTGGCCAGAATGCTTTTCTGCCTTAGAGATGACTTTTTTCCTACCTGAAAACCTAAACAAAGGCCTTGTTGCTTATTCTCAAGATAACATATTTGGGGATCATTCTGTATCTTTTTTTTTTTTTTTTTTGGTACTGAAATACGGAATGGTTTTTTAATCTACATATTTTTAAAGGGAAATTTTCTTGTACTGATTTCATTGGCCAGAAAGTTGTTTGGGTTTTTCTGTAACATCTTATGAGACTTTTTTTTTTCTTGCCAAACCAATACTCTATCTTGAAATAAGTTTTCTTTTCCATTTGAGTTTTCTATATGAGAAATCAGTTATGTTAGATTAGCTTCACATGTGGTTCAGTAGTTGTTAAAAGCCTCATCATTGGCGATAGAGGAATTTAAATTCCAGCTTTGCTGTTCATGATCTTTGTGAGCCAGACAAATTATTTAACTTCTATGGATGTAATTTCTATTTGGGGAAAATAAGAGAAACTGTTGCTGAAAACCCAGCCTCCGTTCACCTGTACCAAACAGAAAACACAGAGACACAGCTTTGCAGGAGTAGAAAGGAGCAGCTTTATTACTTTTCCAGGCACAGCAGGCCAACACTCAAGACAGTGCCCTCCCCTCCACTCCTTCCTGGGAAGTAAGAAGGAGTCTTACAGTTTCTGGCCACAAAATAGGTCTGAAGATAAGGATGGAGCTGATGTAGTCTTGCATTCTTCTTTTCTCTTGGAGACAGTGAGATCGTTAGGTGGTTCTGGAACATGTTCTGGTTGTCTCAAAGTTATCATTCTGAGACCTTTCTTCTGGATGGAGAATGCTCACAAAGGGCAAGTGTTAGGTAATGTTGTCTTAGAGAAGTAAGCATCAGGTGCATAATACAGTTGTAGCTAGAGGGCGATCATTTTCAGCATGCAATTAAGCAAGAAAGAGAGGGGGTAAACACCAACTGTAGGAGCCAAGTTGAATGGGTGGAAAGCATAAGGGCTTAATAAGGACAAACATAATGAGGGGGCTTCAGCTAGTTTGTGCTACAGCACAACTATTTGTGCTTAGAATCCCTAAGACCACCGTAGACTAAAAAAAAATTCACAATCTTAAAGTTGAGAGTTATGTTTTATCCAGTGGGATTTTTTAAGACTTTAAGCCCAGGAGGCAGCATCTCAGGTAACCCTCAGAAAATTGCTATGAGGAGGCAAGGTGGGGGGGAGTCAGGTTATATAGAACTTTTGCAACAAAGAGCAGGTAGTCTGAATGTCAAAGGATTATTGTAGATTAAAGAAAACCAAGTATTCCAAATTAAGGAATTTAGCACTTTTCTATGTGTGAAAAGATGCAAGAATCTGGGCTCACTGAAATTATTCCTTTGATATGCATCTCCTCTATCAGGGGACAGTATTCTGTGTTTTTACATCATGAGTTTCATCAGGGCTCACCTTAGGAAGTGGCTGCTGTCTGTTATCTGTTTAGATGGAGAGTATTCTTTTCTTACTGAGTTCCCTCAGGGCTCACCAGCTCACATTCCAGTGGTGGATGACTGTGATATCCTTTGTTTGCTGATATGGTAGGAAATAGTCCATTTCTCAACACTCAGGTTTAATTCATTAAAGGATTCACAGGACACAAAGGTGTTTTTTTTTTATTCTTGAGTTAATAGCAAATGGATGCAGAGAAGAATCAATAAAGGGAGAAAGTGCAAGGGATGAACCTGGAAGAACACAGGCCCAAGCTTTTGCTTGTTGGGTTCCCTCAACCCAACATGTCCTTGGTGTTACCAACTAGAGAAGCTCACTCCTATCTGGGAGCTTTTACTGTGCTCTGGCACATGGACATACATTGCCTGTGCCCTAGACCTCAGGGAAGTCCCACACCCCAGAAGAAAAGAGGCATTTTCCACATTAAAAATGATTAAGGGGAAAAAAAATGATTAAAAAAGATAGTTCAAACTTTTCTTAACACTTCATTAAGTGGGCAGTCTCCACTCCCAAGGACTCAAAGAACTGTAGATCATTTACAAAAACAGAATTATTTTTCAGTTTGCTGACATGGCACCTTGCACAACTTGAGTCTAGATATTTATTTCAACACAGGCATGAAATAGGATCCAGATATTCCTACTGGGAGTTGGGTGTCATACTGATGATCATAGGAGGAGCCCTGAATCTTTGAGCATCACCCAAGGGCACAGAGCAGAGCATTCTCTATTCTTTCTCTCAAGTGCATTCACAGCATCCCAAAGTAATGGGCTTGATTTCGTAACCGGAAGTGTTAATTTTGAACTTATGCTGGATCTGCTTCTATGACTTTAACTCTCATCCTGCAGATTTCTTGTTATTGGAGGCATACATAATGGCCTGCCTCAGGGAGATAACCTGAGTCACCCACCTGTAAAAGACTGTAAAGAGGTGAAACTAAACACTCCCCTGCCTGAGGCTTGTCATTCTAGGGGACATTTGCAGGGATTGAATAGTTTTTTGCTGTCTTTTGCTCACCTCCTCCCTTTTCTCTGATCCATAAAAGAACCTGGCAACCAGGCCCCTGTGCATGCTGACTCTTTTTGACTGTATCTCACCAGACTCCTGTCTGGGATGGGATTCTCCAGGCAAAAATACTGGAGTGGGTTGCTATGCCCTCCTCCAGGGGATCTTCCCTACCCAGAGATTGAAATGGCGTTTCATGTGGCTCCTGCATTTCAGGCAGATACTTTACCCCTGAGCCACAGGGAAGTCCTAACAAGGCCACTCAATTCAGTTCAGTCACTCAATCGAGTCTGACTTTTTGTAACCCCATGGGCTGCAGCAACTCCCTGACTATCACCAACTCCCGGAGTTCACCCAAACTCACATCCATTGAGTCGGTGATGCCACCCAACCATCTCATCCTCTGTTGTCTCCTTCTCCTCTTGGTTTCCATCTTTCCCAGCATCAGGGACTTTTCAAATGAGTCAGCTCTTCGTATCAGGTAGGCAAAGTATTGGCGTTTCAGCTTCAATATCAGTCCTTCCAATGAACATTGAGGACTAATCTCCTTTAGAATGGACTGGTTGGATCTCCTTGAAGTCCAAGGGACTCTCAAGAGTCTTCTCCAACACCACAGTTCAAAAGCATCAATTCTTCAGTGCTCAGCTTTCTTCACAGTCCAACTGTCACATCCATACATGACTACTGGAAAAACCATAGCCTTGACTAGATGGATCTTTGTTGACAAACTAATGTCTCTGCTTTTTAGTATGCTGTCTAGGTTGGTCATAACTTTCCTTCCAAGAAGTAAACGTCTTTTTATTTCATGGCTGCAGTCACCATCTGCAGTGATTTTGGAGCCCCCCAAAAAAAGTCTGCCACAGTTTCCACTGTTTTTCCATCTAGTTGCCATGAAGTGATGGGACCAGATGCCATGATCCTTGTTTTCTGAATGTTGAACTTTGAGCCAACTTTTCCACTCTCCTCTTTCAATTGCATCAAGAGGCTCTGTACATCTTCTTCAATTTCTGCCATAAAGGTGGTGTCATCTGCATATCTGAGGTTATTGATATTTCTCCTGGCATCCTTGATTCCAGCTTTTCTTATGACGTACTCTGCATATAAGTTAAATAAGCACGGTGACAATATATAGCCTTGAAGTACTCCTTTCCCTATTTGGAACCAGTCTGTTGTTCCATATGCAGTTCTAACAGTTGCTTCCTGACCTGTATACAGGTTTCTCAAGAGGCAGGTCAGGTGGTCTGGTATTCCCATCTCTTAAAGAATTTTCCACAGTTTATTGTGATCCACACAGTCAAAGGCTTTGGCATAGTCAATAAAACAGAAATAGATGTTTTTCTGGAACTCTATTGCTTTTTCAATGATCCAGTGGTTGTTGGCAACTTGATCTCTGGTTCCTCTGCCTTTTCAAAAACCAGCTTGAACATCTGGAAGTTCACAGTTCACGTACTGTTGAAGCCTGGCTTGGAGTATTTGAGCATTACTTTGCTAGTGTGTGAGATGAGTGCAATTATGCAGTAGTTTGAGCATTCTTTGGCATTGCCTTTCTTAGGGATTGGAATGAAACCTGACCTTTTGTGATCCTGTGGTCACTGCTGAGTTTTCCAAAATTTGCTGGCATATTGAATGCAACAGTTTCAGAGCGTCATCTTTTAGGACTTGAAATAGCTCAGCTGGAATTCTCTCACCTCTGCTAGCTTTGTTCATAGTGATGCTTCCTAAGGCCCACTTGACTTCACACTCCAGGATTTCTGGCTCTAGGTGTGTGATCACACCATCGATTATCTGGGATAAAAGATACACATTAAGAATATTCTCCATATGTTGATCATGATTGGAGCTAGACAATGGTCCACGGGTTTATAATACTATTTTCTGTACATGTGTTTGGTTGAAAGCTTCCACTATTAAAAAGAAAATGTGAAGGCATCATGATTTAACGCATAAAGGCATGGAAGAAAACCCATCATTGTGTTCACTTTGTTTAAGTTATTGGCAATGGAATAAAGAAATATTGAGGGAATACTGATACTGTGACCTATCTGTGAAAATGAAAGTCACTCAGTTGTATCTAACTCTTTGCAACCCCATGGACTATACAGTCCATGGAATTCTCCAGGTCACAATACCAGAATGGGTAGCCATTCCCTTCTCCAGGGGATCTTCCCAAGTTCAGTTCAGTTCAGTCTCTCAGTCATGTCCAACTCTTTGCGACCCCATGAATTGCAGCACGCCAGGCCTCCCTGTCCCTCACCAACTCCCGGAGTTCACCCAGACTCATGTCCATCAAGTCGGGGATGCCATCCAGCCATCTCATCCTCTGTCGTCCCCTTCTCCTCCTGCCCCCAATCCCTCCCAGCATCAGAGTCTTTTCCAAGGAGTCAGCTCTTCACGTGAGGTGGCCAAAATACTGGAGTTTCAGCTTTAGCATCATTCCTTCCAAAGAAATCCCAGGGCTGATCTCCTTCAGAATGGACTGGTTGGATCTCCTTGCAGTCCAAGGGACTCTCAAGAGTCTTTTCCAACACCACAGTTCAAAAGTATCAATTCTTCCGTGCTCAGTTTTCTTCACAGTCCAACTCTCACATCCATACATGACCACAGGAAAAACCATAGCCTTGACTAGACGAACCTTTGTTGGCAAAGTAATGTCTCTGCTTTTGAATATGCTATCTAGTTTGGTCATAACTTTCCTTCCAAGGAGTAAGCATCTTTTAATTTCATGGCTGCAATCACAATCTGCAGTGATTTTGGAGCCCCCCAAAATAAAGTCTGAAACTGTTTCCACTGTTTCCCCATCTATTTGCCATGAAGTGATGGGACCAGATGCCATGATCTTCGTTTTCTGAATGTTGAGCTTTAAGCCAACTTTTTCACTCTCCTCTTTCATCATTGCCATTTGCTAAATTCCATATATATGCGTTAATATACTGTATTGGTGGCTTTCTTTCTGACTTATGTCACTCTGTATAATAGGCTCCAGTTTCATCCATCTCATTAGAACTGGTTCAAATGCATGTTTTTAAATTGCTGAGTATATTACCACAGCTGTCTTATCCATTTGTCTGACGATGGGCATCTAGATTTCTTCCATATCCTAGCTATTGTAAACAGCGTTCTGATGAACATTGGGGTAGATGTGTCAGTTTCAACTCTGGTTTCCTCAGTGTGTTTGCCCAGCAGTGGGATTTCTGGGTCATATGGCAGTTCTATTTCCAGATTATAAGGAATATTTGGACTGTTTTACATAGTGGCTGTACAAGTTTGCATTCCCACCAACAGTGTAAGAGGGTTCCATTTCCTCCGTACCCTCTCCAGCATTTATTGTTTGTAAACTTTTGGATGGCAGCCATTCTGACTGGTATGAGATGGTACCTCATGGTGGTTTTGATTGCATTTCTCTCATAATGAGTGATATTGGTCATCTTTTCATGTGTTTGTTAGCCATCTGTATGACTTCTGTGGAGAAAGGTCTGTTTAGCTCTTCAGCCCATTTTTTGATTGGGTCGTTTATTTTTCTGGTATTGAGCTTCATGAGCTGCTTATATACTTTTGAGATTAATTCTTTGTCAGTTGCTTCGTTTGTTATTATTTTCTTCAATTCTGAAGGCTGTCTTTTGACCTTCCTTAGAATTTATTTCATTGTGCAAAAGCTTTTAAGTTTAATTAGGTCCCATTTGTTTATTTTTGCTTTTATTTCCATTTCTCTGGGGGGGGGGTGGCGTGTTGAACATAGAGGATCTTGCTGTGATTTATGTCAGATAGGGTTTTGCTTATGTTTTCCTCTTGGAGTTTTATAATTTATGGTCTTACATTTAGATCTGTAGTCCATTTTGAACTTATTTTTGTGTATGGTGTTAGGAAGTGCTTTAGTTTCATTCTTTTACAAGTGGTTGACCAGTTTTCCCAGCACCACTTATTAAAGAGATTGTCTTTTCTCCATTGTATATTCTTGCCTCCTCTGTCAAAGATTAGGCATCCATAGCTGCCTGGATTTATCTCCGGGCTTTCTATTTTGTTCCATGGATCTATATTTCTGTCTTTGTGCCAATACCATACTGTCTTGATGACTGTAACTTCACAGTATAGTCTGAAGTCAGGCAGGTTGATTCTTCCCATTCCATTCTTCTTTCTCAAGATTGCTTTGGCTGTTTGAGGTTTTTTTTGCATTTCCATACAAATTGTGAAATCATTTGTTCTAGTTCTCTGAAAAATACCACTGGTCTCTTGATAGGGATTGCACTGAATCTATAGATTGCTCTGGGAAGTATACTCATTTTCACTATAATGATTCTTCCGATTCATGAACATGGTACATTTCTCTATCTATTTCTGCCACCTTTGATTTCTTTCATCGGTGTTTTATAGTTTTCTACATATAGGTCTTTTGTTTCTTTAGGTAGATTTATTCCTAAGTATTTTACTCTTTTCTTTGCAATGGTGAATGGAATTGTTTCCTTAATTTCTCTTTCTTTTTTCTCATTGTTAGTGTACAGGAATGCAAGGGACTTCTGTGTGTTAATTTTATATCTTGCATATTTACTATATTCATTGATTAGCTCTAGTAATTTTCTGGTAGTGTCTTTAGGGTTTACTATGTAGACGATGATGTCATCTGCAAACAGTGAGAGTTATACTTCATCTTTTCTGATCTGGATTCCTTTCATTTCCTTTTCTTCTCTGACTGTTGTGGCTAAAACTACCAAAACTATGTTGAATAATAATGATGAGAGTGGGTACCCTTGCCTCATTCCTGACTTTAGGGGAAATGCTTCCAATTTTTCACCATTGAGGATAATGTTTGCTGTGGGTTTATCATATATGGCTTTTATTATGTTGATGTATGTTCCTTCTATGCCTGTTTTCTGGAGGGTTTTTTTTTAATCATAAATGGGTGTTGAATTTTGTCAAACACTTTCTCTGCATCTATTGAGATAATCATATGGTTTTTAATCTTTCAATTTGGCAATGTGGTGTATCACATTGATTGGTTGCCAATATTGAAGAATCCTTGCATCCTTAGGATAAGGCCCACTTGGTCATGATGTATGATCTTTTTAAATGTTGTTGGATTCTGTTTGCTAGAATTTTGTGAAGGATTTTTGCATCTATATTCATCAGTGATATTGGCCTGTAGTTTTCTTTTTTTGTGTGGCATCTTTGTATGATTTTGGTATTGGGTGAGGGTGGCCTCATAGAATGAGTTTGGCAGTTTACCTTCTTATGCAATATTCTGGAAGAGTTTGAGTAGGATAGGTGTTAACTCTTCTCTAAATTTTTGGTAAATTTCAGCTGTGAATCCATCTAGTACTGGGCTTTTGTTTGTTGGAAGATTTTTTTTATTACAGTTTCGATTTTGGTGCTTGTGATGGGTCTGTTAAGATTTTCTATTTCTTCCTGGTTCAATTTCAGAAGGTTATACTTTTCTAAGAATTCTTCCATTTCTTCCAAGTTGTTCATTTTATTGGCATATAGTTCATGACAGTAGTCTCTTATGATCTTTTGTATGTCTGTGTTGTCTGTTGTGATTTTTCTGTTTTCATTTCTAATTTTGTTGATTTGATTCTTCTCCCTTTTTTTCTTGATGAGTCTGCCTAACGGTGTGTCTATTTTATTTACCTTCTCAAAGAACCAGCTTTTAGTTTTGTTGATTTTTACTATAGTCTCCTTTGTTTTTTTTTGTTTTTTGTTTTTTTTTTTTTTCATTTATTTCTGCTCTAATTTTTATGATTTCTTTCCTTCTACTAACCCTGGGGTTCCTCATTTCTTCTTTTTCTAGTTGTTTTAAGTGTGGTTAGGTTATGTATTTTATTTTTCTCTTCTTCGCTGAGGTAAGCTTGGATTGCTATGAACCTTCCCCTTAGCACTACTTTTACTGAATCCCATAGGTTTTGGGTTCTCATGTTTTCATTTTCATTCATTTATATGGATATGTTGATTTATTTTCTGATTTCTTTCGTGATTTGTTGGCTATTCTGAAGCATGTTGTTTAGCCTCTATATGTTTGTATTTTTAATAGTTTTTTTCCCCTGTAGTGGATATCTAATCTTACTGCATTGTGATCAGAAAATATGCTTTAAATGATTTTAATTTTTTGAATTTACTAAGGCTGGATTAATGGCCCAGGATGTGATCTATCCTGAATAATATCCGGTGTGCACTTGAGAAAAAGGTGAAATTCTTTGTTTTGGAGTGAAATGTCCTATAGATATCAATTAGGTCTGATTGGTACATTGTATCATTTAGTTTGTGTTTCCTTGTCAATTTTCTGTTGAGTTGATCTATCCATAGGTGTGCATGGGGTATTAAAGTCACCCACTATTATTGTGTTACTGTTAATTTCCCCTTTCATACTTGTTATCATTTGTCTTACATATGCAGTGCTCCTAAGTTGGATGCATATATATTTATAATTGTTAAATCTTCTTCTTGGAATGAGCCTTTGATCATTATGGAGTTTCCTTCTTTGTCTCTTTTCATGGCCTTTATTTTAAAGTCTATTTTATCTGATATGAGTATGGCTACTCCTGCTCTTAGTTGGTCTCTATTTGCATGAAGTATCGTTTTCCAGCCCTTCACTTTCAGTTTGTATGTGTCTCTTGTTTGGAGGTAGGTCTGTTGTAGACAGCATATATAGGGGTCTCTTCTTTTGTATCCATTCAGTGAGACTTTGGCTTTTGGTTGGGGAATTCAACCCATTTACATTTAATGTAATTATTGATAAGTATGATCCTGTTGCCATTTAGTTGGTTGTTTTGGGTTTGAGTTAGAAACGCTTTCTGTGTTTCCTGTCTAGAGAAGATCCTTTAGCATTTGTTGAAGAGCTGGTTTGGTGGTGTTGAATTCTCTCTGCTTTTGCTTGTCTGTAAAGCTTTTTATTTCTCCTTCGTATTTCAATGAGATCCTTAATGGGTATAGTATACTGGGATGTAGATTTTTCTCTTTCATCACTTTAAGTATGTCCTGCCATTTCCTTCTAGCCTGAAGAGTTTCTATTGAAAGATCAGCTGTTATCCTTATGGGAATTCCCTTGTGTGTTATTTGTTGTTTTTGTTTTGCTGCTTTTAATATTGGATCTTTGTGTTTGATCTTCATTAATTTGATTAATATGTGTCTTGGGGTGTTTCAGCTTGGGTTTAACCTGTTTGGGACTCTTGATTTGTTGGACTTGGGTGGCCATTTCCTTCCCCATTGTATGGAAGTTTTCAACTATTATATCCTCGAGTATTTTCTCACGCACTTTCTTTTTGTCTTCTTCTTCTGGGACTCCTATGATTGAAATGTTGGGGTGTTTAACCTTGTCCCAGAGGTCTCTGAGGTTGTTCTCATTTCTTTTAATTCATTTTTCTTTGTTCCTTTCTGCTTCATTTATTTCCACCATTCTATCTTCCACCTCACTTATCTTATCTTCTGCCTTAGTTATTCTACTGTTGGTTCTCTCAGAGCAGTTTTTATCTCAGTTATTGCATTATTCATTATTGATTGACTCCTTTTCACTTCTTCTAGGTCCTTGTTAAACATTTCTTCCATCTTCTCAGTCCTTGTCTCTAGTCTATATATCTTTAACTCCACTTTGTTTTCAAGATTTTGGATCATCTTCCCTATTGTTATTCTGAATTCTTTTTCAGGTAGACTCCCTATCTCCTCCTCTTTTGTTTGGTTTGGTTACCATGTTCCTTTACCTGTTGAATATTTCTCTGCCTTGTCATTTTGTTTAGATTGCTGTGTTTGGGGTGGCCTTTCTGTATGCTGGAAGTTTGTGGTTCCTCTTTATTGTGGAGGTTGCTCCCTGTGGCTGGGGTTGGACTATTGGCTTGTCAAGGTTTCCTGGATGGGAGGCTTGCATTGGTGTTCTGGTGGGTGGAGCTGAATCTCTCCTCTCTGGAGTGCAATGAAGTGTCCAGTAGTGAGTTTTTAGGTGTCTATGGGTTTGGTGTAACCTTGGGCAGCCTGTATTTTAATGCACAGGGCTATGTTCCTACATTTCTGGAGAATTAGCACGGTATGTATTACTCTGGAACATGTTGGCTCTTGGGTGGAGCTTGATTTCAGTGTAGGTATGGAGGCTTTTGGATGAGCTTTTGTCAATTAATGTTCCCTGGAGCCAGGAGTTTTCTGGGGTTCTCAAGTTTTGGATTTAAGCTTCCTGCCACGGACTTTTAGTCTTATTCTTACAGTAGCCTCAATACTTCTCCATCCATACAGTACAGATGATAAAACATCTAGTTGATGGTGAAAAAATTCTCCATAGTGAGGGACACCCAGAGAGGTTCACAGAGTTACATGGAGAAGAGAGAAGGGAGCAGGGAGAGAGAGTTGACCAGAAGGACAAGAGAGGGACTCAAAAGGGGAACAATCAATCTAGGCAGTAATCAGTTATTTAAGTGTTCTCCACAGCCCTCAACACCCAAAGAGATTCACAGAGTTTAGTAGAGAAGAGAAGGGGGAGGGAGGAGATAGAGGTGACATGGGGGAGAAAAGGGAGAGTCAAAAGAGGAGAGAGCCATCAAGCCAGGAATCACACACCTAAGTAAAAATGGGTACTGAAGATTAGATTCTTAATGGTAGAAAATTGATAACAAATACCAAAAAGCAGAGATTAAAAATCTAGAGCAGAGGTTAGACTCCCAAAAATGCAATATTAAAAATACAAAACAAAACAAAAAATACAAAAAAAAATCAATCACAAAAATTATAAAAAAAATATATATGAAATTTGCTTTAATAATAGGGTATTTTTTTGCAAGGTAGTAGTAGGTTATAAAAAGGAAAATTAAAGGAGTAATAAAAAACTTAAAAATAAAAAATTGTTTTAAATTGAAAAATGATAATAGTAAAAATATATTTAGGAATTTCTCTGGAGCTGTAGAGGGCAGTGTGGGGTCAGTTCAGTTTCAGATAGTTCCCTGTTCCAGCTTATACTTCTCAAGATCTATACACCCCTTCCAATGCTTAGTCAATGCTAACTACAGGGTTTTAATCTATTGCACCTGTCACTTCCAAAGCGGTTCCCTCTTCTTTGTTTATTTTGGCTTCCTCTGTTGGCAAGTGTCTTCAGTGTTTAATTTCCACCCTGACACAAGAGGGCAAAGGTGGTCATTTATTTAGGCTCACTTGTTCAGTTATGCTGTGGGGAGGGAGGAACACTGCAAACAAATATCACTGGTGTGTGTAGGGAGTGCTCACAGTGTATGGACCACACTGGGTTTGCCCCAGCTCATGGCCTGTGTGCCTTCCCAGTCTACTCTGCTCAGGATCCCAGTGGTTCTGCAGGGAAACTGTCCAAAGTGGGCCCTGGATTTTGTGCACTTCCCAGGTCTAAACTGCTCAGGTTCAGGTTCTTGGGTACTCCACAAGGGCACAGACTTGGTTGGGCATGCGTTTTGTGCTGTTCCCAGGTCCGAGGAGCTCAGGAGACCAGGTGCTTGGTGAGCTCACTGTCCCACGTGTGTTGTGTGTCTTAATCACCTCCCCAGTCCCAGCCTCTTGGTTTCCCAAATGCGCTGCAAAGCACCGTCTAAAGCTGCCCTGTGTCTCCTCTGGGGAGCTAATATCTGGCTGCAACCTTCCTGGAAGATGTCAACCATCCAGGATCCCAGGAAGACTTGGTTAGCAATTGGGAGCTTGCTCACAGTTAGGTGGAGGGTGCCATCTCTGGGGAGGAGATTGCCCCTTGCCTTCTGGCTCTGGCTATTGGCTGCCTGCCTCTCTGCCTCTGGCAGGCGGATGGGCTGGTCCATTCCCGGTTAGCTCTCCTTTGGTATTCGCTCAATCTTTTGTTCTGTGAGCGGCCAGGCTGCGCCTTAGGTTAGAGCTTTTCACGGGAAAGTTCTCTCTCTCTCTCTCTCTTTTTTTTCTCTTTCTCTGGCTATCCCAAAGTTTTGGTTGGGATCACATTAGCTCCCTCATATTGTCCTCAGGGCATTCAGGCCCGGTCCTTAGCCTACACATACAACTTGCGCCTCCCTGCTCAGCCCCCGCTCACTGGTGGCGGACACAGGCATCTGGGTTACTTCTCTGCTAGGACTTGCCATTAGCCGCATATTGTGTGTGTGTGTGTGTGTTGGTGTGTGTTTCTCCTTCTAGTTATGTTGCCCTCTGAAATTACAAAACTCCTCCACAGACCCTCTGGTGAGAGGGTTTCCTGGTGTTTGGAAACTTCTCCTCCATGACTCCCTCCCTGGCATGGGTCTTCATACCTAACACTTCTGTCTCTCTTTTTGTCTCTTGTATTTTGTCCTGCATACCTAACACTTCTGTCTCTCTTTTTGTCTCTTATATTTTGTCCTGCCTCCTTTCGAAGAGAATGGGCTGCCTTTCTGGGTGCCTGGTGTCCTCTGCAAGCATTCAAAAGTTGTTTTGTGGAAGTTGCTCAGCAGTAAAATAATCTTTTGATGAATTTGTGCAGGAGAAATTGGTTCCCGGTCCCATTCCTCTGCCATCTTAGGACTGCCACACCCCCTGTGGTGAGGGATTTTGAGTACTCAGCTCAACATAATATAGTTCCCAGTGTCTGTGGCCCAGACACAAATGGTAGAAAAGAGAGAATCTGAGTTTGTCCCAGACACCAAATAAGTGGGATCTCTACCAGCAGGAACCAGTTCCTCCACACCAACTGGGCATCCAGAAGTCAATTCACTTCTGACGCTAAATCCTCAGAGGTGACCCTGAACCCACAGGGTGAGGACTCCATCTCTGAGAACTGCCCACAGATTAAGAGTTGATATCGAGCCCTGGGATCACATACACTTGTAAACAACTGGCTATAATTTCGGAGATCCTTTGACTCACCTCCCATGTTGAACATCAGAACCACTCACTGAATTCAGATAAGCCCTTTACATACTATTGCCAGTCATTATCAATGATAAAACTAGGGACAACAAAATGGAGGAGAAGCATAAGGTAAAGAAGGAGTAGGAAATGCTAAGTCTCCATGCGACCTCAGGATATGCCTCCCTTACAAACCCTTGATGTTATCACCTCCCTTGAAGCTCTCTGATTCTACTGTTGGTGGGTTTCAATTGAGGGTTGGATGGAGGCAAATTGATGGAATCTTTACCATTGTTAATGGAACTCAGTATCAGTGCTCACTCCTCTCCCCAGAGTAACTGGGGACTGATCACTTAACCCTCTAATCATCTGATGGCATGTTCCGGATCCTGGTGCACACAGACATATCTAAGGCCTCATCCTCCACTGATCTCATTACTTAGAGAACGACAATAAAATTCAAGTGTTTTAGGAGGCCTAGGGCATGAACTAGGGTAAGGATCAAATATGGATCTTTTTACTATTCTAAAGTGGTTTTTAGGGATGGGGTAGAGTCTAGCAATAGACAGTGTCAGAGATAAAGTTCATGATTCTGTAAAATGAGGTGGGAGATTTTTATTAAAAACAGAACACATAATGACAATTTTTGAGAGTCAAGAAATGTCCCTGGAGTTCAACTGCTCACTTTCCAGAAGAAATCCAGACAGGGCTAGCAGCATCCACCACACCCCTCTTCCTGCCCCTTCCAAGGACTCACCTCCTTTCCCTTCAGTCTGTAGAGGAGAGATGAGCTGGGACTTACACTGAGCCTGGTTGCTTGTTTCACCTCCAGGGATGCTGCCCAGCATGATGCCCAGGAGAATGAGCAGGGCTGCAGAGGAGCAGAGTCTACTCATGTTTGTGACTTTGAAGAAGGGCGTCTATGGAAAAACAGATGCTGAGAGATCAGTTTATGTCCCAGCAGATGGGTAAGAACAGGTGAGAAGGAGGGGAGTGAGGAAATGGAGGATTTGGGGTCAGTCATGTACAACGTGTAATCTCCCCAGCTTCCATTGTCCTGCTTCTGCCTGTGCATGCATGTCTGCTGAGTCACTCAGTCTGGTCTGACTCTGAGATTTCTATGGACTATAGCCCGCCAGGCTCCTCTGTCTTGTTTCTGTCTGGTGGGGCCAAATGCCAAGTACCCGGATTCTCAAACTTGACTCTGTCTGTGGTCTCATGAAAACACAGAATGTGATTCTACAGGTGGAATTTTGTGCAATATGATCACACAAGGAGCATCCCAGCTCCTAGAGCAGCGCATGGCATTGGATGGCCAGTCAGTGGATGAGAGCAGATCAAAAGCCAAGTAAGTAAACAATAGTGTGTTAGCTCCAGTCCTCCTTTACAGACTCATGCAGGTGTCATCACATTTGGGTGTCAATGCCCCCTCTCTTACATTAATGCTACCTACTTCAGAAGACAGGTATGACACAGGTAATCTATCAGCAACCATTGTGGCAGCATCTCTACTGGACAGACACCAGGTCTTTACCTGGCACTGGCCCAGGCAGATGTTGAGCTGGGGGAGGAGCATCTCCATCTGGGGCACAAAACCTGATATTCTGGGTAGAAACAAAGTAAAGGGAACCAGCAAAAGGGAGGAAGAGACAAACAGCGTCTCTAGAACTGACCACCCACTGCCCCTCACCTGGTTTCAACAACAGGAGAGTACCTCCCTGAGTGGATCCCAGGGACCTTGGAAATTGCTTGCAACACTACCCCACCACAACTGTGGACTCTGCACCAGTGGTTCTTAGAACAGAGGACCCAGTTGGAGTCCCAGTTCTTTCTTTTGCTAACTCTGTGATCTGGGGCCTTATTTTATAACTAAAGAAAGCGAAGCTCAGAGATGTTTAGAATTTGCCAAAGATTTCAAGGAAGGGAGTAACAGCACCAGTACCCTGTGTGTTCTCATTTATTTAAATACCCTACTTGCTGAGGTCCACAAGTCTAACTTCACCCATCTGAATTGAAACAGATACTCTCTGTTCTCCAGGTGCATCCATCCTAAATCTTTTAGAAGCAGAGCAGGGTAACGGCATCAAAATCCCTTTACTTGGGAGAGTGGGGACCTGCCATCTTAGAAAATGAATAAAGGAGAAAAGTGCCATCTCTATGCCACCATTCTCTTCCTTGAAGGATTCTAAGCATGATTAATAGAATAATGCAGGCAAAATGCTTACACAGAGCCTGGGATACTAAATGGTAATTGCCCTTCTTTAACTTAAGTAAGAACTCCCTCCCACCTGTGACTTCAGGGAATCGGATTCCTTAGAAAAGTGGACAACTGAGCCTCATGCCTATTCTCCTGAGAGTCCAGGAGGACAACCTTCCCCCAAATTTGACTGAACTTAGAAGAAAGGAATGAAAGCTCATGTGGAGATTTGTGTCTCCCAGGTTTCCGTGTAGCTTGGGGTGGCTATTAAGAGGTCAATGATGCTGTCATGTGTTTGCTTCCTATACTGGTAGGGTATTCTCTGGACAATGAACCGGGAGGTGCCCACTGTCTGGAGAACAGTGAGAAGGACCAATATTCCCATGGACCCTCTTGATTAAGGTTTGCAGTTCCAAGCAAAAGACACCACTCCAGTCAGTTTAATTTAGCATATGCATTTATTGAAATGCATTATTGAATTATTTATTAAAAATGCATAATTATTGAAATATAGCCCCAGTGTTTGAAGCTACAGAAAGGAAAATTGCAACATCATTGTAGGATCAGGAAGTTTCAATATTGCAAACCCATCTCCCATTACTGATTCTGAGAACTGGTTGTGAGAAATTCCACCTTGGACACCCACAAAGAGAGCAGTGATGGTAGGGAGGGGGATGAAGCTGAAGATGCAGTGAGGATATGGGTGAAGACAAAAATCCTTCATCAAACTGCAGGCTCTATAGTTACTCTGGTCATGAGGAATGTGCTTCTACATTCCTTCCTTTCTTCCTCAAATAATTAGGAACTGTTGCCTTGGTGCCAGGAGCTGAGTTACATGCTAGGAATAAAGGGAAGACATTCTCATGGTGCTGAGAGCCATCTGGGCGAGACAGAATTAGACATATTGACCAATAGAAGAAAGGAATTAGACAGGTTCTGCTGAAGAGGGGAGGGGAGAGAAGGATTGCAAGAGACTGAACAGTTTCAGAAGCAGCCATGGCCCAGCCCTGCAAAGGTCCTCCCCAGATGTCACATTTTCTGGGAAACACTCTTCACATGTCCTCTGCAAAAAGAAAGGAACTTGTTGAGTGCCATCATTTTAGCCCCAGACATGAACACCTATCATCTTGACAGAGCCTATAGTTTCCAGAAAATATGAAACTATAGTCCCCATGATCCAAATGGCCAACAAGAGGGAAGTGAGTTTTCCATGCCAAGGTGGGGCACTCAGGAGCACATCAGACCTGCCCTGGAGGGTGGTTGATTCAGTATTCCTATCTAAGATGGAAGAGCATGTGATTAGGCTTATATTGTCATAAAAGGCATCTCGGTTTGACCTTCTGCCAAGCTGACCCCTGGAGAACTTGCTCAGTGTGTGGTTTCACAGGACTCTGCCACCTCTTCTCCTGGGAAGCATTAAGGAGGAAGACACTGTGCAGGTGTGACTGGTGTGTGGTCCCCTGAGCTCCACCTCGTTCCCCAGTCCTTCCCCTCCCCTGTGCCCTGCCCCTGTCTTACCACATGGTCACAGTCACTGGACAGCAGGTCACTATGCAGTCCGATAACGTCTGGAAGTTGTTCTTGTTCCCTTCACAGCCGCCATATACAAATGGCTCGCAGTACCCGGTCTTGGAATTGTAGAAGTACCTGGTCATCTGGTCCTTGCAGGGACCCTTTAATTCAGGCTCCATGCAGAATTCAGGCTTAGAAGCTGCTGGGAAAGGAGGGGCAATGGCTCAGTTATGAGGACAGTCATCACAGCTCATACAAGGACAACAGCTAGAACTGTCAGTTTCTTTGGGATAGAGAATGCTAGGCTTGTGGAGGATGGTCAGATGGAAAAGACCATTTGAAAACCTTCTTT
This sequence comes from Bubalus kerabau, assembly GCF_029407905.1. NCBI lineage: Eukaryota > Metazoa > Chordata > Mammalia > Artiodactyla > Bovidae > Bubalus > Bubalus kerabau. Next base: position 74,787,980 of record NC_073636.1, read on the forward strand.
CTAGGAAAGAATTAGGAATGCTGCTAGGGGTGACATGATATATTAATCATGTACACTTCTATATCTCCTCATGAAGTATTTTAACAAAAATTGGCATAATGCCTTTGCTTAGCCTCAAAAACTTCTAGGGGACTTCCCTGGTGGGCCATTGGTTAAGAATCCACCTTTGAGTACAGGAGCCTGGGGTTCAATCCCTTTGTAAGAAAACTAAAGTCCCACATCCTGAGGGACATCTAAGTCAGCAGGCCACAGCTACTGAGCCTGTGGCCTGCAACTAACACCAAAAGCACCAAATAAATGCTCAAAAAAGAAAGAAAGAAAGAAAACAAAAACCAGAAATACACAACTCTATAGCAATGAAAACAGGTCAGAGGTGAAAATCATTCCCTATATGTCAATAATTACTGGGTCTGGGTACCTGGGTTTTATAATACTGTTCTCTGCACCTTTGTACACAGCAAAAACTTTCCACTGTGAATAAAAAATGTGAAGGAATCATGCTATAGTGAAAAAGGGCATGAAGAAAACATACCAGTGTGTTTACTTCTGATCCCTCAGGAGGACTGAATAAATCGAATGTTGAACTATCAATATGTTGATAGTGTGATTATAAGAAGAAATATATGTGATTTTTTAAAAATTCTTTTTCTGACACTGAGTTCCTAAACATCTTGGTATTTCTAAAGTGATGAGAACAATAAAAGTGTCTTCTGGTATGTGAAGACAGTGATTTTGGAAAAACCGTTGTAAACCATAATAGGCTCTTATTGCACAGGAAAGCACTATCTACAGGGCACTTTCATTCCCACCTTCCACCGTGGTCTTCTATCTACCATCCCTTTGCCTTCCCTCAACCTTTGGGAGGATAATGGAGCTGTCTGTTGAACAACCTCCAAATGCTAATGATTTAATGCATCATGACTAGGTAATTAAGCCTCCATAGAAACTTCAACAGAGCAAGACATTCATGTTATTAAAGAGACCTAGGATCCACACAGGGAACAACATAGATCACACTCCATGTGGACCACTGCAGCAGCCTGCTCACTGGCACTGGGCCTCTGTCTCTGCTCTTTCCCCTCTAGAGGATACTCTGTGCACTCAGGGATCCTGCTGTTGAGCCCAAACCCATTGTTCCCAAGACCACCTTCCTCAGTGACTCCCCTTTTCTCTGAGAATCAAATTCTGATTCTTATAAAGGCCCACAAAGGCTCCTCACGACCTGCCCCCATGACATCTCTGCCTCATCCCCTTCCACTCCCCTTCCCTCCACCCACTCAGCTCCAGCCTGTTGGGTCCCAGCTGCTGCTCAAACAGACCAGACACGTTACTTCTGCAGCCTCTACTCAATGCCTCCTTATCACAGAAGGTTTCTCTGAAACTGGAGAAAAAGCACAGTATCCTTTCTACACACCAATCTCTACTTTCTAAAAACGTATAACCTACCATAGGATTTCTCCTCTTTGCTATTGTTTGTATCCCTACTACAAGGCAAGCTATATTGCTATATTTTTTCACGGCTTTTGCTCCACCTCAAGAACAATGCACTGTAGCAACATAATAACTCCCATTGTCATTCTCTCCACAAGGGCACAGTCATAAAATAGAGTGGATATAATTGATTTCCTTTTAGTAAGAAATCACCTTGATGATGGGGCACATCTACATAATGGTCAATCTCCCTTTAACGTTCAGTCTCCTTCCAGGATAGTAAAATAGTCTGTATGGGTTATCATTAACCTCAAAACATCTCTTAAACCAAATATTTATAGATTTTTGTGGAGGTTAATAAATAGCCATATTGACTCAGTTAGTGGTCATTGCTGATTGATCTCAATCTCAGAGTCTTCCCTCCTCCCCAGAGGTGCTGGCAAGAAAGTGGTGAAATTTCCAACCTCTAAATGGGTGTTTGAGTGTTTTGGAGGACCAGCCCAGACCTGAAGATTTCCTAGGTGCTTTCCCTGAGTGGTCTCGTGACTTAACAAAGAAAGGAAATTCTAAGAGTTTTAGGAGGCCTGGGCAATGAAGAAAGACAAGGATCAAATATGGATCAAATATATGAATAATAAAATAATAGTCAAAAGAGGACAAGTGAAAGGGCCTGGAGACTTTGCTCGTATTGTCTTAACCTAGATCCCATGAGACAAAGACTGTGTTTCTTGTGTTCCTGCAGTTTCCCAGCTCAGTGATCCTATGTCTTTCTGCTTATTTTAATATTAAAGTAATAATCATTACTTGACATAATAATATTTTTTCTTGACCAAAGGAGGTCAAGGATCATGTTCTTCAGATGAACACACTGGTGGAAATGGACAAAATTGGTCATGAAATATGAATAGGTTATAGATAGTCATGACTGATAATCTGTTAAAGAATGCTTGTATATTTTTCCACTAGTCAGTTGAGGAAATTGCAGATGACTTGCCCCAGAACACAGAGCACAGGGGTGGTAAAGTCAGGACAAGATACTATCATGTTATAGCCCATCTGATACAATACCCGATTCTACCAGGAATTCCAAAAATTATGTTTACTTATAAGAGTTTCTGGATGCAGCATCCTACTTTCATTCCTTCCTTGTCCGCAAACCTCACCTAAGCTCCCAAATCACAGCAGAGAGTGAGTTTGGGTTTCCCTTGACACCAAATATGTGGTATCTACACTAACATGAACCAATTCCCCAAACGACTCCTGGGTGTCCCCCAGTCACTTAACATGTGATATGAAATCCATGCAGTTAGTACAGATCCTGCCCATTGAGGGATCACAACTGTCCTCACTTTAGTACAAACGGTGTGGTCCAAAGTTACTTATGCTTGTGACCAAATGGCTAAAATTTGGAGGTTCCATGACCACATCTCCATGTTCAATAACGGAATGGAACTGATGACCAGACTAAGAAAAAACCTTACTGACTGTTCTCAGATTAAGTAAGAAGTTAAGTGTTAGTCGCTCAGTCGTGCCCAACTTTTTGCGACCCCATGGACTGCAGCCCACCAGGCTCCTGTGTCCATGAGATTTTCCAGGCTAGGATATTGGAGTAGGTTGCCATTTGCTTCTCCAGGGAATCTTCCCAATCCAGGGATCAAAACTGAGTCTCCTGTACTGCAGGCAGAGTCTTTACTGACTGAGCTAGAGGGAAGCCCGTTCTCAGATTAATAGAAATGAAAATTCAGAAAGAGTGAAATGGAGGAGGTGTGTAGGATGAAGGGAGACTGTAGGTTGGAGAGCCTTCATGCCCTAGTGAGCACAGCACTCTCACGTCATATATTTGTATTCACCACCCAAAAACTCTCTGAATCCCAATATTTATGCAGGTTTGAGGTTTCAAAGTGAAGAGGATCTAAAGAGCCTCTTGATGAAAGTGAAAGAGGAGAGTGAAAAAGTAAGCTCCAGTAGATGGTTATGGACAGGAAGGCCTGCTGTGCTGCAGTCCATTGGGTCGCAAAGAGTCAGACATGACTGAGCAACTGAACTGAACTGACTAAAATGAGGTCTCAAGAAACAGGCTTATTGATTGAATCCTTGGCCATTGGTGATTAATCTCAATCTTAGTGACCTTCCCTCTCCCCAGAGGTGACGAAAATACAAAACCTTTCTTACCATGTTTGAGTGTTTGTGTTAGGAACTCCTCGACTGTATGGTTCTCAAGTTGTGTTCCAGAAATCATCACCTGACCTATGAAAGAGAGTAAATTTCAAGAGTTTCAAGAGGCCTGGTCCATGAAACAGGGAAAGGATCAAAAATGGACAAGAAAATGACAGTCAAAAAGGACAAGGGAAGGAGCCTGGAGACTTTAGTAAAATTGTCTCAGGCTTGGTCCCACAGCCTACCACACAAGGGCTGTGTTTCTTGCTTTCCCTGCAGTTGCTCTCCTCAGTGGCTCCACATCTTTCAATTAGTTTTCATAATAGAGAAATAATCATTATTTGATAAAGAAATAGATTTAATTGTCCAAAACAAGTAGGTAGAGAAAGTGTTTTCAGATTAACACATCATGGTGGAAAATGGACAAATCTGGTTATGAAGTCGGAAGAAAACTGTTTATATTCATGACTCATCATCAGTTCAAAGACCTCATGTAAGAAATTTCCCCTATTCAGATGAGGAAACTACAGATGACTTGCCCTGTGACACAAGTGTGTGGGTGGTGGGATCAGGACAAGATTCTGTCATATCACAACCCATTGATATACAATTGATTCTGCTGCTGCTGCTGCAGCTAAGTCGCTTCAGTCGTGTCTGACTCTGTGCGACCCCATAGACGGCGGCTCACCAGGCTCCCCCGTCCCTGGGATTCTCCAGGCAAGAACACTGGAGTGGGTTGCCATTTGCTTCTCCAATGCATGAAAGGGAAAAGTGAAAGTGAAGTCGCTCAGTCGTGTCCGACTCTTCGCGACCCCATGGACTGCAGTCTACCAGGCTCCTCCGTCCATGAGGTTTTCCAGGCAAGAGTACTGGAGTGGGGTGCCATTGCCTTCTCCAGTTGATTCTGCTAGGAGCTTGAAAATATAGATAACTGGTAAGAGTTTCTGGATGCAGTGTCCTACTCCCACTACTCACCTCCCCAAGCCTCATGTGAGCCCTCAAATCACAAGGCAGGGTGAGTCTGGGGTTTTTTCTGACTGCAAAGATATGGTTTCTGCACCAACCCCATCTAATTCCCAATACCTAGTGGGTGCCCCACTGTCAATTGACTTCTGAGACCATATCTGTGGAGTTAGTGCCCATGCCACAGGTTGAGGTACCAAGACTCTCCTGACATCAGATGCCAGCCATGTGGTTCGAGACACTCTTACTTCTGACCAAGTAACTGAAAGTGGGAATTTCCATGGCCCCACCTCCATGCTCAATATCACATCGAACTGGCGACTGAACTCAGGAAAACCTATACTTACTGTCCTCACAATAATATACAGGAGAAAACTCAGAAACAGTGAAATGGAAGAGCCATGGAGGGCAAAGAAAGAGTGGAGATGTGGGGAGCGTTCATGCCCCAGAGACCACAGCACCCTCACATCACAATCATTGGTTCCCACCCATAAGCTTGCTAAATGCCAGAATTTATGGAGTTTTATTTTTACTTTTTAACTTTTATGGAGGTTTCCATCAACTGGGGTATTGATTGAATCTTTGGGCATCGATGACTGATCTCAACCCCAGTGCCCTCCCTTCTCCCTACAGGTGAAGGAGTTGCAAACCTTGAATTCCATTACTGATTATGTCAGCCAATCCTTTTAGTCCATGAAATATCTTGGTACCTATGAAAGACAAACATTCCACAATTTTCAGGACTCTTGGACCATGAACCAGGAAAAGGATCAAATAAGGATAATAAAATGATAGTCAAACATGGACAAGGGAAAAGGCCTGGAAAATCTAATCATTTTTCCCAGGTCATTCTGATTAATTTTTATAAGAGAAAAAAAATCATTACTTGGCACATACTTATTCTTTCTGGCCCCAAGAAAGTAGGTACAGAAATTATTTCAAATGAACATACCCACAGACAAATAGCCAAAATTGGCCATGAATGTAAATAAATTCTTTATATTTATGACCAGTAATATATTCAAAGAATCCCTGTAGCAGGTATCTGCTGTTTAGATGAGGAAGTTCTAGACGACCTGCCCCAGGACACACAGCATGTGTGTGGCAGGTCAGGACTAGATATGGTCACGTCACAACCCATTTGATATACTATCCTATTCTGCCAGGAACTCTGAAAATACTAACTGCAGAGAGCTTCTGGATGCAATGTCCCACTTGCATTACTCCCCTGTCCCAGGACTCACGTGAGCTCCCAAAGCACACAGAGTGTGAGTTTGGGTTTCCCTGAACCAAATACATGGTGTCTCTAGCAACAATATCGAATTCCCCAAACATCCACTGGGTGTCCGCAAGTCAATTTTATTCTGATACAAAATCCGGGGAGTTAGTACAGATTCTGCATGTTGAGGGCTCAAAACTGTCCTCAATTCAGATGACAGTGAAGTAGTTGTGATTTGACAAAGTAGCTAAAACTTGTAAGTACCATTACCCCACTCCATGTTCAATAACACAATAAATCTGACGACCAAACTCAGGAAGACCACTCACGTACGGATCTCACGTTATTATTAAGGATAAATCTAGGCACAGCAAAAATGAGTGAGACATGCAGGGCAAAGTGGAAGTGGAGGTGCAAGGAGCCTTCGTGTCCTAGAAAACACTGGACCCTCATATCACTGCTGTGTGATACCACGCCAAAAGCTCCCTGAAAGCCCATATTTATGAATTTCATTGAGGTTTCACTAAACAGGCTTATTGATTGAATCATTGGCCAGTGGAGATTTTTCTCAATCCCAGTGCCCTCCCCTCTCCCCAGAGGTGGAAAAAGTTCAGACCTTTAACGACACCGTCGATGACATGGGTGATCACGTCTATTATTGAACGCTTCTCAGGTCCCCTTCTATGGCTTGTCTCCAGACCTATGAAAGACAGTAGATTTCAGGAGTTTTAGGAGGCCTGGACCATCCACCAGACAAGGATCAAATATGCATAATAAAGTAACAGTGAACAGTGGACAAGGAAGGGGACAATATGGGTAATAAAATAATAGTCAAAAGAGGACAAAGGAAAAGGCCTGGAGACTTTACCTTGGTCCCAGGGGCAAACCCACACTAGGCTGTGTGTGTTTCTTGTTTTCTCTGCAATGGATTTTCTCACTTATCCAGGTTTTTCTGTTTATATTCATAATAGAGGAATAATTGCTCTTTGACACCTAAATATACTTTCTCGCCCAGAGCAAGTAGGTAGAAAAATCATTTTCAGACGGACACATCTTGGTGGAAAATGCACAAAATTCACCATAAAATGTGATTCAACTCTTTATATTCATGACTGGTTTCTGTTCAAAAACCCATGTAACATGTATCCCCTGTTCCAATGAGAAAATTGCAGATGACTTGTCCTAGGACATGTAGGTATCTGGGTCAGGTTAAGACACTGTCACACTACGACCCATTTGATACACTACCTGATTCTGCTAGGAACTCTGAAAACACAGATAACTGAAAATAGTTTCTGCGTGCAGGGTCCTACTTTCATGAATCCCCCCTTTTGGAGCATCACCTGAGTCCCCAAATCATAGGGGAGAGTGAGTCTGGGTTTCACTGTGACAACAAATATGTGGTACTTTAAGAGCAATCGAGTCTTCAAACACCCATTGGGTGTCTAGCAAATCAATTTACTTCTGATTTGAAATCTGTGGAGTTAGTGCAGATTCTGCAGGTTGAAGACTCAAGACCATCCTCAATTCAGCTGCCAGCTGTAAGGTCCCGAGTCGCTCATGCTTGTGATCAAATGGCAAAAATTGGGATGTCCATGACCCCACCTTCAAAATCAACAGCTCAATAGAATCTGTGGCTGAACATAGGAAAAACACTTGCTTACACTTCCCAGATAACTATACAAAATGTAACTCAAGGCAGTAAAATGGAAGAGATGTGTATGCAAAGAGAGGGGGAGCTGTGCCCAGCCTCTGTGCCCTAGTGAGCACAGCACCCTCACAAAAGCTGCCTGTATTCAAAAATGCACAAGCTCTCTGAGCCGTTTTTATGTATATCTTCCTAGGGTTCACTAAACAAGCATATTGGTTGGATCATCAGCCACTGGCGATTGATCTCATTCTCAGGTCCTTCCCCTCTCCACAGAGGTGCTGAAAACTGGAACTGTGAAATGGATGTTTGAAGTTTCTTGGAGACCATCCCCATCCTGAAGGTACCTTGAGTCTCCTCTTGTTACTCATCTTATAACCTATAAAGTCAGTAAATTCCAAGTTTTAGGAGGCCTGGGCTATTAACCAAAACAAGGATCAAATATACAGCTTTTTGTTACTACACTACAGCAAGGTTCATAGACAAGCCAGGAACCAGGTATAGAGACTCAGAAATGGGCCCTGACCTGGTAGAGTTAGGTGGGATAGATATATATTTAATATAAAATTTTAAAGATATCCTCATGAGAGTCATGATGTCAGCTGAGTTAAAAGTTTCCAACTTAAGACTTCCCTGGTGGTCCAGTAGATAAGAATCCACACGCAAGTGTGGGGCACATGAACTGTATCCCTGGTTGGGAGGATCCACATGCCTTGGGGTAACTAAGCAGGTGATCTGCAACTACTGAAACCAGATGCCTAGAGTCCCTTCTCTGCAACAAGAGAAGCCACCCCAACATGAAGCCCACATATCACAACCAGAGAGTAGCCCTGGTAACTAGGGAATATCCTGGCATAGTCAGGAAGACCAATTATGCCAAAACTGAACAAACAAACATCCTGCCCAAAGTGACAGGAGAAATTCAGAGAAGACTGGTAGCAGTGTGATCACAACTGGCCCCTAGCCCTTCCATGGACTTCCATCATTTCCCTCCAGTCTGTACAGGAGAGGTGAGCCTGGACCTACCTTGGTCCTGGGTATGGTGTTCATACACCGGGGTGCTGTCCACCAGGATAACCAGGAGGAAGAGAAGGGCTGCGGAGAAGCAGAGCCGGCTCATCTTGGTGGTGGCCTTGCAGGAGGGCTCCTGATGATGCTGGGGATGGACAGACTGAGCTTTTAATATCCTGGTTGAGGGGTGGGATCAGAGGATGAGGAAGGGAGTGAGTCACGGGAGGAGCTGGGTCAGTCCTGTTTATTGCGAAATCTCCCTCCTAACCATGCCTTCTGTCTGCAGGGGCCAAGTCTGAGAACTAGTCTGCGAACAGTAGTCATCAGGCTTGATTATGCCTGTGGGTCTAATGTAAGCACAGATTGTGATCAGACAGATGGAGTTTTCCAATATGGACTTTCAGAGAGCACCTGAGCACCTAAAGCAGCGCGTGGCACATGATGGATGTCCAGTGAGGTGATGAGACAGATCAAAGGACATATCGGTGAATAGCAGTGTGTTAGCCCAGGTCCTCCTTTTCAGCCTTGTGCTACTTTCATCACATCTGGGCCTCAATGCCCTGACCCGCCTCACCTGCTGCAGATGACAGGGGTGACACAGGACAGCTTCCTGCAACCACTGCCACAGCTTCTCCACTGGATGGACGCTTGCTCTTTTTCAGGCATTGGTCCAGGCAGGAACTGAGCTGGAGAAGGTTAGGCCATCCTGGAGTATAGCTCTCTTTGTACATTGAAAAATGAGTAAGGGGAGGGGGCCGAAGGGAAGCAGGGAAGTGAATAAGGCTCCACCGCATGACCACTTGCTGTCCCTCACCTGGTGTTGCAAACAGAAGTGCTGCCTGCATGAGTGGACTTCAGGCGACCTTGGAAGACTGCCTGTAGCCACATTCATCCTCCTGCTCTCCCTCACTGGTGATGGGCCATAGGACCTCAATTAGTGTACCAGCTCTGTGTAATCCTAACTTTGTGCCTGAGGATTTAAATCTCCCAGAACCTCATGTCTTCCAGTGTCATGTGAGATCCATGCTTCCCACATCATGTGGCTGCCATGGGAGCTATGGAGGCAACTGGCATGTATATCTTCTCTGGAGAAGTCAAAGTCCTTTGTAGTAGTAATAATAGCAGTAATGAGTAATTACATGAGGGAAAACTTAAATTCATCATTGTGGCAGGCATTATCCTAAGCACCTAACACATAAAACTCATCAAATCCTCAAAAATTTTTAAAGAAAGGGGAGAAACTGTTGATATTTCCTCATGCGACTGAAGAGGTACCTGAGATAACTGGAAATAAAGTAATTTACTTAGATCATAGGTTGTAGAGAGGGGATTGGGACCCAGGGATCTGACTTGAGAGTCTGTGCACATGCACTCTGCTGCACTGGAAGCTGTAAACCAGGGTGCACACATTGGGGTTGACACACCCACAGTCCCTTCGCTCATCCTTGTGTGTTTCCTTGTAGTTAAAACCACATAGCACAATTTAGAAGGGCAGTACGTCTTAATATCAAGTTACCCCAGGACAGAAGGACATCAGTAGCCAGTTACAAACAAAATAGCCAGTGTGAGGGGAGGATCTGCTCTCTCCTGAGATATTTCACATGAATGATTTCATTTATCCTCAGATGAACCAAAAACATCTGGATCCTCACCAGGATTGTGTCAAGGAGAAAGCCATGGCTCAAGAGGTGAAGCCACTTGCTCAGGACACACAATCTGCAGATCATAGAATGATTAATAGACTTTATTTCAAGAGGCCCTCTGGCCCTTCCCCTCTTCCTGCCTCAATCTGTCCACCTGAGACCAGGGGGCAGCAGAGACTCCCTCTAAGGGCACAAACTCCTCTTATCTCCCCCCTCTTCTCTCATCTGTCTATCTTTCTCAAAAAGTGTCCTCCTGTCCTGTCCTGTCCTCACTTTGGCCCACGTGACAGCACACCCCTCCAGTCTTCTGGAACATAACCTTCCTGATGGGCTGATCCTCTCCACATCCCTCTCTCCCTGTGTCATGTATAACTGAGATCTCTGATTAGGAATCTTCCCCGTTCCTGGGGCATCTTTAGAGAAATCACAAGACAGGAGAATTACAGGGTATATATCTGGATAAACCAGAGAACCCCGAACTCTGATATCAGGTCATATCTCTGCTCAGTCATATCATTTCACTAATTACCTCTAAAAAATGAGAAATTTGAATTCCCTGCTATCTAATGCTACATCCTGAAAGGATGGAATGTATCCTGGGCATGCAGAAGATGTTTAGATTTTTCTGAGGCTTTGTCCAGTGAGCATCATTTATATTCAAAACGTGTGGTCAATTTCAGGCTAATGGATAAAACAGCCCCTGGCTTTTTGGAAATAAGTAGTTTACTTTTTAAAATGGTGTTGTGAATACTATTTTTATTAGAATATTTTCAGGCTTAAAAGGGAAAACACAAAGCAGAGATTGCAAATGCGGCTAGCATCTAAGTATTATTCGCCCACACAGTACCATTTACAATTTTGAAACATTTCCAGGATTTAGCAGTGGGAGATTTTATTTTAAAAAAATGAACGTCTCACCTTGTTGGAAAAAGTAAGTGATCTGACAACACAGTCCTGCCATTTAACAAGAAGCCTCTTCTGTCCATGGGATTCTCTAGGCAAAAATACTGCAGTGGACACACATTCCCTTCTCCAGGTGATCTTCCCAATGCTGGGATCAAACTCGGGTCATCTGAATTGCAGGCAGATTCTTTACCATGTGAGCCACCAGGGAGTAGTGGGTCTGAACTCTGAGTGAGCTTCAGAATCCATTAAACATTAGTTGAAACACAGATCTGAGCCCTCCACTGTCTGATGTTTGATTTGGTAAGACATGGTTGGGACCTGAGTATCTGCATCTACCAGGTTTCCAGGACTGAGGGTGCTGCTCAAGGGACCATGTTCTTTAGGCCATCAACTAAGCTAAGGAGAGCTGCTCTCTTCTCAGGAGGGGAGTGTTCTCTGCAGTTTCCATAATCCCTGCCGTTCCTTATTGTCCCTCCAGCCTCCACCCCCACTCTAAATATGTCCAGTGATATTACTCACTTGGTCCAGGGGCATTTAACATTGTGACCTATGGGACAGGCTCACAGTAAGTGTTTAGGAAAAGGTGTTGGTTTATTTTTAGCCCCTAAGTCATGTACTTGATCACATTGTGTCTGGGACAGACCTCCCTGATCTTGACACTGTTATTCTTTGCTTTGCAGCTGCCAAATACAAATGTCTTCAAGAACGCAGACCCAGCCTTGTAAAAGGATTTGATTATTTTGTCCTTGCAGGGACCTGTGTATGGAGATAGCAGGCAGAAGTCAGGTCACAGGGCTGCAGAGATGGGAGGATCTTGGTCAAATAGGAAGGTGATCCTCACTGTTTGGTCTACCAGGTGAACAACGGAAACCACCAGTTTGTTTGCAATAGAGATGGTAGGGGTGCAGGGGGGTGAATGTGAAAAGGCCCTTTGATATCCTTCTGTCCAGGGCATTATTACCAATGTCATTAGGTGTCACACTGACAGGATAATACTGTAAGTAATTATGTATTGTTACTGAGTATCTATAGATTTATTGACATTATGCCACTGATTAACTCCAAAAGACAAAACCAATACAATATTGTAAAGTTTAAAAAAAAAAAGAACAAAAAGGGAGGATACTTATTATGAATATTCTCCATATGTTGAGAATGATCAGAGCTGGACAATGGCCTGTGAGTTTATAATATTATTTTCTGGACATATGTGTGGTGGAAACATTTCACCATTGGAAAAGAAAGTGTGACATTGAATAACCAAGAGTAGAGCACATGGAACACTGCTCAGTGTTATGAGGCAGCCTGGATAGGAGCAGAGTTTGGGGGAGAATGAATACATTTATATATGTGGCTGAGTTGCTTAGCTGACCACCCAAAACTATCACAATATTGTTAATCAACTATGTTGTTAGTCACTCAGTCATGTCCGACTCCTTGCGACCCCATGTACTGCAGCCCACCATGTTCATGGAATTCTCCAGGCAAGAATACTAGAGTGGGTTGCCATTTCCTTCTCCAAGTCATGACTGCTAATCCTTTCAAAAAACTCATGTAACCTGGCCACTTGTTCATGTAGGGCACTGCAAATGACTTGCCCCAGGACACAAAACCTTTGAGTGTTAGGATCAGGACAAGTCACAACCCATTTAATCAAGCAACTTTTTCTCCAGGAATTCTGAAAATGCAGAAACTGGGAAGGGGTTCTGAGTGCTCTGTTCAACATAATATCTTCCCCTGTGGCTGAGCCTCACCCCAGACACAAATGGTAGAAAAGAGTGAGTCTGCATTTTATCCCTGACACCAAACATGTGGATCTCTGCCAGTAGCACCAGTTCCCCACACCCACTGGGCATCCAAGGGTCAATTGACTTGTGACACTAAATCCACAGAGGTGGCCCAGACATCACAAGATGAGGGCTCCATCCCTGAGGATGGCCCACACTCTCAAGTGTTGATCACAGTTTCTACTGTCACGTACATGTGTGACCAACTGGCTATAAATTCACAGGTTCCATGACCCACCTCCCATATTCGATAACTTATTAGAAATATTCAGAGAACTCAGGAAAGCCATTTACTTACTGTCCCCAGGTATTATAAAACATTAAAACTCAAGAACAGCCTAATGGAGGAGAAGTGTCAGGTAAATGGGGAATTGGGGGTGCCAAGCCTCCAAGACCTCTCAGGACTCTCCCCCTTCTCAATCCCTTCATGTTATCACCTTCCCTGAGGCTCTCTGAACCCAGCATTCATGGGTTTTAATTGAGGGTGGAAGCAGGCAAGTTGATAGAATCATTGGCCACTTGTGATAAAACTCAGTATCAGTACTCTGTATGGTCCTCAGAGGGACTGAGGGGTGATAGTTTTAACCCTATAATCAGCTGATGGAAAATTCTGGAGTCCAGTCCCATCCAGACTCTATCTCAGGTCCCATCCTTCACTCATCTCATGATTTATAAAAATACATAAAGTTCCAAGACTTTCAGGTTGCCTGGAGCATGAACAGAGACAGGGATAAAACATGGATCTTCTTATGACACTACAGTAGGATCAGGGGCAAGGCAGTGACCAGGAATATTGTCTCAGTTATGAGGTCCCTAATCTGGTAGAGTCAGGTCAGGCACTGATTTTTCATAACTAAACATATAACATGACCTTCTGAGAGTCAAGAAACGTCCCTGGAGTGAAAACTGCTCAATTTACCAGAAGAAATCCAGAGAGGGTTTGCTTCAGCTACTTGCAACCCCCTACTCTCTCCCTCCAACCCTGGTCTGGTCACCTGTGGTTTTGGGATCAAAGGACCTCAGTTTGTGTCCCAGTTCTGTCTTTTCCTAACTGTGTGATCTGTGGTCTGAAATTTCCCTCGTCTTCATTTGTTACATGAGATCATGCTGCTGACATCCTGGGGCCGTTTTGAAAGCAGTGTCTATGGCCTCCATAGACATATGTTCTTTTCCTGGCAAAGCCAAAGTCCTTTGAAATGATAATAATAATGGGTAATGATGATAGTTAACACTTAACTCTTTTGACCAGAGAGTCAAATAATGGCATGGTGGGGTGGAGAAAGGCCTGGACCTAGGTGAGGTCACTACTGAAGTAAGAGGGCTTTCACTTACCTCTGAGAAAGAAGGAGACATATTTGAGGAGAGACTGTGACTTCACTCTGGCACTCGAGGAATTTCCTGATGCTGAACTTCTTTAATAGAAGTGAAACTACAGTATCCAGTCCTATTTATTCCTTGTATTTACTGCACATTTAAGGAACATTTAAAGAACAGTCAGGAGCCAAGGAAACTAAAACTCTATGTGCTTCTCGACAATTTGCCTTGTTCCGTGGTGTTCAAAGCATGTTGGGGTTCTCAAAAGGAAACAAAGCTGGGGATTTCTTAATGCAAACACCATCATCCTCTTTTATAAAGAACAAATATGTGTTTCTGAGAGTGGAAATGTGTTGCCCAACTCTACACGGCAGCATAGTGAGTTACTTAAGACAATCTCTTTTCATAAATACCAAGTCATTATCCCATTGTTGTTGTTCAGTCCCTATGTCCTGTCTGACTCTTTTGTGACCCCATGGACTGTAGCCGTTCAGGCTCCTCTGCCCATACTGGAGTGGATTAGGATTTCCATCTCCAGGGGATCTTCCCAAACTAAGTATCTACCCTGTTCTCCTCCACTGGCAGAAAAACTCTTACCACTGAGCTACTAGGGATGCCATCAGGAAAAGTTTGTTGTTGTTCAGTCGATAAGTCATGTCCAACTCTTTGGGACCCCACAGATTGCAGATGCCAGTCTTCCTTGTCCTTCACTATCTCTCAAAATCTGCTCAAACTCATGTTCATTTAGTCAATGATGCCATCCACCCATCTCATCCTCTGTCATCCCCATCTCCTCCTGCTCTCAATCTTTCCCAGCATTAGTGTCTTTTCCAATGAGTCAGCTCTTCTTATCAGGTGATCAAAGTATTTGAGTTTCAGATTCAGCCTCGGTCCTTCCAATGAATATTTACTGTTGATTTTCTTTAGGATTGACTGATTTGATGTCCTTGTCAACCACAGAACTCTTAAGTGTCTTCTCCAGCACAGCAGTTTGAAAACATCTATTTTGGGGGCCTCTGCCTTCTTTATGGTCCAACTCTCACATGCCTACATGACTACTGCTTAAAACCATAACTTTGACTATATGGACATATTTTTAATGATAGTTTGTTTACAATATTTTCCCTACACCAAGAAAGACACCTTCTGGGACAAAAAACATAAGTACTTATTAATATTTTTCATTAAATGAATCTCCCATTTCATACTCATGCCAAATGCACAGTTTTTGAAGAGACTGGAGATGATAATAAAATTCCTAATAATCTATTTGATAATGAGGCCTGTCAATATAATTTTGAGTCTCCCCTAACACCCTGTATCCTGATTGGATAATGAAATAATACTCGAAAAGGACAGCAAAGTGAATCACCTTCACTTGACTAATATTGTACCATCTGGATAGAACAGCCTGCTGTCTTGAACAAACTTCCAGAAGTACTGCATTTCCTTTTCTTCCTACAGTTGCCTCTGGAGGGAAGATCAGCTGACTCTCAACATTCTGATTAATTTCATAACAGAGGAATGATTATATTTGACAGATAAATTTTTTAGAGGGGTGGTGAGGAAACGTAAGCAAAGGAGTCTTTTCGACTAAACCAAATTGGTAGAAAATGGACACCTTTGACAACAGATGTGTAAAATGTTATACTAAGGACTGATAAACTTTCAAAAAACTGATGTAACCTGGTCTCTGAGCTCACGTAAGGAAAGTGCAGATGACTTGCCCTAGGACACACAGCATGTGGGTTGTGGGATCAGGACAAGACGCCATGCTGTCACACCCCCATTTAATCAAGTACCTGATTCTGCCAGATATTCTGAAAATGCAGAGAACAGGAATGGGGTTCTGAGTGCTTGGCCCCATGTAGTAGAGTTCCAGGGCCCTGACCCTCACCCAGAGACAAATGGTAGACAGAGTGAGTCTGGGTTTTTTCCCTGACTCTAAATATGTGAGGTCTCTACCAACAACAACCAGTTCCCCAACACCCACTGAAATCTCAAGAGTCAATTGACTCTGACTCTAAATCCATAGAGGTGACCCAGACGACAGACACTGGGGGCTTGGTCCTTAGGTCAGCCCATACTTCATGTGTCCAACACAAGTCCTTTTGTCCTTTACAACTGGGATCAACTGGCCATAAACTCAGAAGTGTCATGACCAAACTCCCATATTCAGAAACTTATTGGAACCACTCACAGAGCTCAGGAAAGCCCTTTACTTACTGTCCCCAATTATTTTAAAGCAAAAAACACAGGGACAGAGAAACTGTAGGGCAAATTGTAGGGCTGCTGAGCTTTCAAACTCTCTAAGAACTCTCCCTGCCTCACAATCTCTTGATGCCTCACTTCCCCTGAGGCTCTCTGAACCCAGTCTTTATGGGTTTTAATTGAAGATTTGAGGTAGGCAATTTGATAGAATCATTGGCCATTGGTGACTGAACCCTGTATCAGTGGCCTCTCCTCTCCCCAGAGGGACTGAGATTTGACAGTTCTGACCCGCTAAGCACCTGAAGGCATGTTCTGAAGTCCAGTCCCATCCAGATGCTATCTAGGTTTCTATCCTAGACTTATCTCTTGAGTTACAGAGACAGTAATTTCCAATAGTCTCAGGAAGCCTGGGCATGAATGAGGACAGAGAACAAAAGTGGATCTAGTGATTACACTACACTGATGTCTTCACAGAAGGTTGTGTCCTGGAAGGAAGAGTTTCAGTGATGGGGTCCCTCATCTGCTAGAGTTAGTTGAAATACTTTTGATTAAAAGCTGAACACATAGTAATATCTTTTGAGAGGCAAAAATTGTTCATGGTGTTAAACTGCCCACTTCCCAGAAGATATTCAGAGATGGTTGGCAGCACTCACCCCACCCATGCAACCCAACCCCTTCCATGGACTCCCCTCATCCCTCACCTCCAGAAAGGAGAGATGAGCCCGGACTTGTACTGGGCCTTGTTGCTAGTTTCACACCCTGGTATACTGGCCAGAAGGGTGCCCAAGGGTGAGATGGGTTGCCAAAAAGCAGAGCTGGCTTATCTTCATGGCTTTCTGGAGGCCTTCCGAGGAAAGATGGCAGCTGACTGAGCTTCTCACACCCCAGTTCAGTGACTGGAAGAGAGACAAGGGGAGTGAGGGGAATGAGGAAGAGAAGGGCCTGGGGTCAGTATTGTACAGTGTGTTCAACCCCCACTACCTATTGTCCTGCTTTAGCCTGCTGGGGTAAAATGTCCAGTATCAATGCTTCTTCAACTTGACTTTGCTTGTGGGTCTCATGGAAACATGTTTTGTAGATGTACATGTGGAATGTAGTCCAATACGGTCACTGAGGGAGGATCCTAGTACCTAAAGCAGTTCATGGCATGTGAAGGACAATCAGTGAGTGGATGAGAGCAAATCATGGGATGAATAAGAGAACAGCAGTGTATGAGCTCAGGTCCTCCTTTTCAGCTTCCTGTGTTGTCATCACACCTGGGCATCAATTACCAACCCCCACCTCCCACTCCCTCACCACCCTCACCAAGCTCAGAAGTCCAGTGTGACACACACCTATTCCCACAACCATTGCCATAGCTTCTCTACTAGATGGAAACCTGCTCTTTACCTGGCTGTTCCCTACAGGAACTTAGCTAGGAAGCTGATGTCCTCCTGGAGCAGCAACTCTGTTTTCTGTTTCAAATAAGGAGTAAAGGAAAGGGCAGAGGGGAAGTAGGGAGCTGAATACATCTCCACAGCCTGACCACCTGCCCTCCTTCACCTGATTTCACAAACAAGAGAGCTGCCTGCCTGAGTGGACTTCAGGGGACCTTGCAAGATTGCTCACAACCACCCACTTCCTCCGCTTCTCTCCCCCAGTGGTTTTGGAGTCACATGGCCTCCTTTTTATGACAAGCTCTGCCTTTTGCCATCTTTGTGTCTGCAGATGGAAATTTCCCAGAGTCTTCCTGTCTTCCCACTATCAGGTGAGGTTAGTCCTGCCCACATCAGGGATTGCTATGGAAGCAACAGACACAGAAGACATGTTCCTTCACCCTGAGAAGTCAGAGTCCTTTGTAGTATTAATAATAGTATGAGTAATCACAACAGATAAAATGTGAATTATTCTATATGTCAGTCATTATCCAAGCACTTAACATGTATTTATAGATTTAATTCTCAAAAACCCTAAATTAGGGGGTGAGGTAACATTGATAATTCCTCATGTTACAGAGGAACCTGAGCCACACCCATAAAGTAAGTTGGTTACAGTCATCCAGTGGTTAGAGAGGTTTTGAACCCAGGGATCTGGCTGAAGAGTTTGTGCACATGCACTCTGCTGCACTGATAGCTGTTATCTATAGGGGAGGTGTGAGGGGTGACACACCCACAGTCCCCCTACTCACTAGTGTCTATTCACTCTCAGGTGAAATCATGTAGCACTAGCCTCCCTGCAACTCAACTACATTCAGAGAAGTATATCCATTCAAATACACACACACATGCAATATAGAGACACAAAGTGTGCTCCACTCCAGGTCAAGGAGGAAGAGGCTGGGTTCCTTGCCCAGAAGCCCCAGGTGCAAGTCTAGCCAAATGTCAAGCAGGCACAGAGCTGGGTGATGAGCTGCAGAAGACATGAGGGGCTGCCTTCCTGGCAGACACCCTTTCTCTTGAGAAATGCAGGAGCTCTCAATACTGAGCTGCCCCAGAACAGAAGGACATCAGTAGCCTGTAATTCACATCGCAAGGCACTGAGAGTGGAGAGTCTACTCTCTCCTGAGACATTCCACGTGTGCCACTTGATTTAGCTTCATGTCACTCTTACAGCATCTGAGATTCTCATCCCCTTGTGTCAAGGAGAAAACAGAGTCTCAGAAGTAAAACCACTTGCTCAGGAAACACAACTTGCAGATGGTAGAATGAGGATTCAAGTTCAGGAGGCTTTCTGGCCCTGCCCCTATTTCTGCCTCAATCTATCCACCTGAGGCCAGAGAGCAACAGAGACTCCCCCTAATAGCAGAAACTCCTCTTTTCTCCCCCCTCCTCTCTCATCTGTCTTTTTCTCCCCATGTCCTCATCTCCTTGTCCTACTCCAGTCCAAGTCAGAGGCTACCTGACGGGCCAGTTCTCCCTCCATCTCCCTTGTCCTTGTTCATGTGTAAAGGTGGGCTCTAAATCCCTTGCATTCCTATACACTAACAATGAAAACTCAGGAAGAGAAATTAAGGAAACAATCCCATTCACCATGGCAACAAAAAGAATAAAATGCTTAGGAATAAATTTACCCAAAGAAGCAAAAGACATGTATAGAGAAAACTAGAAAACACAGATGAAAGAAATCCTAGATAACACAAATAAATGGAGATATATACAATCTTCTTGTATTGGAAAAATCAATATAGTGAAAATGAGTGTACTACCCAAACCAGTCTATAGATTCCACACAATCCCTATCAAACTACCGATTGTATTTTTCACAGAAGTAGGACAAATAATTTTACAGGCTGTGGTTTTTCCTGTGGTCATATATGGATGTGAGAGTTGGACTGTGAAGAAGGCTGAGCGCCGAAGAATTGATGCTTTTGAACTGTGGTGTTGGAGAAGACTCTTGAGAGTCCCTTGGACTGCAAGGAGATCCAACCAGTCCATTCTGAAGGAGATCAGCCCTGGAATTTCTTTGGAAGGAATGATGCTAAAGCTGAAACTCCAGTACTTTGGCCACCTCATGCGAAGAGTTGACTCATTGGAAAAGACTCTGATGCTGGGAGGGATTGGGGGCAGGAGGAGAAGGGGACGACAGAGGATGAGATGGCTGGGTGGCATCACCGACTCGATGGATGTGAGTCTGAGTGAACTCCGGGAGTTGGTGATGGACAGGGAGGCCTGGCGTGCTGTGATTCATGGGGTCGCAAAGAGTCGAACATGACTGAGCGACTGATCTGATCTGATCTGATCTGATCTGATGGTAATATAAAGGACCCAAAATCCACCTTCCTGACTTTAGACTGTACTACAAAGCTACATTTAAAAAGACCCTGATGCTGGGAAAGATTGAGGGCAGGAGGAGAAAGGGATGACAGAGGATGAGATGGTTGGATGGCATCACTGACTAAATGGACATGGATTTGGGTGGACTCCAGGAGTTGTTGATGGACTGGAAGGCCTGGCGTGCTGTGGTTCATGGGGTCACAAAGAGTTGGACACGACTGAGTGACTGAACTGAACTGAACAAAGCTACGGTCATCAAAACAGTAATGCACTAGCACAAAGACAGAAATAGAGATCAGTGGCACAAAATAGAAAGACAGAGATAAATCCACTCATCTACAGACACCTTATCTTTGAGAAAGGAGGCAAAAATATATGGTAGAGAAAAGACAGTGTCCTCAATAAGTGGTACTGGGAAAACTTGTTGACTACATGTAAAAGAATGAAACTAGTACACTTTCTAACACCATACACAAAAATAAACTCAAAATGAATTAAAGACCTAAATGTAAGGCTGAAAACTATAAGACTCTTAGAGGAAAACATAGGCAGGACACTCTCCAACATAAATCACAGCAATATCCTCTATGACCCACCTCCCTGAGTAATGGAAATAAAAATGAAAATAAACAAATGGGACCTAATTAAGCTTAAAAGTTTTTGCACAATGAAGGAATCTATAAGCAAGGTGAAAAGACGGCCCTCAGAATGGGAAAAAAATAATAGTAAATGTTTTGAAACAGCTGA
Organism: Bubalus kerabau; assembly: GCF_029407905.1. Classification (NCBI taxonomy): domain Eukaryota; kingdom Metazoa; phylum Chordata; class Mammalia; order Artiodactyla; family Bovidae; genus Bubalus; species Bubalus kerabau. The sequence continues at coordinate 74,808,769 of NC_073636.1, forward strand.
CAAGGAATTCATCTCCAAAATATACGTGCAGCTCATGCAGATCAACACCAGAAAACAAAGAACCCAATCAAAAAGTGGGCAAAAGACCTAAACAGACATTTCTCTAAAGACATACAGATGGCTAATAAGCACATGAAGAGATATTCAACCTCACTCATTATTAGAGAAATGCAAATCAAAACCACAATGAGATGTCATTTCACACCAGTCAGAATGGCCATTATCTAAAGGTCTACAAACTATAAGAGACACATGTACCCCAATGTTCATTGCAGAACTATTTACAATAGCTAGGACATTGAAGCAACCTAGATGTCCATTGGCAGATGAATGGTTAAGGAAGTTGTGGTACGTATACACAATGGAATATTACTAAGCTATGAAAAGGAGTGCATTTGAGTCAGTTCTAATGAGGTGGATGAACCTGGAGCCTATTATACAGAGTGAAGTAAGTCATAAAGAGAAAGAAATACTGTATATTAATACACATATATGAAATTCAGAGAGACAATACCAATGATCCTACATGCAGGGCAGCATAAGAGAACAGATGTAAAGAAGAGACTTTTGTACTCAGTGAGAGAAGTCAATGGAGGGATGATTTGAGAGAATAGCATTGAAACATGTACATGGCCATAAGTAAAACACATGACCAGTGCAAACTGATGCCTTAGCAGGGCACCAAAAGACAGTGCTCTGGCACAACTTGGGTGGACAGAGTGGGGAGAGAGGTGGAAGGGGTGTTCAGGAGGGGGGACACATATACGCCTGTGGCCAGTTGATGCAGAGCTATGTAAAAAACCAGCACAATATTGTAATGTAATTATCCTCCAATCAAATTAAATAAACAAAAAAAAAAAAGAAAAGAAAGAAATCTTCCTGGTTCCTGCAGGTCTCTTTAGAGAAATTACAGGACAGGAACAAAACCGTGATTGTGTTCTGGATGAAGACAAGTGATCTAACCCTCTGGGACCCCAGATCTTATCTCTGCTTCTGTTCCTCACTATCTCCTTCTAAAAAATGACAGTCTTGGATTTCCTACTATCTAAGGCCATATTCAGAAATGGATGGAATGCACCCAAGGCAGACAGAACATGTTTAGATATTTTAGATGCTGTACCCTCTGAGAGGTATGTTCATATCTGAGGAATGGGTGACCATTTTCTCACTACATGATGATAAAACAACACCTCACTTTTGGGACCACATAATATTTTTGGCACTAGTAGTAAAATACCAGTCTGCCAGTGCAGAAGACATGAGATGTCTTATGAAATCTCTGACCCAATCCCTGGGTCAGAGATTTCACATAAAATTTTTTCATATAAAAATTTCATATGAAAGTTTTTATCTATCAATGCTGAAAAAGTAAACCGGCATCACAGTCCCGTAATTTAACAAGGCTGTGGGTTTCACACTTGAGTGAGCATCAGAATCCTATAGCCATATGCTCAAAGACAGAGCTCAGATGTCTACCACCAGAATGCTGATTCAGAGGCACAGGGTGGGCCCTGAGTATCTGAATCAACAAGGTTCCCAAGGCATTGATGGTCTGCTCAAGGGACCACACTTCGAGAAGCCTGAACTAAGCCAAGGAGAGCAGCTGTCTTCCCAGGGGGGAACTGTTCTCTCCAGTACCCATCATCCCCACCATTCCTTATTGTCCTCATGCCTCCACCACCATGCCAAATACTTCCATTCACATTACTCACTTGTCTTGGAGGGGATTTGAAATTGTGACCTGAGAGTGGGCTCAGAGTAGGTGTTGATAAAAGATAGCTTGCTCTTCCTTAACAACCTTATCATTTAAGTACTATTCCTTTTTTAGAGATGCAGATACTAAACTTCAGCTATGGAAAAGTGACTTGATGGAGGAAAAACAGCTGAAAATTAGGGAGAAGACACTAGACTGTTAATCAGTGTCCCCAGATATTTCAACATCACTAATACACAAGCATACAAATCCCTCCCAGGCTAATCTATTTGATAGTAACACCAATGATGAAGCAGAGACTTTGGATATGACTTCATGGGTTTCAATCACATTTACAGGAATAGGAGTTGGGTGCCAGCATTTCCAGCAGCATTCAGACAGGCCAGGTTCCAAAGACTCTCAAAGTGGGGGTGGGGTGGAGGATCAAGATGAGTCATGTATGGATGGTAGAGTTGGACTGTAAAGAAAGCTGAGTGCCGAAGAATTGATGCTTTTGCACTGTAGTGTTGGAGAAGACTCTTGAGAGTCCCTTGGACTGCAAGGAGATCCAACCAGTCCATCCTAAAGGAGATCAGTCCTGGGAGTTCACTGGGATAACTGATGTTGAAGCTGAAAGTCCAATATTTTGGCCAGCTGATTCAAAGAGCTGACTCACTTGAAAAGACTGTGATGCTGGGAAAGATTGAGGGCAGGAGGAGAAGAGGAAAACAGAGGATGAGATAGTTGGATGGCATCACTGACTCAATGGACGTGAGTTTGGGTAAACTCCGGGAGTTGGTGATGGGCAGGGAGGCTTGGCTTGCTGCCGTCCAAGCGGTCACAAACATTCGGACACGACCAAGAGACTGAACTGAACTGAACTGAACTGCACTGCACTGAAGAAGATTACAACATCTGAATCCTGAATTCATATCCCAGGCTCTACAATCATTCCAGTCATGAAGAGATTTTCTCCTCCATTCTTTTCTTCATTCCTCCAATATTTATGGACTGTATCCTTTGTGCCAGGAGTTATGCAAAGTTCTAAGGATACAGGGAAGACTTGCTGTCATGGTGCTTAGAGCCAACTGGAAAAGACAGAAGTAAAGCAATTAGACCCATGCAGGGAAGGGAAGAGGTATTTCACTGAGGAGGGTAGTGTTGAAAGTCAGAGGGAAAAGCTAAATGTAATCACAAGCAGCCAGAGTTCAGCCCTGATTGGGTGCTCCTTGGACTTCAGCATCTCAGGGGAGCCCAGTTCCCATGCCCTCTGCAAAAGGAGAGGAACATGCAGGTTGAATCTCTAAAGCCCCAGACTTGGATAAAGTATCCCTGGAGAAGACCTAGACCATCCTGGAGGTGAGCAACTACAGTGCTCTCAGGATCACATGACCACCAAGAAGGCAATGAATTTTCCAAGCCCAGGTAGGGTGCTCAGGAGCTCTAAAGACCTCCTCTATGGGGGACTGACTTAATCTTTCCATCTGAGAAAGGGGAGCATGAGAGTAACCTCAGATTATCAGGATGGTGCTTTGTAGGGTGTTATTATAAATGTTGTTAGGCTTCAGACTGACAGGGTAATATTATAAATAATTACATATCATTACTGAATATTTATAGATGAATGGACATGATGCCCTGATTAGCTTCAAACAGAAAAAGAATAAAGGATCAGATCAGTTCAGTTCAGTTCAGATCAGTCACTCAGTCGCTTCTCACTCCCAGAGACCCCATGGACTGCAGTACACCAGGCTTCCCTGTCCATCACCAAATCCTGGAGTGTATTCAAACTCATGTCCAGTGAGTCAGTGATGCATTCAACCACCTCATCCTCTGTCGTCCCTTCTCCTCCCACTTTCAATATTTCCCAACATCAGAGTCTTTTCAAATGAGTCAATTCTTCACATCCGGTAACCAGAGTATTGGTGTTTGGCTTTAGCAGCAGTCCTTCCAATGAATACTCAGCACTGAACTCCTTTAGGGTGGACTGGTTGGATCTCCTTACAGTCCAAAGGACTCTCAAGAGTCTTCTCCAACACCACAGTGGAAAACAATCAATTCTTTCATGCTCAGACTTCTTTATAGTCCAACTCTCACATGCATACATGACTTCTGGAAAAACCATAGCTTTGACTAGATGGACCATTTTTGGCAAAGTAATGTCTCTGCTTTTTAACATGCTGTTTAAGTTGGTCATAGCTTTCTTTCCAAGGAACAAGTGTCTTTTAATTTCATGGCTGCAGTCACCATCTGCAATGATTTTTGGAGCCCCAAAGAATTAAGTGTCTCACTGTTTCCATTCTTTCTCCATCTCTTTGCCATGAAGTGATGGGACCAGATGCCATGAACTTCGTGTTCTGAATGTTGAGTTTTAAGTCAAATTTTTCACTCTCCTCTTTCACTTTCATCAAGAGGCTCTTCTGCCATAAGGGTGATGTCATCTGCATATCTGAGGGTATTGATATTTCTCCCGGCAAACTTGATTCCAGCTTGTGCTTCGTCCATTCTGGCATTTCTCATGATGTACTCTACATATAAGTTAAATAAGCAGGGTGACAAAATACAACCTCGATGTACTCCTTTCCCAATTTGGAGCTAGTCTGTTGTTCCATGTAAAACTCTAATTGTTGCTTCTTAACCTGTATACAGATTTCTCAAGAGGCAGATCAGATGGTCCCATCTCTTTCAGAATTTTCCACACTTTCTTGTGATCCACACAGGCAGAGGCTTTTGCATAGTGAATAAAGCAGACATAGATGTTTTTCTGGAGCTCTCTTGCTTTTTCAATGATCTAGCGGATGTTGGCAATATGATCTCTGGTTCCCCCTGCCTTTTCTATTTGCAGCTTGAACATCTGGAAGCTCAGAGTAAATGTACTGTTGAAGCCTGGCTTGGAGAATTTTGAGAATTACTTTCTTGCATGTGAGATGAGTGCAATTGTGTGGTAGTTTCAGAATTCTTTGGCATTGCCTTTCTTAGGGATTGGAATGAAAACTGACCTTTTGCAATCCTGTGGCCACTGCTGAGTTTTCCAAAATTTGCTGGCATATTGAATGTAGCACTTTCACAGCATCATCTTTTAGGATTTGAAATAGCTCAACTGGAATTCCATCACCTCTCCTAGATTTCTTCGTAGGGATGCTTTCTAAGGCCCACTTGACTTTGCATTCAAGGATGTCTGGCTCTACATGTGTGATCACACCATCCTGATTATCTGGGATAAAGGATACATATTAAGAATATTCTCTTATGATTTTGGGTTTATGTGGTTTCTTTTTTCTTTTTTTACATGCATTATAAATAAATTCAGTAAGTATTTATCAAAAAAAAAAAAAAAAGAATATTCTCCATATGCTGATCATGATTGGAGCTGGAAAATGGTCCATGGGTTTATAATACTATTTTCTATACATGTGTTTGCTTGAAAGGTTCCACTATTAAAAGGAAGGAGTAATGGCATCATGATTTAATGTAGAAAGGCATGGAAGAAAACCCATCATTGTATTCAGTTTGTTTAGGTCATGGGCACCAGAATAAAGAAATATTGAGAGAATACTGACTGTGACCTACATGTGAAAATGAAAGCCCCTCAGTCGTGTCTGACTCTTTTTAGTCCCATGGACTATACAGTCAATGGAATTCTCCAGGCCAGAACACTGGAATGGGTAGCCATTCCCTCCTCCAGGGGATTTCCCAACCCAAGGATCGAACTCAGGTCTCCCACATTACAGGAAATTCTTTACCGGCTGAGCCACCAGAAGCCACAAGAAATACTATTAGTATTCATCCTGTTCCTGGACCAGAGCTCTTAAAACCACTGGATTTCCTAAGAGATGACAGCACCAAGGGAAGCTTTTACCATGTGAGTGAGGTGACAAGCAAAGCCTCAATCAAACCTTAGAATGGAGGTTGGTTGTCTGTATAACCAACACCTGATTAGGGAGTGGAGTTTTCACTTCCACCTTTGCCTTTTCCCTGACCCCATACCTCAAGGGGAGGTGAGAGTTTGAAAGGTAAATTCATCACAAATGCCTAAAGATTTAATGAATTGTTATTTGTGATGAAGCCTCCACAGACTTCAACAGAGCTCATTATTCATGGTATTCCAAGGAACTGAGATCAATCCAGGCAAAAATATGGGTATACTCCATCATGGCTCACTTGGGCCAGTGCAGCAGACTACCCAGAGGCCTCTGACTCTGCCTTCACCCCCTAGAGACCACTCTCCACACTGCAGCCCCAAGAATCCTGTTTCAAAGTGAATTCTATCCCATGGGTCCCATGACCAATCTCTCATTGACTGAGAGTCAGATTCTGATGTTTAAAGTTTTACAAAGCTCTTCATGACCTGTCCCCGTGGCCTCTCTGTCTCATCCCTTTCCATTCTCCTCCCCCAAACCGACTCAGCTCGTCACCCTGGTCCTGTCTCCTGCTCAATAACACCAGGCACGTTTTTTGGAACCTCTACTCAAGGCCTGCTTATCAGGGAACATTTTCCTGGCCCTCGCTGGCCTCCGTATCCCATCAATCTCTTTCTTCAGAATACTCATCACGATCTGGTATAGGATTTTCCCTTGTCTTTATTGTGTGTCTCCCTCCTAGGAGGATATTATTTTACTATATATATGTATATATTTCACAGCTGTTTCCTTACACAAAAAAACTATGCTCTAAGAAGCAAAAGGATACATTTTGATAAATATTTCTAAGTAAATGACTCTCCTATTTCATGCTCATGCTAAGTGTCTTGTCATTGAAGAGAGTGGATAGAGTAAACTTCTTGTTAGTCTCTATGATGATGAGGCCTGTGTATAAAATTATGAGTGTAACTGTCATCTAATCATTATAGGAAAATGAAATATAGTCTGATGGGGAGCAAGAGGAAGGGCATTGTGTCTTGACTAATGTCGTAGCAGCCTGGGAAATGCAGTCTTGGCCCCAAGAGCAAACTCAAGGAAGTACTGCATTTCTTGCTCGACCTGCAATTGCCTCTGAAGGGAAGATGCTCAGCAGACACTCAACTCTCTGATTAATTTCATGAAAGAAAATGATCTTTATTTGATACATATATATCCTTGGAAGTGTCATGAGGAAATGTAGGTATTTCTACAAGTCTTTCAGACTGAAACATTTGGTGGAAAACAGATGTCATGGACCAAAAATGTGTAAATTCTTTGTACTCATGACCGGTAATCCTTTCAGAAAACTCTAGGAACATGGACTTCCTGCTCTCATGAAAACCCTGTAGATGGAACTGTCCCAGGACACAGAGCATGTAGGCAATAAAATCAGGAAAAGACAAACACAGTCTGTCACAATCGATTTAAATAAGTGCCCGAGTCTGCCAGGAATTCTGAAAATACCAAGAAGTGGTGAGGGTTTTTTTAAATTAATTTATTTTAATTGGAGGCTAATTACTTCACAATTTTGTAGTGGTTTTTGCCATGCATTGACATGAATCAGCCATTGGTGTTCATGTGTTCCCATCCCGAACCCACCTCATACATGATCCTACCCCTCAGGGTCATCCAGTGCACCAGCCCTGAGCACCCTGTCTCATGCATCGAACCTGGACTATTTCACATATGTATATTGAAACCTCATGTTTCAATGCTATTCTCTCAATCATCCAACCTTCGCCTTCTCCCACAGAGTCCAAAAGACTGTTTTTACATCTGTGCCTCTTTTGCTGTCTGACAAATAGGGTCACCATTACCATTTGCTAAATTCCGTTCATATGCACTAATATACTGTATTTGCGGAGAAGGCAATGGCACCCCACTCCAGTACTTTAGCCTAGAAAATCCCATGGACAGAGGAGCCTGGTGGGCTGCAGTCCATGGGGTCGCGAAGAGTCGGACATGACTGAGCGACTTCACTTTCACTTTTCACTTTCATGCATTGGAGAAGGAAATGGCAACCCACTCCAGTGTTCTTGCCTGGAGAATCCCAGGGATGGGGAAGCCTGGTGGACTGCCGTCTATGGGGTCACACAGAGTTGGACACGACTGAAGTGACTTAGCAGCAGCAGCAGCAGCATACTGTATTCGTGGTTTTCTTTATGACTTACTTTACTCTGTATGATAGGCTCCAGTTTCATCTACCTCATTAAAACTGATTCAAATGCGTTCTTTTTTATAGCTGAGTATATGTACTACAGCTTTCTTATCCATTCATCTGCCGATAGACATCTAGGTTGCTTCCATATTCTAGCTATTGTAAACAGTGCTCTGATGAACATTGTGGTGCAAGTGTCCCTTTCCAGTCTCGTTTCCTCAGTGTGTATGCCCAGCCGTGGGATTGCTGGGTCTTATGGCAGTTCTATTTCCAGTTTTTTAAGGAATTTTCACACTGTTCTCCATAGTGGCTGTACAAGTTTGCATTCCCACCAACAGTGTAAGAGGGTTCCCTTTCCTCCGCACCCTCTCCAGCATTTATTGTTTGTTGGCTTTTGGATAGCAGCCATTCTGACTGGCATGAGATGGTACCTCATTGTGGTTTTGATTGGCATTTCTCTGATAATGAGTGATGAGCATCTTTTCATGTGTTTGTTAGCCATCTGTATGTCTTCTTTGGAGAAATGTCTGTTTAGTTCTTTTATTTTTCTGGTATTGAGCTGCATGAGCTGCTGGTATATTTTTGAGATTACTTCTTTGTCAGTTGGTTTGTTTGCTATTATTTTTTTCAATTCTGAAGGCGGTCTTTTTATCTTGCTTATAGTTTCCTTTGTTGTGCAAAAGCTTCAAATTTTAATTAGGTCAAATTTGTTTATTTTTGCTTTTATTTCCATTGCTCTGGAGGGTGGGTCATAGAAGATCCTGCTGTGATTTATGTCAGAGAGGGTTTTGCCTATGTTTTCCTCTAGGAGTTTTATAATTTCTGGTCTTACATTGAGATATTTAATTCATTTTGAGCTTATTTTTGTGTATGGTGTTAGAAAGTGTTCTAGTTTCATTTTTTGCATGTGGTTGACCAGTTTTCCCAGCAACACTTGTTAAAGAGATTGTCTTTTCTCCATTGTATATTCTTGCCTCCTTTGTCAAAGATTAGATGTACACAGGTGCCTGGATTTATCTCCAGGCTTTCGATGTTGTTCCATGGATCTATATTTCTGTCTTTGTGCCAGTACCATACTGTCTTGATGACTGTAGCTTTGCAGTATAGTCTCAAGGCAAGCAGGTTGATTCCTCATATTCCATTCTTCTTTCTCAAGATTGCTTTGGCTATTTGCGATCTTTTGGATTTCCATACAAATTGTGAAACCATTTGTTCTAGTTCTCTTAAAAATACTGTTGGTAGCTTCATAGGGATTGCATTGAATCTATAGATTGCTTTGAGTAGTATACTCATTTTCACTATATTCATTCTTCCGATTCATGAACGTGGTATATTTCTCTATCTATTTCTGTCATCTTTGATTTGTTTCATCAATGTTTTATGGTTTTCTACATATAGGTCTTTTATTTCTTTGGGTTGATTTATTCCTAAGTATTATATTCTTTTCATTGCAATGGTGAATGGAATTGTTTCCTTAATTTCTCTTTCTGTTTTATCATTGTTAATGTATAGGAATACAAAGGGTTTCTGTGTGTTAATTTTATATCCTGCATCTTTATTATATTCATTGATTAGCTCTAGTAATTTTCTGGTGGTGTCTTTTGGGTTTTCTAGGTAGAGGATCATGTTATCTGCAAACAGTGAGAGTTTTACTTCTTCTTTTCCAATCTGGATGCTTTTCATTTCTTTTTCTTCTCTGATTGCTGTGGCTTAAACTACCAAAGCTATGTTGAATAGTAGTGATGAGAGTGGACACCCTTGTGTCGTTCCTGACTTTAAGGGAAATGCTTCCTGTTTTTCACCATTGAAGATAATGTTTGCTGTGAGTTTATCATATATGGCTTTTATTATGTTGAGGTATGTTCCTTCTATGCCTGATTTCTGGAGGGTTTTTATCATAGATGGATGTTGAATTTTGTCAAAGGCTTTCTCTGCATCTATTGAGATAATCATATGATTTTTGTCTTTCAATTTGTTGATGTTATGTATCACATTGATTGAAGAATATTGAAGAACCCTTGCATCCCTAGGATAAAGTCCACTTAGTCATGATATATGACCTTTTTAATATATTGTTGGATTCTGTTTGCTAGAATTCTGTGAAGGATTTTTGCATCTATATTCACCAGTGATATTGGCCTGTAGTTTTCTTTTTTTGTGACATCTTTGTCTGGCTTTTGTATTAGTGTGATGGTGGTCTCATAGAATGAGTTTGGCAGTTTACCTTCCTCTGCAATATTCTGGAGTGTTTGAGTAGGATAGGTGTTAGCTCTTCTCTAAATTTTTGGTAAAATTCAGCTGTGAATCCACCTAGTCCTGGGCGTTTGTTTGTTGGAAGATTTTTTATTACAGTTTCAATTTCGGTGCTTGTAATGGGTCTGTTAAGATTTTCTAATTCTTCCTGGTTCAGTTTTGGAAGGTTATACTCTTTAAGAATTCGTCCATTTATTCCAAGTTGTCCGTTTTATCGGCATATAGTTCCTGACAGTGGTCTCTTATGATCGTTGTATGTCTGTGTTGTCTGTTGTGATTTTTCCATTTCTATTTCTAATTTTGTTGATTTGATTCTTCTCCCTTATTTTCTTGATGAGTCTGCCTAATGGTGTGTCTATTTTATTTACCTTCTCAAAGAACCAGCTTTAAGTTTGGTTGATTTTTGCTATAGTCTCCTTTGTTTCTTTCTCATTTATTTCTGCTCTAATTTTTATGATTTATTTCCTTCTACTAACCCTGGGGTTCCTCATTTCTTCTTTTTCTAGTTGCTTTAGGTGTAAAGTTAGGTTATGTATTTGATTTTTCTCTTCTTCATTGAGGTAAGTTTGTATTGCTACGACCCTGCCCTTAGTACTACTTTTACTGAATCCCATAGGTTTTTGGATTGTCATGTTTTATTTATCATTCATTTCTATGGATATTTTTATTTCTTTTGTGATTTCTTCTGTGATTTGTTGGTTATTCAGAAGCGTGTTTTTTAGCCTCCATATGTTTGTATTTTAATAGTTTTTTTTCCCCCTGTGGTTGATATCTAATCTTGCTGCATTGTGATCAGTAAAGGTGCTTGAAGTGATTCAATTTTTTTGAATTCACCAAGGCTAGATTAATGGCCCAGGATATGATCTATCCTGGAGAATGTCCCATGTGCACCTGAGAAAAGGGTGAAATTCACTGTTTTGGAGTGAAATGTCCTATAGATAACAATTAAATCTACCTGATCCATTGTAGCATTTAAAGTTTGTGTTTCCTTGTTTGTTTTCTGTTTAGTTGATCTATCCATAGGTGTTCATGGGGTATTAAAGTTTCCCACTCTTATTGTGTTACTGTTAAGTTCCCCTTTCATACTTGTTTGCATTTGCCTTACAAACTGCAGTGCTCATATGTTGGGTGCATGTATATTTATAATTTTGATATCTTCTTCTTGGATTGATCCTTTGATCACTATGAAGTATCCTTCTTTGTCTCTTTTCACTGCCTTTATTTCAGTCTACCTTATCTGATATGAGTATTGTTACTCCCGCTTTCTCTTGATCCCCTTTTGAATGAAATATCTTTTCCCAACCCTTCACTTTCAGTCTATATGTGTCCCTTGTTTTGAGGTGGGTTTCTTGCAGACAGCATATATAGGGGTCTTGTTTTTGTATTCATTCAGCCAGTCTTTGTCTTTGGTTGGGGCATTCAACCAATTTACATTTAAGGTAATCATTGATAAGTATGATCCTGTTGCCATTAGCTTGGTACTTTGGGTTTGAGTTTATAAACATTTTCTGTGTTTCCTGTAGAGAGAAGATCCTTTAGCATTTGTTGGAGAGCTGGTTTGGTGGTGCTGAATTCTCTCAGCTTTTGCTTGTCTGTAAAGCTTTTGATTTTTCCTTCATATTTGAATGAGATGCTTGATGGCTATAGTAATCTTGTTGTAGGTTTTCTTCTTTCATCACTTTAAGTATGTCCTGCCATTAACTTCTAGCCTGAAGAGTTTCTATCGAAAGATCAGCTGTTATCCTTATGGGAAGCCTCTTGTGTGTTTCTTGTTGCTTTTGTCTTGCTGATTTTAATATTTGCTCTTTGTGTTTGATCTTTGTTTATTTGATTAATATATGTCTTCTGGAACTCCACAGGTTGGTAGATGCCCAATATGCTACTGGAGATCAGTGGAGAAATAACTCCAGAAAGAATGAAGGGAGGAACCAAAGCAAAAACAATATCCAGTTGTGGATGTGACTGGTGATAGAAGCAAGGTCCGATGCTGTAAAGAGCAATATTGCATAGGAACCTGGAATGTCAGGTCCATGAATCAAGGCAAATTAGAAGTGGTCAAACAGGAGATGGCAAGAGTGAACGTCAACATTCTAGGAATCAGCAAAATAAAATGAACTGGAATGGGTGAATGTAACTCAGATGACCATTATATCTACTACTGTGGGCAGGAATCCTTTAGAAGACATAGAGTAGCCATCATGGTTAACAAAACTGTCCAAAATGCAGTACTTGGATGCAAACTCAAAAACGCAGAATGATCTCTGTTCATTTCCAAGGCAAACCATTCAATACCACAGTAATCCAAGCTTATGCCCCAACCAGTAACGCTGAAGAAGCTGAAGTTGAACGGTTCTATGAAGACCTACAAGACCTTTTAGAACTAACACCCAAAAAAGATGTCCTTTTCATTATAGGGGATTGGAATGCAAAAGTAGGAAGTCAAGAAACACCTGGAGTAACAGGCAAATTTGGCCTTGGTGTACAGAATGAAGCAGGGCAAAGGCTAATAGAGTTCTGCCAAGAGAATGCACTGGTCATAGCAAACACCCTCTTCCAACAACACAAGAGAAGACTCTATACATGGACATCACCAGATGGTCAACACCGAAATCAGATTGATTATATTCTTTGCAGCCAAAGATGGAGAAGCTCTATACAGTCAGCAAAAACAAGACCAGGAGCTGACTGTGGCTCAGATCATGAACTCCTTATTGCCAAATTCAGACTTAAATTGAAGAAAGTAGGGAAACCCACTAGACCATTCAGGTATGATCTAAATCAAATCCCTTATGATTATACAGTGGAAGTGAAAATAGATTTAGGGGATTAGATCTGATAGATAGAGTGCCTGATGAACTATGGACGTAGGTTCACGACATTGTACAGAAGACAGGGATCAAGACCATCCCCATGGAAAAGAAATGCAAAAAAAAACAAAATGTCTGTCTGAGGAGGCCTTACAAACAGCTGTGAAAAGAAGAGAATCGAAAAGCAAAGGAGAAAAGGAAAGATATACCCATTTGAATGCAGAGTTCCAAAGAATAGCAAAGAGAGATAATAAAGCCTTCCTCAGTAATTAATGCAAAGAAATAGAGGAAAACAACAGAATGGGAAAGACTAGAGATCTCTTCAAGAAAATTAGAGATACCAAGGGAATATTTCATGCAAAGATGGGCTTGATAAAGGATAGAAATGGTATGGACCTAAAGAAGCAGAAGATATTAAGAAGAGGTGGCAAGAATACACAGAAGAACTGTAAAAAAAAGATCTTCACAACCCAGATAATCATGATGGTGTGATCACTCACCTAGAGCCAGATATTCTGGAATGTGAAGTCAAGTGGGCCTTAGAAAGCATCACTACGAACAAAGCTAGTGGAGGTGATGGAATTCCAGTGGAGCTATTTCAAATCCTGAAAGATGATGCTGTGAAAGTGCTTCACTCAATATGCCAGCAAATTTGGAAAACTCAGCAGTGGCCATAGGACTGGAAAAGGTCAGTTTTCATTCCAATCCCAAAGAAAGGCAATGCCAAAGAATACTCAAACTACCGCACAATTGCACTCATCTCACACACTAGTAAAATAATGCTCAAAATTCTCCAAGCTAGGCTTCAGCAATATGAGAACCGTGAACTTCCAGATGTTCAAGCTGGTTTTAGAAAAGGCAGGGGAACCAGAGGTCAAAGTGCCAACATCTGCTGGGTCATAGAAAAAGCAAGAGACTTCCGGAAAAAACATCTATTTCTGCTTTATTGACTATGCCAAAGCCTTTGACTGTGTGAATCACAATAAACTGTGGAAAATTCTTCAAGAGATGGGAATACCAGACCACCTGACCTGCCTCTTGAGAAACCTATATGCAGGTCAGGAAGCAACAGTTAGAACTGGACATGGAACAACAGACTGGTTCCAAATAGGAAAAGGAGTACGTCAAAGCTGTATATTGTCACCCTGCTTATTTAACTTATATGCAGAGTACATCATGAGAAATGCTGGTCTGGAAGAAGCACAAGCTGGAATCAAAATTGCAAGGAGAAATATCAATCACCTCAGATATGCAGATGACACCACCCTTAAGGCAGAAAGTGAAGAGGAGCTAAAGAGCCTCTTGATGAAAGTGAAAGAGGAGAGTGAAAAGGTTGGCTTAAAGCTCAACATTCAGAAAACTAAGATCATGGCATCTGGTCCCATCACTTCATATGAAGTATACGGGAAACAGATGGAGCAGTGGCTGACTTTATTTTTCTGGGCTCCAAAATCACTGCAGATGGTGATTTCAGCCATGAAATTAAAAGACGCTTACTCCTTGGAAGGAAAGTTATGACCAACCTAGATAGCATATTCAAAAGCAGAGACATTACTTTGCCAACAAAGGTCCATCTCGTCAAGGCTATGGTTTTTCCTGTGATCATGTATGGATGTGAGTGTTGGACTGTGAAGAAAGCTGAGCACCGAAGCATTGATGCTTTTGAACTGTGGTGTTGGAGAAGACTCTTGCGAGTCCCTTGGACTGCAAGGAGATCCAACCAGTCCATCCTAAAGGAGATCAGTCTTGGGTGTTCATTGGAAGGACTGATGCTAAAGCTGAAACTCCAATACTTTGGCCACCTCATGCGAAGTGTTGACTCATTGGAAAAGACTCTGATGCTGGGAGGGATTAGGGGCAGGATGAGAAGGGGATGACAGAGGATGAGATGGCTCGATGACATCACTGATTCGGTGGACATGCTGCTGCTGCGTCGCTTCAGTCATGTTCAACTCTATGCGACCCCATAGACGGCAGCCCACCAGGCTTCCCGTCCCTGGGATTCTGCAGGCAACTGGAGTGGGTTGCCATTTCCTTCTCCAATGCATGAAAGTGAAAAATGAAAGTGAAGTCGCTCAGTCGTGTCCGACTCTAGCGACCCCATAGACTGCAGCCTACCAGGCTCTTCCTTCTATGGGATTTTCCAGGCAGGAGTACTGGAGTGGGGTACCATGAGTTTGAGTAAACTCCGGGAGTTGGTGATTGACAGGGAGGCCTGGAATGCTGTGATTCATGGGGTCACAAAGAGTCGGACACGACAGAGTGACTGAACTGAACTGAACTGGGGTGTTTCAGCTTGGGTTTATCCTGATTGGGAGCCTCTGGATTTCTTGGACTTGGGTAGCTATTTCCTTCTTCCTTTAATGAAGTTTTCAACTATTTTCTCTTCAAGTATTTTCTCATGGCTTTTCCTTTTGTCTTCTTCTTCTGGGACTCCTATTATTGGAATGTTGGGGCGTTTAACATTGTCCCATACATCTATGAGGTTGTATTCATTATTTTTTATTCTTTTTTTCTTTTTCCCACTCTGCTTCATTTATTTCCACCATTCTGTTTTCCACCTCAGTTATCCTATCTTCTGCCTCAGTTGTTCTACTGTTGATTCCTTCCAGAGTGCTTTTTGTCTAATTAATGCATTATTCATTATTGAGTGACTCTTCTTTATTTCTTGTAGGTGCTTGTTAAACATTTCTTGCATCTTTTCAATCCTTGTCTTCAGTCTATTTATCTGTAACTCCATTTTGTTTTCAAGATTTTGGGTCATCTTTACCATCATTATTCTGAATTATTTTTCAGGTAGACACCCGATCTCCTCCTCTTTTGTTTGGTTTGGTGAACAGTTATCATGTTCCTTTACTTGCTGAATATTTCTCTGCCTTCTCATTTTGTTTAGATTGCTGTGTTTGGGGTGGCCTTTGTGTATGCTGGAAGATTGTGGTTCCTCTTTAATGTGGAGGTGGCTCCCTGTGGGTAAGGTTGGATGGGTGGCTTGTCAAGGTTTCCTGGTTAGGGAAGCTTCTGTTGGTGTTCTGGTGGAGCTGGATCTCTTTGCTCTTGAGTGCAATGAAGTGTCCAGTAGTGAGTTTTGAGATGCCCATGGGTTTGTTGTGACATTGGGCAGCCTGTATTTTAATGCTCAGAGTCATGTTTCTGCATTGCTGGAGAATTAGAATGGTATGTTTTGCTCTGGAACTTGTTGGCTCTTGGGTGGATCTTGGTTTCAATGTAGTTATGGGGGTGGGGTGGGGTTTGGAGAGCTCTTGTTGATTAATATTCCCTGGAGTTTGGAGTTTTCTGGTATTCTCAGGTTTTGAATTTAAGCCACCTGTCTCTGACTTTCAGTCTTATTATAATAGTAGCTTCAAGACTTCTCCATCCATACAGCACCGATAATAATATATCTAGGTTAATGTTGAAAAGATTCTCCACAGTGAGGGACACCCAGAGAGGTTCACAGAGTTACATGAAGAAGAGAAGAGGGAAGGGAGATGGATGTGACAGAGGAGAAGATGGGGAATCAAAAGGGGAGAGACCAGTCTAGCCAGTAATCAATTCCCTATATTCTCTCCACAGTCTGGAACACCCAGAGAGGTTCATAGAGTTACCTAGAGGAGAGAATAAAGAGGAGGGAGATAAAGGTGACCAGGAGAAGAAGAGGGGTGGTGAAAAGAAGAGAGAACAATCTAGCCAGTAATCAGTTCCCTAAGAGTTCTCCACAGCCCTGAACACCCAGAGAGAGTCACAGAGTTAAGCAGAGAAGAGAAGTTGGAGGGATGAGGTAGAGGTGACCTGAGGGAGAAAAGGGAGAGCCAAAAGAGGCGACAGCAATCAATTCAGTAATCACACCCCTAAGTAAAAATGGGTACTGAAGATTAGATTCTTAAAGGTCCAAAATTGATAACGAATTCCAAAAAGCAAAGACAAAAAATATAAAATATAAGTTAGACTCTCAAAAATACAATATTAAAAATAGAAAACAAAATAAATCACAATATTTTTAATATATATATATATATATATGAAATTGTCTTTAAAAATAGGGTCTTTATTTTGCAAGGTGATAATAGGTTATAAAAAGGAAAATTAAAGGAGTAATAAATTCAGTTCAGTTCAGTTCAGTCACTCAGTCGTGTCTGACTCTTTGCGACCCCATGCACCACAGCACACCAGACCTTCCATTCCATCGCCAACTCCCAGAGTTTACCCAAACTCATGTCCATTGACACGGTGATGCCAATCCAACCATCTCATCCTCTGTTGTCCCTTTCTCGTCCTGCCTTCAATCTTTTCCAACATCAGGGTCTTTTCAAATGAGTCAGCTCTTCACATCAGGTGGCCAAAACACTGGAGTTTCAGCCTCAACATCAGTCCTTCCAGTGAACACCCAGGACTGATTTCCTTTAGAATGGACTGGTTGGATCTCCTTGCAGTCCAAGGGACTCTCAGGAGTCTTCTCAAACACCACTGTTCAAATGCATCAATTCTTCAGTGCTCAGCTTTCTTTATAGTCCAACTCTCACATCCATACATGACTACTGGAAAAACCATAGCCTTGACTAGACAGACCTTTGTTGACAAAGAACTGTCTCTGATTTTTAATATGCTGTTTAGCTTGGTCATAACTTTCCTTGCAAGTAGTAAGCGTCTTTTAATTTCATGGCTGCAATAGGAACATAATATATACATTTTTTTTAATTAGAAAATGAAAATAGTAAAAATACATATAGGAATTTCTCTGGAGCTATTCAGGGCAGTGTGGGGTCAGTTCAGTTTCAGATAGTAGTCTATTCCAGCTTATACTTCTTCTCAGCGTCTATAGGCCCCTTCCAAAGCTTAGTCAATGCTAACTACAGGGTTTTAATCTTGTTGCACCTGTGACTTCCAGAGAAATTCCCTCTTCTTTGTTTATTTTGCTTTCCTCTGTTTGCTAGTCTCTCCAGTGTCTAATTTCTGCCCTGATACAAGAAGGAGAAAGTGGTGACTTTTTTAGGCTCACTTGTTCAGTTCTGCTGTGGGGAGGGTGGAACACTGCAAAATATATCATTGGCGTATGTGGGGAGTACTTGCAGTGTATGGGCCACACTGGGCTTTCCCCAGCTCATGCTTTCCTGGTCTACACTGTTCAGGCTCCAAATTGCTCTGACTGGAACTGTCCAAAGCAGGCCCATGTTTTCATGCCCTTCCCAGGTCTAAGCTGCTCAGGTTCAGGTTCTCGGGTACTCCACAAAGGCACAGATTCAGTTGGGTGTATATTTTGTGCCCTTCCCAGGTGTAAGGAACTCAGGTGACCAGATTCTTGGTAAGCACACTGTCCAAGGTGGGCTGTGTGTCTTAATCACCTCCCTGGTCCCAAGCTCTTGGTTTCCTGGGTGTTCCACAAGAGCGTCATCTCAAATGTGCCATTTGTCTCCTCTGAGGAGCTGATCCCTGGCTGTGGCCCTCCTGGCAGATGTCAACTGTCCAGGATCCCTGGAAGACTTGGTTAGCAACTGGGAGCCAGCCCACAGTTTGGTGGGTGATGCTGTCTGTCCACCCGAGATTGCCCCTTGCCTTCCGGCTTTGGCTGTCACCCACCTGCCTCTCTGCCTCTGGTGAGGGGATGGGTAGTCTGCACCTGGCTAGTTCTCCTTTGGCATTCACTCAATCCTTTGTTCTGTGAGCAAGCCAAGCTGCACCTTAAGTTAGAACTTTTCATGGGAAAGTTCCCTCTTCTCTCTCTTTTTTTCTTCTCTGGCTATCCCACAGTTTGGGTTGCTATCTCAGGTTAGCTACTTCAGATTGTCCTCAGGGCATTCCGGCCCTGTCCTTACTCTAAGGATGCAACCCGCAACTCCATGTTCAGCCCCCATTGGCTGGTGGCAGATGGAAGCGTCTGGGCTACTTCTTTGCTTAGAGTTGAGATTAGGCCCATATTTTGTGGGGTTTGTTTGTTTCCTCCCAGTTAGGTTACCCTCTGGATTTCAAAACTCCCCACAGGCCCACCAGTGAGAGGATTTCCTGGTGTTTGAAAACTTCTCCTCCTTCACAACTCACTCCCTGCCTTGGGTCTCCATCCCTAAATCTTCTGTCTCTCTTTTTGTCTATTATATTTTGTATTACCTCCTTTTGAAGAAAATGGGCTGCCTTTCTCGGTGCCTGGTTCCTCTGCCAGGCTCCAGAAGTGGTTTTGTGTCAGTTGCTCAACATTCAAATGATCTTTTGATGAGTTAGTTTGGGAGAAAGTGGTCTCCCCATCCTATTCCTCCACCATCTTTTGATACCCCCCACCATGGTGAGGGGTTTTAAGTGCTCTGCTTAGCATAATATAGTCCCCAGTCCCTGAGCCTCACCCCAGACACAAATGGTATAAAAGAGAGAATCTGAATTTGTCCCAAACACCAAACATGTGGGGTCTCCACCAACAGCAACAAGTTCCCCCATACCCACTGAATATCCAGGAGTCAATTCACTTCTGATGTTAAAACCTCAGAGGTGACCCAGACCCCATAGGGTGAGGGCTCCATCCCCGAGAACTGCCCAGAATTCAAGAGTTGATCAGGAGCCCTGGGGTCACTTACACTTTTGAACAACTGGCTATAAATTCAGAGGTCCCTTGACTCACCTCCCATGATTAACAAGTTATCAGAACCGCTCACTGATTCAGATTAGCCCTTTACATACTGTTCCCAGTCATTACAAATGATAAAACTCAGGGACAGCAAAATGGAGGAGAAGCATAAAGCAAGAGGGAGTAGGAAATGCTGAGTCTCCATGCCATCTCAGGACATGCCTGCCTTACAAACCCTTGATGGTATCACCTCCCTTGAAGCTCTCTGAATCTAGTGTTGATGGGTTTTAATTGAGGGTTGGATGGAGGAAATTTGATGGAATCTTTGGCCATTGTTAATGGAACTCAGTATCAGTACTTACTCCCCTCCCCAGAGGGTCTGGGGACTGATCACTTAACCCTCTAAACATCTGATGGCATGTTCTGGATCCAGACACACACAGACACTATCTAAGGTCTCATCTTCAACTGATCTCATTACTTATAGGAAAACAATATTACAAGAGTTTTAGGAGGCCTGGGACATGAACCAGGGCAACGATCAAGTATGGATCTTTTTACTATTCTAAAGTGGGGTTTAGGGACAAGTTAGAGACTAGGAATAGACAGTCTCAGAGATGAAGTTCATAATTCTGTAAAATGAAGGGGATATTTTTATTAAAAGCAGAACACATAATGACACATTTTGAGAGTCAAGAATGTCCCTGGAGTTCAACTGAAGAAATCCAGAGAGGCCGGCAGCATCCACCATGCCCCTCTTCCTTCCCCTTCCAAGGACTCACCTCCTTTCCCTCTGGTCTGGGATGATCAAGTGGATCAAGATCATACATCATGACCAAGTGGGCTTTATCCCAGGGATGCAAGGATTCTTCAATATCTGCAAATCAGTCAATGTAATACACCACATTAACAAATTGAAAAATAAAAGCCATATGATTATCTCAACAGATGCAGAGAAAGACTTTGACAAAATTCAACATCCATTTATGATAAAAACCCTCCAGAAAGCAGGAATAGAAGGAACATACCTCAAAAAAATAAAAGCTATACATGACAAACCCACAGCAAACATTATCCTCAATGGTGAAAAATTGAAAGCATTTCCCCTAAACTCAGGAACAAGACAAGGGTGCCCCCTTTCACCACTACTATTTAACATAGTTCTGGAAGTTTTGGCCACATCAATAAGAGCAGAAAAAGAAATAAAAAGAATCCAAATTGGAAAAGAAGTAAAACTCTCACTGTTTGCAGATGACGTGATCCTCTACATAGAAAACCCAAAAGACACCACCAGAAAATTACTAGAGCTAATCAATGAATATAAAGTTAGTAAAGTTGCAGGATATAAAATCAACACACAGAAATCCCTTCCATTCCTATATACTAACAATGAGAAAATAGAAGGAGAAATTAAGGAAACAATTCCATTCACCATTGCAACGAAAAGAATAAAATACTTATGAATATATCTACCTAAAGAGACTAAAGACCTATATATAGAAAACTATAAAACACTGGTGAAATAAATCAACAAGGAGACTAATAGATGGAGAAATATACTGTGTTCATGGATCAGAAGACTCAATATAGTGAAAATGAGTATACTACCCAAAGCAATCTATAGATTCAATGCAATCCCTATCAAGCTACCAACGGTATTTTTCACAGAGCTAGAACAAATAATTTCACAATTTGTATGGAAATACAAAAAAAACCTTGAATTGCCAAAGCAATCTTGAGAAAGAAGAATGGAACTGGAGGAATCAACCTGCCTGACTTCAGGCTCTACTACAAAGCCACAGTCATCAAGACAGTATGGTACTGGCACAAAGACAGAAATATAGATCAATGGAACAAAATAGAAAGCCTAGAGATAAATGCATACACCTATGGACACCTTATCTTTGACAAAGCAGGCAAGAATATACAATGGATTAAAGACAATCTCTTTAACAAGTGGTGCTGGGAAAACTGGTCAACCACTTGTAAAAGAATGAAACTAGAACACTTTCTAACACCATACACAAAAATAAACTCAAAATGGATTAAAGATCTAAACGTAAGAATAGAAACTATAAAACTCCTAGAGGAGAACATAGGCAAAACACTCTCTGATATAAATCACAGCAGGATCCTCTATGACTCACCTCCCAGGATATTGGAAATAAAAGCAAAAGTAAATGGGACCTAATTAAAATTAAAAGCTTCTGCACAAGAGAGGAAACTATAAGCAAGGTGAAAAGACAGCCTTCAGAATGGGAGAAAGTAATAGCAATGAAGCAACTGACAAAGAATTAATCTCAAAAATATACAAGCAACTCCTGCAGCTCAATTCCAGAAAAACAAACGACCCAATCAAAAACTGGGCCAAAGAACTAAACAGACATTTCTCCAAAGAAGACATACAGATGGCTAACAAACACATGAAAAGATGCTCAACATCACTCATTATCAGAGAAATGCAAATCAAAACCACAATGAGGTACCACTTCATGCCAGTCAGAATGGCTGCTATCCAAAAGTCTACAAGCAATAAATGCTGGAGAGGGTGTGGAGAAAAGGGAACCCTCTTACCCTGTTGGTGGGAATGCAAGCTAGTACAGCCACTATGGAGAACAGTGTGGGGATTCCTTAAAACTGGAAATAGAACTGCCTTATGACCCAGCAATCCCATGGCTGGGCACACACACTGAGGAAACCAGAATTGAAAGAGACACATGTACCCCAGTGTTCATCACAGCAATGTTTATAATAGCCAGGACATGGAAGCAACCTCGATGTCCATCAGCAGACGAATGGATAAGAAAGCTGTGGTACATATACACAATGGAGCATTACTCAGCCATTAAGAAGAATACATTTGAATCAGTTCTAATGAGGTGGGTGAAACTGGAGCCTCTTATACAGAGTGAAGTAAGCCAGAAAGAAAAACACCAATACAGTATACTAACACATATATGGAATTTAGAAAGATGGTAACGATAACCCTGTATGTGAGACAGCAAAAGAGACAGATGTATAGAACAGTCTTTAGGACTCTGTGGGAGAGGGCGAGGGTGGGATGATTTGGGAGCATGGCATTGAAACAGGTATAATATCATATGTGAAATGAATCGCCAGTCCAGGTTCGATGCATGGTACAGGATGCTCATGGCTGGTGCACTGGGATGACCCAGAGGGATGGTATGGGGAAGGATGTGGGAGGGGGGTTCAGGATGGGGAACACAAGTACACCCGTGGTGGATTCATGTTGATGTATGGCCAAACCAATACAATATTGTAAAGAAATTAGCCTCCAATTAAAATAAATAAATTTATATTAAAAATATTTTTTTAAAAACAGGAAAAAGGCAAAATAAAAGAAATGAAGCAAAACAGAAATAAATCTCTTAACAAGTATAATAATAAATAATTTTATAAACATTCAAAAAAAATAATAAATGTTTTGATTATAATCCCATGACGAATGGATTCTGAAAGGAGGTTTCCATGACAGCAAGCTAACAAAAAAGAGCAATATGCTGTTAAAAAAGTTTTAAAAATGATAATAGAATAAATATATCTACAAATTTCTCTGGAGCTGTAGAGGGCAGTGTGGGGTCAGTTCAGTTTCAGATAGTTCCCTGTTCCAGCTTATACTTCTGTTCAAGGTCTATACACCCCTTCCAATACTTAGTGCTAACTACAGGGTTTTAATCTGTTGCACCTGTGAACAGTCTGCAATCAAGACTTCCAGAGCAGTTGCCTCTTCTTTGTTTATTTTGGCTTCCTCTGTTGGCAAGTCTCTTCAGTGTCTAATTTCTGCCCTGACACGAGGGGGCCAAGGTAGTCACTTATTTAGGCTCACTTGTTCAGTTGTGCTGTGGGGAGGGAAGAACACTGCAAACATATCACTGGTGTGTATGGGGAGTGCTCACAGTGTGTGGACCACACTGGGTTTGCCCCAGCTAACAGCACATGTGCTTTCCCAGTCTACACTGCTCAGGCTCCATGTTGTTCTGCATGGGAGCTGTCCAAAGTGGGCCCTGGGTTTCGTGCACCTCCCAGGTCTAAGCTGCTCAGGTTCAGATTCTCAGGTACTCCACAAAGGCACAGACTCGGTTGGGCTTGCGTTTTGTGCCCTTCCCAGGCCCAGGGAGCTCAGGCCACCAGTGCTTGGTGAGCACACTGTCCCAGGTGGGTTGTGCGTCTTAATCACCTCCCTGGTCCCTGCCTCTTGGTTTCCCGGGTATGCCACAAGAGTGCTGTCTCAGGTGTGCCATGTGTCTCCTCTGGGTAGTTGATATCTGGCTGCAACCCTCCTGGCAGATGTCAACTGGTCCAGGGTCCCAGGAAGACTTGGTTAGCAACTGCGAGCCTGCTCACAGTTTGGTGAAGGATGCTGTCTCTGGGGCCAAGATTGCCCCTTGCTTTCTGGCTATCACCCGCCTGCCTCTCTACCTCCAGTAGGGTCATGGGACAGTCTGCACCTGGCAAGCTCTCCTTTCCTATTTGATCAATCATTTGTTCTGTGAGCAGCAAGGCGGCACCTTAGGTTAGAGCTTTTTGTGGGAAACTTCTCTCTCTCTCTTTCTCTCTCTCTCTCTCTTTCTCTTTCTCTCTCTCTTTGGCTATCCCAGAGTTTGGGTTGGTATCTCACGTTAGCTCCCTAAGATTGTCCCAGGGCATTCAAGCCCAGTCCTTACCCGAAGCATGCAACCAGAGACTCCCTGTTCAGCCCCCACTAGTGGTGGTGGACATGTATTCTGTGGGTTTTTTTTTTTTTTCCCCTCCCGGTTATGTTGCCCTCTGAGATTCCAAAACTCCCCCACAGACTGGCTAGTGAGAGAATTTCCTGGTGTTTGGAAACTTCTCCTCCTTCATGACTCGCTCCCTGAGACAGGTCTCCAACCCTAACTCATTTGTCTCTCTTTTTGTCTTGTATATTTTGTCCTACCCCCTTTTGAAGAGAGTGGGCTGCCTTTCTGGGTGCCTGGTGTCCTCTGCCAGCATTCGGAAGTTGTTTTGTGGAAGTTGCTCAGAATTCAAATGAACTTTTGATAAATTTGTGGGGGAGAAAGTGGTCTCCCTGTCCTATCCCTTGACATCTTATGACCTTCCCCCCGGTGAGGGGTTTTCAGTGCCCTCAGTTCAGTTCAGTTCATTTCAATCTCTCAGTTCTGTCTGACTTTTTGCAACCCCGTGCACTGCACCATGCCAGGCTTCCTTGTCTATCACCAACTCCTGGAATGTACTCAATCTCATGTCCATTGAGTCAGTGATGCCATCCAATTATCTCAGTCTCTATCGTCCCCTTCTCCTCCTATCTTCAATCTTTCCCAGCATCAGGGTCTTTTCAAATGAGTCAGCTCTTTGCATCAGGTGGCCTAAGATTTGGAGTTTCAGCTTCAACATCAGTACTTCTGATGAATATTCAGGACTGATTTCCTTAAGGATGGACAGGTTGGATCACCTTTCAGTCCAAGGGACTCTCAAGAGTCTTCTCCAACACCACACTTCAAAAGCATCAATTCCTCAGTGCTCAGCTTTCTTTATGGTCCAACTGTCACATCCATACATGACTAGTGGAAAAACAATATCCTTGATGAAACTGAGTTTGTTGACAAAGTAATGCCTCTGCTTTTTAATATGCTGTCTAGTTTTGTCATAACTTTTCTTCCAAGGAGTAAGTGTCTTTTTATTTCATGGCTGCAGTAACCATCTGCAGTGATTTTGGAGCCCTAGCCAAAAAATAAAGTCTTCCACTGTTTCTCTATCTATTTGCCATCAAGTGATGGGACAGGATGTCATGATCTTAGTTTTCTGAGTGTTTAGCTTTAAGTCAACTTTTTCACTCTCCTCTTTCACTTTCATCAAGAGGCTCTTTAGTTCTTCTTCACTTTCTGCCATAAGGGTGATGTCATTTCTATATCTGAGGTTATTGATATTTCTCCCAGCAATCTTTATTCCAGCTTGTGCTTTATCCAGCCCAGGGTTTCTCATGATGAATACTGCAGGTAAGTTAAATAAGCAGGATGACAATATACAGCCTTGACATACTCTTTTCCTATTTGGAACCAGTCTGTTCCATGTCCAGTTCTAACTGTTTTATCCTGACCTGATACAGATTTCTTAAGAGCAGGTCAGGTGGTCTAGAATTACCATCACTTTCAGAATTTTCCACAGTTTATTGTGAGTCACACACTCAAAGGCTTTGGCATAGTCAATAAAGCAGAAATAGATATTTTTCTGGAGTGCCCTTGCTTTTTTGATGATGCAGCAGATCTTGACAATATGGTCTGTGGTTTCTCTGCCTTTTCTAAAACAAGCTTGAACATCTGGAAGTTCACAGTTCGTGTATTGTTGAAGCCTGGCCTGGAGAATTTTGAGCATTACCTTACTAGCATGTGAGATGAGTGCAACTGTGCAGTAGTTTGAGCATTCTTTGGCATTGTCTTTCTCAGGGATTGGAATGGAAACTGAACTTTTCCAGTCCTGTGGCCACTGCTGAGTTTTCCAAATTTTCTGGCATATTGAGTGCAGCACTTTCATAGCATCATTTTTTAATGTTTGAAATAGCTCAACTGGAATTCCATCACCTCGATCAGCTGTGTTCATAGTGATGCTTCCTAAGGCCCACTTGACTTCACATTCCAGGATGTCTTGCTCTAGGTGAGTGATCACACTATCATGATTATCTGGGTCATGATAATCTTTTTTGTACAGTTCTTCTGTGTATTTTTGAACCTGCTCTTACTATCTTCTGCTTCTGTTAGGTCCCTACCATTTCTGTTCTTTATTGAGCCCATCATTGCATGAAATGTTCCCTTGGAATCTCTGATTTTCTTGAAGAGATCTCTAGTCTTTCCCATTCTATTGTTTTCCTCTATTTCTTTGCAATGATCACCCAGGAAGGCTTTCTTATCTCTCCTTGCTATTCACTGGAACTCTGCATTCATATGGGTGTATCTTTCCTTTTCTCCTTTGCTTTTGGCTTCTCTTCTTTTCACAGCTATTTGTAAGGCCTCCTCAGACACCCATTTTCCTTTTTTGCATTTCTTTTTCTTGAGGATGGTCTTGCTCACTGTCTCCTGTACAATGTCATGAACATCCGTCCATAGTTCATCAGGCACTCTGTCTATCAGATCTAGTGCCTTACATCTATTTGTCACTTCCACTGTATAATCGTTAGGGATATGATTTAGGTCATACCTGAATGGTCCAGTGGTTTTCCCTACTTTCTTCAATTTAAATCTGAATTTGGCAATAAAGAGATCATGATCTGCATGCCCTTAAGTGCTCTCCTCAACATACTGTACTCCCAAGTCCCTGAGGCTCACCCCAGACCCAAATGATATAAAAGAGAGAATCTGAGTTTGTCCTAGACACCAAACATGTGGGGTCTCTGCCAACAGCAACCAGTTCCCCCACAACCACTGGGTATCCAGGAGTAAATTCACATCTGATGCTAAGTCCTCAGAAGTGATCCAGACCCCACAGGGTTAGGGCTCCATACCTGAGGCCTGACCACCCTTCAAGAGTTGATCACAAGCCCTGTGGTCACCTACACATGTAACAAACTGGGTATAAATTTAGAGGTTCCTTGATTCACCTCCCATGTTAAACAAATTATCTGAACCACTCACTGAATTCAGATAAGCCCTTTACATACTTTCCCCAGTCATTACAAATGATAAAACTCAGGGACAGCAAAATGGAGGAGAAGATAAGGCAAAGAGGGAGTAGGAAATGCTGAGTCTCCATGCCATCTCAGGACATGCCTGCCTGACAAACCCTTGATGTTATCACCTCCCTTGAAGCTCTCTGTATCTAGTGTTGATGGGTTTTAATTGAGGGTTGGATGGAGGAAATTTGATGGAATCTTTGGCCATTGTTAATGGAACTCAGTATCAGTACTCACTTCTCTCCCCAGAGGGACTGAGGACTGATCACTTAACCCTCTAAACATCTGATGCCATGTTCTGGATCCAGGCACACACAAACACTAAGACCTCATCCTCCACTGATCTCATTTCTTACAGAAAGACAATAAAATCCAAGAGTTTTAGGAACCCCAGGGCATGAAATGGGGCAAGGATCAAGTATGGATCTTTTTACTATTCTAAAGTGGGGTTTAGGGACAGAGTAGAGACTAGACATAGACAATCTCAGAGATAAAGTTCATGATTCTGTAAAACGAGGTGAGATATTTTTATTAAAAGCAGAACACATAATGATGCTTTTTGAGAGTCAAGAATGTCCCTGGAGTTCAAATGCTCACTTCCCAAAAGGACCCAGAGAGGGCTGGCAGCATCCACCATGGCCCTCTTCCCACCACTTCCATGCACTCACCTCCTTTCCCTCTGGTCTATAGAGGAGAGGTGAGCCGGGACTTACTCTGGGCCTTGTTGCTTGTTTCACCTCAGGGATTCTGCCCAGCATGGTGGCCAGGAGAACGAGCAGGGCTGCAGAGAAGCAGAGCCTGCTCGTGTTTCTGACCTTGCAGAAGGGTGTCTATTGAAAATGGGTGCTGACAGATTGGTTTATGTCCCAGCAGATGGGTAAGAACAGATGAGAAGGAGGGGAGTGAGGAGACGGAGGATTTGGGGTCAGTCATGTACAACATGTAATCTCCCCAGCTTCCATGGTCCTGTTTCTGCCTGTATGTGCATGTCTGCTGAGTCACTCAGTCTGGTCTGACTCTAAGATTCCCATGGACTATAGCCAGTCAGGCTCCTCTGCCTTGTTTCTGTCTGGTGGGGCCAAATGCCAAGTACCCCGAATCTCAAACTTGACTCTGTTTGTGCTCCCGTGAAAACAGAATGTGATTCTCTCGGTGGAATTTTGTCCAATATGGTCACACAAAGAGCATCCCAGCACCTAGAGCAGCGCATGGCATTGGATGGTCAGTGAGTGGATGCTGCTGCTGCTGCTGCTAAGTAGCTTCAGTCGTGTCCAACTCTGTGCCACCACATAGACGGCAGCCCACCAGGCTCCCCATCCCTGGGATGCTCCAGGCAAGAACACTGGTGTGGGTTGCCATTTCCTTCTCCAATGCATGAAATTGAAAAAATAAAGTGAAGTCGCTCAATCATGTCCGACTCCTAGTGACGCCACAGACTGCAGCCTACCAGGCCCCTCCGTCCATGGGATTTTCCAGGCAAGAGTACTGGAGTGGGTTGCCATTGCCTGCTCCAGTGAGTGGATGAGAGCAGATCAAAACACAAGTAAGTAAACAGTAGTGTGTCAGGTCCTCCTTTACAGACTCATGCAGGTGTCATCATATTTGAGTGTCAATGCCCCCCTCTTACATTAATGCCACCTACTTCAGAAGACAGGTATGACACAGGTAAGCTATCAACAACCCCTGTGGCAGCATCTCTACTGGAAAGACACCAGGTCTTTACCTGGCACTGGCCCAGGCAGATGTTGAGCTTGGGGAAGAGCATCTCCATCTGGGGCACAAACCCTGATATTCTGGGTAGAAAAAAAGTAAGGGGAATGGGCAAAAGGGAGGAAGAAACAAACAGCATCTCCAGAGCTGACCACCCACTGCCCCTCACCTGGTTTCACCAACAGGAGAGCTGCCTCCCTGAGTGGATCTCAGGTGCTGGAGTGGATCTCAGGGACCTTGGAAGATCACTTGCAACACTACCCCACCACAACTGTGGACTCTGCACCAGTGGTTCTTAGAACAGAGGACACAGTTGGAGTCCCAGTTCTTTCTTTTGCTAACTCTGTGATCTGGGGCCTTATTTTACAACTAAAGAAAGCAAAGCTCAGAGATGTGGAGAATTTGCCAAAGTATTCAAGGAAGGGAGTAACATCACCAGCACCCTGTGTGTTCTTGTTCATTTAAATACTCTACTTGCTGAGGTCCCCAAGTCAAACTTCACTGATCTGAATTGAAACAGATACTCTCTGTTTTCCAGGGGACTCCATCCTAAATATTCCAGAAGCAGACCAAGAAAATATCATCAAAGTCCTTTACTTGGGAGAGTGGGGATCTGCCACATTGGAAAATGAATACAGTGGATAAGTGCCATCTCTATGCTGCCACTATCCTTGAAGGATTCTTAGCATGAATAATAGAATAATGCAGGCAAAATGCTTACACAAAGCCTGGGATACGAAATGGTAATTGACCTTCTTTAACTGAAGTAAGAACTCCCTCCCACCTGTGACTTCAGGGAATCAGATTCCTTAGAAAAGTGGACAACTGAGGCTTGTGCCGATTCTCCTTCTGAGAGTCCAGGAGGACAACGTTCCCCCAAATTTAACTGAATTTAGAAGAAAGGAATGAAAGCTCATGTGGTGATGTCTGTCTCCCGGCTTTAGGTGTGGCTTGGGGTGGCTATTAAGAGGTCAATGATGCTGTAATGGGTTTGCTTCCTATACCTGGTAGGGCACAGCCTCTGGACAGTGAAATGGGAGGTGCCCACTGTCTGCAGAATAGTGAGAAAGATCAGTATTCCCATGGACCTTATGGGTAAGGTTTATAGTTTCAAGAACAGACTCCACTCCAGTCAGTTTAATTTAGAATATGCATTTATTGAAATGCATTATTGAATTATTTATTAAAAATGCATTATTATTGAAATATAAGCCACAGTATTTGAAGCTATGGAAAGGAAAATTGAAACATCATTGTTGGGTCAAGAAGCTTCTTCATCACAAACCCTTCTCTCATTACTGATTCTGAGAACTGGATGCAAGAAATTCCACCTTGAACACCCACAAAGAGAGCAGTGATGTTAGGGAGGGGGATGAAGCTGAAGATGCAGTGAGGATATGGGTTAAGACAAAAATCCTACATCCAACTGCAGGCTCTATAGTTACTCTGGTCTTGAGGAATGTGCTCCTACATTCCTTTATTTCTTCCTCAAATAATTAGGAACTGTCTACTTGGTGCCAGGAACTGAGCGAAGTGCTAGGAATAAAGGGAAAACATTCTCATGGTGCTGAGAGCCAGCTGGATGAGACAGAATTAGACATGTTGACCAATAGAGTACAGGAAGTAAATAGGTTCTGCTGTGGAGGCTAGGGGAGAGGAGGATTGCGAGAGACTGAACAATTTCAGAAGCAGCCATGGCCCAGCCCTTCAGGGGTCCTCCTCGGGCATCACATTTTCTGGGAACCACTCTTCACATGTCCTCTGCAAAAAGAAAGGAACTTGTTGAGTGCCATCATTGTATGCCCAGACGTGGACACCCATCATTTTGACAGAGGCTAGATTTTACAAAAAGTATGAAACCATAGTCTTCATGACCCAAATGGCCAACAAGAAGGAAGTGTGATTTCCATGCCAAGGTGGGCGCTCAGGAACACTGCAGACCTTCCCTGGAGGGTGGTTGATTCAGTATTCCGATCTAAGATGGAGGAGCATGTGATTAGGCTTAGATTGTCATAAAAGGCATCTCGGTTTGACCTTCTGCCAAGCTGACCCCTGGAGAACTTGCTCAGTGTGTGGTTTCACAGGACTCTGCCACCTCTTCTCCTGGGAAGCATTAAGGAGGAAGACACTGTGCAGGTGACTGGTGTGTGGTCCCCTGAGCTCCACCTCGTTCCCCAGTCCTTCTCCTCCCCTGTGCCCTGCCCCCTGTCTTACCACATGGTCACAGTCACTGGACAGCAGGTCACTATGCAGTCCGATAACGTCTGGAAGTTATTCTTGTTCCCTTCACAGCCGCCATATACAAATGGCTCGCAGTACCCGGTCTTGGAATTGTAGAAGTAGCGGGTCATCTGGTCCTTGCAGGGACCCTTTAATTTAGGCTCCATGCAGAATTCAGGCTTAGAAGCTGCTGGGAAAGGAGGGGCAATGGCTCAGTTATGAGGACAGTCATCACAGCTCATACAAGGACAACTCTCTATCATGCCAGTTTCTTTGGGATAGAGAATGCTAGGCTTGTGGAGGATGGTCAGATGGAAAAGACCATTTGAAAACCTTTCTGTGACATAATTAGGGATGATGCTAAGGGTGACATGATATATTAATCATGTAAATTTCTATATCTCAACATGAAGTATTTTAACAAAAATTGGTACAATGCCTTTGCTTAGCCTCAAAAACTTCTAGGGGCCTTCCCGGGTGGGCCACTGGTTAGGAGTCCGCCTTCCAGTGCAGGTGTCCAGGCTTCAATCCCTTTGTAAGAGAACTAAAGTCTCACATCCTGAGGAACATCTAAGTCAGCAGGCCACAACTACTGAGCCTGTGGCCTGCAACTAACACCAAAAGCACCAAATAAATCCTCAAAAAAAGAAATACACAACTCTATGGCAACAAAAAGAGGCCACAGGTGAAAATCATTCCCTATATGTCAATAGTTACTGGGTCTGGACCTGGGTTTTATAACGTTCTCTGCATTCTGTATATGGTAAAAACGTTCCCCTATGGGGGGAAAAATGTGAAGGAATCATGCTACAATGGAATAGGACATGAAGAAAACATACCAGTGTGTTTACTTCTGATCCCTCAGGAGGACTGTATGAATTGAATATTGAACTATTAGTAAGTTGAAATTGTGATTTTAAGAAGAAATATAGGTATACTTTTTTTTTCTTTGATCCTTTTTCTGACACTGAGTTCCTAAACATCTTGGTGTTTCTAATGTGATGAGAACAATAAAAGTGTCTTTTGGTATGTGAAGTCTGTGATTTTGGAAAGACCCTCATAAACCAGAATGGGTCTTATTGCACAGGAAAGGACTGTCTACAGGGAGGTGGGCACTTTCATTCCCACCCTCCACTGTGGTCTTCTATCCACCATCCCTTTGCCTTCCCTCAAACTTGGGGAAGATATGGGGTTGTCTGTTGGACACTCTGCCATGGCTAAAGATTTAATGCCTCATTACTAGGTAATTAAGCCTCCATAGAAACCTCAACAGAGCAAGACATTCATGTTATTAGAGAGACTTGGGATCCACCCAGGGAAAAACATAGATGACCCTCCATGTGGACCACTGCAGCAGCCTTCTCACTGGCCCTGGGCCTCTGTCTCTGCTCTTTCCCCCCTAGAGGATACTCTGTGCACTGCAGCCTCAGAAATCCTGTTATTATTGAGCCCTATCCCATTGTTCCCAAGACCACTTCTTCAGTGACTCCCCTTTTCTCTGAGAATCAAACTCTGATTCTTATAAAGGCCCACAAAGGCTCCTCACAACCTGCCCCCATGACATCTCTGCCTCATCCCCTTCCACTCCCCTTCCCTCCACCCACTCAGCTCCAGCCAGCTGGGTCCCAGCTGCTGCTCAAACAGACCAGACACATTACTTCTGCAGCCTCTACTCAATGCCTCCTTATCACAAAAGGTTTCTCTGAAACTGTGGAGAAAAAGCACAGCATCCTTTCTACGCACCACTCTCTACTTTCTAAAAACTTTATAACCTACCATAGGATTTCTCCTCTTTGCTATTGTTTGTCTCCCTACTACAAGGCAAGCTATATTGCCGTATTTTTTCACGGCTTTTGGTCCACCTCAAGAACAATGCACTGCAGCAACATAATAACTCCCATTGTCATTCTTTCCACAAGGGCACAGCCATAAAATAGAATGGATATAATTGATTTCCTTTTAGTAAGAAATTACCTTGAAGATGGGGCACATCTACATAATGGTCAATCTCCCTCTAACATTCAGTCTCCTTCCAGGATAGTAAAATTGTATGGGTTATCACTGACCTGAAAACGTCTCTTAAACCAAATAGTTATGGATTTTTGTGGAGATTTTCAATAAATAGCCATATTGTCAGTTAGTGGCCATTGCTGACTAATCTCAATCTCAGAGTTTTCCCTCCTCTGCAGAGGTTCTGGCAAGAAAGTGGTGAAATTTCCAACCTCTAAATGGGTGTTTGAGTGTTTTGGAGGACCAGCCCAGACCTGAAGACTTCCTAGGTTGCTTTCCCTGAGTAGTCTCGTGACTTAACAAAGAAAAGAAATTCCAAGAGTTTCAGGAGGCCTGGGCAATGAAGCAGGAAAAGGATCAAATATGGATCAAATATATGAATAATAAAATAATAGTCAAAAGAGGACAAGTGAAAGGGCCTGGAGACTTTACTCATATTGTCTTAACCTAGATCCCATGAGACAAAGACTATGTTTCTTGTGTTCCTGCAGTTTCCCTGCTCAGTGGTCCTATGTCTTGCTGCTTATTTTAATAATAGAGGAATCATCATTACTTGACATATTAATATTTTTTCTTGACCAAAGGAGGTCAAGGATCATGTTCTTCAGATGAACACACTGGTGGAAAATGGACAAAACTGGTCATAAAATATGAATAGTTATAGATATTCATGACTGATAATCTGTTAAAGAATGAGTATATATTTTTCTGGTATTCAGTTGAGGAAATTGCAGATGACTGGCCCCAGAACACAGAGGATCGGGGTGGAAGAGTCAGAACAAGATACTATCACGTCATAGCCCGTCTGATACAATACCTGATTCTACCAGGAATTCTAAAAATACCATTTACTTGTAAGAGTTTCTGGATGTAGTGTCCTAATTTCATACTTCCCTGTCTGCAAACCTCACCTAAGCTCCCAAATCAGAGCAGAGAGTGAGTTTGGGTTTCCCTTGACACCAAATATGTGGTATCTAGACTAACATCAACCAAGTCCCCAAACAACCTGTGGGTGTCCACCAGTCACTTAATATCTGGTATGAAATCCGTGCCGTTAGTACATTTACCGCCCATTGAGGGATCACAACTGTCCTCACTTTAGTACCAACCATGTGGTCCAAAGTTACTTACGCTTGTAACCAAATGGATAAATTTGGAGATTCCATGACCACATTTCCATGTTCAATAACTGAATGAAACTGATGACCAAAATAAGGAAAACCCTTACTGACTGTTCTCAGATTAATAGACATGAAAATTCACAAACAGTGAAATGGAGGAAGTGTGTAGGACAAAGGAGACTGCAGATTGGCAGAGCCTAACTGCCTTAGTGAGCACAGCATTCTCATGTCATGTATTTGTATTCACCACCCAAAAACTCTCTGAATCCTAATATTTATGCAGGTTTGAGGTTTCAAAGCAAAGAGGAATGAAAGAGCCTCTTGATGAAAGTGAAAGAGGAGAGTGAAAAAGTAATTTCCAGTAGATGGTGATGGACAGGAAGGCCTGGCATGCTGCAGTCTGTGGGGTCACAAACAGTCAGGACTGAGTGACTGAACTAACTGACTGAAATGAAGTTTCAAGAAACAGGTTTATTGATTGAATCATTGGCCATGGGTGATTGATCTCAACCTCAGTGACCTTCCCTCTCCCCAGAAGTGCAGAAAATACAAAACCTTTCTTACCATGTTTGAGTGTTTGTGTTAGGAACTCCTCAACTGTTTGGTTCTCGAGTTGCTTTCCGGAAATCATCACCTGACCTATGAAAGAGAGTAAATTTCAAGAGTTTCAGGAGGCCTGGTCCATGAAACAGGGAAAGGATCAAATATGGACAAGAAAATGACCGTCAAAAAGGACAAGGGAAGGAGCCTGGAGACTTTAGTAAAATTGTCTCAGGCTTGGTCCCACAGCCTACCACACAAGGGCTGTGTTTCTTGCTTTCCCTGCAGTTGCTCTCCTCAGTGGCTCCACATCTTTCAGTTAGTTTTCATAATAGAGAAATAATCGTTATTTGATAAAGAAATAGATTTAATTGTCCAAAACAAGTAGGTAGAGAAAGTATTTTCAGATTAACACATCATGGTGGAAAATGGACAAATCTGGTTATGAAGTCGGAAGAAACTGTTTATATTCATGACTCATCATCAGTTCAAAGACATCATGTAAGAAATTTCCCCTATTCAGATGAGGAAACTACAGATGACTTGCCCTGTGACACAAGTGTGTGGGTGGTGGGATCAGGACAAGACACTGCCATATCACAACCCACTGATACACTATAGATTCTGCTAGGGTCTTGAAAATATAGGCAACTGATAAGAGTTTCTAGATGCAGTGTCCTACTCTCACTACTCAGCTCCCCAAGCCTCATGTGAGCCCTCAAATCACAAGGCAGGGTGAGTCTGGGGTTTTTCCTGACTGCAAAGATATGGTTTCTGCACCAACCCCATCCAATTTCCAATACCCAGTGGGTGCCCCACTGTCAATTGACTTCTGAGACCATATCTGTGGAGTCATTGCCAATGCCACAGGTTGAGGTATCAAGAGTATCCTGACATCAGATGCCAGCCATGTGGTTCAAGTCACTCATACTTCTGACCAAGTAACTAAAAGGGGGAGTTTCCATGGCCCCACCTCAATGCTCAATATCACATCGAACTGGTGACTGAACTCAGGAAAACCTATACTTACTGTCCTCAGAATAATATACAAGAGAAAACTCAGAAACAGTGCAATGGAAGAGCCATGGAGGGCAAAGAAAGAGTGCAGGTGTGGGGAGCGTTCATGCCCCAGAGGACAGCACCCTCACATCACCACCATTGGTCCCCACCCATAAGCTCTCTGAATGCCAGAATTTATGGAGTTTTATTTTTTAACTTTGATTGAGGTTTCCTTCAACAGGGGTATTGATTGAATCTTTGGGCAGTGATGACTGATCTCAACCCCAGTGCCCTCCCTTCTCCCTACAGGTGAAGGAGTTGCAAACCTTGAATTCCATTACTGATTATGTCAGCCAATCCTTTTAGTCCATGAAATATCTTGGTACCTATAAAAGACAAAAATTCCAAAATTTTCAGGACTCTTGGACCATGAACCAGAAAAAGGATCAAATATGGATAATAAAAT
Organism: Bubalus kerabau; assembly: GCF_029407905.1. Lineage (NCBI taxonomy): Eukaryota > Metazoa > Chordata > Mammalia > Artiodactyla > Bovidae > Bubalus > Bubalus kerabau. The sequence goes on from NC_073636.1 coordinate 74,844,855, forward strand.
GATAGTCAAACATGGACAAGGGAAAAGGCCTGGATACTCTGATCATTTTTCCCAGATTGTTCTGATTAATTTTTATAAGAGAGAAATAATCATTACTTGGCACATACTTATTCTTTCTGGCCCCAAGCAAGTAGGTAGAGAAATTATTTCAAATGAACATATTCACAGGAAAATAACTAAAATTGGCCATGAATGTGAATAAACTCTTTATATTTATGATCAGTAATATGTTCAAAGAATCCATGTAGCAGGTATCTGCGGTTCAGATGAGGAAGTTCTAGACAACGTGCCCCAGGACACACAGCATGTTTGTGGCAGGTCAGGACAAGATATGGTCATGTCACAACCCATTTGATATACTATCCTATTCTGCCAGGAACTCTGAAAGTACTGATAACTGCTGAGAGCTTCTGGTTGCAGTGTCCCACTTGCATTACTCCCCTGTCCCCAGGACTCACTTGAGATCCCAAAGCACATAGAGTGTGAGTTTGGGTTTCCCTGACACCAAATACGTGGTGTCAACATCCAATTCCCCAAACACCCACTGAGTGTCTGCAAGTCAATTTTATTCCGATACAAAATCCAGGCAGTTAGTATAGATTCTGCATGTTGAGGGCTCAAAACTCTCCTCAATTCAGATGACAGTGAAGTAGTTGTGATTTGACAAAGTAGCTAAAACTTGGAAGTAACATTACAGCACTCCATGTTCAATAACTCAATAAATCTGACGACCAAACTCAGGAAGACCACTCACATATGGATCTCACATTATTATTAAGAATAAATCTAACTGCAGCAAAAATGAGTGAGACATGCAGGGCAAAGTAGAAGTGGAGTTGTGAGGAGCCTTCATGTCCTAGAAAACACTGGACCCTCACATCACTGTCATGTGATACCACCCCAAAAGCTCCCTGATTGCCCATATTTGTGGATTTCCATTGAGGTTTCACTAAACAGGCATACTGATTGAATTGTTGGCCAGTGGTGATTGTTCTCAATCCCAGTGCCCTCTCCTCTCCCCAGAGGTGGAAAAAGTTCAGACCTTTAACCACACCATCGATGACATGTGAAATCACATCTATTATTGAACGCTTCTCAGGTCCCCTTCTATGGCTTGTCTCCAGACCTATGAAAGACAGCAGATTCCAGGAGTTTCAGGAGGCTGGGCTCATGCACCATGACAAGGTTCAAATATGCATAATAAAGTAATAGTCAACAGTGGACAAGGAGGGGACAATATGGATAATAAAATAATAGTCAAAAGAGGACAAAGGAAAGGGCCTGGAGACTTTTCTAATATTGTATCAGCCTTGGTCCCAGGGGCAAACCCATGCTGTGCTCTGTGTGTTTCTTGTTTTCTCTGCAGCGGATCTGCTCACTCATTCCAGGTTTTTCTGGTTATATTCATAATAGAGGAATGATTGCTATTTGACACATATACTTTCCACCCAGAGCAAGTAGGTAGAGAAATCGTTTTCACATGAACACATCTGGGTGAAAAATGCACAAAATTCACCATGAAATATTATTCAACTATTAATATTCATGATGGGTTTCTGTTCAAAAACCTATGTAACATGTATCCCCTGTTCCAATGAGAAAATAGCTGATGACTTGCCCTAGGACATGTAGCTATCTGGGTCAGGACAGGACACTGTCACATTACAACCCATTTGATACACTACCTGATTCTGCCAGGAACTCTGAAAATACAGATAACTGAGAACAGTTTCTGGGTGCAGGGTCCTACTTTCATGAATCCCCCCTTTGGAGCATCACGTGAGCCCCAAATCACAGAGGAGAGTGAGTCTGGGTTTCACTGTGACAACAAATATGTGGTACTTTAAGAGCAACCGAGTCCCCAAACACCCATTGGGTGTCTAGCAAGTCAATTTACTTCTGATTTGAAATCTGTGAGTTAGTGCAGACTGCAGGTTGAGGACCCAAGACCGTCCTCAACTCAGCTGCCAGCCCTGAGGTTCCGAGTCACTCATGCTTGTGATCAAATGGTGAAAATTGGGATGTCCATGACCCCACCTTCAAAATCAACAGCTCAATAGAATCAGTGGCTGAACTTAGGAAAAACACTTGCTTACACTTCCCAGATAACTATACAAAATGTAACTCAAGGCAGTAAAAAGGAAGAGATGTGTATGCAATGGGGGAGGAGCTGTGCCCAGCCTCTGTGCCCTAGTGAGCATAGCACCCTCACATCAGCTGCCTGTATTCAAAAACACACAAGTTCTCTGAGCCCAGTTTTATGTATTTCTTCCTAGGGTTCACTAAACAAACATGTTGGTTGGATCATCAGCCACAGGTGATTGATCTCATTCTCAGGTCCCTCCCCTCTCCACAGAGGTGCTGGAATGAGACATGGTGAAAATTGGAACCGTGAAATGGATGTTTGAAGTTTTTTGGAGACCAGCCCCATCCTAAGGTACCTTGAGTCTCCTCTTGTGACTCATCTTATAACCTATATAGTCAGTAAATTCCAAGTTTTAGGAGGCCTGAGCTATTAACCAAAGCAAGAATCAAATATGCAGCTTTTTGTTACTACACTACAGCAAGGTTCATGGACAAGGCAGGGACCAGGAATAGAATCTCAGAAATGGGCCCTGATATGGTAGAGTTAGATAGATATATATTTAATATGAAATTTTAAAGATATCCTCATGAGTGTCATGATGTCAGCTGAGTTAAAAGTTTCCAACGTAAGACTTCCCTGGTGGTCTGTAAGATAAGAATCCACATGCTAATGCGGGGACATGGGCTCTATCCCTGGTTGGGAAGATCCACATGCCTTGGGCTAACTAAGCAGATGATCTGCAACTACTGAAACCAGATGCCTAGAGTCCCTGCTCTGCAACAGGAGAAGCTACCCCAATGAGAAGACCACACATCACAACCAGAGAGTAGCCCTGGTAACTAGGGAATATCCTGGCATAGTCAGGAAGACCAATGCTGCCAAAACTGAACAAACAACATCCTGCCCAAAGTGACAGGAGAAATTCAGAGAAGACTGGTAGCAGTGTGGTCAAAACTGGCCCCCAGCCCTTCCATGAACTTCCATCATTTCCCTCCAGTCTGTACAGGAGAGGTGAGCCTGGACCTACCTTGGTCCTGGGTATGGTGTTCATACACCGGGGTGCTGTCCACCAGGATAACCAGGAGGAAGAGAAGGGCTGCGGAGAGGCAGAGCCGGTTCATCTTGGTGGTGGCCTTGCAGGATGGCTCCTGAGGATGCTGGGGATGGACAGACTGAGCTTTTAATATCCTGGTTGAGGGGTGGGATCAGAGGATGAGGAAGGGAGTGAGTCAGGGGAGGAGCTGGGTCAGTCCTGTTTATTGCGAAATCTCCCTCCTAACCATGCCTTCTGTCTGCAGGGGCCAAGTCTGAGAACTAGTCTAAGAACAGTAGTTATCAGGCTTGATGATGCCTGTGGGTCTAATGTAAGCACAGATTGTGATCAGACAGATGGTGTTTGTCCAATATGCACATTCAGAGACATCTGAGAACCTAGACAAGTGTGTGGCACATGATAGATGGCCAGTGAGGGGATGAGAGTGGATCAAAGGACATATCGGTGAATAGCAGTGTGTTAGCCCAGGTCCTTCTTTTCAGCCTTGTGCTACTTTCATCACATCTGGGCCTCAATGCCCTGACCCCCCTCACCTACCTCAGATGACAGGGGTGACACAGGACAGCTTCCTGCAACCATTGCCACAGCTTCTCCACTGGATGGACACTTGCTCTTTTTCAGGCATTGGTCCAGGCAGGAACTGAGCTGAGAAGGTTAGGCCATCCTGGCGTATAACCCTCTTTATGCATTGAAAAACGAGTAAGGGGAGGGGGCCGAAGGAGAGCAGGGAACTGAATACATCTCCACTACTACATGAGCAGTTGTTGTCCCTCTCCTGGTGTTGCAAGCAGAACTGCTGCCTGCATGAGTGGACTTCAGGGAACCTTGGAAGACTGCCTGTAGCCATCTTCTTCCTTCTGCTCTCCATCATTGTTGATAGGGCCATAGGACCTCAGTTAGGGTACCAGCTCTGTGTATTCCTAACTTTCTGTCTGATGATTTAAATCTCCCAGAACCTCATGTATTCAGGTTTCATATGAAATCTGTGTTTTCCACATCATGCGGCTACCGTGGTAGCAATGGAGGCAACTGGTATGTATTCCTTCTCTAGAGAAGTCAAAGTCCTTTGCGGTAGTAATAATAGCAATAATGAGTAATCACATCAAGTAAAACTTAAATTCCTCATTTTGGCAGGCATTATCCTAAGCATAACACATAAAACTCATCAAATCCTCAAAAATCTTTAAAGAAAGGGGAGAAACTGTTGATATTTCCTCATGTGACTGGGGAGGTACCTGAGATAACAAGAAATAAAGTAATTTGCCTAGGTCATAGCTTGTAGAGAGGGGATTAGGACCCGGGGATCCGACTTCAGAGTTTGTGCATATGCACTCTGCTGCATTGCAAGCTGTAAAGTCAAGTGCACGCATCAAGGATGACCCACCCACAGTCCCTTCGCTCATCCTTGTGTGTTTACTTGCAGTTAAAACCATGTAGCACACTTGAGAAGGGCAGGAGGTCTTAATACGGAGTTACCCCAGGACAGAGGGACATGAGTAGAAAGTTACACACAAAATAGCCATTGTAAGGGGAGGGTCTGCTCTCTCCTGAGATATTTCACATGAATGATTTCATTTAGCCTCAGATGAATCCAACAACATCTGGAACCTTATCCCGTTGTGTCAAGGAGAAAGCCGAGACTCAGAGAGGTAAAGCCATTTGCTCAGGACACACAACCTGCAGATGGTACAAGTCATTAATAGACTTTAGTTCAAGAGGCCCCCTGGCCCTTTGCCTATTCCTGCTCAATCTGTCTATCTGAGACCAGGGAGCAGCAGAGACTCCCTCTAAAAACACAAACTCCTCTTATCTCCCCCTTTCTCTCTCATCTGTCTTCTTTCTCAACCAATGTCTTCTTGACCTGTCCTCACTTTTGCCCAGTTTACAGCAACTCCCCACCTGGGTCCCCTGAAACAGATGCTTCCTTATGGGCTGATCCTCTCTCCACATCCCCCCTCCCTGTGTCATGTATAACTGAGATCTCTGATTAGGAAGCTTCCCCCTTCCTGGGGGCATCTTCAGAGAAATCACAAGACAGGAAAATCACAGGGTTTATATCTAGATAAACCAGAGAACACAAAACTCTGAAATCACATCATATCTCTTCTTCTCATGCTCTGTTTCTCCCTCTAAAAAATGAGAAATTTGAATTACATACTATCTAATGCCACATCCTAAAAGGATGGAATGTATCCGGGGCATGTAGAAGATGTTTAGAATTTTCTGAGGCTTTGTCCAGTGAGCATCATTCACATTCAAAGCATGAGGGGTCAATTTCAGGCTAATTGATAAAACAGCATCTGGCTTTTTGGAAATAAGTAGTTTACTTTCTTAAAATGGTGTTGTGAATACTATTTTGTTAGAATTATTTTCAGGCTTAAAAAGGAAAAAACACAAAGCAGAGATTGCAAATCTCACTAGCATCCAAGTATTATTAACCCACACAGCACCATTTACAATTTCAAATCATTTCTAAAATTTAGCAGTTGGAGATTTTATAGAAAATGAACAGCTCACATTGTTGGAAAAACTAAACAATCTGACAACATAGTCTGCCCATTTAACAAGAACCCTCTTCTGTCCATGGGATTTTCCAGGCAAGAATACTGGAGTGGACACACATTCCCTTCTCCAGGTGATCTTCCCAATGCTGGGATCAAACTCAGGTTGTCTGCATTGCAGGCAGATTCTCTACCATCTGAGCCACCAGGAAGCAGTGAGTCTCAACTCTAAGTGAGCTTCAGAATCCATTAGACATTTGTTTAAACACAGATCCAAGACCTCCTCTATCTGAGGCTTGATTTGGTAAGACATGTTTGGGACATGAGTCTGCATCTGTCAGGTTTCCAGGACTGAGGTGCTACTCAAGGGATCACGTTCGGAAAGCCGTGAACTAAGCTAAGGAAAGCTGATCTCTTCTCAGGAGGGGAGCATTCTCTCCAGTTTCCATAATCCCTGTCATTCCTTGTTGTCTGTCCTGCCTCCACCCCCACGCCAAATATCTCCAGCCATAATACTCACCTGCTCCAGGGGCATTTAACATTGTGACCTATAAGATGGGCTCACAGTAAGTGTTCAGGAAAAGGTGTTAGTTTATTTTTAGCCACTAAGTCATGTCCAGGATCACTGTAGGTCTAGGACAGTCCTCCCTGATCTTTACATTTTATTCCTTGCTTTGCAGTTGACAAATACAAATGTCTTCAAGAACCCAGACCCGGCCTTGTAGAAGTATCTGATTAGTTTGGCCTTGCAAGGACCCATAGAGAATAGCAGTCAGAAGTCAGGTCACAGGGCTGCAGAGATGGGAGGTTCTTGGTCAAATAGGAAGGTGATCCTCAGTTTGGTCTACCAGGTGAACAATGGAAACCACCACTTTGTTTGCAATAGAGATGGTAGGGGTGCAGGGGGGTGAATGTGAAAAGGCCCTTTGATATCCTTCTGTCCAGGGCATTATTACCAATGTCACTAGGTGTCACAGTGTCAAGATAATATCAGAAATAATTACATATTGTTACTGAATATCTATAGATTTATTGGCATTATGCTACTGATTAACTCCAAAAGAACAAAAAGGGAGGATACTTCTTATGAATATTCTCCATATGTTGAGAATGATCAGAGCTGGACAATGGCCTGTGAGTTTATAGTACTATTTAGTACTATTTTCTGTATATATGTGTGGTAGAAATATTTCACCATTGGAAAAGAAAGTCTGACATTGGATATCAACAGTAGAGCATATGGAACACTGCTCAGTGTTATATGGCAGCCTGGATGGGACCAGAGTTTGGGGGAGAATGAATACATTTATATATGTGGCTGAGTTGTTTTGCTGGCCACCCAAACTCCAGCCCCAGCTCATCCAGGGTATTCGAAGGGGAGACGGCATAGGCGAGGGTCAGGAAACAACTGCTTAATTAAACTTTAATTAAGGATATAAAGAGTAATAGAATAAGGATAGCTCAGTGAGGAAATTCAGTGGAGAAAAGAGGCTGAAATAAGGATAGCTCAGTGAGGAAATTCAGTGGAGAAAAGAGGCTGAATAATTCAGCCAGAAGGTGAGAGAAAGAATGACATGGGGAGACCAAGTTTTGGTGGACAAGGCCCGCACTTTATTTTCCAAAGTAGTTTTTATACCTTAAGTTATGCATAGAGGATAATGGGGGAAGGGGTAGAGTCATGCAGCAAGCCAGACTTTCTTCCTGCAAACTTATCATATGCAAAAGCTTAGGTGATTTGCATCATCTTCTGGCCCGGTGGCCTGTTAACATTTTAAGACCCTTTCTTCAGAAAGCTTATTTTTCTCTAAAGGTGATTGGTCAGGAGCCACCCTCCAAAAGCATTAGATAAAGTTGCATTCCTACAGAGCAAAGGTGTGGTAGGCTATAACAAGAAAAAGAATTAACTCAAGGGTCCCAGGTTACAAACATTAAAGCTACTACTTACACCAATTATATTAATCAATACACTGCCAGGGACACAGCAGGTAAGGGATATGGAAACTTAGCAGCAAACATTGGCCCAACAAGCGAAAAACCCTTCACCAATACAATTTCTAATCAATCTTTTAACTACTCAAAGGAATCTGTGTTTAGGCAGTTTAGAACATCTCCTGCCTCTCACAGTTGGGAGGCTCTGAACAATCACATGTGGCCGGAAAAACCTATTCAGGCAGGCTACAGGATTTCCAAAGGAGTTTGTAGGTTAAACACTGTCACACCCAGGAATTATTAACTGGAGCTGTAAGCTAATTCTTTTTTCAGAGAGAGGTAGTGGGGGACAGCCCCCCATAAAGTCAGAGGTGTAGGTGAAAGCACAAAGCAGAAAGTAGTCAGGCTCTGGTTTGGGGGTAGATGCTCGAGAATTTCCAGGGGGACTCCTGAGGCTCGATCCCGCCTTTGCGTATGCCGAGCCTCCTTCCTCATGACCTTTGTCATGGGCGGAGTTCCTCACGCTGGCTCCCGGCAGTGATAGAATTCCTGTTGAGCTATTCCAGATCCTGAAAGATGATGCTGTGGAAAGTGCTGCACTCAATATGCAATATGCACTCAATATGCAATATGCCGGCTCCCGGCAACAATATTGTTAATCAATTATGTTGTTAGTCACTCTGTCATGTCCGACTCCTTGCGACCCCATGTACTGCAGCCTACTAGGCTCCTCTGTTCATGGAATTCTCCAGGCAAGAATACTGGAGTGGGTTGCCATTTCCTTCTCCAGTCATAACTGTTAATCCTTTCAAAAAACTCATGTAACCTGGCCAATTGTTCACGTGAGGACACTGCAAAATGACTTGCCCCAGGACACAAAGCGTTTGAGTGTTAGGATTAGGACAAGTCCCAACCCATTTAATCAAGAAACATTTTCTCCAGGAATTCTGCAACTACAGAGAACTGGGAAGGGGTTCTGAGTGGTCTGTTCAACATAGTCTCTTTCCCTGTCCCTGAGCCTCACCCCAGACACAAATGGTAGAAAAGAGTGAGTCTGCATTTTGTCCCTGACACCAAACATATGGATCTCTGCCAGTAGCACCAGTTCCCCACACCCACTGGGCATCCAAGAGTCAATTGACTTCTGACACTAAATCCACAGAGGCGGCCCAGACATCACAAGATGAGGGCTCCATTCCTGAGGATGGCCCACACTCTCAAGTGTTGATCACAATTTCCACTGTCACTTTACATGTGTGACCGACTGGCTATAAATTCGCAGGTTCCATGATCCACCTCCCATGTTCAATAACTTATTAGAAATATTCAGAGAACTCAGGAAAGCCATTTACTTACCGTCCCCAGGTATTATAAAACATTAAAACTCAGGAACAGCCTAATGGAGGAGAAGCATCGGGTAAATGGGGAGTTGGGGGTGAAAGCCTCAAGACCTCTCAGGACTCTCCCCCTTCTCAATCCCTTGATGGTATCACCTTCCCTGAGGCTCTCTGAACCCAGCATTCATGGGTTTTAATTGAGGGTGGAGGCAGGCAAGTTGATAGAATCATTGGCCACTTGTGATAAAACTCAGTATCAGTACTCTGTATGGTCCTCAGAGGGACTGAGGGGTGATAGTTTTAACCCTATAATCAGCTGATGGAAAATTCTGGAGTCCAGTCCCATCCAGACTCTATCTCAGGTCCCATCCTTCACTCACCTCATGATTTGTAAAAATACATAAAGTTCCAAGACTTTCAGGTTGCCTGGAGCATGAACAGAGACAGGGATAAAACATGGATCTTCTTATGACACTACAGTAAGATCAGGGGCAAGGCAGTGACCAAGAATAGTGTATCAGTTATGAGGTCCTTGATCTGGTAGAGTCAGGTCAGGCACTGATTTTTCATAATTGAACACATAACATGACCTTCTGAGAGTCAAGAAATGTCCCTGGAGTGAAAACTGCCCAATTTACCAGAAGAAATCCAGAGAGGGTTTGCTGCAGCCACTTGCAACCCCCTACTCTCTCCCTCCAACCCTGGTCTCACCACCTATGGTTTTGGGATCAGAGGACCTCAGTTTGTATCCCAGTTCTGCCTTTTCCTAACTGTGTGATCTGTGGCCTGAAATTTCCCTCGTCTTCATTTGTTACATGAGATCATGCTACTGACATCCTGAGCTGTTTTCAAAGCAGTGTCTATGGCCTCCATAGACATATATTCTTTTCCTGGCAAAGCCAAAGTCCTTTGAGATGATAATAATAATGCAATGATGATAGCTAACACTTAACTCTTTTGACCAGAGAGTCAAATAATGGCATGGTGGGGTGGAGAAAGGCCTGGACCTGGGTGAGGTCACTCACTGAAGTAAGAAGAGGGCTTTCGGTTACCTCTGAGGAAGAAGGAGACATATTTGGAGGAGAGCCTGTGACTTCACTCCGGCACTCGAGGAATTTCCTGATGCTGAACTTCTTTTAAAGAAGCTGAAACTACAACATCCAGTCCTATCTATTCCTTGTATTTTCTACCATTGACAGCACATTTAAAGAGCAGTTGGAGCCGAGGAAACTAAAACTCTATGTGCTTCTCAACAATTTGCCTTGTTCTATGGTGTTCAAAGCATGTTAGGTTTCTTAAAAGGAAACAAAGCTGGGGATTTCTTAATGCAAACACCGTCACCCTCTTTTATAAAGAATGAATCTGTGTTTCTGAGAGTTGAAATGTCTTGCCCAAGTCTACACAGCAGCATAGTGACTTACTTAAGACAATCTCTTTTCTTTAATACCAAGTCATTATCCCATTGTTGTTGTTCAGTCCCTAAGTCCTGTCTGACTCTTTTGTGACCCCATGGATAGTAGCCCTCTAGGCTCCTCTGCCCATGGGATTTCCCAGGCAAGAAGACTGGAGTGGATTGGGATTTCCTTCTACAGGGATCTTCCCAAACTAAGTATCTACCCTGTTCTCCTGCACTGGAAGGAGAACTTTTATCGCTGAGCCACAAGGGATGCCCTCAGGAATAGTTTGTTGTTGTTCAGTCGCTAAGTCGTGTCCCACTCTTTGGGACCCCATGGAGTGTAGATCCCAGTCTTCCCTGTCCTTCACTATTTCTCAGAATCTGCACAAACTTATGTTCATTGAGTCTATGATGTCACCCAACCATCTCATCCTCTGTCATCCCCATCTCCTCCTGCTCTCAATCTTTCCCAGCATTAGCGTCTTTTCCAATGAGTCAGCTCTTTGCATCAGGTCACCAAAGTATCGGAGCTTCCAATTCAGCCTCAGTCTTTCCAATGAGTATTTACCGTTGATTTTCTGTGGAATGACTGATCTGGTGTCTTTGTCAACCACAAGACTCTCAAGTGTCTTCTCCAGCACCACAATTTGAAAACATCAATTTTGGGGGACTCAGTCTCCTTTATGGTCCAACTCTCATGTGCCTACATGACTACTGCTTAAAACCATAGCTCTGACTATATGGACTTTATATATTTTTATGATAGTTTGTTTACAGTGGTTTCCTTACACTAAGAAAGATGCCTTCTGGGACAAAAAAGCATTAAAAAAAAAAAAGTCGCTCAGTCGTGTCTGACTCTTTGCGACCCCATGGACTGTAGCCCACCAGGCTCCTCTGTCCATGGAATTCTCCAGGCAAGAATACTGGAGTGGGTTGCCATTTCCTTCTGCTGCTGCTGCTGCTGCTAAGTCGCTTCAGTCATGTCCAACTCTGTGCAACCCCATAGATGGCAGCCCACCAGGCGCCACTGTCCCTGGGATTCTCCAGGCAAGAACACTGGAGTGGGTTGCTTTTTACTTCTCCAATGCATGAAAGTGAAAAGTGAAAGTGAAGTTGCTCAGTCGTGTCCAACCTTTGTGACCCCATGGACTGCAGCCTACCAGGCTCCTGTGTCCATGGGATTTTCCAGGCAAGAGTACCAGAGTGGGTTGCCATTGCCTTCTAGTATTTGTTAAATATTTTTTAGTAAATGAATCTCCCATTTCATTCTCATGCGAAGTGCACAGTTATTGAATAGACTGGATATAATAAAATCCTTGTTAATCTATTTGATAATGAGGCCTGTCTATATATTTTTGAGTGTCCCCTAACATCCTGTATCCTGACAGGATAATGAAATAATTCTTTAACAGGACAACAAAATGAACACCTTCACTTGACTAATATTGTACCATCTGGATTGAACAGCCTGCTGTCTTGAACAAACTCCCGGAAGTACTCCATTTCCTGCTCTTCCTACAGTTCTTTCTGGAGGGAAGAGATCAGCTGTCCCTCAACATTCTGATTAATTTCATAACAGAGAAATGATCATATTTGACAAAATTTTTAGAGGGTTGGTGAGGAAATGTAGGTAGAGGAGTCTTTTGGACTAAACAATGTGGTACAAAATGGACACTTTTGACAAAAAATGTGCAAAATTTTATAGTAATGATTGGTAATCCTTTCAAAAAGCTCGTGTAACCTAGTCTCTGTGTAAGGAAAATACAAATGACTTGCCCCAGGACACACAGCATATGGGTGGTGGGATCAGGACAAGATGCCATCCTGTTACAACCCATTTAATCAAGTACCTGATTCCACCAGATATTCTGAAAATGCAGAGAACTAGGGTGGGGTGCTGAGTGCTTGGCCCCACATAGTATAGTTCCAGGGCCCTGACCCACACTCCAGAGACAAATGGTAGACAAGAGTGAGTCTGGGTTTTTTCCCTGACTCGAAATATGTGAGGTCTCTTCCAACAGCAACCAGTTCCCCAATATCCACTGAAATATCAGGAGCCAATTCATTCTGACTCTAAATCCATAGAGGTGACCCAGACCACAGACACTGGGTGCTTGGTCCTTAGGTCAGCCCACACTTCAAGTGTCCAACACAAGTCCTTCTGTCCCTTACACCTGGGATCAACTGGCTATCAACTCAGAGGTGTCATGACAAACTCCCACATTCAGAAACTTATTGGAACCACTCACAGAGCTCAGGAAAGCCCTTTACTTACTGTCCTCAATTATTTTAAAGCCAAAAAAAACCCCAGGGACAGAGAAATTGTAGGGCAAATGGATAGTTAGGGCTGCTGAGCTTCCAAACTCTCTTAGGACTCTCTTCCCCTCACAATCTCTTGATGCCTCATGTCCCCTGAGGCTCTCTGAACCAAGTATTTATGGGTTTTAATTGAAGATTGGAGGTAGGAAACTTGATAGAATCATTGCCCATTGATTCTAAACTGAACTCTGTATCAGTGGTCTCTCCTCTCCCCAGAGGGACGGAGAGTTGATAGTTCTAACCCTCTAAGCACCTGAAGGTATGTTCTGGAGTCCAGTCCCATCCAGACGCTGTCTAGGTTTCTATCCTAGACTTATCTCATGACTTACAGATAGACAGTAATTTCCAAGAGTCTCAGGAAGCCTGGGCATGAACGAGGACAGAAAACAAATGTGGATCTTGTGATTACACTACACTGATGTGTACACAGAAGGTTGTGTCCAGGAAGGAAGAGTTTCCGTGATGGGGTCCCTCATCTGCTAGAGTTAGTTGGGATACTTTTGATTCAAAGCTGAACACATAGTAATACCTTCTGAGAGTCAAAAATTGTTCATGGAGTTAAAGTGCCCTCTTCCCAGAAGAAATCCAGAGATGGTTGGCAGCACTCACCTCACCCATGCAACCCAACCCCTTCCATGGACTCCCCTCATCCCCCACCTCCAGAGAGGAGAGATGAGCCTGGGCTTGCCCTGGGCCTTGTTGCTAGTTTCACACCCTGGTATACCAGCCACAAGGGTGCCAAGGAGGGCGAGAAAGGTTGCCAAAAAGCAGAGCTGGCTTATCTTCATGCCCTTGTAGGTGGACTCCTGAGGAAAGATGACAGCTGACTGAGCTTCTCACACCCCAGTTCAGTGACTGGAAGAGAGACAAGGAGAGGAGTGAGGAAGAGAAGGGTCTGGGGTCAGTATTGTATAGTGTGTACTCCCCTCACTATCCATGGTCTTGCTTCAGCCTGATGGGGATAAATGCCCAGTATAAGTGCTTCTTAAACTTGACTTTGCTTGTAAGCCTCATGGAAACATGTTTTGTAGTTGTACAGGTGGAACTTAGTCAAATATGGTGACTCATGGAGGTTCCTAGCACCTAGAGCAGTGCATGGCAAGTGATGGACAATCAGTGAGTGGATGAGAGCAAATCACAGGATGAATAAGTGAACAGCAGTGTATGAGCTCAGGTCCTCCTTTTCAGCCTCCTGTAGGGGTCATCACATCTGGGCATCAATTGCCACCACCCCCCTGCCCCAACACCCTCACCTAGCTCAGAAGACCAGTGTGACACAGACACATTCCCCCAACCATTGCCATAGCTTCTCTACTGGATGGAGACCTCTCTTTACCTTGCTCTTCCCTGAAGGAACTTACCTAGGAAAGTGATGTCCTCCTGGGGCAGAAACCCTGTTTTCTGTTTCAAATAAGAAGTAAGGGAAGGGGGCAGAGAGTAAGGAGGGAGCTTAACATGTCTCCACAGCCTGACCACCTGCCGTCCTTCACCTGGTTTCACAAACAGGAGAGATGCCTGCCTGAGTAGACTTCAGGGGACCTTAGAAGATTGTACACAACCACCCACTTCCTCCTCCTCTCTCCTCCAAGGGTCTTCTGGTCACATGACCTCATGTTTATGACCAGCTCTGCCTTTTACCATCTTTGTGTCTGCAGATGGAAACCTCCCAGAGTCCTCCTATCTTCGGGTGTCAGATGAGGCCAGCACTGCCCATATCACGGGTTGCTATGGAAGCAACGGACACAGCAGATATATGTTCCTTCTCCCCAAGAAGTCAGAGTCCTTTGTAGTATTAATAATAATAGTATGAGCAATCGCAACAGCTAAAATGTAAATTCTTTTATATGTCAGTCATTATCCAACCACTTGACATATAATTACAGATTTAATTCTCAAAAACCTAAAATTAGTGGAATCAGTTCAGTTCAGTTCAATTCAGTCACTCAGTCATGTCCGACTCTTTGCGACACCATGAATTGCAGCATGCCAGGCCTCCCTGTCTATCACCAACTCCCGGAGTTCACTCAAACTCACGTCCATCGAGTCAGTGATGCCATCCAGCCATCTCATCCCCTGTCGTCCCCTTTTCCTCCTGCCCCCAATCCCTCCCAGCATCAGAGTCTTTTCCAATGAGTCAACTCTTCGCATGAGGTGGCCAAAGTACTGGAGTTTCAGCTTTAGCATCATTCCTTCCAAAGAACACCCAGGACTGATCTCCTTTAGGATGGACTGGTTGGATCTCCTTGCAGTCCAAGGGACTCTCAAGAGTCTTCTCCAACACCACAGTTCAAAAGCATCAATTCTTCGGCGCTCAGCCTTCTTCACAGTCCAACTGTCACATCCATACATGACCACAGGAAAAACCATAGCCTTGACTAGACGGACCTTTGTTGGCAAAATAATGTCTCTGATTTTGAATATGCTATCTAGGTTGGTCATAACTTTCCTTTCAAGGAGTAAGCATCTTTTAATTTCATGGCTGCAGTCACCATCTGGAGTGATTTTGGAATAGGAAGCATTAATAATTCCTCATGTTACAGAGGAGGAACCTGTGCTACCCAAAAGAAAGTAAGTTGGTTACAGTCATCAAGTGGAGAAAAAGGTTTTGAACCCAGGGATCTGGCTGCAGAGTTTGTGTACATGCACTCTGCTGCATTGATAGCTGTTATCTATTCACTTTTGAGTTGTTACTGAAGAAATTTAAACCCTCCATTAAAAACAGTAACAACAACCAACCTGCATTTCATGGGAATCTAACAAATATATGTAAGGTTATTTTCATCATAAAGATCTCATCAACTTTGCCCCCAAAGCAGCTACTTGACTTGTTTGGTGTTTTCCATTTTCATATAAATTTTATATATACAGCTAGTGTACCCAAGGACACCAGTAAAAGCAGTTAGATAAGTGTACCCAAGGAAAGATGAAAGGTACATGAGAATTTATATCCTGTTTTAAATGTGTCTAGTGTGTATATTTCTTGTCTCCAGACAAGTTCATGTTTGTTCTTTTACTTATCCTCTAGTGAAGTTGTAGACTGTTAGGCCAATTTTATAAATAAAATTGTCACTTGTTAGGTCAGCAGCCGGAGAAGGCAATGGCAACCCACTCCAGTACTCTTGCCTGGAAACTCCCATGGACGAAGGGGCCTGGTAGGCTGCAGTCCATGGGGTCGCTAGGAGTTGGACACGACTGAGCGACTTCACTTTCACTTTCACATAGGGGAAATGTGAGGGGTGACACACCCACAGTCCCTTCACTCACTCCTGTATATTCACTCCCAAGTGAAATCATGTAGCACTAGCCTCCCTACAACTCAACTACACTCAGAAAAGCACTTCCATTCACAAACATATACATGCACACACAACACAGAGACACAAAGTGTGCTCCACTCCAGGTCAAGGAGAAGGGAACTGGGTTCCATGCCCAGAAGCCCCAGGTGCAAGTCCAGCCAAATGTCAAGCAGGCACAGAGCTGGGTGATGAGCTGAAGAAGACATGAGGGGCTGCCTTCCGGGCATAGACACCCTTTCCCTTGAGAAGTGCAGGATCTCTCAGTACTGAGCTTCCCCAGGACAGAAGGACATCAGTAGCCTGTAATTCACATCGCAAGGCACTGTGAGTGTCTACTCTCTCCTGAGACATTCCACATGTGCCACTTTATTTAGCCTCATGTCACTGTTACAAAATCTGAGATTCTCATCCCATTGTGTCAAGGAGAAAACAGAGTCTCAGAAGTAAAACCACTTGCTCAGGAAACACAACTTGCAGATGGTAGAATGAGGATTCTAGTTCGGGAGGCTTTCTGGCCCTGCCCCTATTTCTGCCTCAATCTATCCACCTGAGGCCAGGGAGCAACAGAGACTCCCCCTAATAGCAGAAACTCCTCTTTTCTTTGCCCCCCCCCCCCAATTCTGTCTGTCTTTTTCTTCCCATGTCCTCATCTCCTTGTTCTACTCTAGTCCAAGTCAGAGGCTATCTGATGGGCCAGTTCTCCCTCCAGCTCCCCTGTCCCTGCTCATGCGTAAGGGTGGGCTCTAAATCCCTTGCAGCCTATACACTTACAATGAAAAATCAGGAAGATAATTTAAGGAAATAATCCCATTCACCATGGCAACAAAAAGAATAAAACACTTAGGAATAAATTTACCTAAAGAAGAAAAAGACCTGTATAGAGAAAACTACAAAACATTGATGAAAGAAATCCTAGATGACACAAATAGATGGAGATATATACCACGTTCTTGGATTGGAAGAATCAATATAGTGAAAATGACTTACTACTGAAAGCAATGTATAGATTCAACACAATCCTTATCAAATTACCAATGATATTTTTCACAGAACTAGAACAAGTAATTTCACAAATTGTAGGGAAACATAAAAGACCCCAAATCAACCTTCCTAACTTCAGACTATACTACAAAGCTACAGTCATCAAAACAGTAATGCACTGGCACAAAGACAGAAATATAGATCAACGGAACAAAATAGAAAGCCCAGAGATAAATCCACCCATCTGTGGATCCCTTATCTTTGGCAAAGGAGGAAAAAATATACAGTGGAGGAACAACAGTGTCTTCTACAAGTGGTGCTGGGAAAACTGGTCAACTACATGTGAAAGAATGAAACTAGAACACTTTCTAACACTGTACACAAAAATAAATTCAAAATGAATTAAAGACCTAAATGTAAGAGCAGAAACTATAAAACTCTTAGAGGAAAATAAGCAGAACACTCTCCAACATAAATCACAGCAAGATCCTATATGCCTCACCTCCCTGAGTAATGGAAACAAAAATGAAAATAAACAAATGGGACCTAAGTAAACTTAAAAGCTTTTGTACAATGAAGGAAACTATAAGCAAGGTGAAAAGACAGCCCTCAGAATGGGAGAAAATAATAGTAAATGAAACAGCTGACAAAGAATTAATCTGAAAAATATACAGGCAGTGCATGCAGCTCAACACTAGAAAAATGAACAACCCAATCAAAAAACAGGCAAAAGGCCTAAACAGACATTTCTCTAAAGAAGACATACAGATGGCTAATAAACACTTGAAGAGATATTCAACCTCACTCGTTTTTAGAGAAATGCAAATCAAACCACGATGAGGTATCACCACAAACCGGGCAGAATGGCCTTCATCAAAAATCTATAAACAATAACAGACACATGTACCCCAGTGTTCATTGCAGCACTATTTACAATAGCTAGGACATGGAGTTGGTGATGGACAGGGAGACCTGGCGTGCTGCGATTCATGGGGTCACAAAGAGTCGGACACGACTGAGCGACTGAATTGAACTGAACTGAGGAAATGGAAGCAGCCTAGATGTCCATTGGCAGATGAATGGATAAGGAAGTTGTGGTACATATACACAATGGAATATTACTCAGATGTAAAAAGGAGCCCATTTGAGTCAGTTCTAATAAGGAGGATGAACCCGGAGCCTACTGTACAGAGGGAAGCAAGTCAGAAAGAGGAAGACAAATACTATATATCAATACATATATATGGAATTTAGAAAGACAATACTGACGATCCTACATGCAGGGCAGCGTAAGAGACACAGATGTAAAGAACAGACCTTTGTACTCAGTGGGAGAAAGCAATGGAGGGATGATTTGAGAGAATAGCATTAAAACACGTACAAGGCCATATGTAAAACACATGACCAGTGCAAATTGATGCATTAAGCAGGGTATCAAAAGACAGTGCTCTGGGACAACTCGGGTGGATGTATTAGGGAGGGAGTTGGAAGGGGTGTTCAGGATGGGGGAGACACATATATTCCTCTGGCCAATTCAAATTGATGTATGTCAAAAACCAACGCAATATTGTAAAGTAACTACCTCCAATCAAATTAAACATACAAACAAAGAAACCTTCCTGGCTCCTGCAGGTCTCTTTAGAGAAATTACAGGACAGGAACAAAACCATGATTGCATTCTGGATGAAGACAAGTCATCTAACCCTCTGGGACCCCAGATCATATCTATGCTTCTGTTCCTCAGTATCTCCTTCTGAAGAATGACAATAAGGCCATATTCTAAAATGGATGGAATGCACCCAGGGCAAACAGAAGATGTTTAGACATTTGAGATGCTGTGCCCTCTGTGAGGTATGTTCATATCTGAGTAATGGGTGACCATTTTCTCACTACATGATGATAAAAGAGCACCTCACTTTTGAGACCACATAGTATATTTGGCACTAGTAGTAAAGAACTAGTCAGTCAATGAAGAAGACATAAGAGATGTGAGTTCAATCCCTGGGCCTCAGATTTCATATAAAAAAAAAAATTTCTATCGATGCTGCAAAAAGTAAACACTGGCATCACACTCCTGTAATTTAACAAGTCCATGTTCTCACACTTGAGTGAGTGCGGGGAGCGAGCTCCGCCCGTGGCAAAGGTCATGAGGAAGGAGGCTTGGCATACGCAAAGGCGGGATCAAGCCTCAGGAGTCTCCCTGGAAATTCTTGAGCATCTACCCCCAAAACCAGAGTCTGCCTACTTTCTGCTTTGTGCTTTCACCTACACCTCTGACTTTACGGGGGGCTGTCCCCCACTACCTCTCTCTGAAAAAAGAGTTAGCTTACAGCTCCAGTTAATAATTCCTGGGTATGACAGTGTTTCAGCCTACAAACTCCTTTGGAAATCCTCTAGCCTGCCTGAATAGGTTTTTCCGGCCACATGTGATTGCTCAGAGCCTCCCAACTGTGAGAGGCAGGAGATGTTCTAAACTGTCTAAATACAGATTCCTTTGAGCAGTTAAAAGATTGATTAGAAATTGTATTGGTGAAGGGATTTTCACTTGTTGGGCCAATGTTTGCTGCTAAGTCTCCATATCCCTTACCTGCTGTGTCCCTGACAGTGTATTGACTAACATAATTGGTGTAAATAGTAGCTTTAATGTTTGTAACCTGGGACCCTTGAGTTAATTCTTTTTCTTGTTATAGCCTACCACACCTTTGCTCTGTAGGAATGCAATTTTATCTAATGCTTTTGGAGGGTGGCGCTTGACCAATCACCTTTAGAGAAAAATAAGCTTTCTGAAGAAAGGGTCTTAAAATGTTAACAGGCCTCCGGGCCAGAAGATGATGCAAATCACCTAAGCTTTTGCATATGATAAGTTTGCAGGAAGAAAGTCTGGCTTGCTGCATGACTCTACCCCTTCCCCCATTATCCTCTATGCATGACTTAAGGTATAAAAACTACTTTGGAAAACAAAGTGCGGGCCTTGTCCACCAAAACTTGGTCTCCCCATGTCATTCTTTCTCTCACCTTCTGGCTGAATTATTCAGCCTCTTTTCTCCACTGAATTTCCTCACTGAGCTATCCTTATTTCAGCCTCTTTTCTTCACTGAATTTTCCTACTGAGCTATCCTTATTCTATTACTCTTTATATCCTTAATTAACGTTTAATTAAGCAGTTGTTTCCTGATCCTCGGCGACGCCATCCCCGCTTCGAATTCCCTGGATCCACCGGGGCTGGACCCCGGCAAGTGAGCATCAGAATCTCTTAGTTATTTGATCAAACACAGATTATAGATCTCTACCACCAGAGTGTTGATTCAGTAGCACAGAGTGGGCCCTGAGTATCTGCATCAACAAGGTTTCCAAGGCATAGATGGTGGTGCTCAAGGGAACACACTTCAAAAAGCTAGAATTAAGAAAAGGAGAGCAGCTGTCTTCTCCGGGGGAAAGTGTTCTGTCCAGTTTCAATTATTCCCACCATTCCTTATTGACCCTATGCCTCCACCTCCACCCCAAATACTTCCATTCACATCACTCACTTGTGATCTGTGAGTGGGCTCAGAATAATTGTTGATAAAAAGATAGCTTGCTCTTCTTTAACAATTTTATCACTAAAGTATTATTCCTTTTATAGAGGTGAAGATACTGAATTTCAGCTACAGAAAAGTGACTTGATGGAAGAGAAACAGCTGAATATTAGGGGGAAGACACTTACCTGTTAATCAAGGGTCCCTAGATATTTCAACATCACTAATCAACAAGCATACAAACACTGTCCAAGCAAATCTATTTGATAGTAACACAGATGATGCAGCAAAGACTTTGGACATGACTTCATGAGTGTCAATCACATTTACAAGAATAGGAGTTGGGTGCCAGCATTTCCCACAGCACTCAGGCAGGCCAAGTTCCAAAGGCTCTCAAAGTGCATGTGGGGCAGAGGATTCAGGTGAGGATGCATTGAGGAAGAAGATTCCAACAAGATTACAACATGTGAATCATGAATTCACATCCCAAGCTCTACAGTCACTTCACTCCAGTCATGAGATTTTCTCCTGCATTCTTTTCTTCCTTCCTCCAATATTTATGGGCTGTACCTTTTGTGCCAGGAGTTATGCAAGTTCTAGGTATAAAGGGAAGACTTGCTATCATGGTGCTTAGAGCCAACTGGAAGAGACAGAAGTAGAGCAATTAGACCCATGCAGGGAAGGGAAGAGTTAGATTTCACTGAGGAGGGTAGTTTTGAAAGTCAGAGGGAAAGGCTAAATATGATCACAAGCAGCCAGAACTCAGCCCTGACTGGGTGCTCCTTGGACTTCAGCATCTCAGGGGAGCCCAGTTCCCATGGCCTCTGCAAAAAGACAGGGGCTTGCAGACTGAATCTCTAAGGCCCCAGACCTGGACAAGGTATCCCTGGACAGGACCTAGACCATCCAAGAGGTGAACAACCACAGTGCTCTAAGGGTCACAATGACCATCAAGAAGGCAGTGAATTTTCCAAGCCCAGGTAGGGTCTTCAGGAGCACTACAGACCTCCTTTATGGGGAACTGACTTACTCTTCCCATCTGAGAAAGGGGAGCATGAGAGTAACCTCAAATTATCAGGATGGTGCTTCGGGGGATGGTGTATTGTCAATCTGGTCCCTGGGGAATGTATGCTCAGTCCATGATTTCAAAGGTTACTACAGATACTCCCCATGGGAGGGAGAAATGAAAATACTCACTGCAGGTGATTTTGAGGAGAGTGTGGCCTCCTGAGCTCCACCTCTTTCTCCAGCCCTTCCCCTATCCCATGCCCTGTTTGCTGTCTTACCCAGGATGAGATAACACCAGCAGGGGTCTTAACACAGCCTGGACCCAGTTGAAATCTTTTTTCTCAACATTTTAGCTACCATATAAAAAGATCTCTGAGAACCTGGGCTTGGCAGTGTACCTGTCTGCTTGTTTTGGCCTTGCAGGGACCTATGTATGGAGGCTCCAGGCAGAAGTTAGGCCACGGAAGTCAGGTCTGTGGGGATGAAAGTAATTCAGTCAAAAAGGTAGATGGTCATCACAGCTGGGTTTAAAGGGTGAACAATCGAATACACCAGCTTGTTTGCAAGAACATTGTAGAGGTGCCAAGATGGGAATGTGAAAAGACCATTTGATGCTTTGTAGGGCATTATTTGGAGAAGGCAATGGCAACCCACTCCAGTACTCTTGCCTGGCAAATCCCATGGATAGAGGAGCCTGGTAGGCTGCAGTCCATGGGGCCGCTAGGAGTCAGACACGACTGAGCAACTTCACTTTCACTTTTCACTTTCCACTTTCATGCATTGGAGAAGGAAATGGCAACCCATTCCAGTGTTCTTGCCTGGAAAATCCCAGGGATGGGGGAGCCTGGTGGGCTGCCATCTATGGGGTCGCACAGAGTCAGACACGACTGAAGCAACACAGCAGCAGCAGCAGGGCATTATTTGAATGTAGAGTTCCAAATAATACCAAGGAGAGATAAGAAAGCATTCCTCAGCAATCAATGCAAAGAAGAAGAAGAAAACAATAGAATGGGAAAGACTAGAGATCTCTCCAAGAAAATTAGAGATACCAAGGGAACATTTCATGCAATGATGGGCTCAATAAAGGACAAAAATGGTAGGGACCTAACAGAAGCAGAAGATATTAAGAACAGGTGGCAAGAATACACAGAAGAACAGTACAAAAAAGATCTTCACGACCCAGAGAATCATGATGGTGTG
This sequence comes from Bubalus kerabau, assembly GCF_029407905.1. Classification (NCBI taxonomy): domain Eukaryota; kingdom Metazoa; phylum Chordata; class Mammalia; order Artiodactyla; family Bovidae; genus Bubalus; species Bubalus kerabau. The sequence goes on from NC_073636.1 coordinate 74,867,477, forward strand.
ATCACTCACACTCACCTAGAGCCGGATATCCTGGAATGTGAAGTCAAGTGGGCCTTAGGAGGTATCACTACATACAAAGCTAGTGGAGGTGATGGAATTCCAGTTGAGCTACTTCAAATCCTAAAAGATGATGCTGTGAAAGTGCTGCACTCAATATGCCAGAAGATTTGGAAAACTCAGCAGTGGACACAGGACTGGAAAAGGTCAGTTTTCATTCCAATCCCAAAGAAAGGCAATGCCAAAGAATGCTCTTGCTATGGCACAATTGCACTCATCTCACACGCTAGTAAAGTAATGCTCAAAATTCTCCAAGCCAGGCTTCAACAAAACATGAACCATGAACTTCCAGATGTTCAAGCTGGTTTTAGAAAAGGCAGAGGAGTCAGAGGTCAAATTGCCAACATCCGCTGGATCATGGAAAAAGCAAGAGAGTTCCAGAAAAACATCTATTTCAGCTTTATTGACTATGCCAAAGCCTTTGACTGTGTGGATCACAAGAAACTGTGGAAAATTCTGAAAGAGATGGGAATACCAGATCACCTGACCTGCCTCTTGAGAAACCTGTCTGCAGGTCAGGAAGCAACAGTTAGAACTGGACATGGAACAACAGACTGGTTCCAAATAGGAAAAGGAGTACATCAAGGCTGCATATTGTCACCCTGCTTATTTGAGTTCTATGCAGAGTACATCATGAGAAATACTGTGCTGGAGGAAGCGCAAGCTGGAATCAAAATTGCTGGGAGAAATATCAATAACCTCAGATATGCAGATGACACCACCCTTATGGCAGAAAGTGAAGAGGAACTAAAGAGCCTCTTGATGCAATTGAAATAGGAGAGTGAAAAAGTTGGCTTAAAGCTCAACATTCAGAAAACAAAGATCATGGCATCCGGTCCCATCACTTCATGGCAAATAGATGGGGAAACAGTAGAAACAGTGGCTGGTTTATTTTTCTGGGCTCCAAAATCACTGCAGATGCTGATTGCAGCCATGAAATTAAAAGACAGTTACTCCTTGGAAGGAAAGTTATGACCAGCCTAGACAGCATATTAAAAGGCAGAGACATTACTTTGCCAACAAAGGTCCGTCTAGTCAAGGCTATGGTTTTTCCAGTAGTCATGTATGTATGTGAGAGTTGGATTATAAAGAAAGCTGAGCGCCGAAGAATTGATGCTTTTGCACTGTGGTGTTTGAGAAGACTGTTGAAAGTCCCTTGGACTGCAAGGAGATCCGACCAGTCCATCCTAAAGGAGATCAGTCCTGGGTGTTCACTGGAAGGACTGATTTGAATCTGAAACTCCAATACTTTGCCACCTGATGAGAAGAGCTGACTCATTTGAAAAGACCCTGATACTGGGAAAGATTGAGGGCAGGAAGAGATGGGGGCGACAGAGGATAAGATGGTTGGCATCACCAACTCAATGGACATGGGTTTGGGTAGACTCCAGGAGTTGGTGATGGACAGGGAGGCCTGCCGAGCTGTGGTTCATGGGTCACAAAGAGTCAGACATAACTGAGCGACTGAACTGAACTGAACTGAGGGCATTTTTATTAATGTTGTTAGGCTTCAGATCAACAGGGTAATACTGTAAATAATTACATATCATTACTGAATATTTATAGATGAATTGGCATGATGCCACTGATTAGCTGCAAACAGAACAAGATAAAGAATCAGTTCAGTACAGTTCAGTCGCTCATAGTTTCGACTCTTTGTCACCCCATGGACTGCAGCACACCAGGCTTCCCTGTCCATCACCAACTCCTGGAGCCTATTAAAACTCATGTCCATTGAGTTGGTGATGCCATCAAATGATCTCATCCTCTGTCGTCCCCTTTTCTTCCCGCCTGCAATCTTTCCCATCATCAGAGTCTTTTCAAATAAGTCAATTCTTCATATCAAGGGGCCAAATTACTGGAGTTTCAGCTTTAGTATCAGTCCTTCCAGTGAATACTCAGGATTGATCTCCTTTAGGATGGACTGTTTGGATCTCCTTGCAGTCCAAGGGACTCTCAAGAGGCATCTCCAACACCACAGTTCAAAACTATCAATTCTTTGGTGCTCAGCTTTCTTTATACTTCAACGCTCACATCTATACATGACTACTTGAAAAACCATGACTTTGACTAGATGGACATTTGTTGGCAAAGTAATGTCTCTGCTTTTTAACAGGCTGTCTAGTTTGGACATAACTTTCCTTCCAGGAAGCAACTGTCTTTTAATTTCATGGCTGCAGTCACCATCTGCAATACTTTTGGAGCCCAAAATAAATAGTCTCTCACTGTTTCCACTGTTTCCCCATCTATTTGCCATGAAGTGATGGGATGGGATATCATGATCTTAGTGTTCTCAATGTTGAGTTTTAAGCCAACTTTTTCACTCTCCTCTTTCACTTTCATCAAGAGCCTCAGGTTCTTCTTCACTTTCTGCCATAAGGGTGCTGTCATCTGCATATCTGAGGTTATTGAAATTCCTCCCGGCAATCTTGATTCCAGCTTGTGCGTCATCCAGTCTGGCATTTTGCATGATGTACTCTGTGTATAAGTTAAATAAGCAGGCTGACAAAATACAGCCTTGATGTACTCCTTTCCCAATTTGGAACCAGTTTGTTGTTCAATGTCCAGTTCTAACTGTTGCTTCTTAACCTGCATACAGATTTCTCAGGTGGTCCATCTCTTTCAGATTTTTCCACAGTTTGTTGTGATACACACAGTCAAAGGCTTTGGCATAGCAATGAGACCGAAATAGATGTTTCTTGCTTTTTTGATGGTCCGGTGAATGTTGGCAATTTGATCTCTGGTTCCTCTGCCTTTTCTAAATCCAGCTTGAACATCTAGATGCTCATGGTAAGAGGGTAACAGGCAGGAAGGCCAGGGGTCTCCAAATGGAGGAACTAGCCTGCAAGTGTCAGACATTTTTATCTCTCTTAAGTGGCAGGAGGACACAAACTAGCGATATTTGTTTCCTTCTCTATACAAATTTAAAAGGAGGTTTCTCTTAAAATACTGTGTTGCCATAATGACACCTGGTTTCACCTGAAGTTAACTATTCTCAAACCTTGAGATAACCAATGCATTTTTTATGGAAATATTTGTCTTAAGCTATGCTAATGTGGTATGCATTTACCCCAGACTCTGTCTTCAAGTTGGTTCTGCCTCGTAGCTCAGAACCTACTTGACAAACCAGTATGTTATACTCAGATATTGTTCCCCTAATCTATGTAAGTGAAACTATTTGTATGGTGATCTGCCCTTCTTCAATATTCAAGTTAATCATTTTATGGACCAGGATGAACCATTTGGTGCCAAGATTATCCCAAAATGCATCTTATGGGTGAGGGGCCTGGTGCCATTCTGAGTTTTAAGACATTCCTTTCTTTTATTAACAGACTGCTAGTGTCTATATAACATGCAGCTGAAGACTAGCAGAGGGGTACTCTTTCTGCCCCCTTCTGATGCCTATGTCAGAAGCTTTCTATCTTCTTTATACTTTAATAAAACTTTATTACACAAAAGCTCTGAGCGATCAAGCCTTGTCTCTGGCCCCGGATTGAATTCTTCTCCTTTGGGGGCCATGAATCCCGGCATCTTTGCGTGATTCAAAAGCAACCTTTCATGGTTCACATACTGTTGAAGCCTGGCTTGAAGAATTTTGAGCATTACTTTGCTAGTGTGTGAGATGAGTGCAATTGTGTGGTAGCTTGAGCATTCTTTGGCATTGCCTTTCTTAGGGATTCAAATGAAAACTGACCTTTTCCAATCCTGTGGCCACTGCTGAGTTTTTCCAAAATTTGCTGGCATATTGAGTGCAGCACTTTCATAGCATCATCATTTAGGATTTAAAATAGCTCAACTGGAATTCCATCACCTCCACTAGCTTTGCTTGTAGTGGTGCTTCCTAAGGCCCTCTTGACTTCACATTCCAGAATGTCTGCCTCTAGGTATGTGATCACACCATCCTTAATATCTGGCATGAAGGATACATAAGAGTATTCTCCATATGTTGATCATGATTGGAGCTGGACAATGATCCAGGGGTTTATAATACTATTTTCCATACATGTGTTTGCTTGAAAGCTTCCACTATTAAAAAGAAGGTGTGAATGCATCATGAGTTAATGGAGAAAGGCATGGAAGAAAACCCATCATTGTGTTCACTTTGTTTAGGTCATGGGCACCAGAATATAGGAATATTGAGGGAATACTGATACTTTGACCTACTTGTGAAAATGACAGTCGTTCAGTCGTGTCTGACTCTTTGCAACCCCATGGCCTATACAGTCCATGGAATTCTGCAGGCCAGAATACTGGAATGGGTAGCTGTTTCCTTCTCCAAGGGATCTTCCCAACCCAGGGATCAAACCCAGGTCTCTCACATTGCAGTCAAATTCTTTACTAGCTGAGCCACCAGAAGCCATCAGAAATACGAATTTAGTATTCTTCCTATTCCTGGACCAGAGCTCCTATAACCATTGGATTTCCTAAGAGATGACAGCACCAAGGGAACATTTTACCATGTGAGTGAGGTGACAAGCAAAGCCTCAGTGGAACCATAGAATGGAGGTTGGTTGTCTGGATAACCAACACCTGATTGGCGGCTGGAGTTTTAACTTCCACCTTTGCCTTTTCCCTGCACCCATACCTCAAGGAGAGGTGAGGGTTTGAAAGGTAAATCCATCACAAATGCCTAAAGATTTAATGAATTGTGATTTGTCATGAAGCTTCCACAGAAACCTCAACAGAGCACGTTATTCATGGTATTCCAAGGAACTGAGATCAATCCAGGCAAAAATATGGGTATACTCCATCATGGCTCACTCGGGCCAGTGCAGCAGCCTGCGCAGAGGCCTCTGTCTCTGCCCTTCACCCTCTAAAGACCACTCTCCACACAGCAGCTGCAAGAATCCTGTTACAAAGTGAATTCTATCCCATAGGCCCCATGATGAATCCCTCATTGACTGAGAGTCAGATTATGATTTTTAGAGTTTTACAAAGCTCTTCATGACCTGTCCCCTTGGCCTCTCTGTCTCATCCCTTTCCATTCCCTTCCCTATCAACCCACTCAGTTCCAGTCACCCTAGGCCTGTCTGCTGCTCAATCACATGGGCACGTTTTTGGGAGCCTTTGCTCAAGGCCTCCTTATCACAGAGCATTTCCCTGGCCCTTGCTGGCCTCCTTTATCCCCATCATTCTCTTTCTTCACAACACTCATCATGACCTGACATAGGATTTTCTTATGTCTTTATTGTGTGTCTTCCTCCTAGAAGGATATTATTTTACTATATAATTTTTTACAGCTGTTTCCCTACACAAAAAAAACTATGCTCTCAGAACCAAAAGGATACATTTTGATAAAATTTTCTAAGTAAATGACTCTCCTATTTCATACTCATGCTTTGTGACTTGTCATTGAAGAGAGTGGATAGAGTAAAATTCTTGTTAGTCTGTATGATGATGAGGCCCATCTATAAAATTATGAGTGTAACTCTCATCTACATCATTATAAGAAAATGAAATATAGTCTGATAGGGGAGCAAGAGGAAGGGCATTGGGTCTTGACTTATATTATACCAGCCTGGGAAAAACAGTCTTGGCCCTAAGAGCAAACTCAAGGAAGTACTGAATTTCTTGCTTGACCTGCAATTGCCTCTGAAGGGAAGATGCTCAGCTGCCACTCAACTCTCTGATTAACTTCACAACAGAGAAATGATCATTATTTGACACATATGTATTTTTGGAAGTTTCATGAGAAAATGTAGGTAGGTTGACAAGTCTTTCAGACTAAAACGTTTGGTGGAAAACAGACATCACTGACCACAAATGTGTAAATTCTTTGTATTCATGACTGGTAATCCTTTCAGAAAACTCTAGAAACATGGTCTTCCTGCTCTCATGAAAAAACTGCAGATGGAACTGTCCCAGGACAGAGAGCATATAGGTAATAAGATCAGGACAAGAAAAACACAGTCTGTCACAATCCATTTAAACAAATACCGAATTCTGCCAGGAATTCTGAAAATGCCAAGAAGTGGTCAGGGTTTTTTTCTTTTTTTTAATTTAATTGGATTCTAATTACTTTACAATATTGTAGTAGTTTTTGCCATACATTGACATGAATCAGCCATGGATGTACATGTGTTCCTTACCCTGAATCCCCCTCCCACCTCCCTCCCCTTCCCATCCCTCTGGGTCACCCCAGTGCACCAGCCCTGAGCGCTCTCTCTTGCATCAAACCTGGACTGGTGATCTATTTCATTTATGGTAATATACATGTTTCAGTGCTATTATCTCAAATCATTCCACCTTCACCTACTTCAACAGAGTCAAAAATTCTGTTCTTTACATCTGTGTCTCTTTTGCTATCTCGCATATAGTGTCATTGTTACCATCTTTCTAAACTCCATATATATGCATTAACATACTGTATTGATGGTTTTCTTTCTGACTTACTTCACTCTGTATAATAGGCTCCAGTTTCATCCACCTCATTAGAACTGATTCATGATTTCTTTTTAATGGCTGAATATATGTACCACAGCTCTCTTATCCATTCATCTGCCAATGGGCACCTAGGTTGCTTCCATGTCCTGGCTATTGTAAACAGTGCTGTGATGAATAGTGGGGTACACTTGTCGCTTTCAATTCTGGTTTCCTTCGTGTATATGCCCAGCAGTGGCATTGCTAAGTCGTATGGCAGTTCTATTTCTAGTTTTTTAAGGACCCTTCACAGTGTTCTCCATAGTGGCTGTACTAGTTTGCATTCCTGCCAACAGTGTAAGAGGTTTCCCTTTCCTCTGCACTCTCTCCAGAATTTATTGTTTGCAGACATTTTCATAGCAGCCATACTGACTGGTGTGAGATGGTACCTCAGTTCAGTTCAGTTCAGTCACTCAGTCGTGTCCAACTCTTTGCGACCCCATGAATCGCAGCACACTAGGCCTCCCTGTCCATCACCAACTCCCGGAGTTCACCCAGACTCATGTTCATCGAGTCAGTGATGCCATCCAGCCATCGTATCCTCTGTCGTCCCTTTCTCCTCCTACCCCCAATCCCTCCCAGCATCAGAGTTTTTCCCAAAGAGTTCTTCACATGAGGTGGCCAAAGTACTGGAGTTTCAGCTTTAGCATCATTCCTTCCGAAGAAATCCCAGGGCTGACCTCCTTCAGAATGGACTTGTTGGATCTCCTTGCAGTCCAAGGGACTCTCAAGTCTTTTCCAAAACCACAGTTCAAAAGCATCAATTCTTCGGCACTCAGCTTTCTTCACAGTCCAACTCTCACATCCATACATGACCACAGGAAAAACCATAGCCTTGACTAGATGGACCTTTGTTGGCAAAGTCATTGTGGTTTTAATTGGTATTTCTCTCATAATGAGTGATGTTGAGCATCTTTTCAAGTGTTTGTTAGCCATCTGTATGTCTTATTTGGAGAAATGTCTGTTTAGTTCTACAGCCCATTTTTTGATTGGGTCGTTTAATTTTCTGGTATTGAGCTGCAGGAGCTGCTTGTATATTTTTGAGACTAATTATTTTTCAGTTGCCTCATTGGCTATTATTTTCTCCCATTCTGAAGGCTGTGTTTCACCTTTCTCATAGTTTCCTTAGTTGTGCAAAAACTTTTAAGTTTAATTATGTCCCATTTGTTTATTTTTGCTTTAATTTCCATTGCTCTGGGGGTGGGTCATAGAGGATCCTGCTGTGATTTATGACAGACAGGGTTTTGCCTATGTTTTCCTCTAGGAGTTTTATAGTTTCTGGTCTTACATTTAGATCTTTAATTCATTTTCAGTTTATTTTTGTGTGTGGTGTTAGAAAGTGTTCTAGTTTCATTCTTTTACAAGTGGTTGACCAGTTTTGTCAGCACCACTTGTTAAAGAGATTGTCTTTTCTCCATTGTATATTCTTGCCTGCTTTGTCAAAGATAAGGTGTCCATAGGTGCGTGGATTTATCTCTGGGCTTTGTATTTTGTTCCATTGGTCTATATTTCTGTCTTTGTGCCAGTACCATACTGTCTTGATGATTGTAGCTTTGTGGTGTAGTCTGAAGTCAGGCAGGTTGATTCCTCCAGTTCCATTCTTCTTTCTCAAGATTGCTTTGACTGTCAGAGGTTTTTTGTATTTCCATACAAACTGTGAAATTATTTGTTCTAGTCTCTGAAAAATACCATTGGTCACTTGATAGGGATTGCATTGAATCTAAAGATTGCTTTGGGTAATATACTCATTTTCACTTTACTGATTCTTCCGATCCATTAACTTGGTATATATCCCCATCTGTTTGTGTTATCTTTGATTTCTTTCATCTGTGTTTTATGGTTTTCTATATATGTCTTTTATTTCTTTTTTTTTTTTTTAGTTTTATGAATGTTGGTTTTTTTTTTTATTTTATTTTTAAACTTTACATAATTGTATTTGTTTTTCTTTAGGTGGATTTATTCCTAAGTATTTTATTCTTTTAGTTGCAATGGTGAATGAAATTGTTTCCTTAATTTCTCTTTCTGTTTTCTCATTGTTAGTGTATAGGAATGCAAGGGACTTCTGTGTTAATCTTATATCCTGCATCTTTACTATATTCATTTATTAGCTCTAGTAATTTTCTGGTGGTGTCTTTAGGGTTTTCTATGTAGAGGATCATGTCATCTGCAAACAGTGAGAGATTTATTTCTTCTTTTCCAATCTGGATTCCTTTCATTTCTTTTTCTTCTCTGATTGCTGTGGCTAAAACTTCCAAAACTATGTTGAATAGTAGTGGTGAGAGTGGGCATCCTTGTCTCATTCCTGACTTTAGAAGAAATGGTTTCAATTTTTCACCATTGAGGATAATGTTTGCTGTGGGTTTATCATATATGGCTTTTATTATGTTGAGGTAAGTTCCTTCTATGCCTGCTTTCTGGAGGGTTTTTATCATATATGGATCTTGAATTTTGTCAAAGGCTTTCTCTGCATCTATTGAGATAATCATATGGCGCTTATCTTTCAATATGTTAATGTGGTATATCATGTTGATTGGTTTGCGAACATTGAAGAATCCTTGCATCCCTGGGATAAAGCCCACTTGGTCATGATCTATGATCTTTTTAATATGTTGTTGGATTCTGTTTGCTAGAGTTTTGTTAAGGATCTTTGCGTCTATATTCAAAAGTTTTCTTTTGGGGGGAATCTTTGTCCGGTTTTTATATCAGAGGAATGGTGGCCTCATAGAATGAGTTTGGCAGTTTACCTTCCTCTGCAATATTCTGGAAGAGTTTGAGTAGGATAGGCATTAGCTCTCCTCTAAATTTTTGGTGGAATTCACCTGTGAAGCCATATGGTCCTGGGTTTTTGTTTGTTGGAAGATTTTTTATTACAGTTTTGATGTCGGTGCTTATGATGGTTCTGTAAAGATTTTTTATTTCTTCTTGGCTCATTTTTGGAAGGTTTTACTTTGCTAAGAATTCATCCATTTCTTCCAAGTTGTTCATTTTATTGGCATATAGTTCCTGACAGTAGTCTCTTATCATCTTTTGTACTTCTGTGTTGTCTGTTGTGATTTCTCCATTTTCATTTCTAATTTTGTTGATTTGATTCTTCTCCCTTTTTTTCTTGATGAGTCTGGCTAATGGTTTGTCTATTTTATTTACCTTCTCAATGCATCAGCTTTTAGTCTTGTTGATTTTTACTATAGTCTCCTTTGTTTTTTATTCATCTATTTCTGCTCTAATTTTTTATGATCTCTTTCCTTCTACTAACCCTGGGATTCTTCACCGCTTGTCTTTCCAAATCCTGAAAGGTGATGCTGTGAAAGTGCTGCACTCAATATGCCAGCAGATTTGGAAAACTCAGCAGTGGCCACAGGACTGGAAAAGGTCAGTTTTCATTTGAATCCCTAAGAAAGGCAATGCCAAAGAATGCTTTTGCTATGGCACAATTGCACTCATCTCACACGCTAGTAAAGTAATGCTCAAAATTCTCCAAGCCAGGCTTCAGCAATATGTGAACCATGAACTTCCTGATGTTCAAGCTGGTTTTAGAAAAGGCAGAGGAACCAGAGATCAAATTGTTAACATCTGCTGGATCATGGAAAAAGCAAGAGAGTTCCAGAAAAACATCTATTTCAGCTTTATTGACTATGCCAAAGCCTTTGACTGTGTGGATCACAATAAACTGTGGAAAATTCTGAAAGAGATGGGAATACCAGACCACCTGATCTGCCTCTCGAGAAATTTGTATGCAGGTCAGGAAGCAACAGTTAGAACTGGACATGGAAGAACAGACTGGTTCCAAATAGGAAAAGGAGTACATCAAGGCTGTATATTGTCACCCTGTTTATTTAACTTATATGCAGATTACATCATGAGAAACGCTGGGCTGGAAGAAACACAAGCTGGAATCAAGATTGCCGGGAGAAATATCAATAACTTCAGATATGCAGAGGACACCACCCTTATGGCAGAAAGTGAAGAGGAACTAAAAAGCCTCTTGATGAAAGTGGAAGTGGAGAGTGAAAAAGTTGGCTTAAAGCTCAACATTCAGAAAATAAAGATCATGGCATCCAGTCCCATCACTTCATGGCAAATAGATGGGGAAACAGTGGAAACAGTGTCAGACTTTATTTTTCTGGGCTCCAAAATCACTGCAGATGGTGACTGCAGCCATGAAATTAGAAGACACTTACTCCTTGGAAGGAAAGTTATGGCCAACCTAGATAGCATATTCAAAAGCAGAGACATTACTTTGCCAACAAAGGTTCGTCTAGTCAAGGCTATGGTTTTTCCTGTGGTCATGTATGGATGTGAGAGTTGGACTGTGAAGAAGGCTGAGCACCGAAGAATTGATGCTTTTGAACTGTGGTGTTGGAGAAGACTCTTGAGAGTCCCTTGGACTGCAAGGAGATCCAACCAGTCCATTCTACAGGAGATCAGCCCTGGGATTTCTTTGGAAGGAATGATGCTAAAGCTGAAACTCCAGTACTTTGGCCACCTCATGTGAAGAGTTGGCTCATTGGAAAAGACTCTGATGCTGGGAGGGATTGCGGGCAAGAGGAGAAGGGGACGACAGAGGATGAGATGGCTGGATGGCAACGCTGACTCCATGGACATGAGTCTGAGTGAACTCTGGGAGTTGGTGATGGACAGGGAGGCCTGGCGTGCTGAGATTCATGGGGTCGCAAAGAGTTGGACACAACTGAGCGACTGATCTGATCTGATCTGATCTGTCTTTCTAGTTGCTTTAAGTGTTAAGTTATTTGTTTGATTTCTCTCGTGTTTCCTGAGGTAAGCTTGTAGTGCTATGATCCTTCCCCTTAGCACTACTTTTACTGAACCCATAGGTTTGGGGTTGTGATGTTTTCATTTTCATTCATCTCTATACATATTTTGATTTCTTTTGTGGTTTGTTGGCTATTCAGAAGCATGTTGTTTAGCTTCCATATGTTTGTATTTTAATAGTTTTTTTTTTTTTTTTCCTGTAGTTGACATCTCATCTTACTGCACTGTGGTCAGAAAAGATGCTTGAAATGATTTAGATTTTTTTGAATTTACCAAGGCTAGATTTATGGCCAGGATGTGATCTATCCTGGAGAATGTCCCATGTGCACTTGAGAAAAAGTTGAAGTTCATTGTTTTGGAGTGAAATGTCCTATAGATATCAATTAGGTCTAACTGGTCCATTGTATCATTTAAAGTTTGTGTTTCCTTACTCATTTTCTGTTACCTGATCTATCCATAGGTGTAAGTGGGGTATTAAGTCTTCCAGTATTATTGTGTTACTGTTAATTTCCCCTTTCATACTTGTTAGCCTCACATATTACAGTGCTCATATGTTGGGTGCATATATATTTATAAATGTTACATCTTCTTCTTGGATTGATTCTTTGATCGTTATGTAGTGTGCTTCTTTGTCTCTTTTCACGGCCTTTATTTCAAAGTCTATTTCATCTGATATAAGTACTGCTACTCCTGCTTTCTTTTGGTCTCCATTTGCAAGAAATATCTTTTTCCAGCCCTTCACCTTCAGTCTGTATGTGCCCCTTGTTTTGAGGTGGGTCTCTTGTAGACAGCACATATAGGGGTCTTCTTTTTGTATCCATTCAGCAAGCCTTTGTCTTTTGGTTGGGGCATTCAACCCATTTACATTTAAGGTAATTATTGATAAGTATGATCCCATTGCCATTAACTTTGTTGTTTTGGGTTTGAGTTTATAAACGTTTTCTGTGTTTCCTGTCTAGAGAAGATACTTTAGCATTTGTTGAAGAGCTGGTTTGGTGGTGCTGAAATCTCTCAGTTTTTGCTTGTCTGTAAAGCTTTTGATTTCTCCTTTATATTTGAATGAGATCCTTGCTGGGTATAATAATCTGGCTTGTAGATTTTTCTGTTTCATGACATGAAGTATGTCCTACCATCCCTTCTGACCTCAAAAGTTTCTATTGAAAGATCAGCTGTTATCCTTATGGGAATCCCCTTGTGTGTTATTTGTTGCTTTTCCCTTGCTGCTTTTAATACTTGCTCTTTGTGTTTGATCTTCATCAATTTGATTAATATGTGTCTTGGGGTGTTTCACCTTGGGTTTATCCTGTTTGGGACTCGCTGTGTTTCTTGGACTTGGGTGGTTATTTCCTTTCCCATTTTAGGGAGGTTTTCAACTACTATCTCCTCAAGTATTTTCTCATGCCCTTTCTTTTTGTCTTCTTCTTCTGGGACTCCTATGATTCGAATTTGGGGATGTTTAACATTGTTCCAGAGGTCTCTGTGGTTGTCCTCATTTCTTTTAAATCATTGTTCATTTTTCCTCTCTGCTTCATTTATTTCCAGCATTCTACCTTCCACCTCATTTATCCTAATTTCTGACTCAGTTATTCACTGTTGGTTCCCTCAGAGTGCTTTTAATCTCATTTATTGCATTATTTTCATTATTGATTGACTTTGTTTTATTTCTTCTAGGTCCTTGTTGAACATTTTTTGCATTTTCTCAACCTTTGTCTCTAGTCTATTTATCTGTAACTCCATTTTGTTTTCAAGATTTTGGGTCATTGCTATCATTATTCTAAATTTTTTTGCAAGTAGACTCCCTATCTCCTCCTCTTTTGTTTGGTTTGGTGGGCAGTTATCATGTTCCTTTACCTGCTGAATATTCCTCTGCCTCTTGATTTTGTTTAGATTGCTGTGTTTTGGGTGGCCTTTCTGTATACTGGAAGTTTCTGGTTCCTCTTATTGTGGAGGTTCCTCCCCGTGGGTGGAGTTGGAAGAGTGGCTTGTCAAGGTTTCCGGGTTAGGGGAGCTTGTGTCGGTGTTCTGTCGGTGGGTGGAGTTGGGTCCTTTCTCTCTGGAGTGCAACAAAGTGTCCAGTATTTAGTTTTGAGGTGTCTATGGGTTTGTTGTGATTCTGGGCAGCCTGTATTTTAACGATCAGGGCTATGTTCCTGCATTGCCAGAGAATTAGTGTGGTATGTCTTGCTCTGGAACTTGTTGGCTCTTGGGTGGAACTTGGTTTCAGTGTAGGTATGGAGGCTTTTGTATGAGCTCTTGTCAATTAATGTTACCTGGAGTCAGGAGTTTTCTGGTGTTCTAAAGTTTTGGATTTAAGCCTCCTAGCTCTGGCTTTCAGTCTTATTCTTACAGTAGCCTTAAGGCTTCTCCATCCATACATCACAGATGATAAAACATCTAGGTTAATGATGAAAAGATTCTCCACAGTGAGGGACACCAGAGAGGTTCACAGAGTTACTTGGAGAAAAGAAGAGGGAGGAAGGAGATAGAGGTGACCAAGAGGAGAAGATGGGGAATCAAAAGGGGAGTAACCAATCTAGCCAGTAATCAGTGCCCTAAGTGTTCTTCACAGCCTGGGACATCCAGAGAGATTCACAGATTAAATAGAGAAGAGAAGGGGGAGGGAGGAGATAGAGGTGATGTGGGGGAGAATGGGGAGAGTCAAAAGGGGAGAAAGCAATCAAACCTGTAATTGCACCCCTAAGTAATAATGGGTACTGACGATTAGATTCTTAAAGGTACAAAATTGATAACAAATACCAAAAAGCAGAGATTAAAAATCTAGAGTAGAGGTTAGCCTCTCAAACATACAATATTAAAAATACAAAACAAAATAAACCACAAGAATTACAAAAAATATACACATGAGATTTGCTTTAAAAATAGGGGGGTTTTGGCAAGGTAATAGTAGGTTATAAAAAGGAAAATTAACAGAGTTATAAAGAACTTTAAAATTAAAAAATTAAAAAATGATGATATAAAAAACACTCTGGAGGGAACAATTAATAGAATAATGGAGGCAGAAGATAGGATGAGTTAGGTAGAAGATAGAATGGTAGAAATAAATGAATCAGAGAGGAAAAATGAATTAAGAGAAATGAAGACAATCTCAGAGACCTCCGGGACAATGTTAAACACCCCAACATTCGAATCATAGGCGTTCCAGAAGAAGAAGACAAAAAGAAAGACCATGAGAAAATACTTGAGGAGAAAATAGTTGAAAACTTCTCTAAAATGGGGAAGGAAATTATCACCCAAGTCCAAGAAACCCAGCGAGTCCCAAATAGGATAAATCCAAGGTGAAACACCCCAAGACACATATTAATCAAATTAACAAAGATCAAACACAAAGAACAAATATTAAAAGCAGCAAGGGAAAAACAACAAATAACACACAAGGGGATTCCCATAAGGATAACAGCTGATCTTTCAATAGAAACTCTTCAGGCCAGGAGGGAATGGCAGGACATACTTAAAGTGATGAAAGAAAATAACCTACAGCCCAGATTACTGTACCCAGAAAGGATCTCATTCAAATATAAAGGAGAAATCAAAAGCTTTACAGACGAGCAAAAACTGAGAGAATTCGGCAACACCAAACCAGCTCTCCAACAAACACTAAAGGATCTTCTCTAGACAGGAAATGAAAAAACTGTGTATAAACTCGAACTCAAAATAATAAAGTAAATGGCAACGGGATCATGCTTATCAATGATTACCTTAAACATAAATGGGTTTAGTGTCCCAACCAAAAGACAAAGATTGACCGAATGGATACAAAAAGACCCCTTTATATGCTGTCTACAAGAGACCCACCTCAGAACAAGGGACACATACAAACTGAAAGTGAAGGGCTGGAAAAAGATATTCCACAAATAGAGACCAAAAGAAAGCAGGAGTAGCAATACTAATATCAAATAAAATAGACTTCAAAATAAAGGCTGTTAAAAAAGACAAAGAAGGACACTACATAATGATCAAAGGATCAATCCAAGAAGAAGATACAACAATTATAAATATATATGCACCCGTATATATAGGAGCACCACAATATGTAAGACAAATGCTAACAAGTATGAAAGGGGAAATTAACAGTAACACAATAATAGTGGGAGACTTTAATATCCTACTCACACCTATAGATAGATCAGCTAAACAGAAAATTAACAAGGAAACACAAACTTTAAATGATACAATGGACCAGTTAGACCTAACTGATATCTATAGGACATTTCACCCCCCAAAAAATGAATTTCACCGTTTTCTCAAGCACACACGGAACCTTCTCCAGGATAGATCACATCCTGGCCATAAATCTAGCCTTGGTAAATTCAAAAAAATTGAAATCATTCCCAGCATCTTTTCTGACCACAATACAGTAAGATTAGATCTCAATTACAGGAGAAAAACTATTAAAAATTCCAACATATGGAGGCTGAACAACACGCTGCTGAATAACCAACAAATCACAGAAGAAATAAAAAAAGAAATCAAAATATGCATAGAAATGAATGAAAATGAAAACACAACAACCCAAAACCTGTGAGACACTATAAAAGCAGTTCTAAGGGGAATGTTCATAGCAATACAGGCATATCTCAAGGAACAAGAAAAAAGCCAAATAAATAACCTAACTCTACACCTAAAGCAACTAGAAAAGAAATAAATGAAGAACCCCAGGGTTAGTAGAAGGAAAGAAATCTTAAAAATTAGGGCAGAAATAAATGCAAAAGAAACAAAAGAGACCATAGCAAAAATCAACAAAGCCAAAAGCTGGTTCTTTGAGAGGATAAATAAAATTGACAAGCCATTAGCCAGACTCATCAAGAAACAAAGGGAGAAAAATCAAATCAATAAAATTAGAAATGAAAATGAAGAGATCACAACAGACAACACAGAAGTACAAAGGATCATAAGAGACTACTATTAGCAATTATATGCCAATAAAATGAACAACTTGGAAGAAATGGACAAATTCTTAGAAAAGTACAATTTTCCAAAATTGAACAAGCAAGAAATAGAAAATCTTAACAGACCCATCACAAGCACAGAAATCGAAACTGTAATCAGAAATCGTCCAGCAAACAAAAGGCCAGGTCCAGACGGCTTCACAGCGGAATGCTACCAAAAATTCAGAGGAGAGCTAACACCTATCCTACACAAACTCTTCCAGAAAATTACAGAGGAAAGTAAACTTCCAAACTCATTCTATGAGGCCGCCATCACCCTAATACCAAAACTTGACAAAGATACCACAAAAAAGAAAACTACAGGCCAATATCACTGATGAACATAGATGCAAAAACCTTTAACAAAATTCTAGCAATCAGAATCCAACAACACATTAAAAAGATCATGCATCATGACCAAGTGGGCTTTATCCCAGGGATGCAAGGATTCAATATTAGCAAATCAATCAATGTAATACACCACATTAACAAATTGAAAAATAAAAACCATATGATTACCTCAATAGATGCAGAGAAAGCCTTTGACAAAATTCAACATCCATTTATGATAAAAAAAAAAAAAACCCTCCAGAAAGCAAGAATAGAAGGAGCATACCTCAACATAATAAAAAGCTATATATGACAAACCCACAGCAAACATTATCCTCAATGGTGAAAAACTGAAACCATTTCTCCTAAAGTTAGGAACAAGACAAGGGTGCCCACTTTCACCACTACTATTCAACACAGTTTTGGAAGTTTTAGCAAAAGCAATCAAATAAGAAAAAGAAATGAAAGGAATCCACATTGGAAAAGAAGAAGTAAAACTCTCACTGTTTGCAGATGACATGATCCTCTACATAGAAAACCCAAAAGACACCACCAGAAAATTACTAGAGCTAATCAATGAATATAAAGTTAGTAAAGTTTCAGGATATAAAATCAACACACAGAAATCCCTTCCATTCCTATATTCTAACACTGAGAAAATAGAAAGAGAAATTAAGGAAACAATTCCATTCACCATTGCAACGGAAAGAATAAAATACTTAGGAATATATCTACCTAAAGAAACTAAAGACCTATATATAGAAAACTATAAAACACTGGTGAAAGAAATCAAAGAGGACACTAATAGATGGAGAAATATACCGTGTTCATGGATCGGAAGAATCAATATAGTGAAAATGAGTATACTACCCAAAGCAATCTATAGATTCAATGCAATCCCTATCAAGCTACCAATGGTATTTTTCACAGAGCTAGAACAAATAATTTCACAATTTGTATGGAAATACAAAAAAACCTTGAATAGCCAAAGCAATCTTGAGAAAGAAGAATGGAACTGGAGGAATCAACCTGCCTGACTTCAGGCCATACTACAAAGCCACAGTCATCAAGACAGTATGGTACTGGCACAAAGACAGAAATATAGACCAATGGAACAAAATAGAAAGCCCAGAGATAAATCCATGCACGTACGGACATCTTACCTTTGACAAAGCAGGCAAGAATATACAATGGAGAAAAGACAATCTCTTTAACAAGTGGTGCTGGGAAAACTGGTCAACCACTTGTAAAAAAATGAAACTAGAACACTTTCTAACACCATACGCAAAAATAAACTCAAAATGGATTAAAGATCTAAATGTAAGACCAGAAACTATAAAACTCCTAGAGGAGAACATAGGCAAAACACTCTCTGACATAAATCACAGCAGGATCCTCTATGATCCACCTCCAAGAATATTGGAAATAAAAGAAAAAATAAACAAATGGGACCTAATTAAAATTAAAAGCTTCTGCACAAGAGAGGAAACTATAAGCAAGGTGAAAAGACAGCCTGGGAGAAAGTAATAGCAATGAAGCAACTGACAAAGAATTAATCTCAAAAATACACAAGCAACTTCTGAAGCTCAATTCCAGAAAAACAAACGACCCAATCAAAAAATGGGCCAAAGAACTAAATAGACATTTCTCCAAAGAAGACATACAGATGGCTAACAAACACATGAAAAGATGCTCAACATCACTCATTATCAGAGAAATGCAAATCAAAACCACAATGAGGTACCACATCACACCAGTCAGAATGGATGCTATCCAAAAGTCTACAAGCAATAAATGCTGGAGAGGGTGTGGAGAAAAGGGAACCCTCTTACACTGTTGGTGGGAATGCAAACTAGTCACAGCACTATGGAGAACAGTGTGGAGATTCCTTAAAAAACTGGAAATAGAACTGCCATATGACCCAGCAATCCCATGGCTGGGCATACACACCGAGGAAATCAGAATTGAAAGAGACACATGTACACCAGTGTTCATCGCAGCACTGTTTATAATAGCCAGGACATGGAAGCAACCGCGATGTCCATCAGCAGACGAATGGATAAGAAAGCTGTGGTACATATACACAATGGAGCATTCAGTTCAGTTCAATGGCTCAGTCGTGTCTGACTCTTTGCGACCCCATGAATCACAGCACGCCAGGCCTCCCTGTCCATCACCAACTCCCGGAGTTCACTCAGACTCATGTTCATCGAGTCAGTGATGCCATCCAGCCATCTCATCCTCTGTCGTCCCCTTCTCCTCCTGCCCCCAATCCCTCCCAGCATCAGAGTCTTTTCCAATGAGTCAACTCTTGACATGAGGTGGCCAAAGTACTGGAGTTTCAGCTTTAGCATCATTCCTTCCAAAGAAATCCCAGGGCTGATCTCCTTCAGAATGGACTGGTTGGATCTCCTTGCAGTCCAAGGGATTCTCAAGAGTCTTCTCCAACACCACAGTTCAAAAGCATCAATTCTTCGGTGCTCAGCCTGCTTCACAGTCCAACTCTCACATCCATACATGACCACAGGAAAAACCATAGCCTTGACTAGACGGACCTTTGTTGGCAAAGTAATGTCTCTGCTTTTGAATATGCTATCTAGGTTGGTCATAACTTTCCTTCCAAGGAGTAAGGGTCTTTTAATTTCATGGCTGCAGTCACCATCTGCAGTGATTTTGGAGCCCAAAAAAATAAAGTCTGGCACTGTTCCCACTGTTTCCCCATCTATTTCCCACGAAGTGATGGAACCAGGTGCCATGATCTTTGTTTTCTGAATGTTGAGCTTTAAGCCAACTTTTTCACTCTCCACTTCCACTTTCATCAAGAGGCTTTTTAGTTCCTCTTCACTTTCTGCCATAAGGGTGGTGTCCTCTGCATATCTGAGGTGATTGATATTTCTCCCAGCAATCTTGATTCCAGCTTGTGTTTCTTCCAGTCCAGCATTTCTCATGATGTACTCTGCATATAAGTTAAATAAGCAGGGTGACAATATACAGCCTTGACGTACTCCTTTTCCTATTTGGAACCAGTCTGTTAATGGAGCATTACTCAGCCATTAAAAAGAATACATTTGAATCAGTTCTAATGAGGTGGATGAAACTGGAGCCTATTATGCAGAGTGAAGTAAGCCAGAAAGAAAAACTCCAATACAGTATACTAACGCATATATATGGAATTTAGAAAAATGGTAATGATAACCCAGTATGCGAGACAGCAAAAGAGACACAGATGTATAGAACAGTCTTTTGGACTCTGTGGGAGAGGGAGAGTGTGGGATGATTTGGGAGCATGGCATTGAAACAGGTATAATATCATATGTGAAACGAATCGCCAGTCAGGTTCGATGCAGGATACAGGATACCCGTGGCTGGTGCACTGGGATGACCCAGAAGGATGGTATGGGGAGGGATGTCCGAGGGAGGTTCAGGATGGGGAACACGAGTACACCTGTGGTGGATTCATGTTGATATATGGCAAAACCAATACAATATTGTAAAATAATTAGCCTCCAATTAAAAGAAATAAATTTATATTAAAAATATTTTTAAAAAACAGGAAAAAAGCAAAATAAAAGAAATGAAGCAAAACAGAAATAAATCTCTTAACAAGTATAATAATAAATATGCAAAATAAATAATTTTATAAACATCCAAAAAATATTTTTATTATAATCACATGATGAACACGTTCTGTAATGAGGTTTCCATGACCTAGCAAGCTAATGAAAAAGAGCAATATGCTGTTAAAAAATTTTTTTTAATGATAATAGAATAAATATATCTACAAATTTATCTGGAGCTGTAGAGGGCAGTGTGGGGTCAGTTCAGTTTCAGATAGTTCCCTGTTGCAGCTTGTACTTCTTTTCAAGGTCTATACGCCCCTTCCAATGCTTAGTCAGTGCTAACTACAGGGTTTTAATCTGTTGCACCTGTGAATAGTCTGCAATCAAGACTTCCAGAGCAGTTGCCTCTTCTTTGTTTATTTCGGCTTCCTCTGTTGGCAAGTCTCTTCAGTGTCTAATTTCTGCCCTGACACAAGGGGGCCAAGGTGGTCACTTATTTAGGCTCACTTGTTCAGTTGTGCTGTGGGGAGGGAAGAACACTGCAAACATATCACTGGTGTGTATGGGGAGTGCTCGCAGTGTGTGGACCACACTGGGTTTGCCCCAGCTAACAGCACATGTGCTTTCCCAGTCTACACTGCTCAGGCTCCATGTTGTTCTGCATGGGAGCTGTCCAAAGCCGGGCCCTGGGTTTTGTGCACTTCCTAGCTCTAAGCTGCTCAGGTTCAGGTTCTCAGGTACTCCACAAAGGCACAGACTCGGTTGGGCTTGCGTTTTGTGCCCTTCCCAGGCCCAGGGAGCTCAGGTGACCAGTACTTGGTGAGCACACTGTCCCAGGTGGGTTGTGCGTCTTAATCACCTCCCCAGTCCCTGCCTCTTGGTTTCCCAGGTGTGCCGCAAGAGTACTGTCTCAGGTGTGCCATGTGTCTCCTCTGAGTAGTTGATATCTGGCTGCAACCCTCCTGGTAGATGTCAACTGGTCCAGGGTCCCAGGAAGACTTGGTTAGCAACTGGGAGCCTGCTCACAGTTTGGTGAAGGATGCTGTCCCTTGGGCCAAGATTGCCCCTTGCCTCCTGGCAATCACCCACCTGCCTCTCTGCCTCCAGCAGGGGCATGGGCCGGTCTGCACCTGGCGATCTCTCCTTTCCTATTTGATCAATCCTTTGTTCTGTGAGCAGCAAGGCGGCACCTTAGGTTAGAGCTTTTTGTGGGAAACTTCTCTCTCTCTCTCTTTCTCTTTCTCTCTTTCTTTGGCTATCCCAAAGTCTGGGTTTGTATCTCATGTTAGCTCCCCAAGATTGTCCTCAGGGCATTCAATCCCAACCCTTACCCGAAGCATGCAACCAGAGACTCCATGTTCAACCCCCACTAGTGGTGGCAGACACGAGCGTCTGGGCTACTCCTCTTCAGGGAGTTGCAGTTAGGCATGTATTCTGTGGGTTTTTTTTTTTTTTTTTTCCCCTCCAGGTTATGTTGCCCTCTGAGATTCCAAAACTCCCCCACAGACTGGCTAGTGAGAGAGTTTCCTGGTGTTTGGAAACTTCTCCTCCTTCATAACTCACTCCCTGAGACGGGTCTCCAACCCTAACTCATTTGTCTCTCTTTTTGTCTTGTATATTTTGTCCTACCTCCTTTTGAAGAGAATGGGCTGCCTTTCTGGATGCCTGGTGTCCTCTGCCAGCATTCAGAAGTTGTTTTGTGGAAGTTGCCCAGAATTCAAATGAATTTTTGATAAATTTGTGGGGGAGAAAGTGGTCTCCCTGTCCTATCCCTTGACATCTTATGACCTTCCCCCCGTGGTGAGGGGTTTTCAGTGCTCTCAGTTCAGTTCAGTTCATTTCAATCTCTCAGTTCTGTCTGACTCTTTGCAAACCCATGCACTGCAGCATGCCAGGCCTCCTTGTCTATCACCAACTCCTGGAATGTACTCAATCTCATGTCCATTGAGTCAGTGATGCCATCCAATTATCTCATCCTCTATTGTCCCCTTCTCCTCCTATCTTCAATCTTTCCCAGCATCAGGGTCTTTTCAAATGAATCAGCTCTTTGCATCAGGTGGCCTAAGATGTGGAGTTTCAGCTTCAACATCAGTCCTTCTGATGAGTATTCAGGACTGATATCCTTTAGGATGGACAGGTTGGATCACCTTTCAGTCCAAGGGACTCTCAAGAGTCTTCTCCAACACCACACTTCAAAAGCATCAATTCTTCAGTGCTCAGCTTTCTTTATGGTCCAACTGTCGCATCCATACATGACTACTGGAAAAACAGTATCCTTGATAAGACTGAGTTTGTTGACAAAGTAATATCTCTGCTTTTTAATATGCTGTCTAGTTTTGTCATAACTTTTCTTCCAAGGAGTAAGTGTCTTTTTATTTCATGACTGCAGTAACCATCTGCAGTGATTTTGGAGCCCTCCCCCAATAATAAAGTCTTCCACTGTTTCTCTATCTATTTGCCATCAAGTGATGGGACAGGATGTCATGATCTTAGTTTTCTGAATGTTGAGCTTTAAGCCAACTTTTTCACTCTCGTTTTTCACTTTCATCAAGAGGCTCTTTAGTTCTTCTTCACTTTCTGACATAAGGGTGGTGTCATTTCTATATCTGAGGTTATTGATATTTCTCCCAGCAATCTTGATTCCAGCTTGTGCTTCATCCAGCCCAGGGTTTCTCATGATGTACACTGCATATAAGTTAAATAAGCAGAATGACAATATACAGCCTTGACGTACTCCTTTTCCTATTTGGAACCAGTCTGTTCTTCCACGTCCAGTTCTGACTGTTTCATCCTGACCTGATACAGATTTCTTAAGAGGCAGGTCAAGTGGTCTGGAATTACCATCACTTTCAGAATTTTCCACAGTTTATTGTGATCCACACACTCTAAGGCTTTGGCATAGTCAATAAAGCAGAAATCAATATTTTTCTGGAATGCCCTTGCTTTTCTGATGATGCAGCAGATCTTGACAATATGGTCTGTGGTTCCTCTGCCTTTTCTAAAACAAGCTTGAACATCTGGAAGTTCATGGTTCATGTATTGTTGAAGACTGGCCTGGAGAATATGAGCATTACCTTACTAGCATTGAGATGAGTGACACTGTGCAGTAGTTTGAGCATTCTTTGGCATTGCCTTTCTCAGGGATTGGAATGGAAACTGAACTTTTCCAGTCCTGTGACCACTGCTGAGTTTTCCATGTTTGCTGACATATTGAGTGCAGCACTTTCATAGCATCATTTTTAAAGGTTTGAAATAGCTCAACTGGAATTCCATCACCTCCACCAGCTGTGTTCATAGTGATGCTTCCTAAGGCCCACTTGACTTCACATTCCAGGTTGTCTTGCTCTAGGTGAGTGATCACACTATCATGATTATCTGGGTCATGATAATCTTTTTTGTACAGTTCTTCTGTGTATTTTTGAACCTGCTCTTACTATCTTCTGCTTCTGTTAGGTCCCTACCATTTCTGTTCTTTATTGAGCCCATCATTGCATGAAATGTTCCCTTGGTATCTCTAATTTTCTTGGAGAGATCTCTAGTCTTTCCCATTCTATTGTTTTCCTCTATTTCTTTGCAATGATCACCCAGGAAGGCTTTCTTATCTCTCCTTGCTATTCACTGGAACTCTGCATTCATATGGGTGTATCTTTCCTTTTCTCCTTTGCTTTTGGCTTCTCTTCTTTTCACAGCTATTTGTAAGGCCTCCTCAGACATCCATTTTCCTTTTTTGCATTTCTTTTTCTTGAGGATGGTCTTGCTCACTGTCTCCTGTACAATGTCATGAACCTCCGTCCATAGTTCATCAGGCACTCTGTCTATCAGATCTAGCCCCTTAAATCTATTTGTCACTTCCACTGTATAATCGTTAGGGATATGATTTAGGTCATACCTGAATGGTCTAGTGGTTTTCCCTACTTTCTTCAATTTAAATCTGAATTTGGCAATAAAGAGATCATGAACTGCTTGCTCTTAAGTGCTCTCCTCAACATAGTGTACTCTCAAGTCCCTGAGGCTTACCCCAGACCCAAATGGTATAAAAGAGAGAATCTGAGTTTGTCCTAGACACCAAACATGTGGGGTCTCTGCCAACAGCAACCAGTTCCCCCACAACCACTGGGTATCCAGGAGTAAATTCACATCTGATGCTAAGTCCTCAGAAGTGATCCAGACCCCACAGGGTTAGGGCTCCATACCTGAGGCCTGACCACCCTTCAAGAGTTGATCACAAGCCCTGTGGTCACTTACACATGTAACAAACTGGGTATAAATTTAGAGGTTCCTTGATTCACCTCCCATGTTGAACAAATTATCTGAACCACTCACTGAATTCAGATAAGCCCTTTACATACTTTCCCCGGTCATTACAAATGATAAAACTCAGGGACAGCAAAATGGAGGAGAAGATAAGGCAAAGAGGGAGTAGGAAATGCTGAGTCTCCATGCCATCTCAGGACATGCCTGCCTGACAAACCCTTGATGTTATCACCTCCCTTGAAGCTCTCTGAATCTAGTGTTGATGGGTTTTAATTGAGGGTTGGATGGAGGAAATTTGATGGAATCTTTGGCCATTGTTAATGGAATTCAGTATCAGTACTCACTCCTCTCCCCAGAGGGACTGAGGACTGATCACTTAACCCTCTAAACATCTGATGCCGTGTTCTGGATCCAGGCATGCACAGACACTAAGACCTCATCCTCCACTGATCTCATTTCTTACAGAAAGACAATAAAATCCAAGAGTTTTAGGAGCCCTGGGGCATGAAACAGGGCAAGGATCAAGTATGGATCTTTTTACTATTCTAAAGTGGGGTTTAGGTACAGAGTAGAGACTAGGAATAGACAGTCTCAGAGATAAAGTTCATGATTCTGTAAAACGAGGTGAGATATTTTTATTAAAAGCAGAACACATAATGATGCTTTTTAAGAGTCAAGAAATGTCCCTGGAGTTCAAATGCTCACTTCCCTTAAGGAACCCAGAGAGGGCTGGCAGCATCCACCATGGCCCTCTTCCCACCACTTCCATGCACTCACCTCCTTTCCCTCTGGTCTATAGAGGAGAGGTGAGCCGGGACTTACTCTGGGCCTTGTTGCTTGTTTCACCTCAGGGATTCTGCCCAGCATGGTGGCCAGGAGAACGAGCAGGGCTGCAGAGAAGCAGAGCCTGCTCGTGTTTCTGACCTTGCAGAAGGGTGTCTATTGAAAACGGGTGCTGAGAGATCGGTTTATGTCCCAGCAGATGGGTAAGAACAGATGAGAAGGAGGGGAGTAAGGAAATGGAGGATTTGGTGTCAGTCATGTACAACGTGTAATCTCCCCAGCTTCCATGGTCCTGTTTCTGCCTGTATGTGCATGTCTGCTGAGTCACTCAGTCTGGTCTGACTCTAAGATTCCCATGGACTATAGCCAGTCAGGCTCCTCTGCCTTGTTTCTGTCTGGTGGGGCCAAATGCCAAGTACCCCGAATCTCAAACTTGACTCTGTCTGTGCTCTCGTGAAAACAGAATTTGATTATACCGGTGGAATTTTGTCCGATATGGTCACACAAGGAGCATCCCAGCACCTAGAGCAGCACATGGCATTGGATGGTCAGTGAGTGGATGAAAGCAGATCAAAAGACAAATAAGTAAACAAAGCTGTGGTACATATACACAATGGAGTATTACTCAGCCATTAAAAAGAATACATTTGAATCAGTTCTAATGAGGTGGATGAAACTGGAGCCTATTATACAGAGTGAAGTAAGCCAGAAAGAAAAACACCAATACAGTATACTAACGCATATATATGGAATTTAGAAAGATGGTAACAATAACCCTGTATGCGAGACAGCAAAAGAGACACTGATGTATATAATAGTCTTTTGGACTCTGTGGGAGAGGGAGAGGGTGGGATGATTTGGGAGAATGGCATTGAAACATGTATAATATCATATATGAAACGAGTCGCCAGTCCAGGTTTGATGCACGATACTGGATGCTTGGGGCTGGTGCACTGGGACGACCCAGAGGGATGGTACTGGGAGGGAGGAGAGAGGAGGGTTCAGGATGGGGAATACGTGAATACCTGTGGCAGATTCATGTTGATATATGGCAAAACCAATACAATATTGTAAAGTTAAAAAATAAAATTAAAAAAAAAGACAAGTAAACAGTAGTGTGTCAGGTCCTCCTTTACAGACTCATGCAGCATCATCACATTTGCCTATCAATGCCTCCTCTCTTACGTTAATGCCACCTACTTCATGTAAGCTATCAGCAACCATTGTGGCAGCATCTCTACTGGACAGACACCAGGTCTTTACCTGGCACTGGCCCAGGCAGATGTTGAGCTTGGGGAAGAGCATCTCCACCTGGAGCACAAACCCTGATATTCTGGGTAGAAAAAAAGTAAGGGGAATGGGCAAAAGGGAGGAAGAGACAAACAGCATCTCCAGAGCTGACCACCCACTGCCCCTCACCTGGTTTCACCAGCAGGAGAGCTGCCTCCCTGAGTGGATCTCAGGCACTGGAGTGGATCTCAGGGACCTTGGAAGATCACTTGCAACACTACCCCACCACAACTGTGGACTCTGCACCAGTGGTTCTTAGAACAGAGGACCCAGTTGGAGTCCCAGTTCTTTCTTTTGCTAACTCTGTGATCTGGGGCCTTATTTTACAACTAAAGAAAGCAAAGCTCAGAGATGTGGAGAATTTGCCAAAGTATTCAAGGAAGGGAGTAACATCACCAGCACCCTGTGTGTTCTCGTTCATTTAAATACTCTACTTGCTGAGGTCCCCAAGTCAAACTTCACTGATGTGATTTGAAACATACAGTATCTGTTCTCCAGGTGCCTCCATCCTAAATCTTTCCAAAAGAAGAGCAGGAAAATATCATCAAAGTCCTTTACTTGGGAGAGTGGGGACCTGCCATGTTAGAAAATGAATACAGCAGATAAGTGCCATCTCTATGTTGCCATTCTATTCCTTGAAGGATTCTTAGCATGATTAAAAGAGTAATGCAGGCAAAATGCTTACACAGAGCCTGGGATAATACATGGTAATTGCCCTTCTTTAATGAAAGTTAGAAGCCCCCTCCCCACCTGTGACTTCAGGGAATTGGATTCCTTAGAAAAGTGGCAACTGAGCCTCATGTCCATTCTCCTTCTGAGAGTCCAGGAGGAAAACCTGCCCCCAAATTAAACTGAACTTAGAAGAAAGGAATGAAAGCTCATGTGCAGATGTCTGTCTCCCACAGTTCTGTGTAGCTTAGGGTGGCTATTAAATGGTCAGTTATGCTGTAATTGGTTTGCTTCCTATACCCATGAGGGCATAGTCTCTGGACAGTGAAACAGTAGGTGTCCACTGTCTGTAGAAAAGTGAGAAGTACCAATATTCCCATGGACCCTATTGGTTAAGGTTTGTAATTTCAAGGAAAAGACTCCAATCCAGACAGGTTAATTTAGAATATGCATTTATTGAAATGCATTATTGAATTATTTATTAAAAATGCATTATTATTGAAATATAAGCCACAGTATTTGAAGCTATGGAAAGGAAAATCGCAACATCATTGTTGGGTCAAGAAGCTTCTTCATCACAAACCCTTCTCTCATTACTGATTCTGAGAACTGGATGCAACAAATTCCACATGTGACATCCACAAAGAGAGCAGTGATGGTGGGGAGGGGGATGAAGGGGAGGATGCAGTGAGGATTTTGGTTAAGACAAAGTCCTACATCAAACTGCAGGCTCTATAGTTACTCTGGTCTTGAGGAATGCGCTCCTACATTCCTTTATTTCTTCCTCAAATAATTAGGAACTGTCTACTTGGTGCCAGGAGCTAAGCGAAGTGCTAGGAATAAAGGGAAAACATTCTCATGGTGCTGAGAGCCAGCTGGATGAGACAGAATTAGACATGTTGACCAATAGAGGACAGGAAGTAAATAGGTTCTGCTGTGGAGGGTAGTGGACAGAAGGACTGCGAGAGAATGCACAGTTTCAGAAGCAGCCATGTCCCAGCCCTGCAGGGGTCCTCCTCGGGCATCACATTTTCTGGGAACCACTCTTCACATGTCCTCTGCAAAAGGAAAGGAACTTGTTGAGTGCCATCATTGTATGCCCAGACGTGGACACCCATCATCTTAGCAGAGTCTAGATTTTACAAAAAGTATGAAACCATTATCTTCATAACCTGAATGCCCAACCAGAAAGAAGTGAGTTTTCCATGCCAAGATGGGGTGCTCAGGAGCACTGAAGATCTTCTCTGGAGGGTGGTTGACTCACTATTCCGATCTAAGAAGGAGGAGCACATGATTAGGCTCAGGTTCTCTTAAAAGGAATCCCACTTTGACCTTCTGCCAAGCTGACCCCTGGAGAACTTGCTCAGTGTGTGGTTTCACAGGACTCTGCAGCCTCTTCTCCTGGGAAGCATTAAGGAGGAAGACACTGTGCAGGTGTGACTGGTGTGTGGTCCCCTGAGCTCCACCTCATTCCCAGTCCTTCCCCTCCCCTGTGCCCTGCCCCCTATCTTACCACATGGTCACAGTCACTGGACAGCAGGTCACTATGCAGTCCAATAACGTCTGGAAGTTATTCTTGTTCCCTTCGCAGCCGCCATATACAAATGGCTCGCAGTACCCAGTCTTGGCATTGTAGAAGTAACGGGTCATCTGGTCCTTGCAGGGACCCTTTAATTCAGGCTCCAGGCAGAATTCAGGCTTAGAAGCTGCTGGGAAAGGAGGGGCAATGGCTCAGTTATGAGGACAGTCATCACAGCTCATACAAGGACAACAGCTAGAACCGCCAGTTTGTTTGCAGTAGAGAATGCTAGGCTTGTGGAGGGTGGTCAGATGGAAAAGGTCATTTGAAAACCTTCTTTCTGGGACAGAATTAGGAATGCTGCTAGGGGTGACCTGATATATTAATTGTGTTCAATTATATATCTCCTCATGAAGTATTTTAACAAAAATTGGTATAATGCCTTTGCTTAGTCTCAGAAACTTCTAAGGGACTTCCCTGGTGGGCCATTGGTTAAGAATCCGCCTTTGAGTACAGGAGCCTGGGGTTCAATCCCTTTATAAGAAAACTAAAGTCCCACATCCTGAGGGGCATCTAAGTCAGCAGGCCACAGCTACTGAGTTTGTACCCTGCAACTAACACCAAAGCACCAAATAAATGCTCAAAAAAAGAAATACACAACTCTATAGCAACGAAGCAACAGCTAGAACTGGACATGGAACAACAGACTGGTTCCAAATAGGAAAAGGAGTATGTCAAGATGTATATTGTCACCCTGCTTATTTAACATAATACAAAGTACATCGTGAGACATGTTGGGCTGGATGAAGCACAAGCTGGAATCAATATTGCTGGGGGAAATATCAATAACCTCAGAAATGCAGATGACACCACCCTTATGGCAGAAAGTGATGAAGAAATAAAGAGCCCCTTGAAAGTGAAAGAGGAGAGTGAAAGAATTGGCTTAAAGCTCAACATTCAGAAAACTAAGATCATGACATCTGGTCCCATCACTTCATGGCAAATAGATGGAGAAACACTGGAAACAGTGGAAGACTTTATTCTTGGGGCGGGGTGGGGGGGGGGTGGTCCAAAATCACTGCAGATGGTTACTGTAGCCATGAAACAAAAAGACGCTTACTACTTGGAAGAAAAGTTGTGACCAACATAGACAGCATATTAAAAAGCAGAGACATTACTTTGCCAACAAAAGTCCATCTCATCAAGGCTATGGTTTTTCCAATAGTCATGTATGGATGTGAGAGTTGGACCATAAATAAAGCTGAGCACCAAAGAATTGATGGTTTTCAACTGTGGTGTTGGAGAAGACTCTTGAGAGTCACTTGGACAGCAAGGAGATCCAACCAGTCCATCCTAAAGGAAATCAGTCCTGAATATTCATCAGAAGGACTGATGTTGAAGCTGAAACTCCAACACTTTAGCCACCTGATGTGAAAAGCTGATTCATTTGAAAAGACCCTGATGCTGGAAAAGATGGAAGGCAGGAGGAGAAGGGGACAACAGAGGATAAGGTGGTTGGATAGCATCACCAACTCGATGGACATAAGTTTGTGTGGACTCTGGGAACTGGTGATGGACAAGGAGGCCTGGCGTGCTGTAGTCCATGGAATGCAAAGAGTTGGACACAACTGAACGACTGAACTGATAGCAACGAAAAGAGATCACAGGTAAATATCATTCCCCATATGTCAATAATTACTGGGTCTGGGTAGGTGGGTTTTATAATACTGTTCTCTGCACCTTTGTATATGGTAAAAACGTTCCACCATGAATAAAAAAATGTGAAGGAATCATGCCATAATGGAAAAGTGCATGTAGAAAACATACCAGTCTGTTTACTTCTGATCCATCAGGAGGACTGAATAAATTGAATGTTGAACTATCAATATGTTGATACTGTGATTATAAGAAGAAATATATGTGTTCTTTTTCTTTTTTCATCCTTTTCCTGGCACAGAGTTCCTAAAACTCTTGGCGTTTCTCTTCTGATGAGAAGAATAAAAGTGTCTTCTGATATATGAAGTCAGTGATTTTGGAAAGACCCTCATAAACCAGAATGGGCTCTTATTGCATAGGAAAGGACTGTCTACAGGGCGGTGGGCACTTTCATTCCCACCCTCCACCATGGTCTTCTATCCATTATCCCTTTGCCTTCCCTCAACCTCAGGGAGGATAATGGAGCTGTCTGTTGAACAGTCTCCCATGGCAAATGATTTAATGCATCATGACTAGGTAATTAAGCCTCCATAGAAACTTCAACAGAGCAAGACATTCATGTTATTAGAGAGACCTGGGATCCACCCAGGGAACAACATAGATGACACTCCACGTGGACCACTGCAGCAGCCTGCTTACTGGCACTGGGCCTCTGTCTCTGCTCTTTGCCCCCTAGAGGATACTCTGTGCACTGCAGCCTCAGAGATCCTGTTATTATAGAGCCCTGTTCCATTGCTCCCAAGATCACCTCCTCAGTGACTCCCCTTTTCTCTGAGAATCAAACTCTGATTCTTATAAAGGCGTACAAGGCTCCTCACGACCTGCCCCCATGACATCTCTGCCTCATCCCCTTCCACTCCCCTCTCCTCCACTCACTCAGCTCCAGCAACACTAGATCCAGCTGCTGCTCAAACAGACCAGGTATGTTATTTCTGCAGCCTCTGCTCAATGCCTCCTTATCACAGAAGGTTTCCCTGAAACTGTGGAGTTAAAGCACAGCATCCTTTTTAAGCACTACTCCCTACGTTCTAAAAGCTTATAACCTATCATAGGATATCTCCTCTTTGCTATTATTTGTCTCCCTGCTACAAGGCAAACTATATTGCCTTATTTTTTCACAGCTGTATCTCCACCCCAAGAACAATGCATTATAGGGACATAATAACTCCCATTTTCATTCTCTCCACAGGTGCACAGTCATCAAATAGAAGGGTATAATTGATTTCCTTTTAGTAAAAAAAAAAAATGACCTTAATGATGGGACACATCTACATAATGGTCAATGCCCCACTAACATTCAGTCTCCTGACAGGATAGTAAAATGGTCTGTATGGGTTATCATTAACCTGAAAACCTGCCTGAAACCAAATATTTGTGGATTTTTATGGAGGTTTTCAATAAATAGCCATATTGACTGAGTTAGTGGCCATTGCTGATTGATCTCAATCTCAGAGTCTTCCCCCCTCCCCAGAGATGCTGGCAAGGAAGTGGTGAAATTTCCAACCAACAAATAGGTGTTTGAGTTTTTTGAGGACCAGCTCAGACATGAAGATTTCCTACGTTGCTTTTCCTGAGTGGTCTCATGACATAGAAAGGAAATTCCAAGAGTTTCAGGAGGCCTGGGCAATGAAGCAGGACAAGGATCAAATATGGATCAAATGTATGAATAATAAAATATTAGTCAAAAGAGGACAGTAAAGGGCCTGGAGACTTTACTCATATTGTCTCAGCCTAGCTCCCATGAGACAGGGACTGTGTTTGTTGTGTTCCTGCAGTGGCTCTGCTCAGTGGTCCTATGTCTTTCTGTTTATTTTAATAATAGAGGAATGATCATTACTTGACATATCAATATTTTTTCTTGACCAAAGGAAGTCAAAGATCATGTTCTTCATATTAACACACTGGTGGAAAATGGACAAAATTGGTCATGAAATGTGATATTATTTATATTCATGACTGATAATCAAAGAATGCTTGTATATTTTTCTGCTAGTCAGATGAAATTGCAGATGACTTGCCCCAGAACACAGAGTACAGGGGTGGTAGAGTCAGGACAAGATACTATCATGTCATAGCCCATCTGATACAATACCTGATTCTACCAGGAATTCTGAAAATATCATTTATTTGTAAGAGTTTCTGGATGCAGTGTCCTACTTCCATTACTTCCCTGTCTGCAAACCTCACCTAAGCTCCCAAATCACAGCAGAGAGTGAGTTTGGGTTTCCCTTGACACCAAATATGTGGTGTCTCTACCAACATCAACCAATTCCCCAAACCACTCATTGGGTGTCCCCAGTCACTTGACATCTGTGCAGTTAGTACAGATACCGCCCACTGAAGGATCACAACCGTCCTGTTTAGTACCAACCATGTGGTCCAAAGCTACTTATGCTTGTGACCAAATGGCTAAAATTAGGATTTTCCATGACCACATCTCCATGTTCAATAACTGAATGGAACTGACAACCAAACTTAGGAAAACACTTACTGACTGTTCTCAGATTAATAGAGTTGAAAATTCACAAAGAGTGAAACAGAGGAGGTGTGTACGATGAAAGGGACTCTAGGTTGGCAGAGCCTCTGTGCCCTAGTGAGCACAGCACTCTGACATCATGTATTTGTATTCACCACCCAAAAACTCTCTGAACCCCAATATTTATGCAGGTTTGAGGTTTCAAAGCAAAGAAGAATGAAAGAGCCTCTTGATGAAAGTGAAAGAGGAGAGTGAAAAAGTCAGCTCCGGGATATGTTGATGGACAGGGAGGCCTGGCATGCTGCAGTCCATGGGGTTGCAAAGAGTCAGACATGACTGAGCGACTGAACTGAACTGACTGAAATGAGGTCTCAAGAAACAAGCTTATTGATTGAATCATTGGCCATTAGTGATTGATCTCAATCTCAGTGACCTTCCCTCTCCCCAGACGTGCAGAAAATACAAAACCTTTCTTACCATGTTTGAGTATTTATGTTAGGAACTCCTTGACTGTATGGTTCTCGAGTTGCGTTCTGGATATCATCACCTGACCTATGAAAGAGTAAATTGCAAGAGTTTCAGGAGGCCTGGTCCATGAAACAGGGAAAGGATCAAAAATGGACAAGAAAATGACAGTCAAAAAGGACAAGGGAAGGAGCCTGGAGACTTTAGTAAAATTGTCTCAGGCTTGGTCCCACAGCCTAACACAAGGGCTGTGTTTCTTGCTTTCCCTGCAGTTCCTCTCCACAGTGTCTCCACATCTTTCAGTTAGTTTTCATAACAGAGAAATAATCATTATTTGATAAAGAAATAGTTTTAATTGTCCAAAACAAGTAAGTAGAGAATTCTTTTCAGATTAACACATCATGGTGGAAAATGGACAAATTTGGGTATGAAATGGGAATAAATTGTGTATATTCATAACTCATCATCATTCAAAGAACTCATGTAAGAAATTTCCCCTTTTCAGATGAGGAAGCTACAAATGACTTGCCCCACAACACAAGCATGTGGGTGGTGGGATCAGGACAAGACACTGCCATATCACAACCCACTGATACACTATAGATTCTGCTTGGAGGTTGAAAATATAGGCAACTGATAAGAGTTTCTAGATGCAGTGTCCTACCTTCACTACTCAGCTCCTCAAGCCTCATGTGAGCCCTCAAATCACAAGGCAGAGTGAGTCTGGGATTTTTCCTGGCTGCAAAGATATGGTTTCTGCGCCAACCCCATCCAATTCCCAATACCCAGTGGGTGCCCCACTGTCAATTGACTTCTGAGACCATATCTGTGGAGTCATTGCCAATGCCACAGGTTGAGGTATCAAGACTCTCCTGACTTCAGATGCCAGCCATTCAACCAGCGACTGAACTCAGAAAAACCTATCTTTCTGTCCTCAGAATAATATTCAGGAGAAAACTCAGAAACAGTGAAATGGAAGAGACATGGAGGGCAAAGAAAGAGTGGAGGTGTGGGGAGCGTTCGTGCCCTAGACAGCACAACACCCTCACATCATCACCACTGGTTCCCACCCATGAGCTCTCTGAATGCCAAAATTTATGGAGTTTCATTTTTATGTTTTTAATTTTTATTGAGGTTTCCATCAACAGGGATATTGATTGAATCTTTGGGCAGCGATGACTGATCTCAACCTCAGTGCCCTCCCTTCTCCTTACAGGTGAAGGAGTTTCAAACCTTGAATTCCATTACTGATTATGTCAGCCAATCCTTTTAGTCCATGAAATATCTTGATACCTATGAAAGACAAAAATTCCACAATTTTCAGGAGTCTTAGACCATGAACCAGGACAAGGATCAAATATGGATAATAAAATGATAGTCAAACGTGGACGAGGGAAAAGGCCTGGACACTCTGCTCATTTTCCCAGGTCGTTCTGATTAATTTTTATAAGAGAGGAATAATCATCATTTGACACATAAATATTCTTTCTGACCCAAGCAAGTAGGTAGAGAAAGTATTTCAAATGAACATATCCGTAGGAAAATCACCACGATTTGCCATGAATGTGAATAAACTCTTTATGTTTATGACCAGTAATATGTTCAAAGAACCCATGTAGCAGGTATCTGCTGTTCAGATGAGGAAACTGTAGATGACTTGCCCCAGGACACACAGCATACGGGTGGCAGGGTCAGGACAAGATATGGTCAGGTCACAACCCATTTGATATACTATCCTATTCTGCCAGGAACTCTGAAAATACCGATAACTGCTGAGAGTCTCTGGGTTCATTGTCCCACTTTCATTACTCCCCTGTCCCCAGACCTAACCTGAGCTCCCAAAGCACAGGGAGAGTGACTGTGGGTTTCCCTGACACTAAATACATGGTGTCTACAGCAACAACATCCAATTCCCCAAACACCCACTGGGTGCCTGCAAGTTAATTTAATTGCGATACAAAATCTGGGAAGTTAGTACAGCTTCTGCATGTTGAGGGCTCAAAACTGTCCTCAATCTGAATGACAGTAAAGTCGTGATTTGACAAAGCAGCTAAAGCTTGGAAGTACCATTACCCCACTCCATTTTCAATAACTCAATAAACCTCACGACCACTTTCAGGAAGACCACTCACATAGGGATCTCACGTTATTATTAAGGATAAATATAAGCACAGAAAAATGACAGAGATATGCAGGGCAAAGTGGAAGTGGAGTTGTGAGGAGCCTTCATGTCCTAGAGAACACTGGACCCTCACATCACTGTCGTGTGATACCACCCCAAAAGCTCCCTGATTGCCCAAATTTGTGGATTTTCATTGAGGTTTCACTAAACAGGCATATTGATTGAATCGTTGACCAGTGGTGATTATTCTCAATCCCAGTGCCGTCCCCTCTCCCCAGAGGTGGAAAAAGTTCAAACCTTTAACCACACCGTGGATGACATTTGTTATCACATCTATTATTGAACGCTTCTCAGGTCCCTTTCTATGGCTTGTCTCCAGACCTATGAAAGACAGTACATTCCAGGAATTTCAGGAGGCCTGGCCCATGCACCAGGACAAGGATCAAATATGCATAATAAAGCAATAGTCAACAGTGGACAAGGAAGGGAGCAAATATAGATAATAAAATAATAGTCAAAAGAAGACAAGCAAAGGGCCTGGAGACTTTACTAATGTTGTATCAGCCTTGGTCCCAGGGGCAAAGCCAAACTGTGCACTGTGTGTTTCTTACTTTCTCTGCAGTGGCTCTGCTCACTCATCCCAGGTTTTTCTGGTTATATTTCCTAATAGAGGAATAATTGTTATTTGACACCTAAATATTCCTTCTTGCCCAAAGCAAGTAGGTAGAGGAATCATTTTCAGATTGACACATCTTGGTGGAAAATGCACAAAATTCACCATGAAATATTATTCAACTCTTTATATTCATGACTGGTTTCTCTTCAAAAACCCATGTAACATGTATCCCCTGTTCCAATGAGAAAATAGCTGATGACTTGCCCTAGGACATGTAGCTATCTGGGTCAGGACAGGACACTGTCACATTACAACCCATTTGATACACTACCTGATTCTGCCAGGAACTCTGAAAATACAGATAACTGAGAACAGTTTCTGGGTGCAGTGTCCTACTTTCATGAATCCCCCCTTTTGGAGCATCACTTGAGCCCCTGAATCACAGGGGAGAGTGAGTTTGGGTTTTACTCTGACAACAAATATGGGGTCCTTTAAGAGCAACCGAGTCCCTAAACACCCACTGGGTGTCTAGCAAGTCAATTTACTTCTGATTTGAAATCTGTGGAGTTAGTGCAGACTCTGCAGGTTGAGGACTCAAGACTGTTCTCAACTCAGCTGCCAGCCGTGAGGTCCTGAGTTTCTCATGTTTGTGATCAAATGGTGAAAATTGGGATGTCCATGACCCCACCTTCAAAATCAACAGCTCAATAGAATCAGTGGCTGAACTTAGGAAAAACACTTGCTTACACTTCCCAGATAACTATACAAAATGTAGCTCAAGGCAGTAAAAAGGAAGAGATGTGTATGCAAAGGGGGAGGGAGCTGTGCCCAGCCTCTGTGCCCTAGTGAGCATAGCACCCTCACATCAGCTGCCTGTATTCAAAAACACACAAGCTCTCTGAGCCCAGTTTTTATGTATTTCTTCCAAGGGTTCACTAAACAAGTATATTGGTTGGATCATCAGCCACTGGTGATTGATCTCATTCTCAGGTCCATCCACTCTCCACAGAGGGTCTGGAATGAGATATGGTGAAGCCTGGAACCATGAAATGGATGTTTGAAGTTTCTTGGACACCAGCCTCATCCTGAAGGTATCTTAAGTCTCCTCTGGTGACTCATCTTATAACCTATAAAGTCAGTAAATTCCAAGTTTTAGGGAGGCCTGGGCTATTAATCAAAACAAGGATCAAATAGGCAGCTTTTGGTTACTACACAACAGCAAGGTTCAGGGACAAGGCAGGGACCAGGAATAGAGTCTCAGAAATGGGCCCTGATCTGGTAGAGTTAGGTGGGAGAGATAAATATTTAATATAAAAATTTAATACATATCCTCAAGAGTGTCGTGATGTCAGTGGAGTTAAAAATTTCCAACGTAAGACTTCCCTGGTGGTCCAGTAGATAAGAATCCACATGCAAATGCGGGGACATGGGCTCTATCCCTGGTTGGGAGGATCCACATGCCTTGGGGTAACTAAGCAGGTGATCTGCAACTACTGAGCCCAGATGCCTAGAGTCCCTGCTCTGCAACAAGAGAAGCCACCCCAATGAGAAGACCACACACCACACCACAGAGTAGTTCTGGTAACTAGGGAATATCCTGGCATAGTCAGGAAGACCAATGCTGCCAAAACTGAACAAACATCCTGCCCAAAATGACAGGAGAAGTTCAGAGAAGACTGGTAGCAGTGTGGTCACAACTGGCCCCCAGCCCTTCCATGGACTTCCATCATTTCCCTCCAGTCTATACAGGAGAGGTGAGCCTGGTCCTACCTTGGTCCTGGGTATGGTGTTCATACACCGGGGTGCTGTCCACCAGGAAAACAAGGAGGAAGAGAAGGGCTGCAAAGAGGCAGAGCCAGTTCATCTTGGTGGGGGCCTTGCAGGAGGGCTCCTGAGGATGCTGGGGATGCACAGACTGAGCTTTTAATATCCTGACTGAGGGGTGAGATCAGAGGATGAATAAGGGAGTGAGTCAGGGGAGGAGCTGGGTCAGTCCTGTTTATTGAGAAATCTCCCTCCTAACCATGCCTTCTGTCTGCAGGGGCCAAGTCTGAGAACTAGTCTGAGAACAGTAGTTTTCAGGCTTGATTATGCCTGTGGGTCTAGTGTAAGCACAGATTGTGATCAGACAGATGGAGTTTGTCCAATATGGACTTTTAGAGACATCTGAGAACCTAGACAAGTGCATGGCACATGATGGACGGCCAGTGAGGGGATGAGATGGATCAAAGGACATATCGGTGAATAGCAGTGTGTTAGCCCAGGTCCTCCTTTTCAGCCTTGTGCTACTTTCATCACATCTGGGCCTCATTGCCCTGACCCGCCTCACCTGCCGCAGATGACAGGGGTGACACAGGACAGCTTCCTGCAACCATTGCCACAGCTTCTCCACTGGATGGACACTTGCTCTTTTTCAGGCATTGGTCCAGGCAGGAACTGAGCTGAGAAGGTTAGGCCGTCCTGGAGTATAGCTCTCTTTATGCATTGAAAAACGAGTAAAGGGAGGGGGTCGAAAAGAAGCAGGGAAATGAATACGTCTCCACCATATGACTAGGTGAGGGACTTGCTGTCCCTCACCTGGTGTTGCAAACAGAAATGCTGCCTGCATGAGTGAACTTCAGGGGACCTTGGAAGACTGCCTATAACCCCTTCCTTCCTCCTGCTCTCCCTCATTGGTGGTGGGCCCATAGGACCTCAATCAGGGTACCAGCTCTGTGTATTCCTAACTTTGTGCCTGAGGATTTAAATCTCCCAGAACCTCATGTCTTCAGGTGTCATGTGAGATCTGTGCTTTCCACATCATGCGGCTACCATGGTAGCAATGGAGGCAACTGGCATGTATTTGTTCTCTGGAGAAGTCAAAGTCCTTTGTATTAGTAATAGCAATAATGAGTCATTACATCAGGGAAAACTTAAATTCCTCATTGTGGCAGGCATTATCCTAAGCACCTAACACATCAGTCAGTTCAGTTCAGTC
Source organism: Bubalus kerabau (assembly GCF_029407905.1). Taxonomy (NCBI): domain Eukaryota; kingdom Metazoa; phylum Chordata; class Mammalia; order Artiodactyla; family Bovidae; genus Bubalus; species Bubalus kerabau. The sequence continues at coordinate 74,906,447 of NC_073636.1, forward strand.
GCACAGTCATGTCCAACTCTTTGCGACCCCATGAATCACAGCATGCCAGGCCTCCAAGTCCATCACCAACTCCTGGAGTTCACTCAAACTCATATCCATCGAATCAGTGATGCCATCCAGCCATCTCATCCTCTGTCGTCCCCTTCTCCTCCTGCCCCCAATCCCTCCCAGAATCAGGGTCTTTTCCAATGAGTCAACTCTTCACATGAGGTGGCTAAAGTATTGGAGTTTCAGCTTCAGCATCATTCCTTCCAAAGAAATCCCAGGGCTGATCTCCTTCAGAATGGACTGGTTGGATCTCCTTGCAGTCCAAGGGACTCTAAAGAGTCTTCTCCAACACCACAGTTCCAAAGCATCAGTTCTTCGGTGCTCAGCTTTCTTCACAGTCCAACTCTCACATCCATACATGACCACTGGAAAAAACCATAGCCTTGACTAGACAGACCTTTGTTGGCAAAGTAATATCTCTGCTTTTCAATATGCTATTTAGATTGGTCATAACTTTCCTTCCAAGGAGTAAGCGTCTTTTAATTTCATGGCTGCAGTCAACATCTGCAGTGATTTTGAAGCCCCCAAAAATAAAGTCAGCTACTGCTTCTGCTGTTTCCCCACCTATTTGCCATGAAGTGATGGGACTGGATGCCATAATCTTTGTTTTCTGAATGTTGAGCTTTAAGCCAATTTTTTCACTCTCTTCTTTCACTTTCATCAAGAGGCTTTTTAGTTCCTCTTCACTTTCTGCCATAAGGGTGGTGTCATCTGCATATCTGAGGTTATTGATATTTCTCCTGGCAATCTGGATTCCAGCTTGTGCTTCTTCCAGCCCAGCGTTTCTCATGATGTACTCTGCATATAAGTTAAATAGCAGGGTGACAATATACAGCCTTGACATACTCCTTTTCCTATTTGGAACCAGTCTGTTGTTCCATGTCCAGTTCTAACTGTTGCTTCTGGACCTGCATACAGGTTTCTCAAGAGGCAGGTCAGGTGGTCTGGTATTCCCATCTCTTTCAAAATTTTCCACAGTTTCTTGTGATCCACTCAGTCAAAGGCTTTGGCATAGTCAATAAAGCAGAAATAGATGTTTTTCTGGAACTCTCTTGCACTTTCCATGATCCAGCAGACCTAACACATAAAACTCATCAAATCCTCAAAAATCTTTAAAGAAAGGGGAGAAACTGTTGATATTTCCTCATGTGACTGGGGAGGTACCTGAGATAACAAGAAATAAAGTAATTTGCCTAGGTCATAGCTTGTAGAGAGGGGATTAGAACCCAGGGATCTGACTTCAGAGTTTGTGCATATGCACTCTGTTGCATTGCAAGCTATAAAGTCAAGTGCACACATCAAAGGTGACACACCCACAGTCCCTTCGCTCATCCTTGTGTGTTTACTTGCAGTTAAAACCACGTAGCACCCTTGAGAAGGGCAGAAGCTCTTAATACCGAGTTACCCCAGGACAGAGGGACATGAGTAGAAAGTTACACACAAAATAGCCATTGTAAGGGGAGAGTCTGCTCTCTCCTGAGATATTTCACATGAATGATTTCATTTAGCCTCAGATGAATCCAACAACATCTGGATCCTTATCCCGTTGTGTCAAGGAAAAAGCCGAAACTCAGAGAGGTATAGCCACTTGCTCAGGACACACAACCTGCAGATGGTACAAGTCATTAATAGACTTTAGTTCAAAAGGCCCCCTGGCCCTTCGCCTCTTCCTGTTCAATCTTTCCACCTGAGACCAGGGAGCAGCAGAGACTCCCGCTAACAGCACAAACTCCTCTTATCTCCCTCCTCCTCTCTCATCTGTCTGTCTTTCTCAACCAGTGTCCTCCTGTCCTTTTCTCACTTTTTGCCCAGGTTAAAGCAACGTTCCCCCACCCTCAGTCCCCTGGAACAGAAGCTTCCTGATGGACTGATCCTCTCTCCACATCCCCCCTCCCTGTGTCATGTATAACTGAGATCTCTGATTAGGAAGCTTCCCCATTCCTGGGGGCATCTTCAGAGAAATTACAAGACAGGAAAATCACAGGATTTATATCTAGATAAACCAGAGAACACAAAACTCTGAAATCACATCATATCTCCTCCTCATGCCCAGTTTTTCCCTCTAAAAAATGAGAAAATTGAATTCCATGCTATCTAATGCCACATTCTGAAAGGATGGAATGTATCTGGGGCATTCAGAGTATGTTTAGAATTTTCTGAGGCTTTGTCCAGTGAGCATCATTCATATTCAAAGCATGAGGGTCAGTTTCAGGCTAAATGATAAAACAGCACCTGGCTTTTTGGAAATAAGTACTTTCTTAAAATGGTGTTGTGAATACTATTTTGTTAGAATTATTTTGAGGCTTAAAAGGGAAAAAACACGACCAGAGATTGCAAATCTGACTAGCATCCAAGTATTATTAACCCACACCATTCATAATTTTGAAATATTTCCAGGATTTAGCAGTGGGAGATTTTATAAAAAATTAACTTCTCACATTGTTGGAAAAACTAATTGATCTGACAACACATTCCTGCCATTTAACGAGAACCCTCTTCTGCCTTAGGGATTTTCCAGGCAAGAATACTGGAGTGGACACACATTCCCTTCTCCAGGTGATCTTCCCAATGCTGGGATCAAACTTGGGTCATCTGCATTGCAGGCAGATTCTCTACCATCTGAGCCACCAGGGAGCAGTGGGTCTCAACTCTGAACGAGCTTCAGAATCTATTACACATTTGTTGAAACACAGATCTGAGACCTCCACTGTCTGAGATTTTATTTGGTAAGACATGGTTGGACCTGAGTATCTGCATCCACCAGGTTTCTGGGACTGAGGGTGCTACTCAAGACACCACGTTCTGAAAGCTGTGAACTAAGCTAAGGAGAGCTGCTCTCTTCTCAGGATGGGAGTGTTCTCTCCAGTTTCCATAATCCCCACCATTCCTTATTGTCCCTCCAGCCTCCATCCCAACTCTAAATATGTCCAGCCATATTACTCACCTGGTCCAGGGGCATTTAACATTGTGACCTATGGGACGGGCTCACAGTAAGTGTTCAGGAAAGGGTGTTAGTTTATTTTTAATCACTAAGTCATGTACGCGATCACCATGTGCCTGGGACAATCTTCCCTGATCTTTACATTGTTATTCTTTGCTTTGCATCTGCCAAATACAAATCTGTCCAATCACTCAGACCCAACCTTGTAGAAGTATCTGATTAGTTTGTCCTTGCAGGGACCCATGTATGGAGATAGCAGGCAGAAGTCAGGTCACAGGGCTGCAGAGATGGGAAAATCTTGGTCAAATAGGAAGGTGATCCTCACTGTTTGGTCTATCAGGTGAACAACGGAAACCACCCCTTTGTTTGCAATAGAGATGGTAGGGGTGCAGGGGGGTGAATGTGAAAAGGCCCTTTGATATCCTTCTGTCCAGGGCATCATTACCAAGGTCATCAGGTGTCACAGTAACAGGATAATACTGGAAATAATTATGTTGTTACTGAATATCTATAGATTTATTGACATTATGCTACTGATTAACTCCAAAAGAACAAAAAGGAAGAATACTTCTTATGAATATTCTCCATATGTTGAGAATGATCAGAGCTGGACAATGGCCTGTGAGTTTATAGTACTATTTTCTGGACATATGTGTGGTGGAAACATTTCAACATTGGAAAAGAAAGTGTGACATTGGATAACCAACAGTAGAGGACATGAAACGCTTCTCAGTGTTATATGGCAGCCTGGATGGGAGAAGAGTTCGGGGCAGAATGAATATATTTATGTATGTGGCTGAGTTGTTTTGCTGACCACCCAAAACTATCACAATATTGTTAATCGACTATGTTGTTAGTCACTCAGTCGTGTCCGACTCCTTGCAACCCAATGGCCTGCAGCCTACTAGGCTCTTCTGTTCATGGAATTCTCCAGACAAGAATACTGGAGTGGGTTGCCAGTTCCTTCTCCAGTCCTGACTGCTAATCCTTTCAAAAAACTCATGTAACCTGGTCAGTTGTTCACGTGAGGACACTGCAAATGACTTGCCCCAGGACACAAAATATTTGAGTGTTAGGATCATGACAAGTCACAACACATTTAATCAAGTAACTTTTTGTCCAGGATTCTGAAACTGCAGAAACTGGGAAGGGGTTCTGAGTGCTCTATTCAACATAGTCTCTTTCCCTGTCCCTGAGCCTTACCCCAAACACAAATGGTAAAAAAGAGTCAGTCTGGGTTTTGTCCCTGACACCAAACATGTGGATCTCTGCCAGTAGCAACCAGTTCCCCACACCCACTGGGCATCCAAGAGTCCATTTACTTCTGACACTAAATCCACAGAGGCGGCCCAGACATCACAAGATGAGGGCTCCATCCCTGAGGATGGCCCACACTCTCAAGTGTTGATCAAAATTTCCACTGTCACTTACATGTGTGACCGACTGGCTATAAATTCGCAGGTTCCATGACCCACCTCCCATGTTCAATAACTTATTAGAAATATTCAGAGAACTCAGGAAAGCCATTTACTTACTGTTACCAGGTATTATAAAACATTGAAACTCAGGAACAGCCTAATGGAGGAGAAGCATCGGGTAAATGGGGAGTTGGGGGTGTCAAGCCTCCAAGACCTCTCAGGACTCTCCCGCTTCTCAATCTCTTGATGGTATCACCTTCCCTGAGGCTGTCTGAACCCAGCATCCATGGGTTTTAATTGAGGGTGGAGGCAGGCAAGTTGATAGAATCATTGGCCACTTGTGATAAAACTCAGTATCAGTACTCTGTATGGTCCTCAGAAGGACTGAGGGGTGATAGTTTTAACCCTATAATCAGCTGACTGAAAATTCTGGAGTCCAGTCCCATCCAGACTTTATCTCAGGTCCCATCCTTCATTCATCTCATGATTTATAAAAATACATAAAGTTCCAGGACTTTCAGGTTGCCTGGAGCATGAATAGAAAGTGAAAGTGAAGTCGCTCAGTCGTGTCCAACTCTTAGCGACCCCATGAACTACAGCCTACCAGGCTCCTCCATCCATGGATTTTCTAGGCAAGAGTACTGGAGTGGGGTGCCATTGCCTTCTCCGAGCATGAACAGAGACAGGGATCAAATATGGATCTTCTTATGACACTACAGTAGGATCAGGGGCAAGGCAGTGACCAGGAATAGTGTATCAGTTATGAGGTCCTTGATCTGGTAGAGTCAGGTCAGGCACTGATTTTTCATAATTGAACACATAACATGACCTTCTGAGAGTCAAGAAACATCCCTGGAGTGAAAACTGCCCAATTTACCAGAAGAAATCCAGAGAGGGTTTGCTGCAGCCACTGGCAACCCCCTACTCTCTCCCTCCAACCCTGGTCTCACCACCTGTGGTTTTGGGATCAGAGGACCTCAGTTTGTATCCCAGTTCTGCCTTTTCCTAACTGTGTGATCTGTGGCCTGAAATTTCCCTCGTCTTCATTTGTTACATGAGATCATGCTGCTGACATCCTGGGGCTGTTTTGAAAGCACTGTCTATGGCCTCCATAGACATATATTCTTTTCCTGGCAAAGCCAAAGTCCTTTGAAATGATAATAATAATGGGTAATGATGATAGTTAACACTTAACTCTTTTGACCAGAGAGTCAAATAATGGCATGGTGGGGTGGAGAAAGGCCTGGACCTGGGTGAGGTCACTACTGAAGTAAGAAGAGGGCTTTCAGTTACCTCTGAGGAAGGAGACATATTTGGAGGAGAGACTGTGACTTCACTCTGGCACTCGAGGAATTTCCTGATGCTGAACTTCTTTTACAGGTGAAACTACAACATCCAGTCCTATTTGCTCCTTGTACTTACTACTGTTGACAGCACATTTAAAGAGCAGTCAGGAGCCAAGGAAACTAAAACTTTATGTGCCCCTCGACAATTTGCCTTGTTCAGTGATGTTCAAAGCATGTTAGGGTTCTCAAAAGAAAACAAAGCTGTGGATTTCTTGATGCAGAGATTGTCATCCTCTTTTAGAAAGAAAGAATCTGTGTTTCTGAGAGATGAAATGTCTTGCCCAAGACTACACAGCAGTGTAGTGAGTTACTTAAGATAATCTCTTTTCATTAATACCAGGTCATTATCCCACTGTTGTTTCTGTCTGTAAGGCCTGTCTGACTCTTTTGTGACCCCATTGACTGTAGCCCTCCAGGCTCCTCTGCCCATGGTATTTCCTAGACAAGAATACTGGAGTGGATTGGAATTTCTTTCTCCAGGGGATCTTCCCAAACTAAGTATCTACCCTGTTCTCCTCCACTGGCAGAAGAACTTTTACCACTGAGCCATGAGGGATCCCCTCAGGAAAAGTTTGTTGTTGTTCAGCCACTAAGTCATGTCCCAGTCTTTGGGACCCCATGGAGTGTAGATGTCAGTATTTCCTGTCCTTCACTATCTCTCAGAATTTGCTCAGACTCATGTTCATTGAATCAATGATGCCATCCAACCATCTCATCCTCTGTCATCCCCATCTCCTTCTGCTCTCAATCTTTCCCAGCATTACAGTCTTTTCCAATAAGTCAGCTCTTCGCATCAGGTGACCAAAGTATTGCAGCTTCAACTTCAGCGTTGGTCCTTCCAATGAATATTCGCTGTTGCATACCTTTAGGGATTGACTGATCTGATGTCCTTGTCAACCACAGAATTCTCAAGTGTCTTCTCCAGCACCACAATTTTAAAACATCAATTTTGTGGGTTCAGCCTTCTTTATGGGCCAACTCTCACATGCCCACATGACTACTGCTTAAAACCATAACTCTGACTATATGGACCTTTTTTTAAAAAAGATATTTTGTTTACAGTGGTTTCCCTACACCAAGAAAGATGCCTTCAGGGACAAAAAACATAACTATTTGCTAAATAATTTTCATTAAATGAATCTCCCATTTCATACTCATGCCAAGTGCACAGTTATTGAAGAGACTGGAGATCATAAAATTCCTGTTAATCTATTTGATAATGAAGCCTGCCTATATAATTTTGAGTCTCCCTTAACATCCTGTATCCTGATAGGATAATGAAATAATACCTGAGCAGGACAGCAAAGTGAATGACCTTCACTTGACTAACATTGTACCATCTGGATAGAACAGCCTGCTGTGTCTTGAACAAACCCCTGGAAGTACTGCATTTCCTGCTCTTCCTACCATTGCCTCTGAAGGGAAGAAGATCAGCTGTCCCTCAACATTGTGATTAACTTCATAACAGAGAAATGATCATATTTGACAGATAAATTTTTTAGGGGGTGATGAGGAAATGTAGGTAGAGGAGTCTTTTGGACTAAACCAATTTGGTACAAAATGGACACCTTTGATGACAAATGTGTAAACTTTTATACTAATGACTGGCAGGCCTTTCAAAAGACACATGTAACCTGGTCTCTGTGTTCAGGTAAGGACAATGCAGATGACTTGCCCCAGGACACACAGCATGTGGATGTTAGGATCAGGACAAGACACCATCCTTTCACACCCCATTTAATCAAGTACCTGATTCCACCAGATATTCTGAAAATGCAGAGAACTAGGGTGGGGTGCTGAGTGCTTGGCCCCACATAGTATAGTTCCAGGGCCCTGACCTTCACTCCAGAGACAAATGGTAGACAAGAGTGAATCTGGGTTTTTTTCCCTGACTCGAAATATGTGAGGTCTCTTCCAACAGCAAGCAGTTCCCTAACACTCACTGAAATCTCAGGAGTCAATTCATTCAAACACTAAATTCATAGAGGTGACCCAGACTACAGACACCTAAGGCTTGGTCCTTAGGTCAGCCCACACTTCAAGTGTCCAACACAATTCCTTCTGGCCCTTACACATGGGATCAATTCAGAAGTGTCATGACCAAACTCTCATATTCAGAAACTTATTGGAATCTCTCACAGAACTCAGGAAAGCCCATTACTTACTGTCCCCAGTTATTTTAAAGCAATAAACCCAGGGACAGAAAATTTGTAGGGCAAATGGGTAGTTAGGGCTGCTGAGCTTCCAAACTCTCTCAGGACTCTCCTCCCCTCACAATCTCTTGATGCCTCACTCCCCTGAGGTTCTCAGAACCCAGTATGTATGGGTTTTAATTGAAGATCGGAGGTAGGCAATTTGATAGAGTTATTGCTCATTGGTGAATGAACTCTGCATCAGTAACCTCTCCTCTCCCCAGAGGGACTGAGAGTTGACAGTTCTAACCCTCTAAGCATCTGATGGCATGTTCTGGAGTCCAGTCCCATCCAGATGCTATCTAGGTTTCCATCCTAGACTCATCTCATGACTTATAGATAGACAGTAACCCAACCCAACCCCTTCCTGCAACCCAATCCCTTCCATGGACTCCCATCATCCCCCACCTCTGAAAAGCTGAAATGAGCCTGGACTTGCCCTGGGCCTGGTTGCTAGTTTCACATCCTGGTATACCGGCCACAAGGGTGCCCAGAAGGGTGAGAAGGGTTGCCAAAAAGCAGAGCTGGCTTATCTTCATGGCCTTGCAGAAGGGCTCCTGAGGAAAGATGGCAGCTGGCTGAGCTTCTCACACCCCAGTTCAGTGATTGGAAGAGAGACAAGGAGGGGAGTGAGGAAGAGAAGGGCCTGGGGTCAGTATTGTACAGTGTGTACAACCCCCACTACCCATTGTCCTGCGTTAGCCTGCTGAGGTAAAATGCCCAATATCAGAGCTTCTTAAACTTGACATTGGCTGTTGGTGTCATAGAAACATGTTTTGTAGTTGTACAGCTGGAATATAGTCCAATAGGGTCACTCAGGGAGGATCCTAGCACCTAGAGCGGTGCATGGCTGTGATGGACAATCAATGAGTGGATGAGAGCAAATCACAGGATGAGTAAGTGAACAGCAGTGTATGAGCTCAGGTCCTCCTTTTCAGCCTCCTGTAGGTGCCATCACATCTGAACATCAATTATCTCACCCAAAACACCCTCACGTAGCTCAGAAGACCAGTGTGAAACAGACACCTTCCTGCATCCATTGTTACAGCTTCTGTACTGGATGGAGACCTGCTATTTACCTTGCTGTTCCCTGTAGGAACTTAGCTGTGAAGGTGATGTCCTGCTGGGGCAGCATCCCTGTTTTCTGTTTCAAACAAGGAGTAAGGGATGGGGGCAGAGGGTAAGGAGGGAGCTGAACATGTCTCCACAGCCTGACCACCTGCCGTCCTTCACCTGGTTTTACAAACAGGAGAGATGCTTGCCTGAGTGGACTCCAGGGGACCTTGGAAGATTGCCCACAACAACCCACTTCCTCCTCCTCTCTCCCACAGTGGTTTTGGGTCACACAACCTCATTTTTATGACCAGCGCTGCCTTTTACCACCTTCATGTTTGCAGATGGAAATCTCCCAGAATCCTCCTGTCTTCAGATGTCAGGTGAGGTCAGCACTGCCCACATCACGGTGTTGCTATGGAAGCAATGGACACAACAGACATATGTTCCTTCCCTCTGAGAAGTCAGAGTCCTTTGTAGTATTAATAATAAAAGTATGAGTAATCACAACAGATAAAATGTAAATTCTTTTATATATCGGTCATTATCCTAGCACTTGACACATATTTACAGATTTAATTCTCAAAAACCCTAAATGAGGGGATGAGGAAGTATTGATAATTGCTCATGTTACAGAGGAGGAACCTGAGCTACACAAAAGAAAGTAAGTTGGTTACAGTCATCGAGTGGAGAGAAAGATTTTGAATCCAGGAATCTGGCTGCAGAGTATGTGCACATGCACTCTGCTGCATTGATAGCTGTTATCTACAGGGGAGATGTGAGGGGTGACACACCCAGAGTCCCTTCACTCACTCCTCTATATTCACTCCCAGTTGCAATCATGTAGCACTAGCATCCCTCCAACTCAACTACACTTAGACAAGTATTTCCATTCACACACACACACATGCAACACAGAGACACAAAGTGTGCTCCACTCCAGGTCAAGGAGTTCCATGCCCAGAAGCCCCAGGTGCAAGTCCAGCCTAATGTCAAGCAGGCACAGAGCTGGATGATGAGCTGAAGAAGACACGAGGGGCTGCCTTCCTGGTACAGACACCTTTCCCTTGAGAAGGGCAGGAGCTCTCAATACTGAGCTTCCCCAGGACATAAGGGCATCAGTAGCCTATAACGCACCAAACAAGCAACTGTGAGTAGAGGGTCTATTCTTTCCTGAGACATCTCACATAGATGATTTCATTTAGCCTCATATCCATTGTACAATATCTAGGATTCTCTTCCCATTGTGTCAAGGGGAAAACAGAGTCTCAGAGGTAAAACCACTTGCTCAGGAAACACAACTTGCAGATGGTAGAATGAGGATTCTAGTTCGGGAGGCTTTCTGGCCCTGCCACTCTTTCTGCCTCAATCTATCCATCTGAGGCCAGGGAGCAGCAGAAACTCCCCCTAATAGCAGAAACTCCTCTTTTCTCCCCCCGCCCCCATATGTCTGTCTTTTTCTCCCTATGTCCTTCTCTCCTTGTCCTCCTCTAGTCCAAGTCAGAGGCTATCTGATGGGCCAGTTCTCCCTCCATCTCCCCTGTCCCTGCTCATGTGTAAGGGTGGGCTCTAAATGCCTTGCAGCCTATACACTTACAATGAAAAATCAGGAAGAGAAATTAAGGAAATAATCCCATTCACCATGGCAACAAAAAGAATAAAATGCTTAGGAATAAATTTACCTAAAAAGCAAAAGAACTGTATAGAGAAAACTATAAAACACTGATAAAAGAAATTCAAGATGACACAAATAGATGGAGATATATATCATGTTCTTGGGCTGGAAGAATCAATATAGTGAAAATAAGTTACTACCCAAACTATAGATTCAACACAATCCCTATCAAACTACCAATGGTATTTTTCACAGAACTAGAAAAAATAATTTCACAATTTACAAAAACATGAAAGACCCCCAAGTCAACCTTCCTGATTTCAGACTATACTACAAAGCTACAGTCATGAAAGCAGTAATGCACTGGCTCAAAGACAGAAATATAGATCAACGGAACAAAATAGAAAGCCCAGAGATAAATCCACACATCTATGAACACCCTATCTTTGGCAAAGGAGGCAAAAATATACAGTGGAAAAAAGACAGTGTCTTCAACAAGTGATGCTGGGAAAACTGGTCAACTACATGTAAAAGAATGAAACTAAAACACTTTCTAACATCGTGCACAAAAATAAACTCAGAATGAATTAAAGAAATAAATGTAAGACCAGAAACTACAGAACTCTTTGAGGAAAACATAGGCAGAACACTCTCCAACATTAATCACAGCAATATCCTCTATGACCCACCTCTCTGAGTAAGGAAATAAAAATGAAAATAAACAAATGGGACCTAATTAAATGTAAAAGCTTTTGCACAATGAAGGAAACTAAAAGCACGGTAAAAAGAGAGACCTCAGAATGGGAGAAAATATAGTAAGTGAAACAGATGAAAAAATTTAAACTCCAAAATATACAGGCAGCTCATGCAGCTCAACACCAGAAAAACAAACGACCCAATCAAAAAGTGAACAAAAGACATAAACAAACATTTCTCCAAGGAAGACATACAGATGGCTAATAAACAGATGAAGAGATGTTCAACCTCACTCATTATCAAAGAAATGCAAATCAAGACCACAATGAGGTATCATTTCACACCAGTCAGAACGGCCATCATCAAAAAGTCTACAAACAATAAGAGACACATGTACCCCAATGTTCATTGCAGAACTATTTACAATAGCTAGGACATGAAAGCAACCTAGATGTCCATTGGCAATGAACAGTTAAAGAAATTGTGGTACATATACACAATGGAATATTACTCATCTATAAAAAGAAGCACATTTGAGTCAGTTCTAATGAGCTGGATGAACCTAGAGCCTATTGTACAGAGTGAAGCAAGTCAGAAAGAGAAAGACAAATATATATGTATATTAATATATATATATATAAATATGGAATTTTGAAAGACAATACCAATGATTCTACATGCAGGGCAACAAAAGAGACATAGATGTAAAGAACAGACCTTTGTATTCAGTGGGAGAAAGCGACAGAGGGATAATTTGAGAGAATAGTATTGAAACATGTCAAGGCCATATGTAAAATATATGACCAGTGCAAATTGATGCGTTAAGCAGGGCACCAAAAGACAGTGTTCTGGGACAACTTGGGTAGACAGAGTAGAGAGGGAGGAGTAAGGGGTGTTCAGGGAACGGGGGACACATATATACCTGTGCCAGTTCATGTTGATGTATGTCAAAAACCAACACAATATTGTAATTACCTCCAATCAAATTAAACAAACAAACAAAAAAGAAATCTTCCTGGTTCCTGGAGGTCTCTTTAGAGAAATTACAGGACAGGAACAAAATAGGGGTTGCATTCTGGATAAAGACAAATGATCTAACCATCAGGGACCCCAGGTCATATCTCTGCTTCTGTTCCTCAGTAGTTCCTTCTGAAAAATGACAATCTTGGATTCCATGCTATCTAAGGGCATATCCTGAAATGGATGGACTGCACCCAGGGCATACACAAGATGTTTAGATATTTGAGATGCTGTGCCCTCTGAGAGATATGTTCATATCTGAGTAATGGGTGATCATTTTCTCACTACATGATGATAAAACAGCACCTCACTTTTGGGACCACATAATATGTTTGGCATTACTAGTAAAGAACCAGTCTGCCAATGCAGAAGACATAAGATACGTGGGTTCAATCCCTGGGTCAGGGATTTCATATAAAAATTTTTTCTATCAATGCTGCAGAAAGTAAACACTGACATCACAGTTCTGTAATTTAATAAGGCTATGGGTCTCACACTTGAGTGAGCATCAGAATCCAATAACCATAAGATCAAACACAGATTTCAGATCTGTGTTTCAAACACAGATGATTCAGTAGCACAGGGTAGGCCCTGAATATCTGCATCAAAAGTTCCCAATACATTGATGGTGCTGCTCAAGGGACCACACTTCGAAAGGCATGAACTAAGCTAAGGAGAACAGCTGTCCTCCCAGCAGGGAAGTGTTCTGTCCAGTTTCCATCATCCCCCCCATTCCTTATTGTCCCCATGCCTCCTCAGCCACCCTCAAATACTTCCATTCACATTACTCACTTGTCCTAGAGGGGATTTTAAAATGTGACCTGAGAGTGGGCTCAGAAAAGTGTTGATAAAAAGATAGCTTACTCTTCTTTAACAATCATCACTTTTTTAGAGATGAAGATATGGAACTTCAGCTACAGAAAAGTGATTTGATGGAAGAGAAACAGCTGAAAATTGAGGGGAAGACACTTGTCTGTTAATCAAGTGTCCCCAGATACTTCAACATCACTAAAACACAAGCATACAAACACCTCCCAGGCAAATCTATTTGATAGTAACACAGATGATGCAGCAAAGACTTTGGACATGACTTCATGAGTGTCAATCTTATTTACAACAGTAGGGGTTGGGTGCCAGCATTTCCAGCAGCATTCAGGAAGGCCAGGTTTTAATGGCTCTCAAAGTGTGGGTGGAGTGGAGGATTAAGGTAAGGCTGCACTGAGGAGGAAGATTACAACAAGATTACAAGATGTGACTCACGAATCCATATCCCAGGCTCTACAGTCACTCCAGTCATGAGGAGCTTTTCTCCTGCATTCTTTCCTTCCTTCCTCCAATATTTATGGACTGTATCCTTTGTGCCAGGAGTTATGCACAGTTCTAGGGATAAAGGGAAGACTTGCTGTCATGGCGCTTAGAGCCAACTAGAAGAGAAAGAAGTAAAGCAATTCAACCCATGCAGGGAAGGGAAGAGGTAGATTTCACTGAGGAGCGTAGTGTTGAAAGCTAGAGGGAAAGGCTGAACATAATCACAAGCAGCCAAAGATCAGCCCTGACTGGGTGCTTCCTGGACTTCAGCATCTCAGGGGAGCCCAGTTCCCATGGCCTCTGTAAAAGGAGAGGAACTTGCAGTTCAATTTCTGAAGCCCCAGACCTGGACAAGGTATACCTGGACAGGACCTAGACCATCCTAGAAATGAGCAACCAAGTGCTCTCGGGATCACAATGACCCAGAACCCAGAAGGCAGTGAATTTTCCAAGCCTGGGTGGGGTGCTCAGGAGCACTACAGACCTCCTCTATGGGGGACTGACTAACTCTTCCGTCTGAAAAAGGGGAGCATAAAAGTAAGCTCAGATTATCAGGATGGTGCTTCTGAGGGTGATCTTTTGCCCATCTGGTCCCTGGGGGGCATGCTCAGTCCACAGTTTCAAAGGTCACTGCAGCCACTTCCCCTGGGAGGCAGAGATGAAAATAGTCACTGTGGGAGATTTTGAGGACAGTGTGGCCTCCTGAGCTCCACCTCTTTCCCCAGCCCTTCCCCTCTCCCCATGCCCTGCCTGCTGTCTTACCCAGGATATGATACCACCCGCAGAGGTCTTAACACAGCCTGGCTCCAAGTTGAAGTCTTTGTTCTTAACATTTTAGCTACCATAGATCTCTGAGAACCTGGACTTGGCACTGTACGTGTCTGCTTGTTTGGCCTTGCAGGGACCCATGTTTGGAGGCTCCAAGCAGAGGTCAGGCCACAGGTCTGTAGGAATGGAAGCAAATCAGTCAAATAGGAAGATGGTCATCACAGCTAGGTCTAAAAAGTGAACAATCTAATATACCAGCTTGTTTGCAAGAGTGTGGTAGGGGTGCAGAGATGTGAATGTGAAAAGACCATTAGATGTTTTGTAGGGCATTATCATTAATGTTGTTAGGCTTCAGACTGACAGGGTAATACTGTAAATAATTACATATCATTACTAAATATTTATAGATGAATTGGCATGATGCCACTGATGCAAATAGAACAAAAGGATACATATTAAGAATATTCCCCATATGTTGATCATGATTGGAGCTGGATAATGGTCCACAGGTTTATAATACTATTTTCTGTACATGTGTTTGCTTGAAAGCTTCCACTATTAAGAAGAAAGTGTGAAGGCATCATGATTTAATGGAGAAAGGCATGGAAGAAAACCCATTATTGTGTTCACTTTGTTTAGGTCATGAGCCCTGGAATAAAGTAATATTGAAGGAATACTGATACTGTGACCTACATGTGAAAATGAAAGTCGCTCAGTCGTGTCCGATTCTTTGCAACCCCATGGACTATACAGTCCATGGTATTCCACAGGCCAGAATACTGAAATGGGTAGCCATTTTCTTCTCCAAGCGATCGAACCTAGGGATCCAACCCAGGGATCGAACTCAGGTCTCTCACATTGCAGGCAAATTCTTTACCAGCTGAGCCACTGGAAGCCACAAGAAATACTCATTTAGTATTCTTCCAGAGCTCCTATAACCATTGGATTTCCTAAGAGATGACAGCACCAAGGGAACCTTTTACCATGTGAGTGAGGTGACAAGCAAAGCCTTGATCTAACCTTAGAATGGAGGTTGGTTGTCTGGATAACCAACACCTGGTTAGGGGGTGGAGTTTTCACTTCCACCTTTGCCTTTTCCCTGCCCTTATACCTCAAAGAGAGGTGAGGGTTTGAAAGGTAAATCCATCACAAATGCCTAAAGATTTAATGAATTGTGATTTGTCATGAAGCTTCCACAGAAACCTCAACAGAGCACGTTATTCATGGTATTCCAAGGAACTGAGATCAATCCAGGCAAAAATATGGGTATACTCCATCATGGCTCACTCGGGCCAGTGCAGCAGCCTGCGCAGAGGCCTCTGATCCTGCCTTCGCCCCCTAGAGACCACTCTCCACACGGCAGCTGCAAGAATCCTGTTTCAAAGTGAATTTTATCCCACGGGTACCATGACCAATCTCTCATTGACTGAGAGTCAGATTCTGATTTTTATAGTTTTACAAAGCTCTTCATGACCTGTCCCCGTGGCCTCTCTGTCTCATCCCTTTCCATTCCCCACCCCCTCAACCCACTCAGCTCCAGTCACCCTAGGCCTGTCTGCTGCTCAGTCACACCAGGCACATTTTTGGGACCCTCTGCTCAAGGCCTCCTTATCACAGAGCATTTCCCTGGCCCTCACTACCCTCCTTTATCCCCATCAATCTCTTTTCTTCACAACACTCATCATGACCTGGTATAGGATTTTCCCTTGTCTTTATTGTGTGTCTCCCTCCTAGGAGGATATTATTTTACTTTTTTTTTTTTTTTTAACAGCTGTTTCCCTACACACACACACACAAAACTATGCTCTCATAACCGAAAGGATACAGTTTGATAAAATTTTCTAAGTAAATGACTCTCCTATTTCATACTCATGCTAAATGCCTTGTCATTGAAGGGAGTGGATAGAGTAAAATTCTTGTTAATCTCTATGAAGATGAGGCCTGTCAAAAAATAATGAGTGTAACTGTCATCTGTATCATTATAAGAAAATAAAACATAGTCTCATATGGAGCAAGAGGAAGGGCATTGAGTCCTGACTAATACTATAGCAGCCTGGGAAATGCAGTCTTGGCCCCATGAGCAAACACAAGGAAGTACTGCATTTCTTGTTCTGCCTGCAGTTGCCTGTGGAGGGAAGATGCTCAGCTGCCACTCAACTCTCTGATTAATTTCATAACAGGGAAATGATCATTATCTGACACATATATTTGGAAGTATCATGAGAAAATGTAGGTAAGTCGACAAGTCTTTCAGACTAAAACTTTTGGTGGAAAACACACGTCACTGACCACAAATGTGTAAATTCTTTGTACTGATGACTAGTAATCCTTTCAAAAACTCTAGAAACATGGACTTCCTGCTCTCATGAAAAAACTACAGATGGAACTGTCCCAGGACAGAGAGCATATAGGTAATAAGATCAGGACAAGAAAAACACAGTCTGTCACAATCCATTTAAATAAGTACCCAATTCTGGCAGGAATTCTGAAAATGCCAAGAAGTGGTGGGGGATTTAGAGTGCTCTTCTCAACATAATATAATCCCCAGTGTCCGAGCTTCACCCCACACACAAATGATAGAAAAGAGGGAGTCTAAGTTTGTCCCAGACACTAAACATGTGGGGTCACTGCCAACAGTAAGCAGTTCCCCCATACACACTGGGCATCCAGAAGTCAATTCACTTCTGATGCTAAATCCTCAGAGGTGACCCAGGCCCCACAGGGTAAGGGCTTCATCACTGAGGACTGCCCACACTTCAAGAGTTGATCACAACCCCTGGGGTCACTTAACACTTGTGAACAACGTCTATAAATTCAGAGATCCCTTGACCCACCTCCCATGTTGAGCAAGTTATCAGAACCACTCACTGAATTCAGATAAGCCCTTTACATACTTTCCCCACTCATTACAAATGATAAAACTCAGGGACAGCAAAATGAAGGCGAAGCATAAGGCAAAGAGGGAGTAGGAAATGCTGAGTCTCCACGCCATCTCAGGACATGCCTACCTTACAAACCCTTGATGTTATCACCTCTCTTGAAGCTCTCTGAATCTAGTATTGATGGGTTTTAATTGAGGGTTGGATAGAGGAAATTTGATGGAATTTTTGGCCATTGTTAATGGAACTCAGTATCAGTACTCACTTCTCTCCCCAGAGGGACTGGGAACTTATCACTCTAACCCTCTAATCATCTCATGGCATGTTCCAGATCCAGGCACACACAGACTATCTAAGGCCTCATCCTCCACTTATCTCATTACTTATAGAAAGACAATAAATTCCAAGACTTTTAGGAGGCCTGGGGCCTGAATCAGGACAAGGATCAAATATGGATCTTTTTACTATTCTCACACTCATCTCACATGCTAGTAAAGTAATGCTCAAAATTCTCCAAACCAGGCTTCAGCAATATGTGAACCGTGAACTTCCTGATGTTCAAGCTGGTTTTAGAAAAGGTAGAGGAACCAGAGATCAAATTGCCAACATCTGCTGGATCATGGAAAAAGCAAGAGAGATCCAGAAAAACATCTATTTCTACTTTATTGACTATGCCAAAGCCTTTGACTGTGTGGATCACAATAAACTGTGGAAAATTCTGAAAGAGATGGAAATACCAGACCACCTAACCTGCCTCTTGAGAAATCTGTATGCAGGTCAGGATCAACAGTTAGAACTGGACATGGGACAACAGACTGGTTCCAAATAGGAAAAGGAGTACGTCAAGGCTGTATATTGTCACCCTGCTTATTTAACTTATATGCAGAGTACATCATGAGAAACACTGGACAGGAGGAAACACAAGCTGGAATCAAGATTGCTGGGAGAAATATCAATAACTTCAGATATGCAGATGACATCACCCTTATGGCAGAAAGTGAAGACGAACTAAAAAGCCTCTTGATGAAAGTGAAAGTGGAGAGTGAAAAAGTTGGCTTAAAGCTCAACATTCAGAAAATGAAGATCATGGCATCCGGTCCCACCACTTCATGGCAAATAGATGGGGAAACAGTGGAAACAGTGTCAGACTTTATTTTGGGGGGCTCCAAAATCACTACAGATGGTGACTGCAGCCATGAAATTAAAAGACGCTTACACCTTGGAAGGAAAGTTATGACCAACCTAGACAGCATATTAAAAAGCAGAGACATTACTTCGCCAACAAAGGTCCGTCTAGTCAAGGCTATTGTTTTTCCTGTGGTCATGTATGGATGTGAGAGTTGGACTGTGAAGAAGGCTGAGTGCTGAAGAATTGATGCTTCTCTACATTCCTTAGGATTATATAACAATAATGTATCCTGCCTACCTTCTGTTAGTTTAAAATGTAAATTATAGGAGTAGACCTGGTCTTTACAAGGATGTATCCTGCCTGAGGACAGTGTTATCTTAAAATGTAAATTATGGGAGTCAGACATTCTTTGGATTATATAACTTCATTGTTAACACTAGCAAGCGGGTACTCTTTCTACCCCCTTCTGATGCCTATGTCAGAAGCTTTTTCTATCTCCTTTATACTTTAATAAAACTTTATTACACACACACAAAAAAGAATTGATGCTTTTGAACTGTGGTGTTGGAGAAGACTCTTGAGAGTCCCTTGGACTGCAAGGAGACCCAACCAGTCCATTCTGAAGGAGATCAGCCCTGGGATTTCTTTGGAAGGAATGATGCTAAAGCTGAAAATCCAGTACTTTGGCCACCTCCTGCGAAGAGTTGACTCATTGGAAAAGACTCTGATGCTGGGAGGGATTGGGGGCAGGGGCAGGAGGAGAAGGGGATGACAGAGGATGAGATGGCTGGATGGCATCACTGACTCGATGGACATGAGTCTCAGTGAACTCTGGGAGTTGGCGATGGACAGGGAGGCCTGGCGTGCTGTGATTCATGGGGTCGCAAAGAGTCGGACACGACTGAGCGACTGAACTGAACTGAAAGCGGTTTTTAGGGATGGGGTAGATTCTAGCAATAGACAGTGTCAGAGATAAAGTTCATGATTCTGTAAAATGAGGTGGGAGGTTTTTATTAAAAACAGAACACATAATGACAATTTTTGAGAGTCCAGAAATGTCCCTGGAGTTCAACTGCTCACTTCCCAGAAGAAATCCAGAGAGGGCTGGCAGCATCCAGCACACCTCTCTTCCTCCCCCTTCTTGCACTCACCTCCTTTCCCTCTGGTCTGTAGAGGAGAGGTGAGCTGGGACTTACTCTGGGCCTGGTTGTTTGTTTCACCTCCAGGAATGCTGCCCAGAATGGTGCCCAGGGGAAAGAGCAGGACTGCAGAGAAGCAGAGTCTGCTCGTGTTTGTGTCCTTGCAGCAGGGTGTCTATGGAAAGATGGGGGCTGAGAGTTTGGTTTACATCGCAGCAGATGGGTAAGAACAGGTGAGAAGGAGGGGAGTGAGGAAATGGAGGATTTGGGGTCAGTCATTTACAATGTGTAATCTCCCCACCTTCCATTGTCCTGCTTCTTCCTGTGTGTGTGTGTCTGCTCAGTCACCTGGTCTGGTCTGACTCTTTGAGACTCCATGAAATGTAGCCTACCAGGCTCCTCTGTCCTGTTTCTGTCTACTTGGGTGAAATGCCCAGGAACTACAATTCTCAAACTTGACTCTGTCTGTGGTTTCATGAAAACACAGAATATGATTCTACAGGTGGAATTTTGCCCAATATGGTCACACAAGGAGCATCCCAGCACCTAGAGCAGTGTATGACACATGATGGTTGGTCAGTGAGTGGATGAGAGCAGATCACAGGACTGTTAAGTGGTCAGCAGTGTGTTAGTCCATGTCCTCCTTTATAGCCTCATTCAGGGGTCTTCATATCTATTTCTTAGTGCTTCCCCTCTCACATTAACCCACCTACTTCAGAAGACAGGAATTACCCTGGTAACCTTCTGCAACAGTTGTGGCAGCATCTCTACTGGAACACACAAGCTCTTTACCTGGCAGTGGTCCAGTCAGTTCCTGAGCTGGGGAACGGCATCTCCATCTGGGGCACAAACCCTAATAATCTGAGTAGAAATAAAGCAAAGGGAGTGGGCATAAGGGAAGCAGAGACATAAACACGTCTCCAGAGCATGACCACCCACTGCCCCTCACCTGATTTCACCAACAGGAGAGCTACCTGCCAGAGTGGACCTCAGGGCCTGGAGTGGATTTCAGGGATCTTGGAATATTGCCTACAACCCAAGCTCCAACACAACTCTGGACTCTCCACTAGTGCTTTTTTGAAAAGAGGACCTCAGTTGGAGTTCCAGTTCTGCCTTTTCCTAACTATGTGATCTGGGACCAGAAATTACCCACATCTTCATTTGTTACATGAAATCATGTTACGCACATCGTGAGCCTGTTCTGAATCATTGGAGGCCATAGACATATATTCTTCTCCCTGCAAAGTCAAAGTCCTTTGAAATAATAATAACGATGAGCAATTATGATAATTAACACTTAATCCCATTGACTAGAGAGTCAAACAAAGACAAGGTGGGGTGGGAAAAGGGTTGGACCTGGGTGAGATCAATCACTGAAGCAGGAGGGCTTTCAGTTATCTCTGATGAAGAGGAGACCTAGTTGGAACTGAAACTGTGACTCCACTCTGGCACTAGATCAGTTTCCTAAGGTCGAATTTCTAGAATATGACGCCACTACAGTCAATTTTTTGTTCCTTTTCTTACTACAGTTGACAGCACATTTAAAGAGCAGTCAGGAGTGGAGGAAACTAAAACTCTGTGTACTTCTAGACACTTAGCCTTGGTCCATGGTGTTCAAAGCATATTAGCAGTGTAACCAACAATGGTTCTCAAAATATACCAAAATGAGGATTTCTTAATGCAGATATCATCATCCTCTTTACAAAAAAAGAGAACCTGTGGCTCAGAGACAGGAATTGACTTGCCCATGACCACACAACATAGTGAGTTACTAAAGCCAGACACTGCATTACTACCAAGTCATTTTTATTACACTGTCAAAAACTAGTAATTATTAATAAAGATTAAAGAATTTGATATTTATAGTATCCCTCTTACTCTTATCATGTCTGGACAATCTTTAAATGCTTGCTCGGCCAAAACTTGAACTAAGCATTTAACCAATACATCTCTTCAATTCTCATCACAACTTTTTGCAATTGATAGAGAAAGAGAAAAACAACCTCTGAGTTCCAAGACCTGATCTGGTACCACAATGGGCCTTCTGTTCTTCTGCTTGACATAAACATTTTGTAAAACTTAAATATCAGATGAGGGCAATGTGTACATGTGAAAAATCAAGACAAAAATAGGACATTGGATAATCATGTATGAGCACTGAGCAAAGGAGCTACATTACACAAACCACCAATATGACCAAGCATCTTCCTATTTCGAATGACTGCTATTTCTTGATCAAGTACAGCTCTAACCTCTGTCTAGTCTTCCCTTCTTAGAGTTAAGACTAAGATACCCAATAAGAAAACTACCTACTTCCTAATACAATCTATCCAGAGCAAAGTCAGTTTCCTGAAACCCTCCCCAAACTGACCAAGCACAAGCTCACATCCTGTAAGTTCTAACACTGTCTTTTTTAAAATTAATCAATTTATTGTAATTGGAGGCTAATTACTTTACAATATTGTGGTGGTTTTTGCCATACATTGACATGAATCAGCCATGGGTGTACATGTGTTCCCCATCCTGAATCCCCCTCCCACCTCCCTCCCCATCCCATCCCTCAGGGTCATCCCAGTGCACCAGCCCTGAGCAACCTGTCTCATGCATCAAACCTGGACTGACAATCTATTTCACATAAGATAATATACATGTTTCAATGTTATTCTCTCAAATCATCCCACCCACGCCTTCTCTTACAGAGTCCAAAAGTCTGTTCTTTACATCTGTGTCTCTTTTACTATCTCGCATATAGGGTCATCATTACCAACTTTCTAAATTTCATATATATGCATTAATATACTGCATTGGTGTTTTTCTTTCTGACTTACTTCACTCTGTATAATAGGCTCACTTCATCGACCTCATTAAAACTGATTCCAATGCATTCTTTTTTATAGCTGAGTATATGTACCATAGCTTTCTTATCCATTCGTCTGCTGATGGGCATCTAGGTTGGTTCCATATCCTAGCTATTGTAAACGGTGCTCTGATGAACATTGGGGTACACGTGTCTCTTTCAATTGTGGTTTCCTAGGTGTGTATGCCCAGCAGTGGGATGGGATTGCTAGGTCATATGGCGATTCTATTTCCAGTTTTTTAAGGAATCTTAACACTGTTCTCCATAGTGGTTGTACTAGTTTGCATTCCCACCAATAGTGTAAGAGAGTTTCCTTTTCTCTGCATCCTCTCCAGCATTTATTGTTTGTAAACTTTTTCATAGCAGCCATTCTGA
The DNA here is from genome assembly GCF_029407905.1 of Bubalus kerabau. Lineage (NCBI taxonomy): Eukaryota > Metazoa > Chordata > Mammalia > Artiodactyla > Bovidae > Bubalus > Bubalus kerabau. Next base: position 74,929,231 of record NC_073636.1, read on the forward strand.
CCGGCATGAGATGGTACCTCATTGTGGTTTTGATCTGCATTTCTCTGATAATGAGTGATGTTGAGCATCTTTTCATGTGTTTGTCTAACATTGTCTCGATAGGATAGCACTTTGTTTTCCAAGATGATTCCTGTTCCTTGCTGCAGTGAGTAATAAACCCAATGAGAAAAAAATAAATAAATAAACCCATTGAGTTTGACTAGAAAGGGGAGTGCTTGTAGTGGTCTCTGGCTAGAAATATTAACAAGTACAAGGCTTCTCCTTTAGTTATTTTATAACTAAAGTAAGCAAAGCTCAGAGATGCTGGAAAATTTGCCCAAGACTATGGGAAGTGAGTGGCAGCACCAATACCCTCTGCATTCTTGTTTATTGCAATGCTGGGCTTTCTGTGGTCCCCAGGCTTCACTTTCCTCATCTGTCATAAAACAGATACTCTCCGTTCTTCAAAGGTGCTTCCATTCTACATCTTCCCAGAGGCAGAACAGGAAAACATCATCAAAGTCCCTCTATTGGGAGGATGGGGACCTGCCAAGTTAGGAAAAGAATACAGCAGCTAAGTGCCATTTTTACACCACCATTTCCTTCCTTGAGGAAGTTTTAGAACGATTAATAGAATAACGAATCAAATACTAGCACAGAGCCTGGGACACTGAAAGGTAATTGTCCTTCTTTAACTGAAATAAAAATCCCCTTCTCACATGTGACCTCAGGAAATTACATTCCTTAGAAATGTGCACAACTGAAACTCGTGCCCATTCTCCTTCTGAGAGTCCAGGAGAAAAAAAAAAATGCCCCCAAATTTGAACTGGATTTAGAAGAAAGAAAAGTTTTCATGTTGAGGTGTATGTCTCCCAGGTTTCTATGTAGATTGAAGTGGTTATTAAGAGGTTGATGATGCTATAATGAATTTGCTTCCTATGCCAGTAGGCCAGTCTCTGGACAGGGAAATGGGAGGTGCCCACTATCTGCAGAACAGTGAGAAGGACCACCATTTCCATAGATCTCATTTGTTAAGGCTTGTAGTTGCAAACAACAGACTCCACTCCAGTCAGTTTAATTTTGAATATGCATTTATTGAAATATAAACCATGGTATTTGAAGCTACAGAAAGGAAATTTGCAACATCATCATGGGGTCAAGGGGCTTCTTTATCCCAAACTCTTCTCTCATTATTGATACTGAGAACTGGAGGCTGGAAATTCTACCTTGGCCACCCACAAGGAGAGCAGTGATGGTGGGCAGGGGGATGAAGATGAGGATGCCGTGAGGATGGGGGTGAAAACGAAAATCCTGTGTTACATTGCAGGCTCTGTAGTTACTCTGGTCATGAGGAATGCGCTCTTACATTCATTCCTTCCTTCCTCAAATAATTATGAACTGACTCCTTGGTGAACTGAGCTAAGTGCTAGGGGTAAAGGGAAGACATGATCTCATGGTGCTGAGAGCCAACTGGGTGAGGCAGAATTAAGGCATGTAGACCACGGAGGAAAGGAAATAGGTAGGTTGTGCTGAGAAGTATAGTGGAGAGGACTCTGAGGAGATGGAACTGTTTCAGACGCAGCCACAGTCCAGCCCTGCAGGAGTCCTCCTTGGACTTCATATTTTGTGGGAACCACTCGCATGTCCTCTGCAAAAAGAAAGGAACGTGTTGAATGTCATCACTGTAGCTCCAAACCTGGACACCTGTCATCTTGACAGATCCTAGATTTTCCAAAATATATAAAACCGCAGTCCTCATGACCCAAATTGCCAACAAGAAGGAAGTGAGTTTTCCAAGCCTACGTGGGGCACCTAGGAGCACTGCAGACCTGCCCTGGAGGGTGGCTGAATCAGTGGTCCCATTTGAGAAAGTGGAACATGTGATTAAGTTCAGATGATCACAAAGAGGCATGTGGGGCTGACCTTCTGCCATTCTCTCCCTGGAGAACTCGCTCAGCGTGTGGTTTCACAGGACACTGCAGCTTCTTCTTCTGGGCAGCAGTGATGAGGAATACTGTGCAGGGTGAATGGTGTGTGGTCGCCTGAGCTCCATCTCTTTCCCCAGCCCTTCCCCTCCTCCTGTGCCCTGCCTCTGTCTTACCACAGGGACACTATCCCTTCACCACAGATCTTCTTGCAGCTCCTTTCTGTGAAGAAGTTGTTCTTGTTACCTCTGCAGCCGCCATATATAAAGACTTCACAGCACCTGGTCTTGGCACTGTAGAAGTACCTCATCTTCTGCTTATGACAGGGACCTGGGAATGCTGGGTCCAGGCAGATGCTAGGCCTAGAAGATGCTGGAATGGTAGGGGCAATGGGTCAATTATGAGGTGGTCATAACAACTCAGTACAAGGTTAACAACTGGAATCACCATTTTGTTTTTCTTTTTTTTTTTCTGCATTTATTTATTTTTTTAATTTTATTTTATTTTTTAACTTTACAATATTGTATTGGTTTTGCCATATATCAAAATGAATCCACCACAGGTATACACTTTGTTTTTCAATAGAGAATGTTAGGGCTGTGGGGGGTGGCCAAATTGAAAAGCCCATTTGGAAACCTCCTTTGGGGACAGAATTATAAATGTTGCAGAGCACGACATGATATAGTAATCATGTACAAATGTATTTTTCCTCATGAATTATTTTAAGAAAACTTGGTATAATGCCTTTGATAAGCCTCAAAAACTTCTACAAGACTACCCTCGTGGTCCAATAGTTAAGAATCTGTCTTCCAACGCAAGAGTCCCGGTTTTAATCCCTTGTCAGAGAACTAAGGCCCCATATGCCTTGGGGCAACTAAGCAGGCAAGCCACAACTACTGAGCTTGCTCCCCACAACTAGACCCTACCCACCCAAATAAATCCATAAATGCTAAAAAAAAAAAAAAGAAAAGAAAAGAAAAGAAAACACAACTCTACAACCACACAAAGAGATCACAGGTAAAAAATATTCCCTATATGTCAATAATTATTGGGTCTGGATGCCTGAGGTTTATAATACCAGGTAGTATCTGTGCTTATGTGTATGGTACAAATTTTCCACCATTAATAAAAAATGTGAAGGAATCATGCTACAATGGGAAAAGGCCTGAAGAAAACATACCAGTCTGTTTACTTCTGTAACCTCATCCAAGGACCATATAAATTGAATAGTGATACTATTTACATGTTGATACTGGGATTATAAGATGAAATATGTGTTTTTTTCATTCTTTACCTGACACTGAGTTCCTAAAAATCTTGGTATTTCTTATGTGATGAGAACAGTAAAACTGTCTTCTGCTATATGAAGTTGATGATTTTGAAAAGACCCTCATAACCCAGAATGGGCTCTTATTGCAAAGCAGAGGACTACCTACAGAAGAGTTGAAACTTTCACTGCTATCCTCCCCGTGGTCTTCTAGCCTCTGTCTGCTCACCTTCCCCCAATCTCAGGGAGAGGAGAGGAACTGTCCATTGAACAATCTCCAATGGAAAACTCTTACTTACTGTTCGCAGATTAATATACATGATAAAATTCACAGACAGTGAAATGGAGGAGACGTGTAGGGCAAAGAGGGAGTGGACGTGTGTGGACCCCCATGCCCTAGTGGAACACAGCACCCTCACATCACCCTCTTGTATTCACCACTTGGAAAACTCTCTGAACCCCAGTATTTGTGGATTTTTATAGAGGTTTCAAGAAATAGACTTATTGATTCAATCATTGGCCATTGGTGATTGATCTCAATCTCAGTGCCCTCCCTTCTCCCCAGAGGTGCAGAAAACAAAAAACCTTTCTTACCACATTTGAGCTCCTTTACTGAGCATTTCTCCAGTTACTTTCCATGAGCTATGAAAGAGAGTAAATTTCAAGAGTTTTAGGAGGCCTGGACCATTAAACAGGGAACAGATCAAGTATGGATAAGAAAATAACAGTCAAAAAAGGACAAGGGAAAGGGCCTGGAGACTTAGTAATATTGTTTCAGCTTAGGTCCCACAGCCTACCACACAAGGACTATGTTTCTTGCTTTCCCTGAAGTTGCTCTCCTCCATGGTTCCACATCTTTCAATTAGTTTTAATAATAGAGGAATAATCATTATCTGGTAAAGAAATATTTTTACTTGTCCAAAGCAAGTAGGTAGAGAATTTTTTTTTTTTAGATTAACACATTGGGATGGAAAATAAACAAATCTTGCTGTGAAATGTGAATTTCTATTCACATTTCTTTCTATTTATTATTCGTCATCTGTTCAAAGAACTCATGTAACATGTGTCCCCTGTTCAGATGAGGAAACTGCAGATGGCTTGCCCCAGGACACAATCATGTGGGTAGTAGGGTCAGGAAAAGATACCGTGAGGTCGCAACCCATCTGATACACTATCTGATTCTGCTAGGAGCTTGAAAATACCGATAACTGGTGAGTGTTTCTGGGTGCAGGGTCCTACTTTCCCTACTCACCTCTCCCCAAGCCTCATGTGAGCCCTCAAATCACAAGGGAAGGTGAGTCTGTGTTTTTTCCTGAAGTGAAATATGTGGTTTCTGCACTAACATCATCCAGTTCCCAACTCCCAATGGGAGAACCAGTTAATTGACTTCTGACACAAAATCTGTGGAGTTTGGGCCGATGCCACAGGTTGAGGGATCTAGACTGTCCTCTCTTCAGAAGCCAGCCATGTGGTCTCGAGTCACTCATGCTTCTGACCAAGTGACTAAAAATGAGAGTTTCCATGACCCCACCTCCACGCACAATAATCAGTAGAACTGGTGATTGATCTCGGGAAAACTCTTATTGTTCTCAATCAATGTACAGGATAAAACTCAGAAAGAATGAAATAGAGGAAATCTGTAGGGCAAAGGGGAGTGGAGATATGCAAAGCCTTCATGCCCTGGTTAGATGAGCACCCTCATATAACCTCCTTTTGTTACCATCCCGAATGCTCTCTGAATGCCAGTATTCTGGATTTTTAATGAGGTTTCACTAAATAGGCATATTGATCGAATCACTGGCCAGTGGTGACTGACCTCAATCTTAGTTCCCCTCCCTTTCCCCACAGGAGCAGAAAGTTCAAACCTTTATTTCCTTCATGCATTGCTTTAACCACTTCCTTATTAAACCAGATCCCACATTGGCAATCTTGGCACCTATGAAAGACAAAAATTCCACAATTTTCAGAAGTCTTAGACCATGAACTGGGACAGGGTTCAAATATGGATAATAAAATGATAGTCAAAAGTGGACAAGGGAAAAGGCCTGGAGACTTTGCTAATATTATATCAGCCTCATCCCAGGAGGCAGCCACACAAGGGCTGTGTTTTATGCTATCCCTGCAATTGCTCTGCTCAGTGGTCCCAGGTCTTTGTGATTTATTATTATAGTAGAGGGATAATCATTATTTGACACATAAATATTCTTTCTCACCCCAAAGCAGTAGGGAGAAATATCTTTTCAAATGAACATATCCTGGTGGAAAATGAGCAAAATTGGCCATGAAATGTGAATAAACTCTTTGTATTTATGACTGGTAATATGTTCAAAGAACCCATGTAATAGGTATCTGCTGTTGAGATGAGGAAACTACAGATGATTTTCCCCAGGACACATGGCATGTGGGTGGCAGGGTCAGGACAATCCATTTGATATACTATCCTATTCTCCCAGAAACTCTGAAAATACTAATAACTGGTAAGAGTTTCTGGGTGCAGTGTCCTATTTTCACTACTCACCTTTCCCCAAGCCTCATGTGAGCCCTCAAATCACAGGGGAGGGTGAGACTGGGTTTTTTCCTGACATGAAAATTGTGGTTTCTGCTCCAACACCATCCAATTCCCAACACCCAATGGGCGAATCACAGTCAACCAACTTCTGACACCAAATCTGTGTAGTACAAGCAGATGTCAAAGGTTGAGGGATGCAGACCATCCTTATTTCAGATGCCAGCCATGTAATCTTGAGTCATTCATGCTTCTGACCAAGTGGCTAAAAATGAAAATTTCCATCACCCTACTTCCATGCTCAGTAACTCAATAGAGCTGCTGATCCAACTCAGAAAACCCTTATTTACTGTTCTGACATTAATATACACCATAAAATTCAGAAACAGGGAATGGAGGAGATGTGTAGGGCAAACAGAAGGGAGGTGGACAGAGCGTCCACGTCTCAGAGAGCATAGCACCATCACACAACCTTCCTTTGTTACCACCCTGAAAACTCTCTAAATTCCAGTATTAATAGATTTTTAATGATGTTTGACTAAATAGGCATATTGCTTGAATCATCAGCCAGTCGTGGTTGGTCTCAATCTCAGTGCCCTCCCCTCCCTGAAGAAGTACAGAAGTTCAAACCTTTAAGTCCATTTTTGGAGACACGTTTCTGCAATTCTTTTAGTATATCAGATCCCACTCTTTTAATAGTCTTGACACCTATGAAAGAAAAAAATTCCAAAATTGTCAGGAGTCTTAGACCATGAACCAGGACAAGGATCAAATATGGATAATAAATTAATAGTCAAAAATAGACAAGGGAGAGTGCTTGGAGACTTTACTAATATTGTATCAGCCTTGGTCCCACAAGCCAACCACACAGGGCTATGTATCTTGCTTTCCCTGAAGCTTCTCTGCTCAGTGGTCACAGGTCATTCTGATTATTTTTTAATACAGGAATAATCATTGACATACAAATATTCTTTCTACCCCCAAGCACACAGGTAGGGAAATTTTTTCAAATAAATTTATCTTGGTGAAAAATTACTGAACTTGACCATGAAACGTGAATAAACTCTTTACAACTGGGGATATTTTCAAAGAACCCATGTAACAGGTATCTGCTGTACAGATGAGGAAACTGTAGATGACTTCACTAGGACACAGGGCATGTGGGTGGCAGGGTGAGGACAAGATGCTGTCTTGTCACAACCCATTTGATATACTACTATCTTATTCGGCCAGGAACTCTGAAAATACTGATAACTGGTAAGAGTTTCTAGGTTCAGTGTTCTACTTTCATTACTTCCCTGTCCCAGGACTCACCTGAGCTCCCAAGCACAGGGGAGAGTGAGTTGGGGTTTCTTGGGCACAAAATATGTGGTGCCTCTAGCAACAACATCCAATTCCCTAAACACTCACTGGGTGTCCAAAAAGCCAGTTTACTTCTGATACAAAATCTGGGAGTTAGTACAGATTCTCTAGGTTGAGGGCTCAAAACTGTCCTCAGCTGAGGTGTCAGCCCCATGGTCTCGAGTTCCTCACGATTTGACAAAGTGGCTAAGCCTCAGAAGTTCCATTACCCCACCTCCATGTTCAATAACTCAATAGATCTGATGACCAAATACAGGCAGACCACTCACATACTGATCTCACGTTATCATTAAGGATAAATCAAGGGCAGTGAAATAATGAGATCTGTGGGGAAAAGTGGAATTGAGGTGGTAGACGCTTCCACACCTTAGAGAGCACAGAACCCTCATATCACCACCATATGTTACCACCCCAAAAGCTCTCTGAATGCCCATATTTATGGATTTTTATTGAGATTTAACTAAACAGCTGTATCAATTGAATCATCGGCCACTGGTGACTGTTCTCAATCTTGGTGCCCTCTCCTCTCCCCAGAGGTGAAGAAAGTGCCAGCCTTTAAGGATGCCATCAAAGATTTTTGAAACTATCCCTTTTAGTATTATTATTATTTTATTTTACTTTTAGTGAATGTTTCTCAGGTCCTCTTCCATGGCTGATCTCCAGGCCTATGAAAGATAGAAAATTCCAAGAGTTTCAGGAGGTCTGACCCATAGACTAGGGCAAGGATCAAATATGGAGAATAAAATAATAGTCAAAAAGGTACAAGGGAAAGGCCCTGCCTGGAGACCTTACTAATATTGTATCAGCCTTGATCCCAGGAGCCAACGCACACAGGGTTGTGTTTCTTGCTTTCTCTGCCATGGCTCTGCTCATTTATCCCAGGTCTTTCTGATTAGTTTCAATAATAAAGGAATAATCCTTACGTGACACCTAAATATTCTTTCTCACCAGAAGGAAGTAGGTAGAAAAATTTTTTCAGATTAACATGTCCTGGTGGAAAATGCACACGATTCACCATGAAACGTGATTCAAATCTTTATATTCGTGACTGGTAATCTGTTCAAAGAAGGCATGTAACTTTTTTCCCCTGTTCAGGTGAGAAAATTGCAGATGACTTGCCCCAGGAAACATGACATGTGGATGGTAGGGTCAGGACAAGATACTATAATGTTATAACCTATTTGATATGCTACCTGATTCTGCCAGGAACTCTGAAAATACAGATACCTGAAAACAGTTTCTGGATTCAGTGTCATACTTTCATTACTCCCCTGTTTGGAGCATCACCTGAGCCTACAAATCACAGGGGAAATTGAGTCTGGATTTTTCCCTGACACCAAATGTGTGATGTCTCTACCAAGAGCAACCAATTTTCCAAATACCCACTGGCATCCAACAAGTCCATTTACTTCTGATTCAAAAACTGTGGAGTTACTGCAGATTCTGCAGGTTAAGGGTTCCTAACTGTCCTCAGGTCAGATGCCAGTGGCCAGGTCTAGAGTCACTCAGGCTTGTGACCAAATGACTAAAATCAGGGAGTCCATGACCCTACCTTCATATTCAATAAATCAATAGAAACTGTGACTGAACTTAGGAAAAACACTTGCTCACTCTTCCCAGAGAAATATACAAAATAAAACACAAAGCAGTACAATGGAGGACATGGGTAGGGCAGAAGGGGAGTGGAGGTGCGCCCAGCCTCCACGCCCTAGTGAGGACTGCACCCACACATCATCTCCATGAATCCACCAGCCTAAGTGTTCTCTGATCCCAGTACTTATGTATTTCTTTCTAGGGTTCACTAAACGGGCATATTGGTTTGATCATCAGCCACTGGTAATTGATCTCACTCTCCCTCACCTCTCTGCAGAAATGCTGGAATGACATGTGGTGAAAATTGTAACCTTTAGATGGGTGTTTGAGGTTTCTTGGAGACCAGCCCCATCCTGAAGGTACCTTGAGTTGCCTTTTGTGATTCATCTCATATCCTGTAAAGTCAGTAAATTCCAAGAGTTTTAGGAGCCCTGGGCTATTAAGCATGAGAAGGATCAAATATGGATCTTTTTATTACTACAGTGCAGTGAGGTTCAGGGACAAGGCAGAGACCAAGAATAGAGAGTCTCAGAAATGGAGTCCCTGGTTTGGTAGAGTTGGGTTGGATATATATAAAAATATAAATATATATATATATATATATATATATATATCGCTAAATCACTTCAGTCGTGTCCGACTCTGTGTGATCCCATAGACGGCAGCCCAGCAGGCTCCGCCATCCCTGGGATTCTCCAGGCAAGAACACTGGAGTGGGTTGCCATTTCCTTCTCCAATGCATGAAAGTGAAAAGTGAAAGTGAAGTCGCTCAGTCTTGTCCGACCGTCAGCGACCCCATGGACTGCAGCCTACCAGGCTCCTCTGTCCATGGGATTTTCCAGGCAAGAGTACTGGAATGGGGTGCCATTGCCTTCTCCAGTATATATATACATATATATATATATATATATAATATGTATATATTATGTATATGTATATATGCCCCACTAGGGCGTGGAGGCTGGGCGCACCTCCACTCCCCTTCTGCCCTACCCATGTCCTCCATTGTACTGCTTTGTGTTTTATTTTGTATATTCTCTGGGAAGAGTAAGCAAGTGTTTTTCCTAAGTTCAGTCACAGTTTCTATTGATTTATTGAATATGAAGGTAGGGTCATGGACTCCCTGATTTTAGTCATTTGGTCACAAGCCTGAGTGACATATAATATATATGTATATATATATTAATTTGAAGGTATTTCTTCATGAGAGTCATGATGTCAGTGGAGTTAAAAGTTTGCAACTTCAGACTTCCCTGACAGTCCAGTAGTTAAGAATCTGCCTGCCAGTGCAGGGCTTGTGGGTTTGATCTCTGCTTTGGGAAGATTTTGCATGCGGCGAGGCAGCTAAGCAGGTGAACCATAACTACAGATCCCAGATGCCTAGAGCCCCTGCTTTGCAACAAGAGAAGCCACCCCATGAGAAGCCCACATACCACAGAGAATAACCCCCATAACTAGAGAATGTCTTCACACAACAAGGAAGATCAATGCAGCCACAAACAAAAACCTGTCCAATATGGCAGGAAAAAAAAATCCCAAGAGGGTTGCAGCACTCACCCCACCCATGCCCCCCTGTTCTTGCCCTGGACTCCTCTCATTTCCCTCCAGGGTGTAGAGGAGAGGTGAGCCCAGACTTACCGTGGTCATGGCTCTTGTTAATATCCTCTGGGGTGCCATCCACCAGGATGACCAGGAGGACGAGCAGCGTTGCAGAGAGGAAGAGCCGGTGCATCTTCATGGCCTTGCAGGAGGTCTCCTGAGGATGCTGGGGATGGACTGAGCTCTTAATATCCTGGCCGAGAGGTGAGATGAAGTGATGGGGAGGGGAGGGGGAATGGGAGGGGCTGGATCTGTCCTGTTTATTGCATAATCATCTAACCGTTACTTCTGCTTCTCTCTTCAGGGGCTAGATATCCAAAAATAGCAGGTCTCAGACTTAATGATGCCTGTGGCCTCATGTAAACTTAGATGGTGATCAGACAACTGGAGTTGTCCAATATGGTCACTCAGGGAGCATCCCAGCACCTAGAGCTGTGCCAGGTATGTGATGGATGGTCAGTGAGTGGATGAGAGCTGATCAAAGGACATTTAAGTGATCAGCAGTGTGTTAGCCCATGTCATCCTTTTCAGCCTCATGCAAGTGTCATCTCACCTGGACCTCAGTGCCCTGACCCCCTCACCTACCTCAGATGACACGTGTGATATAGGATACCTTCCTACAACTATTGCCACAGCTCCTCCACTGGATGGACATGTGCTCTTTACCAGGCGCTGGTCCAGGCAGGAACTTAGCTGGAGAAGGTGATGTCCTCCTGCGCTGTAACCTGCTTTCTGCTTCAAAAAAGGAGTAAGGGGAGGGGGCAGAGGGGAAGCAGAGAGCTGAACATGTCTCCACAGCCTGACCACCTGCTGGCCCTCGCCTGGTTTCACAGACAGGGAGTGAACCTCAGGGGACCTTGGAAGATAACCTGCAACTACGTCCTTCCTCCTGCTCTCTCCTCTAGTGGTTTTGGGATCACACTCTGCCTTTTCCTAACTTTGTGCCAGAGGATGGAGATCTCCCAGAGACCCCTATGTTCTGGTGTCAGATGAGATCCATGCTGCCCACATCATAGGGTTGCTGTGGAAGCAACGGAGGCAACAGACATATATTCCTTCTCCCTGAGAAGCCAAAGTCCTTTGTAGTAATAATAACAATGCTGAGTACAAGGGACAAGTCACAACCCATTTAATCAAGTATCTTATTCTGCTGGGAATTCTGTAAATGCAGAGAATTGGGAAGGTGTTATGAGCGCTCTGCTATAGTATAGTCCCAGGGCCATGACTCTCATAGCAGACATAAATGATAGAGAAGAATGAGTCTGAAATTTGTCCCTGACTCCAAACATGTTTCCCTTGAGGCTCAGCTGGTAAAGAATCTGCCTGCAATGTGGGAGACCTGGGTTTGATCCCTGGGTTGGGAAGATCCCCTGCAAAAGCAAAAGGCTACCCACTCCAGTATCCTGGCCTGGAGAATTCCATGGACTATATAGTCCACGGGGTTGCAAAGAGTCAGACACAACTAAATGACTTTCGCTTTCCACACATGTGAAGTCTCTACAGCAACCTGTTTCCCAACACCCACTGAGCATTCAGGAGTCAATTCTCTTCAGACACTAAATCCACAAGGTGACCCAGCTCCCACAGGGTGGAGTCTCAGTCCCTGAGGGCTACCCACGTTTCAAGAGTTGATCACAAGTCCAGTTGTGTCTCATATGTGTGACCAACTAGGTATAAATTCATAGGCTCCACGACCCACCTGCCATGTTCAATAACTTATTAGAATCAATCACAGTACTCTGGAAAGCCCTTTACTTACTGTCTCCAGTTATTATAAAGCATGAAATTCAGGGACAGACAAATGGAGAAGAAATGTCAGTCAAATGGGGAGTTGGGGGAACCAAGCCTCCGAGCCCTCTCAGGACTCTCCCTGCTCACATTCCCTTGATGTTTTCACTTCCCCTGAGGCTCTCTGAACCCAGTCAGTGTTCATGGGTTTCAGTTTAGGGTTGGAGGTAGGCAACTTGATAAAATCATTGCCCATTGGTGACTGAACTCAGTATCAGTCCCCTCTTCTCTCCCTAGAGGGACTAAGGGTGGATAGTCTTAACCCTGTCACCTGATGGCATGTTCTGGAGTCCAGTCCCTTCCAGGCACTATCTCAGGTCCCTTCTTTCAAGATCTCATGATTTTGAAACTACAGAAACTTCTGAGAGATTCAAGAGGACTGAGTCATGAACTGAGACAAGGATCAAATATAGATCTTGTTATGACACTAGAGTGTGATTCAGGGGCAAGGTAGTGACCAAGAATAGACAGTCTCAAAGATGAGGTCCCTAATCTTGTTGAGTGAGAGTCAAGGAATGTCCCTGGAGTGAAAATTGCCCGATTTACCAGAAGAAATCCATTGAGGCTTGGCAGCATTTACCTCTCCCCTACTCCCCAGCCCCTTCTATGAACTCCGCTCATCACCCACCCCTCAGCCTGTAGAGGAGAGGTGAGCCAGGACTGATCCTGGGCCTGGTTCCTGGTTTCACCTACCAGCTGCCCAGGAAGATGAGAAGGGCTGTGGAGAAGCAGAGCCAGATCATCTTTGTGGCATTGCAGGAGGAATTCTGAGGAAAGATGGGGGCCGACTGAGCTTTTTGCACCCCCATCTGAGGGCTCAAAAGGGCCAAAAAAGAGGAGAGTAATGGAAGGGAGGAGCTGGGGTCGGTCTTGTACAGTGTGTAATCTCCCTGCCTCCCATGGTCCTACTTCTGCCTACTGAGGCCAAATGTGCAGTAACACTGATTCTCAAACTCGACTATGCCTGTGGGTCTTGTGGAAACATGGGTTATGATTCCAGAGGTGGAATTTTGTCCCATATGGTCACTCAAGCAGCATCCCAGACCTAAAGCCGGGCAGGACACATGATGGATGGTCAGTGAGTGGATGAGAGCAAATCAAAGATGGATAATTGAACAGCACTGTGTGAGCTCATATCCCCTTTTCAGCCCCCTGCAGGTGCCTTCACATCTGGGCCTCCGTGTCCACTTGCCTCAACGCAACCTCCTTTAAAAGACAGGTGTAACACAGGTAAGCTTCTTGCAACCGTTTTGGCAGCATGTCTATTTGACCCACACAAGCTCTTGGTCCAGTGCCAGGTCAACCTGGCACTGGTCCAGGCAGATGGAGAGCCAGGGAGAGAGCATCTCCATCTGGGGCACAAACCCTGATATTTTGAGTAGAAAAAAAGAGTAAAGGGAGTGTGCAGAGTGGAAGCAGAGAGATAAATATATCTCCACAGTAGGATCACCCAATGCCCCTCAACTGGTTTCACCAACAGGAGAGCTGCCTGCCTGAGTGGATCTCAGGAGATCAAGTGGATCTCAGGGGACCTTGGAAGATCACCTTCAAACCCCACCCCCACGCACACACTGGTCTCTCCAACTCTGTGACTTTGGGATCAGAACACCTCAGTTTAAGTCCCACTTCTTCCTCTTCTGAACTATGTGATCTGGGGCTTGAAATTTCCCTCATCTTTTCTTGTTAAATGAGATAATGCTGCTGACATCGTGGGGGTAGTTCTGAAAGCAATGGAGGCCATAGATGTATATTCTTCTCCCAGCAATGCCAAAGTCCTTTGAAATAATAATAATAGTGAGTAATTATGATAGTTAACACATCTCCCTCCACCAGAGGGTCGAATAAAGGCAAGGTGGGATGGGAAAGGGGCTGGACCTGGATGAGGTCAATCACTGGTTACCTCTGAGGAAGAAGGAGACCTATTTGGAAGAGAGACTGTGTGTGACTCCACTCTGGAACTGATGTAACTTTCTGCTGGTGAACTTCTGTTCTACAAAGTGAAACTACAACAATCAGTCCTATTTGTTCCTTTCTTTAATACAGTTGACAGCACATTTATAAAAGTCAGGAGCCAGTGGAATTAAAACTCTATGTGCTTCTCGACAATTTGCCTTGTCCTCTGGTGTTCAAAGCACATTAGCTGCATAATCAACATAGTCCTCAAAATTAATCAAATCTGGGGATTTCTTAATGCAGACACCATCATCCTTTTTTACAAAGAAGGAATCTGTGCTTGCAAGAGATGAAATGACTTGCCCAAGTGAGTTACTTAAACCAATCTCTTTTCATTAATAAGAAGTAATTATCACATGGCTGGATTTAGAAAAGGCAGGGGAACCAGGGACTAAATTGCCAATATCTGTTGGATCAGAGAAAAAGCAAGGGTATTCCAGAAAAACATCTGCTTCATTGACTATACCAAAGCCTTTACTTGTGTGGAACACAACAAACTGGAAAATTCTTAAAGACATGGCAATACCAGAACACCTTACCTGCCTCCTGAGAAATCTATACCCAAGTCAAGAAGCAACAGTTAGAACCGGATATGAAACAACAGACTGGTTCAAAATTGGGAAAGGAGTACGTCAAGGCTGTATATTGTCACCCTGTTTATTTAATTTATATGCAGAGGACATCATGAGAAATGCCAGGCTGGATGAATCACAAGATAGCCTCAAAATTGCCGGGAGAAATATCAACAGCCTCAGATATGCAGATGGCACCGCCCTAATGGCAGAAAGGGAGGAGGAACTAAAGAGCCTCTTGATGAAGGTGAAAGAGGAGAGTGAAAAAGCTGACATAATTCTCAACACTCAAAAAACTAAGATCATGGCATCCAGTTCCATCAGTTCAGTTTAGTCACTCAGTTGTGTCCGACTCTTTGTGACCCCATGGACTGCAGCATGCCCGGCCTCCCAGTCCATCACCAACTCCCAGAGTTTGCTCAAACTCTCATCCCTTGATTCGGTGATGCCATCCAACCATCTCATCCTCTGTCGTCCCCTTCTCCTCCCACCTTCAATCTTTCCCAGCATCAGGGTCTTTCCCAAGGAGTCAGCTCTTCACATCAGGTGGCCAAAGTATCCAGTTCCATCACTTCATGGCAAATAGATGGAGAAACAATGGAAACAGTGACTGCAGCCATGAAATTAAGACGTATGCTCCTTGGAAAGAAGCTATGACAAACCTAGACAGTGTATTAAAAAGCAGAGACATTACTATGGCAACAAAGTTCCATATAGTCAAAACTATGGTTTTTCAGTAGTCATGTATGGACACAAGAGTTGGACCATAAAGAAGGCTGAGTGTGGAAGAACTAATGCTTTCAAACTGTGGTGCTGGAGAAGCTTCTTGAAAGTCCCTTGGAGAGCAAGATCAAACCAGTCAATCCTAAAGGAAGTCAACCCTGTATATCCACATTGGGCAGGGCAAATTTCCAGTCCCGGTGAATGTTGACACTATCCTTATATTCCACAATCAATCTGAATTGTCTTCCCTCCCTGCTAATATGTCTGCACCAAAGGTAGTTCCTATGCCCAACAGACTGACAGCCACAGCAATGAAGTGGATCACTCTGTATCTTGCATAAAGAATAAACCCCGAAAGAGCCATCAACACAGGAATCCCAAAGCAATACAAAAAAGCAAATACTCTTAATCATCTTCATCATATACTCCTCTATCACCTGTTGATCCTGGGTCCAGAAAATACTTGCTACACCCTTGATATTGCCAGTACTCTTATTATTCATAGCTAAAAGTACACTTTAATATTATTTGTGATGAACTGTATGTTCTAGGTAACTCCTGGTTTTTATTTATTTTTTTTGAAATGAAATAATTGCTTTATTGGCATGTAAAATTTTATATTTGATAATCATGAATAAAAAGACAAAAGGATTTTCAAAAACTAAATTATTTAAAAATCTCCAAGTACAGAAGGATAAAATTTAAAATGTACCAGGAATTAATAACAAAATCTTAGCTATTATTATAAATCATAAATCAAGATTAATATTCTAATTAATAAATTGAAGATAAACACATAAAAATGCTAAAATTTTTAATCTCTATGAAATTCTGAGTTTTTCATGGGCCTCCTATGATGTCTGTCTTATAAAAGATTTCCCATCTTTCCCACCAGGCTCCTCTGTCCATGGGATTTTCCAGGCGAAAATACTGGAGTGGGTTGTCATTTCCTTCTACAGGGAACCTTCCCCACCCAGAGATGAAACCCACATCTCCTGCTTGAAGGCAGATTCTTTTTACCACTGAGCCACCTGGACACTAGTTAGCGTCGTGTACTGGTATGGTCTGACAATCAGGTAATTAGCCTCTACATCTGCTAGTCCAAGCAGGATGTACTTCCACCATTACTTTTTCAAGATGTATAAAAAGATTATCACTGATTGAAATGCCAGCATCACTGTATAAATTAGAAACAGCAAGCAATAGTTGATAAAGCTCTGAAGCATGGGGGTATTCACTTTGTATCTTTCTGCCAAATAGTGGCTGGTGATGGCTACCCCACATATACACAAGGACAACATTTGACCTAAGGCAACTGTTTTCAAAATATTCCTATTCTCTTTGGACACAGGTCAGAGAAACAGGTCAGAGTCCTGCAGCCAGGGGAAGAGTTTGCCCTTGATCCAGAGCAGCAGACAGGTGTATCCCTGCGCTTGTGGCTGCGGGCCGCCAGGTCCCGCCGGTGGCGAGGCGGTCTCCATGGGAGCCCCGCGGTCTCTGGCACCCAGAACCCCTGGAAATGCCAGATCCCAGAAGACGGGAGTTCACTCAAACTCACGCCCATCGGGTCCCTCTAGCTCCTCTCAAATTCGGATTCTTATGAAGTCCTGCAAAGGCTCCTCACGACCTACCCCCTTGGCCTCTCTGCCTCATCCCCTTCCACTCCCCTCCCCTCACCCACTCAGCTCCAGCCACCCTGGTTCTGGTTGCTGCTCAAACACACCAGGCTCATTTTTGGCAGCCTCTTCTCAAGGCCTCTTTATTCCAGAGTGTTTCCCTGACCCTCTAAGCTTCCTGAATCCCCATCACTCTCTTTCTTCACAACACTCATCACCATCTGGCATAGGATTTTCCCATCTTTATTGTCTGTCAGCCTCTTAGATAGCATATTATTTTACTATGTTTTGTTTACAGCTGTTCCCCTACACCAAGAAATATGCCTTCTGGGGCAAAATCATAAATATTTGTCAGATAAATTAATCTCCCATGTCATTCTCATGCCAAGTGCAGAGTCACTGAAGAGACTGGATATAATGAAATTCCTGTTAGTCTATTTGATGATGAGGCCTGTTTATGTAATTTTGAGTCTCCTGTAACATCCTATATCTGATAGGAAAATGAAATAATAGTCTGACAGGACAAGAAAGGGAAATGCCTTGAGTCTTAACTCGTACTGTAGCAGCCTAAAAAGAACAGTCTGGTATCTTGAGCAAACTCAGGGAAGTACTGCATTTCCTGCTCTGCCTGCAGTTGCCTTTGGAAGGAAGATACTCAACTGTCACTCAACATTCTGATAAATTTTGTAATGGAGAAATGTTATCATATTTGGAAGATAAATTGTTTTAGAGAGGTGGTGAGGAAATGAAGAAAGGCTAGTCTTTTGGACTAAGACATTTAGGTGGAAAATGGACATCACTGACCACAAATGTGCAAACTTTTATACTCATGACTGGTAATCCTTTCAAAAATCTCCGATCACAAGGTCCCACAGCCCCGCTGTTCAGCTGAGGAAAGTGTAGATGACTTATCCTGGGACACACAGCATGTAGGTGGTAGAATCAGATAAGACTCCTGTCACAACCCATTTAATCAAGTACCTGATTATACCAGATATTCTGAAAACGCAGAGAACTGGGAAGGTGTTCCCTGGTGGCTCAGATGGTAAAGTGTCTGCTTGCAATGTGGGAGACCTGGGTTTGGTCCCTGAGTCAGGAAGATCCCCTGGAGAAAGAAATGGCAAGCCACTCTAGTACTCTTGCCTGGAAAATCCCATGGACAGAGGAGTCCAGTAGGCTATAGTCCATGGGGTCGCAAAGAGTTGTACACGACTGAGCAACATCACTTTCTTTCTTGCTGGGTGCTTGGGCCCACATAATTTTAGTCCCAGAGCCCTGACCCTCACACAAGACACAAATGGGAGAGAAGAGTGAGTCTGGGTGTTTTTCCAGACTTGAAATATGCAGGGTCTCTGCCAACAAGCAACTGAATCCCCAACATCCACTGAAATTCCAGGAATCAATTCACTTCTGACACTAAATCCATAGAAGTAGTCTAGAAGCCACAGGTGAGGGCTCAGTCCCTGAGGACTGCCCATACTTTCAAGTGTTGATCACAAATCCTGCAGTCACTCACAGCTGTGACCAACTGGCTATGAACTCAGAGGTTCCATGACCAAATTCCCATGTTCAGTTACTTATTAGAGCCACTCACAGAACTCAGGAAAGCCTTTTACTTACTGTCTCTAGTTATGTTAAATCATAAAACTCAGAGATAGCCAAATGGAGGAGAAGTATAGTGTAACTGGGGGAGTTGGGAGTGCCAAGCCTCCATACTCTCTCAGAACTCTCCCCCCTCACAATCCCTTGATGGTATCACCTCCTTGAAAGCTCTCTGAACCCAAAGTTTATGAGTTTTAATTGAGGGTTGGAAGTAGGCAAGTTGACAGAATCATTGGCCATTGGTGATTGAACTCAATATCACTACCTTCTCTTCTCTCTGGGGAGAGATTGATCGTTCTCTCTAATCACCTGATGGCATGTTTTGGAGTCCATTCCTATCCAGACACTATCTAAGGTCCTATCTTTTACTTGTCTCATGACTTACAGATATACAGTAAATTCCAAAAGTCTCAGGAGACCTGGGGCCTAAACACAGACAAGGATCAATTATGGATCCTGTTATGACATGACAGTGAGGGTCAGGGTCAAGGTAGGGATCAGGAATAGGGTCTCAGAGATGAGGGCCCTGATCCTGTAGAATCAGGTGGAATACTTTTTTTTTTTTTCAAGCTGAACACATAATTATACCTTTTGAGAATCACAAATGTCCCTGCAGGAAAAACTGCCCAATTTATTAGGATAAATTCAGAAAGAGTTTGCTGTACCCATCCCACTCCTACTCCCCATCCCCTTCTATGGACTCCCCTCAACCCTGTTACCCCACCTGTGGAGGAGAGGTGATCCAGGACTTAACCTGGGCCCAGATGCAGGTTTCAGCCCCTGGGGGTGAGGCTTACAGAGAGGCAGAATCTGGCTCATCTTGGTGGCCTTGCAGGAGGACTTCTGAGGAAAGCTGGGGGCTGGCTGAGCTTTTCATACCCCAGCTGTGTGATGGGATCAGGTGAGGAGCAGGGGAGAGGAGAAGGAAAGAGCTGAGCTAGTCTTCATGCTTAACCTCCCTGCCTAATCAGTCTTCCTGCTTCTGCCTGCTGGGGCCAAGGGCCCAGTAACAACACTGCTCAGACTTGACTGTGCCTATGACTCCTGTGGAAAAACAGATTGCGATTCCCCAGGTGGAATTTTGTTGGGGGCCAGCGTGAGGCACTCCGCCCGTGGCAAAGGTCATGAGGAAGGAGGCTCGACTTACGCAAAGGCGGGATCGAGCCTCAGGACTCCCCCTGGAAACCCTCGAGCATCTACCCCCATAACCAGAGCCTGCCTGCTTTACTACTTTGTGCTCTCCCCTACACCTCTGACTTTACGAGGGGCTGTCCCCCACCACCTCTTTCAGAGAAGGAGTTAACTTAGAGCTCCAGTTAATAATAATTCCTGAGCGTGATAGGAGTGTTTCAACCTACAAACTCCTCTGCAGGTTCTCTAGCCTGCCTGACAGGCTTGTCCGGCCACATGTGATTGCTCACAGCCTCCCAACCATGAGAGGCACAAGATGCTTTAAACCTTCTAAAAACAGGTTCCTTAGAAAAGTTAGAAAACCATTAGTATAAGTATAGTGGGCTGATTAGAAATTGTATTGGTGAAGGGTTTTTCATTTGTTGAGCCAATGTTTACTGCTAAGTCTCCACATCCCCTGCCCTTATACACATTAATGAATATATAGAAGAAATAAGTATTAACCTTTGATATAAATCACGTTAGACCTTAGGCCAAGTAAATTCTTTCCTTAACTAAAACCCACTACACCCTCATCCTATAGGAATGTAACTTTATTTGGGTGGCGTCTGTTTTAAGAATAATCACCCCTGGAGAAAAAAGTGTTCTGGTTGACTGGCCACTGTCACAAGGAGAGGGTTATAAATTGTCAGCAGGCCCCCCTGGCCAGAAGATGATGTAACACCCCTAAGACCTCTGTATACATTTGTATGAAGCACCTGACTTTGATAAAAGTCAGGACTGCTGACCCCGCGTGACTTTTGCATAACATCTCAGTGTATAAAAGTATACCATGGAAAATAAAGAATTGGGATCAGTTTCTCGAAATACTGGTCTCCCCATGTCGCTCTCTCTCTCACTCTGGCTGAGTCTCCATCTGGAGCGCGGAACCCACCATGCTTACTAATTATGCCTGGGCTTCTAAGATCCGACCGGGGAGGCCTCAGTGTCTCCTCTCCTTTGGGAGAACGGAAGGACGCCTGCGGCCTATGTAAGTGGTGCAAGCTTCTTGTCTTGAAGTTTTATTGGTCTCCCACGTAAACCAAGCTACTCAGCCTCTTTTCTCCACTGAATTTTCCTACTGAGCTATCCTCATTCTATTACTCTTTATATCTTTGATGAATAAATAATTAAATAGGTCACCGACGCCGTCCCCGCTTCGAATACCCTGGATCAGCCGGGGTCACTCAGGGAGCATCCCAGGACCTAGAGTAATGCATGGCATGTGATGAGTGGTCAGTGAGTGGTGAGACCAAATCAAAGGACAGGATCAGCAGTGTGTATTATATTGTTCTTTTTCAGCTTCCTGAAGGTGTCTTTACATCCTGACGTCAACACCTTAACCCCACCTACTTCACAAGTGTGATGTGTCAGGCTTCCTGGAACCATTGTGGCAGCATCTCTACTGGACAGACACCAGCTCTTTACCTGGCAATGGTCCAGGCAGATGGTGAGCCAGAGGAAGAGAATCTCCATCTGGGCACAAACCCTGATATTCTGGGTAGAAAAAAAGAGTGAAAGGAGAAGGCAGGAGGGAAGCAGATAGACAAACATGTCTCCACAGTATGCTCACCCACCGCCCCTTGACTGGTTTCACCAACAGGAGAGCTGCCTGCCTGAGTGGATCTCAGGGACCTTGGAAGGTCACCTGCACCCCAACTCTGGTCTCTCCATGGTTTTGGAATCAGAGGACCTCAGTTTGAGTCCCACTTCTGCATTTCCGTAACTATGTGACCTGGGGCCACAAATTACCCATTTCTTCACTTGCTACATGCAATTGTGCTGCTCACATTGTGGGGTTCTTATGAAAGCATTCAAGGCCATAGACATATATTTTTCTCCCTGCCAAGTATAAGTCTTTTGAAATAATAATAGTAAGTAATTATGAGAGTTAGCACTTTACTCCTTTGACCAAAGGGTCAAATAATGGCAAGGTGGAGTGGGAAGGGGGTTGGACCTGGGTGAGGTCAATCACTGAAGCAAGAGGGCTTTCAGTTACCTCTGAGGAAGAAGGAGACCTGTTTGGAAGAGCGACTGTGACTCCACTCTGGCACTGGGGGACCTTTCTGACGGTGAACTTCAAGAAGCTGGCACTATGACAGTCAATGCTATTTGTTCCTTTCTACAGCTGACAGCACTTTTAAAGAGCACTCCAGAGCCAAGGAAATGAAAACTGTGTGCTTCAGGACAATTTGCTTTGGTCTGTGGTGTTCAAAGTACATTAGCAGCATAATCAACACGGTTCTCAAAAGGACTCAAATCTGGGGATTTCTTAATGCAGACATGATCATCCTCTTTTCATTAAAAAAGAATCTGTGGCTCAGGGCAAAAAAATGACTTGCCCAAGACTACACGGCAGCACAGTGAGTTAAAAATGCCTATCTCTCTTCTTTAATACTGAATCATATTCTGTTACAGTTATGAATTAATAATTCTAATAAAAATTTGATTCTGTATATATTCATAGTATTAATGTTACTACACTCATATCTTAACTTTATTAATATGTTACTCTTATCATTAGTTGCACCAAAGATTTAACCTATATCATATCTTTTCTCTTCTGATCACAATATTATGAGATTGATAGATGAAGCAAAAGGCAACCTCTGAGTTGCAAGGCCTGACCTGGCACCACAGTGGGGCTTCTGTTCTCCTGCTCAACATCAACATTTCACAGAACCTCAATATCAGACAAGTTCATTCTGTGTCTGTGAAAGATCAAAACAAGAATAGGACATTCAGTAATTATGTTTGAACACAGACACAACAAGTTACATTATACAAACCACCAAAATGACCACACATCCCCCTATCTTGAGTGACTGCTACGTCTTGACCAAGTACAGCTCTCACTTCTATCTAGACTTCCCTTTATAGAGTTAACATTAAGGTATCCAATGTGAAGAACAGCCCACTTCCTGACACTATCCATCCAGAGCAGATGAAACCCTCACCAAAATCACCTAACACAGCCCACCTACTAGAAGATCTTTTTAACTTCTCTTAATACGTTGTATTGTTTTCCAAGGAGATTCCTGTTCCTTACTGCAGTGAGTAATAAACCCAACTAGTTCAACTAAGAATGGAGGTGTTTCTAGCAGTCTCCAGTGAGAAATATTAACAAGTATAAGCATTATCCTTTTTTTATAACCAAAGAAAGGAAAGCTCAGAAATGTTGAGAAATTTGCCCAACACTGGAAGAAAGTAAGTAACAGCACCAGCATCCTCTGTGTTCTTGTTTTTTATAATACTGGGCTTACAGTGGTCCCCATGCCTCACTTTCCCCATCTGTCATGAAAAAGATATTGTTTTCCTAAAGTACCTCCATCCTACATCTTCCCTGAGACAGGAGCAGGAAAACATCATCAAAGTGGCTTTACCTGAGAGAGTAGGGACCTGCCATGTTAAGAAGCAAATATAGCACTTAATGTCATCTCCATGCCTCCATTTCTACTCTTGAAGGACACTTAGAATGGTTAATAGAATAATTCAGGCAAAATGTTAATACAGAGCTTGGGGCACTAAAGGGTAGTTGCCCTTGTTTAATTGAAGTAAAAAGCCCCATGTGACCTCAGGAAATCAGATTCTTAGAAAAGTGGACAACTAAGCCTTCTGCCAATTCTCCTTCTGAGAGCCCAGGAGAACAACCTCCCCACCCTCCACCCCCCAATTTGAATTGAACTTAGAAGTAAGGAACCAAAGCTTTTATATTGAGGTGTCTGTGTCCCAGGTTTTTGTGTAGCTCAGAGTGGCTATTAAAAGGTCGATGATGCTATAATGGGTTTGCTTCCTATAACTGGTAGGGCACACTCTGTGATGAAGAAAGGGGAAATGCCCACTGCTCTGCAAAACAGTGAGAAGGACCACCATTTTCATGAAGCCTATGGGTTAAACAGAAGATATTAAGAAGAGGTAGCAAGAATACACAGAACTAATCAAAAAAGGTCTTCATGATCCAGATAACAATGATGGTGTGATCACTCACCTAGAGCCAGACATCCTGGAATGTGAAGTCAAGTGGGCCTTAGGATTCACTATGAACAAAGCTAGTGGAGGTGATAGAATTCCAGTTCAGCTGTTTCAAATCCTAAAAGATGATGCTGTGAAAGTGCTGCACTCAATATGCCAACAAATTTGGAAAACTCAGCAGTGGCCACAGAACTGGAAAAGGTCAGTTTTAATTTCCATCCCAAAGAAAGGCAACACCAAAGAATGTTTAAACGACCGCACAATTGCACCCATCTCACACGCTAGTAGTGTAATGCTCCAGATTCTCCAAGCCAGGCCTCAACAGTACATGAACCATGAACTTCCAGATGTTCAAGCTGGATTTAGAAAAGGCAGAGGAACCAGAGACCAAATTGCCAACATCTGCTGGATCATCGAAAAAGGGAGAGAGATTCAGAAAAATGTCTACTTTTGCTTTATTGACTACACAAAAGTCTTTGACTGTGTGGATCACAACAAACTGTGGAAAATTCTTAAAGAAATGGCAATACCAAAACACTTGACCTGCCTCCTGTGAAACTGTATGCAGGTCAAGAAGCAACATTTAGAACTGGACATGGAAAAACAGACTGGTTCCAAATCGGGAAAGGAGTACATCAAGGCTGTATATTGTCACCCTGCTTATTTAACTTATATACAGAGTACATCATGTAAAATGCCAGGCTGGATGAAGCACAAGCTGGAATCAAGATTGTTGGGAGAAATATCAATAACCTAGATATGGAGATGACACCACCCTTATGGCAGAAAGCGAAGAAGAACTAAAGAGCTTCTTGATGAAAGTGAAAGACAAATGTGAAAAAGTTGGCTTAAAACTCAACATTCAGAAAACTAAGATCATGGTATCTGGTCCCATCACTTCATGGCAAATAGATGGGAAAAAAAATGGAAACAGTGACAGACTTTATTCTTTTGGGCTCCAAAATCACCGCAGATGGTGACTGCAGTCATGAAATTAAAAGATGCTTGCTTCTTGGAAGAAAAGTTATGACCAACCTAGACAGCATCTTAAAAGGCAGAGACCTTACTTTCTCAATAAAGATCCGTCTAGTCAAGGCTATGCTTTTTTTCCAGTAGTCATGTATGGATGTGAGACTTGGAGGACTGTAAGGAAAGCTGAGCACTTAAGAATTGATTCTTTTGAACTGCAGTGTTGGAGAAGACTCTTGAGAGTCCCTTGGACTGCAAGGAGATCCAACCAGTCCATCCTAAAGGAAATCAGTCCTGAATATTCATTGGAAGGACTGATGCTAAAGCTGAAACTCCAGTACTTTGGCCACCTATGCGAAGAACTGACTCATTGGAAAAGACCCTGATGCTGGGAAAGATTTAAGGCAGGAGGAGAAGAGGATGACAGGATGAGATGGTTGGGTGGCATCACTGACACAATGGACACGAGTTTGAGTAGGCTCTGGGAGTTGGTGATGGACAGGGAAGCCTGGCATCCTGCAATCCGTGGGGTCACAAAGAGTTGGACATGACTGAGCGACTGAACTGAACTGAACTATTGCTTAATGTTTGTACTTGCAAACAACAGACTCCACACCTGTCAGTTTGATTTTGAATATGCATTTATTGAAATACAAACCATGAGGTTTGAAGCTACAGAAAGAGAAACTGCAACATCATTGTTAGGGGAAACAGCTTGTTGTTTATTGCAAAGACTTCTCTCGTTACTGATGCTGAGACTGGATGCCAGAAATACCACCCTGGCCAGCCACAAGGAGAGCAGTTAAGGTGTGGAGGGGGATAAAGGTGAAGATGTCATGAGGATGTGGGTTAAGACAAGAATCCTGGTGTCAAACCACAGGCTCTATAGTTGCCTGGGTCGGGAGGAATGTGCTTCCTCATTCCTTCCTTCCTTCCTTCCTCAAAGAATTATAAACTGTCTCCTTGGTGCCAGAAACTGTGTTAAGTGCTCAGGATAAAGGGAAGACTGTATCTCATGAATCTTAGAGCCAACTGGGTGAGAAAGAAGTAAGGCATGTAGACCCATGGAGGAAAGGAAATAGGCAGGTTCTGCTGAGGAGGGTAGGGGACAAAAGAACTACGAGGAAACTGAACTGTTTCAGAAGCAGCCACAGCTCAGTGCTGCAGGGATCCATCTCAGACTTCAGAGTTTCTGGGGACCACTCTTCGCATGTCCTCTGCAAAAAGAAAGGAACTTGCTGAGTGCCATCATTGTAGCCCAGACCTGGACACCGTTCATCATGACAGAGCCTAGACTTTCCAAAAAATGTGGAATTATAGTCCCCATGACCCAATGGACAATAAGACGGAGATGAGTTTTCCAGGCCTGAAGGTGCTCAGGAACACTGCAGACCTGCCCTGGAGGGTGGCTGATCAGTGTTCCACCAGAGAAGAGGAGCATGTGATCAGGCTCAGATGATCACAAAGAGGCATCCGGGGTTGACCTTCTGCCATTCTCTCCCTGGAGAACTCGCTCAGTGTGTGGTTTCACAGGACACTGCAGCCTCTCCTCCTGACAGCAGCGAGGAGGAAGACACTGTGCAGGGTGAATGGTGTGTGGCCCCCTGAGCTCCACCTCTTTCCCCAGCCCTTCCCCTCCTCATGTGCCCTGGCTCCTGTCTTACCACAGGGACCCTGCCCCTTGACCGCAGGTCTTAATGCAATCCTCTTCAGTGAGGAAGTTGTTCTTCTTTCCATTACAGCCACCATATATAAAGTGCTCACAGTGCCCAGTCTTGGCGTTGTAAAAGTATCTGATCTCTGGGGTAATGCAGGGACCTGAGAATTTATGCTCCAGGCAGAAAGCAGGCCTAGAAGTTGCTGAAATGGGAGGGGCAATGAGTCAGTTATGAGGATGGTCATCACAGCTTGGTCTACAAGGTTAACAACTGAAACCACCTGTTTGTTTGCAATAGAGAATGTTAGGGTTGCAGAAGATGGTCAAATTGAAAAGCTCATTTGTAAACCTACTTTCTGGAACATAATTATGAATGTCGCTAAGCATGACACAATATATTAATTATGTACAAATTTATATCTCCTCATGAAGTATTTTAATAAAAATTGGTACAATGCCTTTGATTAGATTTGGACTATAAAGAAAGTTAAGAGCCAAAGAATTGATGTCTTTGAATTGTGGTGTTAGAGAAGACTCTTGAGAGTCCCTTGGACTACAAGGAGATCAAACCAGTCAATACTAAAGGAAATCAGTTCTGAATATTCATTGGGAGGACTGATGCTGAAGCTGAAACTCCAATACCGTGGCCACCTGATGTGAAGAACCGACTCTTTGGAAAAGACCCTGATGCTGGGAAAGATTGAAGGCGGGAGGAGAAGGGGACGACAGAGGATGAGATGGTTGGATGGCATCACCAACGCAATGGACATGAGTTTGAGTAGGCTCCAGGAGTTGGTGATGGACAAGGAAGCCTGGCATGCTGCAGTCCATGGGGTCAAAAAGAGCTGGACACAACTGAGCGACTGAACTGAACCTAACTGAACAAAAACTTCTATAGGACTTACCTGTGGTCCAGTAGTTAAGAATCTGCCTTCCAACACAGGAGTCTTGGGTTCAGTCCCTTTTTAAGGAACTGAGGTCCTACAAGCCTTGGAACAACTAAGCTGCTGGACCACAACTACTGAGCTTTTGGCCCGCAACTAAGATACAACATGTCAAATGAATATATAAATGCTCAATAAAACACACACACACACACACACACACACACACACACACACACACACCTCTACAACAACCAAGAGATATCACAGGTCAAAAAATATTCCTTATGTATCAATAATTACTGGGTCTAGATACCTGGGTTTTATAATACTATTCTCTGTGCTTATGTGGATGGTAAAAGCTTTCCACCATCAATTTTAAAAAATGTGAAGGAATCATGCTTTAGTGGGAAAAAAAGCATGAAGAAAACATACCAGCATGTTTACTTCTGATACCCCAGGCTGCTGCTGCTGCTGCTAAGTCGCTTCAGTCGTGTCCGACTCTGTGCAACCCCGTGGACTGCAGCCCACCAGGCTCCCCTGTCCCTGGGATTCTCCAGGCAAGAACACTGGAGTGGGTGGCCATTTCCTTCTCCAATGCATGAAAGTGAAAAGTGAAAAGTGAAAGTGAAGTCGCTCAGTCCTATCTGACTCTTCGCGACCCCATGGACTGCAACCTACCAGGCTCCTCCGTCCATGGGATTTTCCAGGCAAGAGTACTGGAGTGGGGTGCCATCGCCTTCTCCAGATACCTCTAGAGGACTGTATAAATTGAATGTTGATACGATTAATACATTGAATACTGTGATCATAAAAAGAAATATAGGGGTTTTTTTTTCTTTTCATCCTTTTCCTGATGCTGAGTTCCTAAAAATCTTGATATTTCTTATGTGAGAAGAACAATAAAAGTGTCTTCTGGTTGGAGATTTTGGAAAGACCCTTGTAACCCCAGATTGGATTGCACAGGAAAGGACCGCCTTTCCTTCTTACCCTCCTATCCTCCCCTGTGGTCTTCTATTCTCCATCTCCTCGCCTTTCCTCAACCTCAGGGAGGGTAATGGAGCTGTCTGTGGAACAATCTCCAATGGCTAATGATTTAATGCATCATGACTAGGTAATGAAGCCTCCGTAGAGGCCTCAACAGAGCAAGACATTTATGTTATTCAAGAGGATTGAAATCGACCCAGGGAACAACATAGATGAATACTTCATCATGGCTCACTTGACCACTGCTGGAGCCTGCTCACTGGGCCTCTGTCCCTGCCCTTTGCCTCCTAACGGGCACTCTCTGTACTGCAGCCTCAGGGATCCTGTCAGTATTCAGTCCTATCCCATTGTTCCTATGACCAGTCCCTCAGTGACTACTCTTTGCTCCGAGAGTCAAATTCTGATTCTTATAAAGTCCTACAAAGCTCTTCATGACCTGCCCCCATGGCCTCTTGGCCTCATTCCCTTCCACTCCCTTCCCCTTCCCTCCACCCATTCATCTTCAACCACCCTGGCCCAAGTTGTTGTTCAAACACAACAACCACATTTCTTCTGCAGCCTCTGCTCAAACCTTCCTTATCACAGAAGGTGTCCTTGACCCTGCAGAGAAAAAGCACAGCATCTTTCCTCCGAATCACTCTCTAACTTCAAAAAACTTATAACCTACCATAGGATTTCTTGCCTTTGCTATTGTTTGTCTCCCTCCTAGAAAGCAAGCTACTTGCCAAATTTTTTTCACAACCCAAGAACAGTGCTTTGTAGGGACTTACAAACTCCCATTTTCATTCTCTCCACAAGTGCAAGGTCATTAAATAGAATGGGTATAATTGAATTCCTTTTAGTAAAAAAATCACCTTGATGATACAGCACATCAACATAATAGTCATCTCCCTCTAACATTCAAATTCCCTCTAACATTCAGTCTCCTGGCAGGATAATAAAATAATGTGTCCAGGTGATCACTAACCCAGCAATCTCTCTGAACACAAATAAATATGAGTTTTTATGGATGTTTTCAATAAATAATCATGATTGAATTAGCAGCCATTGCTTGTGGATCTCATTCTCAAGAGCCTGCCCCTCTCCCCAGAGGTGCTAGTAAGAAAGTGGTGAATTTCCAACCTCTAAATGGGTGTTTGAGTTTTTGGGGAGACCTGCCTTTTCCTAAAGGTTTTCCAGATCATTTTGCATGATCTGGATGCATGATCTTGTGGTGTATCTACTACCACTAACCAATTCCCCAAACACCCACCGGGTGTCGCCCATCAATTGATATCTGAGATAAAATCCATGCAGTTTAATGCAGCTCCCACAGGTTGAGGGCTCAATACTGTCCTCACTTTAGTGCCAGCCACGTGGTCCAAATTTACTTATGCCTGTGACCAAATGGCTAAAATGTGGATGTCCCATGATCCCTCCATATTCAATAAATCAGTGGAACTGGTGACCAGACTTAGGAAAATCCTTACTTACTATTCTCAGATTAATATACATGAAAATTTACAAACAGTGAAATGGAGATCTATAGGGCAAAGCAGGAATGGAGGTGTGTGGAACTTCCATTCCCTAGTGGAGCACAGCACCCTCACATTACATCATTGCATTCCCACCTGGAATACTCTCTGATCCAAATAATTGTGAATTTATATTGACGTTTCAAGAAATAGGCTTATTAGTTGAATCATTGGCCACTGGTGACTGCTCTCACTCTCAGTGACCTTCCCTCTCCCCAGAGGTGCAGAAAGTACAAACCTTTATTCTCTTCTTGGAGTACTGCTGTTGGGAGCTCCTTTACTGAACGTTTCTCCAGTTGCTTTCCAGAAATCATCACAAGACCTATTAAAGAGAATAAATTTCAAAAGTTTCAGGAGTCCTGGTCCATGAAACAGATCAAACATGGTTAAGAAAATAACAGTCAAAAGAGGACAAGGGAAAGGGCCTGGAGACTTTGGTAATATTATGTCAGCCTTGGTCCCACAGCCTACCACACAAGAGCTGTGTTTCTTCATTTCCCTGCAGTTACTCTCCTCCACGCTCCACATTTTCTGACTAGTTTTAATAATGGAGGAAAAATCATTATTTGATTAAGAAATATTTCACTACTCACCTCTCCCCAAGCCTCATGTGAGCCCTCATATCACAGGAAAAGGTGAGTCTGGGTTTTTTCCTGACATGAAATATATGGTTTCTCCACCAACACCATCCAATTCCCAACACCCAACGGGAGAACCACAGCTAATTGACTTCTGATACCAAATCTGTGGGGTTAGTGTCGATGCCACGGGTTGAGGCATCCAGACTGTCCTCTCTTCAGATGCCAGCCAAGTGGTCTCAAGTCACTCATGTTTCTGACCAAGTGATTAAAAGTGAGAGTTTCCATGACCCCAGCTCCATGCTCAAAAATTCAATAGAACTGTTGACCAAACTCATGAAAACCCTTACTTACAGTTCTCAGATTAATATACACAATAAAACTCAGTAACAGTGAAATGGAGGAGATAGGTAGGGCAAAGGGGGAGTGGAGGTGTTTGGAGTGTCCATGCCCTGGTGAGCACAGCACCCTCACAACACCACCATTAGTTCCCACCACAAAAGCTATCTGAATTACAGTATTTATGGATTTTTATTGATGGTTGACTAAATAGGCATATTGATTAAATCATCAGCCAGTGTTGATTGGTCTCAATCTCTGTGCTTTCCTCTCTCCCCAGAGGTGCAGAAAGTTCAAAGCTTTAAGTCTGTTATTGAAGATTCTCTTAGTCAACCCTTTTAGTATATTGAATTTCAATTCTTTAACAATCTTGTTGTCGATGAAAGACAAAAATTCCAAAATTGTCTGGAATCTTGGGCCATGAACCAGGACAAGAATCAAATATGGATAATAATATGATAATCAAAAGAGGACAAGGATAACGGTCTGGCAACTTTGCTAATACTGTATCAGCCTTGGTCCCACAAGCCAACCAACACAGAATTGTGTTTCTTGCTTTCCTTGTAGTTTCTCTGCTCAGTAGTTCCAGGTCTTTCTCATTAATTTTTATAATAGAGGGATAACCAGTATTTGACACACACACATGTATATGCTTTCTGGCCCCAAGCAAGTAGGCAGACAAATCTTTTCAAGTGAACATATTTTGGTGGAAAATGACCAAAATTGGCCAAGAAATGTGAACAAACTCTTTATAATTGTGACTGGCAATATGTTCAAAGAACCCATGTTACAGGTACTTGCTGCTCAGATGAGGAAACTGTAGATGACTTCTCCTAGGCCACAGGGTACGTGGGTGGCAGGTTTCAGACAAGATATTGCCCTGACACAACCCATTGGATATACATGTGTATTTAATTTTAAGATATTTCCTCATGAGAATCATAATGGGAGTGGAGTTAAAGATTTGCAACTTCAGACTTCCCTGATGTCCAGTAGTTAAGAATCAGCCTGCCCTTCAAGGGACATGGGTTCTATCATTGGTTTGGGAAGATTCCACATGCCTAGGGGCGACTAAGCAGGTGAACCGCAACTACTGAACTTGGATGCCTAGATCCCCTGCTCTGTAACAAGAGAAGCCACCCCATGCAGAAGCCTACACATCGCAACCAGAGAGTAGACCCTGGAAGTAGAGAATGTCCTCGTGCAACAAGGAAGAACAATACAGCCAAAACAAACAAAAGCCCCATCCAACACGGCAGGAAACATTCCAAGAGGGTTGGCAGAATCCACCCCACCCCTTCCAAGAACTCCCCTCATTCCCCTCCAGTCTACAGAGGAAAGGTGATCCTACCTTGGTCCTGGGTATACTGTTCATACACCGGGGTGCTGTCCACCAGGATAACCAGGAGGAAGAGAAGGGCTGCGGAGAGGCAGAGCCGGCTCATCTCCATGGCCTTGCAGGAGGGCTCCTGTGGATGCTGGGGATGAACTGGGATTTTAATATCCTGGCTGAGAGGTTGCATCAGGCGTTGAGGAAGGGAGTGAGACAGGGGAGGAGCTGGGTCAGTCCTGTTTATTGTGAAATTCCCCCACCTAACCATGCCTCTTGCTTCTGTCTGCAGGGGATCAAATGTCCAGTAACAGCAGTTCTCAGACTTGACTATGCCTGTGCATCTTGTGTAAACACAGATTGTGATCAGATAGATGGAGTTTTGTTCAATATGGTCACTCAGGGAGCATCTGAGCACCTAGAGCAGTGTATAACACATGATGGATGGTCAGTGAGTAGATGAGAACAAATCAAAGATGTATAGGTAGTTGGCAGGTGTGAGCCCAGGTCCTCCTTTCCATCCTCCTGCAGGTGTCATCACATCTGGGCCTCAATGCCCTGACCCCCCTCACCTGGCTCAGAAGACGGGTGTGACACGGGTCACCTTCCTGCAACCATTGCCACAGCTTCTGCACTGGATGGACATCTGCACTTCATGAGGGACTGGTCCAGGCAGGAACCTAACTGGGGAAGGTGGTGTCCTCCTGGGTTGTAACCCTGTTTACTGCTTCACATAGGGAATAAGGGGAGGGGCGGGCAGAGGGGAAGCAGAGAGCTGAACTCATCTCCACAGCATGACCACCTGCCGTCCTCACCTGGTTTCACAAACAGGAGAGCTGTCTGCCCGAGTGGACCTCAGGAGACCATGGAAGTTTGCCTGAAGCCACCCCCCGCAGCCACTCCAGTCCTCTCTCCCAGTGGTTTCGGGGTCATAGGACCTCAGTTTCAGTATCAGTTCTGCCTTTTCCTATCTTTGTACCTGAGGATATAAATCCCCTAGAGCCCTGTGTTTTCAGGTGTCACATGAGATCAGTGCTGCCCACACCATGGGGTTGCTATGGAAGCAACAGACACAACAAACATATGTTCCTTCTCCCTGAGAAGTCAGAATCCTTTGTAATATTAATAACAACAGCAATCAAACCCTGAATATTCATTGGAAGGACTGATGCTAAAGCTGAAGCTCCAATACTTTGGGCACCTGATGCAAAGAGCCAACTCATTGGAAAAGACCCTGATGCTGGGAAAGACTGAAGGCAGGAGGAGAAGGGGGCAACAGAGGATGAGATGGTTGGATGGCATCACCAACTCAATGGACATGAGTTTGAGCAAACTCTGGGAGATGGTGAAGGAGAAGGAAGCCTGACATGCTGCAGTCCATGGGCTCACAAAGAGTCAGACACAACTGAGTTACTGAACTACAACAAATGAGTACAAATCACAATCCATAAATCAAGTGCATGATTATGCCAGGAATTCTGAAAATGCAGAGAACTGGGAAGGGGTTCTGAGTGCTCTGCCCCACATAATACAGTCCCACAGCCCTGACCCTCATACCAGACACAAATGATAGAGAAGAGTAAGTCCGGGTGTTGTCCCCAACTCCAAACATGTGAGGTCTCTGCAACAGCAACCAGTTTCCCAGCATCCACTGCCCATCTCAGAAGTCAATTCACTTCTGACACTAAATCCATAGAGGTAGCGTAGAACCCACAAGGTGAGGGCTGGGTCCCTGAGACTGCCCATACTTTCAAGTGTTGATCACAAGTCCTGCAGTCACTCACACCTGTGACCAACTGGCTATTAACTCAAAGGTTCCATAACCCACCTCCCATGTTCAATAACTTATTAGAACTACTCCCATAACTCAGGAAAGCCCTTTACTTACTGCCGCAAGTTATTATAAAGCATAAAACTCAGGGACAGCCAAACAGAGAAGCATAGGGTAAATGGGGAGCTGGGGCTGCCGAACCTCCACACCCTCTTGGGACTCTCCCTGCTTTCAATCTCTTGATGTTATCACCTCCCCTGATGCTCTCTGAACACAATGTTTATGGATTTTAATTGAGGGTTGGAGGTAGGCAAGTTGATAGATCATTGGCTATTGGTGATTGAATTCAGTATAGTACCCTCTCCTGTCCTCAGAGGAACGGAGGGTTGACAGTTCTAACCTTCTAAGCACCTGATGGAACGTTCTGGAGTCCAGTCCCATGCAAATAGTATCATCCAGACACCATCTCAGGTCCCATCCCTCACTCATCGCATGATTTATGAAACTATGGAAAATTCCAAGAGTTTCAGAAGGCCTGGGGCATGAACAGCAACAAGGGTCAATTACGAATTTTGTTATGGAATGACAGTGAGGGTCAGGAGCAAGGCAGTGACTAAGAATATTGTCTCAGTGATGAGGTCACTGATCAGGTAGAGTCTTTTTTTTCTTTTCAAAACTGCAATGATATCTTTTGAGAGTCAAGGAATATCCCTGGAGTGAAAACTACCTAATTTACCATAAGAAATGCTAAGGGTTTGCTGCACACACCCCAGCCCCTTCCATGAACTCCCCCCATCACCCACTCCCCAGCCTGTAGAGGAGAGGTGAAGTCAGAACATACCTCAGGGCTGATTCCTGCTTCATCTGCCAAGTGCCCAAGGGATGAAAAGGGCTGCAGAGAGGCAGATCCAGCTCATCCCTGTGGCTAGTGGGAGGACTTGTGAGGAAACCTGAGGGCTGACTGAGCTCACATGCCAGCTGAGGGGTCAGAACAGCCAACAAGGAGCGGAGCGATGGCGGGGAGGAGCTGGGGTCAGTCTTATAAAGTGTGTAATCTCCCCACCTCCCATGGTCCTGCTTCTGCCTACCCAGTAACATCCATTCTTAAGTTTGGTGGGTCTCGTGGAAACACAGGCTGTGGTTCCAGAGGTGGAATTTTGTCCAATAAGGTCACTCAGGGAATATCCCAGCACCTAGAATGGTGCATGGCATGTGATGGATGGTCAGTGAGTGGACGAGAGCGGATCACAGACCTGGTAGGTGATCAGCAGTGTGTTAGTCTAGGTCATCCTTTAAACCCTTATATAGGTGTCTGTACATCCTGCCCACCCCACCCCACCCCACCCCCATCTTAGCCTCACCTACTTCACAAGGCAGATGTGACATGTCAGGCTTCCTGCAATTACTATGGCAGCATCTCTGCTAGACAGACACCAGCTCTTTACTTGGGACTTGTCCAGGCAGATGGTGAGCCAGGGGAAGAGCATCTTCATCTGGGGCACAAGCTCTGGCATTTTGGGTAGGAAAAAAAAGAGTTAAAAAGTTGGCAGAAGGGAAGCAGAGAGACAAACGTGTCTCCACAACATGACCACCTACTACTCCTCACTTGGTTTCAATAAAAAAGGAGCTCCTGACATAATCCAAAGATAGAGAAGCTCTATACAGTCAGCAAAAACAAGACCAGAAGCTGACTGTGGCTCAGATCATGAACTCCTTATTGCCAAATTCAGACTGAAATTGAAGAAAGTGGACAAAACCACTAGACCACTCAGATATGATCTAAATCAAATCCCTTATGACTATAAAGTGCAAGTGAGAAATAGATTTAAGGGACTAGATCTGATAGACAGAGTGCCTGATGAACTATGGACGGAGGTTTCATGACATTGTACAGGAGACAGGAATCAAGACTATCCCCAAGAAAAAGAAATGCAAAAAAGCAAAATGGTTGTCTGAGGAGGTCTTACAAATAGCTGTGAAAACAAGGGAAGCGAAAAGCAAAGGAGAAAAGGAAAGATACACCATTTGAGTGCAGGGTTCACATTGAAACATGTATATCATATAAGAAACAAATCACCAGTCCAGGTTCGATACAGGATGCTTGGGGCTGGTGCACTGGGATGACCAGGAGGGATGGTACTGGGAGGGAGGTGGGAGAGGGGTTCAGGATGGGGAACACGTGTACACCCGTGGCAGATTCATGTTGATGTGTGGCAGAACCAATACAATATTGTAAAGTAATTAACCTCCAATTAAAATTAATAAATTTAAATTAAAAAAAAAGAATAGCAAGGAGAGATAAGAAAGCCTTCCTCGGTGATCAATGCAAAGAAATAGAGGAAAACAACAGAATGGGAAAGACTAGAGATCTCTTTAAGAAAATTAGAGATACCAAGGGAACATTTCATGCAAAGATGAGCTCAATAAAGGACAGAAATGGTAGGGACCTAACAGAAGCAGAAAATATTAAGAAGAAGTGGCAAGAATACACAGAAGCACTGTACAAAAAAGATCTTCACAACCCAGATAATCACGATGGTGTGATCACTCACCTAGAACCAGACATCCTGGAGTGTGAAGTCAAGTGGGCCTTAGGAAGCAACACTATGAACAAAGCTAGTGGAGGTGATGGAATTCCAGTTGAGCTATTTCAAATCCTGAAAGATGATGCTGTGAAAGTGCCGCACTCAATACGCCAGCAAATTTGGAAAACTCAGCAGTGGACACAGGACTGGAAAAGGTCAGTTTTCATCTGAATCTCTAAGAAAGGCAATGCCAAAGAAAGATCAAACTACCGTACAATTGCACTCATCTCACACACTAGTAAAGTAATGCTCAAAATTCTCCAAGCCAGGCTTCAGCAATACGTGAACCGTGAACTTCCAGATGTTCAAGCTGGTTTTAGAAAAGGCAGAGGAACCAGAGATCAAATTACCAACATCTGCTGGGTCATCAAAAAAGCAAGAGAGTTCCAGAAAAACATCTATTTCTGCTTTACTGACTATGCCAAAGCCTTTGACTGTGTGGATCACAAGAAACTGTGGAAAATTTTGAAAGAGATGGGAATACCAGAGCACCTGACCTGCCTTTTGAGAAACCTATATGCAGGTCAGGAAGCAACAGTTAGAACTGGACATGGAAGAACAGACTGGTTCCAAATAGGAAAAGGAGTACGTCAAGGCTGTATATTGTCACCCTGCTTATTTAACTTATATGCAGAGTACATCATGAGAAACGCTGGGCTGGAAGAAGCACAAGCTGGAATCAAGATTGCCGGGAGAAATATCAATAACCTCAGATATACAGATGACACCATCCTTATGGCAGAAAGTGAAGAACTAAAGAGCTTCGATGAAAGTGAAAGAGGAGAGTGAAAAGTTGGCTTAAAGCTCAACATTCAGAAAACTAAGATCATGGCATCTGGTCCCATCACTTCATGGCAAGTAGATGGGGAAACAGTGGAAACAGTGGCTGACTTTATTTTTCTGGGCTCCAAAATCACTGCAGATGGTGATTGCAGCCATGAAATTAAAAGACGCTTACTCCTTGGAAGGAAAGATATGACCAACCTAGATAGCATATTAAAAAGCAGAGACATTACTTTGCCAACAAAGGTCCGTCTAGTCAAGGCTATGATTTTTTCCAGTGGTCATGTATGGATGTGAGCATTGGATTATAAAGAAAGCTGAGTGCCGAAGAATTAATGCTTTTGAATTGTAGTGTTTAAGAAGACTCGAGAGCCCCTTGGACTGCAAGGAGATCCAACCAGTCCATCCTAAAGGAGATCAGTCCTGGGTGTTCATTGGAAGGACTGATGTTGAAGCTGAAACTCCAATACTTTGGCCACCTGATGCGAAGAGCTGACTCATTTGAAAAGACCCTGATGCTGGGAAAGATTGAGGGCAGGAGGAGAAGGGGACGACAGAGGATGAGATGGTTGCATGGCATCATCAACTCGATGGACATGGGTTTAGGTGGACTCCAGGAGTTGATGATGGACAGGGAGGCCTGGCGTGCTGCAGTTCACGGGGTTGCAAAGAGTCGAACACGACTGAGTGGGTGAACTGAACTGATCTTATATTTGCTGTGGTCCCTATGCCTCATTTTCCTGATCTGTCATGAAGCAGATACTCTGTTTTCCCAAAGTGCCTCCCTCCTACATATTCCCAGAGGAAGAGCAGGAAAACTTCATCAGAGTCCCTCTACTTGAAAGAGTGGGAAGCTGCCAAGTTAGAAAATGAACACAGCAGCTAAGTGCCATCTCCATGCCTCCATTTCCTCCCTTGAAGGATTCTTAGGATGGTTAATAGAATAATGCAGGCAAAATGCTAACACAGAGCCTGGCACACTAAATGGTAGCTGTCCCTCTTTAACTGAAGTAAGACACCCCCTCCCCACATGTGACTTCAGGGAATCAGATTCCTTAGAAAGATGAACAACTGAATCTTATGCACTTTCTCCTTCTGAGAGTCCAGGAGGACAGCCTGCCCCAAAATTTGAACTAGACTTAGAAGTAAGGAATAAAAGCTTTCACGCTGATGTGTCCGTCTCCCAGGCTTTTGTGTAACTTGGCGTGGCTATTAAGAGGTCGATGATGCTATCATGGGTTTGCTTCCTCTAGCCGGTAGGGCACGGTCTGTGGACTGGCAAAGGGGAGGCGCCCGCTGCTCTGCAGAACAGAGAGAAGAACCACCATTTCCTTGGACCCTATTGGTAAACATTTGTAGTTGAAAACAACAGACTCCACTGCCCTCAGTTTAGTTTTGAATATGCATTTATTGAAATATAAGCCACAGTGTTTGAAAATACAGAAAGGAAAACTGCAACATCTTTATGGGAAAGGGGGGGCTTTTTTATTGCAAAGACTTCTTTCCTTATTGATGCTGAGAAATGGATGCCAGAAATTCCACCAAGGCCTCACACAAGGAGATCAGTGATGGCATGGTGAGGGTGCCATGAGTATGTGGGTTGAGGCAACAATCCTGGTGTCCAGCCTCAGGCTCTATAGTTACTCTGGTCGAGAGGAATGTGCTCCTCCTGCACTCTTTCCTTCCTCACATAATTATGAACTGCTTCCTTCATGCAGGAACTGTGCTAAGTGCTCAAGATAAAGGGAAGACATGCTGTCATGGTGCTTAGAGCCAACTGGATAAGACTGAACTAAGGTGTATAGACCCATGTTGTTCAGTGACCAAGTCATGTCCAACTCTTTGTGACCCAATGGGCTTCAGCATGCCAGACTTCCCTGTCTTTTACTATGTTTCAGAGCTTGCTCAAACTCATGCCCATTAAGTTGGTGATGCCACCCAACCATCTCATCCTCTGCTGTCCCCGTCTCCTCCTGCTCTCAATCTTCCCCAGCATCATAAAGTGAAGTGAAGTTACTCAGTAGTGTCCTACTCTTTGTGACCCCATGGACTGTAGCCTACCAGGCTCCTCTGTCCATCGGATTTTCCAGGCAAGAACACTGGAGTGGGTTGCCATTTCCTTCTCCAGGAGATCTTCCTGACCCAGGGATTGAACCCGGGTCTCCCACATTGTAGTCAGACGCTTTTACCATCTGTGCCACCAGGGAAGTCTCTCAGCATCATAGAGGAATGGAAATAGGCAGGCTCTGCTGAGGAAGGTAGGGGAGAGAAGAAATGCAAGGAGACTGAACTGTTTCAGGAGCAGCCCAGACTTTCATGGGTCCTCCTCGGACTTCAGAGTTTTGGAGCATGACTCTTCCCATGTCTTCTGTAAGGGAAAAAAAAAAAAAAAAAGGAACTTCATGAGTGACTTCATTGTAGCCCCAAACCTAGATACTATTCTTCTTGACAGATCCTAGATTTTCAAAAGAAATATGAAACCAACAAAAAGGCAGTGAATTTTCCAAGCCTGGATTGGGGGAGGTGCTCAGGAGTCCTGCAGACCTGCCCTGGAGGGTGGCTGAATCAGTGTTCCCAACTGAGAAAGAGGAGCATGTGATCAGGCTGAGATGATCACAAAGAGGCCTCTGGGGTTGACCTTCTGCCATTCTCTCCCTGGAGAACTCGCTCAGTGTGTGGTTTCACAGGACACTGCAGCCTCTTCTGGCAGCAGCGAGGAGGAAGACACTGCAGGGTGAATGGTGTGTGGGTCCCTGAGCTCCCCAACTCTTTTCCCAGCCCTTCCCCTGCCACCCTGCCCTGCGCCCTGTCTTACCTCCAGGACCATTCCACATGACCGCAGGTGTTCATGCACAGCGCCATGGTGTAGAAGTTATTCAAGTTCCCTTTGCAGCCACCGTAGAAAAAGCGTTGGCATTGCCCGGTCTTGGCATTGTAGAAGTACCTGATCTTCCTGCCCTTGCAGGGACCTATTGATTTAGGCTTCAGGCAGAAGGCAGGCTTAGAAGCTGCTGGAATGAGAGGGACAGTGGCTTAGTTATGAAGATGGTCATCACAACTCCATATAAGTCAACGACTAGAACTGTCTGTTTGCAATAGAGAATGTTAGAGTTGTGGGGGATGGTCAAATTGAGAAGGCCATTTGGAAACCTCCTTTCTGGGGCAGAATTATGAATGCTGCTATATGTAATATAATATAATAATCATGTTCAAATATACATATCTTCTCATGAAGTATTTTAAGGAAAATTGGTATAATGCTTTTGATTAGCCTTAAAAGTTCTATAAGACTTCTGAGGTGGTTCAGTGGTTAAGAACCTCCTTCCAACTAAGGAATCCTGGGTTCAATCCCTTGTCAGGGAACTAAGGGCCCATATGCCATGGGGCAACTAAGCTGGTGGGCCACAATTACTGAGCCTTCAACCTGCAACTAAGACCCAATGTATCCAAATAAATATGTGTGTGTGTGTGTGCGCGTGCGTGCACGCCAAGTTGCTTCAGTCGTGTCAGACTCCTTGCAACACTACAAACTGTAGCCCACCAGGCTCATCCGTCCAGGGATTCTCCAGGCAAGAATACTGGAGTGGGTTGCTGTGCCCTCTTCCAGGGTGTCTTCCCAACCCAGGGATTGAACCCAGGTCTCTTGCATCTCCTGCATTGGCAGGTGGGTTCTTTACCACTAGCACCACCTGGGAAGCCAAAAATAAATACACAAATGCGCAAAAGAAAACCCACAACTCTAAAACAAGAAAAAGAGCTCCGAGGTGAAAAATATTTGCTATAGGTCAGTAATTACTGGGTCTGGATACCTGGGTTTTATAATACTATTCTCTGTGCTTATGTGCATGTTTAAAACTTTCCACCATTAATTTAAAAAACGTGAAGGAAACAGGCTGTAATGGAAAAAGGCATGAAGAAAACATACCAGTGTGTTTACTTTGGATACCTCAGGAGGATTCTATAAATTGAATAATGATATGCTCATATTGTGATTATAAGAAGAAATATATGTTTTTTTTAATTCTTTTCCTAACACTAAGTTCCAAAAAACGTTGGTATTTCTTATATGATGAGAACAATAAAAGTGTCTTTTGGTATGTTATGTCAATGATTTTGGAAAGACCCTCGTAACCCCAGCATGGGCTCTGAATGCACAGGAAGGAGTATCTGGCAGGAGAGAGGATTGGAACTTTCCTTGCTACCCTCCTCCTTGATCTTTTATCCTCCGTCCTCCTCCTCCTCCTTGCCTCCACCTCAGGGAGGGGAGAGGAGCTGTTGATTGAACAATCACCAATAGCTAATGATTTAATGCATCATGACTAGGTAATGAAGCCTCCACAGAAACCTCAACAGAGCAAGACATTCATATTATTCAAGAAACCTGAGGTCGATTCAGGGAACAACATAAATAAACGCTCCATCAAGGATCATATGGACCACTGCAGCAGCCTGCTCCCCGGGCCTCCGTGTCTGCCCTTCATCCCCTAGAGGGCACTGTCTGCACTGCAGCCTCAGGGATCCTCTTACTATTGATTCCTACCCCATTGCTCCCATGACCAATCCCTCAGTGACTCCCCGTTTCTCTGGGAGTCAAATTTTGATCTTAATAAGTCCCCCAAGACTCGTCATGACCTGCCCCCATGGCCTCTCAGCCTCGTCGCCTTCCACTCCCCTCCCCTCCACCCACCCAGCTCCATCCACCCTGGTCCTGGCTGCTGTTCCAACACACACCAGGCACGTTACTTCTGCAGCCTCTGCTCAAAGCCTCCTTATCACAGAAGGTTTCCCTGACCCTGGAGAGAAAAAGGACAGCAAACTTTTTCCACGTCCCTCTCTACCTTCAGGAAACTTATAATCTACCATAGGATTTCTCCCTTCTGCTATTGTTTGTTTCCCTCCTCGAAGGCAAATTATTTTGCCATATTTTTTTCACAGCTGCTTCCCCACCCCAAGAACAATGCTTTGTAGGGACTTAGTAACTTCCATCTTCATTCTCTCAGCAAGTGCACAGTCATTGAATAGAATCAATACGACTTAAATTCCTTTTAGTAAAAAAATCTACTTGATGATCAGGCACATCAGACTCTGCACACAGATGGCTCAAGACTGTCCTCAGTTCAGATGAGTTTATTTATGTTGTTCCCTGAATCAAGCTCAGGTTTCTTGTGACCAACTGGCTAAAAGTCAAAGGTACCATGACCCCTCTTCCATCTTCACTCACTCAATAGAACCAGTGACTGAATTCAGGAAAGCACTTCACTTACTTTTCCCACAAATTTAGAAAGGAGGTAACTCAGAGACAGAGAAGAAGAGGAGATGTGCAGGGCAAAGCGGGGGTGGGGGTGGGGGGTGTGAAGCCTTCATGTCCCAGTGAGCACAGCACCCTCACATCACCTCCTTGTGTTCATCGCCCTGAAAATACTCTGAACCC
The DNA here is from genome assembly GCF_029407905.1 of Bubalus kerabau. NCBI lineage: Eukaryota > Metazoa > Chordata > Mammalia > Artiodactyla > Bovidae > Bubalus > Bubalus kerabau. The sequence continues at coordinate 74,971,686 of NC_073636.1, forward strand.
CAATGTTTATGGATATTATTGAGTTTTCAATAAATCAGCATACTGATTGAATTGTCAGCTGCTGATAATTGATCCGAGTTAGTATCCCCCACTCTCCCCAGAGGTGCCGGCATGGTGAAGGGGCATGAAGGTTCACACCTGTACAAGGTGGTTTAAATTTTTTTAGACCAGTCCGTACCTGAATGCTTCTCATTTAGTCTTCCGTAAGTCATCTCATAACCTATGAAACAGTAAATTCCAAGAGTTTGAGGAGGCCTGGACCAAGAACCAGGAAAACGATCAAAAGCATATAATAAAATAACAGTCAAAGGGGACAAGGGAAAGGGCTGGGAGACTTTACTAATATTGTACCAGCCTTGGTCCCCTGAGCCAACCACACAAGGGCTGTGTTTCTTACCTTTCCCTGAAGTTGCTCTGCTCAGTGGTCTTATATCTTTCTGATTCATTTTAACAATAAAGAAATATCATTATATGATACTTAAATATTCTTTCTTGCTCAAGGAAGTTACTCAGACATATTTTTTTTTCAAAATTAACACATCTAAGTAGAAAATGGACAAAAGTGGTCATGAAATGTGATCAAACTCTTTATATTCCTGACAGGTAATCTTTTCAAAGAACCCATGGAACATGTACCCCTGTTCAGATGAGGAAACTGCAGATGGCTTGCCCCAGGACACAAGGCAGGGTAGTAGGGGGGTCAGGACGAGGTACTGTCTAGTCACAACCCACTTGACACACTTTCTGATTTGGCCAGGAACTCTGAAAATACACATAACTGGCAAGAGTTTCCAGGTATTTTCATTACTCCCCTGTGCCCGCGTTTCACCTCAGCCCCCAAATCACAATGTAGACTGAGTCTGAGTTTTTCTCTGACACCAAATGTGTGATGTCTCTACCAACACCAACCAATTCCCCAAACACCCACTGGGTGTCGCATAGTCAATTCACTTCTGATAGTGTATGGGTGGACTTCGTGCAGATTCTGCTGGTTGAGAGCTCTTACTGTCCTCAGTTCAGATATGAGTCATGTGATCTCAAATAATTTATGCTTGTGACCAACTGGGTGAAAATCAGAGCTTCCATGACCCCTACCTCCATGTTCAATAACTATAGAACCAGCGACTGAACTCAGGAAACACCTCGCTTACTGTACCCATGTTATTATAAAAGATAAAGCTTGGGGACAGTGAAATGGAGGAGACAGGTAGGGCAAAGGTGGAGTGGAGGTGTGCGGAGCCTCCATACCCCAGTGAGCCCAGCACCCTCACGTCACCTCCTTGTGTTCATCACCCTGAAAGCTCTCTAAACACCAATGCTTATGGATTTTTATTTAAGCTTCAAATCAAAGGCATATTGATTGATCTGTGGCCATTGGTGATTGACTGAGTCTCAGTGTCCTCCCCTCTCCCCAGAAATGCTGTCATGGGGCCTGGTGAAAATTCTAACTTGCAAATGCATGTTTGTCTTGCTTTGGAGATAAGCGCGGTTCTGAAGTTAACGTCAGTTGCTGTCCTGACTCATCTCATGACCTATGAAAAACAGTGAATTCCAAGAGGTTCAAAAGGCCTGCCTCATGAATCAGTCAAGGATCACACATATATATATATATATATATATATATATATATATATATATATATATATCTTTTTATTACCCTACAGTGAGGATCAGAGACACTGCACTGACCAGGAATAGAGTCTCAGGGAGGTGGTCCCTGATCTGGTACTTTACCTGGATATATATTTTTTTAATTCTAATTTTCTTTTTTTTCCATGTTGAGAGTGATGAAATGTTCTTGGAGTTAAAACTGCCCAATTTCCCTGGAGAAATCCAGAGAGGGCTGGCAGCACCCACCCCACCCATGCCCCCCGCCCTTTCCATGAACTCCCCTCATTTCCCTCCAGTGTGTAGAGGAGAGGTGAGCCCAGACATACCGTGGTCATGGCTCTTGTTAATATCCTCTGAGATGCCATCCACCAGGATAACCAGGAGGAAGAGAAGGGCTGCAGAGAGGCAGAGTCGGTTCATCTTCATGGACTCACAGGAGGGCTCCTGAGGATGCTGAGGATGGATGGAGCTTTTAATATCCTGGCCGAGGGGTGTGATCAGGCAATGAAGAGGGAAGAGAAGAAGGGGAGGAGCTGGGTCAGTCCTGGTTATTGTGCAATCTCCACCTGACTTCGTGTTTCTGGTCGCTGGGGCCAAATACCAAGTAACAGCGCTTCTCAGACTTGACTCCGCCTGTGGGTCTCCTGTGAACACAGATCGTGATTCCAGTGTGGTCACTCAGGGAGCGTCCCAGTACCTAGAGCAGTGCATGGAACGTGATAGTCAGTGAGCAGATGAGAGCCGATCAAAGGCCAGATAGGATATCAGCACTGTATTAGCTCACCCACAACCACCACTGTGTGAGCTCAGCCTCCTGCAGGCGTCATCACATCTTGGCATCAACACCCTTCATCCATCTCCACCCCCTTCACCTACCTTAGAAGACAGGAGTGACACAGCACACCTTTGTGCAACCAGCGCCACAGCTTCTCCACCGGATGGACCCTTGCTCTTTACCTGCCGCTGGTCCAAGCAGAAATCAGCTGAGAAGATAACGTTCTGCTTGAGCAGCCACCCTATTTTCTGGGTAGAAAAAGGAGTAAGGGGAGGGGCAGAGAAGGGGCAGGGAGCTGACCACGTCTCCACAGCATGACCGCCTGCCATTCCTCAATCTGTTTCACAACTAGGAGTGTGCCTTGCCTGAGTGGAACTCAGGGGACCTTGGAAATCCACTGCAATTTCCCCTTCCTCCTGCTCTCTGCTCCAGTGGCATCAGGGTCACAGGACCTCAGTTCCAGTACCAGCTCTGCCTTTTCCTAACACTGTGCCTGAGCATGTGAATCTCCCAGAGTCCATGTCTTCAGGTGTCACATGATATCAGCACTGCCCACATCATGAGGTCGCTGTGGAAGCAACGGACACAACGGACATACATTCGTTTTCCCTGAGATGTCAAAGTCCCTTGTACTATTAATAATAATAGCAATAAGTAATTACCGTGGGTAAAAACATAGCTTTTTATATGTTAAGCATTATCCTAAGCACTTGACATATAGTAACTCCAAAAATCCTAAAGGAGGGGGTGAGGAACTATTGACATTTCTTCATTTACAGAGGAGGAACCTGAGGTGAAAGCAAATAAAGTAATTTGCCTACAATCATAGAATGGAGAGAGGATTTGAAGTCAGGGTTCTGGTTTCAGAGTCTGTGCACGTGCACTCAGTTGCATTGTTGGCTGAAAACTATGGTGCGCACGTGAGGGGTGGCACACCCACAGTCCCTTCACTCGCTCCTGTATATGCACTCCCAGTTACAACCACTTACCACAAGCCTCCCATGCACTCAGTCATTCACACACAGTCATTCTTCTGTTAATACACATACACACACACACACCCTGTGCTCCACTCCAGGCTCAAGGAGGAGGGAGCTGGGCTCAGTGCCCAGAAGCCCCAGGAGCAAGTCCAGCCAAACATCAAGCAGGCACAGAGCTGGATGATGAGCTGAGAGGATGTGGGGGGCTGCCTTCCTGCACAGACACCCTTTCCCTTGAGAAGGGCTGCTGCTGTTGCTGCTAAGTCGCTTCAGTCATGTCCGACTCTGTGAGACCCCATAGACGGCAGCCCACCAATCTCTGCCATCCCTGGGATTCTCCAGACAAGAGCACTGGAGTGGGTTGCCATTTCCTTCTCCAATGCATGAAAGTGAAAAGTGAAAGTGAAAAGCTCAGTCGTGTCCGACCCCTAGCGACCCCATGGACTGCAGCACACCAGGCTCCTCCGTCCATGGGATTTTCCAGGCAAGAGTACTGGAGTGGGGTGCCATTGCAAGAGTTCTCAATACTGAGGTGCCCCAGGACAGAAGGGCACTGGGAATGGGTGACTCACTGAACAAGCCACTGTGAGTGGAGGCTCTGCTCTCTCCTGAGACATTCCACCTGCATGATTTCATTTAGCCTCAAGTCAGTCCTACAGCATCTGGGATTCTCATCCCATCGCGTCAGAGAAGTAAAGCCACCTGTGGGTGGTAAATAATAAATAAATCCTGAGCTGAGGATTCTAGCTCAGAAGGCCCTCTGGCCCTGCCCCTATTCCCCTCAGTCTGTCCACCTGAGACCAGGCAGCTGCAGAGAATTCTCCTAACAGCAGAGACTCCTCTTTTCTACCCTCTCCTCTCTCATCTGTCTGTCTTTCTCTCCCAACGTCTTCCTTTCCTGGTCCTCCTCACTCTGGTCCAGGTTAGACTCCCCCTGATGGGCTCAGCCTCCCTTCCCCTCCCCCCTCCAGCTCATGCATGACCGAGGTCTCTAATTACAAACCTCCCCAGCCTCTGCATGCATCTTCAGAGAAATAACAAGGCAAGAACATCACAGGCATTGTATTCTGGATAAAGATCCAAGACTGTGGGACTCCAGATCATATCTCTGCTTCTATTCCACAGTTCTTCCCTCTGAAGCAGAAGACTCTTGGATCCCATGCTATCTCAGGCCACATGGTGAAATGGATGGAATGTACCAGGGGCAGACAGAAGGTGTTCAGATGTTTGAAATGCTGTGCCCTCTGAGAGGGACATTCATATCCAAGTCATGAGCAAACACTTTCTTACTACGTGATATAATAGCACCTCACTTTTTGGACCTACAGAGTCTTCCTTCTTAAATGTGAGGTCATGAATAATGTTTTATAAGGATTATTTCAAGTATTAAAAGGAAGAGCATAAGCAAAAGATTGCAATTCTGGCTAGAATATATCAAGGATTGTTAGCCCACACAGTACATTTCACAATTTTGAAAAGTTTGTCAGGATTTAACAGTGGGAGTTTTACAGAAAATGAATTTCTAGCATTGTTCGAAAAAGTAAACCATCTGGCAACAACACAGTCCTGCAATTTATCAAGGGCAGTGGATCGCAACTTTGAGTGAGCACCAGAATCCCTTAGCCATTTGATCAAATACAGATCTGAGAGCTCCACTTTCTGAGGTCTGATTTGGGAGGACAGGAGTGGGACCTCAGTGTCCACATCTACCAGGTTTCCAGGGCTGAAAGATGTTAAACAGCAGACAAAGCCCTTCTGTGTCTAGGAAGGACCCAAACAAAAATAGAACACTCTGTAACCAGGTTTGGACACAGACAAAACGAGCTAAATTACACAAACCACCAAAATGACCTCGCATACCTCTATCTTGAGTGAGTGCTACTTCTTTACCAAATACAGTTCTAACCTCTATCTAGTCTTCCCTTTTCAGAGTTAACGTTGAGATATCCAGAGAACAGCCCACTTCCTATCACCATCCATCCAGAGCACAGCCAACTTGCTGCACCCACCCCCAAATCACCTAACACAAGCCCGCATGCTAGCAGTCCTTTTAAAACTCTTTTTAATTGTTTGATTGATTTTTGGCTGCATCGGGTCTTTGTTGCTTTGCACAGGGCTTTTCCAGTTGCGGGGATGCGGTGCGTCGGCTCCTCCTTGCGGTGACTTCTCTCATTGCAGAGCACAGGCTCTCGGTGTGCAGGCTTCAGTAGTTGCGGTTCCCAGGCTCTAGAGGGCAGGCTCAGTAGTTCTGGCACATGGATTTAGTTGCTCTGCAGCACGTGGAATCTTCCCGGCCAGGGATCGAACCCGCGTCTTCTGCATTGGCAGGCAGATTCTTATCCACTGCACCACCAGGGCAGTCCTACAAGTCCTTTTTAACATCCTCTTAATGAGACATCGTGCGGTTCGTAAGGGTGGTGACTTGGTTCTTGCTGAAGTGAGTCATAAACCCAACTCATTCAACTAGCAACGGGAGTGTTTCTAGAGGTCTGTGGCTGTAAACATCGGCAGATAAGCATTATCCTTATTTTATAATGAAAGCAAGCAAAACTCAGAGACGCTGAGAAATGTGTCCGGGATGATGAGCTAGTGAGTAACAGAAGAAGCACCATCTGTGTCCTCGTCCTAACCTAACTGCAATGATTTTTGAGTTCTCTCTGCCTCAATTCCTTTGAGTGTAAAAAGGTAGTTAGACTCTGTCCTCCAAAGATCCCTTCATCCCACATCTTCCCAGAGGCAGGACCGTGAAACCTTGTCAAAGTGGCTCTACTTGGGAGAACCAGCACCTCCCCTGGGGCCTCCCTAGCTTCTGAACAAGGCATTTATCACAAGGCCTTGCAGCTGGGAAGGTCTAATATGAAAGTGAAATATGGTGCATCCTGGGACATAGCTACACTAGTCCTGGACCCCCAACCACCACGTACATCCTGTCCTGCCTCTCAGCCATCCTCTGTCCGTTATTCACATTTCCACACATCCTGCTGCCACAGCTCTTGCCCAACTTGGGGAGGGAAGGTGGGAGTGTGACTTGGGCGCGCCAACCCTACTGACCACCCTCCTCTTCTTACACTATCCTGTCTCCTTTAACCCAGTGAGCGAGCACCTCATGAAGCCTCCCCGCAGTATAAATTGTGGGAAGTGAAAAAGATGGGTTCCCTCAAGGTGAGTCCTGAGATTCTGAAAGCTGGTGGAGGGGACTTAGCAAAATTTTGCATACGGAGTTACACTTTGTAGGGGAGGGGCATACTTCTTGCTTGCCATCTCCCACTGTCTGTAGGATCTCTTAGGACAAAGACGTAGAATTGGTTGGTAGGTTTCTTGGGAGCAGATGGAGCACAACGTGGAAAGCCAAAGCCTAGGGGAGGGAACAGCTACAGTTAAATGGTACAAGTGTTTTACCGATGAATGCCTGAGCTGGCACCTGATGCCTGAGGGAAAATGAGGTCCCTGTGGGTGGAGGTATAAAAACAGGCTGAGTGACTGTCTTCTATGAAATTTTAGTGATTATTCAGTTTGTTATTGTTCAGTCCCTTAGTCTTGTCCGACTTTTTAAGACCCCATGGGCTGTAGTCTGCAGGGCTCCTCTGTCCATTAGGTTTCCCAGGCAAAACTACTGGAGTGGGTTGCTGTTTCCTTCTCCAGGGGATCTTCCTGACCCAGGGAACGAATCTGCATTTCCTGCATTGGCAGATGGATTCTTTGCCCCCGAGCTACCAGGGAAGTGGTATTCAGTAGCTTTCTCCAATTTATTTTCCAAAAAGAAATTTCTCCTCTGTCCAAACACCCACTCACCTATGTCACTCAGGCCCGAGGAGTCTCTATCTTAGGGATACTAAAGGCGGCTGCCTTACTCTCCTCAGGAGCAGGGACTAGCAGAAGGAGGCAGGAATGTCAACCTGTAGATAAGATAGTTGCCCCAAGTATCCCCTCTCCCTTTCTCTGTCCAGAGGGGACTTCCAGGTTCATTGTATTCAGGGTTGGGGGGACTTTGAGGAACAGGTTGAGGTCTCCTCATAATGCTCAAAGGCTACTTGGAAACAAATATAGACTCCAACCTGGGAAATGGATGGAGGTAGGATCTCTGTTCTCCTCTCCACCTCTTTGTCTTGACACAAAGCTCCTGTTCATCCCCTTCTCTCAACTGATGGCATGCAACTCATGCTTCCAAACTTAGTTCAGACATCGCCTCTTCTGGGAGGCTGGCCTTGACCACTTTAGGTGACAACCAGCCTCTCCACCTCGGCTCCCACGACATCCCCAGGAAACTAGTCCTCTAGCTAAGTGACGTTGCCAGGCTCCCATTCCTCCCTCAAAGGATTCACAGGATGATTAAATAAAATCATGCAGGCAAAATGCTAACACAGAACCTGGCACATGGCCAGCGTTCACTCAAAGGCTGGTGGCCTTTCTTTAACAGAAGAAGCCCCCTCCCCGGACGTGACCCCAGGGGAGGGGACTCTCCAGAAAAGTGGACAGTTGGACATCATGTCCCTTCCTTTCTCCTTCTGGTATGTGAAGTAGGGGGTTTTGGAAGGACCTTAGTAACCCCAGAATGGGTTCTGGTTGCCAAGGGAAACCACTGTCTGACAGGAGGGTTGGATCTTTCATTCCTATCCTCCCCCATGGCCGTCCATCCACCTTCCCTCCCCCTCAACCTCAGGGAGGAAAGTAGAGCTGTTGGTTGAATAACTGCCAATGGCCAATGATTTAATGCATCATGACTCAGTAATGAAGCCACCATAGGAACCCCATCAGAGCAAGACATTCATGTTATTCAAGAGACCTGGGATCCACCCAGGGAACAACAAGGCTCACCTGGACCCCTGCAGCAACTTGTCACCAGGCCCCCGTCTCTGCTCTTCGCCCCCTAGAGGCCACTCCCCACACTGCAGCCGCAGAATCCAGCTGCCACCTGAGTCCTATCCCATTTGCTCCCATGACCAATCCCTCAGTGACTTCCCAGCTCTCTCAGAGTCAAGTTCTGATTATTAAATACCTACAAGAGTCCTCATGATGTGCCCCCAGCCCTCATGATCATGGGGTTTCCGTGAGAGCAGTGGAGGCAACTTCTCCCCAAGAAGTCGAAGTCTTTTGAGGTAGTAATAATGGTGTTGGTTTAGTTGCTAAGTCATGTCCGACTCTTGCGACCCCATGGACTGTAGCCCGCCAGGCTCCTCTGTCCATGGGATGCTGCAGGCACGAATACTGTAATCATGAGTAATATAGCAGATAAAACAGCTTTTTGTGTGTGTTATGCATTATCCTAAGCACATATCTTAACTTACTGAATCCTCAAAAATCCTAGAAGAGTGGGTGAGGAACTGTCGATATTTCCTTGTGTTACAGAGGAGGAAACTGAGGTAGAAACAAATAAAGTAGTTTTTCTAAAGTCATAGAGTGGAGACAGAGGATTTAACCCAGGAATTTGGCTTCGGAGTCTGTGCACATGCACCCTGCTGCACTGTTAGCTGTAAACCACGGTGCGCACGTGAGGGGGTTACACACCCACAATCCCTCACTCACACCTGTTATTCACTTCCAGTTACAGTCATGTAGCACAAGACCCCTGTGCCAACTCATCCACACAAAGACAAGCATTTTCTATTCATACACACACACACACACACACACTTACACACACCCAGTACTCCACTCCAGGCTCAAGGAGGAGGGAGCTGGGCTCAGTGCCCAGAAGCCCGAGGACCAAGTCCAGCCAAACGTCAAGCAGGCACAGAGCTGGGTGATGAGCTGAGAGGACACGGGGGGCTGCCTTCCTGCACAGACATTCTTTCCCTGGAGAAGGGCAGGGGCTCTCAATACCGAGCTGCCCCAGGACAGAAGGGCATTGGGAGCCTGTGACTCACGAACAAGCCACTGTGAGTGGAGGGCCTGCTCTCTCCTGAGACATTCCACATGTGGCACTTTATTTAGCCTCATGTCCATCCTGCAACATCTGGGTTCTCATCCCATTGTGTCAAGAAGAAAGTACAGGCTCAAAGAAGTAAAGTGACTTGCTCAGACTCCACAACCAGCAAATTGAACAACTGGGATTCTAGTTCAAGAGCCCTCTGCCCTGCCCCTCTTCCTGCCTCAGTCTGTCCACCTGAGACCAGGGAGCAGCAGAGACTCCTCCTAACGGCAGAGACTCCTCTTTTCTTCCCTGTCCCCCTCTCGTCTGTCCATCTTTCTCTCCCAATGTCCTTCTCTCCTGGTCCTCCTCACTCTGGTCCAGGTTAGAGGCTCCCATATCCAGAAGCCCCCTGTTGGGCCTGTGTTTCCTCCCTCTCCCCTCTCCCTGCTCATCAGTGACTGAGGTCTCTGATTACAAGCCTTCCCGGGCCCTGTCGGCATCTTCAGAGAAATTACAGGGCAGCAACATCACGTAGTATGTATTCTGGATATAGGCATGTTATCTGAGCACTGTGGGACTCAGATCGTATCTCTGCTCCTATTCCTTAGTTTTTCACTCTGAAAAATGAGAAGCATGGATACCATGCTATCTAAGGCTACATCCTGAAATGGATGGAATGTACTTGCGGCAGGCAGAAGAGATTTAAATTTTTGTGATGCTGAGCCCTCTGAGAGGGACATTCATATCTTCATGGGAGACCACTTTCTGACCACAAGACATAACAGGGCCTCACTTTGCATGTATGTGGTCTGTCTCCATGAAGTGGTGGCACGAGTACTGGAGTTTTAGGATTATAGTAAGGATTAAAAGGAAAAGGAGAACCTGGAAGTTGCAAATCTGGTTAGAATACTGTTAGCCCACCCAGTCAATTTTATAATTTTGAATCATTTGCCAGCATTTAAAGGTGGAGGATTTCAAAAAAAGGAAATTTCTAGCATTGCTGCACAAGATGAACAATACTGCAACACAGTCCTGCCCGGGCAGGGGGTCTCACACTTGAGTGAGCGTCAGAATCTCTTAGCCATTATCAAACACAGATTTGAGATCTTCATCCCCAGAATGTTGATGCAGGAGCACAGAGTGGGGCCTGAGTAGCTGCATCAACAAGGTTCCCCAGGCACTGAGGGTGCTGCTCAAGGGACCACACTTAGAAAACCATGAACTAAGCTAAGAAGAGCGGTCTCTTCTCAGGAGGGGACCTTTCTCTCCAGTTTCCATAATCCCCACCATTCCTTATGGTTCCCCTGTACCACCCCCACTCCCGATGCTTTCATCCACATTACTCACTTGACCTGGAGGGTATTTAAAATTGTGACCTGTAGTCTGAGCTCACAATAAGCATTCAGGAAAGGGTAGCTTGTTCTTAGTTTACAATCTATGAGTTAAGTTTCATTACTCCTTGTTTTACAGATGGGGAAACTGATTTTGGCTAAGGGAAAATGACTTGCTGGAGGAAAAACAGCTGAAAGTTAGAAGGAAGACATTTTCCAAAAACTGTTGGTCACATGTCCCCAGTTACTTCAGTGTTACTAATACACAAACACAAACAACTCCTGGGCACATCTATCTGATATTAACATAGATGATGCAACAAAGATTTTGAATCTTTACTTCATGAATGTAAAGTTACATTTATCAAGAAAAGGAAGCAAGAAAATAGAAAGGAAAGATGGAAATGCTATAATTGGAGGTGCCATGAGTCAGCTGTAGACATGTCCATCTAAGGTGACTAGAAACAAGTGAACATGGACGATCTGAGAAATTCCCAGGAGCAAACAGTGTGCCTTGAACCACACAGTGGTGTTTTCTCCTGCTGATCTGTTGAACCCATTCAAACTAGCTTCTCTCCATGGAAACGTCTCTAAGTATATGGGCTCTAACTTGTTTTGTCATCTAGCATCGATCTGTCCCTTTTTCTGGATAACAGCAGACTGATTTTCCTTGAGGAGTGACTCTTCCTCCAGCCAATTCCAGGTGGGATTGAGGTGCCTGTCAATAGAAGTGCCTGCCATATCCTCAGACCAAGAGTAACTAACCAGATGCATTCCCTGGAACTTGATCTTGATCAAAGAAAGAAAAAACACCTAAAAATGGAGGTTATTGAGAAGTGACTGGGGAAGACATTAGTTCTTCTTTGCTTACCATCCTTTCCAAGCTGGGATGTTTTAGCACTCCTTTCAGTCTGAGCTAAACTAAATTAATAGGTGCTATGGGTGCTAATACAAGATTCCAAAAGCATCTCACTTAAGGGTACAATCAGGAAGGAAGAGTGGATGCCCACTATAGCCCCACACTGTTCCCAAGCTTTCTTCTCTGCTTCCTACCAGTGAGAGCTGATGCCTTTACCACGATCATCACCAAGTTTCTCATTTTTAAGTCCAGTAGCTTTTTCTCTGCCCTCATCCTCCTCCAACTCACAGTTAAGGACTTCTTGGCAAAAATGTGAACAAAAGTCTTTGCCAAAATTCGATTCCAGTTGGTCTCAGTGTGAAAACAAAACCCTGATGAAAAGCAGAGCTTCCTTATTTGAAGAATTATGAGTCCCCTCTGGTGAGTCTCTGGGGACTTTTGAAGGCACAGCTTATAAATCTCTTTTAAGGAAAATCATAGGAGACAGAGAGGCTTCCCTGGTGGCTCAGATGGTAAAGAATCTGCCTGCAATGCAGGAGACTCAAGTTCGATCCCTGAGTCAGGAAGATCCCCTAGAGAAGGGAACGGTTACTCACTCCAGTGTTCTTGCCTGGAGAATTCCATGGACAGAGGAACCTAGTCCTCTGCTACAGTTCATGGGGTCGGAAAGTTTTGCGTCTGATTCTAGCCCTTGCGTGTATCCATTACATGAACTTGGGGGAAGAGATGAAACCTCTGAGCTTCTATTTGTATGACTTTATTTCAAAAAATAATAAAAAAAATTATTTTAGGGGGACTTCCTTAGTGGTTCAGTGGTAAAGAATCCACCTGCCAATGCAGGAGACATGGTTTTAATCCCTGATTCAGGAAGATCCCACATACTGTGGAGCAACTAAGTCCAGGAGTCGCAACTACTGAGTCCATGTGCCCCAAATACTGAAGCCAGTGCACCCCAGAGCCTGTGCTCTGCAACAAGAGAAGCTATCTCAATGAGAAGCCAAAGCACTGCAATTGGGTAATAGCCCATACTCTCTGCAACTAGAGAAAAGCCCGTGCAGCAAGGAAGACCTAGCACAGCCAAAAATAAATCAATAAAATTATTTTAAAAATTAAAAATTTCTTATTTGGCCCAACCATGTGACGTGTGAAGCTTCAGTCCCAGGCCAGGAATTAAACCTGGGACCCCTGCTTCGGAAGCATGGTGTCTTAATCACTGGACCATCAAGGAAGTCCCAGCTTGTAGGACTTTAAGACAGAAGAAGAACCTATTGAGATTATTGTAATGTTTAGGGATGGAGATATATATGCAGGGCTTGCTTGGAACATAGTAGCTTACCAGTAAGTGGTAATAGATATTTTATATTATTAATTCTACGTCTCTCAGAGTTACTGAGGGATTCTTATTGACTCAGTGACTTTGACCAGCACATCAGGACAGGGAATTCACTCTGCTCTTTGAAGTTACCAGCAATCCCCATTTCCTCTGAGACTCAGGTTCCTTTAGTGTCAAAGGAAGGATAACTGTCTCCATGTGGACACAGTTCAGGGTCTATTTATGCTGACAAATGTAAATCACTAGCAAATCGAAGAGGCCACACAGCTAGTAAACTGGAAGAGCCAGCTTGAAGCCCTTGAGTCTGAGCAAAAGTTTCAATCAAAACCTATGTTATCCCTAGTAAACATTTCATGAACAAGTGCATGAATGAAGTTAATGTCTACTTATGGGCTTCCCAGGTGACTCAATAGTAAAGAATTCGCCTGTAATGCAGGAGATACAGGAGTCTCAGTTTCAATCCCTGGGTTGGGAAGATCCCCTGAAGAAGAAAATGGCAGCCCCACTCCAGTATTCTTGCCTGGAAAATTCCATGGACAGAGAAGCCTGGCAGGCTACAGTCCATTGGGTCCCTGGGGGACACGACTGAGCATGTCTCCTGCTCCCTCCCTCAACATCTTTGCCTAAGTGTTCTACAAGCACCATGGACTCAACATTGACTCAGCTGCATTCATGGTCCTTCCCTCTAAAGACTTGCTTCCCCTGCCTTCCCCCAGAAAGCTGAGTGTTGTCCTTCACTCTAACTTTTCTTCACCCTCTGTGACCAATCTCACAGTAACATCTGTGGGTTGTAACTCCTCAGTTCTCAGGTGAAATTTCATTTCAGAGTAAGATTAAGACACCGGATCATAGAACTGCCCCACTTCCTGACAGCATCTATCTGGAGCAAAGCCAGTTTCCTGAAACTCTCCCCTAAGTAACCTAACTGAAGCCCACATCCTGTACATCCTTCAAACATCCTCTTAATGAGATGTCATATTATTCATAGTTCCTTGCTGAAGCGAGTAATAAACCCAACGTGTTCAGTTTGGAAGAGGATTGCTTCTAGTAGTGTGTGGTTGGAAACACTGACAAATATAAGTCTTTCCCTTATTTTATAATTAAGCAATACAAAATTCAGAGATGTTGAGGTATTTGCCTGGGACTACAAGGTATTGGACAACAGAATCAGATCTATCTGTGCTTTGGTTTATTACACTACCTCTATTTTTTGAGTTTTCTATGCTTCAATATCCTCATATACAGTAATGCAGTTAGACTCTGTTGCCCAAAGGTTCTTCCACCTTACTGCTTCTCAGAACTGAAAGCATGAAGACAGTGTTAAACTTGCTCTACTTGGGAAGTTGGGACATCCCTTTGCCTCAGGAGCCACTAGATTATGAACAAGTCATTCCCATGATGCCTTGCAACTGGGACGGTCTAATAACGAACTGCAGTGCATCCTGGGAAATATCTTGATAAATGTTCGATTGTTGCCCACCACTTACCTCCTACCCTCTCCTCTCAACCATTATTATTCAGTTATTTAAATTTCCACATTATATGATTGCCACAGCTCTTGCCCAACAGGGGAAAACAAGTTGGGAGGGTGACTTGGAAGCTCTGATCCTACTGACCATCTTCCTCTTCTTACACTAAGTTCTCTCCTCCACCCCAGTGAGGGATTCCCTTGTGGGGGGTGCCAGTAGCTCTAACAGCCTCAGAATAAAATGCTGCGAGCTGTCAGTACAGCTTCCCTGAAGTTTCAGGTTTGAGAATCTGAAGTTGGTGGTGGGAATTTAGCAAATATTTTCCAAGAACCAAAAAGACACTCGGTGGGATACAGAAGTCCCTTGAGTCCCATCTCCCAGTGTCTGTGGGACTGTGTTAGGACAAAGGCAGCAGAATTGGTCAATGGGTTTTTTGGGAGCTGTGGCGAGACCAATGTTGAATGCCAGAACTGAAAGTGAGAGGGAGTTATTTTGGTTCAGTGGAGTAAACCAGTGTTCTATTGATGAATGCTGCTATCTGGCACCTGATACTCAAGAGAAAGTGAGCTCTCCATAGGGAGTGGTTGAAAACTGAGACTGGAAGAATCTAAGGGAAAGGGGAAAATCACAATAAGAAAAACAAATATATAGAAGAATGGAAGATCATTTAAATGAACCACTACAGATATTAAAAAACAATTAAAAATTGTAAAAGCAATCCTGACAGGATAAACAGTAAAAGGATCAGCATGAAAATGTAAAGTAGAACATCAAAATCACAAAATGTGAAGGACAGGAGTGTAAAAAGTAAATCTTTTAGAATGTGTTTGAACTTGAGTGACTTTCAGTGTAAAGCAAGGAGGTATAGCTGTGGGTCAACATTCTTGAACTCCATGGTTACCACAAATCAAAAACAGAATAGAGTCACAAAAACTAAAAACAAAGGAACTTAAGCATACTAAAAGAAAATCAAGAAGCCACAAAAAGAAAAGCAAAAAGAAGAAATGAACAGCAAATAACTACAAAAACAACTGGAAAATGAGGATTATAGTGACAAATCATATAAAAATACTCAAGTTATTTTTCACAGATCTAAAACAAATAATCATAAAATTTGTACAGAACCACAAAAGACCCCGAAGTGTCAAAGTAATCCTGGGGGAAAAATACAAAGCTTGAGTCATGACTCTTCCAGACTTCAGACTATAGTACAAAGCTAAAGCAATAAAAGTATTTTATTAATACAGAACCAGACATAGAGATCAATGGAATAGGTCAGAATAGAGAGTCCAGAAATAAACTCCTGCACCTAGAGTCACTTCATCTATGACAGAGGAGAAAGGAATATACAATGGAGAAAAAACAGTCTTTTCAGCAAAAGGTTTTGGGAAAGCTGAACAACTAAATGTAAGTCAATGAAATTTGAACACTTCTTCGTATCAAATACAAACATAAACTCAAAATGGAATAAAGACCTTAATATAAGACAAGATACCATAAAACTCCTAGAAGAGAACACAGGCCAAACATTCTTGGACATAATCAGGGTAATATTTTCACGGATCAGTCTCCAGTGCCAAAAGAAATGAAAGGGAAAGATAAACCAATGGATCTAGTGTGAAGTGAAAATTGCTCAGTTGTGTCTGACTCTTTGCAACCCCATGGACTATACAGTCCATAGAATTCTCCAGGCCAGAATACTGGAGTGGGTAGCCTTTCCCTTCACCAGGGGATCTTCCCAAGCCAGGAATTGAACCAGGGTCTTCTGCACTGCAGGTAGATTCTTTACCAACTCGGCTATCAGGGAAACCCTATCTAATCAAACTTAAACTTAAAAGCTTGGGCAGCGAGGAAGAGATCACTGACAAGACAAAAAGACAACGTACTGAATGGGAGAAAATATTTGCAAAATACATGACCAATAAGAGGTCATATCAAAAGTGTACAAACAGCTCTTGCAACTCAACATTGAGAAAACAAAAAAATCCAATTTAAAAATGGGCAGACGACCTAAGGAGATGTTTTTCTAAAGAAGACATACAGATGGCCAACAGGCACATGAAAAGATATCAACATTGGTAATTATTAGAAGAATGGAAGGGCTTCCCTGGTAGTTCAGCTGGTAAAGAATCCACCTGCAATGCAAGAGACCCCAGTTTGATTCCTGGGTTGGGAAGATCCCTTGGATAAGGGATAGGCTCCCCACTCCAGTATTCTTGGGCTTTCCTCTTGGCTCAGATGGTAAAGAATCCACTTGCACTGCGGGAGACCTGGATTCGATCCATGGGTTGGAAGATCCCCTGGATAAAGAAATGACAACCCACTGCAATATTCTTGCCTGGAGAATCCCCATGGACAGAGGAGCCTGGCGGGCTGCAGTCCATGGGGTTGCAAAGAGTCAGACAAGAATCAGTGACTAAGCAGAGCACAGCACAGCACAGAGGGAGGGGACATATGTAAAACTATGGCTGATTCATGATGATGTTTAACAGAAAACAACAAAATTCTGTAAAGCAATTATCCTTAAATTAAAAAGTAAATAAATTTAAAAACTGACAATGAGATAAAGCATCACATCAGTCAAATGGCTATCATTGGGAATTCTAGAAATACAAGATACAGAAGAGAGAGTGGAGAAAAGGAAAGTGCCTTGTACACTGTTGGTGTGAATGTATCTTGGTGCAGCTCCCATGAAAACAGTATGGAATTTCCTTAAAAAGCTAAAAATAGAACTACTACATCATCAACTACTATATTATGCTGGGTATATATGTGGAAAAAAGAAACTTTAATTTGAATAGATACACGCACCTCAAGGTGCATAAAAGCCTCGTTTACAAATAGCCAAGACGTGCACAATGCAAGTGCCCATCAACGATGACTGGCTTAAGAAATGTGGTATGAAAATAAGACTGGATTCACAGACACAGATAACAAACTTATGGTTACCAAAGGGGAAAGGAAGGAGAAGGAGTGATAATCTGGGGAAATGACAAGCACAGAGCCTGGCAAATGGCCAGTGCTCACTAAATGTGAGCTTGGTCCTCTTTAGCTAGACTTGGAAGTCCCCTATCCCAAAACAATGACAGGGGAGGGGGTTCTAAGGACAAGTTGACAACTGAGCCTCATGCTCCTTCTTTTCTCCTTCTGAGAATTCAGGAAAATAACATGCCCTGAAGTTTGACCTGGCCCAAGAAGTGAAGGACAAAAGTTTTCTTGTTGAGGTGTCGCTCATCCAGTTTTTCATGTACACTGGCACGGCCATAAGAGGTAGATGTCAGTGTAAGGGGTTGGCTCCTTCTACTTGGTAGGGCTGAGTCTGAGGAGAGGTGATGGGGAGCTGCCCACCCATCTGCATAAAATGAGAAAGACCACCGTTTCCTATGGGTTAAAGTTGTTAGTTGCAAACAACACAATCCACTCCAGTTAGTTTAATTAAAATATGAATTTATTTAAAGATAAGGCCAGACTCTTTGAAGCCACAGACCTTCAAATCAATGTGAGGAGGAGGCTTCGTTCATGAAAAGACCTCTCCCACCACTGAGCTGAAAATTCAATGATGGAAATTCTACTTTCGCCAGTAGAGGGAGAGCAGTGATGGTGGGGTGGAGGATGAAGGTAAGCATGCCGTGAGGAGGAAGATTAGGACAAGAATCCAGATTTAAATCTCAGACTCTACAGATGCTCCAGTCATGGGGAATTTTGCTCCTGCATTCCTTCCTTCCTTCCTGCAATATTTCTGGACGGTCTTCTTTGTGCCAGAAATTGTGGGAAGTGTGAGGGATAAAGGGAAGATTTGCTTTCAGGGTGCTTAGAACAAACTGGATGAGATAGGGCTAAAGTAAGTGGACCTGTGGAGGAAGGAAAGAGACAGATTTCTGCTGAGGAGGGGAGGGTTGAGAAGAAAGAAAAGGAGGCTGAAATTTTTCAGAAGCAGCTAGAGGCCAGCCTTGGGTGGGTCCTCCTCATACTTCAGCATCTCAGGGGAGCACAGTTCACAGGTTCTCTGTAAAAAGAAAGGAACTTGCTGATTGACATCCCTGAAGGCCCAGACCTGGACCCTGTCCACCCTGACAGGTCCTAGACCATCCCTGAAATGTGCAACCACAGTCCTCCCAGGACCAGGGTAACCATCAATAAGCAAGGGAGTTTTCCAGGCTGAGGTGGGGCACTGAAGAGCACTCCAGACTTGCTCTGCAGAGTGACTGACTCAGTGTTCCTATCTGAAAAATGGGAGCATGTGAGTAGGCTCAGATTATGATGATGGGGCTTCTAGGGGGTGACCTTTCACCAAGCTGGTCCATGGAGGACACGCTCAATCCACGGATACTGCTGCCACTTCACTTGGGAGGCAGCGAGGAAAAAAATCACTTTTTTGGAAAGGTGTGTGGCCTTCTGAGCACCACCACTTTCCCGAGCCCTTCCCCTCTCCCTCTGCCCTGCCCCCTGTCTTACCCCGGGGCCCAATAGCACCACCACAGGTCCTCATGCAGTCCTCCGCGCTCCTGAAATTGTTGAGTTTAGCTTTGCAGCCACCATATACAAAGGTCTCGCAGAACCCAGACTTGGCGTTGTAGAAGTATCTGATCATTTTGGCCTTGCAGGGACCCGTATATGGAGGCTCTAGGCAGAACTCAGGCTGCTGGGCTGCAGGGATGGGAGGATCTCGGTTAAAGAGGGAAGGTCATCACAGCTCAGTCTACAAGATAAACTAAAACCACCAGTTTGTGATAGAGAGTGATGGGGGGCGGGCAGAAGTGTGAAACGTGAAAAGGCCTTTTGATCCCCTGCTTTCCAGGCCATTATTATTAATGTTGTTAGGTGTGACAATGACAGGGCAATATTATAAATAATTACATGCCATTGATGAATGTTTATGGATTAATTAGCATGATGCTACTGATTAGTTTCAAAAGTAACACTAAAGAGGGACGCATATAAAAATACTCTCCATGTATAGAAATTACTGGAGCTGGACAATGGATCCATGGCTTTTATAATACTATGCTTTCTATATATGTGTGTGGTTGAAACTTCCATCATTAAAAAAGAAAGCATTACTGAGCCCAATCTCATTCTGCTCACCTCAGGGCCAGCCAATAATCCGGAGAAGAGTTGCTGGAACTAAGAATAACATTTTTAATTGGAAACTGGGGCTACGGAGATGATAGCATGCTACTGTCTCAAGAAAACCATCTTCCCCACAGTATAAATTCCTGTTCCTTTTATACAAAAGAAGGGGAGGGCGAAGAGCCCACTGTGGCAATGACAGTGGCAATGGCTAAACTGGACCACCAAGGGTTGCTCATTTACAGTTACCCCTTGATGAAGGTGCCCACCTGGATGCCAGCCAATGGTTGAGTAGGGCTGCGTGACCCGTCACTATTACAAAAGTGTGAGGAAATCATGCCGTAAATGGAGAAAGGCGTGGTAGAAAAACACACCGGTGTTTACTTTGGTTACCTCATGGAGACTGGAATAATAGAATATTGAGGAAATATTGATACTGTGACATATAAAAGAAGTATTAACTTGGTCCGCATCCCATTCCTGGCACAGAGCTCCTAAAACATTGGAATTTCCTAAGAGATGAGAGCAAAGGGGAGTCCTTTATCATGTGAGGGAGATGAGTTTTGTAAAGCCTCAACCAAAGCCAAGAATGGGAATAAGTTGTTAGGGGAAACAACTGCCTGAGTTGGGTGTGGGAATTTTCATTCCTACCTTCCCCTCTTTCATTGTATCCACATCTCAGGAAGGGGAGAGGGATTGGAGGTTGAATCAATCACAAATGACTAAAGATTTAATGAATCATGATTTGTGATGAAGCCTCCCTAGATATCTTAACATAGCAGGATATCTTCAGGTTATTCAAGAGAACTGGAATCAACCCAGGGAACAACACAGGTATATTCATCATGGCTCACTGGACCCCTGCAGCCGCCTGCCCAGGGGTCCCCTGTCCCTGCTTTTCACCCCCTAGAGGCCACGCTCCACACTGCAGCCACAAGGACCCTGTTAAAACTCCAGTTGTATCTCGTTGCTCCCGTGACCAGTTCTTCAGTGGTTTCCCAGCTCTCTCAGAGTCAAATTTTTATCCTTATAAAGTCCTAGAAGGTTCCTCATGACCTGCCCCCATGGCCTCTCTGCTTCATCCCCTTCCACTCCCCTCCCCTCACCCACTCAGCTCCAGCCACCCTGGTCCTGGCTGCTGCTCAAACACACTAGACTCCTTTTTGGAAGCTTCTGCTTAATGTCTCCTCATCACAGAGGGTTTCCCTGATCCTCTACAGCCTCCTGAATCCCCATAACTCACCTTCCTCACGACACTCATCATGACCTGGCATAGGATTTCCCCCCGTCTTTATTGTCTGTATCCCTCTTAGAAGGCATATTATTTTACTATCTTTTGTTTACAGCTGTTTTCCTATATCAAGAAATATGCTTTGTGTGGACAAAAAGCCTAAGTATTTGATGAATATTTATCAAGGGAATAAATCTCCCATTTCATCCTCATGCCAAGTGCACAGTCATTGAAAATGCTGATATAATAAAATTCCTGTTAGTCTATTTGATGATGAGGCCTGCCTATATAATTATGAGTCTACTTCTAACTTTCTATATCTTGATAGGAAAATAAAATAATAGTCTGGCCAGGAGGCAAGAAGAGCTTTGAGTTTTGATTAATATTGTACCAGCCTGGAAAAAGCAGTCTTGGCCCCACGAGCAAACTCAGAAAAGTATTGCATTTCCTGCTCTTCCTGCAGTTGCCTTGGAGGGAAGACACTCAGCTGTCACTCAGCTCTCTGATTAATTTCATAATAGAGAAATGATCATATCAGAAAGATAAATTTTTTAGAGGGGTGGTGAGGAAATGATCTACATTAGATAGATGAGTCTTTTGGACTAACATATTTTGATGGGAAACAGACGTCATTGATCAGGAAAGTGTAAACTCTTCATACTCATGACTGGTAATCTTTTAAGAAACTCATGTAACCTGGTCCCCCTGTACAGGTGAAGAAACTGCAGATGACTTGCCCCAGAACACACACCATATGAATGCTAGGATCAGGACAAGACACTATCCTGTTACAACCCATTTAATCAAGCAGAACACTCAGAAATTACCAGTTCTCTGCATTATCCGAATTCCTGGTAGAAGCAGGTGAGTGAGTGAGAGAAGTCGTTCAGTCATGTCTGACTCTATGACTGAACGACTTCTCTCACTCACTCACCTGCTTCTACCAGGAATTTGGATAATGCAGAGAACTGGTAAGGAGTTCTGACTGTTCTGCTCCACATAATATAGACCCTGGTCTATGAACCTCAACCCAGACACCAATGATAGAAAAGAGTGAGTCTGGGTTTTGTCCCTGACCCCAACATGTGGGTCTCTACCAACAGCAACCAGTTCCCCAATACCCAATGGGTATCCAGGAGTCAATTCACTTCTGACATTAAATCTACAGAGGTGACCCAGACCCCACAGGGTGGGGTCTGGCTCCCTGAGTTTCACCCACACTTCAAGGGTTGATAACAATTTCTGCAGTCACTTACACGTGTGATCAACTGGCTCTAAATTCAGAGGTTCCACGACCCACCTCTCATGTTCAATAACTTATTAGAGTCATTCATGGAACTCTAAAAAACCCTTTACTTACTGTCTTCAGTTGTTATAAAGCATAAAACTCCAGGGACAGACAAATGGGGAAGAAATATCAGTCAAATGGGGACTTGGGGGAGCTGATCCTCCAGACCCTCTTAGGACTTTCCCCCCTCACAATGCCTTGATGTTTTCACCTCCCCTGAGGCTCTGTGAACCCAGTGTGTACGAGTTTTGATTAAGGATTGGAGGTAGGTAATTTGATAGAATCACTGGCCATTGTTGACTGAACAAAGTACTTCTCCTCTCCCCAGAGGGACAGGGTTGATAGTTCTAACCCTTTAATCACCTGACAGCACGTTCTAGAATCCAGTCCCATCCGGACACTATCTAAGGTCCCATCCTTCACTCATCTCATGACTTACAAAAATACAGTGAATTCCTAGCGTTTCAGGAGGCCTGGGGCATGAATCGAGACAAGGATCAAGTACGGATTTTGTATGATGCTATGTGAGGTGCAGGGGCAAGGCAGCAACCAGGAATAGAGAGTCTCAGAGATGAGGTCCCTGATCTGGTAGAGTCAGGTGGAATGCTTTTTTCCCCCAAAACTTAACACACAATGATATCTATTGAGAGTGAAAAAATGTCCCTAGAGAGAAAACTGCCCAATTTATAAGAAGAAATCCAGAGAGGGTTGACAACAATCACTCCACCCCTACTCCCCTGTGCCTTCTATGGACTCCCCTCCTCCCCACCCCAACTTTTAGAGGAGAGATGAGCCAAGACTTACCTTTGGCCTGGTTGCTGGTGTCACACCCTGGAATGCCGGCCACCAGGGTGCCCAGGAGGACCAGAAGGGCTACAGAGAGGCAGAGCTGGCTCATCTTCGTGGCCTTGCAGGAGGGCTCCTGGGGAAGGCTGGTGGCTGACTGTGCTTTTCATACCCCAGGTGAAGGGTGGGAGCAGGAGATAAGGAGGGGAGTGAGGAAAGGGAAGATCTGGGGTCAGTCTCGAACAGTCTGTAATCTCCTTACAGAACCAGACTTCCTGTTTCCACTGCTAGAGCCATATGCCCAGTAACAGAGTTTCTCAGAATTGACTCTGCTTGTGGGTTTGGTTGAAACACAGATTGTGATTCCACAGGTGGAATCTTGTCCAATATGGTCACTCAGGGAGCATCCCAGCACCTAGGGCAAGGCATGGCCTGTGATGGATGGTCTGTGAGTGGATGAGAGCGAATCAAAAGATGGATAAGTGAACAGCAGTATGTTAGTTGAAGTCCTCCTTTTCAGTCTCCTGCAGATTCATCACCTCTGGGCATCGGTGCCCCCACCATCACTTGACTCAGACTACAGAGACACCTTTCTGCGACTATTGAGGCAGCATCTCAGCTGCCTGGATGTATACTGCTTACCTGGCACTCTTCCAGGCAGAGGCTGAGCTAGAGGAAGAGCTTCCGTATCTGTGGCACAAAGCCTGTTGTCTGGGAAGGAAAGGGAGTAAGGGGAGGGGGCAAAGGGGAAGAAGGGAGCTGAACATGTCTCCACAGCCTGGCCACCTGCTGGCCCTCACCTGGCTTCACACACAGGAGGGCTGCCTGCCAGAGTGGACCTCAGGGGACCTTGGAAGATCACCTGTAACCACCCCTTTCCTCCTGCTCTCTCCCCAGGGGTTTTGGGACCAGAGCACCTCAGTTTGAGTCCTGGCTCTGCTTTTCTAACTTTGTACTTGAGGATGTAAATCCCCCAGAGCCCCGTGTCTTTACGCGTCAGGTGAGATCAGCGCTGACCACATCACAGGGTTGCTGTGGAAGCCATGGAGGCAACAGACATATATATTCCTTCTCCCTGAGAAGTCAAAGCCCTGTGTAGTAATAGCAATAATAATAATAAGTAATTGTGACAGTTAACACCTAGCTCCTTCTAGATACAGGCATTATCCTTAAGCCCTTGCTGCATATTCACTTACCTAATCCTCACGGTAGTCTTAAAACAGGGGGTGAAGAGCTGTTACTATTGCTTCATGTTGCAGATGAAGAAATTGAAGGCAACAAGCAGTTAAGAAATTTGCTTAAAATCATACGTGGTAGAGACAGGATTTGATCCCAGGAATCTGACTTCAAGTCTGTGCACCATGTGCTCTGTTGCTTTGTAAGATGTAAAATTCAGGGCACATGTGAGGGGTGAGACCCACAATGTCTTCACTCATTCTCATCTAGTCACTCCCAGTTAGGGCCATGGTGCACCAAGCCACCATTACACAGTGACCTACCCAGACACAGACAAGCATCTTCCCACTCACACACACACACTCACTCACACAAACACACACACACTCTGTGCTCAGCTCCAGGGTCAAGGAGAAGGGAGCTGGGCTCAGCGTCCAGAAGCCCCAGGAGCAAGTCCAGCCAAATGTCAAGCAGGCACACAGCTGGGTGATGAGCTGAGAGGACACAGGGGGCTGCCTTCCTGCACAGACACCCTTTCCCTGGAGAAGGGCAGGAGCTCTCAATACTGAGCTGCCCCAGGACAGAAGGGCATCAATAGCCAGCAACTCACCAAACAAGCCACTGTGAGTGGAGTGTCTGCCCTCTCCTGAGACATTCCACATGCATGATTTCATTTAGCCTCATGTCAATCCTACAACATCTGAGATTCTCATCCTATTTTGTCAAGGAGAAAGCCGAGCCTCAGGAGGTGAAGTCACTTGCTCAGGACACATGAACAACAGATGGTACAATGAGGATTCTAGTTTAGAAGGCCTTCTGACTCTGCCCCTCTCCCTGCTTCAGTCGGTCCATCTGAGACCAGGGAGCAACAGAAAGCCTACCTCCCACCCTAACAACAGAAAATCTTCTTTCCTCCTTGCTCATCTCTCATCTATCTGTCTGCCTCTCGTTATCTCTTCCAGTGTCCTCCTGTCTTCTGGCTATCCTCCATCTGGTCCAGGCTGGAGGCCTCTTGACCCAGAAGCTGCCCCTGATGAGGTATCTATCTTCCCAAGGCCTCAGGCATCCTTGGAGAAACTACATGGCGGAAACATCACAGGGTGTGGGGGAACCTCCTTGTTTACACAAGAGCCCTGGCCCCACAGCTTGAACTTCCTGCTCCCCCCTCCAATTCCAACTCCTGAGAGGAGTGAGGCTGCCTTTAGCTTGCCTTTAGCACCTGCCTTTAGCCTCCCTGAGAAACAGATCCATCAGAGTTGAGTAATGTAGGTGTGGAGATGTTGGTATAACGAGGGACTTGGTGCTGGAAGAAGATCTGAGGAAGGCTTCTGAATAATTAAAAGCTAGCATTCATTGGAGGTAACTCTCAGGCAGCCTCAGTTTTGATACCTCCTCTTATAGTGAGTTCACTATCACGTGGGCAGCAGGTGCCAGGTGACAGCATTCATCATGAGAACAATCCTTTGTCCCATTCAACCAGTAAAATCCCCTCCCTTCCCTCTGACCCAACCTTGTCATTTCTGTCCTGACTTTAATTTCAGGAAACCAATTGACCCATTCTACTGTGTTTGTCCTAAAACAGCCCTAACAGAGACTTGGAGATGGCAATCAAGGTAGTTTCCTTCTTTCCCACAACGGTCTTTTAGGGGGATTTCCCCAGTGGTCCAGGGATTAGGACTGTACGCTTCCACTGCAGGGGTTATAGGTTCAGCCCTTGGTTGGGGAACTAAGATCCCACATGCCATGTGGTGTGGCAAAAAAAAAAAATTATCTTTTAGATTTTTGTGCAATACTTGCTGAGCCCCCTCTATCAGCTTCAGAATATTAATCCTCAAAGTTTGGGGAATCCCTCTTCCCCACTTCTGACAATTTATGCAGAGGCTTACAGGATGTCCCATGGGGCCCTCAGGATGCCCCATTACTGAGTGGGAGGAGAGAGGTTAGTGAAAAAAGGGAAGGCTAGTTGTAGGATCAGAGGTCCCAATTCACCCTCTGAATTGCTTCCCCCATTTGGGCAAGAGTGAGGCAACCCACTCCAATGTTCTTGCCTGGAGAATCCCATGGACAGAGGAGCCTGGCAGGCTACAGTACATGGGGTCACAAAAAGAGTCAGACATGACTGAGTTACTTAGTACACACAAGGAAATCAGATACTGTGGGAATATGAACAAATGAATGAAGATGACAGAGAGGAAGGGGTAGGAGTAGATGGTGAGGATGGATCCACGGCTCAGGGAAGTATTTCCCAGGATGTATCACTCTTCTAGGTCATTATAAGGCCCCCTGGTTGCCAGGGATTATGGGACAACTTATAAGACTCCACTGGGTACCCATTTACAGTGAGTATCAGGACACCTGGCTGAACTCCGGAGCAAGGGGATGAGTGAGCAAAGGGCAAGAACACCACCACTCGATCCTCCTGCTGCTTCCACCCTGTGTCCCTGGCACCTGCCTGGCAAGCTGGACAGCTGATGGCAAGAGCTGCTTAGGCAGCCTGGCTGAGTGGCATCAGCAAGTAGAGGACATCAGGCAAACAACAGGAGAGTGTGAGAACTGCTGGGATGAGAATGCAGAGAAAAGGAGGAAATAAACGCAAGCAAAGTCAAGATAGTGACCGCGGAGCGCAATGCAAATCTCGAGTGCGATCGCAGGAAGGTAACGGTTCAACCATCTTGTCCTGTGACTGACCGCAAGATGGGAGGAGTGGGCGTGGGGGAGCAGCGGGAAGAACTCTCCAGGCCTACGGAGCAGGAATGGCCACAGAAGGAGGGCAGGAGGCCAGAGGGTGAGGTGGCGGCCAAGGGGCTTCCATATCAGGTCCTCGGCCACGGACTGGGCCCCGATGTCGAGGGAGAGGCTGCTCAGCTGAGGCTGGTTCTGAAATTCACGATAGAAGGTCCCCAAGTCCATCGGAAGGATGTCATCTTTAGAAAAAGCTGGTTTAAAGTCGATCATGACGAAGTCGTCCTGGGTATGGCCGCTGCTGCCCCCGCTGGAGCCATCAGAGTGCAAGCCGCCCTGGAGAGGAGATGTAGTCTCTGGGGAATCTGGCGGATTCCCCATGGGATCCGCATCCTCCAGCTCCAGGTTCTTGGGAGCAAACATGGCAAAGGGTATGTCCAAACTGGTCAGGGTAGCCTGGTTGATGGGCTTGTTGACAAAAGCCCCCACCTTCCGGACAAAGATGATCTCCAAGACATCGTGGGGGCAGGCCCGTCCCTCGCTGCTCTTTGATACAGTTTCAGCGTCCTCACTGCTGGACAGCGTGGCGGTGCCATCCAGCAGAGGAGTGTCTGGCACAGCCACAGATCCAGGGTGTCCCATGCCACGAGATGTTGGGGTCCCCTTGCCTGAGGTGGAAATATTACCTCCTATACTGCAGTCCTATATTTCCCTGGTGGCTCAGACAGTAAAGCATCTGCCTACAGTGCAGGAGACCTGGGTTCAATCCCCCGGTCGGGAAGATTTCCTGGAGAAGGAAATGGCAATCCACGCCAGTATTCTTGATTGGAAAATCCCATGGAAGGAGGAGCGTGGTAGGCTACAGTCCATGGGGTTGCAAAGAGTCGGACATGACTGAGCGACTTCACTCACTCTGGGTACCCATTTAAAGGACGTCCCAGCTTGCCCAAATGGGGCCAGTTTAATAGTGTTTTCATGTTACTGCCTTGGGGATGATGTGAGCTTGAGCAACATTTATACAACACAACCTAAATTCCCATTACAGATGAGACAATCGAGGCCTAGAGACTTCAAACAGCAGTTTTGTTTTGTTTTTTAAAAAGAAAGAAGAGACCTTTACAGAGCTGGTTCTGTCCTCACTACTTTGAAGTCTCGGGGAGACTTCTCGATGTCTCTGAGTTTCACTCTCTTTACGTAATAAATGAGAATGCTTATACCTGTCAGTGTCTCCAACCACAGATCACCCAAAATGCTCCTGTGCTAGTTGAATGAATTGTACTCATTACACACCCTGGGAAACCATATGGCTTCTCTTTAGGAGGATTTTAGGAAGAACTGACAAGATGTGGCTTGTGTTAGGTTATTTTGGGGAAGGTTTCAGGAAGCTGGCTTTGCTCTGGATATTGGTGGGAAGTGGGACTATTCTCTGACCGGATATCTTAACTCTCAGAAAGGAAGACTAGATAGAGGTTAGAGCTCACTGGGTCTAAGTAGCTGTCATTTAAAATAGGAAGTAGCTGTCATTCAAGATAGGAAGGTGCTCAGTCATACTGGTGCTTTGTGTAATTTAGCCACTTTTGTCTGTGCTCAAACATGATTACTGAGTGGCTTATTTTGGTCTTAATCCATCTGGCACTGGTGGTAAAGAACCCATCTGCCAATGCAGGAGACATAAGAGATGTAGGTTCCATCCCTGGGTCGGGAAGATTCCCTGGAGGAGGGCATGGCCCCTCACTCCAGTATTCTTGCCTGGAGAATCCCCATGGACAGAGGAGTCTGGGGTCACAAAGAATTGGACATGACGGAAGCTACTTAGCACACGTGGACACAGAAAGGCCTTGTCTGATGTTGAAGTTTTGTGAAATGTTTATGTTCAACAGGAGAGCATAAGGCCCACTGGGGTGCCCGGTTAGGTCTTAAAACTCAGAAGTTGTTTTTCTCTATCTCTATCAATCTCATAAAATTGTGGTGAGAATTGAAAAGATATTATCTCTGTTAAATGCTTTGTATAGGTATTGACAAGAGTAACCTTTTAATGAATGTCAGATCTGATAATAGAGTAATACCGTAAAAACTGTTGCTTAGTTATTGTGAATAATTATTAATTTATAACAGTTAATAAAAAATGATTTGGCATTAAGGAGAAAAGATTGGCTTCATAACTCACTATGTTGCTCTGTGATCTTAGGCCAGTCACTTCACCTCTCTGAATCACAGGTTCTTTCTTTGTGAACGAGGATGCTGGTGTCCGTTTTAAGCAATCCCCAGGTTTGGGTACTTTAAAAAAATAATTTATATTAATTAGAGTCTAATTACTTTACAATATTGTGGTGATTTTTGAGAACCATGTTGATTACGCTGATAAAGTTCCTTGAACACCAGGGACTAAAGCAAAGTGTCTAGAAGCACACAGAGTTTTAGTTTCCTCTGCTCCTGACTGCTCTTTAAATTCTCTGTCAACTGTCGTAAAGAAAGGAAAAAATAGCATTGATTGTTGTAGTGTCATCTTCTAGAAGTTTACAGTCAGGAAGTTCCCCCAGTGCCAGAGTGGAGACAGAGTCTCTCTTTCAAATAGATCTCCTTCTTCCTCAAAGGTAACCAAAAGCCCTCTTGCTTCAGTGAGAGATCTCACCCAGGTCAAGCCCTTTCTTTTCCCACCCCCCTTACCTTTATCTGACCCTCTAATCAAAGGAGTCAAGTGTTAACTGTCACAATTACTCATTTTTTTTAATGGAGTCTTACCGTGCTTTTTTTTTCATAGTAACTTTATATTTTTTAATTTATTTAATCATTGCCTTAGATTTTATAGTTGGTTTCTGCTGTACAATAGCAGTGAGCCCAGCCTGGTACTCATTATTATTATTATTACAAAAGACTTTGACTTTACAGGGAAGGAATACATGTCTCTGGCTTCCATTGCTCTCACAGCAACCCTGTGATATGAGCCGCAGATTCACGCGTAACACGTGAAGACAAAAGAAATTTCTGGCCCCAGGTCACAAAGTTACGCAAAGGCAGAGCTGGGACTCAAAATGAAATCCTCTGATCCCAAAGCCACTGGTGGGGAGACCAGAGTTGGGGGGAAGTTGCAGGTGATCTTCCAAAGTCCCCCACGGTGCACTCAGGCAGGCAAGCTGTCCTGCTGGTGAAACAAAGTGAGGGGCAGGGGGTGGTCATACTGTGGAGACATGTCCCAATCCTCTTAGTCTCTTCTCCCCAGAAAAGCAGAGTCTGTGCTCCAGATGGACACGCTCTTCCCCCCGACTCACCACCCGCCTGGACCACTGCCAGCTAAAGAGCTGGTGTCTGTCCAGTAGAGATGCTGCCACAATGGTTGCAGAAACCTTACCTGTGTCACACGTTCTAAAGTAGGTGGGGTTGAGGTGTGGGGGTGAAGGGCATTGACGCCCAGATGTCAGGAGTCCTGCAGGAGGCTGCAAAGGAGGACCTGAGTTCACACACGGCTGTGCGCTTACCTGCCCGTTGGTCTGCTCTCCTCTGTTCACTGACGATCCATCACATGCCATGCACTGCTCTAGGTGCTGGGATGCTCCGTCAGTGACAAAGTGAGCAAAATTTGCACCTGTGGAATCACAATCTGTTTTCACAAGACCCACAGGCAAAGTCGAGTTTCAGAAATGCTGATATTGGGGCATTTGGCCCCAGCAGGCCTCAGCAGGAGTTCTGGCCATGTGGGGAGATTACACTTATGAGCCTGACCTCAGCTCCTCCCCTTCCCCACTCGCCTCCTTGTCACCTGTATCCACTCCTCAGCTCAGGTTAGAGAAGCTCCATCAACCCCCAGCTTTCCTCAGATGTCTTCCTGCGAGGCCACGAAGTTGAGCCAGCTCTGTCTCTTTGCAGCACTTCTAGTCCTTGGGGACAACCCAGGGGGAGAAACCAGAAACCAGGCCCAGGGTAAGTGCATGCTCACCTTTGCTCTCTAGGCTGGGGGTGGGGGTGATGAGGGGAGTCCATGGAAGGGGCTGGGGAGCAGGGCTGATGTGAGTGCAGCCAGCCCTCTCTGAATTTCTTCTGGGACACTAACAAATGGACGTGTTATTACATGTTCAGCTTTTAAACAAAGGTATCCCACCTCACTGAACCTGATCAGAGACCCCACTTCTGAGACTCTCTTTTCCTGGTCACTATCTTTTTCCTAAACCTCAGTGTCGTATAATAACAAGATCCACCTTTATTTATTTATTTGGGTCCTGGTTAATGCTTCAGGCTTCCTGAAACTCTTGGGATTTACTGTTTTTCTGTAAGTCATGATATGAGTCAAGGGTGGGATCCTAGACAGTGTCTGGATGGGACTGGGTTACAGCAGACACCATCAAATGATTAGAGGGTTAGAACTACCAACCTCCATTGCCTATGGGCACAGGAGAGGGTACTGAGATTGAGTCAATCACCAATGGCCAATGATTCAATCAACTTGCCTAGCTCCAACCCTCAGTTAAAAATCCCAAAACATTGGATTCTGAGACCTTCAGGGGAGCTGACCACACAAAGGGATTGTGAGGTGGGGAGAGTCCTGAGAGACCTTGGAACCTCTGCACCCTCGGTTCCCCATTTGTCCTATTCTTCTCCATTCGGCTATCCCTGGGTAAAAGGCTTTCTTGAGTTCTGTGAATGGTTCTAATAAGTTGCTGAACATGGAAGGTGGGTCATGGAATCTATGAATTTATAGTGAGTTGGTCACCCTTATGAGAGACCCTGGAACTTGTGATCAACACCTGAAGTGTGGGCCACCCTCAGGGAGGGAGTCCTCACCCTGTGGCTTCTGGGTCACCTCTGTGGATTTAGTGTCAGAAAGGAATTTCCCCAGCTGGTGTGGGGGAATCAGTCGCTGTTGGTAGAGACCCCCCATATCTGGTGTCAGGGAAAAAACCCAGACTCACTCTTCTTTATCATTTGGGTCTGAGGTGAGATTCGGGGACAGGGGACTACTGTATTAGGAACAGTGCACTCAGAAACCTTTACCAGTTCTTTGCATTTTCAGAATTCCTGGCAGAATCAGGTAGTTTATTAAATGGGCTATGACAGGATATTGTCTTGTTCTGATGCTACCATTTACATCTATGTGTCTTGGGGCAAATTATCTGCAGTTTCCTCAGCTGAATGGTGGGGAACAGATTACATGAGTTTTTTGAAAGGCATTGTATTCAGTCCCTAGGTTGTGTCTGACTCTTTGCAACCCTATGGACCATAGCCTGTCAAGCTCCTCTGTCCATGGGATTCCCAGGCAAGAGTACTCACTCCCAGGCAAGGAGTGGGTTGCCATTTCCTTGTCCATTGAAAGGATTGCCAGTCATGAATATAGAGTTTACACAGTCATGGTCCATGATGTCCATTTTCTGCCAAAATGTTTTAGTCTGAAAGACTAAACCTTACCACCTCCCCCAAAAGAAACAAGTGTCAAATAACAATCATTTCTCTGTTATAAAATTAATCAGGGAGTTGAGTGATAGCTGAGTGTCTTCCTTCCAGAGGCAACTTGCAGGCAGAGCAAGAAATGCAGTGCTGGGGTCCAGCCCCAGCAGGATCCAGGGATACCCTCAGGATGAACAGCATTGGTGAGAGAGATTAAAGTAAAAGGAGAGAGAATGAGGTTGATATTCCTTGGTTTACACATAAAGCCAATAAAGCCCCTGACATGGGACTTGCTCTGGTCACGGAGGCCTCAGGCGCCCTCTAGATGAGGCAAAGACACAGAGCGCCTTCTGGAGAGGGTCTTAGAAGCCTGGGCAAAAAAGTGAGCTCAGAGAGCCTCTGTGCTCCAGGGGATCAGCCTGAAAAGAGAGAGACAGAGAGAGAGAGAGAATGACATGGGGAGACCAAGTGTAGGTGGAACAAGGTCTGCAGCTTTATTTCCAAAAGGAGCTTTTATACCCTGAGTTACACATTTCCAGAAATGAAAGATGCAGGGTCATACAGAGTCAGCTCAACATTCCATCAGTTTTACCTTTATTGAAGCCAGGACATATTCTGCATACCTTTCCATTTACAAGGGTCTTATGTTATGTACATTATCTTCTGGCCCTGTGGTTTGCTAACATTTTATGACTCTTTCCTGATAAAGGCTGGTCAACCAGAAAACTTGTTTTTTCCCTTAAAGTGTTTTTTCTTTATTTTTCTAATCTGTGTCCCCCTCAGAAAACAACGTTACATTCTTATGGAGCAAAGGTGCAGTGGGTTACAACAAAGAAAGAACTTATTAACTCAAGGGTCTTATGTTGCTAATGCCAAGGCTACTGCTTGTTTTTCTTACATTCTAACTATATTAACTAATGCACTCCCAGGCGCACATTGGGTAAGGGATAAGGAAACTTGGTAGCAAACTTTGGCTCAACAATGCAGTATTATTTTAATAAAACTTTTTTACCGCTCGAAGGTTATGGTTGGGATGTTGTGAATAATCATGTGTGTTAGTTGCAAGAGTATGGATAAACCTGCCAAGCAGGCTAGAATGCTAACAGAGGGATTAGAATGGAAATACTTCTTTCAAGCCCAGGAGACTTATTAATTAGAGCCCTAAGTTGATTTTCTTCAGAGAAAGGTGGTCGGGCATAGCCCCCTGTTAATGTCAGAAGAGTTGGTGAAAAGTATAATATAGTAAACAGTAGACAGACAGACTTTGGTTTCAGGGTAGATGCTCGAGCAGGTCCAGGGAGTCCCTCGAGTCCTGATTCACCTTGCCTGTCAGTTCTCCTCTGCATGACCTTGTCATGGGTGGGATCTCCCATGCTGGTTCCTGGCAATGCAGTACTTCCATGAGTCTGCTCATTGGGGCCAAGACTGCTTTTTCCAGGCTGGTAAAATATCAGTCAAGACTCAATGCCCTTCTGGGCTTACTTTGTGGCTCAGCTGGTAATGAATCTGCCTGCAATGTGGGAGACCTGGGTTCAATCCCTGGGTTGGGAAGATCCCTGGAGAAGGGAAAGGCTACCCACTCCAGTATTGTGGCCTGGAGAATTCCGTGGACTGTACAAAGAGTCAGACACGACTGAGCAACTTTCACTCCACTTCACCGATGCCCTTCTTCTTGCCCAGTCAGGCTCTTATTTTATTTTCCTATCAGGATATAGAAAGTTATAAGTATACTCATAATTATATAGACAGGCATCATCATCAGATAATATGAATTTTATTATATCCAGTCTCTTCAATACACTTGGCATGAATATGAAAAGGGAGATTTATTCCTTTGACAAATATCCATTAAATCCTTCTGCTTTTTTTCCTCAAAAGCCATATTTCTTGAAATAGGGAGGCAGCTGAATACAAAACATAGTAAAATAATATGACATCTGAGAGGGTGACAAACAAAAAAAAGGGGGAAATCCTGTGGCAGGTGGTGATGAATGTCATGAAGAAAGAGAGTATGGGGATACAGGAGGCTGTACAGGGTCAGAGAAACCCTCTGTGATAAGAAGATAATGAGTAGAGGCTGCTAAAAATGAGCCTGGTGTGTTTGAGCAGCAGCCAGGATCAGAGTGGCTGGAGGGGAGGGGAGTGGAAGGCGATGAGGCAGAGAGGCCATGGGGACAGGTCGTGAGGAGCCTTATAGGACTTTGTAAGAATCTGAATTTGACTCTGAGAGAGCTGGGAGTCATGAGGGATTGGTCAAGCGAGCAATGGGATAGGAGTCCGGTTGTAACAGGGTCCCTGTGGCTGCAGTGTGGAGAGTGGCCTCTAGGGGGCGAAGGGCAGAGAGAGAGGCCCCTGGGCAAGCTGCTGCAGTGGTCCACGTGAGTCATGTTGGAGTGTGTATCTGTGTTGATCCCTGGGTTGATCTTAGTTCTCTTGAAGAACATGAATGACTTGCTCTGTTGAGGTTTCTGTGGAGGCTTCATCACACCTCATGAATCATTAAATATTTAGCCATTTGTGATAGATTCAACCTCCCCATGTGGGGACAGGGAAAGGGGGAAAGTGGGAGTGAAAAATATGACTACCTAATCAGGTAGCACAGTGGTAGAGAATCCTCTTGCCACTGCAGGAGACAATGCCATTGGTTTGATCCTTGGCTCGGGAAGATCCCCTGGAGAAGGACATGGCAACCCACTCCAGTGTTCTTGCATGGGGAATCCCATGGACAGAGGAGCCTGGAGGGCTACTGTCCATGGCTTTGAAAAGAGTCAGACATGACTGAGTGACTAACACTTAGGAGCTTTGTGGTGAGAATGGGATGAAGACCAAATTAATGATTCTTATCAAAGTCGCAATGTCAGTATTTCCTCAATATTCTAATATTCCTGTGCCCATGATGTAACCAAAGTGAACACAATGGTGTGTTTTCTTCCATGCCTTTCTCCATTATAGCATAACACCATTTCACTTTTTCTCAATGGTGAAAACTTTCAACCATACATGTATGTACAGAAAATAGTATTATAAACCTATGGACATTTGTCCAGCTCCAATCATTATCAACATATGGAGAATATTCTTAAAATGTATCCTCTTTTTAGATGGGTTTTGATGCTAATAAATGGCATCATGCCAATTCATCTATAAATATTCAGTAACAATATGGAATTATTTACAATATCATCCTATCATTGTCATGCCTAACCACATTAATGATAATGTCCGGGAAGTAGAGCATCAAACAACCTGTTCATATTTCACCTCCCTGCACCCCTACCACTCTCTATTGCAAACAAACTGGGGGTTTCAGTTGTTCATCTTGTAGACTGAGCTTTGATGACCATCCTCTTCTCTGACCCTTCCGTGTCTGCAGCCCTGCAACCTAACTTCTGCCTGGCCTTCTGCAAGAGTCCCAGCAAGGCCAAAATAATCAACTGCTTCTACATTACCAAGTCCAGGTTCTCTGAGACCTTTGTACATGGCAGCTGCAACACTAAGAACAAAAACTTTAAAATGGGGGAGGATTGCATGAGGATCTGTGGTAGTGCTATCAGATCCTGGGGTGAGACAGGGGGCAGGGCATGGAGGGAGGGGAAGGGCAGGGTAAAGAGATAGAGCTCAGGGGACCACACACCCCTAACAACCCCCCAGTGACTTTTCTCCTCGATGCCTCCCTGGAGAAGTGGCTGTAGTATCCATGAACAAGGCATGTCCTCCATGGGCCAGTGTGACAAAAGGTCACCCCATAAGCCCCATCATCATAATCTGATTCTACTCACATGCTCCCATTTTTCAGATGGGAACACTGAGTCAGTCACTCTGGAGAGGAGGTCACAGTGCTCCTGAGAGCCCCACCTAACCTTCAAAATTCATTTGCTCTTTGTTGGTCACCTCAGTCCTGGGAGGACTGTGGTTGCATATTTCTGGGATGGTCAGGGTGTATGGTGTCCACGTCTGGGTCTTCAGAGATGTCAGTCAGCAAAATCCTCTCTCTTTTCAGAGAACCTGTGGACTGTACTCCCCGGGGA
This sequence comes from Bubalus kerabau, assembly GCF_029407905.1. Lineage (NCBI taxonomy): Eukaryota > Metazoa > Chordata > Mammalia > Artiodactyla > Bovidae > Bubalus > Bubalus kerabau. The sequence goes on from NC_073636.1 coordinate 75,007,532, forward strand.
TGCTGAAGGTTAAGGAATAATCTCCCAGGTTGGGCTCTGGCCGCTTCTGAAAAAGTTCTGCCTCCTCCTCTTCCCTCTCAACCTTTCCATTCTCAGCAGAAATCTGCCTCTTTCCTTCCCCCTATGGGCCTGCTTGCTTTATTTCTGTCTCATCCAGTTTGCTCTAAGCACCATGAGAGCAAGCCTTCTCTTTGTCCCTAGAACTTTGCACAGTTCCTGGCACAAAGGTTACAGTCCATGAATATTGGAGGAAGGAAGGAAGGAATGCAGGAGACAAGCTCCTCATGACTGGAGTGAATCCAGGATCTTGTCCTAACCTTCTCTCTCGCTGCATCCTCACCTTCATCCGCCACCCCACCATCACCTCCAGAACCTTCTGTAACCTGGGTGCCTGGACCCTGCCCCTCCTCTCTCAGCTGGAACTGCTGGGACCTGCCTCTTTTTCTTGATAAATGTGATTTTACATTCATGAAATCACACCCAAATTCTTTGCCACATCATCTATGTTAATATTAGATGAAAGTGGAGGCGGTCCTAAGATGGTGGAGGAATAGGATGGGGAGACCACTTTCTCCCCCACAAATGCATCAAAAGAACGTTTGAATGCTGAGCAAATTCCACAGAACAACTTGTGAATGCTGGCAGAAGACGTCAGGCACCCAAAAGGCAGCTCATTGTCTTAGAAAGGAGATGAAGAAGTCTTGAGTCTACTGTAAGAATAAGATTGAAAACCAGAGGCAGGAGGCTTAAGTCCAAAACCTGAGAACACCAGAGAACTCCTGACTCCGGGAACATTAATCGATAAGAGCTCATCCAGAAGCCTCCATATCTACACTGAAACCAAGCACTGCCCAAGAGCCAACAAGTTCCAGAGCAAGACATACCACACAAATTCTCCAGCAATGCAGGAACATAGCCCTGAGCTTCAATATACAGGCTGCCCAAAGTCACACCAAACCCACAGACATCTCAAAACTCACTACTGGACACTTCACTGCACTCCAAAAAGAAGAAATCCAGCTCCACCTACAAGAACACTGACGCAAACTTCCCTAACCAGGAAGTCTTGACAAGCCACCCGTCCAACCCCACCCACAGTGAGGAACCTCCACAATAAAGGGGAACCACCAACTGCCAGAATACAGAAAGTCCACCCCAAACACAGCAATATAAACAAGGTGAAAAAGCAGAGAAATACTCAGCAGGTAAAGGTATATGATAAATGCCCATGAAACCAAACAAAAGAGCAGGAGATAGGGAGTCTACTTGAAAAAGAATTCAGAATAATGATAGTAAAAATGATCCAAAATCTTGAAAAAAAAAATGGAGTTACAGACAAATAGCCTGGAAACAAGGATTGAGAAGATGCAAAAAATGTTTAACAAGGACCCAGAAGAAATAAAAAAGAGTCAATCAATAATGAAAATAATGCAATAAATGAGATCAAAAACACTCTGGAGGGAACCAACAGTAGAATAATGGAGGCAGAAGATAGGATACATGAGGTAGAAGATAGAATGGTAGAAATAAATGAAGCAGAGAGGGAAAAAGAATTAAAAGAAAGGAGGACAACCTCAGAGATCATAGGAGTCCCAGAAGAAGAAGAGAAAAAGAAAGGCCATGAGAAAATATTTGAGGAGATAATAGTTGAAAACTTCCCTAAAATGAGGAAGGAAATAGCCACCCAAGTACAAGAAACCCAGAGAGTCCCAAACAGGATAAACCTAAGGCAAAACACCCCAAGACACATATTAATCAATATAACAAAGATCAAACACAAAGAACAAATATTAAATGCAGCAAGGGTAAAACAGCAAATAACACATAAGGGAATTCCCATAAGGATAACAGCTGATCTTTCAATAGAAACTTCAGGCCAGAAGGAATGGCAGGACATACTTAAAGTGATGAAAGAGAAAAACCTACAACCTAGATTACTGTACCTAGCAAGGATCTCATTCAAATATGAAGGAGGAATCAAAAGCTTTACAGACAAGCAAAAGCTGAGAGAATTCAGCACCACCAAACCAGCTCTCCAACAAATGCTAAAGGATCTTCTCTAGACAGGAAACACAGAAAGGGTGTACAAACTCAAAACCAAAACAACAAAGTAAATGGCAACAGGATCATACTTATCAATAATTACCTTAAATGTAAATGGGTTGAATGCCCCAAGCAAAAGACAAAGACTGGCTGAATGGATACAAAAGCAAGACCCCTATATATGTTGTCTACAAGACACCCACCTCAAAACAAGGGACACATACAGACTGAAAGTGAAGGGCTGGAAAAAGATATTCCACGTAAATAGAGACCAAAGGAAAGCAGGAGCAGCAATACTAATATCAGATAAAATAGACTTTAAAATAAAGGCTGTGAAAAGAGACAAAGAAGGACACTACATAATGATCAAGGGATCAATCCAAGAAGAAGATATAACAATTATAAATATATATGCACCCAACATAGGAGCACTGCAATATGTAAGGCAAACAAGTATGAAAGGGGAAATTAACAATAACACAAAAATAGTGGGAGACTTTAATACCCCACTCACACCTATGGATAGATCAACTAAAGAGAAAATTAACAAGGAAACACAAACCTTAACTGGTACAATGGACCAGTTAGACCTAATTGATATCTATAGGACATTTCATCTCAAAACAATGAATTTCACCTTTTTCTCAAGTGCACATGAAATCTTCTCCAGGATAGATCACATCCTGGGCCATAAATCTAGCCTTGGTAAGTTTAAAAAAACTGAAATAATTCCAAACATCTTTTCTGACCACAATGCAGTAAGATTAGATGTCAATTACAGGAGAAAAACTATTGAAAATTCCAACATATGGAGGCTGAACAACACGCTCTGAATAACCAACGTATCACAGAAGAAATAAAAAAAGAAATCAAAAATGCATAGAAACGAATGAAAATGAAAACACAACAACCCAATATCTATGGGACACTGTAAAAACAGTACTAAGGGGAAGGTTCATAGCAATACAGGCATACCTCAAGAAACAAGAAAAAATCAAATAAATAACCTAACTCTACACCTAAAGCAACTAGAAAAGGAAGAAATGAAGAACCCCAGGGTTAGTAGAAGGAAAGAAATCTTAAAAATTAGGGCAGAAATAAATTCAAAAGAAACAAAAGAGACCATAGCAAAAATCAACAAAGGCAAAAGCTGGTTCTTTTAGAGGATAAATAAAATTGACAAACCATTAGCCAGACTCATCAAGAAACAAAGGGAGAAGAATCAAATCAACAAAATTAGAAATGAAAATGGAGACATCACAACAAATAACACAGAAATACAAAGGATCATAAGAGACTACTATCAGTAACTATATGCCAATAAAACAGACAACTTGGAAGAAATGGACAAATTCTTAGAAAAGTATAACTTTCCAAAACTGAACCAAGAAGAAATAGAAAATCTTAACAGACACATTAAAGCATGGAAATCGAAACTGTAATCAAAAATCTTCCAGCAAACAAAAGCCAAGGACCAGATGGCTTCACAGCCGAATGCTACCAAAAATTTAGAGAAGAGCCAACACCTATCCTACTCAAACTCTTCCAGAAAATTTCAGAGGAAGGTAAACTTCCAAACTCACTTTATGAGGCCCCCATCACCTTAATACAAAAACCAGACAAAGATGCCACAAAAAAAGAAAACTACAGGCCAATATCACTGATGAACATAGACGCTAAAATCCTTAACAAAATTCTAGCAAACAGAATCCAACAACATATTAAAAAGATCATACATCATGACCAAGTGGGCTTTATCCCAGGGATGCAAGAATTCTTCAACATCCACAAATCAATCAATGTAATACACCACATTAACAAATTGAAAGATAAAAACCATATGATTATCTCAATATATGTAGAGGAAGCCTTTGACAAAATTCAACATCCATTTATGATAAAAAAAAAAAAAACCTCCAGAAAGCAAGAATAGAAGGAACATACCTCAACATAATAAAATCTATATATGACAAACCCAGAGCAAACATTATCCTCAATGATGAAAAATTGAAAGCATTTCCTCTAAAGTCAGGAACAAACAAGGGTGCCCACTCTCACCACTAGTATTCAACATAGTTTTGGAAGTTTTGGCCACAGCAATCAGAGCAGAAAAAGAAATAAAAGGAATCCAGATTGGAAAAGAAGAAGTAAAACTCTCACTGTTTGCAGATGACATGATCCTCTACATAGAAAACCCTAAAGACTCCACCAGAAAATCAGTAGAGCTAATCAATGAATATAGCAAAATTTCAGGATATAAAATGAACACAGAGAAATCCCTTGCATTCCTATACACTAATAATGAGAAAACAGAAAGAGAAATTAAGGAAACAATTCCATTCACCATTTCAATGAAAAGAATAAAATACTTAGGAATATATCTACCTAAGAAACAAAAGACCTATATATAGAAAACTATAAAACACTAATGAAAGTAATCAAAGAGGACACAAATAGATGGAGAAATATACCGTGTTCATGGATCGGAAGACTCAATATAGTGAAAATGAGTATACTACCCAAAGCAATCTATAGACTCAATGCAATCCCTATCAAGCTACAAACGGTATTTTTCACAGAACTAGAACAAATAATTTTACAATTTGTATGGAAATACAAAAAAACATTGAATAGTCAAAGCAATCTTGAGAAAGAAGAATGGAATTGGAGGAATCAACCTGCCTGACTTCAGGCCATACTACAAAGCTACAGTCATCAAGACAGTATGGTACTGGCACAAAGACAGAAATGTAGATCAATGGAACAAAATAGAAAGCCCAGAGATAAATCCATGCCCCTATGGACACCTTATCTTTGACAAAGGAGGCAAGAATATCCAATGGAGAAAAGACAATGTCTTTAACAAGTGATGCTAGGAAAACTGGTCAACCACTTGTAAAAGAATGAAACTAGAACACTTTCTAAAACCATACACAAAATAAATTCAAAATGGATTAAAGATCTAAACATAAGGCCAGAAACTATAACACTCCTAGAGGAAAACATAGGCAAACCCCTCTGCCATAAATCACAGCAGGATCCTCTATGACCCATCTCCCAGAGTAATGGAAATAAAAGTAAAAATAAACATATGGAACCTAATTAAACTTAAAAGCTTTTGCACAACAAAGGAAACTATAAGCAAGGTGAAAAGACAGCCTTCAGAATGGGAGAAAATAATAGCAAACAAAGCAACTGACAAAGAATTAATCTCAAAAATGTACAAGTGACCCCTACAGCTCAATTCCAGAAAAATAAACGACCCAATCAAAAAATGGGCCATACAACTAAACAGACATTTCTCCAAAGAAGACATACAGATGACTAACAAACACATGAAAAGATGCTCAACATCACTCATTATCAGAGAAGTGCAAATCAAAACCACAATGAGGTACCATCTCACGCCGGTCAGAATGTCTGCTATCCAAAAGTCCACAAACAATAAATGCGGGAGAGGGTGTGGAGAAAAGGGAACCCTCTTACACTGTTGGTGAGAATGCAAACTAGTACAGCCACTATGGAGAACAGTGTGGAGATTCCTTTAAAAATTGCAAATAGAACTGTCATATGACCCAGCAATCCCACTGCTGGGCATACACACCGAGGAAACCAGAATTGAAAGAGACACATGTACCCCAGTGTTCATCACAGCACTGTTTATAATAGCCAGGACATGGAAGCAACCTAGATGTCCATCAGCAGACAAATGGATAAGAAAGCTGTGGTACATATACACAATGGAATATTACTCAGCCATTAAACAGAATGCATTTGAATCAGTTCTAATGAGGTGGATGAAACTGGAGCTTATTATATAGAGTGAAGTAAGCCAGAAAGAAAAACACCAATACAGTATACTAATGCATATATATGGAATTTAGAAAGATGGGTAACGATAACCCTATGTGCGAGACAGCAAAAGAGACACAGATGTATAGAACAGTCTTTTGGACTCTGTGGGAGAAGGCAAGGGTGTTATGATTTAAGAGAATAGCACTGAAACATGTATATTATCATATATGAAACAGATCACCAGTCCAGGTTCCATGCATGAGACAGGGTGCTCTAGGCTTCTGGACTGGGATGATCCGGAGAGGTGGGATGAGGATGGAGGTGGGAGGGGGGTTCAGGATGGGGAACACATGTACACCTGTGGCTGATTCATGTCAATGTATGGCAAAACCACTATAATATTGTAATTAGCCTCCAATTAAAATAAATAAATTAAAAAATTAAAAAAAAAAATTAGATGACAGTCACTCAGTCATGTCTGACTCTTCGTGATCACATGGACTATTCAGTCCATGGAATTCTCCAGGCCAGAATACTGGAGAGGGTAGCCCTTCCCTTCTCCAGGGGATCTTCCCAATCCAGGGATCGAACCCAGGTCTCCCACAGTGCAGCTATGTTCTTTACTGTCTGAGCCACCCGGGAAGACCAAGATTTCTGGAATGGGTAGCCTATCCCTTCTCCAGTGAATCTTCCCAACCCAGGAGTCAAACCAGGATCTCTTGCGTTGCAGGAGGATTCTTAACCAGCTGAGCTACCAGGGAAGCTATATCTAATCTAATATTAGACAGTCACTTCCAAATTCTTTGATGCATCATGTGTGTTAATTTCTGATAGTATTGCCTAGATGTTCTTTGTTTTTGTATTAGTAACATAGAAATAACTGGGGACCCACATGACTAACAGTTTCTGGCAATTGTCTTCCTTCTGATTTTGAAGAAAGGAATTTCTGAAGGAACTTTGCTTCCTTCCTTGCCATTTCTCCTTCAGCAAGTCACATTCTTGAGCTATAGTTTAGTTTCTTTATCTCTAATATAAGAATAATGAAGCTTAACTCCTAAGATGGTTAAATAACAACAAGCTACTTTTTCTAGAACACTTGTTGTGAATCCACCTCTCAGGTCACAATGTTAAATGCCTTCCAGGCCAAGTGAGTTATGTAAATATTTGGAGTGGGGGTGGAGGCAGGAGGGACTATAAGGAACAGCGGGGTTATGGAAACTGGAGAGAACACTCCCCTCCTGAAAACAGAACAGCTCTCCTTAGCTTAGTTCACAGCTTTCAAAGCATGGTCCTTCGAGCAGCACTCTCAGCCCCAGAAACTTGGTAGATGCAGACACTCAGGTCCCACCCATGACCTACCAAATCAAACTTCAGAAACTGGAACTCTCAAATCTGTTTTGGAACTAATGTCTAAAGGATTCTGATGCTCACTCAACGTTGAAATCCACTGTTCTTGATAAATTGCAGGACTGTGTTGCCAGATTGTTCATTTTTTCTAACAATGCTAGAAATTTATTTTCTATAAACTCCCACTATTAAGTCCTGGCAAACTTTTAAAAACTGTGAAATGTGATGTGTGGGCTAACAATACTGATATTCTAGCTGGATATACAATCTTGATTTATGTTCTTCCTTTTAATGGGCTGGCCTGGTGACTCAGACAATAAAGAATCCTCCTGCAATGTGGGAGATCTGGTTTCCATCCCTGGGCTGAGAAGATCCCCTGGAGAAGGGAATGGCTACTCACTCCGATGTTCTTGCCTGGAGAATCCCACAGACAGAGGAGCCTGGCGAGCTGTAGTCCATGGGTTCGAAATGAGTCGGACATGACTGAGTGACTGAGCACCCCCAGCAAGCACTTCCTTTTAATGCTTAAAATAATCCTTAAATAACAGTATTCATGACAGCACTTTTAAGGAGGAAGACTCTGTAGGTCCAAAAATTGTTATATCACATCGTAAGAAAGAGGCCAAGCATGACATGGATATGAATGCCCCTCTCAGAGGGCATTACGTCACAGAAATCTAAACATCATGTGTCTACCCCGGGTGCAGTCTATCCATTTCAGTCTATCTATCCAGTTAGATAGCATGGAATCTAAAATTCTTAAATTTCAGAGGGAAGAACCAAGAAATAGAAGCAGAGATAATATCTGGAGTCCCATAGTCTTGGATCTTTGTCCAGAATACAATGCCTGTGATGCTCCCGCCTTCTTATTTCTCTGAAGACGATCGCAGCAGGTTTGTAATTAGAGACCTCAGTCATTCACAAGCTGGAGGGGGGAGGAGAAGGAGGCTGAGCCCATCAGGGGGCTTCTGGTCTTGGGGCTTCTAACCTGGATCAGAGTGAGGAGGACCAGGAAAGGAGGAGATTGGGAGAGAAAGACAGATGACAGAGGATGGGGGAGAAAAGAGATGTGTCTGTTGTTAGGGGAGTCTCTGCTGCTCCCTGGTCTCAGGTGGATAGATTGAGGGGAAGAGGGGCAGGGTCAGAAGGCCTCCCGAACTAGAATCCTCACTGTACCCTCTGTTGTTCGTGTGTCATAAGCAAGTGGCTTCACCTCTCTGAGGCTTGGCTTTGTCCTTCACACAGGGGGATGAAACTCTCAGATGCTGTAGGATGGACATGAGGCTAAATGAAATCATGCATGTGGAATGTCTGAGGAGAGAGTAGACCCTCCTCTCACAGTGGCTTGTTTGGTGACTCACGGGCTCCCGAAGCCCTTCTGTCCTGGGGCAGCTCGGTATTGAGAGCTCCTGCCCTTCTCCAGGGAAAGAGTGTCTGTGCAGGAAGGCAGCCCCCCATGTCCTCTCAGCTCATCACCCAGCTGTGTGCCTGCTTGACATTTGGCTGGACTTGCTCCTGGGGCTTCTGGTCATTGAGCCCAGCTCCCTTCTCCTTGGGCCTGGAGTGGAGCACAGTGTGTGTGTGAGAGAGAGAGAGAGAAAGAGAGAGAGATTGGGAAATGCTTGTCTGTGTGTGGATGAGTAAAGAGACTTGTGCTACATGATTGTAACTGGGAGTGAATATACAAGAGTGAAGGGATTGGATTGTGGGTGTGTCACCCCTCACGTGTGCACTATAGTTTACAGCTTACAATGCAGCAGAGTGCATGTGCACAGATTCTGAAGTCAGAATCCTGGGTTCAAAAACTCTCTGACCACTCTAGGGCTTTAAGCAAATTATTTTATTTGTTCTTATCTCAGGTTCTTATTCTGTAACGTGAAAAAGTATCAATAGCTTCTCACCCTCTCTTTTAGGATTTTTCTGGACTGTTTGAGTTAATGTATGTCAAGTACTTAGGATAACATGTAACACATAGAAAAGCTAGGTTTTGTGTGCTATAATTACTCCTTATTATTGTTATTATTAACATTGCAAAGGACTTTAGCTTCTCAGGGAGAAGGAATATATGCCTGTTGCTTCCATTGCTTCCACGTCAACCACATGATGTGTGCAGCGTGGATCTCATCTGATACCTGAGGACACAGGACTCTGGGAGATTTAAATCCTCAGGAACAAAGTTAGGAAAACGCAGAGCTGGTACCCACCCAAGCTGAGGTCCTGTGGCCCCATCGCCACTGAGGGAGAGCAGGAGGAAGGAGGAGGTTGCAGCAAAAAGGAGGAGAGCAAAAAGCTCTCCTATTTGTGAAACCAGGTGAGGGATGGCATGTGGTCAGGCTGTGGACACCACCTATGTCAGCTCCCTGCTTCCCCTCTGCTGCCTCCTCTTTACTCCTTTTTTGAAGCATAAACAGGGTTACAGCCCAGGACAATGTCACCTTTCCTAGCTAAGTTCCTACCGGGACCAGTGCCTGGTAAATAGCACATATCCATCCAGTGGAGGAGCTGTGACAATGGTTGCAGGAAGGTGTCCTGTGTCACACCTGTCATCTGAGGTGGCGGTGGGGGGGTGGTCAGGGCACTGGGGTCCAGGTGAGATGACACCTGCACGTGGCTGAAAAAGTGGACCTGCACTAACACACTGCTGATGACTTATCTGTCCATTGGTCGGCTCTCATCCACTCACTGACCATCCATCATACGCCAGGCATGGCTCTAGGTGTTCAGATGGACAAATTCCACCTGTCAGGTCACTATCTATGTTTACATGAGACCCACAGGCATTGGCAGGTCTGAGAACTGCTGTTTTTCAACATTTGGCCCCTGCAGAGAGAAGCAGGAGACATGGTTAGGTAGGGAGATCACACAATAAACAGGACTGACCCAGCTCCTCCCCTTGCCCACTCCCCTCCTCATGGCCTGATCCTACCCCTCAGCCAGGATATTAAAAGCTCAGTCCATCACCAGCATCCTCAGGAGCCCTCCTGCAAGGCCACAAAAATGAACCGGCTCTGCCTCTTTGCAGCCCTTCTCTTCCTCCTGGTTATCCTGGTGGAGAGCACCCCAGACACCCAGGTAGGTCCAGCCTCACCTCTCCTCTACACACTAGAGGGAAAAGAGGGGAGTCCACAGAAGGGGCTGGGGAGCAGGGGTAGGGTGGGTGCTGCCAGCCCCCTCTGGATTTCTCCCCAGAAATTGGCTAGTTTTAACTGCAGGAACATTTCACCACTCTCAACATGGAAAAAAAAAAGGAAAATTAGAATTAAAAATATATATATATATATATTTATATATATATATATATATCCCGCCTAAAATACCGAGTCAGGGACCACATCTTTGAGCCTCTACTCCTGGTCAGTGTCTCTTATCCTCACTGTAGTGTAATAAAAGCATCCATGTTTCATTCTTGGCCATATTCATGACCCAGGCCTCCTGAACCTCTGGGAATTCACTGTCTTCCTTAGGTAATGAATGTCCATCCAAGATATCATCAGAATTGCCTGTGTCTCCAGAAGAAGACAAACAGGCAGTTAAAGGTTAAAATTTTCAATACCATCCATGTCAGCAACTCTGGGGAGAGGGGTGGGAATGGAGATTGAGCTCAATCACCAATGACCACTGATACAACCAGTATGCCTTTGTATTGAAACCTAAATAAAAATCCATGAACACTGGTGTTTAGAGAGCTTTCAGGGTGATGAACACAAGGAGGTGACGTGAGGGTGCTGGGCTCACGGGGGTATGGAGGCTCCGCACATCTCCACTCCGCCTTTGCCCTACCCGTTTCCTCCATTTCACTGTCCCCAAGCTTTATCTTTTATAATAACATGGGTACAGTAAGCAAGGTGTTTCCTGAGTTCAGTCGCTGGGTCTATAGAGTTATTGAACATGGAGGTGGAGTCATGGAACCTCTGATTTTTGGCCACTTGGTTGCAAGTATGAGTTATTCGAGATCACATGGCTTGCATCTGAACTGAGGACAGTCTTGAGCCCTCAACCTACAGAATCTGCGCTAAGCCCACCAATACACTACCAGAAGTACATTGACTGTGGCTGTTAAGTGTTGGTAGAGACATCATGTATTTGGCATCAGGGTAAACTCAGACTCATCCTCACCTGTGATATGAGGGGTTAGATGAGGCTTAAGGACACGGAAGTAATGAAAGTAGGACACTGGATCCAGAGACTCTACAGGTAAACTGTATTTTCAGCATTTCTGGCAGAATCAGGTACTGTATCAAATGGGTTGTGACTAGACAGTACCTAGTCCTGACCCCACTACCCACGTGCTTGTGTCCTGGGGCAAATCATCTGCAGTTTCCTCATCTGAATACAGGGTACATGTTCCATGGGTTCTTTGAAAAGATTACCTGTCATTAATATAAAGAGTTTAATCACATTTCATGGCCAATTTTTTCCATTTTCTAGTAAGATGTGTTCATGAAAAAAAAAAGTCTATGTACCTTCCTTGGGCAAGAAAAAATATTTAGGTGTCATATATTGATATTCCTCCATTATTAAAATAAACCAGAAAGACCTGGGATCAAAAGAGCAGAGTAACTGCAGGGTAAGCAAGAAACACAGCCCTTGTGTGGTTGGCTCGCAGGACCAAGGCAGATTCGTATAGTTTTCAGGTTCCCTCTTGACTATTCTTTTATTATCTATATTTGATCTTTGTCTTGGTTCATGGCCCAGGCCTCCTAAACTTCTTGGAATTTATCTTCTTTCATAGGTCATGAGAGCACTCAAGAAAGGCAACCAGGAAGCTTTCAGGTATGGACTGGTCTCCCCAAAACCTCAAACACTCACTTAGAGGCTTGAACTTTCACCACTTTCTTGCCAGCACCTCTTGGGAGAGTGGATGGCTCTGAGATTGAGATCAATCAGCCATGGCTGATAATTCAGTCAGTATGGCTAATTATCGAATACCCCCATAAAAATCTATAAATATTTGGATTCAGAGAGGTTTTGGGGTTAATAATAATACAGTGATCACATGGATCACATTATTTTATTATCTTCAGTAGACTGAATATTAGAGATGATTATGTAAATATGTCCAATCATCAGGTAGATATTTTACTAAAAAGAATTCGATCATATCCATTCTATTAAAGACTGTGTACTTGTTAAGAAAATGAAAATGGGAATTAAGTCCCTACAAAGCATTGTTCTTGGGGTGGGGAAACAGCTGTGAAAAATATATGGCAAAATAACTTGCCTTCTAGGAGGGAGACAAACAATAGCAGAGGGGAGAAATCCTATAGTAGGTCATAAGTTTCTTGAAGGTAGAGAGGGATGTGGAGAAAGGATGCTGTGCTTTTTCTCTCCAGGGTCAGGGAAATCTTCTGTGATAGGAGGCTTTGAGCAAAGGCTGTAGAAGTAATGTGCCTGGTGTGTGTTGGAAGAGCAGCCAGGACCAGGGTGGATGGAGCTGGGTGGGCGGAGGGGAAGGGAGTGGAAGGCAATGAGGCTGAGAGGCCATGGGGGCAAGTCATGAGGAAACTTGTGGGACTTATTAAGATCAGAATTTGACTCTCAGTGAAAGGAGGAGTCACTGAGGGATCAAATATATATCTTTTAATTATATCAAATATATATATTTGAGATATATATATATATATATATATATATATATATATATCAATACCAGGTCCTGGTGGTAAGACAGGGGTCAGGTCAGGGTGGGAGGGGAAGGTTGGGGAAAGAGGTGGAGCTCAGGAGACCACACACCATTCATACCTGCACAGTGTCTTTCCTCTTTGTTGCCTCCCAGGAGAAGAGGCTGCAGTGTTCTGTGAAACCTGTAACCCTGAGCGTGTCCTTCACGGGTGAGCTTGGCAGGTCAACCCTAGATGCCTCTTTATGATCATCTGAGCCTGATCATATGCTCCCCTTTCTCAGATGGCAACACTGATTCAGCCACCCTCCGGGGCAGGTCTGCAGTGCTCCTGGCACCCCCCACCCCCACCCGAGGCTTGAAAAACTCATTTTCTTCTCGTTGGCCATTCGGATTATGGGGACTACGGTTCCACATTTTTTGGAAAATCTTGGATCTGTCTAGATGACCGGTGTCCACGTCTGGAGCTGGAACTCAGCAAGAGGACATGCAAAGAGTGGTCCCTGAAACTCTGAAGTCCGAGGAGGATCCCTGCTGGACTGAGCTATGGCTGCTTCTGAAACAGTCTCCTCTCAGTTCTTCTCTCCCCTACCCTGCTCAGCAGAACCTGTCTATTTCCTTTCCTCCATGGGTCTACATGTCTTAATTCTGTCTCATCCAGCTGTCTCCCAGCACCATGAAAGCCAGCCCTGCCTTTATCCTGAGTGCTTAGTGCAGTTCCTGACACCAAGGAGATAGTTCATAATTCTTTAAGGAAGGAAGGAATGCTGGATGGAGCACATTCCTCATGCCCACAGTGACTACAGAGCCTGTTGTTTGATGACAGGACTTTTGTTTTCACCCGCATCCTCACAGCATCCTCACCGTCATCCCCCTCCCCACCATCACTGCCCTTCTTGTGGGTGGTCATGGTGGAATTTCCAGCCTCCAGTTCTCAGCATCAATCATGAGAGAAGGGTTTGGGATAAAGAAGCTCCTTGAATGCACAATGATGTTACAATTTTCTTTTCTGTAGCTTCAAACACTGTGGCTTATATTTCAATAAATGCATACTCAAAATTAAACTGACTGGAGTGGAGTCTATTGTTTGCAACTACAAACCTTAACCAGTAAGGTCCATGGAAATGGTGGTCCTCTCTGCTCTTCTTAGCAGTGGCTACCTCCCTTTTCCCCATCTACAGAGTGTGCCCTACCAGGCATAGGAAGCAAACCCATTACAGCATCATCTACCTTTTCACAGCCACTCTAAGCTACACAAAAACCTGGGACACAGACACCTCAATATGTAGGCTTTTATTCCTTACTTCGAAGTTCAGTCCAATTTAGGGGCAGGTTGTTCTCCTGGACTCTCAGAAGGAGAATGGATATCAGACTCAGTTGTCCACTTTTCTAAGGAATCTGATTCCCTGAGGTCACATGTAGGGAGGGGGCTTCTTATTTCAGTTAAAGAAAGAGCAACTACCTTTTTTGTGTCCCAGGCTCTGTATTAGCATTTTGCCTGTATTATTCTATTTATCATCCTAAGAATCCTTCAAGGGAGGGAATGGAGGCATGGAGATGGCTCTCAGCTGCTGTATTCATTTGCTCACACTGCAGGCCCCCGGTCTCCCAAGTAGAGGGACTTTGATGATGTTTTCTTGCTCCTGCCTCTGGGATGATGTAGGTTGGAGACACTTTTGGAAAACAGAGAGTTATCTGTGTTACTACACATGAGCAAAGTGAAGCATGAGGACCACAGAAAGAACGATAATGAAACAAGAACACAGATGGTGCTGGTGCTGGTGCTGTTACTCACTACTTCCTTGTAGACTTGGGCAAATTTCTCACCATCTCTGAGCTTTCCATTCTTTATTATAAAATAAGGATAGTGGTTGTATTTGTTAGTGTTTTTAGCCAGAGACCACTAGAAACAATCTGGTTTCCAGTTGAAGTCTGCTCTGCTCAACTCAGTCACTCAGGCACATCTGACTCTTTGCAACCCCATGGACTGTAGCCCACCAGGCTCCTCTGTCCATGGGATTTTTCAGGCAAGAATACTGGACCGGGGTGGCCATTTCCTTCCCAGAAGTAGCAGTCACTGAAGATAGGGGGATGTCTGGTCATTTTGGTTGTTCCTGTAATTTAGCTTGTTTTGTCTGTGTTCAAACATGATTACCAAATGTCTTATTTTTGTCCTGATATTTCATGGATGTAGAATGACCTTGTCTGATATTGAGGTTCTGTTTAATGTTACTATTGAGCAGAAGACTATTGGGCCCACTGTGGTGCCAGGGCAGGTCTTGGAACTCAGAGGTTGCTTTTTGCTTTGTCTATCAATCTCATCATGTTGTGATCAGAAGAAAAAGTTACTTTTAAAATGATTTGCACAGGTATTTCCAGAGTAACTTTTACCAATGTCAGATCTGATAGCAGTAACATTAATACTGTGAATATATAACAAATTTAATTTTTACTCAAATTATTAATTTGTAACAGTGTAATAGGATAATGCCTTGGTGTTAATGAAAGGAGATGGGCTTAAGTAACTCACTATGCTGCTGTGTGCTCTTGGGCACGTCATTTCATCTCTCTGAGACAGTGGCATGTTGGGGAACTGGTTGCTATTTGCAGAGACCCCCACATGTTTCGAGTCAGGGAAACAACCTAGACTCACTCTTCTTTATTCTTTGTGTCGGTGTTGGGGTTTGGAGAGGGGACTATTGTATTAGGGACAGTGCTCTCAGAACCCCTTACCACTTCTCTGCATTTTCAGAATCCCTGGCATATTCAGGTAGTTTATACAATGGGTTGTGACAGGAGAGTGTCTTGTCCTGACCCAATCCTGCCACTCACATGCTCTGTGTCCTCGGGCAAGTCATCTGCAATTTCCTCACCTGAATAGGGGGACCAGGCTACATGAGCTTTTTGAAAGACTTACCAGTCATGAGTATGAAGAGTTTACACAGTCATGGTCAATGATGTCCATTTTCCACCAAAGTGTTTTAGTCCAGAAGACTTGTCTACCTACGTTTCCTCACTACCTACCCAAATAGAAATTTGTGTGTGAAATAATAATCATTTCTCTGTTATGAAATCAATCAGAAAGCTGAGTGACAGCTGAGCTTCTTTCCTCCAGAGGCAACTGCAGGCAGAGTAGGAAATGAAGGACTTCTGTGACTTGCTCATGGGGCCAAGACAGCTTTTTCCAGGCTGGCACTATATTAGTCAAAACTCAAGGCTCATATTCTTTCCTCCCAGTCAGACTATTATTTTTATCTTCCTATCATGATATAGGATGTTAGAAGAGACTCATAATTATATAAATAAGTCTCATCATCAAATAGACTAACAGGAGTTTTATTATGTCCAGTCTCTTCAATGATTATGAACTTGGCATGAGGATGAAATGGGAAATTCATCCCCTTGACAAATATTCATTAAATACTTATGTTTTTCCCCCTAAAACTTATATTTCTTGGTGTAGGAAAGCAGCAGAAAAGAAAACTAGTAAGATAATATGCTTTCTAAGAGGGTAATAGACAATTAAGGCTGGAAAATCTCATGCCAGGTGGCGATGAGTGTTTTGTAGAAAGAGAGTGATGGGGATACAGGAGGCTGTAGAAGTTAAAGAAACACTCTGGAATAAGGAGGCCTTGAGCAGAGGCTGACAAAAACGAGCCTGGTGTGTTTGTGCAGCAGCCAGGACCAGGGAGCTGAGTGGTTGCGGGGGGGCGGGGGACGGAGTGGAAAGGGGATGAGGCAGAGAGGCCACGGGGGCAGGTCGTGAGGAACCTTGAAGGACTTCTTAAGAATCAGAATTTGACTCTGAGAGAGCTGGGAAATCATGAGGGATTGGTCATGGGAACAATGGGATGAAAGTGTTACTCACTCAGTAGTGTCTGACTCTCTGCAGCCCCATGGACTGTAGCTCACCAGGTTCCTGTCCATGGAATTCTCCAGGCAAGAATACTGGAATGGATTGCCATTCCCTTCTCCAGGAGATCTTCCCAATCCAGGGATTGGACCTGGGTCTCCCTAGTTGCAGGCAGATTCTTTACCCTCTGAGATCATTAGGGAAGCCCAACAATGGGATAGGACTTCAGTTTTAACAGGGTCCCTGTGGCTGCAGTGTGGAGAGTGACTTCTAGGGAGCAAAAGGCAGAGACAGAGGACCCGGGGCAGACTGCTGCAGTGGTCCAGGTGAGTCAGGATGGAGTGTGTATCTGTGTTGGTCCCAGGGTTGATCTCAGTTCTCTTGATAACATGATTGCCCTGTTGAAGTACTGTACATTACTATGTAAGGCATCATCACAAATCATGATGCATTAAATCTTTAGACATTTATGACTGATTCAACCTCTAGCCTGAATGGTTTGCCTTCAGTCTCCCTTCAGCTGACTCATTCCAATTTTAAACATCCCTATTAAAAGGTTTCAATGGAAGGTTTTGCCTCAGTGAATAAAAAATAGCCCCATCTTGTGTCAGAAATTTGTAGACCAAGCTGTACAAAATGTTAGAGGAAAATATAAAGATCTATATTTGATACATTATATAGATGATATTTTGGCAGCTCATAAGGACAGAGCCTTGTTGCAACAAATTTTGTCTGAATTGATTGAGGCTTTGGAAAACTGGGGTTTAAAGATAGCTCCAAATAAGATACAAGTAAGTCCTCCTTTTCTTATTTAGGGAGGGTATTAAATACCCATACTGTGAGTCATGCCCCTTTGCAGCTGTGGAGAGATGGTTTACTAACTTTAAATGATTTCCAAAAATTATTAGGAGATATTAATTAGATACACCCACTTGGACTGCAAGGAGATCCAACCAGTCCATTCTGAAGGAGATCAGCCCTGAGATTTCTTTGGAAGGAATGATGCTAAAGCTGAAACTCCAGTACTTTGGCCACCTCATGCGAAGAGTTGACTCATTGGAAAAGACTCTGATGCTGGGAGGGATTGGGGGCAGGAGGAGAAGGGGATGACAGAGGATGAGATGGCTGGATGGCATCACTGACTTATGGATGTGAGTCTGAGTGAACTCCAGGAGTTGGTGATGGACAGGGAGACCTGGCGTGCTGTGATTCATGGGGTCACAAAGAGTCGGACACGACTGAGCGACTGAACTGAACTGAACTGAACATTTAAAACTGACTACTGCAGATTTGAAGCCTTTGTTTGATTGCTTAAAAAACGATCCTAATCCCAGTTCTAAGAAAAAGTTGACTAGTGAGACAGAGTCGGCTCTTGTTAAAGTGGATGAGGCTTTAAATGATCAGTTAATTGGGATTAATATTACCAGAGG
Organism: Bubalus kerabau; assembly: GCF_029407905.1. NCBI lineage: Eukaryota > Metazoa > Chordata > Mammalia > Artiodactyla > Bovidae > Bubalus > Bubalus kerabau. The sequence continues at coordinate 75,025,620 of NC_073636.1, forward strand.
ATGGGATTTAATTATTCTTGCCATAGAACATACACCTACAGGATACTTGTGGCAAAAAGGCCCATCGAAATGGCTCCATCTACCAGTGACCCCTAGAAAAATAGTTTTATCTTATCCCAGCTTGGAGACACAATTAATTATAAAAGGTAAAAAAAAAAGGGGGGGTGAAACTTTTTGGAAAAAAAGTAACAAATATAGTGATTCCATTCAATAAAGATCAACTGCAATTTCTTTTACAAAATAGTGATGATTGGCAAGTTGCCCTGATAGATTTCCAGGGTCAAATTTTCTTTCATTTGTCCTCAAGCCCCCTTTTGCCTTTTTTTTTTTTTTTTTTTTTGAAAACACATCCAGTAATTTTTCCAAAGAAATTTTCTATTCAACCTTTGGAAGGGACAATTTTAATTATCACAGATGATTCCTCTAACGGTAAAGCAGTCACAATTATTGATAAAATATCCCATGTTCAGGTAATTGAAGAGACATCTACCCAGAAGGCTGAGTTACAAGCAGTTACTTGGGCTTTTCAACATTTAAGAGACCACACCTTCAATCTTTTGACTGACTCCCGATATATTGTAGGGTTGTTTCCTCATATAGAGACTGCTAATATTCCGGAAAATAAAACTACTATCTTCTCCTTGTTATCTGATTTACAGAAAGACATTAAACACAGAGATAAAAAATATTTTGTGGCACATATTAGAGCCCATTCTGGCTTGCCTGGCCCTTTACATGAAGAAAATGCTTTGGCAGATGCATTAACTAAAGTAATTGCTTTAAACTTACATAAAAAGATTGACAAGGCCAAAAATTCTCACAAAATTCACCATCAAAATGCAGCTGGTTTAAGGTATGAATTTCATATCCCTAGGGAAACAGCTAGACAAATAGTTATGTCCAAATTGCCCAATATTTAATCCATCTCCACCATTAGGAGTAAATCCCCGAGGCCTTAGGCCTAATGCTCTCTGGCAAATGGACGTAACTCATATCCTGGCCTTTGGAAAACTGTCCTTTGTGCATGTTACCGTGGATACCTTTTCTCAGGTTATTATAGCCTCTGCTAGATCAGGTGAAGCAATAAGAAATGTAATTCAGCACTTGTTTCAATGTTTTTCCCAAATAGGACTCCCCAAACAAATAAAAACAGATAATGCCCCAGCTTATACTTCTGCTGCTTTTAAGAGACTTTGTCAACAATTTTCCAAAGTACATTCAACAAGAATACCTTATAATCCCCAAGGTCAAACCAGAGTGGAAAGGGCACACCAGACTTTAAAAAATCAGATAGCTAAATTAAAATGGAGAAAATTTAAGTATTCCTCTCCACATCACGTTCTACACCATGCTTTGTTTGTAATTAATCATTTAAACATAGACACACAGGGGCAGACTACAATGATGAGACACTGGATTCCTGAAGGGGCTATGACTCGGCCCCTGGTCAAGTGAAAAGACCTCCTTAGAAGAGAGTGAAAAGGGCCAGATGTGTTGCTAACTTGTGGGGGAGGGTATGCTTATGTGTTTCCACAGGACTCCACTTCTCCTGTTCGGACCCCTGAGGTTACTGAGATCCCTGGAGTCCTAGAGTCTGGGACCAATGGGACACTCCTGTCTCCCCATGCCTCCTCCTCCATATGGGGGTAAGGGGCCTCCGCTAGAAGTTTCCTGGAGGAGGGTATGCTTATATTTTCCCCCAGGACACAGATTCTCCGATTTGGATCCCGGACAGACTGATTCGTCATGTCACAGTCCCCCAGGCACCCGGTTCCCTCATTACTTCGACCACAAAAAAGGAAGGGGACTCCTCTACCTCTACCTCCCCCACCAACACGGAGAGTCCAACAGTACCCAAGACAACTGGCATCGGAAATCCCAGATGAGCAACAAATAGATCCACCCATAACGTTTGCTCCTTTGTAGTGTTGCAACGTCCACCCTATCTTATGGTGCCTGTGACTGTAACCACTTATTGGAATGATAACTATGGTCTTGCTGTGTTGCAACAATTACAAGATTTGATGCGATCACGATGGTTTGTGGGCTTACTTATCTTGGGAATATCACCTTTAATAACTGCAATTACCTCTGTCACTGTGGCGGCAATATCATTGACTCAACAAGTGCATACTGCTCAATATGTTGATACTATGTCTAAAAATGTCTCTTTAATGTTAGCAACACAGGAAGTTATAGATAGGAAACTAGAAATGGAGGTAGATGCCCTGGAGGAGGAGGTAATGCAAATTGGGACAGAATTACAGAAATTAAAAGTGAAATTGGCACTGTCTTGTCATGCTGACTACCGGTGATTTGTGTAACACCCCTGAAAGTAAACAAGACAGATTATAACTGGGAGAGAATTAAAAACCACATTTTGGGAGTATGGAATAGCTCCAGCGTTAGTTTAGATTTAGGAAAACTTCACAATCAGATAAAGACCATGGAACATTCCTGATTGGATTTTATTGCCGCAGGAGCAGCAAATGACGTTTTTCATACATTTTTGCACTTTATTTCAGGAAAAATTCTGTCTACTATTTTTAGCTATGCCGCTGTGGCTGCTCTAGTTCTGCTTCTCATGATTGTTCTTCCTTGTATTGGTAGACCTCTTCAACAGAGCACTCAGAAGCTCGCGACTGAATTACATCTGGCTGTCTTAAAGCATAAAAAGGGGGGAGATGCCGGGAGCCAGCATGGGAGATCCCTCCCATGACAAGGTCATGTGGAGGAGAACTGACAGGCAAGGCAGATCAGGACTTGAGGGACTCCCTGGACCTGCTCGAGCATCTACCCCGAAACCAAAGTCTGTCTGTCTACTGTTTACTATATTATACTTTTCACCAACTCTTCTGACATTAACAGGGGGTTATGCCCGACCACCTTTCTCTGAAGAAAATCAACTTACGGCTCTAGTTAATAAGTCTCCTGGGCTTGAAAGTAGTATTTCAATTCTAACCCCTATGTTAGCATTCTAGCCTGCTTGGCAGGTTTATCCATACTCTTGCAACTAACACACATGATTGTTCACAACATCCCAACCATAACCTTCAAGCAGTGAAAAAAGTTTTATTAAAATAATACTGCATTGTTGAGCCAAAGTTTTCTACCAAGTTTCCTTATCCCTTACCCAATGTGCGCCTGGGAGTGCATTAGTTAATATAGTTAGAATGTAAGAAAAACAAGCAGTAGCCTTGGCATTAGCAACATAAAACCCTTGAGTTAATAAGTTCTTTCTTTGTTGTAACCCACTGCACCTTTGCTGCATAAGAATGTAACATTGTTTTCTGAGGGGGACACAGATTAGAAAAATAAAGAAAAAACACTTTAAGGGAAAAAACAAGTTTTCTGGTTGACCAGCCTTTATCAGGAAAGAGTTATAAAATGTTAGCAGACCACAGGGCCAGAAGATAATGTACATAACATAAGACCCTTGTAAATGGAAAGGTATGCAGAAAATGTCCTGGTTTCAATAAAGGTAAAACTGATGGAATGTTGAGCTGACTCTGTATGACCCTGCATCTTTCATTTCTGGAAATGTGTAACTCAGGGTATAAAAGCTCCTTTTGGAAATAAAGCTGCAGACCTTGTTCCACCTACACTTGGTCTCCCCATGTCATTCTCTCTCTCTCTCTCTCTTTCTCTCTCTCTCTCTCTCTCTCTTTTCAGGCTGATCCCCTGGAGCACAGAGGCTCTCTGAGTTCACTTTTTTGCCCAGGCTTCTAACCCTCTCGAGAAGGCACTCTGCGTCTTTGCCTCATCTAGAGGGCACCTGAGGCCTCCGTGAACAGAGCAAGTCCCATGTCAGGGGCTTTACTGGCTTTCTGTGTAAACCAAGGAATATCAACCTCATTCTCTCTCCTTTTACTTTCATTTCTCTTGCTGACGCCATTCATCCTGAGGGTATCCCTGGATCCTGCTGGGGCTGGACCCCTGCACTGCATTCTTGCTCTGCCTGCAAGTTGCCTCTGGAAGGAAGACACTCAGCAGTCACTCAACTCCCTGATTAATTTTATAACAGAAAAATGATTGTTATTTGACACTTAAGTTTCTTTTCAGGGAGGTGGTATGGTTTAGTCTGTCAAACTAAAACATTTTGGCAGAAAATGGACATCATGGACCATGACTGTGTAAACTCTATATTCATGACTGGCAATCCTTTCAATGGACAAGGAAATGGCAACCCACTCCTTGCCTGGGAGTGAGTACTCTTGCCTGGGAATCCCATGGACAGAGGAGCTTGACAGGCTATGGTCCATAGGGTTGCAAAGAGTCAGACACAACCTAGGGACTGAATACAATGCCTTTCAAAAAACTCATGTAATCTGTTCCCCACCATTCAGCTGAGGAAACTGCAGATAATTTGCCCCAAGACACATAGCACGTAGGTGGTGGCATCAGAACAAGATGATATCCTGTCATAGCCCATTTAATAAACTACCTGATTCTGCCAGGAATTCTGAAAATGCAGAGAACTGGTAAAGGTTTCTGAGTGCACTGTTCCTAATACAATAGTCCCCTGTCCCTGAATCTCACCTCAGACCCAAATGATGAAGAAGACTGTCTGGGTTTTTTCCCTGACACCAGATATGGGGGGTCTCTACCAACAGCGACTGATTCCCCCACACCAGCTGGGGGAATTCCCTTCTGACACTAAATCCACAGAGGTGACCCAGATGGCACAGGGTAAGGACTACATCCCTGAGGGTGGCCCACACTTCAGGTGTTGATCACAAGTTCCAGGGTCTCTCATAAGGGTGACCAACTCACTATAAATTCATAGATTCCATGACCCACCTTCCATGTTCAGCAACTTATTAGAACCATTCACAGAACTCAAGAAAGCCTTTTACCCAGGGATAGCCAAATGGAGAAGAATAGGACAAATGGGGAACCGAGGGTGCAGAGGTTCCAAGGTCTCTCAGGACTCTCCCCACCTCACAATCCTTTTGTGTGGTCAGCTCCCCTGAAGGTCTCAGAATCCAATGTTTTGGGATTTTTAACTGAGGGTTGGAGCTAGGCAAGTTGATTGAATCATTGGCCATTGGTGATTGAACTCAATCTCAGTACCCTCTCCTCTGCCCATAGGCAATGGAGGTTGATAGTTTTAACCCTCTAATCATTTCATGGTGTCTGCTGGGATCCAGTCCCATCCAAACACTGTCTAGGATCCCATCCTTGACTCATATCATGACTTACAGAAAAACAGTAAATCCCAAGAGTTTCAGGAAGCCTGAAGCATTAACCAGGATCCAAATAAATAAGGTGGATCTTGTTGTTTTATGACACTGAGGTTTAGGAAAAAGATAGTGACCAGGAAAAGAGAGTCTCAGAAGTGGGGTCTCTGATCAGGTTCAGTGAGGTGGGATACCTTTGTTTAAAAGCTGAACACGTAATAACACGTCCATTTGTTAGTGTCCCAGAAGAAATCCAGAGAGGGCTGGCTGCACTCACGTCAGCCCTGCTCCCCAGCCCCTTCCATGGACTCCCCTCATCACCCCCACCCCCAGCCTAGAGAGCAAAGGTGAGCATGCACCTACCCTGGGCCTGGTTTCTGGTTTCTCCCCCTGGGTTGTCCCCAAGGACTAGAAGTGCTGCAAAGAGACAGAGCTGGCTCAACTTCGTGGCCTCGCAGGAAGACATCTGAGGAAAGCTGGGGGTTGATGGAGCTTCTCTAACCTGACCTGAGGAGTGGATACAGGTGACAAGGAGGTGAGTGGGGAAGGGGAGGAGCTGAGGTCAAGCTTGTACAGTGTGTAATCTCCCCACATGGCCAGAACTCCTGCTGCTGCCTCTTGGGGCCAAATGCCCCAATATCAGCATTTCTGAAACTAAACCTTGCCTGTGGGTCTTGTGAAAACAGATTGTGATTCCACAGGTGCAAATTTTGCTCACTTTGTCACTGATGGAGCATCCCAGCACCTAGAGCAGTGTGTGGCATGTGATGGATCGTCAGTGAACAGAGGAGAGCAGACCAACGGGCAGGTAAGCGCACAGCTGTGTGTGAACTTAGGTCTTCCTTTGCAGCCTCCTGCAGGACTCCTCACATCTGGGAGTCAATGCCCTTCACCCCCACATCTCAACCCCACCTACTTTAGAAGGTGTGACACAGGTAAGGTTTCTGCAACCATTGTGGCAGCATCTCTACTGGACAGACACCAGCTCTTTAGCTGGCAGTGGTCCAGGCGGGTGGTGAGTCGGGGGGAAGAGCGTGTCCATCTGGAGCACAGACTCTGCTTTTCTGGGGAGAAGAGACTAAGAGGATTGGGACATGTCTCCACAGTATGACCACCCCCTGCCCCTCACTTTGTTTCACCAGCAGGACAGCTTGCCTGCCTGAGTGCACCGTGGGGGACTTTGGAAGATCGTCTGCAACATCCCCCCAACTCTGGTCTCCCCACCAGTGGCTTTGGGATCAGAGGATTTCATTTTGAGTCCCAGCTCTGCCTTTGCGTAACTTTGTGACCTGGGGCCAGAAATTTCTTTTGTCTTCACGTGTTACGTGCGAATCTGCGGCTCATATCACAGGGTTGCTGTGAGAGCAATGGAAGCCAGAGACATGTATTCCTTCCCTGTAAAGTCAAAGTCTTTTGTAATAATAATAATAATAATGAGTACCAGGCTGGGCTCCCTGCTATTGTACAGCAGAAACCAACCATAAAATCTAAGGCAATGATTAAATAAATTAAAAAATATAAAGTTACTATGAAAAAAAAAGCATGGTAAGACTCCATTTAAAAAAATGAGTAATTGTGACAGTTAACACTTAACTCCTTTGATCAGAGGGTCAGATAAAGGTAAGGAGGGTGGGAAAAGGGCTTGACCTGGATGAGATCTCTCACTGAAGCAAGAGGGCTTTTGGTTACCTTTGAGGAAGAAGGAGATCTATTTGAAAGAGAGACTCTGACTCCATTCTGGCACTGGGGGAACTTCCTGACCATAAATTTCTAGAAGATGACACTACAACAATCAATGCTATTTTTTCCTTTCTTTACGACAGTTGACAGAGAATTTAAAGAGCAGTCAGGAGCAGAGGAAACTAAAACTCTGTGTGCTTCTAGACACTTTGCTTTAGTCCCTGGTGTTCAAGGAACTTTAGCAGCATAATCAACATGGTTCTCAAAAATCACCACAATATTGTAAAGTAATTAGACTCCAATTAAAATAAATAAATTATTTTTTTAAAGTACCCAAACCTGGAGATTGCTTAAAACAGACACCAGCATCCTCGTTCACAAACAATCTGTGATTCAGAGTTGTGAAGTAACTTGCCCAAGATCACAGAGCAACATAGTGAGTTACTAAGCCAATCTTTTCTCCTTAATACCAAATCATTTTTTATTAACTGTTATAAATTAATAATTAGGAGAAGACAATGGCACCCCACTCCAGCACTCTTGCCTGGCAAATCCCATGGTCGGAGGAGCCTGGTAGGCTGCAGTCAATGGGGTCGTGAACAGTCAGACACGACTGAGCGACTTCACTTTCACTTTCCACTTTCATGCATTGGAGAAGGAAATGGCAACCCACTCCAGTGTTCTTGCCTGGAGAATCCCAGGGATGGGGGAGCCTGGTGGGCTGCCATCTATGGGGTTGTTTAGAGTCGGACACAACAGAAGTGACTTAGCAGCAGCAGCAGCATAAATTAATAATTATTCACAATAACTAAGCAACAGATTTTTTCAGTATTACTCTTATCAGATCTGACATTCATTAAAAGGTTACTCTTGTCAATACCTATACAAAGCATTTAACAGAGATAATATCTTTTCAATCCTCACCACAATTTTATGAGATTGATAGAGATAGAGAAAAACAACCTCTGAGTTTTAAGACCTGACCTGGCACCCCAGTGGGCCTTATGCTCTCCTGTTGAACATATACATTTCATAAAACTTCAACATCAGATAAGGTCTTTCTGTGTCCATGATGCGTGCTAAGTTGCTTCAGTCATGTCCAATTCTTTGTGACCCCAGACTCCTCTGTCCATGGGGATTCTCCAGGCAAGAATACTGGAGTGAGGGGCCATGCCCTCCTCCAGGGAATCTTCCCGACCCAGGGATGGAACCTACATCTCTTATGTCTCCTGCATTGGCAGATGGGTTCTTTACCACCAGTGCCAGATGGATTAAGACCAAAATAAGCCACTCAGTAATCATGTTTGAGCACAGAAAACAGTAGCTAAACTACACAGAGCACCAGTATGACTGAGCACCTTCCTATCTTGAATGACAGCTACTTCCTATTTTAAATGACAGCTACTTAGACCCAGTGAGCTCTAACCTCTATCTAGTCTTCCTTTCTGAGAGTTAAGATATCCAGTCAGAGAATAGTCCCACTTCCCACCAACATCCAGAGCAAAGCCAGCTTCCTGAAACCCTCCCCAAAATAACCTAACACAAGCCACATCTTGTCAGCTCTTCCTAAAATCCTCCTAAAGAGAAGCCATATGGTTTCCCAGGGTGTATAATGAGTACAATTCGTTTAACTAGCACAGGAGCATTTTGGGTGATCTGTGGTTGGAGACACTGACAGGTATAAGCATTCTCCTCATTTATTACGTAAAGAGAGTGAAACTCAGAGACATCGAGAAGTCTCCCCGAGACTTCAAAGTAGTGAGGACAGAACCAGCTCTGTAAAGGTCTCTTCTTTCTTTTTAAAAAACAAAACAAAACTGCTGTTTGAAGTCTCTAGGCCTCGATTGTCTCATCTGTAATGGGAATTTAGGTTGTGTTGTATAAATGTTGCTCAAGTTCACATCATCCCCAAGGCAGTAACATGAAAACACTATTAAACTGGCCCCATTTGGGCAAGCTGGGACGTCCTTTAAATGGACACCCAGAGTGAGTGAAATCACTCAGTCATGTCTGACTCTTTGCAACCCCATGGACTGTAGCCTACCACGCTCCTCCATTCATGGGATTTTCCAAGCAAGAATACTGGCGTGGATTGCCATTTCCTTCTCCAGGAAATCTTCCCGACTGGGGGATTGAACCCAGGTCTCCTGCATTGTAGGCAGATGCTTTACCGTCTGAGCCACCAGGGAAGTATAGGACTGCAGTATAGGAGGTAATATGTCCACCTCAGGCAAGGGGACCCCAACATTTCGTGGCATGGGACACCCTGGATCTGTGGCTGTGCCAGAGACTCCTCTGCTGGACGGTACCATCACACCATCCAGCAGTAAGGACGCTGAAACTGTATCAAACGGCAGCGAGGGACGGGCCTGCCCCCACGATGTCTTGGAGATCATCTTTGTCCAGAAAGTGGGGGCTTTTGTCAACAAGCCCATCAACCAGTCAACCCTGACCAGTTTGAACATACCCTTTGCCATGTTTGCTCCCAAGAACCTGGAGCTGGAGGATGCGGATCCCATGGGGAATCCGCCAGATTCCCCAGAGACTACATCTCCTCTCCAGGGCGGCCTGCACTCTGATGGCTCCAGCGGGGGCAGCAGCGGCCATACCCAGGACGACTTCGTCATGATCGACTTTAAACCAGCTTTTTCTAAAGACGACATCCTTCCTTTGGGACCTTCTATCGTGAATTTCAGAACCAGCCTCAGCTGAGCAGCCTCTCCCTCGACATCGGGGCCCAATCCATGGCCGATGACTTGGTACGGAAACCCCTTGGCCACCGCCTCACCCTCTGGCCTCCTGTCCTCCTTCCGTGGCCATTCCTGCTCCGCAGGCCTGGAGAGTTCTTCCCGCTGCTCCCCCACGCCCACACCTCCCATCTTGGCGGTCAGTCACAGGACAAGATGGTTGAACCGTTACCTTCCTGCGATCGCACTCGAGATTTGCATTGCGCTCCGCAGTCACTATCTTGAATTTGCTTGCGCTTATTTCCTCCTTTTCTCTGCATTCTCATCCCAGCAGTTCTCACACTCTCCTGTTGTTTGCCTGATGTCCTCTACTTGCTGATGCCACTCAGCCAGGCTGCCTAAGCAGCTCTTGCCACCAGCTGTCCAGCTTGCCAGGCGGGTGCCAGGGACACAGGGTGGAAGCAGCAGGAGGACCAAGTGGTGGTGTTCTTGCCCTTTGCTCACTCATCCCCGTGCTCCCGAGTTCAGCCAGGTGTCCTGATACTCACTGTAAATGGTACCCAGTGGAGTCTTAAAAAGTTGTCCCATAATCCCTGGCAACCAGGGGGCCTTATAATCACCTAGAAGGGTGATGCATCCTTGGAAATACTTCCCTGAGCCATGGACCCATGCTTACCATCTACTCCTACCCGTTCCTCTCTGTCATCTTCATTCATTCGTTCATATTCCCACAGTATCTGATTTCCTTGTGTGTACTAAGTAACTCAGTCATGTCTGACTCTTTTTGTGACCCCATGTACTGTAGCCTGCAAGGCTCCTCTGTCTATGGGATTCTCCAGGCAAGAACATTGGAGTGGGTTGCCTCTCTCTTGCCCAAATGGGGGAAGCAATTCAGAGGGCGAATTGGGACCTCTGATCCTACTGACTAGCCTTCCCTTATTTCACTAACCTCTCTTCTACTCAGTAATGGGGCATCCTGAGGGCCCCATGGGACATCCTGTAAGCCTCTGCATAAATTGTCAGAAGTGGGGAAGAGGGATTCCCCAAACTTTGAGGACTAATATTCTGAAGCTGATAGAGGGGACTCAGCAATATTGCACAAAAATCTAAAAGATAATTTTTTTTTTTTGCCACACCACATGGCATGTGGGATCTTAGTTCCCCAACCAAGGGCTGAACCTATGACCCCTGCAGTGGAAGCATGGAGTCCTAACCCCTGGACCGCCAGGGAAGTCCCCCTAAAAGACCATTGTGGGAGAGAGGGAAATTACCTTGATTGCCATCTCCAAGTCTCTGTTAGGGCTGTTTTAGGACAAACACAGTAGAATGGGTCAATTGGTTTCCTGAAATTAAAGTCAGGACAGAAATGACAAGGTTGGGTCAGAGGGAAGGGAGGGGTTTTTACTGGTTGAATGGGACAAAGGATTGTTCTCATGATGAATGCTGTCACCTGGCACCTGCTGCCCACATGATAGTGAACTCACTATAAGAGGAGGTATCAAAACTGAGGCTGCCTGAGAGTTAACTGCAATGAATGCTAGCTTTTAATTATTCAGAAGCCTTCCTCAGATCTTCTTCCAGCACCAAGTCCCTCATTATACCAACATCTCCACACATACGTTACTGAACTCTGATGGATCTGTTTCTCAGGGAGGCTAAAGGCAGGTGCTAAAGGCAAGCTAAAGGCAGCCTCACTCTGCTCAGGAGTTGGAATTGGAGGGGGCAGCAGGAAGTTCAAGCTGTGGGGCCAGGGCTCTTGTGTAAACAAGGAGGTTCCCCCACACCCTGTGATGTTTCCGCCATGTAGTTTCTCCAAGGATGCCTGAGGCCTTGGGAAGATAGGTACCTCATCAGGGGCAGCTTCTGGGTCAAGAGGCCTCCAGCCTGGATCAGATGGAGGATAGCCAGAAGACAGGAGGACACTGGGATAGATAGCCAGAGGCAGACAGATAGATGAGAGATGAGCAAGGAGGAAAGAAGATTTTCTGTTGTTAGGGTGGGAGGTAGGCTTTCTGTTGCTCCCTGGTCTCAGATGGACCGACTGAAGCAGGGAGAGGGGCAGAGTCAGAAGGCCTTCTAAACTAGAATCCTCATTGTACCATCTGTTGTTCATGTGTCCTGAGCAAGTGACTTCACCTCCTGAGGCTCGGCTTTCTCCTTGACAAAATAGGATGAGAATCTCAGATGTTGTAGGATTGACATGAGGCTAAATGAAATCATGCATGTGGAATGTCTCAGGAGAGGGCAGACACTCCACTCACAGTGGCTTGTTTGGTGAGTTGCTGGCTATTGATGCCCTTCTGTCCTGGGGCAGCTCAGTATTGAGAGCTCCTGCCCTTCTCCAGGGAAAGGGTGTCTGTGCAGGAAGGCAGCCCCCTGTGTTGTCTCAGCTCATCACCCAGCTGTGTGCCTGCTTGACATTTGGCTGGACTTGCTCCTGGGGCTTCTGGACGCTGAGCCCAGCTCCCTTCTCCTTGACCCTGGAGCTGAGCACAGAGTGTGTGTGTGTGTTTGTGTGAGTGAGTGTGTGTGTGTGTTAGTGGGAAGATGGTTGTCTGTGTCTGGGTAGGTCACTGTGTAAGGGTGGCTTGGTGCACCATGGCCCTAACTGGGAGTGACTAGATGAGAATGAGTGAAGACATTGTGGGTCTCACCCCCACATGTGCCCTGAATTTTACATCTTACAAAGCAACAGAGCGCATGGTGCACAGACTTGAAGTCAGATTCCTGGGATGAAATCCTGTCTCTACCATGTATGATTTTAAGCAAATTTCTTAACTGCTTGTTGCCTTCAATTTCTTCATCTGCAACATGAAGCAATAGTAACAGCTCTTCACCCCCTGTTTTAAGACTACCGTGAGGATTAGGTAAGTGAATATGCAGCAAGGGCTTAAGGATAATGCCTGTATCTAGAAGGAGCTAGGTGTTAACTGTCACAATTACTTATTATTATTATTGCTATTACTACACAGGGCTTTGACTTCTCAGGGAGAAGGAATATATATGTCTGTTGCCTCCATTGCTTCCACAGCAACCCTGTGATGTGGTCAGCGCTGATCTCACCTGACACGTAAAGACACAGGGCTCTGGGGGATTTACATCCTCAAGTACAAAGTTAGAAAAGCAGAGCCAGGACTCAAACTGAGGTGCTCTGGTCCCAAAACCCCTGGGGAGAGAGCAGGAGGAAGGGGGTGGTTACAGGTGATCTTCCAAGGTCCCCTGAGGTCCACTCTGGCAGGCAGCCCTCCTGTGTGTGAAGCCAGGTGAGGGCCAGCAGGTGGCCAGGCTGTGGAGACATGTTCAGCTCCCTTCTTCCCCTTTGCCCCCTCCCCTTACTCCCTTTCCTTCCCAGACAACAGGCTTTGTGCCACAGATACGGAAGCTCTTCCTCTAGCTCAGCCTCTGCCTGGAAGAGTGCCAGGTAAGCAGTATACATCCAGGCAGCTGAGATGCTGCCTCAATAGTCGCAGAAAGGTGTCTCTGTAGTCTGAGTCAAGTGATGGTGGGGGCACCGATGCCCAGAGGTGATGAATCTGCAGGAGACTGAAAAGGAGGACTTCAACTAACATACTGCTGTTCACTTATCCATCTTTTGATTCGCTCTCATCCACTCACAGACCATCCATCACGGGCCATGCCTTGCCCTAGGTGCTGGGATGCTCCCTGAGTGACCATATTGGACAAGATTCCACCTGTGGAATCACAATCTGTGTTTCCACCAGATCCACAGTCAGAGTCAAGTCTGAGAAACGCTGTTACTGGGCATATGGCTCTAGCAGTGGAAACAGGAAGTCTGGTTCTGTAAGGAGATTACTGACTGTTCGAGACTGACCCCAGATCTTCCCTTTCCTCACTCCCCTCCTTATCTCCTGCTCCCACCCTTCACCTGGGGTATGAAAAGCACAGTCAACCCCCAGCCTTCCCCAGGAGCCCTCCTGCAAGGCCACGAAGATGAGCCGGCTCTGCCTCTCTGTAGCCCTTCTGGTCCTCCTGGGCACCCTGGCGGCCAGCACTCCAGGGTATGACACCAGCAACCAGGCCAAAAGTAAGTCTTGGCTCATCTCTCCTCTAAAAGTTGGGGTGGGGAGGAAGGGAGTCCATAGAAGGCACAGGAGAGTAGGGGTGGGGTAAGTGTTGTCAACCCTCTCTGGATTTCTTCTTATAAATTGGGCAGTTTTCACTCTAGGGACATTTTTTGACTCTCAATAGATATCATTGCGTGTTAAGTTTTGGGGGAAAAAAGCATTCCACCTGACTCTACCAGATCAGGTACCTCATCTCTGAGACTCTCTATTCCTGGTCGCTGCCTTGCCTCTGCACCTCACATAGCATCATACAAAATCCATATTTGATCCTTGTCTCGATTCATGCCCCAGGCCTCCTGAAACGTTAGGAATTCACTGTATTTTTGTAAGTCATGAGATGAGTGAAGAATGGGACCTTAGATAGTGTCTGGACGGGACTGGATTCTAGAACGTGCTGTCAGGTGATTAAAGGGTTAGAACTATCAACCCTGTCCCTCTGGGGAGAGGAGAAGTACTGTGTTCAGTCAACAATGGCCCTGATTCTATCAAATTACCTACCTCCAATCCTTAATCAAAACTCATACACACTGGGTTCAGAGAGACTCAGGGGAGGGTTAGGGACTGTGAGGGGGGAAAGTGCTAAGAGGGTCTGGAGGATCAGCACCCCCAAATCTCCATTTGACCGATATTTCTTCTCCATTTGTCTGTCCCTGGAGTTTTATGCTTTATAACAACTGAAGACAGTAAGTAAAGGGTTTTTTAGAGTTCCATGAATGACTCTAATAAGTTATTGAACATGAGAGGTGGGTCGTGGAACCTCTGAATTTAGAGCTAGTTGATCACACATTTAAGTGACCGCAGAACTTGTTATCAACACTTGAAGTGTGGGTGAAACCTTTTCAATGACTGTGCACTTGGCATGAGGATGAAATGGGAGATTTATTCCCTTGATAAATATTCATCAAATACTTATGCTTTTTGTCCCTAAAAAGTGTATTTCTTGATATAGGAAAACAGCTGTAAACAAAAGATAGTAAAAAATAATATGCCTTCTAAGAGGGATACAGACAATAAAGACGGGGGAAAATCCTATGCCAGATCATGATGAGTGTTGTGAGAAAGGAGAGTTATAGGGATTCAGGAGGCTGTAGAGGATCAGGGAAACCCTCTGTGATGAGGAGACATTAAGCAGAAGCTGCCAAAAAGGAGCCTGGTGTGTTTGAGCAGCAGCCAAGACCAGGGTGGCTGAAGCTGAGTGGGTGAGGGGAGGGGAGTGGAAGGGGATGAAGCAGAGAGGCCATGGGGGCAGGTCATGAGGAACCTTCTAGGACTTTATAAGGATAAAAATTTGACTCTGAGAGAGCTGGGAAACCACTGAGGGACTGGTCATGGGAGCAACAAGACACAACTGGAGTTTTAACAGGGTCTTTGTGGCTGCAGTGTGGAGCGTGGCCTCTAGGGGGTGAAAAGCAGGGACGGGGGCCCCTGGGCAGGCAGCTGCAGGGGTCCAGTGAGCCATGATGAATATACCTATGTTGTTCCCTGGGTTGATTCCAGTTCTCTTGAATAACCTGAAGATATCCTGCTATGTTAAGATATCTAGGGAGGCTTCATCACAAATCATGATTCATTAAATCTTTAGTCATTTGTGATTGATTCAACCTCCAATCCCTCTCCCCTTCCTGAGATGTGGATACAATGAAAGAGGGGAAGGTAGGAATGAAAATTCCCACACCCAACTCAGGCAGTTGTTTCCCCTGACAACTTATCCCCATTCTTGGCTTGGGTTGAGGCTTTACAAAACTCATCTCCCTCACATGATAAAGGACTCCCCTTTGCTCTCATCTCTTAGGAAATTCCAATGTTTTAGGAGCTCTGTGCCAGGAATGGGATGCAGAACAAGTTAATATTTCTTTTATAAGTCACAGTATCGATATTTCCTCAATATTCTATTATTCTAGTCTCCATGAGGTAACCGAAGTAAACACTGGTGTGTTTTCTACCATCCCTTTCTCCATTTACGGCATGATTTCCTCACACTTTTGTAATAGTGACGGGTCACGCAGCCCTACTCAACCATTGGCTGGCATCCAGGTGGGCACCTTCATCAAGGGGTAACTGTAAATGAGCAACCCTTTGTGGTCCAGTTTAGCCATTGCCACTGTCGTTGCCACAGTGGGCTCTTCGCCCTCCCCTTCTTTTGTATAAAAGGAAGAGGAATTTATACTGTGGGGAAGATGGTTTTCTTGAGACAGTAGCATGCTGTCATATCCGTGGGCCCAATTTCTGATTAAAAATGTTATTCCTAGTTCCAGCAACTCTACTCCGGATTATTGGCTGGTCCTGAGGTGAGCAGAATGAGACTCGGCTCAATAATGCTTTCTTTTTTAACAGTGGAAGTTTCAACCACACACATATGTAGAAAACATAGTATTATAAAAGCCATGGATCCATTGTCCAGCTCCAGTAATTTCTATACATGGAGAGTATTTTTATATGTGTCCCTCTTTAGTGTTACTTTTGAAACTAATCAGTAGCATCATGCTAATTAATCCATAAACATTCATCAATGGCATGTAATTATTTATAATATTGCCCTGTCATTGTCACACCTAACAACATTAATAATAATGGCCTGGAAAGCAGGGGATCAAAAGGCCTTTTCACGTTTCACACTTCTGCCCGCCCCCCATCACTCTCTATCACAAACTGGTGGTTTTAGTTGTTCATCTTGTAGACTGAGCTATGATGACCTTCCCTCTTTAACTGAGATCCTCCCATCCCTACAGCCCAGCAGCCTGACATCTGCCTACAGCCTCCATATACGGGTCCCTGCAAGGCCAGAATAATCAGATACTTCTACAACATGAAATCTGGGCTCTGCAAGACCTTTGTATATGGCGGCTGCAAAGCTAAGAGCAACAATTTCAGGAGCGCGGAGGACTGCATGAGGACCTGTGGTGGTGCTATTGGGCCCCGGGGTAAGACAGGGGGCAGGGCAGAGGGAGAGGGGAAGGGCTCGGGAAAGTGGTGGCGCTCAGAAGGCCACACACCTTTCCAAAAAAGTGATTTTTTTCCTCGCTGCCTCCCAAGTGAAGTGGCAGCAGTATCCATGGATTGAGCGTGTCCTCCATGGACCAGCTTGGTGAAAGGTCACCCCCTAGAAGCCCCATCATCATAATCTGAGCCTACTCACATGCTCCCATTTTTCAGATGGGAACAGTCAGTCACTCTGCAGAGCAAGTCTGGAGTGCTCCCCAGTGCTCCACCTCAGCCTGGAAAACTCCCTTGCTTATTGATGGTTACCCTGGTCCTGGGAGGACTGTGGTTACACATTTCTGGGATGGTCTAGGACCTGTCAGGGTGGACAGGGTCCAGGTCTGGGCCTTCAGGGATGTCAATCAGCAAGTTCCTTTCTTTTTACAGAGAACCTGTGAACTGTGCTCCCCTGAGATGCTGAAGTATGAGGAGGACCCACCCAAGGCTGGCCTCTAGCTGCTTCTGAAAAATTTCAGCCTCCTTTTCTTTCTTCTCAACCCTCCCCTCCTCAGCAGAAATCTGTCTCTTTCCTTCCTCCACAGGTCCACTTACTTTAGCCCTATCTCATCCAGTTTGTTCTAAGCACCCTGAAAGCAAATCTTCCCTTTATCCCTCACACTTCCCACAATTTCTGGCACAAAGAAGACCGTCCAGAAATATTGCAGGAAGGAAGGAAGGAATGCAGGAGCAAAATTCCCCATGACTGGAGCATCTGTAGAGTCTGAGATTTAAATCTGGATTCTTGTCCTAATCTTCCTCCTCACGGCATGCTTACCTTCATCCTCCACCCCACCATCACTGCTCTCCCTCTACTGGTGAAAGTAGAATTTCCGTCATTGAATTTTCAGCTCAGTGGTGGGAGAGGTCTTTTCATGAACGAAGCCTCCTCCTCACATTGATTTGAAGGTCTGTGGCTTCAAAGAGTCTGGCCTTATCTTTAAATAAATTCATATTTTAATTAAACGAACTGGAGTGGATTGTGTTGTTTGCAACTAAGAACTTTAACCCATAGGAAACGGTGGTCTTTCTCATTTTATGCAGATGGGTGGGCAGCTCCCCATCACCTCTCCTCAGACTCAGCCCTACCAAGTAGAAGGAGCCAACCCCTTACACTGACATCTACCTCTTATGGCCGTGCCAGTGTACATGAAAAACTGGATGAGAGACACCTCAACAAGAAAACTTTTGTCCTTCACTTCTTGGGCCAGGTCAAACTTCAGGGCATGTTATTTTCCTGAATTCTCAGAAGGAGAAAAGAATGAGCATGAGGCTCAGTTGTCAACTTGTCCTTAGAACCCCCTCCCCTGTCATTGTTTTGGGATAGGGGACTTCCAAGTCTAGCTAAAGAGGACCAAGCTCACATTTAGTGAGCACTGGCCATTTGCCAGGCTCTGTGCTTGTCATTTCCCCAGATTATCACTCCTTCTCCTTCCTTTCCCCTTTGGTAACCATAAGTTTGTTATCTGTGTCTGTGAATCCAGTCTTATTTTCATACCACATTTCTTAAGCCAGTCATCGTTGATGGGCACTTGCATTGTGCACGTCTTGGCTATTTGTAAACGAGGCTTTTATGCACCTTGAGGTGCGTGTATCTATTCAAATTAAAGTTTCTTTTTTCCACATATATACCCAGCATAATATAGTAGTTGATGATGTAGTAGTTCTATTTTTAGCTTTTTAAGGAAATTCCATACTGTTTTCATGGGAGCTGCACCAAGATACATTCACACCAACAGTGTACAAGGCACTTTCCTTTTCTCCACTCTCTCTTCTGTATCTTGTATTTCTAGAATTCCCAATGATACCCATTTGACTGACGTGATGCTTTATCTCATTGTCAGTTTTTAAATTTATTTACTTTTTAATTTAAGGATAATTGCTTTACAGAATTTTGTTGTTTTCTGTTAAACATCAGCATGAATCAGCCATAGGTTTACATATGTCCCCTCCCTCTGTGCTGTGCTGTGCTTAGTCACTGATTCTTGTCTGACTCTTTGCAACCCCATGGACTGCAGCCCGCCAGGCTCCTCTGTCCATGGGGATTCTCCAGGCAAGAATAATGCAGTGGGTTGCCATTTCTTTATCCAGAGGATCTTCCAACCCACGGATCGAATCCAGGTCTCCCGCAGTGCAAGTGGATTCTTTACCATCTGAGCCAAGAGGAAAGCCCAAGAATACTGGAGTGGGGAGCCTATTTCTTATCCAAGGGATCTTCCCAACCCAGGAATCAAACTGGGGTCTCTTGCATTGCAGGTGGATTCTTTACCAGCTGAACTACCAGGGAAGCCCTTCCATTCTTCTAATAATTACCAATGTTGATATCTTTTCATGTGCCTGTTGGCCATCTGTATGTCTTCTTTAGAAAAACATCTCCTTAGGTCTTCTGCCCATTTTTAAATTGGATTTTTTTGTTTTCTCAATGTTGAGTTGCAAGAGCTGTTCGTACACTTTTGATATTGACCTCTTATTGGTCATGTATTTTGCAAATAATTTCTCCCATTCAGTAGGTTGTCTTTTTGTCTTGTCAGTGATCTCTTCCTTGCTGCCCAAGCTTTTAAGTTTAAGTTTGATTAGATAGGGTTTCCCTGATAGCTTAGTTGGTAAAGAGTCCACCTGAAGTGCAGAAAACCCTGGTTCAATTCCTGGCTTGGGAAGATGCCCTGGTGAAGGGAAAGGCTACCCACTCCAGTATTCTGGCCTGGAGAATTCTATGGACTGTATAGTCCATGGGGTTGCAAAGAGTCAGACACAACTGAGCAATTTTCACTTCACACTAGATCCATTGGTTTATCTTTCCCTTTCATTTCTTTTGGCACTGGAGACTGATCCGTGAAAATATTACCCTGATTATGTCCAAGAATGTTTGGCCTGTGTTCTCTTCTAGGAGTTTTATGGTATCTTGTCTTATATTAAGGTCTTTATTCCATTTTGAGTTTATGTTTGTATTTGATACGAAGAAGTGTTCAAATTTCATTGACTTACATTTAGTTGTTCAGCTTTCCCAAAACCTTTTGCTGAAAAGACTGTTTTTTCTCCATTGTATATTCCTTTCTCCTCTGTCATAGATGAAGTGACTCTAGGTGCAGGAGTTTATTTCTGGACTCTCTATTCTGACCTATTCCATTGATCTCTATGTCTGGTTCTGTATTAATAAAATACTTTTATTGCTTTAGCTTTGTACTATAGTCTGAAGTCTGGAAGAGTCATGACTCAAGCTTTGTATTTTTCCCCCAGGATTACTTTGACACTTCGGGGTCTTTTGTGGTTCTGTACAAATTTTATGATTATTTGTTTTAGACCTGTGAAAAATAACTTGAGTATTTTTATATGATTTGTCACTATAATCCTCATTTTCCAGTTGTTTTTGTAGTTATTTGCTGTTCATTTCTTCTTTTTGCTTTTCTTTTTGTGGCTTCTTGATTTTCTTTTAGTATGCTTAAGTTCCTTTGTTTTTAGTTTTTGTGACTCTATTCTGTTTTTGATTTGTGGTAACCATGGAGTTCAAGACTGTTGACCCACAGCTATACCTCCTTGCTTTACACTGAAAGTCACTCAAGTTCAAACACATTCTAAAAGATTTACTTTTTACACTCCTGTCCTTCACATTTTGTGATTTTGATGTTCTACTTTACATTTTCATGCTGATCCTTTTACTGTTTATCCTGTCAGGATTGCTTTTACAATTTTTAATTGTTTTTTAATATCTGTACTGGTTCATTTAAATGATCTTCCATTCTTCTATACATTTGTTTTTCTTATTGTGATTTTCCCCTTTCCCTTAGATTCTTCCAGTCTCAGTTTTCAACCACTCCCTATGGAGAGCTCACTTTCTCTTGAGTATCAGGTGCCAGATAGCAGCATTCATCAATAGAACACTGGTTTACTCCACTGAACCAAAATAACTCCCTCTCACTTTCAGTTCTGGCATTCAACATTGGTCTCGCCACAGCTCCCAAAAAACCCATTGACCAATTCTGCTGCCTTTGTCCTAACACAGTCCCACAGACACTGGGAGATGGGACTCAAGGGACTTCTGTATCCCACCGAGTGTCTTTTTGGTTCTTGGAAAATATTTGCTAAATTCCCACCACCAACTTCAGATTCTCAAACCTGAAACTTCAGGGAAGCTGTACTGACAGCTCGCAGCATTTTATTCTGAGGCTGTTAGAGCTACTGGCACCCCCCACAAGGGAATCCCTCACTGGGGTGGAGGAGAGAACTTAGTGTAAGAAGAGGAAGATGGTCAGTAGGATCAGAGCTTCCAAGTCACCCTCCCAACTTGTTTTCCCCTGTTGGGCAAGAGCTGTGGCAATCATATAATGTGGAAATTTAAATAACTGAATAATAATGGTTGAGAGGAGAGGGTAGGAGGTAAGTGGTGGGCAACAATCGAAGATTTATCAAGATATTTCCCAGGATGCACTGCAGTTCGTTATTAGACCGTCCCAGTTGCAAGGCATCATGGGAATGACTTGTTCATAATCTAGTGGCTCCTGAGGCAAAGGGATGTCCCAACTTCCCAAGTAGAGCAAGTTTAACACTGTCTTCATGCTTTCAGTTCTGAGAAGCAGTAAGGTGGAAGAACCTTTGGGCAACAGAGTCTAACTGCATTACTGTATATGAGGATATTGAAGCATAGAAAACTCAAAAAATAGAGGTAGTGTAATAAACCAAAGCACAGATAGATCTGATTCTGTTGTCCAATACCTTGTAGTCCCAGGCAAATACCTCAACATCTCTGAATTTTGTATTGCTTAATTATAAAATAAGGGAAAGACTTATATTTGTCAGTGTTTCCAACCACACACTACTAGAAGCAATCCTCTTCCAAACTGAACACGTTGGGTTTATTACTCGCTTCAGCAAGGAACTATGAATAATATGACATCTCATTAAGAGGATGTTTGAAGGACGTACAGGATGTGGGCTTCAGTTAGGTTACTTAGGGGAGAGTTTCAGGAAACTGGCTTTGCTCCAGATAGATGCTGTCAGGAAGTGGGGCAGTTCTATGATCCGGTGTCTTAATCTTACTCTGAAATGAAATTTCACCTGAGAACTGAGGAGTTACAATCCACAGATGTTACTGGGAGATTGGTCACAGAGGGTGAAGAAAAGTTAGAGTGAAGGACAACACTCAGCTTTCTGGGGGAAGGCAGGGGAAGCAAGTCTTTAGAGGGAAGGACCATGAATTCAGCTGAGTCAATGTTGAGTCCATGGTGCTTGTGGAACACTTAGGCAAAGATGTTGAGGGAGGGAGCAGGAGACATGCTCAGTCGTGTCCCCCAGGGACCCAATGGACTGTAGCCTGCCAGGCTTCTCTGTCCATGGAATTTTCCAGGCAAGAATACTGGAGTGGGGCTGCCATTTTCTTCTTCAGGGGATCTTCCCAACCCAGGGATTGAAACTGAGTCTCCTGTATCTCCTGCATTACAGATGAATTCTTTACTATTGAGTCACCTGGAAAGCCCATAAGTAGACATTAACTTTATTCATGCACTTGTTCATGAAATGTTTACTAGGGATAAAATATGTGGTCATTGAAACTTTTGCTCAGACTCAAGGGCTTCAAGCTCTGGCTCTTCCAATTTACTAGCTGTGTGGCCTATTCAATTTGCTAGTGATTTACATTTGTTAGCATAGATAGACCCTGAACTGTGTCCACATGGAGACAGTTATCCTTCCTTTGACACTAGAGGAACCTGAGTCTCAGAGGAAATGGGGATTGCTGGTAACTTCAAAGAGCAGAGTGAATTCCCTGTCCTGATGTGCTGGTCAAAGTTACTGAGTCAATAAGAATCCCTCAGTAACTCTGAGAGACGTAGAATTAATAATATAAAATATCTATTACCACTTACTGACAAGCTACTATGTGCCAAGCAAGCCGGGCATATATATCTCCATCTCTAAACATCACAATAATCTCAATAGGTTCTTCTTCTGTCTTAAAGTCCTACAAGCTGGGACTTCCTTGATGGTCCAGTGATTAAGACACCATGCTTCCAAAGCAGGGGTCCCAGGTTTAATTCCTGGCCTGGGACTGAAGCTTCACACATCACATGGTTGGGCCAAACAAGAAATTTTTAATTTTTAAAATAATTTTATTGATTTATTTTTGGCTCTTCTAGGTCTTCCTTGCTGCACGGGCTTTTCTCTAGTTGCAGAGAGTGTGGGCTATTACCCAATTGCAGTGCTTGGGCTTCTCACTGAGATAGCTTCTCTTGTTGCAGAGCACAGGCTCTGGGGTGCACTGGCTTCAGTATTTGGGGCACATGGACTGAGTAGTTGCGACTCCTGGACTTAGTTGCTCCACAGTATGCGGGATCTTCCTGGATCAGGGATCAAGCCATGTCTCCTGCATTGGCAGGTGGATTCTTTACCACTGAACCACCAAGGAAGTCCCCCTAAAATAATTTTTTTTTATTTTTTGAAATAAAGTCATACAAATAGAAGCTCAGAGATTTCATTTCTTCCCCCAAGTTCACATAATGGATACGGGCAAGGGCTAAAATTCAGACGCAAAACTTTGTGACCCCATGGACTGTAGCAGAGGACTAGGGTCCATGGAATTCTCCAGGCAAGAATACTGGGGTGAGTAACCATTCCCTTCTCTAGGGGATCTTCCTGACTCAGGAATCGAACCTGAGTCTCCTGCATTGCAGGCAGATTCTTTACCATCTGAGCCACCAGGGAAGCCTCTCTGTCTCCCATGATTTTCCTTAAAAGAGGTTTATAAGCTGTGCCTTCAAAAGTCCCCAGAGACTCACCAGAGGGGACTCATAATTCTTCAAATAGGGAAGCTCTGCTTTTCATCAGGGCTTTTTTTTTTTTTTTTTTTTTTTTTTGCACTGAGACCAACTGGAATTGAATTTTGGCAAAGACTTTTGTTCACATTTTTGCCAAGAGGGCATTAACTGTGAGTTAGAGGAGGATGAGGGCAGAGAAAAAGCCATTGGACTTAAAAATGAGAAACTTGGTGATGACCGTGGTAAAGGCATCAGCTCTCACTGGTAGGAAGCAGAGAAGAAAGCTTGAGAACAGTGTAGGGCTATAGTGGGCATCCACTCTTCCTTCCTGATTGTACCCTTAAGTGAGATCCTTTTGGAATCTTGTGTTGGCACCTATAGCACCTATTGATTTATTTTAGCTCAGACTGAAAGGAGTGCGAAAGTATCCCAGCTTGGAAAGGATGGTAAGCAAAGAGGAACTAATGTCTTCCCCAGTCACCTCTCAATAACCTCCATTTTTAGGTCTTTTGTCACTCTTTGATCAAGATCAAGTACAGGAGTGCATCTGGTTAGTTACTCTTGGTCTGAGGATATGGCAGGCACCTCAATTCCTCCTGTCCTCAATTCCACATGTCCTGGCTGGAGGAAGAGTCACTCCTCAAGCAAAATCAGGCTGCTGTTATTCAGAAAAAGGGACAGATCGATGCTAGATGACAAAACAAGTTAGCCCATATACTCAGAGAAGTTTCCATGGAGAGAAGCTAGTTTGAATGGGTTCAACAGATCAGCAGGAGAAAACACCACTGTGTGGTTCAAGGCACACTGTTTGCTCCTGGGAATTTCTCAGATCTTCCATGTTCACTTGTTTCTAGTCACCTTAGATGGACATGTCTACAGCTGACTCATGGCACCTCCAATTATAGCATTTCCATCTTTCCTTTCTATTTTCTTGCTTCCTTTTCTTGATAAATGTAACTTTACATTCATGAAGTAAAGATTCAAAATCTTTGTTGCATCATCCATGTTAATATCAGATAGATGTGCCCAGGAGTTGTTTGTGTTTGTGTATTAGTAACACTGAAGTAACTGGGGACATGTGACCAACAGTTTTTGGCAAATGTCTTCCTTCTAACTTTCAGCTGTTTTTCCTCCAGCAAATCACTTTCCCTTAGCCAAAATCAGTTTCCCCATCTGTAAAACAAGGAGTAATGAAACTTAACTCATAGATTGTAAACTAAGAACAAGCTACCTTTTCCTGAATGCTTATTGTGAGCTCAGACTACAGGTCACAATTTTAAATACCCTCCAGGTCAAGTGAGTAATGTGGATGAAAGCATCGGGAGTGGGGGTGGTACAGGGGAACCATAAGGAATGGTGGGGATTATGGAAACTGGAGAGAAAGGTCCCCTCCTGAGAAGAGACCGCTCTTCTTAGCTTAGTTCATGGTTTTCTAAGTGTGGTCCCTTGAGCAGCACCCTCAGTGCCTGGGGAACCTTGTTGATGCAGCTACTCAGGCCCCACTCTGTGCTCCTGCATCAACATTCTGGGGATGAAGATCTCAAATCTGTGTTTGATAATGGCTAAGAGATTCTGACGCTCACTCAAGTGTGAGACCCCCTGCCCGGGCAGGACTGTGTTGCAGTATTGTTCATCTTGTGCAGCAATGCTAGAAATATCCTTTTTTTGAAATCCTCCACCTTTAAATGCTGGCAAATGATTCAAAATTATAAAATTGACTGGGTGGGCTAATAGTATTCTAACCAGATTTGCAACTTCCAGGTTCTCCTTTTCCTTTTAAACCTTACAATAATCCTAAAACTCCAGTACTCGTGCCACCACTTCATGGAGACAGACCACATATATGCAAAATGAGGCCCTGTTATGTCTCATGGCCAGAAAGTGGTCTCCCATGAAGATATGAATGTCCCTCTCAGAGGGCTCAGCATCACAAAAATTTAAATCTCTTCTGCCTGCTGCAAGTACATCCATCCATTTCAGGATGTAGCCTTAGATAGCATGGTATCCATGTTTCTCATTTTTCAGAGTGAAAAACTAAGGAATAGGAGCAGAGATACGATCTGAGTCCCACAGTGCTCAGATAACATGCCTTTATCCAGAATACATACTACGTGATGTTGCTGCCCTGTAATTTCTCTGAAGATGCCGACAGGGCCCGGGAAGGCTTGTAATCAGAGACCTCAGTCACTGATGAGCAGGGAGGAGGGAGAGGGAGGAAACACAGGCCCAACAGGGGGCTTCTGGATATGGGAGCCTCTAACCTGGACCGGAGTGAGGAGGACCAGGAGAGAAGGACATTGGGAGAGAAAGATGGACAGACGAGAGGGGGACAGGGAAGAAAAGAGGAGCCTCTGCTGTTAGGAGGAGTCTCTGCTGCTCCCTGGTCTCAGGTGGACAGACTGAGGCAGGAAGAGGGGCAGGGCAGAGGGCTCTTGAAATTAGAATCCCAGTTGTTCAATTTGCTGGTTGTGGAGTCTGAGCAAGTCACTTTACTTCTTTGAGCCTGTACTTTCTTCTTGACACAATGGGATGAGAACCCAGATGTTGCAGGATGGACATGAGGCTAAATAAAGTGCCACATGTGGAATGTCTCAGGAGAGAGCAGGCCCTCCACTCACAGTGGCTTGTTCGTGAGTCACAGGCTCCCAATGCCCTTCTGTCCTGGGGCAGCTCGGTATTGAGAGCCCCTGCCCTTCTCCAGGGAAAGAATGTCTGTGCAGGAAGGCAGCCCCCCATGTCCTCTCAGCTCATCACCCAGCTCTGTGCCTGCTTGACGTTTGGCTGGACTTGGTCCTCGGGCTTCTGGGCACTGAGCCCAGCTCCCTCCTCCTTGAGCCTGGAGTGGAGCACTGGGTGTGTGTAAGTGTGTGTGTGTATGAATGGAAAATGCTTGTCTTCGTGTGGATGAGTTGGCACAGGGGTCTTGTGCTACATGACTGTAACTGGAAGTGAATAACAGGTGTGAGTGAGGGATTGTGGGTGTGTAACCCCCTCACGTGCGCACCGTGGTTTACAGCTAACAGTGCAGCAGGGTGCATGTGCATAGACTCCGAAGCCAAATTCCTGGGTTAAATCCTCTGTCTCCACTCTATGACTTTAGAAAAACTACTTTATTTGTTTCTACCTCAGTTTCCTCCTCTGTAACACAAGGAAATATCGACAGTTCCTCACCCACTCTTCTAGGATTTTTGAGGATTCAGTAAGTTAAGATATGTGCTTAGGATAATGCATAACACACACAAAAAGCTGTTTTATCTGCTATATTACTCATGATTACAGTATTCGTGCCTGCAGCATCCCATGGACAGAGGAGCCTGGCGGGCTACAGTCCATGGGGTCGCAAGAGTCGGACACGACTTAGCAACTAAACCAACACCATTATTACTACCTCAAAAGACTTCGACTTCTTGGGGAGAAGTTGCCTCCACTGCTCTCACGGAAACCCCATGATCATGAGGGCTGGGGGCACATCATGAGGACTCTTGTAGGTATTTAATAATCAGAACTTGACTCTGAGAGAGCTGGGAAGTCACTGAGGGATTGGTCATGGGAGCAAATGGGATAGGACTCAGGTGGCAGCTGGATTCTGCGGCTGCAGTGTGGGGAGTGGCCTCTAGGGGGCGAAGGGCAGAGACGGGGGCCTGGTGACAAGTTGCTGGAGGGGTCCAGGTGAGCCTTGTTGTTCCCTGGGTGGATCCCAGGTCTCTTGAATAACATGAATGTCTTGCTCTGATGGGGTTCCTATGGTGGCTTCATTACTGAGTCATGATGCATTAAATCATTGGCCATTGGCAGTTGTTCAACCAACAGCTCTACTTTCCTCCCTGAGGTTGAGGGGGAGGGAAGGTGGATGGACGGCCATGGGGGAGGATAGGAATGAAAGATCCAATCCTCCTATCAGACAGTGGTTTCCCCTGGCAACCAGAGCCCATTCTGGGGTTACTAAGGCCCTTCCAAAACCCCCTACTTCACACACCAGGAGGAGAAAGGAAGGGACATGATGTTCAACCGTCCACTTTTCTGGAGAGTCCCCTCCCCTGGGGTCACGTCCGGGGAGGGGGCTTCTTCTGTTAAAGAAAGGCCACCAGCCTTTGAGTGAACGCTGGCCATGTGCCAGGTTCTGTGTTAGCATTTTGCCTGCATGATTTTATTTAATCATCCTGTGAATCCTTTGAGGGAGGAATGGGAGCCTGGCAATGTCACTTAGCTGGAGGACTAGTTTCCTGGGGCTGTGATGGGACCCGAGGTGGAGAGGCTGGTTGTCGCCTGAAGTGGTCAAGGCCAGCCTCCCAGAAGAGGTGATGTCTGAACTGAATTTGGAAGCATGAGTTGCATGCCATCAGTAGACAGAAGGGGGTGAACAGGAGCTTTGGTGCAAGACAAAGAGGTGGAGAGGAGAACAGAGATCCTACCTCCATCCATTTCCCAGGTTGGAGTCTATATTTCTTTCCAAGTAGTCTTTGAGCATCATGAGGAGATCTCAACTTGTTCCTCAAAGTCCACCCAACCCTGAATACAATGAACCTGGAAGTCCCCTCTGGACAGAGTAAGGGAGAGGGGATACTTGGGGCAACTATCTTATCTACATGCGAGCTCTGACGCTAAAGCTTGACATTCCTGCCTCCTCCTGCTAGTCCCTGCTCCTGAGGAGAGGAAGGCAGCCGCCTTTAGCATCTCTGAAAGAGACTCCTCGGGCCTGAGTGACATAGGTGAGTGGGTGTTTGGACAGAGGAGAAATTTCGTGTTGGAAAATAAATTGGAGAAAGCTACTGAATACCACTTCCCTGGTAGCTCAGAGGCAAAGAATCCATCTGCCAATGCAGGAAATGCAGATTCATTCCCTGGGTCAGGAAGATCCCCTGGAGAAGGAAACAGCAACCCACTCCAGTAGTTTTGCCTGGGAAACCTAATGGACAGAGGAGCCTGGCGGACTACAGCCCATGGGGTCTTAAAAAGTCGGACAAGACTAAGGGACTGAACAATAACAAACTGAATAATCACTAAAATTTCATAGAAGACAGTCACTCAGCCTGTTTTTATACCTCCCCTCACAGGGACCTCATTTTCCCTCGGGCATCAGGTGCCAGCTCAGGCATTCATCGGTAAAGCACTTGTACCATTTAACCGTAGCTGTTCCCTCCCCTAGGCTTTGGCTTTCCACGTTGTGGTCCATCTGCTCCCAAGAAACCTACCAACAAATTCTACGTCTTTGTCCTAAGAGATCCTACAGACAGTGGGAGATGGCAAGCAAGAAGTACGCCCCTCCCCTACAAAGTGTAACTCCGTATGCAAAATTTTGCTACGTCCCCTCCACCAGCTTTCAGAATCTCAAGACTCAACTTGAGGGAACCCATCTATTTCACTTCCCACAATTTATACTGTGGGGAGGCTTCATGAGGTGCTCGCTCACTGGGTTAAAGGAGACAGGATAGTGTAAGAAGGAGAGGGTGGTCAATAGGGTTGGAGCACCCAAGTCACCCTCCCATCTTCCCTCCCCAAGTTGGGCAAGAGCTGTGGCAGCAGGATGTGTGGAAATGTGAATAACGGACAGAGGATGGCTGAGAGGCAGGACAGGATGTACGTGGTGGTTGGGGGTCCAGGACTAGTGTAGCTATGTCCCAGGATGCACCATATTTCACTTTCATATTAGACCTTCCCAGCTGCAAGGCCTTGTGATAAATGCCTTGTTGAGAAGCTAGGGAGGCCCCAGGGGAGGTGCTGGTTCTCCCAAGTAGAGCCACTTTGACAAGGTTTCACGGTCCTGTCTCTGGGAAGATGTGGGATGAAGGGATCTTTGGAGGACAGAGTCTAACTACCTTATTACACATGAGGGAATTGAGGCAGAGGGAACTCAAAAATCATTGCAGTTAAATGAACGAGGACACAGATGGTGCTCCTTCTGTTACTCACTAGCTCATCATCCTGGACACATTTCTCAGCGTCTCTGAGTTTTGCTTTCTTTCATTATAAAATAAGGATAATGCTTATCTGCCGATGTTTACAGCCACAGACCTCTAGAAACACTCCCATTGCTAGTTGAATGAGTTGGGTTTATGACTCACTTCAGCAAGAACCAAGTCACCACCCTTACGAACCGCACGATGTCTCATTAAGAGGATGTTAAAAAGGACTTGTAGGACTGCCCTGGTGGTGCAGTGGATAAGAATCTGCCTGCCAATGCATAAGACGCGGGTTCGATCCCTGGCCGGGAAGATTCCACGTGCTGCAGAGCAACTAAATCCATGTGCCAGAACTACTGAGCCTGCCCTCTAGAGCCCGAGAACCGCAACTACTGAAGCCTGCACACCGAGAGCCTGTGCTCTGCAATGAGAGAAGTCACCGCAAGGAGGAGCCGACGCACCGCATCCCCGCAACTGGAAAAGCCCTGTGCAAAGCAACAAAGACCCGATGCAGCCAAAAATCAATCAAACAATTAAAAAGAGTTTTAAAAGGACTGCTAGCATGCGGGCTTGTGTTAGGTGATTTGGGGGTGGGTGCAGCAAGTTGGCTGTGCTCTGGATGGATATCTCAACGTTAACTCTGAAAAGGGAAGACTAGATAGAGGTTAGAACTGTATTTGGTAAAGAAGTAGCAGTCACTCAAGATAGAGGTATGCGAGGTCATTTTGGTGGTTTGTGTAATTTAGCTCATTTTGTCTGTGTCCAAACCTGGTTACAGAGTGTTCTATTTTTGTTTGGGTCCCTCCTAGACACAGAAGGGCTTTGTCTGCTGTTTAACGGCTTTCGAAATATTTATGTTCAACAAAGAACAAAAGGCCAACTGTGGTACCAGGTCAGCTCCTAAAAGTCAGAGGTTGCTTTCTCTTTCTTCATCATTCTCTTAGCATTATGGTAAAAATTTAAAAGACGTGATATTTGTAAAATACTTTGCTCAAGTGTTGGCAGAGTACCCCTCAATGAATGACAGTTCTGATAACAGTAATAATAATACTATTTGTGATAAGTCATTTAATTATTATTGATAATTATTCACTTATAACTGTTTAATGGGAAAGAACTTAGTGCTAATTTGAAGAGATTGGCTCTAGCAGCTCTGGATGATGCTGGTTGATCTTTGGAAAGTCCTTTCACTTCTCTGAGCCAAAGATTCTTTCTTTGCAATATAAGAAAGAAAATTTCTCCTGCCTTAAGAAACTCACGGGTTTGTTTATTTTTGAGGACTACATTGATTAGTGCTGAAGTGCTTAGCTGAAGTGCTTGAAGTGAAGTGAAGTCACTCAGTCGTGTCCAACTCGTAGCAACCCCATGGACTGCAGCCTACCAAGCTCCTCCGTCCATGGGATTTTCCAGGCAAGAGTACCGGAGTGGGTTGCCATTTCCTTCTCCAGGGGATCGAACCCGGGTGTCCCGCGTTTTTACCGGGTCTTACTGGGGTTTTTTCTTTCTTTCTTTCTTTCTTTTTTTTTTGCTGCTCCCTGAGGCTTGCAGGAACTTAGCTCCCCAAGCAGAGATCAAACCCACTCCTGTAGTGAAAGCAAGGAGTCAAGTCCTAACCACTGGACCACCAGGGAAATCTTGAGTTGGCACTGTCTTGATGCTTTGCCAAAAAATTTGTCTCCTAATCCATGTTGATTTTATGAGTTTATGAGGCTAAAAGTATTATGTCATATTATTAATGAAGAAACTGAAGATTAGAAGGATTACATAGTGTTGCCAAGGTCTTCCAGCTAGGAAATGGTGGGATTTGAACTCAAGACTCTCTGACTTCAAAGATTGCCCTCTAAAAGAGGTTTGAAAGCAATGTCATCAGAGACTCTGTAGATTCACAAGATGGGACTCAAGTTACATCACATATGGATGCTCCTTTTCATAGTTTTTTGGACTGAGATAATGTAGAAAAAAATTTTTTTTCTATGGCAAATTTGCTCACATTTATAAGCCATGGAGGACCTTAACTATGAGCTAGAAGAGGATGAGGGCTGAGAAAAGACCATTGGATCTGTAAATGGGGAACTGGGTGATAACCCTCGTAAAGGCATAGAACCTCCCTTGTAGTGAGCAACAGAAGCTGAGTCTGGCTATTGAAAGCACAGAAGGAATTGTTGAGAATGGGGTGGGGATATAGTGGGTGGGCATCCATTCTCTCTTCCTGACTGTACTGTTAAGTGAACTCCTGTTGGAGTCTTTTGCTTGCGAGCAATACTGCTAACTGATCTAGTTTATCTTTTGGAACTGAAGAAGTTGAAGTGAAGTCGCTCAGTCATGTCTGACTCTTTGGAACTGAAGGGAATGTTAAAAAGGACCCAGCTTGGAAAGGAAGGAAGACAAGCCAGCACCAAGGCCTTTATAGGCCACCTCCAAATGAGCTCCATGCATCTGTGGGTTTTGTCATTCATTGGTCAAGATGAAAATTCTTGGTTTGGGGGTAGAGCAGGAACTCTGATTGACAAGTCCCTCAACCCCACCTGTCTTGGGTAGAGGAAGAGTCATTCCTCAAATCAAAGGTAGATTATTGTTATCAGTAAAAGGACAAATGGATGCAGAATAGTCAATACACTCAGAGAGATAGAGGTTTCTGAGGGAGAGGGGAGTTTGAATGGGTCCAAATTCCAAGTGAACAAAGCCCGGCTACTGCTAAGTCGCTTCGGTCATGTCCGACTCTGTGTGATCCCATAGACGGCAGCCCACCAGGCTCCATTGTCCCTGGGATTCTCCAGGCAAGAACACTGGAGTGGGTTGCCATTTCCTTCTCCAATGCATGAAAGTGAAAAGTGAAAGTGAAAAGCTCAGTCATGTCCAACTCTTAGCGACCCCATGGACTGAAGCCCACCAGGCTCCTCCATCCATGGGATTTTCCAGGCAAGAATACTGGAGCGGGGTGCCATTTGGTAAAAGACACTTTGATGTTCCTGATGTTTTCAAATCCTCAGTGTTCCCTTGATTACAGTCATCTTAGAGTGAGCTTGTCTGCAGCTGACTCATGTCACCTCCACTAAACAAAACGTTCTTTTCTATTTCCTTTCCTCCTTTTCTTCATGATAAATATGACTTTATACTTAAGTCACCTTCAAATTTTTGATACGTCATCTGAGAAGACTCTGGAACAGCAAAGAGATCAAACCAGTCAATCCTAAAGGAAATCAACCCTGAATATTCATTGGAAAGACTGAAGCTGAAGCTCCAAACTTTGGTCACCTGATGCGAAGAGCTGACTCATTGGAAAAGACCCTGATACTGTGAAAGATTAAAAGCAAAAGGATAAGATGGTGGCAGAGGAGGAGATGGTTAGTCAGAATCACCAACTCGGTGGACATGAATCTGAGCAAACTCTGGGAGATAGTGAAGGACAGAGAAGCCTGGCATGCTGCAGTCCATAGGGTCTTAAAGAGTTGGATATGACTTAGTGACTGAACAACAGCTACACTAACCTCAGATTTGTGTGTGTGTGTGTGTGTGTGTGTGTGTGTGTGTGCATAATGTTGAAATAACTGGGAGCCTGTGACTTGCTTCGTCAAGGCCTTATTCTGATTTTTCTGCTGTGTTTCCTCGAGCAAGTCACTTTGCCTAGCTGAACTTCCTCAGTTTCTTCATCTGTAAAATGGGAAAAATAATTCCTGGTGTGTGTTTATGTGTGCTCATGTACGCGCTCAATCATGGCCAATTCTTTGCAGCCCCATAAACTGTAGCCCTCCAGGTTTCTCTGTCCATGGACTTTTCCAGGCAAGAATACTGGAATGGGTTGCTGTTTCATTCTGGGGATCTTCTCGACCCAGGGATCAAACCCCTCTCTTAGGTCTCCTGCATTGGCAGGCAGGTTCTTCACCTCTAGCACCACCTGGGGAGCCCAACACCTAAGGCCTAATGTTAAATAATGACAAGTTATCTTTTCACTGAACACTTACTCTGAGCCCACCCTGCAGGTCACCATTTTAAATGCCCTCCAAGTCAGGTGAGTAATGGAAATGGAAGTATTTGGAGTGGGGGTGGACAGTAAGGAATGGCAGGGATTATGGAAACTGGAGAGAACACTCCCCTCCCAAGAAGAGAGCAGCTCTCCTTAGCTTAGTTCATGGCTTTCAAAGTGTGGTCCCTTGAACAGCACCATCAACATCCCTGGAAACCCTTAGATGTGGATTCTCAGGTCTCTCCACTGTCCTACTGAATCAAAACTCTGGGGGTGGGATTCTTAAAATCTATGTTTTAATATGCCCTCTAAGTGATTTGATGCTGGCTGAGGTTTGAAACCCACTTCTCTAATGGACTCCGCCATAGGAGTTTGCATGACTGTGTTGCCAAACTGTTTGCTTTTTCCAACAGATGCTAGAAATTTACTTTTATATGAAATTTCCCAATCTTAAATATTGGCAACTATTTCAAATTGTTTTAATGTCCTATGTGGGCTAGTAGTACATTTTAGGCTGATTTCCAACATTTGGTTTATGCTTTTCCATTTAATCCTTAAAATAAGGCCACAAAAGTTATTACGGTACCACTTTTAAGGAATAAAATGTGGGTTCAAAAAGTGAGGTGCCTCTCCATATCACATAGACAGGAAGTAGCCAATTCCTGATTTGGATCTGAGTGTATTTGGTTTTAAAGCTTCCGTCTTTTTATGCAGAAGCAAAAATATATGACTATATCTAGCACAGGGGCTTCCCAGATGGCTCAGAATCTGCTTGCCAGTACCGGAAATGCAGGAGATGTGGGTTCTATCCCTGGATCAAAAAGATCCCCTGAAGGAGGGCATGGCAACCCACTCCAGTATTCTTGCCTGAGAAATTCTATGGACAGAGGAGCCTGGTGGGCTACAGTCCACGGGGTCGCAAAGTCGGGCACGACTGAGCAACTGAGCATGTACATCTAACACAGAGCCTAAGGGCACAAAAAGCTAACTGGATTTTCCTACCTTTGACCATCTAATAAACTTTCTTCTCCAACCTTCTGCCCCACCCTATCCTCTTAACTAATCTACATTCCTATCAGAGAGAGTCAGTCCCCAGGAGAGCCCAAGAGGGCTGGAGAAGGGTGAGGCCGGGCAGTTTCCTGGCGTGGGCAAGCTGACGAGGTGCCAGAAGAAAGCTGTGGGCAGCAGTGCCCGAGGCTGAATGTCCAGCACGCAGCTGGATTCACAGGCTAAGACCAGTTGCCCGTCAACGTGTCTTCTGCGTGTCCGAGACTGGGTTCCAGGAGCCGCCCTGGGCTGAGCCCCTACCTGGCTCCAGCCTCAGGGCTGCTAACTGTTCTGTACTCAAAGTAAACAGCCCGGGCCCCTCCCAGCGAGGACCTGTCTCCAGTCCCCAGGCTGGACATGGGAAGTGGGGGAGGTATTCGCAGCCTCTTTTCCCCCGGCCATCTGTGGGGACAGTGGCTGGACATACTTCTGTCGTCAAGTCCTGCTCCTCTGTCATCCCCATGGCCACTGCTCTCCACCCCTTCCACCCTCTGGCAGCAAAGACCTCCTGGGGTTTACTGACCTCAGATTTGGATCAGGAGGGATGTTTGAAGGTACTTCTTGCTGGGTAACCGTGCTTTGGCATTTACCAGCCTGCATGTTAAACCTCGATGTCTACTCATCAGTCTCCTTACTAACAGCAGACATCATTTCCGGAGTACTCACAGCCACTGAGCTACAACCAGCCAGAGCCGAGGTACTTGTGTCAGTGTGTACCAAGCCCTGAAGGACACAGCTGTTCCACCCAGGGAACACCATTCGTGTTCTCATGGACTTCTTGTATTACCATCATCTTCCACAGATGACAAAAAGGCAGCACAGAAACGGAAAGTAATTCCTTCAAGTTCGCTCAGCTGGGAGGTGGAGGAGGTGGGGGTCACCCCAAGGCCAGTGTTGAGGGCCCCTTTAAATACTTTCTCTACACCAGCTGTGTGCCCTAGATGTGTCATGAAGAACGTACATTTATGATGGAAGGAGAAAGCAGGGGCTTGGAGGGACGGAGACCTGAGATCAAACCTTGTCTCTGCAACTTCGCTTGGGACTTGGGGAGCTGGGAGGGCCTCCTGCACTGTTCACCTGGCACACACTACTGGTGATGATAATACCCCTCTGTTCACACGTGTCTGGGACCACCCGTGGCATCATGAGACACTGAGCACAGTCAGAGTGAGTGAGCCTGCGTGTCTGAGCAGGGAAGAGAGGGAGGGAGACACACGTCCTGACGGCTCCAGACCTTAGCAGGTGTTCCACCTTCTCTGGCCTCGGTGTCTCGTGTCCAGTGGGTTCATGTGTAAATACGCTTTCCTGTGGCTCCTTCTGTGTGCTGTGTATCACTACACAACACGCCCACCACAAATCCCTAAAGCAAGATCCGGACTCTGACCTGCTGACCCAGAGTCCAGCCACCTCGTCTACAGTCTCCCCCAGTGGGTCCTGCCCTCCTCTCTCCTACCACAGTGGGCATCACAGGGAGACCCCTGGGTCTCGGAATGGGATCCCGGGAGTCCTAGATCTATCCCTTGGCTGCCTGCTGCCCTGCCCCCAGGGCCCAGGGGGAGTTGGGAGAGGGGAGGGGACAAGGGTCCCAGTGCAGCAGGTTCAGCTGCCCCAAGCCTGGAAGCCGCTTAGATTCCTGGTTCCCTCTGGGGCCAGAGTGCCACCTGATCCTGGGGATTGTGAAATGACAGGAGGTGGCAGCAGCAGGCCCGGGTGCCTATTGAGCCCTCTACCTGAGCTGGCTCAGCCCCGCCCACACCCAGCCTCCAGTTCAGTTGCGACCCCACAGACTGCAGCACGCCAGGCCTCCCTGTCCATCACCAACTCCCGGAGTTCACTCAAACTCATGTCCATTGAGTCGGTGATGCCATCCAACCATCTCATCCTCTGTTGTTCCCTTCTCCTCCCACCTTCAATCTTTTCCAGCATCAGGGTCTTTTCAAATGAGCCAGTTTTTCACATCAGGTGGCCAAAGTATTGGAGTCCAGCCTCCAAGCACACATTAACCCTTCCCATCCAGAGGCACCTCAGTCCTGCACCCTAGGAGCGCTGTGCCTGCCTGCCGCTGCCCCCGAGTGCTGCTGCCAACCTCCCCCTCCTCTGGTCCCAGCTGAGTGGGGCCAGGAGAGGACTGTTGCCCAGAAGGGGTGGAACCAGGGGTGCCGTGCTGAAGACTCCTAGCCTGTCTGTCTTCAGAGAAGTGGAGATTCCTGGGGTGGAAATGGGGCGATCCATGCAGACAAAAATATGGAGATTCCCAGTGCTTAAAGGTGGTGCCCCTTAGGTTCAGGGTGTAGGATCTAATGTGCTAGAGTTGGGGAGACCACAGAAGACTGGCATTTGAGGGGAGCTCTGTGCAGAGGATGGAGACAGCGGCAGGACGGGAACTCTGGGCGACATGGGAAGTTCAACTATGTGGGGGCCGGGGAGGGGGTCCCTAGGCAGTGGGGGCTCTGAAGCCAGGGTCTGGTCATTGCAGCCCTCCCGATGTTGAGGACCCTAGAGATGAGACCCTCTGAAGGCTGTAGAGGGCGCCAGTGTGTTAGTCACTCCATTGTGTCCAGCTCTTTGCAACCCCATGGACTGTAGCCCACCAGGCTCCTCTGTGCAAGGGATTATGGAGGCAAGAATTCTGGAGAGGGTTGCCATTCCCTTCTCCAGGGGATCTTCCCTATCCAGAGATCGAACCTAAGTCTTCTGCATTGCAGGCAGATTCTTTACTGTCTGAGCCACCAGGGAAGCTCAGAGTCAGAGACTAAGATAACTTTGGAATTCAGATATATGCCCCTAGTGATCTCGGAGAGGCAGCAGTGAGCAGTGGTGTGAATCGAGATCTTAATTTCCTGCCCAGGAATTGAACCTGGGTAGTCTAGATAAAAACCAGGAATCCTAGCCACCAGCAAGGGCTAGAGGCTAGAAACTATTTTTCCCTGGATCTTGGCCCCCAGTGAAAAATGCATTTATCAAGGAGGCAAAAACTGCAAATGCAGATACAAAATTTATTACTAGAGACACAGCACAATAACAAGTGGGAGAGCACACAGAGAAACAGTTTGTTGAGTTAAGATAGAAGCAAGGCAGAGATGCATACCCAGAGAGAAAGGGTGTGGGCGACCCCCCAGTGAGGAGAAGCGCAGTAAAGAGATGGTTAGGCCATTTATATAGGTCGGTTCTTCCGAGTCTTTGTTTATCTTTAGCCAATCATCTGGGGGTTTTTTTTTCCACACCTGACCTACCCTGGGACCCTCCCCTAGGTGCACACGCACCCCTCAGCCAAGATGGATCATAAAGTGAAGGCTTCTGGGAGGAGCAAGACTCATTATGGCCTGGTGCTATCCCCTGACTTCTGACCCCCAAGGAGTCTTTCTGCACGTGTAGAGTCTCCCTTGTCCCAAAAGAGCAGGGGGGGAAGTGGGTGAAGATCCCTTAATCTCTTACTCAAACATGGTTTTGCCTGTCTTTGTCCTTGTCGTAACTATTACCTTAAGGCGTTTACAAGAAGCAAAGACTGGCTGTTTATCCTGTTTCTGCTGTCACTTCCATTTCAGAGGGCAAACAGAAGGCTGATTGTAAATGCCTTACCTGGAGCCCAGCTATCTGTTGTCTCAAGAAAGGCTAACTGTTGTAAGTATCCGGCCTGAAGCCGACTTCTTCGTGCCCCATGAAATATAAACAGGAGGCCAGGTATAAATGTCTAACCTGGACCCCGTCTTTTCCCTCCCTCTCTAGGACATCAGGCAGACATGCTCTGACTCTAGGACTCTGGTCCCCCACTGCCCGTCCACCTCCCAGGCAAAGGAGCAGAGAAATCAGGCATGCGCCCCACGCTAG
This sequence comes from Bubalus kerabau, assembly GCF_029407905.1. Classification (NCBI taxonomy): domain Eukaryota; kingdom Metazoa; phylum Chordata; class Mammalia; order Artiodactyla; family Bovidae; genus Bubalus; species Bubalus kerabau. The sequence goes on from NC_073636.1 coordinate 75,063,713, forward strand.
AGGGGGACCTAAACTGCACACAGAAGTGCCTTTCCTATGGGAATGTGCCCACCACCTCAAGTGCAGCCCAGACTGCATGGTCTGCCAGGTGCCCCGTGGTAACCCCGGGGAAACTGCCTGGGAGCAGGTTGGGGCAGGGGCTGGAAAGTGGCTGGAGCTCCTGGTTGAAGAATGGAGGCTCTCCTGACCCAGGAACCCCTGGCCAGGTCAGGTCAGATGGAACCAGATCGGCTCTTCCTCCCACAGCCTGGAAGACAGAGGCATCTCTGAAGTGTAGCAGGGGAGAGAGCTTCAGTGCTCTGGAGCAAGACACACTTCCAGGACACACCCTATGGGACGTCGTTCCCAGAGGTCAGGGGACCTCCCCGGCCAGCAGGAGCCGCAGACAGTCTCAGCGAGAGAGCTGGATCCCCAAGCCTGGGGTGAGCGTCCTTATCAGTGCCTTCCCCTTGGGGCCTCCCCCAGCCCTGGGGGTTACACTTGGGGGCACCTGGCCCGGCAAGATGCCCAGATTCCTCTGTCCAGATGAAAACAGACTTTACAGATTGAAGAGAGTGCCCAGCCCATCTTAAAGATGTGGAGTGAGCATCTGAGAGAGACAGATGTCCAAGGTCACACCGCCATTCCTGGCTGCATAGGAGTCCAAGCAAGGAGGTTCAGCTTTTGTCTGAGTGGTTTGAAGAAATCAAGACCTCTCCCCAAGCACCTCTCCCACTTCTGCCTCTTGAAAACGCTTCTCTTCCGCTCTCAGGAGTGAGTGAGAGAAAGTATGTGAAGCTCGGGTGTCATAAAAAGCACCTGCTCCACAGAGAAGCAGACTTAGAAAACAAACATGAACACGGCAGGTGGGGAGGAGAGGAAGGTGTGATGAATTGGGAGTCGCACAGGCACATGTACACCTGCATGTCTAAATTCATAGCTAGCGGGAATCTGCTGTCTAGCACAGATAGCTCAGTTCAGTGCCCTGTGATGACCTAGAGGGGCGGGATCGGGGGTGGGGGTGGGGAGGGGAAACGTTCCAGAGGGGAGTGATATATGTATGCATATGGCTGAATCACTTGGCTGTACAGCAGAAACTAACCCAACGTTGTAACGCACTATACTCCAATTTAAAACAAACAAATGAGTACCTGCTCAAGAGCTCAAGACTGTCCAGCAGGTCATGGGGGCTCCCATCAGAGCAGGAGGAGCCTTAAACAGTGTGGAATCCAAGCTCCTCACTATTCAGAGGGAAAAACTGAGGACTAGAAACTGGCATATGACTTGGGGTCCTAAGGTGTTATGATCTCTGGTCTTTATCCAAATCCTGCCCCTGTGATTTTCCTTCTTTGTGATTTCTCTGAAAATGCCCACAGGGGCTGTGAAGGTGTGTAATCAGAGACCTCAGTCACTCATGAGCAGGGAGCGGGGAGGTGGAGAAGGACCAGCCCATCAGGGGGCTTCTGGTCAGTGTAGGGGGGAGAGGAGGGCTCTAACTTGGGCCAGAGTGAGGAGGACCAGGAGAGGAGGACATAGGGAGAGAAAGATGGACAGACAAGAGAGGACAGGGGAGAAAGGAGGAGTCTCTATTGTTAGGAAGAGGCTCTGCTGCTCCTGGTCTCCGATGGCTAGACTAGGGCAGGAGGAGGGGCAGAGCCAGAGGGCTCCTGAACTGAAATCCTAGTTGTCTGATTTGCTGGTTGTGGGGTCTGAGCAAGTCACTTTACCTCTATGAGCCCGTACTTTCTCCTTAACACAATGGGATGAGAACCTAGCTTCTGTAGGACTGACTTGAAGCTAAATGAAATCATGCATGTGGAATGTCTCAGGAGAGAGCAGATCCTTCACTCACAGTGGCTTGTTGGTGAGTTACCTGTTCTTGAAGCCCTTCTGTCCTGGGGCAGCTCTGTATTGAGAGCTCCTGCCCTTCTCCAGGGAAAGGGTGTCTGTGCTGGAAGGCAGCCCCCCATGTCCTCTTAGCTCATCACCCAGCTCTGAGCCTGCTTGACGTTTGGCTGGACTTGCTCCTGGGGCTTCTGGGCACTGAGCCCAGCTCCCTCCTTCTTGAGTCTGAAGTGGAGCACAGGGTGTATCTCTGTGCTGTGTGTGCGTGAGTGGAAAATGCTTGTCCGTGCACAGATGAGTTAGAGGGGGGCTGGTGTTACATGACTGTAACTGGGAGTGAACATGTAGGAGTGACTGAAGGGATTGTGGGTGTGTCACCCCTCACACTTCCCCAATTGTTAACAGCTACCAAAGCAGCAGAGTGCATATGCACGGATGCTGAAGCCAGATTCCTGGGTTCAAATCCTATCTCTACCTTGTATGACCTTTAACAAATTACTTACCCTTTTAATTCCTCAGTTTCCTCATCTGTTACGTGAGGAAATAATAACAGCTCCTCACCACCTATTTGGGACTATTGTGAGGATTCGATGAGTTAATACACATCAAGTACGTAAGATAAAGCCTGGTACATAGAAGGAGATAAGTGCTAACTACTGTCATTCTGTCGTTCAGTTCAGTTCGGTTCAGTCGCTCAGTCGTGTCCGACTCTTTGTGACCCCATGGACTGCAGCACGTTAGGCCTCCCTGTCCATCACCAACTCCAGGAGTTTACTCAAACTCATGTCCATTGAGTCAGTGATGCCATCCAAGCATCTCATCCTCTGTCATCCCCTTCTCCTCCCGCCTTCAATTTTTCCTAGCATCAGGGTCTTTTCTAATGAGTCAGTTCTTCGCATCAGGTGGCCAAAGTACTAGAGTTTCAGCTTCAGCATCAGTTCTTCCAATTAATATTCAAGACTTATTTCCTTTAGGATGGACTGGTTGGATCTCCTTGCAGTCCAAGGGACTCTCAAGAGTCTTCTCCAACACCACAGTTCAAAGCATCAATTCTTCGGCGCTCAGCTTTCTTTATAGTCCAACGCTCACATCCATACATGACCACTGGAAAAACCATAGCTTTGACTAGATGGACCTTTGTTGGCAAAGCAATGTCTCTGCTTTTTAATATGCTGTCTAGGTTGGTCATAACTTTCCTTCCAAGGAGTAAGTGTCTTTTTACTTCAAGGCTGCAGTCCCCATCTGCAGTGATTTTGGAGCCCCAAAAAATAGCCTGTCACTGTTTCCACTGTTTCCCCATCTACTTGCCATGAAGTGATGGGACTAGATGCCATGATCTTCATGATTCTGTTTTTACTTATTATTATTATTGCAAAGGACTTTGACTTCTCAGGGAGAAGGAATGTATGCCTGCTGCCTCCAATGCTTCCACAACAACCCTGATGTGGTCAGCGCTGATCTCATCTGACACCTGAAGATGTGGGGGCCCTGGGAGATTTCTGGCCCCAGGTCACAAAGTTAGGAAAAGTCATAACTGGTACCCAAACTGAGGTCCAATAATCTCAAAGCTGGAGAGACCAGAGGAGAGAAGTTTGTGGGTGATCTTCTTGCTCCCCTAAAATCCACTCAAATAGGCAGTTCTTCTGTTTGTGAATCCAGGTGAGGGGCAGTGGGAGATCATGCTGCGAAGTTCATCTCCCTGCTTCACCTCTGCCCGGATCCCTTACTCTTTTTTTCTGCCCAGAAATGCAAGGTTCTTGTTCCAAGTTGGATGTCACCTGCCCCCAGCTCAGCCTCTGCCTGGGTCAGTGCCAGATAAACAGCGTGGGTCTGGCCAGCTGAGAAGTTGCCATAGTGGTTGCAGGAAGGTGTCCTGTGTCACACCTGTCTTCTGAGGTAGGTGACATTGGGGTGGCGAGGTAGGGGCATTGATGTTCTGCAGACACCTGCAGGAGGCTGAAAAGGAAGACCTGAGCTAACACACTGCTTGCTGATCACCTACCTGTCCATTGATTTCCTTTCATCTGCTCAGCAGATATTCACTGAGTGTCTATCACATGCCATGCACTGTCCTGGGTGTTAGGATGCTCTGGGAGGGAGCATTTCAGACAAAAAAATTTCTCTCTGTGGAGTTTATATGCTCCTGGACAATAAACAGAGTAAAGCAAGTATATTCTGTAGATGTTAGAGGGAGATCGAGTTCTGAAGAAGAAAACAAAACAGAAAGGGTATAAGGAGTACTGGGGTGGAGACAGGGGCATGGAGCAGTCTTATAATTTCTACCTAGGACCATCAGTGAGAGCAACTCTGGGAAGGCAGCTTATGAACAAAGACTTGTGCAAATCCTGCAGGGAGCCATGAGGCCATCAGGGGAGAGAGTTACAGCCAGGGGAGACAGATGGTACAAAACTGGAGTGTTTCTGATGAGTTTCAGGAAAAACCAGAAGGCTGAGTTTCTTTTCTTTTTTAACTTTAAACTTTTTATTTTGTATTGGGTGTAGCTGATTAACAATGTTGTGGTAGTTTCAGGTGAACAGTGAAGGGACTCAGCCATATATTTATATGTATCCATTCTCCCCTAAAACCACCCTCCCATCCAGGCTGCCACATAATATTAAGCAGTTCCCTGTGAAAAGGCTGAATTTCTTTTCCCAGAACAACTGTGGATATGTCCACTGAATTCTGTCATGGAGTGTCGATGAAGTGGCCTAAATATTTTTCTCCCTTGGAGGTTACTTTTTTGTACTTGAATGACTAAAAACCTTTTTGCTTATCCTTAAGCTTCAGTAACTTAACAAGGCTATTTTGGTATCATTCTGCATCATTTTTTGTACTAGAACATGGAATGATTTTTCAGTCTATAGATTTTCAGGGTGGAGAGGTGGATTTTCTTGTATTACATCGTGAAATAAATTTTTTGTTCCTGGGAATTTCCCAGTGGTCCAGTGGTTAGAACTCTGAGCATTCATTGCCAAGGATGCGGGTTCAATCCCTGGTCAAGGAACTAAGATCCCACAAGCCACATGACATAGCAGAAAAAAAAAATCTGTTCCCATTGTCTTTTTTTCTATTCGAGACATCACTTATGTTAAATTATCTTCATTTGTGCTCCAGTAGTTGTTAAAAGTATGTCTTATGCCCTCAAGACAACACCTTCCTGTCCTGGGCTCATTCCTATGCCCTGCATTTCACAATCAACATAATTGCTGGGTCTCGGAGCACTCCCTTCCTCATCATTGAAGATTTCCCATGGTGAGTTTCTCCACTTCAAGGAAAGGACTTTCTTCAACTCTGAGGACACCTTCACCAACAACAATCAATGTGACTCCTCTTCTTGATCTGATGACATCTAACAATCCTAAGGTGGACTGATGTAACTATGGACATAATGTAACTTTTAATTTTGATTATGTTTTAATTTGGTTTAATGACTGTTTTGCCTTACATCTGTAACTGTAAAATGGGGTTTATTTCTGTCTGAAAGCTTTTAAGTTAAAAGTGGTTATCCAAGCTCCTAAGAGAGCCACAACCGCCTCCAACTATTACTTGGGGCCCCTGGATCAGAGACCCTCAATATGAGGGTTAGGAGAATATGATGCCTCAACAATCTAGGGACCATGCCCCTCAACAGCAGGAAGTAGTTATGGAATGAAAATGATGCCCCTTTCCCTTGGCAACATAATTCTCCTAAAAGAAAAAGGGGGAATGAGAGAGCCAATTCCTAGGCAGGTTGATAAGAAGTCTGGGGTCCCCAAGGAGGAGAAAGGGGTCTGGGGCTCTCAGAGCAGAGATAGGAATATGGAATTCTTGAGAAGGAGGAAAGGACAGACATCTTTTTTTTCTCTACATTCCTTAGTCTTAGTCACATAAAACATTTTTTCTTTAAGCCTGAAACTGATGATTACACAACAAACAACTCAGTTTAAACTCTGTACTAAGGATTATATAACAACAATGTATCCGGCTTGAGGACAGTTTCTCCTTCCTGAAAACCTGGCTAATCCTGTTATCTTAAAATGTAAATTGTGGGAGTGGATCTAGTAAGATCTCTACAACCTTGAGACATTCTTTTGATTTATTGTAATAACCAATTTAAAAAGTATATAACTCCCTTGCTAACACTTGCAAGGGGGGCATTCTCCATCCACCTTCTGATGTCTAGTCAGAAGCTTTCTCTGTCTCTTTTCACTTGAATAAAACTCTGCTATACAAAAAAAAAAAAGTATGTCTTATGGAGTCAGAAAAATTTAATTTCCAGCTTTGCTAGTCACTATCTGTGTGAGCTCAGGCAAATTTTTGAACTTCTGTGGATACAGTTTCTCTTTGGGGGTAACAGTGGGAAAGTCAAAGTGTTAATTTCTCAGCCGTGTCCTGCTCTTTGCGACCCCATGGACTGTAGCCCGCCAGGCTCCTCTGTCCATAGAATTCTCCAGGCAAGAATACTGGAGTGGGTTGCCATTTCCTTCTCCAGGGGGATCTTCCTGACCCAGAGATCGAACCCAGGTCTCCTGCATTGCAGGTAGATTCTTTGCCGTCAGAGCCACCAGGGAAGCCCCAATAATGGTAACTACTTGTGTTTGGAATCCCCAGGACCATTCAGGTTTAGTTCATAAAAGGACTCACAGAACACTAACATGTTGTATTGATACTCAAGTTTCAAGTATCAATACTTGATATTGATCAATTATTGATCAAGTGGATCAAGCGTCCAGTCAACAAAGGGGGAAATGCAGACGGTGAAACTGGAGAAACGCAGCACAAGTTTCCAAATGTCTCCTCCCTGTCCGGATATCCAAGTAGCTCAAACGGTAAAGAATCTGCATGCAATCTGGGAGACCTGGGTTTGATCCCTGGATTAGGAAGATCCCCCGGAGAAAGGCATGACAATCCACTCTAGTATTCTTGCCTGGAGAATTCCATGGACAGAAGAACCCAGTGGACAACAGTTCATGGACTCGAACAGTCGGACACGACTGAGCAACTTTCACTTTCACTTTCCTCCTAGTCCAGTCACACAGAATCTGCTTGATTCCCTCAGCCCAACTCATCCAAGCTGTTGCCAACCAGGGAAGCTTACTCCTGTCTGAGAGTCTTGGGTTTTTTACTGTGGTCAGTCACATAGGCATATACCACCTACACGGCTGACCTCAGTCAGGGAAGCCCCAGACCCCTAGAGGGAAAGAGGCAATTCCCTTGTTTAAAACCATTAAAGGACTTCCCTGGTGGTCCAGTGGTTAAGAATCCATCTGCCAATGCAGGGGACATGGGTTCGATCCCTGCTCTGGGAAGATTCCACTTGCCAATGAGCAACTAAGCCGGTGTGCCTCAGCTACTGAGCCTGAGTGCTGCACTCACTGAAGTCCGTGCACCTAGAGCCTGTGCTCCACAACCAGAGAGACCACTCCACTGAGAAGCCCACACACCGCAAGAGCAGAAGGCCCTCATACAGCAACGAAGAACCAGTGCAGCCAAAAATAAATAAATAGAGCAAAATAAAATACCTCATTTTAAAAAAATGATTGATGAACATAGAAACTCTATTGAACACTTCATAAAGTGGGTGGTCTCCATCCCGAAGGGTCCAGAGAACCTCAGAGGATTTACAGGACCAGAGTTAAGTTTTGGTTTGCTGACATGGCACCCCAGGCTGACATGCTCATCTTTTTTTTTTTTTTGTAAGATTTATTTATTTGGCTTCATTGGGTCTTAGTTGCTCCATGGCATGTAGGAGCTTGATGCTTTTGAACTGTGGTGTTGGAGAAGACTCTTGAGAGTCCCTTGGACAGCAAGGAGATCCAACCAGTCCATTCTGAAGGAGATCAGCCCTGGGATTTCTTTGGAAGGAATGATGCTAAAGCTGAAACTCCAGTACTTTGGCCACCTCATGCGAAGAGTTGACTCATTGGAAAAGACTCTGATGCTGGGAGGGATTGGGGGCAGGAGGAGAAGGAGATGACAGAGGATGAGATGGCTGGATGGCATCACTGACTCGATGGATGTGAGTCTGAGTGAACTCCAGGAGTTGGTGATGGACAGGGAGGCCTGGCGTGCTGCGATTCATGGGGTCGCAAAGAGTCGGACACAACTGAGCGACTGAACTGAACTGAGGGATCAAACTTACATCCCCAGCACTATGAGGTGGATTCTTAACCACTGGACCACCAGGGAAGTCCCTGGAGTGACTCATCTTGAGTCTAGATGTTTATCTCAACACAGGCCTGAGATCAGACCCAGACATTCTTACTGGGAGCTGGGTGTCCCGTTGATGATCATAAGAGGAGGCCTGAATCTTTGATCATCTACCTCTTGGAGGCACAGAGCTAAACATTCTGTGTTCATTTGTCTCAAATGCATTCACAGCATCCCAAAGACATGGGCTGATTTGATAAATAATCACATTTTACAGATGAAAGCACTGAGGCCCAGGAACAACGGGTAATTCGCCAAACCTGGGTCCTCCTACTATTGTAGGGGAGGAAACCTTTCCCTGTTTCTCTTCTAAATTCCTTGGCTGGTGTGGTAATTTAATTGACATAAGACAGATGAACAGGAGAAAAACAAATTTCATACATACATCATCCCCAAAGACATGGGACCCAGAGATAGTCGGGCAATTGAGGCTTATATGCCACTCAGAGTGAAGGAGAAGGGAGTGAGGATTGGGGCTCAAAGGGGAGGAAGATAAATTCCAGGAAGATGAGAAAAGCAGATATTTGGTTAACAAATGATTACCATGCCATGCAGATAGATAAATGTTTCTGATACTAAAAGTTATCTTTGGGGTTAGTTCCCTTCCAGATAAAGGCCCTCTAACTAAATCTTTTAGGCAGTTAAGGGAGTAGTAATCAGCTTTTCCTGAGTCTTTTGGGTCTCAAATATCTTCAGTTCAAAATAACCCACACACCATGTGGCCTGTTTGCAGGGGAGTGCATAACCTGTTTCATCTCACTGTGAAACATGCAGTCATCACACCCTGGGATCCAACATCTCAGCTGAGTTTATCTCCAGCATAAAATAAGCATTGAGGTCTAAATGGAATATTGGTGGTGGTGGTTTAGTCTCTAAGTTGTGTCCGACTATTTCGACCCCATGGACTGTAGCCCGCCAAGCTCCTCTGTCCATGGGATTCTCCAGGCAGGAATACTGGAGTGGGTTGCTATTCCTTTTTCCAGGGTATCTTCCTGACCCAGGGATTGAACCCATGTCTCCTGCATTGCAGGCAGATTCTTTACTGAGTAAGCCACCAGGGAAGCACCAATGGAATATTACTCAGCCCTTAAAAAAAGAATGAAATAATGCCATTTGCAGCAACATGGATGGGCCTAAAAAGTGTCATAATGAGTAAAGAAAGTCAGAGAAGGAAAAATACTGTATGACATCCCCTATATGTGGACTCTAAAATGAAAGGATACAAACGAACTTACTTACAAAACAGAAACAGACGCACAGACTTGGAGCACAAGCTTACGGTTGTATGGGAAGGATGGGCGGAAGGACAGTTAGGGAGTTTGCGATGGACATGTACACACCGCTATATTTAAGACGGATAACTAGCAAGGACCTACTGTATATTACATGGAACTCTGCTCAATATTGTGTAGCAGCCTGGATGGGAGGGGAGTTTGTGGGGAGAATGGATGCATATGTATATACAGCTGAAACTCTACACTGTCCACCTGAAACTATCACAACATTGTTTGTTGTACCCCAATCTAAAATAAAAAGTTAAAACAAAAACGAATTGATGTTTTCATCTTCCAAGGGTGTTTGCCACTGCTTTGAAAGTCCTGGCAATTCACTCGAATCTAGACCCAAGGGTCTCAATAGTAACTGGGTGGGGGGACATAGTCTTGTAGATACACACTTGTGCATGCAGCATGGTGTGGTGCCAGCACATGGAAATCTAATGGATCACTTCATCCTCAGGGAGTGGGGAGGGACTCGTGTTTATTTTTTGCAACAGAAGACAAATGCTTCCAGTGTGCAGGTTAAGGGGAGAGAATGTGGGCTTTTCTGAGAGTCAGCCCTTCCTGATCTTGGCTCTTCTTTCACATTCTCAAGATTCAGCTTTTCTCTGCCTGCTACGGCTCCTGCAGGCTGGCTTTCAAAGTGCGGTTCTGAGGACCATTTAATAGGAGAGGAAATGACCTGGGGACAGACCTGCAACAGGGAGCCTGTTAGGAATGCTGCTTCTCAGGCCTCACCTAGACCTGGGGAATCAGAATATGTATTTATTTCCACAAGACCCGCTGGGGGAGTGAAGTCTGAGAAGCGCTGTTACTGGGCATTGGGCCCCAGCAGGCAGATGCGGGAATAAGCCTGGTTAGGTGGGAAGCTCAAGCATGAAGAGGACTGACCCCAGCCCCTCCCCTTTCCCCACTTCCCTCCTCATCGCCTGATCCCACCCCTCAGCATGGGTGTGAAAAGCCCAGTCTGCCCCCAGGATCCTCAGGAGCCCTCCTGCAAGGCCACGAAGATGAGCCGTCTCTGCCTCTCCGCAGCCCTTCTGGTCCTCCTGGGCACCCTGGTGGCCGGTACCCCAGAGGGTGACGACAGCAACAAGGATGATGGTAAGTCCCAGCTCCTGTCTCCTCTTCAGACCGGGTGGGAGGGAAAAGGGGAGTCCTTGGAAGGGGCTGCAGAACAGGCATGGGGTGAGTGTTATCAACCCTCTCTGGATTTCTCCTGGGAAACTGGGCAGTTTTCACTCTAGGGACATTTCATGACTCTCAAAAAGAAAAGCATTATGTTTTCAGCTTAAAAAATTATCCTGCATAACTCTACCAGATCAGGTACCCCATCTCTGAGACTCTCTATTCCTGGTCACTGCCTGTCACGCAACAAAAAGATCACTATTTGATCCTTGTCTGGGTTTATGGTCCAGGTCTCCTAAAACCCTTGGAATTTGCTGCCTTTTGTATGTTAAGGAAAGTGAAGTTGTTCAGTCATGTCTGACTCTTTGTGACCCCATGGACTGTAGCTTAACAGGCTGCTCCATCCATGGGATTTTCCAGGCAAGAATACTGGAGTGGGTTGCCATTTCCTTCTCCAGGAGATCTTCCCAATCCAAGGATCGAACCCAGGTCTCCCGTATTGTAGACAGACGCTTTACCCTCTGAGCCCTCAATAGCTTATGGGTGGGACTGGTCTCCAGGACATTCCATCAGGTGATCTGAGGATTAGAATTTTCTGCCCCCAGCTCCTCCGTGGGGAGGGGAGGGTACTGGGTTAGAAGTCAAGTCACCAGCAGCTAATGAGTCAATTCATTTGCCAACCCAGTAAATAAAAACCCCTAAACATGGGAATTGCAGAGCTTCCTGGATGGGAAACATTCAAGAGGGCTTTTCTCTAATAGCAGAGATCAGGCTTCTCACTGCGGTGGTTTCTCTTGTTGCAGAGCACAGGCTCTAGGGCACTCGGGCTTCAGAAGTTAGGGCACTTGGGCTCAGTAGCTGTGGCTCCTGGGCTCTAGAACGCAGGCTCAGTAGCCGTGCCGCACAGGCTTAGCTGCCTCGTGGCACGTGGAATCTTCCCAGGTAAGGGATCAAACCCTTGTCTCCTGCATTGGCAGGAGGGTTCTTTTACCACTCATCCACCAGGGAAGCCCCTGAGTTTTATCCTTTATTTTATCCTTTATCCAGTAAATAAAAGACTTTCCTGAGTTGTGTGAGTCGTTCTAGTCAATTATTGAAACTTGAGAGTGGAAGCCGCACAGCCCCTGAATTTCTAGCCAGTGGCTGAGAGGTCTGTGGGACCCCAGGGACATGTAGCTGGCATCTGAAGTGGGGCCGTCTTGTGAGGTTGAGCCCTCACCCTGTGGAGTCAGGGCTAACTCTGCAGATTTAGAGTCTGAAGTGAGTTGACTTAGGGGACACCGCATTGGTCTGGAGAATTGGTTGGTGTTGGAAGAGATACCCCATGTTTGATGTACAGAAGAAACCCAGACTCGTATATCCCTGGGCTTTGATGGCTGGAAGGAGGCTCAAGTACAGGTGAGTAAAAGTGGAGGGCAGTGTTCCCAGAAACTCTTACCAGTTACCTAGATTGTAACAATTCCCTGCTGACGGCAGGTGCTTTTACATGGGTGCTTTCACGTGGGTTGTAACAGGACTGTACATTGACCCGACCTTACCACTCACCTGCTCTGTGACCTGAGGTCATCACTTTGCTGCAGTTTCCTCACCTGTACAAGGGAAAACTACCAAACAAGTTCTTGCAATGAATTATCAATCATGAATATAGAGGGTTTTTTTTCACACTTCACACCTGATAATGTCCATTTTCCACCAACATGTCTTAGTCTGAAGAATTTTTGTCTACTTACCCCCAAGAAAAAAATATGTAGGGGTCAAATAATGATATTATTGGGCTTCCCAGTGGCTCAGCTGTAAATAATCCACCTGGAATATAGGAGACATGGAAATGTGGGTTTGATCCCTGGGTCAGGAAGATCCCCTAGAGGAGGAAATGGCAACCCACTCCAGTATTCTTGCCCAGAAAATTCCATGAACAGAAGAGCCTGGCAGGCTACAGTCCATGGGATGGCAAAGACTCGGATACGATTGAGTGTTTCAACAACAGTGATATTATTTCTCCATTATTATTGCAAAAATGTAACACTTCCATGACTTTGCTCATGGGGACAAGGTTATACTTCTCTCAGGCTGTTAGAAATTTGTGATGACTCAAGGCCCTTCCCTTTATTCCCATGTCTATTATTTTATCATCATCTCAGGATTCGGAATGTTGGAGTAGATTCATAGTTTTCTAGATGTGCTGCTACCGAAGGTAAGTCCATGTGCCTGACTCACAGTGAGGCTAAGCAAACCGAGAAGTCTGAGTTTGGGGCCGAGAAAGGTTTATTGCAGGGCTATGCAAGGAGACTAGAGCGGCTCAGGCCTTAAAAACCCCTAACTCCCCCAGAGAGAAGCTTTTACATGCAAGATTCGCGGTGAAAGCTGTAGATGTGTGATTGTGTGACTTTCTTCTGCATGGTTGGTGTTCCAAGAACTTTGTGCTCAGCCAGAAGTTCCCTTCCTCCACCGGGGTGGGGAATTTAGTTGTCACAAAGGAACTCAAAGATACTGATAAGTATATTCCTTCTAGAGGAGCCTGGACCCGACCGCGCCCTGCCCCATTGTGCACTATCGTTCATTGACTGCTTCTCCTTTGTTTCTGGTTCCCGTCCCTTCCTTGATTAGCAACTGCTTGAATCTTTGGTATTCCTTTAGTATTCCAGAAAGTCTAGGAGGCTGAAGCCTTTTTCCTGCAAATAAGAAACAAACTGGGGACACGGAAAGTCTTTCGTGCCGGGAAGCCCAGAACTCCATAAGCTCCTGCCCAGCTTCAGACATTTCACTAACAGGAATTTAATTCTATTCATTCTACTCAATGACTGCAGCCAGCAGGAGCATGAGGTGGGAGATTCATTCACTTGACAAATATTTATCAAGGCCCGGCAAACCATTGTTGTTGGTGTGAGGACACACCTATGAACAAAATGTAGCACAAGAGCCAGTAGCAGTCTAGAAGAGAGACAGACAATTGAGTAGGTGAAATACTATGGCAGTTCATGACAAGTGTTTTGATTGTAGAGATTGATGGGGGAAAGGAATCCATGCTCTTTCTGCAGACCGGTTAACAAAACCCTCAGTGGTAAGGAGGTGTTTGATAGGCAGCCAGGACCAGGGTGGCTGGAGCTGAGTTGGTGGAGCAGAGGGGAGAGGAAGGGGATAAGGCAGAGAGGCCATGGGGGAAGGTCGTGAGGTGCTTCCTAAGGTTTTACAAGAATCAGAATTTGACTCTGAGAGAGCTGGGGAGTCACTGAGATTCGGAGTGGTCACAGGAGCCACGGGTAGGACTCAAGTTAAGACTGCATCCCTGCGGCTGCAGTGCAGAGAGTGGCCTCTAGGGGGCGAAGGGCAGAGACCGGCCCAGTGAGAGCTGCCGCAGTGGTCGGTCCAGTGAGCCAGGACGGAGTGTGTAGCCCAGTTATTTCTTGGGTTGACTCCAGTTCCCTTGAATAACATGAATGGCTTGCCCATTTGAGGATAATTCTGTTCCTTAATTAAACAATTAAGCATATTTGCTGTTTTCTGATACACAAATGCATTAGTATATGTTCCTTATACTAGAAAAACGGTCATTATAATAGTTTTATACATAAAACTTAGAAAATAAAAATATCAAGGGACTTCCCTGGTGGTCCAGTGGCTAAGGCTTCAACAGGGGGCATGAGTTCAACCTCTGGTCAAGGAACTAGATCCCATATGCTGCAAGTAGAGATCTCGAGTGCCTCAACAAAGACCTGGCACAGCCAAATAAATACAGTAGCGAGAAAAAGACAAATAAAATAAAAAGAAAAAAAAAGAAAAATAAATACAGTAGCGACGACATGGAAGCATCTTAGATGTCCATCAGCAGAGGAATGGATAAGGAAGTTGTGGTACATATACACAATGGAATATTACTCAGCTGTAAAAAGGAACAGGTACAAGTCAGTTCTAATGAAGTAGATGAACCTAGAGCCTTTTATACAGAGTGAAGTCAGAAAGAGAAAGACAAATATCATATGTTAACACATATATGTGGAATCTAGAAAGACAGTGCTGATGATCCTATTTGTGGGGCAGCAAGGGTGACACAAACATAAAGAACAGACTTTTGGACACAGTGGGAGAAGGAGAGGGTGGGATGATGTGAAAGAAGAGTATTGAAACATACACATTACCGTATGTAAGCTAGATAGCCAGCGGGAGTATGACGTAAGATACAGGGAACCCCAAGCCAGTAACAATCTAGAGGGGTGGGATGAGGAAGGAGGTGGGAAGGGGGTTCAAGAGGGAGGGGATATATGTATACCTATGGCCAAGTCATGTTGATATCTGGCAAAAATCACCACAATAGTATTAAGTAATTATCCTTTAATTAAAAAAAAATGTTAAGGGTAAATCAAGATTTCAAATCTTGCAACCCAAAGATTAGGGATAAATCCTTCTACTTTGAGGTCTTAATGTACATGAACTCACAACCTTGTTCATCCAGAGATGAGGCGGGAACAATGCAGCATAAGGCAGAGCTTGGGGCTTGCCCAGTAGCTCAGTGGTAAAGACTCCACCTGCCAGTGCAGGAGATGTAAGAGACTCGGATTCAATCCCTGGGTTGGGAAGATCCCCTGGAGAAGGAAATGGCTACCCACTCCAGTACTTTTGCCTGGAGAATCCCATGGACAGAGAGGAGACTGGCAGGCTATGGTCCATAGGATCGCAAAGAGTCAAACACAACTGAAGCGACTTAGCATCTCGCATCATCTAGGCAGAGCTACCCCACAGGTAGGGCTGCCCTCCGGAAGCACAGCCTTCCCTTTCCTCAACTCCTCAGCCTCCAGAGAGGACAGACTCCACCTCTGCCACAGGGCTGTGATTTGGGTGAGGTGAGTGAGGCACTCACTCAGCCCAGGATTGATAGATCATGCTATGCTATGCTATGCTAAATCACTTCAGTCGTGTCCAACTCTGTGTGACCCCATAGACGGCAGCCTACCAGGCTCCCCTGTCCCTGGGATTCTCCAGGCAAGAACACTGGAGTGGGTTGCCATTTCCTTCTCCAATGCATGAAAGTGAAAAGTGAAAGTGAAGTCGCTCAGTCATGTCCGACTCTTAGCGACCCCATGGACTGCAGCCTACCAGGCTCCTCCGCCCATGGGATTTTCCAGGCAAGAGTACTGGAGTGGGGTGCCATTGCCTTCTCCTGATAGATCATAATTGATTGAAATGTTGCTCTTGAGTCGATCAGTCTTGTCCAACTCTTTGTGACTCCATGGACTGTAGCCCACCAGGTTTCTCTGTTCATGGGGTTTTTTTCCCAGGCAAGAATACTCAAGTGGGTTGCCATTTCCTTCACCAAGGGATCTTCCCAACCCAGGAATCGAACCCTAGTCTCCTGCATTGCAGGCATATTTTTTACCACTGACCCAATATGAAAGTTTTAAATGAAAAGGAGGTGACCCTTCACTTGCTTGACCTGCCTCTTTTCTTCACCCCAACCCTGGTCCTGCTCAGCTGGGACCAAGAGTTTTACACTGAGACTTGAATACACCTCATTCCCAATTTCAAGTGAAATTGTTATCTTCTACCAGATATAACTTGCTATTTCAAAGAGGAAACTCTTCTTTTAAATAGAGAATTGCCATTCTTTAGGCTTTAAGAAAGCAACTTTCTAATTGATGCAAAGGTTTTCTCATAAATGAGAGCTTTCTCTCTTCTCTCTGGGCATTTATGTGATCCTTTTTAGTCTGAGTTTCACAGGCTTTTCTTTTTAGTGTTTATTGGATGGTTTATTTAAGGGATCAAGAAGTCTGTGGATGTATAAACATATTGAATAACTCAGAGACTTTTGAGTTCCCATCTTAAATGTCCATCAAGATAGTTTACATTTTGACAACTTATGTCTAAACTATATATTAATTTTCCTATTTCTGAACCAATACATATTTTAAAACATTGCGTAGAATAAGTATGAGTTCTTGATATGCTTGGGTGTTAAAATGAAGGTATTTACTTAATCTGAGGCTCCAAAAAAGAAGCATCATGTTTCCTAGTGTTGGGAAAACTGGCTGTGTTGGTGTCCAGGGTGGTCCCTGGGGACTTCTCTATTGTGTATCAATGCTGCTGCTGCTACTGCTAAGTCACTTCAGTCGTGTCTGACTCTGTGCGACCCAATGGATGGCAGCCCACCAGGCTCCCACCTCCCTCAGATTCTCCAGGCAAGAACACTGGAGTGGGTTGCCATTTCCTTCTCCAATGCATGAAAGTGAAAAGTGAAAATGAAGTCGCTCAGTCGTATCTGACTCTTCAAGACACCATGGACTGCAGCCTACCAGGCTCCTCCATCCATGGGATTTTCCAGGCAAGAGTACTGGAGTGGGGTGCCATTGCCTTAGGAGAAGTTTAAAGGGCTTTAATGGGCAATTGTGTCCACAAGTGATTTTTAGGTTGGATGCTGCCCTGAAAAATTAAATTAAATTTAATGAGCACATCTAACAATTACTGTAATAACTAGTGTTTATTGAGTATTGATTGATTACCAGTTACTTGACAGACATCATCGCTAATTCTCTCAACAAGTCCCTGAGGTTGGGGTTATTATGTTCATTTCGATGATGATGATGCTGTGGCTCAGAGTGGTTACTTGTCTCACCTCAGGTCACACAGCCAAAGAGTGGCTCCTCTAAGACTTTAAAGAATATAGTCTAGGGGCCTGCACTAGATGTTCCTTGAGACTTGGGTGTACTGGGATAGGAAGGGGTGGGAAAATGACTCTGAGGGGTGGACAGTGAGAGGGCTGAGGATGGGGCTTTACCCAAAACCCAGATTTCTTCTAAGTTTTCCTTTGAAAGAAGGGATCTGTTGCTAAAAAGGAATTGACACCCAAATCCTCAAGGCAGGATGGAGTGCTTTTACTCCACAATACATACACTTCAACCATTTTCTGATGTCAATAAATATTCTTGTACAGCATTACTTACTTATAAAAATTGTGGTATATTTTATTTTAAATATGTCTTCTTTCATAATTGCAAAAGGAATACATGCTCACAGGAACTCGAGAGGATATAAAGATGTGTAAGGAAAGTTTTTAAGACTCCTCGTCTTGCTGTGTGTTTGTTTTCCCAAGCCATCAACCAATTGTCCAGTTCTCAGGGAACACTGACTGGCTGTCTTTGCATCATACCAGTTCTGACGCTAGCAACCTGGAAATAGTGTCAGATTCCACCAGTTAATGACTGTGGCCCACAAGTCTCCTCCCATCTTCAGGCTCCAATTACAGGTCCAGCCTGTCACTCATGCTTCTACCAGCAGCCGTATATCAGAGTTTCCCACGAACTCCTGGAGTTAAGTGAGTTTGCTAGAGCAGCACAGACTTGGGGAAACATTTTACTTACAAGATTAACAGTTAATCAGGGCTTCCCTGGTAGCTCAGTGGTAAAGAATCTGCCTGCAATGCAGAAGCCCCAGGAGATGCAGGTTCGATCCCTGGATCTGGAAGATCCCCTGGAGGAGGGTTTGGCAACCCACTCCAGTATTCTTGCATGGAGAACCCCATGGACAAAGGAACTGTGCAGGCTACACTCCATAGCGTCACAAAGAGTCGAACACAACTGAAGCAACATAGCACGCAGGCACGCACTGCTGCTGCTGCTGCTGCTAAGTCGCTTCAGTCGTGTCCAACTCTGTGCAACCCCATAGACGGCAGCCCACCAGGCCCCGCCGTCCCTGGGATTCTCCACACACGCACTAGCTTCTCATAAAAGGATATAATTCAGGACAACCATATGGAAAGGTTGCACAAGGCAGGATATGGAGAAAGGGCACAGAGCTTCCATGCTATCTCGTTGCTCATATTCCCTGAACCTGCTCCTGTTTACCAACCTGGAAACTCTTCAGATGCAGTCCTTCTGTGTTTTTGCTGGAGGCTTCCTCATGCAGTCACGATGACTGTGTCATGACTCACATAATCTGTGGCTCAGACGGTAAAGCGTGGCTTTACCCTGATGGCTCAGATGGTAAAGTGTCTGCCTACAATGCGGGTAGACCCAGGTTCAATCCCTGGGTCAAGACCCCCTGGAGAAGGGAATGGCAACCCACGCCAGTACTCTTGCCTGGAAAATCCCATGGATGGAGGAGCCTGGCAGGCTACAGTCCAGGGGGTCACAAAGAGTCAGACACGACTGAGTAACTTGACTTACACTTTCCTCAGATAGTCATGATTGATTAAATCATGAACTATTCAGTTCAGTTCAGTTCAGTCACTCAGTCGTGTCCGACTCTTCGTGACCCCATGAATCGCAGCACGCCAGGCCTCCCTGTCCATCACCAACTCCCGGAGTTCACTCAGATTCATGTCCATCGAGTCAGTGATGCCATCCAGCCATCTCATCCTCTGTCGTCCCCTTCTCCTCCTGCCCTCAATCCCTCCCAGCATCAGAGTCTTTTCCAAGAATCAACTCTTCGCATGAGGTGGCCAAAGTACTGGAGTTTCAGCTTCAGCATCATTCCTTCCAAAGAAATCCCAGGGCTGATCTCCTTTAGAATGGACTGGTTGGATCTCCTTGCAGTCCAAGGGACTCTCAAGAGTCTTCTCCAACACCACAATTCAAAAGCATCAATTCTTCAGTGCTCAGCTTTCATCACAGTCCAACCCTCACATCCATACATGACCACTGGAAAAACCATAGCCTTGACTAGATGGACCTTTGTTGGCAAAGCAATGTCTCTGCTTTTTAATATGTTGTCTAGGTTGGTCATAACTTTCCTTCCAAGGAGTAAGCGTCTTTGAATTTCATGGCTACAGTCACCATCTGCAGTGATTTTGGAGCCCAGAAAAATAAAGTCTGACACTGTTTCCACTGTTTCCCCATCTACTTGCCATGAAGTGATGGGACCAGATGCCATGATCTTTGTTTTCTGAATGTTGAGCTTTAAGCCAACTTTTTTACTCTCCACTTTCACCTTCATCGAGAGGCTTTTTAGTTTCTCTTCACTTTCTGCCATAAGGTTGGTGTCATCTGCATATCTGAGGTTATTGATATTTCTCCCAGCAATCTTGATTCCAGCTTGTGCTTCTTCCAGCCCAGCGTTTCTCATGATGTACTCTGCATAGAAGTTAAATAAGCAGGATGACAGTATACAGCCTTGACGTACTCCTTTTCCTATTTGGAACCAGTCTCTTCTTCCATGTCCAGTTCTAACTGTTGCTTCCTGACCTGCATATAGGTTTCTCAAGAGGCAGGTCAGGTGGTCTGGTATTCCCATCTCTTTCAGAATTTTCCACAGTTTATTGTGATCCACACAGTCAAAGGCTTTGGCATAGTCAATAAAGCAGAAATAGATGCTTTTCTGGAACTCTCTTGCTTTTTCCATGATCCAGCGGATGTTGGCAATTTGATCTCTGGTTCCTCTGCCTTTCCCAAAACCAGCTTGAACATCAAGAAGTTCACTGTTCACATATTGCTGAAGCCTGGCTCGGAGAATTTTGAGCATTACTTTACTAGCGTGTGAGATGAGTGCAATTGTGCGGTAGTTTGAGCATTCTTTGGCATTGCCTTTCTTTGGGATTGGAATGAAAACTGACCTTTTCCAGTCCTGTGGCCACTGCTGAGTTTTCCAAATTAGCTGGCATATTGAGTGCAGCACTTTCACAGCATCATCTTTCAAGATTTGAAATAGCTCAACTGGAATTCCATCACCTCCACTAGCTTTGTTCGTAGTGATGCTTTCTAAGGCCCACTTGACTTCACATTCCAGAATGTGGATGTCTGGCTCTAGGTGAGTGATCACACCATCGTGATTATCTGGGTCGTGAAGCTCTTTTTTGTATAGTTCTTCTGTGTATTCCTGCCACCTCTTCTTAATATCTTCTGCTTCTGTTAGGTCCATACCATTTCTGTCCTTTATTGAGCCCATCTTCACATGAAATATTCCCTTGGTATCTCTAATTTTCTTGAAGAGATCTCTAGTCTTTCCCATTCTGTTGTTTTCCTCTATTTCTTTGCATTGATCACTGAAGAAGGCTTTCTTATCTCTTCTTGCTATTCTTTAGAACTCTGCATTCAGATGCTTATATCTTTCCTTTTCTTTGCTTTTCGCTTCTGTCACCAGTCATATCCACAATTGGGTATTGTTTTTGCTTTGGCTCCATCCCTTCATTCTTTCTGGAGTTATTTCTCCACTGATCTCCAAAATGGCTGTCTGAGGAGGCCTTACAAATAGCTGTGAAAAGAAGAGAAGCTAAAGACGGTAAGATGGTAGGTGTTGCAAGAGGGCATCAGAGGGCAGACACACTGAAACCATAATCACAGAAAACTAGTCAATCTAATCACACTAGGACCAAAGCCTTGTCTAACTCAATGAAACTAAGCCATGAACTATTGGTGACTGATAAACTTCCACCCATTCTCTTCTCCCTGGAGGTGGGAGCTTTAGAGGGTCAAGCTGACAGTTCAACCATCTGATCAGGCACTTGGTTCCCGTGGCAGCCAGTTCCCATCCTTGGGTGGGAGCTTTCCAAAGTCACCCTCTTCACATTACTGAAGACACCTTTATCGCTCTCCTCATTTAGAAAATTCCCAGGGTTTTAGGAGCTTTATGCTAGGATGGAACTAACACCAAATATATATTTCTAATTACATTATAAATCACAACATCACACCCCCTCAAAATTCTAGTATTCCCATCTCCATGAGATAGCCAAAGTTAATACACTATAGGACTTCCATGGTGGTCCCATGGTTAAGAATCTGCCTGTCCAATGAGGGGACATGGGTTTGATCCCTGGTCCAAGAGGATTTCACATGCTGTGGGGCAACTAGTCCCATGGGCCACAACTCCTGAGTCCACGCAACTAGAGAGTAACCCCCTCTCACCACAACCATTTGCAGTGAAAAAGACTCAGAGCAGCCAATTAACTAATTAAAATTAAAAACATTTTTAAAAATATACCATATGTTTTTCCATTCCTTTCTCCATTACAGCATGATACTTTCCCACTTTTTTTAAATACTGGAAACTTTCAACCTTACTCAAAAGTACAGAAAATAGTATAATTAAACCTTATGTACCCACTGTTCACTTTCAGCAATTATCAACATATGGAGAATATTGTTTATGTTTGACCTTTTTCCCCCCAGGATTTTAAAAAGCTAATCTAAGGCATCATGCAAATAAATCTTCATATAAACCTTCATGAATAAATCTTCATATAAACCTTCATGAAGGGTATATGGGTTTTTTTTTAATACCATCACCATGTCATCTTCACACCTAAAAGAATTAATAATAATGCCTCAGAATGCAGGTCCTCAAGTGGAGGCTTCACAGTTCAGGCTTTCCTCACCACCGCTACGGCCACCCCACCATTCTCTGTTTCAAGACACGGGGGTCCATTTGCTGACCTTGTAGCCGAGCTGTGATGGCCATCCTCGTAACTGACCCATTGTCCCTCCCAACCCCTCAGGTCTGCGCTCTGCCTTCTGTCTGCAGCCTCCATACACCGGTCCCTGCAGGGCCATGTTCACCAGGTACTTCTACAACGCCGTGTCCGGGCTATGCCAGACCTTTACTTACGGCGGATGCAGAAGGAAGCCGAACAACTTCCTGAGTGAGAAGGAGTGTATCAGCACCTGTGGTGGCCGCAACAGAGCCCAGGGTAAGGCGGGGGCAGGGCAGGGTGGGAGGGGAAGGGCTGGGGAGAGAGGCGGAGCTCAGGAGCCACACACCATTCACTCCTGCCCGGTGCCTTTCCTCCTCGCTGCTGGCCAGGAGAAGTGGCCGCAGTGTCCTGTGAAACCACACACTGAGTGAGTTCTCCAGGGGCCAACTTTCCAGAAGGTCACCCCTAGAATCACCTTCCAGGTAATCTAAGCCACTTTCAGGCTCCTCTTTCTCGGACGCCGAGTCAGCCACCCTGCCCAGCGGGTCCACCATGCTCCTGAGCAAACAGCTTTTCTCTTCCTGGTCATCCTGGTGTCAGGAGTACCGCGCTCGCTCCTTTCTGGGGTTGTCAAGACTCTGTCAGGTGTACGCTGTCAAGGTCATGGGCTTCAGTGATGAAAGTCAACAAGTTCCTTCTTTCTTCTTACAGAGAGTCTGGCAACTGTGCTCCCTGAGACGCTGAAGTCCTAGGAGGCCCCACGGGACTGTGGCTGCTTCTGAGCTATTTGAGCCTCCTTTGCTTCCTTCTCAAGCCTACCCTCCTCAGCAGAACCCTGCCTCTCTCTTCACTGCAACCTCACCCTCACCCCCCTCCCCAATATCACTGCTCTCCTTGGAGGGGCAGTGTGGGAATTTCTGGTCCAGCCCTGAGCATCACTGGTGGTAGAAGTCTTTTCAGTAAAGAAGCCCTCTTGCCCCACAGTGATGTTACGTATTTGTTTGTGGCTTCAACCTCTGGCCTTATATATAATAAATTAATTTTCTAATTAAATTAACAGGAGTGGATTCTGTTGTCTGCAACCAAGAACAGTAACCCGTTGGGTCCATGAAAACGGTGGTCCTTCTCACTGTTCAGCGGTGTGGAAGGCACCGCTTCTTTTTCTGTCCTCAGACTGGGCCCTACCAGGTTTAGGAACCATTCTAGCCCCATCTACCTCTTAATGGCCACCCCAAGCAACACAAAAAACTGGGGAACAGATACCATGCCGTGAAAGCATTTGTTTACTTTTTGGACCAGATCAGTCTGGGGACTGGTCATCCTCCTGGACTCTCGGGAGGAGAAAGGAAGGTGGGTGAGGCTCACTTCTCCACTTGCTCAAGGAAACCCCTCCCCTGAGGAACTGTGGCAGGGTGGGGACTTTTATTTCTTCTAAAGAAAAGCATCCACCCACTTAGCAGCTGCCAGGTGCCAGGCTCTGTGCTTAGCATTTTTTTGGCATTATTTCACTTAATCATTTGAGAATCCTTTGAGGATAAAATGGGGGTATGCAGATGTCAGCTGGCTGGTGGGTTTGTTTCCTGGAGTTCCTATAACAAAGCACTATGAACTGAGTGGTTTATTTATTAATATTTATTTAGCCACACCATGCAGCTTTCAGGATCTTAATTCCCCGACCAGGGGGTCAAACTATGTCCCCTGCAGCGGAAGCCTGGAGTCCTAACCACTGGACAGCCAAGAAATTCCCTGAAAACCAAATATTTATTCTCTCTCACTTCTGGAAGCTAGAAGTCTGAGATCAAGGAGTCAGCAGAGCCATGCTTCCTTGGAAGGCCCTGATCCATTCCAGGTCTCTCTCTCAGCTCCTGGAAGGCCTGGCTTGCTGCAGCATGAGTCCAGTCTTTGCATGGCATTATCCCTATCTGTCACCTAATCTGCCCTTTTTGTCAGGACACCAGTCATACTGGATTTGGGCCCATCCTAATGAACACTTAATCCCCACACTAGAGACCCTATTACCAAACAAGCTCACATTCTGAGTTGCCGGGGGTTAGGACTCCAACATCTCTTTATTGGTAGGGACACAGCAGCAGAACCCTAACCATGACAGCCTAACTGACTGTCCCAAAGCTTTTGTCCTTTGCAAGGAGAGACAGTTAAGAGCCCAACTCCCCAGCCAGTCTGTAAAGATCCAGAGCCTGGGTTTGTTATAATTTGGGGTTCCCAAGAAGCAAAGGGAATATAGTTTATTGGGTATGAGAAAGGGCAGGAAAGGTGGCCAACAAACATGGAGGAGCAAGCCTACTGGCACTGTTAGTGATGCCCTCCATCCCATGGGGGAGGGGCCAGGTGGGGTACAACGCCTTCCTTGTAGTTGCCTCCCCCAAGAGGTTAAAGGGCAGTTACCAACTCCCTGTCACTCAGTGACTGGGGACTTCTGACTCCCTCGGTGCACAGGCTTCTTGTGTGGCCCCAAGAAATCCTTCAGGCAAAGAGCTGCAGATACTGGCAGTTGAAAGCCAGCCAGCAACACCCAAGGTAGTAGTAGTCGGCGGGCACACTTCTACCAAACTATGTGGCTTTGAATAATTAATTTATTTAACATCTCTGCACTTGTCTTCTTCCTACCTGGGGTTGTTGTGAGGAAAGTGAATTAGGACGTGCTGAGCCCTAAGATCAGAGAGCCTGGCATGTACTTAGTGCAATGTAAACACCTGTTAGGATAATTATTGACTAAATTATATGGCCAAAAAAACAAGAGAGTTCCAGAAAAACATCTATTTCTGCTTTATTGACTATGCCAAAGCCTTTGACTGTGTGGATCACAATAAACTGTGGAAAATTCTGAAAGAGATGGGAATACCAGACCACCTGACCTGCCTCTTCAGAAACCTATATGCAGGTCAGGAAGCAACAGTTAGAGTTGGACATGGAAGAAGAGACTGGTTCCAAATAGGAAAAGGAGTACGTCAAGGCTGTATACTGTCACCCTGTTTATTTAACTTATACACAGAGTACATCATGAGAAATGCTGGGCTGGAAGAAGCACAAGCTGGAATCAAGATTGCTGGGAGAAATATCAATAACCTCAGATATGCAGATGACACCACCCTTATGGCAGAAAGTGAAGAGAAACTAAAAAGCCTCTCGATGAAGGTGAAAGTGGAGAGTAAAAAAGTTGGCTTAAAGCTCAACATTCAGAAAACAAAGATCATGGCATCCGGTCCCATCACTTCATGGCAAATAGATGGGGAAACAGTGGAAACAGTGTCAGACTTTATTTTTCTGGGCTCCAAAATCACTGCAGATGGTGATTGCAGCCATGAAATTCAAAGACGCTTACTCCTTGGAAGGAAAGTTATGACCAACCTAGACAACATATTAAAAAGCAGAGACATTGCTTTGCCAAAAAAGGTCCATCTAGTCAAGGCTATGGTTTTTCCAGTGGTCATGTATGGATGTGAGAGCTGGACTATAAGGAAAGCTGAATGCCGAAGAATTGATGTTTTTGAACTGTGGTGTTGGAGAAGACTCTTGAGAGTCCCTTGGACTGCAAGGAGATCCAACCAGTAAATGCTAAAGGAAATCAGTCCTGAATATTCATTGGAAGGACTGCTGCTAAAGCTGAAACTCCAATACTTTGGTCACCTGATGTGAAGAGCTGACTCATAGGAAAAGATCCTCATGCTAGGAAAGATTGAGGGCAGGAGGAGAAGGGGACGACAGAGGATGAGATGGTTGGATGGCATCATTGACTCGATGTACATGGGTTTGGGTGGACTCCAGTTGGTGATGGACAGGGAGGCTTGGCGTGCTGCGGTCAATGGGGTCGCAAAGAGTCGGATACAACTGAGCAACTGAACTGAACTGAACCACTGGAAAAGAAATGGCTCCGACCTCACCTAGGAGTATTCATGTTGGAAGGCATGTGGAAATGAAGCTGATTCAGAGTCCGTATTTCATACGTGAGGAATTTAGAGCCAAAGAAAGGGGAATATCTTGCCTGGTGACACCCAGCTAACAACTATGAGACATTATAATAGACTAAACTCAGGCAACATCACTCATCCTTTCAATCATTCATCACTCTATCTTTCATTTAGTGCTTGTTCTGTGATAGGAAGCAGGGAAACAGTAATGACCAAGACAGTAGCTTCTAAATGAGAGTACGTGATTACTCTCATTCACACCAGTAAATATTTTGAGTATGTATTTGTGCATATACTCATATGCACATTGTTGTACTAGTATTCACACTTGAAGTAGTTAATAATATATATTTAATAAAGAATAGGCTAGAGAAAGGGCTTTCCTGGTAGCTCAGCTGGTAAAGAATCCGCCTGCAATGCAGAAGACCCCAGTTCAATTCCTGGGTCGGAAAGATCCCCTGGAGAAGGAATAAGCTACCCACTCCAGCATTCATGGGCTTCCCTGGTGGCTAAGATGGTAAAGAATCCACCTGCAATGTGGGAGACCTGGGTTTAATCCCTAGGTTGGGAAGATCCCCTAGAGGAGGGCATGGCAACCCACTCCAGTATTCTTACCTAGAGAATCCCCACCGACAAAGGAGCCTGGCAGGCTATAGTCCATGGTGTTGCAAAGAGTCAGACACAACTGAGTGACTAAGCACAGCACAGCACAGGCTAGAGAAAAATAAGCAGAAGTTTGTAGATGCTTTCTCCTGTCCCGCCGTGCACCCCACTTTGGACACCTCTAGACCAGGACTGGCTTTACCTGCAAAGAACTCCCTACCCAGCCTGGAAAGCAGACATAATTTCAGAAACATGAATGCTGTGAGAGCTGAAGAGGAACCGTAGCTGTCACCTGAAGAGGTCAAGGCCAGCCTCCCAGAAGAGGCAAGGTTTGAGCTGAGTGTGGAAGGGTGAACTGGATTCTACCAGGTGGAGAGAAGAGGGAAGACAAAGACATGGAGCTGAGCGCCAAGATTCAACTTACATCCAGTTCCCAAGTTGGAGTCTATATCAGTTTCCATGCAGCCTTTGAGCATCACAAGGGAGACCCCAACCTGTTCATCAAAGTCCACTCAACCCTGAATACAGACGGATCTGGGAGTCCCCTCAGAAGAGACAGAGGAAGAGGAAATACCTAGATGTGAGAGAAACACCTCATCTGTGTGAGAGCCCTTGTCCCAAAGTTTGAGTTACCAGCTTCCTCCTGCTAATCCCTGCTCCTGAGGGAGTGAGGCAGCCGCCTTTAGCGTCTCTAAGAAACAGACCCATCAGAGTTGAGTGACATAGGTGAGTGGATGTTGGAATGAAGGATTTGGTGGTGGATACAAAATTGAAGAAGTCATCTTAAAAATTAAATGGTGGGATATTTAGCTGTCAGATACTCAACCAGCCTCAGTTTTTATACCTCCTTCTACGGGGAACACACTTCCTTGGGCAGCAGGTGCCAGCTGGCAGCTTTCATCCGTACAAAGTCTTTTGTCCTAATGAACCAGTAAGATTCCCCCTCCCGTCTGGCCCTGACTTTCACATTGGTCCTTACTCTGCTCCTAAGAAACCTATGGACCAATTCCGCTGTCTTTGTCCTAAGACATTCCTAGAGACACTGGGAGATGGCAATCAGGGAAGTACCCCCATCTCTCCCAAAGTTTCTTTTAGGTTCTCTTGCAACATTTGCTAAGTCCCCTCTGCCAGCTTTCAGATTCTCAGGCCTCAAAGATGTGGACATCCCTTTGGTTCAGCTTCCAACAGTTTATGCAGAGGCTGATAGGATGGTTGCCACCCTCAGGAGGTACCCCCTTCACTGAATTGGAAGAGGGAAGTTGGTGTAAGAATAAGAGAATGGTCAGCACCCAGGTCACTCTCCTGTTTTGCTTTCCCTAGTAGGTCAAGAGCAATGATAATCAGAGACTGTGAGCTAAATGAGGGTGACTGAGAGGAGAGGGTAGGAGACTTCCCTGGTGGCCCAGTGGTTAAGAATCTGCCTTCCAATGCAGGGGACCTGGATTCCATCCCTAATCAGGGAACTAAGATACCATATGCCGCAGGGCAACTGAGCCTGAGCCTCACCGTACAGAGCATGCCACAACTGAGACCCAATGCAGCCAAAAATAAATAATAAATATTATTTAAAAAGAGGAAGGGGTAGGACGTAGATGGAGGCAGGACTCCAAGGCTCATGGAGGTATTGCCCAGGACACATCATACTTCAGGTTCATTATTAGATCTTCTCAGCTGCATAGCATTATGGGAATATGTTCAGAACCCACTGTCCCCAGTCAAAGGGAGAGCCCTGCTCTCCCAGGTAGAACCATTTTGACATTTTTCACGCCCCTGTCTCTGAGAAAACGTATGATGGATGGATCTTCGGAGAGCAGAGCTTAACTGCCTCACTACAGATGAAGTAACTGAGGCATCGAGGCTCTAAATACTACAGATAATTAAATAAAGGAAAAGAGAGAACAAGACCCTTCCATCTTGGGTGGCCCCACACAGCATGGCTCATAGCTTCATTATGTTACACAAGGCTGTGATCCATGTGATCCTTTTGGTTAGTCTTCTGTGATTCTCTTACTCACTACCTTATAGTCTGGGACTATCCCTCAAATCTCTGAGTTTTACTTTCTTTAATTATAAAATAAGGATAATGCTTGTACTTTTTCATGTTTTCAGCCATAGACCACTAGAAGCACTCCTGTTCCTAGCTGAACAAGTTGGGTTTATTACTCACAGCAGCACCTCACAGAACACCTCCCTTGAGGAACGATGTGGCTTTCCAATAAGATGTTAGAAAGAACTTTACAGGATGTGGTATGGTTAGCTTCAGGATTGAGAAGCTGGCTTTGCTCTGAACTGGATGCTGTTGGGAAGTGAGCAGTTCTCTAATTGACTGTCTTAATCTTTAAGAAGGGAAGACTAGATAGAGCTTAGAGCTGTACTTGGTAATGCAGCATTAGCACCACTCATTTTAGGCAGGATAACGGGATAATTTAGCTTGTTTTGCCTGTGTTCAAACTCGACTACAGCGTGTCCTGTCATTGTGTTGATGCATCATGAACACAAAATGGTCTTGTCTGACTTGAAAATTCTGTGAAATACTTATCTTCAGCAAGAGAACATAAAGCCAACTGTGAGTGCCAAGTCGGCTTTCAGACTTCAGGGGCTGCTTTTCTCTTTCTCATAACTTCTCATAGAATTAAGATGAGAATTAAGGATACGATATTAGTAAAATGCTTGGATAAGTGCCTGGCAGAGTACCCCTCAATGAATGGCAGCTCCAATAAGAGTAATAGAAATACTATTAAGAAATACTATTAATAAAGAAGTTGTGTGTGTGCCTACTCACTCAGTCGTGTCCGACTTTTTGTGACACCATGTACTGTATGTCACCAGGCTCCTCTGTCCATGGGATTCTCCAGGCCAGAATACTGGAGTTGGTTGCCACTTCCTCCTGCAGGGAATTCTCCTGACCCAGAGATCAAACCTGAGTCTCCTGCGGCTCCTGCATTGGCATGTGGATTCCTTACCACCGAGCCATCTGAGAAGCCCAATAGATAAGTTATTTAATTATAATTAATAAATATTAATTCATAGCAGTATAATGGAAAAGTACTTGGCTCTAAATAGAAGAGACTGACTTCAGTAGCTCTGGGTATTGCTGTATGACCTTGGACAAGTCCCTTCACCATTCTGAACCACAGTTTCTTTCTATGAAAAATAGGGTGATTGCACCTGCCTTAGGAAATCCATTCCTCTGACTTGCCTGGGAGTCTAGTGGCTGGGACTGCACAGTCCCAGTATAGGGGGCCCAAGTTCGATCCCTGGTCAGGGAACTAAATCCCACATGCCCAACCAAGAGTTCACATGCCAAAATTAAAGATCTTGCATGCCTCAAGAAAGACTGAAGATCCCACATGGTGCAACTAAGACCTGGTGTAGCCAAATAAATAAATAATTTTTTTTTAATAGAAGAAGAAAGAAATCCTCTCCTTTGGGTATTTTTGAGGACTAACAGATTACAATGCTGAAATGCTTTGAACACCACAGACCAAAACAAGCTGGCTAGAAACACATAGAGTTTTGGGCTTCCCTGGTGGCTCGGTGGTAAAGAATCCACCTCCCAATGGAGAAGACACAGGTTCAATCCCTGGGTCAGGAAGATCCCCAGGAGAAGGAGACGGCAACCCAGTGCAGTATTCTTGCCTGGGAAATCTCATGGACGGAGGAGCCTGGTGGGCTACAGTCCACGGGGCCACAGAGAGTCGGACACAACTTAGCAACTAAACAACAATATCTAGTTTTAGGGGTTTTTAGGCTCCTGACTGCTTTTTAAGTGTGCTATCAACTGCATTAAAGAAAGGAACAAAGAGCATTTTTCTTTGGTACCGTCACCTTCTAGAAGTCCACTATCAGGAATTTCCCCATTGTTTAAGGAATGTCAAAGTCCCCTTCCAAATTTGTTCCATTCTTCTTCACACTGAATCTAATTCCCTCTGGCTTCTGTAATAGGTCTCACCCATATCCACTCTCATGCCCATCCCATGCAAAAATATTTGACCCTCTGGTCTCTCAAAAATATAGGGAGAGGGAGAGGGTGGGAAGATTTGGGAGAATGGCATTGAAACATGTAAAATATCATGTATGAAACGAGTTGCCAGTCCAGGTTCGATGCATGATACTGGATGCTTGGGGCTGGTGCACTGGGACGACCCAGAGGGAGGGAATGGCGAGGGAGGAGGGAGGAGGGTTCAGGATGGGGAACACATATATACCTGTGGCAGATTCATTGTGATATTTGGCAAAACTAATACAATTATGTAAAGTTTAAAAATAAAATAAAATTAAAAAAATATATAGGGAGAAACTTTTGACTTTCTGCTGGTTCTCCTTTCAATTAAAGCTCCAAGGAACCAGCCATTAGGAACTGTTCTTTAAGGAAGGCACTCTCTGCCCACAGTGGCTGCCTCCTGGATCCAAACAAACCCTCTCTACTATTAGGAGGGAAAATTCAACTCTTTGGGTACGTGTGTGTGTGTGTGTGTGTGTGCATAAAGTGGGTTTATAAGTCAGCAGTTAATATGAATAATTATTTTAAAAAATATTTACTCAGCTGTGATGTACACAGGAAAGACATGGTCTCTGCTCTGTTATAGTCCATTTTCTAGCAGAAAATTCCGTGAGATATTGAACAAGTGATTACTAAGGAATACAATGCACAGGGTGTGACGGAGATTTCATAGGGGAATGGAGGTGATGGGAGTTGGATGGAGGGATGCCCTGAGGAAGTGAACTTTCACTTGAGACCTGAGAGATGAGCTAGAGTCCCTGAGCAGAAGGTGGGGAAAGGGTTCTCGGCAGATGAAAAAGTAAAAGATGGAGGAGGAGGTATGTGAGAATGAGTGCGAGGATGGGACGTGGTAGCACTGGGCATAGAAGTGGGAGCCAGACTTGAGGAAACTTGTGAGATGAGTTAAGAGTTTGGGGCTTTATCTGAGGTCAGAAGAAGGACCTGTTCAGCTTAGAAGAAACTGGCAGAGGATGGAGAGAAGGGTGGCAGGGGAGGTGGGCACCAAGGCAGGGGAGTCACGATGAAACCATACAACCCAGGCTGGGACTTGAACCATGGTCTTTTAACTGAGGTCACACACCTGTTCTGGGACCTTAATGAAGCTCAGCTTCTTTAAGTCTCATTGCATGAAGAATTCACTGAGAGACAAAGTGATTAAGAAGTGAATTTATTTATTTAGACAGATATACATTCCATAGACAGAATGTGGTCCGTATCAGCAGATGAGAATGGTCTTGGAAGAAACACACTCCACTGACACAGGGTGGGCCATCTCAGAAGATGAGGGGCCCAAAATATGGGATGGTTGCTCTTCGTGGGCTGGGTAATTTCATAGGCTAACAAGTGGAAGGATTATTCCAACTATTTTGGGGAAAGGGTGGAGATATCCAGAAATTGGGAGAAGGCAATCGCACCCCACTCCAGTACTGTTGCCTGGAAAATCCCATGGATGGAGGAGCCTGGTAGGCTGCAGTCCATGGGGTCACTAAGAGTCGGACACAACTGAGCGACTTCACTTTCACTTTCCACTTTCATGCATTGGAGAAGGAAATGACAACCCACTCCAGTGTTCTTGCCTGGAGAATCCCAGGGACAGGGGAGCCTGGTAGGCTGCAGTCCATGCGGCCGCACAGAGTCGGACACGAGTGAAGCGACTTAGCTGTAGCAGTAGCAGTAGCAGTATCCACTTTTTGACCTATGATGGTTGGCCTCAGAACTGTCGCGGGGCTGTGTCATTTAGCTAATGTGTTACAACGAGCATATAGTGAGGCTCAAGGTCTACTGGAAGTAGAATCTTCTGCCATGATGGTCCTAGTTGATTCTAACTGGTTTTTGTCATGGCTATGTCATTCTTTCAAAATGACATATGGCTATGTCATTCTGCCCCTTTCCTCGTGTTTCAGTGACAACTGTCCAGAGTGGAGACGGGAGTGGCCTGGATGCAGCAGAGAGCAGTGACTACAGAGGAGACAGCAAGGAGGGACAACCAACAGGCTTTTCTAGGAGACTGCTCGGAGTGAGGAAAGGGAAGAAGCATTGAAAGCAGTCAGGTACCTGGGAGAAGGGAGGGGGAGCGAGTCTGGGGGAAGGACAAAGAGTTCATCTTGGTCAATGTTGAGTCCATGGCACCTGTAGAACATTCATGGGAAGATATTGAGTAGACATTGATTCATCCAACCACTTGATCAGAAAATGCTGGTTAGGGATAGAATACAGGGTGATCAAAAGCTCAGACCAGACCCGATGACTTCAACCTCTGGCTCTGCCAACTTCCTAGCTGTGCAGTCAGCTCACTTCTGTCATCATCTGATCCTCTGCACAGTGGGAGCCATAACAGAACCTACTTCTTTGGTCAATAGTGACACCAAGGGGATGAATCTTTGTAAAGACCTTACAACAGCGCCTGCACCCAGGAAGGAATAACCGCGTCCTATCTCAGTGCCTGCTATGTGTGCCAGGCACTGTCCTAGGCTCTGGATCACAGCAGAGAACAGCTCACAGCTCCCTGCCCTGCCAGAACTGACATTGTAGCTGGTGGATACAGTCAGTGATGATGAACAAGATACATTTCACAAAGAGATCACTGTCAGGCAGAAAATCATGCAGAATCAGGGCAAAGCAAATCACAGCAATTTTAGGCAGATGGTACTAAATATGGAAGGAAGGGTGAGTGGAAAGGCCCCAGGGCAGGAACAAGCTCCCTGAAGTGGGGAACAGAAAGGTCTGTGCAGCAAGGGAAACTATGGGAGAAGTAGGCGGGGATTTGCTCAGAGGTGATGTTAGGGCATCTAGGTTGTAATTCCAGGTGCAGTGGGAAAACTCAAGAAGACGTGAAGCAGGGAAATATCATGGTCTGATTTCATTTTTAAAAGGTCACTAGCCAACAATGAGAAAATGTAACACACCAAGAATAGAGAGAGGGGGAATTCCCTGGCAGTCCAGTGTAGGACTTCATGTTTCCAATGCAGGGGGCACAGCCTCCATCCCTGGTCAGGGGTCTAAGATCCCACAAGCCACACGATGTGGCAAAAAAAAAACAAAAAAAAAAGTGAAGAGAGGTCCATGCTGGAGATGGAGATCTGAGATTATTCACCTAATGGAAAATGGTGTTAGGAGGAGTGGTTATATGGACCCGGGAGGGTGCGCAATCACAGTAATACGGAGAATACGGCTCTGCTCTTGCCTTCCCACGTGACCCTGGAGGCGGGTCCACTTACAAGGGAGGGTGGTGCCTGGTACCATGTAATGATGGAGATGAATAACAACCACTGCAAAAGTCTGCTTTAGATGGATTCTCCTCCCTTACACAATTCTATGAAGCAGCCACACGAATTCCTGGAGTGCACGCTGGCTGTGTGTGCATTCTGCCCCTGCCTGTCCTGTGTTGTGCAAGTCAGCCTCAGTTTCCTCCTCTATAACGTGGGCGAGATGAAATCTCCCCTCTCCTGACTGTACAGAGGATGAGATTAGATAAACCCTGGGAAGGATGTTGAAAGGAGAAAGAAGAAGGTTCTTTCTTTCATATTTCTTTCCTTTTTTTTCTTTCAACTACTTTACATACTGGATTATGTTTCTTTTAAGTCTGTGTTTTGATATATGCTCTTTATTGACTAATTATCAGGTTTCATTGAAATTATACGTCAGTTTTCTAGAATTTCAAGTTTGATTCTTACTTGCTGCTAAGTCACTTCGGTCGTGTCCGACTCTGTGTGACCCCATAGAGGGCAGCCCACCAGGCTCCATCCCTGGGATTCTTACTTAGTTTTACTCTTAAAGTGCTGAACATTTATTAACGGTCTCCATCCAAAGAGCATGTAGATAGCTTGACACTGACAGATTTCTCACATATACATTTAATGGCTATTTTTAGGAAAGAATTTATTGCCACCCATAACATCAAGTTTCTTTCTTGGGAAGGAAGAAAGAGCAAAGGCTGTTGGGCAGGTATCTGGGAGTGTCTGTTACAGCTTCTCTCCCTGAGGCAGAGAAATTAAATATAACACCTGACTTTTCCAGGCAGAGACAAAATACCTTCAGGCCCCATGAACTGTCGAGGGTGCGGGCGCAAAGTGTCTTTGGTCCAGGACTGACCTGTCAGAGCACAAAGGTAGACAACATCCCTGGAGTCGCTGGGATGAAGCAGGGCCAGGTAGACAGAGCTCAGAGTATCTACAGGGCATTTTGACAACAGCCCTTGGACAACATTTTGACATTAATCAAAAAATGTTTGACAACCACATTTTGACATTAATCACATGTGAGCTCTATCTTGGTTGCTTTTAAAAAAAATTATATCCTAATCCAAGTTAACTTTATGAGGCTAGAAATATTATTTCGTGTTATAAATGAAGAAACTGAAGCTTGGAAGGATTAAATAATGTTGCCAAGGTCACCTAGCTAGGAAATGATGGAGCTGGGATTAACCTCTTCTCCAAGGTCACATAATCAATAATGGCAGGAGTGCAATTTGAACTCAAGATTCTCTGACTTCAAAGACTGCCCTCTAAAAGAAGTTTGAAAGCTGTGAGGCTAAAGCCTTGGAGGTTCACAAGACAGGACTCAAAGTTCTCAAATAAGGAAGCTCTGCTGTTCATAATTTTTTCAATTAGATGATATAGAAACAAATTTTTTTTATAATGAATTTGGTTTGCATTTATGCCATGAAGACCTTACCTGTGAGTTAGAGGAGGATGAGGGCTGACCAACCTAGACAGCATATTAAAAATCAGAGACATTACTTTGCCAACAAAGGCCCGTCTAGTCAAAGCTATGGTTTTTCCAGTGGTCATGTATGGATGTGACAGTTGGACTATAAAGAAAGCTGAGCATTGAAGAATTGATGCTTTTGAACTGTGGTGTTGGAGAAGACTCTTGAGAGTCCCTTGGACTGCAAGGAGATTCAACCAGTACATCCTAAAGGAGATCAGTCCTGAACATTTATTGGAAGGACTGATGCTGAAGTTGAAACTCCAATACTTTAGCCACCTGATGTGAAGAACTGATGTATTTGAAAAGATCCTGATGCTGGGAAAGATTGAAGGTGGGAGGAAAAGGGGACAACAGAGGATGAGATGGTTGGATGGCATCACCAACTTAAAGGACATGAGTTTGAGTAAACTCCAGGAGTTGGTGATGGACAGGGAGGCCTGGCGTGCTGCAATCCATGAGGTCGCAAAAGAGTCGGACGTGACTGAGCGACAACTGAACTGGATTGAGGCCTGAGAAAAGGCCATTGGATTTGGAAATGAGGAACTTGCTGGTGACCAGTAAAGGCATCAAATCTCCCTGGTTGTGAGCAACAGAAACTGACTCTGGCTACTGGAAGAAGAGAAGGAATTGGTGAGAATGATGTGGGGATGTAGAGGGCATCTATTCTCTCTTCCTGACTGTACCCTTAAGTTACATCCCATTGGATTCTTCGGCTGGCAACCAACAGCACTAGCTGATGTAATTCAGTCTTGGAACTGAAGGAAATGCTAAAAAGAATTCTGCTTGGAAAGGATGGGAAACAAGAGAATCAAGGTCTTCTCAGGCTGTTTTTGAATGAATACCATACATTTTCAGGATTTTTGTCATTCATTAAGAAGTGAAAGTGTTAGTCATTCAGTCATGTCTGATTCTTTGTGACAGTGGGGACTGTAGGCCACCAGGCTCCTCTGTCCATAGAATTCTCCAGGCGATGAACATTGGGGTACACATGTCTCTTTCCCTTCTGGTTTCCTCGGTGTGTATGCCCAGCAGTGGGATTGCTGGGTCATAAGGCAGTTCTATTTCCAGTTTTTTAAGTTATCTCCACAGTGTTCTCCATAGTGGCTGTACTAGTTTGCATTCCCACCAACAGTGTAAGAGGGTTCCCTTTTTTCCACACCCTCTCCAGCATTTATTGCTTGTAGACTTTTGGATCACAGCCATTCTGACTGGCGTGAAATGATACCTCATAGTGGTTTTGATTTGCATTTCTCTGATAATGAGTGATGTTGAGCACCTTTTCGTGTGTTTGTTAGCCATCTGTATGTCTTCTTTGGATAAATGTCTATTTAGAAATTTTTATAATAGCCAGGACATGGAAGCAACCTAGATGAATGGATAAGAAAGCTGTGGTACAGTGAGGAAACGCCACAATAAAGAGAACTCCACAAACTGCCAGAATACAGAAAGGACACCCCAAACTCAGCAATTTAAACAAGATGAAGAGACAGAGGAATAGCCAGCAGATAAAGGAACAGGATAAATGCCCACCAAACCAAACAAAAGAGGAAGAGATAGGGAATCTACCTGATAAAGAATTCCAAATAATGATAGTGAAATTGATCCAAAATCTTGAAATTAAAATGGAATCACAGATAAATAGCCTGGAGGCAAGGATTGAGAAGATGCAAGAAAGGTTTAACAAGGACTTAGAAGAAATAAAAAAGAGTCAATATATAATGAATAATGCAATAAGTGAAACTAAAAACACTCTGGAGGCAACAAATAGTAGAATAACAGAGGCAGAAGATAGGATTAGTGAATTAGAAGATAGAATGGTAGAAATAAATGAATCAGAGAGGATAAAAGAAAAACGAATTAAAAGAAATGAGGACAATCTCAGAGACCTCCAGGACAATATTAAACACTACAACATTCGAATCATAGGGGTCCCAGAAGAAGAAGACAAAAAGAAAGACCATGAGAAAATACTTGAGGAGATAATAGTTGAAAACTTCCCTAAAATGGGGAAGGAAATAATCACCCAAGTCCAAGAAACCCAGAGAGTCCCTAACAGGATAAACCCAAGGCGAAACACCCCAAGACACATATTAATCAAATTAACAAAGATCAAACACAAAGAACAAATATTAAAAGCAGCAAGGGAAAAACAACAAATAACACACAAGGGAATACCCATAAGGATAACAGCTGATCTTTCAATAGAAACTCTTCAAGCCAGGAGGGAATGGCAAGACATACTTAAAATGATGAAAGAAAATAACCTACAGCCCAGATTATTGTACCCAGCAAGGATCTCATTCAAGTATGAAGGAGAAATCAAAAGCTTTTCAGACAAGCAAAAGCTGAGAGAATTCTGCACCACCAAACCAGCTCTCCAACAAATACTAAAGGATATTCTCTAGACAGGAAACACAAAAATGGTGTATAAATTCGAACCCAAAACAATAAAGTAAATGGTAACGGGATCATACTTATCAGTAATTACCTTAAACGTAAATGGGTTGAATGCCCCAACCAAAAGACAAAGACTGGCTGAATGGATACAAAAACAAGACCCCTACATATGTTGTCTACAAGAGACCCACCTCAAAACAGGGGACACATACAGACTGAAAGTGAAGGGCTGGAAAAAGATTTTCCATGCAAATAGGGACCAAAAGAAAGCAGGAGTAGCAATACTCATATCAGATAAAATAGACTTTAAAACAAAGACTGTGAAAAGAGACAAAGATGGTCACTACATAATGATCAAAGGATCAATCCAAGAAGAAGATATAACAATTATAAATATATATGCACCCAACACGGGAGCACCGCAGTATGTAAGACAAATGCTAACAAGTATGAAAGAAGAAATTAACAATAACACAATAATAGTGGGAGACTTTAATACCCCACTCACACCTATGGATAGATCAACTAAACAGAAAATTAACAAGGAAACACAAACTTTAAACGATACAATAGACCAGTTAGACCTAATTGATATCTATAGGACATTTCATCCCAAAACAATGAATTTCACCTTCTTCTCAAGTGCACATGGAACCTTCTCCAGGATAGATCACATCCTGGGCCATAAAGCTAGCCTTGGTAAATTCAAAAAAATAGAAATCATTCCAAGCATCTTTTCTGACCACAATGCAGTAAGATTAGATCTCAATTACAGGAGAAAAACTATTAAAAAATCCAACATATGGAGGCTGAACAACACGCTGCTGAATAACCAACAAATCACAGAAGAAATCAAAAAAGAAATCAAAATTTGCATAGAAACGAATGAAAATGAAAACACAACAACCCAAAACCTGTGGGACACGGTAAAAGCAGTCCTAAGGGGAAAGTTCATAGCAATACAGGCACACCTCAAGAAACAAGAAAAAAGTCAAATAAATAACCTAACTCTACACCTAAAGCAACTAGAAAAGGAAGAAATGAAGAACCCCAGGGTTAGTAGAAGGAAAGAAATCTTAAAACTTAGAGCAGAAATAAATGCAAAAGAAACAAAAGAGATCATAGCAAAAATCAACAAAACCAAAAGCTGGTTTTTTGAAAGGATAAATAAAATTGACAAACCATTAGCCAGACTCATCAAGAAACAAAGGGAGAAAAATCAAATCAATAAAATTAGAAATGAAAATGGAGAGATCACAACAGACAATACAGAAATACAAAGGATCATAAGAGAGTACTATCAACAATTATATGCCAATAAAATGGACAACATGGAAGAAATGGACAAATTCTTAGAAAAGTACAACTTTCCAAAACTCGATCAGGAAGAAATAGAAAATCTTAACAGACCCATCACAAGCATGGAAATTGAAACTGTAATCAAAAATCTTCCAGCAAACAAAAGCCCAGGTCCAGATGGTTTCACAGCTGAATTCTACCAAAAATTTAGAGAAGAGCTAACACCTATCCTGCTCAAACTCTTCCAGAAAATTGCAGAGGATGGTAAACTTCCAAATTCATTCTATGAGGCCACCATCATCCTAATACCAAAACCTGACAAAGATCCCACAAAAAAAGAAAACTACAGGCCAATATCACTGATGAACATAGATGCAAAAATCCTTAACAAAATTCTAGCAATCAGAATCCAACAACACATTAAAAAGATCATGCACCATGACCAAGTGGGCTTTATCCCAAGGTTGCAAGGATTCTTCAATATCCGCAAATCAATCAATGTAATACACCACATTAACAAATTGAAAAATAAAAACCATATGATTATCTCAATAGATGCAGAGAAAGCCTTTGACAAAATTCAACATCCATTTATGATAAAAAAAACTCTCCAAAAAGCAGGAATAGAAGGAACATGCCTCAACATAATAAAAGCTATATATGACAAACCCACAGCAAACATTATCCTCAATGGTGAAAAATTGAAAGCATTTCCTCTAAAGTCAGGAACAAGACAAGGGTGCCCACTTTCACCATTACTATTCAACATAGTTTTGGAAGTTTTGGCCACAGCAATCAGAGCAGAAAAAGAAATAAAAGGAATCCAAATTGGAAAAGAAGAAGTAAAACTCTCACTATTTGCAGATGACATGATCCTCTACATAGAAAACCCTAAAGACTCCACCAGAAAATTACTAGAACTAATCAATGACTATAGTAAAGTTGCAGGATATAAAATCAACACACAGAAATCACTTGCATTCCTATACACTAATAATGAGAAAACAGAAAGAGAAATTAAGGAAACAATTCCATTCACCATTGCAACGGAAAGAATAAAATACTTAGGAATATATCTACCTAAAGAAACTAAAGACCTATATATAGAAAACTATAAAACACTGGTGAAAGAAATCAAAGAGGACACTAACAGATGGAGAAATATACCATGTTCATGGATTGGAAGAATCAATATAGTGAAAATGAGTATACTACCCAAAGCAATCTATAGATTCAATGCAATCCCTATCAAGCTACCAACAGCATTCTTCACAGAGCTAGAACAAATAATTTCACAATTTGTATGGAAATACAAAAAACCTTGAATAGCCAAAGCGATCTGGAGAAAGAAGAATGGAACTGGAGGAATCAACCTACCTGACTTCAGGCTCTACTACAAAGCCACAGTTATCAAGACAGTATGGTACTGGCACAAAGACAGAAATATAGATCAATGGAACAAAATAGAAAGCCCAGAGATAAATCCACGCACATATGGACACCTTATCTTCGACAAAGGAGGCAAGAATATCCAATGGAGAAAAGGCAATCTCTTTAACAAGTGGTGCTGGGAAATCTGGTCAACCACTTGTAAAAGAATGAAACTAGAACACTTTCTAACACCATACACAAAAATAAACTCAAAATGGATTAAAGATCTAAACGTAAGACCAGAAACTATAAAACTCCTAGAGGAGAACATAGGCAAAACACTCTCTGACATACATCACAGCAGGATCCTCTATGACCCACCTCCCAGAATATTGGAAATAAAAGCAAAAATAAACAAATGGGACCTAATTAACCTTAAAAGCTTCTGCACATCAAAGGAAACTATTAGCAAGGTGAAAAGACAGCCTTCAGAATGGGAGAAGATAATAGCAAATGAAGCAACTGACAAACAACTAATCTCGAGAATATACAAGCAACTCCTACAGCTCAACTCCAGAAAAATAAATGACCCAATCAAAAAATGGGCCAAAGAACTAAATAGACATTTCTCCAAAGAAGACATACAGATGGCTAACAAACACATGAAAAGATGCTCAACATCACTCATTATCAGAGAAATGCAAATCAAAACCACTATGAGGTACCATTTCACACCAGTCAGAATGGCTGCGATCCAAAAGTCTACAAGTAATAAATGCTGGAGAGGGTGTGGAGAAAAGGGAACCCTCTTACACTGTTGGTGGGAATGCAAACTAGTACAGCCACTCTGGAGAACAGTGTGGAGATTCCTTAAAAAACTGGAAATAGAACTGCCTTATGATCCAGCAATCCCACTGCTGGGCATACACACTGAGGAAACCAGAAGGGAAAGAGACACGTGTACCCCAATGTTCATCGCAGCACTGTTTATAATAGCCAGGACATGGAAGCAACCTAGATGTCCATCAGCAGATGAATGGATAAGAAAGCTGTGGTACATATACACAATGGAGTATTACTCAGCCATTAAAAAGAATACATTTGAATCAGTTCTAATGAGGTGGATGAAACTGGAGCCTATTATACAGAGTGAAGTAAGCCAGAAAGAAAAACACCAATACAGTATACTAATGCATATATATGGAATTTAGAAAGATGGTAACAATAACCCTGTATACGAGACAGCAAAAGAGACACTGATGTATAGAACAGTCTTTTGGACTCTGTGGGAGAGGGAGA
Source organism: Bubalus kerabau (assembly GCF_029407905.1). Lineage (NCBI taxonomy): Eukaryota > Metazoa > Chordata > Mammalia > Artiodactyla > Bovidae > Bubalus > Bubalus kerabau. The sequence goes on from NC_073636.1 coordinate 75,105,077, forward strand.
GGGTGGGATGATTTGGGAGAATGGCATTGAAACATGTATAATATCATATATGAAATGAGTCGCCAGTCCAGGTTCGATGCACGATACTGGATGCTTGGGGCTGGTGCACTGGGATGACTCAGAAGGATGGTATGGGGAGGGAGGAGGGAGGAGGGTTCAGGATGGGGAACACGTGTATACCTGTGGTGGATTCATGTTGATATATGGCAAAACCAATACAATATTGTAAAGTTAAAAAATAAAACAAAATTAAAAAAAAAAAGAAATCTCCAGGCAAGAATACTGGAGTGGGTAGCCAGTCCCTTCTGCAGGGGATCTTCCTGACACAGGGATAGAGCAAGTGTCTCCAGCATTGCAGGCAGATTCTTTACCCTCTTAACCACCAGGGAAGCATTCATTGGTCAACATTAAAATTCCAAGGAGAGCATCTGTTTGGCCACTCTTGGTCTGGGGGTAAAATCAAGAACTCTGATTGGTAAGCCCCTCAACCTGCCTGGCCCACCTGGGGTAGAAGAAGGATCGTTCCCTCAAACAAAGATCAGGCTACCTTTTTTTAAATTATTTATTTCTTTGTTTATTTTTGGTTGCTCTAGGTCTTGGTTGCTGCTCTCAGTCTTTCTCTAGTTGCGGTGAGATGGGGTTACTCTTCGTTGCATTGCACAGGCTTCCCATCGCAGGCCTCTCTTGTTGTGAGGCACAGGCTCAGTAATTGTGGTTCACAGGCCCTAGTACAGGAAGGCTTCAGTAGCCCCATGGCATGTGGAATCTTCGCGGACCAGGGATGGAACCCATGACCCCTGCATTGGCAGGCAGATTCTTATCCACTGTACCACCAGGCAAGTCCAAAATCAGGCTAGTGTTATCAGTAAAAGGACAAAGGGATGCTAGGTGACAAAACAGCAAAGTAGCCAATACACTCAGAAAGAGAGGTTTCCTGAGTTAGGAAGTTTGAATGAGTCCAAGAGGACAAAGAGCCATTGTATGGTTAAAGGTACCCTTTTCCTTCCTGGGAATTTCTCAGATATCTAACGTTCATTTGTTTACAGTCATCTTATAGTGGGCAAGTCTGCAGCTGACTCATATCACCACCCATTTCAACCTTGTTAAATAAAAACAAGCTACCTTTTCCCGAACACTTACGATGAGCTCACCCAACAAGCCACAGTTTTAAATGCCCTCCAGGCCAGGTGAGTAATGAGGACAGAAGTATTTGAGGTTGGGGTGGAGGCAAGAGGACAGTAATGAATGCTGGGGATTATGGAAACTGGAGAGAACACTCCCCTCCCGGGAAGAGAGCAGCCCCCCTTAGCTTAGTCCAGTGTAGTCCCTTGAACGGCACCACCAGCATCCCTGGAAACCCTTAGATGCAGATTCTCAGACTTCTCCCCAGTCCTACCGATTCAAAACCCTGGAGGTAGAGATCTTAAATCTGTGTTTGAACAAGTGGTCTACGTGATCCTGATGCTTGCTCAGGTTTGAGGTCCAGTGTTCTAGTCGATGGATGCCACTGTGTTCCCAGATCATTTCCTTTTACTGAAAGATATTAGAATTTTACTTTTATGTGAAATTCCTCACTCTTAAATTTGACGACTAATTCAAACTCTTAAAAGGTACTGTGTGGGCTCACGATATAATATTCTATCCAGATTTGCAACCTCTGGTTTATGCTGTTGATACAGAGCAGGGCCCTGTGGGGCTCCTGGGCACAAGGCCTTTCTGTGTCTTGCATTTCTTTGATTATAGAAAACAGCCTTCATTCAGCCTCCATGACCTTCCCTGAGGTCCAATCAGCAGATTCAAGCAATTGTTAGTTAGGGAAGGAAGGGGATAGGAGACAAGGGAGAAATAGTCAAGAACAGCCTTGGGGCAAGGTTCTGCTTCCCCATTAACAGATACATACAACAATATTTTTGTGCTATTTCGCAGGTATTGAAACCCCTTCCAGGTGGGAGAAGTTAAGGATTAATGATGGTAATCTGCCCACAAGCATGTAGACCCCAGACCCATTGGACCTACCTGCAGGTTGATGATGCTGACTCCTACTATGTCACCACCAACCCATCAGAAGAATATCAATGAGCTGATCATGTCCTCTTTGCACAATCACTGTAAAACTTCTCACTATCTTCTCCAAGTTGGGACACATGCTTTTGAGGGTGTTCGATTGCTGTGGCGCCGTTTGCCTGGCAAAGTAACAAAGCTGTTCTTTTCTGCTTCACCCAAAACTCTGTTTCCAAGAATCAACTCGGCACCAGTATACAAAGAAGCTGAATTTTGGACCTTAGTTTTCCCTTTGACTCTTAATATAATCCTACAAAACACTTCTTGTGATATGTTCCACCTTCCTTCTTTTGCCCTCACTCTGCAGTTTGTAGGATCTTAGTTCCTCAACCGGGGATTGAACCTGGGCCCTCAGCAGTGAAAGCATGGAGTCCTAACCATTGGACAGCCAGGGAATTCCTTCAAGGATACCCGTTTCAAGGAATAAGAAGACATAGGTCCAAAAAGTGAGGTGCTGTTATAAGTCACATAGGAAGTAGCCAACCCCTGATTTGGATCTGAGTGTATTTGGTTTTAAAGCCTCTGCCCTTTTTATATTGTATGTAGAAGCAAACTGTATGAACGCACCCAGTACACAAGCTGGCATCACAAAAGCTAAACATCTTTGGCATGCCATGGGCCGTGGACCTATGGAGCTTTCTCCTCTATTTGTGTGCCCCACCCCATCCCGCTCACCTCAGGCTAATCCCCATTCCTGTCAAGAGAGTCAGTCCCCAGGAGAACCCAAGAGGGCTGGAGAGGGGTGAGGCCGGGCAGTTTCCTGGCGTGGGCAAGCTGACGAGGTGCCAGAAGAAAGCTGTGGGCAGCAGTGCCCGAGGCTGAATGTCCAGCACGCAGCTGGATTCACAGGCTAAGACCAGTTGCCCGTCAACGTGTCCTCTGCATGTCCTAGACTAAGTTCCAGGAGCAGCCCTGGGCTGAGCCCCTACCTGGCTCCGGCCTCATGGCTGCTAACTGTTCTGTGCTCAGAGTAAACAGCCCGGGCCCCTCCCAGCGAGGACCTGTCTCCAGTCCCCAGGCTGGACAAGGGAAGTGGGGGAAGTATTCGCAGCCTCTTTTCCCCGGGCCATCTGTGGGGACGGTGGCTGGACATACTTCTATCATCAAGTCCTGCTCCTCTGTCATCCCCATGGCCACTGCTCTCCACCCCTTCCACCCTCCGGCAGCAAAGACCTCCTGGGGTTTACTGACCTCAGATTTGAATCAGGAGGGATGTTTGAAGATACTTCTTGCCAGGTAACCATGCTTTGGCATTTACCAGCCTGCATGTTAAACCTCGATGTCTACTCATCAGTCTCCTTACTAACAGGAGACACCATCTCAGCCCATTTACAGATCTCTGGAGATGACAACTTGGCAGTTCAGAACAGAGAAGAGATTCATTCAAGGTCCCGCAGCTAGAAGTGGGAGAGACGGGAGTCAAACCGGACTCTGTCACCCAAAGGCCAATGTTGAGAGCTCCTTTAATTACTTTCTCTACAGCAACTGTGTGCCCTAGATGTGTCACGAAAACATACATTTATGATGGATGGGAAAAAAAACAGACTTGGAGAGATGGAGACCTGGGATCAAACCTTGTCTCTGCAACTTCGCTTGGGACTCGGGGAGCTGGGAGGGCCTCCTGCACCATTCATCTGGCACACACTACTGGCGATGATAATATCCCTCTGTTCATACGTGTCTGGGACCACCCGTCACATCATGAGACACTGAGCACAATCAGAGTGAGTGAGCCTGCGTGTCTGCACGGGGAAGAGAGAGGGAGAAACACACGTCCTGATGACTCCAGACCTTAGCAGGTGTTCCACCTTCTCTGGCCTCGGTGTCTCGTGTCCAGTGGGTTCATGTGTAAATACGCTTTCCTGTGGCTCCTTCTGTGTGCTGTGTATCACTACACAACACGCCCACCACGAATCCCTAAAGTGAGATCCAGACTCTGACCTGCTGACCCCGAGTCCAGCCACTTCGTCTACAGTCTCCCCCAGTGGGTCCTGCCCTCCTCTCTCCTACCACAGTGGGCATCACAGGGAGACCCCTGGGTCTCGGAATGGGATCCAGGGAGTCCTAGATCTAGCCCTTGGCTGCCTGCTGCCCTGCCCCCAGGGCCCAGAGGGAGGTGGGGAGGGGGAGGGGACAAGGGTCCGGGTGAGACCAGCTGCACCCGGCCAGGAAGCCGCTTAGGTTCCTGGTTCCCATTGGGGCCAGAGTGACACCTGATCCTGGGAGATTGTGAAATGACAGGAGGTGGCAGTCGGCCCGCCTGCCTTGTGTGCTGAGCCCTCTACCCGCAAGCGTTCAGCCCCGCCCCTACCCCACGCCCCCCAGGAACCCAGTTAAATCTTCCTGGCGGCGCCTCATTCCCGCACCCCGCCCTGGCGAGCACCATGCCTGCCTGCCGCCTGGGTCCCCTCCTCGCCGCCCTCCTCCTTGGCCTGCTCCTGGGCCTCCCCCCGGTCACAGGTGAGTGGGGCGGGGAAAGGCTGGGTGCCCAGAGGGGCCGAACCAGGAGCGAAGGAACGGAGCCGGGCAGGAGTTTAGCCTCTCTGCGCAGTGAGGATTCCCCAGGGCGGAAGTGGGGAGTCCCCTGCAGACTAAAATGTGGGGATCCCTGGTGCTCTGAAGGAGGTAGCCCTTGAGCTTCAGATGTGTGGTCCAGTGTGCTGGAGGTGCGCAGAGACCACTGAAGACTGACCCTTATGCCTGGGATGGGGCGAGGGTTGGGGGGCAGCGGGGGAGGGGGGGGGAGGTTCTTTGCTGATGTTGGAGATGCAATGGCCAGTGGCGGGGACCCTCTGCCGGGACATTGGAAGCTCCTAGACGCTCAGTCGGGCTGGGGTCTCCTAAAAATTCAAGGCTCAGAGGCCAAGGGTTTGGTCCCTCCTGTCCTCCCAAGGTATTGGAGGACCCCGTCCCTGGAAGTGGGGCTCTCTGAAGACTGTTAGGGCGGGGCCTAGGAACTGAGACTCAGAATTCCAGTGGGGGTGGGGATTGAGATTGGGGGCCATCGGACACGAGGTGGGCATCCTCTGAGAGCGGGCCCGGGTGCCCCACTACCCGTCCACCTCCCAGGCTCAGTCGCAGTGAAGCCGGGTGAGTGTCCCGAGCTGGAGGGTGACGCGAACTGCACGAAGGCGTGCGTCTTGGATGAGGACTGTGATGACAACCTCAAGTGCTGCGAGGCCGGCTGCGCCACCGTCTGCCAGATGCCTAATGGTAACCTGGGGGACCCTCGCGGGCCGGGGCGTGGCAGCGGGGGTGCGGGAGAAGGGAGCGCCCCGTTCCGGGCACACCAGCGCTACCGACCCGGGGGTCCAGGACCAGGTCGAGGTGGCTGGAACCGGATCAGCCCGTGCTCTCCCTCCCGCGACCCCGGGGAGACCGAGGCGTCGCTGACATGCCGCCGAGGGGAAGGGAGGTCCCCCACTCCCAGCCGGATTCATCGCTCTGGTGCATGACGGACTTCCGGGACGCACCGCGGGGACGTGGTTCCGGACCATTGTTCCCTGAGATCTGGGCGCCAGGGTCGAAGCTTCCTCCTGGCGGGGGTTTAGCCTCGGGGCAGCTCTGGGCTGTCCAATGGGCTGGGTCCCGAGGTCTTAGACTCGCTCCCCTGCCAGAACCCCTTTCCTGTGGCTTCCCCGGCCCTGGGGGAAGGCTTTGGGATGCCTACTGGTCCGGACTCCCCAAATTCCTCTGTCCAGATGGAGGCTTTCCAGGTTTAGGAGAGCACTCCACCCATCTTAAAGATGTGATACAAAAGAGAGAAAGGTTCTTGTCCAAGGTCACACTGCCATCCCTGGCTGGACAGGATTCATAACACAGGGGGTCCCTTTTTTGTCTGAGTGGCTTGAAGAAAGTCAGGACCCCATCCTGAGCAGCCCTCCCCCTTCCTCCTCTTAACACCCTCTCTTCTGCTCTGAAGACTGAGTGAGAGAGAGTGTGTGAAGCTTGCCCTTCATAGAAAGCACTTGCTGGAGCTCAAGACTGTCCAGCAGGTCCTAGGGACTCCTACCTGAGCAGGAAGGGGTCTTAAACAGCTTGGACTCTGAGCATCTTGTTTTTCAGAGGGAAAAACTGAGGACTAGAAGCCAGGATATGACCTGATCCCACCTTATTGGGATCGCTTGTCTTTACCCAGAGAAAAAGTCCCTATGATGCTCCCTCCCTGTGATTTCTCTGAAGATGCCTGCAGGGCCAGGAAGGCCTGTAATCAGAGACCTCAGTCAGAGCAGGTGGTGGGAGCCGGAGGGAGGAACAGCCTGTCAAGGGGGCTTGTGGATCTGGGGATCTCTACTGCTACAGCTAAGTCACTTCAGTCGTGTCTGACTCTGTGCCACCCCATAGACGGCAGCCCACCAGGCTCCCCCGTCCCTGGGATTCTCCAGGCAAGAACACTGGAGTGGGTTGCCATTTCCTTCTCCGATGCATGAAAGTGAAAAGTGAAAGTGAAGTCACTCAGTCATATCCAACTCTTAGCGACCCCATGGACTGCAGCCTACCAGGCTCCTCCGTCCATGGGATTTTCCAGGCAAGAGTACTCTAACCTGGACCAAAGTGAGGAAAACCAGGAGAGGAGGACATTGGGAGAGAAAGACACAGATGAGAGGAGAGTGGGGAGAAAAGAGGAGTTTCTGCTTGGGGGAGTCTCTGCTGCTCCCTGGTCTCGGATAGACTGAGGCAGGAAGAGGGGCAGGGACAGAGCGTCTCCTGGATTAGAATCCTCGTTGTACCATCTGCAGGTTTGTGTCCTGAGCAAGTGGCTTCACTTCTCTGAGCCTTTGCTTTCTCCTTGACACAATGGGATGAGAATCTCAGATGTTGTAGGACTGCCATGAGGCTAAATGAAATGGTACACGTGAGACGTCTCAGCAGAGAGTAGATCCTCCACTCACAGTGGCTTGTTTGGTGAGTTACTGGCTATTGATGCCCTTCTGTCCTGGGGCAGCTCGGAAAGGGTGTCTGTGCAGGAAGGCAGGCCCCCGTGTCCTCTCAGCTCATCATCCAGCTCTGAGCCTGCTTGACATTTGGCTGGACTTGCTCCTCGGGCTTCTGGGCACTGAGCCCAGCTCCCTCCTCCCTGAGCCTGGAGTGGAGCACAGGTTGTGTGTGTGTGTGTGTGTCTGTGGACATTGAAAGGCTGGGCTCAGGTCTTGGTTTTACTTCTGATCAGCAGTGTGATGTTGGGTGATGCCTTCACCTCTCTGGGTTTCATTCTCCTCTGCTGTAATAAGAATACAGTAGAAATATCCCCTACAGAAGAGAGGTTTGATGTGAAAACTAAAGGACAAAATGGATTTGCACTAAGGACTTGTTAATTGGCACATCTCTGTGGTTTTGTGTATGTGTGTGTGTGTATGCAATAGTGGAAGAATGCTTCTCTGGGTGTTAGAGTGAGAGTGTAGAGGGGACCTTGGTTCCACTGGTTGTAACTAGGAGTGAGTATACGGGAGTGAAGGCCTTGTGGGTGCATCACCCTGACATGGGCGCTATGCTTTATTGCTTACAAAGCAACACAATGCATGGTGCACAGACCTGAAGCCAGTTTCCTGGGTTCAAATCCTGTCTCTACCCTGTTTGACTTAAAGCAAATTATTGAACTTTTTGACTCAATTTCCTCATCTGCAACATGAGAAAATAGTTACAGCTCCTTGTCCCAGGTTCTAGGATTATCCCGAGGATTAGATGAGTTAATAAATGTCGCAAGCTTCGGATAATGCCTGCTACTTAGAAGGAACTAAGTGTTAACAGCTGCCTTTACTCATCATCATTATTACTGCTACAAAGGACGTTGACTTCTCAGGGAGAAGTCTGTTGCCTCCATTGCTTCCGTAACAACCCTGTGGTGTGGTCAACACTGATCTCATCTGACACCTGAAGACGCAGGGCTCTGGGGGATTTCCCTCCTGAGGCCACAAAGTTAGGAGAAGGCAGAGCTGGGACTCAAACTGGAGTGCAGTGATCTCAAAACCCCTGGGAGGAGAGAACAGGAGGAAGAGAGTTTGCAGACGACCTTCCAAGCCCCCTGAGATTCGCTCAGGCAAGCAGCTGTCTTATTTGTGAATCCAGGTGGGCAGACATGCTGTGGAGACGTGTGCAGCCGCCTGCCTCAGCTCTGCTCACCACCTCTTACTCCTTTTTTCACCCAGATAAGCCGGGCTCATGCCCTAATGTGGATATCGCCTTCCCCCAGCTTGGCCTCTGCCGGGACCAGTGCCAGGTGGACAGCCAGTGTCCTGACGCATTGAAATGCTGCATCAATGGTTGCGGGAGGGTGTCCTGTGTCACCCCTGTCTTCTGAGGTAGGTGCCCTGTGGTGGGGGGAGGGATACATTGATACCCAGATATGACAACCTCTGCAGGAGGCTGAAAAGGAGCCCTTGAGCTAACACAGTGCTATTCGCTTATCCATCCTTTGATTTGTTCTCATCTGCTCAACAGATAGTCACTGAGCATCTATCACAGGCGGTTCACTGCTCTAGGTGCTGGGATGCTCCATGAGGAAACAAACCCAACAAAAATTTCTCTCTGATGGGTTTTATATACTGTGCATTCATGCGTCCTAAGTCGTTTCAGTCGTGTCCGACTCTGCGACTCTATGGACCTGAGCCCACCAGGCTCCTCTGTCCATGGGATTCTCCAGACACACCTACTGGAGTGGGTAGCTGTGCCCTCCTCCAGAGGATCTTCCCAACCCAGGGATCGAACCTGCATCTCTTATGTCTCCTGTGATGGCAGGGGAGTTCTTTACCAGTAGTGCCACCTGTAGATGCTAGTGAATGATAAATCAAATAAAAAAGCAAGTATACCCTGTAAAAGGGCTTCCCTGGTAGCTCAGTTGGTATAGAACCTGCAGGAGACTGGGGTTTAATCCCTGGTTGGGAAGATCCTCTTGAGAAGGAAATGGCAAACCACTCAAGTATACTTGCCTGGAAAAATCCCATGGACAGAGGAGCCTGGTGGTCTGCAGTCCATGGGGTTGCAAAGAGTCAGGCACGACTGAGCGACTAACACCTTCATTCAACACTTTCATTCCCTGTAAAATGTTAGCAGGAAATAAGTGACCTGGAGAAAAAGAAAACAGAAGGAGAATTCGGAGTAGGGATGGGGAGCAGCAGGGAGTTGTGTTGCAGTGTTATCACAAGACCTTCCAAAAGGCAGCATTTGAACAAACTTGTTGGAGATGATGGAGGGAACTGGGAGCTTTCAGAGAGCCTGTTATGACCAGTGGGGGCAGCGGATATAAAGCAGTAGAACCCCTGGTGTGTTTCAGGAAAAGCCTGAAGTCTGGAGCCTATGATCAAAAAGAGGGCAATAGAGGAGAGGGTCAGAGAGGCATTTTATTTATTTATGGCTGCACTGGGTCTTCACTGCTATGCACAGGCTTTCTCTGGTTGCAGCAAGCTGGGGCTACTCTGTGTTACGTTGCACGGGTTTCTCGTTGTGGTGGCTTCCATTGTTGCAGAGCCCAGGCTCTAGGCAAGTGGGCTTCCGTAATTGCAGCACGCAGGCTCAGTAGGTGTAGCACATGGTCTTAGTTGCTCTGCAGCATGTGGAATCTTCCTGGACCAGGGATCGGACCCAGGTCCCCTGTATTGGCAGGCAGATTCTTAACCACTGGATCACCAGGAAAGTCCAGGACTTTGGTCTTGACCCAGAGATGTTGGGCCCTTGGAAATGGACATGCTCTTGAATTTAAAAGGATTGCTCCGGCTGCTGTGTGGAGACCCTAGAGGCAGCAGTAGCAGAAGCAGGGAGACCAGCTAGGAGGTTCCTACAAGAGGCCAGGTGGGAGGTGATGGACCAGGTGACCTAAGAGGCTGGGTTTGCGACATACATGAAGGTGGATGGGACAATATTTGCTGATTATTTGGGCTGTGAGATTTACTCCTTTTCCCCTTCACTTGTGCACTTATTCTGTGACCAACAGGGCTACATTCACCTGCTTTGAGTGGTTCTCATGCCTAAAGATAAGATCATGGAGCCTCTTTTTCCCCACAGATAATTAAAAATAAAACAATGTTAAGTCTTAAAGCAAGCATAAGAAAGTAAAGAAAGGGACTTCCCTGGTGGTCCCATGGCTAAGAGTCTGAGCTCCCAATGCAGGAGGCCTGGGTTTGATCCCTGGTCAAGGAAATAGATCCCACACGCTGCAACTCAGACCCAGTGCAGCCAAATGAATAAATACATAAAGATTTAAAAAAAAAAAAAAAAAGAAAGAAAGAGAAACAAAACCCAAAGCACATGCATCTTCAGCCCATTGAGGGATCCAGCACTGTGCCATGTGCTGGGACAGAAGTTGACGGCTGCCCTTCCTTACTGAGTTTGCAGCCAGGTGGCCGAGGCAGACAGTTGGACAGACACTCCCAATGCCTATAATCAGTGCGGCAGTGGAGGGCAGGGCTGGGTGTGGTAAGAACACAGGAGGAAATCTCACCCAGGTGACGGTGGGGGAAGGAGGGAGCAGGGTTCTGAGCCAGTCCTGAAGGATGAGTGAAAGGTCAGTAGTCTGGTGAAGTACAGTGGTAGGGAAGCTGTTCCGGATGGAGGGAATGGGACCAAGCAAGCCCCCGGAAGGACCCCCTGGTTGTAATTTAATTGCTAATCGTGCGCTGCTGTTGATAAGCTCTCAGTCAACAGACTGGCAGGTCAGTGAGGTAACCTATTGTCCAGATGTGAAGACTGAGACCCAGACAGAGGGGAAGACATGCCCAAGGACCCATGGTTGCCAATTCAGTGCCTGAAAGGGAAGCCTGGTCTCGCCAGGGCCCAGAGCTCTCCAGTGATGCCAGCTGCCTCTTGTCTCCATATGTGCCAACAGCATGGGCTGGCATTGCAGTCAGGAAGACCCAGGTTCAGATTTCAGCTCTGACAATTAACTAGCCTTTTTCACCTCCCTGAACTGCAAATATTTTGCTTATAAAATGGGATAAATAAGATCTTTTTGATCAGTTAACTTAGCTTAACCGAAGGAATGGGGGCATAGTGCAATTTCCTAGTGGTGGAAGGATTCTTAGGGAGATAAATGACAGTGACCCCTCATGAATGATCACAGTGGTCAGTAGGGACCATGGTATACCCAGGTGTATCCTGAGATGGTCAGAGCAAAAGAAGTGAGTCTAGGACCTTCAGAAAAATGCCTGCAGAGCCCCAGGGCCTCGAGAAAGTGAGACTTTGCTGGGGGGCAGGGGGTAGGAAGGTAGCAGGGTGGGGGCGGTGGAATGTGATGGAGTGGGAGGAGCTTTGGATCAGAATTTAAGCTGCAAGCACTCTTGTCTAGTGTCCCTGGTATTGTTGTTGATGGTATTATTATGATTTTCTTCCTCCAGCTCCAGCCTGTGGACTGAGGGAGCAGCAGTGTCTGCCTGGCCCTGTCTGGCTCCAGCCCAGCTGCCCTCCTCCCTTCCTGGCCTCTTCCCTCCCTCCTGAGCTGACCACAGCTGCTTCTTTTTCCAACCAATAAAGTGACTGCTTCCAGCACTGGCGGGCCTGTGGCCTCTGTTCTTATAATTCAGGCACATTCCATTCCTGCCTGCAACCTCGGGCTGCGGAGGTGGGAGTGGGCGTGGCCACCAGATCGTCCAGGCAGAGTCCGAGAAGAGATGAGCTGTGACACGGTGACACAGTGAAGGTAACTCAAGGCTCTGTGTGCCGAGGCCCTTCCCCAGTTAATCCGCCCACCAGCCCTGTGCAGTTGCAGGTTATTCTCTCAGGGTGATGGAGAAGAGAACTGGGGCTCAGAGAGATGCTGGAATCCTTCCAGAGCTGCTGGGAGTTCTGACAACAGCAGCAGGTGCTGTGTGCCTGACATGGGGCTGGGAGATTCACTTGTAAGATCTCCTGAATCCCCCAAATAGCCCTCAGATTGTGATAAGGTCTTCCTTGGTGGCTCAATGGTAAAGAATCTCGCTGCAGTGCAGGAGACCTGGGTTAGATCCCTCATCTGGGAAGATCCCACATGCCATGGAGCAACTAAGCTCCTGGGTCTCAACTATTGAGCCAGTGTTACAGACGGGTCTCAGCCAAGTTACTTGCTAGAGGCCACACAGAAAGAAGGTAACAAAGTCAGGGTGCTTTGTTGTAGGTTTTGGTTTTTGTTTTAATCAAGCTATTATTTTGTAGAAATAACACTTACATGGATCACAATTCAAAAGGTAAAAAACAGGATATACAATGTATGTACCACATCTTCTTTAAAATAAATAGCCAGGCTTCCCTGGTGGCAAAGAATCTGCCTGCCAGTGCAGGAGACCAGGGTTGGATTCCACATGCCTCAGAGCAAATAACATAGCCCAGCTATGGCCTAGATGGCTGGGATGGGGGGAGAGGGAAGTGATATATAAAAAGATATAAACATACATACAGCTGATTGTACAGGAGAAACTAACTCAACATTCTAAAGCAATTATGCTCCAAAAAAAGAACAGAATACACAATGAAACATCGTTCACCCTTGACACTCTTCCTCCACCCCCAGCCACTTTGTTCTATTTTTCTTTGAGAATTTCTTTTTGAAAAAATCTTTATTTGTTACCGTATTGCTTCTGTTTTATGATTTGGTTTTCTGGCAGCAACATGTGGGATCTTCGTTCCCCAACCAGGGACAGAACCCACACCTTCTGCATTGGAAAGCAAAATCTTGGCCAGTGGAACAACAGACAAGTCCCTGCTCGGTGTTTCCTGTGGAGACCGTGAATGCTATCAGTTTCTTGTATCTTCTTTCCAAGCTAGAGCTCAAGCTCACTCCCTCTATCCCGTACCCTTCTCTTTGTTCCCTCCTCTCTATCCCTTCTTTCTATATGTATTTATTTGTTCTCTCCATCGCCTGGCTCCCAGGGCCAGAATCCTGGTAAACTGCCAGCCTTCCAGAGTGCAGGGCAGGGGCTCTTCGTGCACTGACCTCCCATCTCCAACAACAGGCTGCCTTGCTTTGTCTCTAAACCCCACCTCCAGTCTAGAGGGCTCTGTACAGTAAAACTGATGCAAAAACAAATGTCTGCTCTTCAGTAAAGTGCAGGTTGGGGTTGGTGGGATAATAGCTATATTTGAGGGAGCCAGAGCTTAAAAGTGAAGTTCTGAAGCCAGACCACAGGCCTGCCTGAGGAACAGCGTAAGCAGAGGTATTGCTCATGTGGGGAATACTTTTTGAGCTCTTACTATATGTTCTGTTCTAGGTGGGGCGGATTTGAGATCAAGGAGGTGTGTGGTGTATGTGTGTGTGCATGTGTGTGTGTAGGAGGGAAGAACAGTCAATAAATGAACAAAACAAGGCATATATAACATATCAGGTGGTAGCAAGATGTTAGCAAACTATAAAGATGAGTAAGATGACTAGTGGGTCCAGGGGATGGGGGAGAGAAGGGGGCAGTTGCTTTGCAGAGAGTATTCAGGGAAGGTCTTTCCTAAGGTGTCATTCAAGCCATGAGCTGAGTGAAGCACAGGAGCCATGTGAAATCCATGGAAAAAGCTGTCCAGACCGAGGACATTTCTAGTGCTGAGAACCTGAGGTCAGAGTGTGCTCTGGGTGCTTAAGGATCATGGCTGGAGTGGTGAGGGGTCAGGAGTACCAGGGGAGATAGTCAGAGAGGTATGTGGGCACAGATTACAGAGGGCCCTGTGGTCACTACAAGGACTTTGCCTCTTATTCTGAGGAATTTAGGAGCCCTGGTGGGGGTTTGAGCAGAAGGATGACTTTATCTTCCATTTGAAAAAGATCCTTCTGGCTAGACTGTGGGACTTTCCTGGTGGTCCAGTGGTTAAGAATCCTCCTGCCATGCAAGGGACACATGTTCCATCCCTAGTCTGGGAAGATCGCACATGTCATGGAGCAAGTGAGCCCACATGCCACAACTACAGAGCCCCCACTCTAGAGTCCAGGCACCTTGAAGAAAAGCCCCCTTCAATGAGAGGCCCAGCACAGCCAAAATTAAATTTAAGAATCGACTCTGGGGCGATGTGGAAGCAGAGAGAGCAGTTAGGCGACCCAACAGGACATGGAAGAAATGACTTTTTTTTTTTGCCTCTTCATCTACTAATATGTATGAGACCTCCAAACTGTCAGCCTTAATGCTCTGGGAGCTAGGGCTGTACCGGCCATGGTGGCTCCTATGACTCCTGTGTGGTTCCGCGTGTCCTGTCTGTTGATGGGGCTTTGGGAAATTAGCTCACGAAATAATCACATTGCAAACACAACAAATATTCCCCTTCCTGCCCCATGACCACGTTTACCCAGTTGATCAAAAGTGAGGGGGTGAGGAAAACAAAAATAGAGATGGCTGAGGACATTGTTAGTCTTCCATTCACAGGGTCAATCTGCTGAGTATCGGGTTTCTTTAGCTATTAAAGATGGTACTTGGGAGGACCTGCAGTGCCCCCTTCAGTCACAGAAAAGCATAGCATTTGAAGGTCCTGCCTTCTGGACCCAGAGGTCTCTGTGTGTTCCCCTACAAATAGGATATCAACCCCACAGAAGCCCAGCACCCAGCCAAACCAAGCCTACTGGGGTGACCTTATTATATAAAAGATGGAACCCCCTAGAGCTACTGTACCACCCCCCTCATTATTTGCAAGCTTCACATCTTGAACAGCCCTCTGGAGATTTTTCACCAGATGAACGATCCAAAGCCTGTGGTTTATTATGGGCTACGATTAGGTTTAGGGTTATGGTTAGAATCTTGGCACCACCAGGGGAACAGACTATGAAAGGCAGCTGCCCTTTTCAGTCAGTCTGAAAACAACAACCCCTCTCTGATGGAAGGCTGGTTCACTCTGCAGGCCGAGCTCCAAGTGGCCTGGATGGTGCCCACAGGACCCTCCTTTAACCAACCTCCAGGTAGCAATATACACAGACATGCTGGGTTGAATTTTCTACATTGGTTCACTCATTATCTCTGTTGGTGGGCTGGAGACTCTAGTTTGAAATAGATAAAGCTCTCAACATACTAATGTACAAGTTAGGCATGTTCGTGCTTATCTGAGGGTTAGTTCTCCATTGGTCTCATCTGGTTCAGCTGTGGTATACTTGTAAGGTCATTTTGTTATTTCTATGCTGCTTTTTGTTTGTTTGTTTTGGCCATGCCATGCATTCCCAGTCCAGGGGTTGAACCCAGGCCCTCAGCAGTCAAAGCTCAGAATCCTAACCCCTGGACCACCAGGGAATTCCCTAATCTCTTGATCTTATGTATTATGGCTTTATTCTCTAGTTTGGGTTTATTGCTTGAGACAACTAGCACCCAGATATCACATTCTGCATTTCCTTTCCACTTTTATCCTAGTTCAGAGGATAAAAGTCATCCCTAGTGGGTTTCTGTCATTTCTCTGGAGGTCCTTTGATAGTGGGTGGAGGCTTTCACGCTTGAGATTTTTTTCATGATTTTTTCTGGGCTCCCTCCTCACAGGTCTTGATTTTATTGTCTGCAGTTTGAAAAGAGTTTGAAAAATGAGAATTCCCAGCTGTGGGTTGCCTCTTCTTTGATCAGCATTGCTTCTCCCTCCCTCCTTCATTTCCTTCCTTCTTTCCTTTCTTCCATACTTCAAAGATGACAAGAATCATAGGACTGACTGAGAGCTTAAAACTTTACCTCTGAAAAATAAATCCCAGGCCCCTCCTTTCCTCCACAGTGTAATTTTTACAAAACGAATCAATAGGTACTTGTAGAGTATTTACTCTGTACACACGTCACCTCTCTTGGCTGGGTGCAGAAATGTGTAACACAACATCCCAGCTTTCAAGAGCCCACAAAATATAAACATCAGAAGGTAGAAGCAGGCAGGCCCAGAATATCCTTGTATAGTCCATATGGAGAGGTCAGGGAATTTTATGGGATGGAGAGGTAAGCAAGGACTGGGTTGACCACACAGTAAAGCTCAACTTTAATGAAAGCGAACAGGTTAAGAATATGGGTTCCAGGGACTTCGCTGGTGGTCCCTTGGTTAAGACTCCACGCTTCCAATGCAGGGGGTGCAGTTTCAATCCCTGGTTGAGGAACTACAATCTGACATGCTGCATGGTTGTAGCAAAAAAAAAAAGAATATGGGCCCTAGAGTCCCACCTCAATTCAAACACCAGCTTTACTCCTTGTCAGTTTGCTGTTTGGATCAAGTCATTTATATTTCTGACTTTCAGCTTCCTTATTTGTAAGATATAGATATTAATAGAATCTTCCTCTTTGGGCTGTTGGGAATATTAAAGGAGAGCGTATATGTAAAGCACTTAACTTGGTTCCTGGCATATCATAAGTGTTTCATAAGTGGCAATTATGAAAATTTTAATAGACAGTATTATGTATCGAAAGCTTTTAAAATGCATGTTCTCTGACCCAGAGGGTCCCCTTCTTATAATCTATCCTAACTAAATAGTCAGAAATGCTCACAGTGATTTATTATCCTTGTGAAGTGAAGTGTAGCATTACTCAATTTTCTTAATATTTATTTATGTATTTGGCTGCATCGGATCTTCGTTGCATCATGCAGAATCTTTCATGGCGGTGCGTGGACTCTCTGGCTGTGGCACGTGCTCTCAGTTGCTCGGAGGCGTGTGGTCTTAGTTTCCTGACCAGGAATTTAGCCCAAGTCCCCTGCATCGCAAGGTGAATTCTTAACCACTGGACCACCAGAGAAGTCCATACAGCATTACTTATTATATTGAGAAATCGTAAACTCTCTTAATATTTAATCAAAGAAGTTTGCTTAAATAAATTATCATCCAGCCATACCAAGAAAGCTCTACCCCTTTGAATGGTTCTGTTGAAGAATATTTAACGATATAGGAAAATTTTCACCTGATATTGTTAACTGATAAAAGCACGTTATAAATCTATATTAATGTACGCTCCTGAATTGTTCTCTTTCATTCTTCCCAGGAAGTTTTTTTAAGGCTTGTGGAGCTTGTTCATTTGAAAGATTTTCCTCCAGCATATGTGGATTAAGAAATTCAGCAAGATCTCAACACTGCACCAAGAGTGCTGTTTCCAGTGCCTCTGTAGCTCTTCTGGCACTCACTGGTCTTCTGGTAGTTTCTTCTTTTTGATAGTTTCTGTGTATCTTTTCATCTAAACAACTTTTAAATCACAACAGTTCTCATCATCCAGACTTGGTGATATAAGGCCTCTTGGATATTTGTACTCACAGGAACCAGGCACTGGGAGTCTTCAACTTTTCACCTGTGAACAAATATCAGAGAAGAATGAGGGAGAGGAAGGAGACTCAAGAACTGAGTCTTTTTAAATTTTATTTTATTATACATTTATTTTTGGCCACATGGATTGCGGGATCTTAGTTCCTGAACCAGGGATCGCACCTGTGTCCCCTACAGTGGAAGCGTGAAGTCCTAATCTCTGGACCACCAGAAAATTCCCAAGAACTGAGTCTTTAAGCGGTCACTGCTGTGTGGGAAGAAGGTTCTCCGGTGTTCTTGCCTGGAGAATCCCAGGGACAGGGGAGCCTGGTGGGCTTCCGTCTATGGGGTCGCACAGAGTCGGACACGACTGAAGCGACTTAGCAGCAGCTGTGTGACTCTGGCCAAGCTCCTCCTCCTTGTGGCAGTCAGACTGCTCAGGTGGTCCAGTGATCCTCACTTCCTAGGATTCATGCTCTTGTGTAATCACTGCCTTGATGTGGGCAGGACTTAGTGACCTGTTTCTAAGGAGCAGTGCAGTGTCACTTCCGAGATTAAGTTACAAACAACTGGAACTTCTATCTTGCCAGCACTTGTTCTGGTTTTTCCCACTGCTTGCTCTGATGAAGCCCATTGTCATGTTTGTGAGCTGCCCCCTGGAGAGGCCCAATTGTCAAGGGCTGAAGGTGGCCCCTGGCCAACAGCCTTTGAAGAACTGCGTCCTTCCAATGGCCAGGTGAGTGAGCTTGGAAGTGGATCCTTCCCCAGTTGAACTTCAGATGGCAGAGCAGCTTCAGTCAGTCATTGACACCTAGACTGCATCCTTGTAAAAAAAAACCTAAGCTCAGGAGACAGTATTTCAAGTAACCCTGAGAGAACTGCTCTGAGGAGGCAGGGGGATGAGTCAGGTTATATAGAAGTTTGCAGCAAAGGGCAGGTAGTCTGAACATCAAAAGTACTTTTGTGAGGTAAAGAAAATCAGATATCCCAAGTTAAGGAATTCAGCACGTTTGTATGTATGGGAAGATGCAAGAGTCTGAACTCACAGAATCATTCATTCATTTGCATCTCAGCTATGTGGGGCCAGCATCATGTATTTTTTACATCTTGAATTCCTCAGGGTTTACCGTAGGAAGTGGCTACAGCCTAATGGCTGCTGAATTGCAAGTGTTCCTCTCCTTCCTGGGTGCCCTTAGGGCTCAGGATTTTGCATCTGGAGGGCTGGGATGGCTGAGGATTGTGACAACCTTGTTTACTGATATGGCAGGAAATTTTCCATTTCTCAGTTGTTGTGGTGCATGCCTTGTTCCCAGGCATGTGGAATCTTCCCCAAACAGGGATGGAACCTATGTCTCCTGCATTGGCAGGTGGAGCCTTATCCACTGTTCCCCAGGGAAGTCCTCAGTGAGTTTCCTTAAGATGATTATTTTGCAATCTTTGACAGGCAGATTGTAGATCTGCGTTTCTTGGGAGCCAGTTACCAGAGCTTTACTAGTCCCTTTGGTTGTGCCATGTTTGATTCTTCATGATTAGTGTGGCCTTGAGTTGGTATCTCTGCATTTGAAGGAACAAGCACCTCTTCCAGTCTTGACATACTGGTTTTGGCATGTGAGAACTTTCTGTCAGCTCCCCAGGCTGCCAGGATTACCACTAGAATCAGAGTTGTGCTGGATTAGAACTGGTTTTGAGACTGTCACTGGGTCATCTGCGGTGGGTTTGTGATTGGCATGTTTGATTTCAGAGGCTCAGGTAGGCATGGATTCTGCCCAGTCCTTGGGTGGATGAGACTGTCTCTAAAACCTGGTTCTGTGGGGAGGTTCTGGGAGAGGGGTCTGCTTTAGGGTCCAAGGTCAGGCCCTCATTCAGCGAGCCTATTACCAGGTACAAGGTAGGTGTGGCTCCCACCAGGTCCCTGCGAGGGCTGCTGCGTAGTCACCGGATGAGTCCCTGGGTGGATAGTACTGGTCCTGGACCATGGCTGACAGGGACTGAAATGGAGCCCCAGGACTTTTTCCGGTTCAACAGCCAAGACTGAATGTTCTATTCCTGGTTCCAGAGGCACAGTGTTGCCTGCTGGGTCTTTGGCTGGGCTGGACTGTTCCCTGACTGTGACTGGAAGGACCAGAGCCAATTCTAGGGCCCTTTCTGTATCTCCCAAGGTACAGATGTGTCTCCTGCCAAGTCTCTGTTCTGGCAAGACTGCTCACAGTCTGTGGCTGGAAAGGGCTGGAACCCAGTCTAGGGCCTTTCAGGATCTCCAGAGTCGCAGATGGGAGTGTCTTCTCTTGGGTCCCTGAGCCAGTGGGCCTGTCTACAGACCATGCACAGGACGAGACAGATCCTATTTTAGGGCCCTTTCAGAAGCTACACTCTGAGTAAGTTTGGTGGGTTTTCCTCCAGGGGCTTCTAGGCAGGGGCTGTAGGCAGTTCACAGGCTAGTGCAGGTCTCACTAGTTCTCTATGCCTATTATCTGATGCGTGGGGAGGTTGACTCTGCCTGGGTCCCTTGGCATACGGTGCTGGTGACAGGACCACGCTAAATGGGGCTGTACCCAAGTCCTCATGGGTATGGAGCTGTTTCTGGGTCTCTAGTTGGAACTGTGATAGCTGTTTCAGCCACCTGGCTGTGGGCCTGCCTTCTCAAATGGTTTTCCCAGGTCTAGGGCTGCCCTGGGCTTCACAGTCTCCTTCCTGGATCTAAAAGCTTCCACAAAGGCATTTTTGTCTATGGATGGATGCCAAATAATTACTCAGAAGGAATATGAGAGGGGGACCTCTTGTTCAGCCATCTTTCTGGTGTCACTCAGGACGTTACTTTTCAAAGGTATTAAAAATCATTCTTAATGTTTAACCTTGTGTTATTTTGCAATCATGGAAAATTGGAAGCACACATTTAACCACAGATGATTAGCTAAGTCAATTACAGTGCTTTGTAGGTTAGAATATTATGTAGCCATTAACAGTGATACTGAAGAATATTCACTGGTCTGAAAAAATGTTTAAATGTTTATAGTAAAATGCTACATAAAAATCCTGATAGAAAATACTACATAATTCATACAGAGAGAGAGAGAGAAATGGGGAGGAGAGAAAGAGAGAAAGTAAGTAAAGGCATACACAGAGGAATGTTATTTTAAGATGACAATTGAATGTTGTCCCTGTGCATAAAATTAAATTTAATTTAATCTTTACCCCAAAAATATACTTCCTGTGTATGCCCCAAGTTTTCAAATTCACTTTCCATCCCCCAAAATCTTTATCCTCCAAGTCACTAAGCAATAACTCATACTACGTGTGTGTGTGTGCGTGTGTGTGCGTGTGCGCGCACGCGTGTGTATTAGTTGCTCAGTCATGTCCAACTCTTTGCAACCCCATGGACCGTAGCCCACCAGGCTCCTCTGTCCATGGGATTCTCCAGGCAAAAATACTGGAGTGGGTTGCCATTTCCTTCTCCAGTACTAAGTGTGAATGACTTTTAATCCCCACAGTATATTAATATTTGTATGTATATATTTTTTAAATAAAGTTTCGATTTTAAACATTTTGGCAATATTTGTAGAATTTCAGGCACAGAGGTGGGTAGTTTAAAGACACACCAAACTCTTTTGCACTGTTGATGGAAATGTAAATTGATACAGTCATTATGGGAGACAGTATGGAAAGTCCTTTAAAAACTAGGAATAAAACTAACTACCGTACAACCTAGCAATCCCAATTCTCAGCATACACCCTGAGGAAACCAAAATTGAAAAAGGCACATGTACCCTAGTGTTCAGTGCAGCACTATTTACAACAGCTAGGACATGGAAGCAACCTAGATATGCATCAACAGATGAATGGAAAAGAAGCTGTGGTACACATATCTGTGGAATGTTACTCAGTCATAAAAAGGAAAGCATTTGAGTCAGTTCTAATGAGGCAGATGAACCTAGAGCCTATTATACAGAGTGAAATAATTCAGAAAGAGGAAGACAAATATTGTATATTAACATGTATATATTACTCCTTGGAAGGAAAGTTATGACCAACCTAGATAGCATATTCAAAAGCAGAGACATTACTTTGCCAACAAAGGTCCGTCTAGTCAAGGCTATGGTTTTTCCTGTGGTCATGTATGAATGTGAGAGTTGGACTGTGAAGAAGGCTGAGCGCCGAAGAATTGATGCTTTTGAACTGTGGTGTTGGAGAAGACTCTTGAGAGTCCCTTGGACAGCAAGGAGATCCAACCAGTCCATTCTGAAGGAGATCAGCCCTGGGATTTCTTTGGAAGGAATGATGCTAAAGCTGAAACTCCAGTACTTTGGCCACCTCATGCGAAGAGTTGACTCACTGGAAAAGACTCTGATGCTGGGAGGGATTGAGGGCAGGAGGAGAAGGGGATGACAGAGGATGAGATGGCTGGATGGCATCACTGACTCGATGGACATGAGTCTGAGTGAACTCCGGGAGTTGGTGACGGACAGGGAGGCCTGGCGTGCTGCGATTCATGGGGTCGCAGAGAGCCGGACACGACTGAACTGAACTGAACTGACTGATGGAATCTAAAAATATGGTACGGATGAATCTGTATGCAGAGCAGCAATGGAGACACAGACATAGAAAACAGCCTTATGGACAGGGGTACGGGGGAGGAAGGAGAGAGGGGGATGGATGAAGAGAGTAGCATGGAAACATGTATACCAGATGTAAACTAGATAGCCGATGGGAATTTGCTGTATGACTCAGGAAACTCAAACCGGGGCTCTGTGACAACCTAGAGGAGGGGGAAGGGGTGGGAAGTGGGCGGAAGGTTCAAGAGGGAGGAGAAATATGTATATCTATGGCTGATTCATTTTGATTCACAGCAGAAACCAATGCAATATTGTAAAGCAACTATCCTCTAATTAAAAATAAATAAATTTTTTGAAAATTAAGAACACACTAGGGGGACTTCCCTGGAGGTCCAGTGGCTAAGACTGTGGCTCCCAAGGGGCCTGATTTCTATCCTTAGTTAGAGAACTAAGTCCCACATGCCAAAATTAAAACTTGGTGAAGCCTAATTAATTAATTTTTTTTTTTTTTTTTAAAGAGCATGGCAGAGAGAAGGAGGTGAAGGAATGCACTTCTTATTCACAAAAATACCTTCTACTGCCCTAGAGCAAGCCTGGCTCCAGGGAAGGCTGACTTATTAGAAAATCAGGTTTCTTGCAGGTTTCTTCACATTCTGTTTTCTTCTCAAAGTTGTTGCCATTGCCATAACAACCTCCAAAATTTAAAGACTCACAATCCGAAGTTTTCCAGTTGTAAAACCAGTGCTGGGTCCATTCTGCACAGGGGCCAATGTTTATAGGATATTTGCAAACATTTGCAACGCCCATTCTGACTAAAGAGAGAAAGTGGTAGAGAGAGGCTCACTTCTTATTTCCATATGCAGAGGCGGGTGGGTGCAGGGAATGACCCTGGCCACAAGCCCCGGGCTGTCTGTAATAGCTAAGTTCTGTTTGTTCCCAGTCAACCCACCTAGTCCACCTAGTTCCTTCTCCATTTACACAGCAGTTGAGATTTTCACTTCTGGGAGTAGCCTGATGTGGTGAAAACCCGAGACTTGAGACTTCCACTCAAGCGGCTGCAAGTCCTAGCCCTGCCACTTACTGTTAATACCATGTGATATTATATCAACGTAGTAAGGCAATGGCACCCCACCGGAGGAGCCTAGTAGGCTGCAGTCCATGGGGTCGCCAAGAGTCAGACATGACTGAGAGACTTCACTTTGACCTTTCACTTTCATACATTGGAGAAGGAAATGGCAACCCACTCCAGTGTTCTTGCCTGGGGTGGGCTGCATCTCTGGGGCCGCACAGAGTCGGACACGACTGAAGCAACTTAGCAGCAGCAGCAGCAGTGTCTTCAAATTGCCATCTCTTCATTTGTAAAATTAGGGAGCTGAACTCCACCATCTCTGAGCATCCTTCCGGGTCTGATTTTCTAGGATTTGATGAGAAAGATCTCTCAGGTATCCACCCCCATCTCACTGTCTTTCTAGAAAAGATATCTGATCATGAGGCAAGGACCAACTTGAATCTGAGAGCAGGATTGAACTTGACTCAATCATTTCCTAGCTTGGATAAATCACCTATCTTTTTGACACTCAAATATACAAATATATACTGTAAAATGGGTGTATATGCACATTTTGGGCTTCCCTGGTGACTCAGCAATAAAGAACCCGCTTGCCAATGCAGGAGACACAAGAGACGTGGGTTCAATCCTTGGGTCGGGAAGATCCTCTGGAGAAGAAAATGGCAACCCACTCCAGTATTCTTGCCTGGGAAATCCCATGGACAGAGGAGCCTGGCGGGCTAAAAAGAGTAGCCAAAGAATCAGACACAACTTAGCAACTAAAATAACAAAATAGGCACATTTTAGACTTACTGAAGGGTGACAGACTGGTTCCAAATAGGAAAAGGAGTACGTCAAGGCTGTATATTGTCACCCTGTTTATTTAACTTTTATGCAGAGTACATCATGAGAAATGCCGGACTGGAAGAAACACAAGCTGGAATCAAGATTGCCGGGAGAAATATCAATAACCTCAGATATGCAGATGACACCACCCTTATGGCAGAAAGTGAAAAGGAACTGAAAAGCCTCTTGATGAAAGTGAAAGTGGAGAGTGAAAAAGTTGGCTTAAAGCTCAACATTCAGAAAACGAAGATCATGGCATCTGGTCCCACCACTTCATGGGAAATAGATGGGGAAACAGTTGAAACAGTGTCAGACTTTATTTTTCTGGGCTCCAAAATCACTGCAGATGGTGATTGCACCCATGAAATTAAAAGACCCTTACTCCTTGGAAGGAAAGTTATGACCAACCTAGATAGCATATTCAAAAGCAGAGACATTACTTTGCCAACAAAGGTTCGTCTAGTCAAGGCTATGGTTTTTCCTGTGGTCATGTATGGATGTGAGAGTTGGACTGTGAAGAAGGCTGAGCGCCGAAGAATTGATGCTTTTGAATTGTGGTGTTGGAGAAGACTCTTGAGAGTCCCTTGGACTGCAAGGAGATCCAACCAGTCCATTCTGAAGGAGATCAGCCCTGGGATTTCTTTGGAAGAAATGATGCTAAAGCTGAAACTCCAGTACTTTGGCCACCTCATGCGAAGAGTTGACTCACTGGAAAAGACTCTGATGCTGGGAGGGATTGGGGGCAGGAGGAGAAGGGGACAACAGAGGATGAGATGGCTGGATGGCATCACTGACTCGATGGGCATGAGTCTGAGTGAACTCCAGGAGTTGGTGATGGACAGGGAGGCCTGGCGTGCTGCAATTCATGGGGTCGCAAAGAGTAGGACACGACTGAGCAACTGATCTGATCTGATCTGATCTGAAGGGTGACAGATGACCAGTGGGAAGCTTGATAAATAGAAAATCATCAGTAAACCCTGAAAAATGAAAATCGTTCAGTCGTGTCTGACTCTTTGTAACCTCATGGACTATACAGTCCATGGAATTCTCTAGGCCACAGTACTGGAGTGGGTAACCTTTCCCTTCTCCAAGGGATCTTCCCAACCCAGGGATCGAACCCAGGTCTCCCACATTGCAGGCAGATTCTTTACCAACTGAGCTATCAGGGAAGATGCTCTCACTCACTCTTTTCCTTCCTTAACCAAGAAGATTCTGAAAACAGGGACCTCATAATACTCTTTCTGGAGGCTACACACCTAACACACACCTGGCTCTGAGTTCTCAGGAAATATTTGATAATGGGGTTGTGGTGGGGGGGGGCTGGGGGGGACAACCATGAATCTAAGGCAGTGTTACAAGTTTCTTGTAAAAAAAAAAAAAACAAGAAAACATAAAACTCCTTTTATGTTAAAAAAGCATAAATTTCCTTTTATGTTCCTTGTAAGTGAACAACTTTATCCTTGCAATTACTCTTCAAGGTAGATATTGGGACTTTCAACTTTACATGAAAAAAGCTAAAAGTCAAAGAGGTGAAGTGTCTTTCCTAATGTCATGCTAGAAAGTGTTGGTCCCAGACTTTCTCTGTGTTGCTGCTTGCCGACCCCACCCCCCATCCCACACACACACCCATCCTATTCCCAGGCTATTCTTGGAGTTCCCATGTTCTATACTAACTTTGCCCTTGGCAGGAGTCGAAGAGCTGGAGAAGTAAGAGAGAGACCCAGATCTGCATGGTTGCCTCCTAGTCAGCAGCCCAGCTTGGGGTTGGCATTTTAGAGAAAGGGGTGACCAAGGAGGAGTCTGATCCTACATCCAAATCATTCATCCCTAACTTCTGCAGTTCAGAAGGCTGGTCCACCCTTGGAACAGAGTGTCCATCCAAAGCACAGTTCTGCCTTTCTGCTTTGACTTTACCTGATCTGAATTTATCAAAGGCTGCTTTACTATACTTCATGGTGCAAGCCCCTTAAACAATTAATAAAACAACAGCTACCATTTGTTGAGTGCCTTTACCTTTCCAAGCACCCAATAAAATACTCTTCATTCATTAGCTCCCTTGAATCCACACAAGATCCCGGCAAGGCTTGTTGTTGTTTAGTCACTAAGTCAGGTCCAACTCTTTTGGGGACTCCATAGACTATAGCCTACCAAGCACCTTCTGTTCATAGGACTTCCCAGGCAAGAATACTAGAATGTGTTGCCATTTCCTTCTCCAAGGGATCTTCCCGACCCAGAGACTGAACCCTTGCTTCCCTGGTAGCTCAGCTGGTAAAGAATCTGTCTGCAATGCAGGAGACCCCAGGTGGATTCCTGGGTCGGGAAGATCCCCTGCAGAAAGGTTAGGCTACCCACTGCAGTATTCCTGGGCTTCTCTTGTGGCTCAGCTGGTAAAGAATGTGCCTGCAATGCAGGAGATCCCAGTTGGATTCCTGGGTTGGGAAGATCCCGTGGAGAAGGGAACAGCTACCCACTCCAGTATTCTTGCCTGGAGAATTCCATGGACTGTGTAGTCCATGGGGTCACAGAGTCGGACATGACTGAGAGGCTTTCACTTTCACTTTCTCCTGCATTGGCAGGCGGATTCTTTACCACTGAGCCATCAGGAAGCCAAAGGATACCTTATGTTCTTGCAAAATCCTATATGCAAATGTTTGTAAGGGGTTTATTCATAATTGCCCCAAACTGGAAATGAGAGTGCCAGCTGGATCAGCATCACACTTGATCTCTATAGAAACTTGTTACCCATCTTTACACATTAGTGGTAACTCTTCCTTCCTTCTCTTTAAATTCCCTGAAGCCATGATCCTCATTCATTGGCATTGCTTCTCGCAACTATAGTTCACACAGTGACTGGTCAACCGTCTCATCACCTTCAGAGCTTCACTGTATTCCCTTGAAGGCTTCTCGAAAGCCTGCATTTCCACATATCCAAGAGTGCATCCTCTTTTGCACCTTGGTGGCTCTAGCAGCATTATTCCTGGTATCTCTTTTCTTAGCTCTCTTAGGTGGTCAAATCAGCTCATTAGAAACCAAAATAATGGCAGAAGGAGGCTCCCAGGAAGTAAACAGACATTCCATTCAAACAAAGGAAAG
This sequence comes from Bubalus kerabau, assembly GCF_029407905.1. NCBI lineage: Eukaryota > Metazoa > Chordata > Mammalia > Artiodactyla > Bovidae > Bubalus > Bubalus kerabau. Next base: position 75,131,787 of record NC_073636.1, read on the forward strand.
GCAGGATTGCCTACAGGTTCCCTTGGCTGAGAGCTTTACCACAATGTTCCCTCTTCTAGAGTGAGAATTGGCCTCTAAATTCAGAAAAGCAGTTTTCAGGAATTCCCCGCTAGTCTGGTGGTTAGGACTCCAGGTCTTCTCTGCCACGGGCCCAGTTTCCATCTCGGGTCAGGTCCCACAAACTACAAAAGAAAAATGTTTTTCAGAAAAGTTTCTGCTTTCCCAGAAAAGCAGTTTTCATCTGGGGAGGGGATAATTCTGGCCTCCCAGGGACAATATCTAGAGATGTTTTTGAGTGACACAACTTAGGGGCAAGGGGCACCTGGTAAAGGCCAAGGATGCTGCTAAACACTCTACAAGACGTAGGACAGCCTCAACATAAAGAATTATCTGCCCTCAAATGTCAAATATTGCTGAGGTTAAGCAACCTGCATTAAAGTTATGGATATAAACACTTCCCGACCAGAGATCTAACCCGGGGCCCCCTTGACAATAAAGGTGCAGAGTCCTAACCACTGGACCTTACATTGGCAGCGTGATATGGATTCCACAAAGTAAATGCGGTGCTTGGTGAGCTGTGTCTGTCCTTACTGACTGAACAAGCTTTGTAGGTGGGTGTGGGAGGGACTGACCTTTTCAAACCAGGCACTCTATACCCAGTTGCCCTGGGCGATCTCTGGCGATGACTCAGTGACTCGGCCTTTCTTCAGGTGACTGATGGCTATAATTCCAGAAGCTGGAGGGCTAGTGCAAGATTTATTAAAAGCTCATTGGAGAAGCTAGCAGGAAGTTCTTTCTAGTTACTAGTACTTATACTCATCAAAGGAGTCTTACTAATCAAGTATACTTCAATAAAATAAGAAAATGGATTGATTATTTCTGATGACATAATAAATCTTTATATTAATTTCCTATCATTTCAGGGTTACCTATATAGTTTCAATGATTTCTACAACTATTTTGAATAAATATTTGGTACTGTCTATCTTTTAAAAAAAAAAGTAACCTTTACTAACCCCATGTCAACCATGTATGTGTTCTGTGTACACATATGTAAAGAATTAATTAAATTACTATTAATTAAAAAATAAATAAGTAAATAAATAAATTACTATTAATTGAGACCTGATGCTTTTGGGTAGTGTAGGGACTTTTGCTGTTGTTTAATTACTAAGTGATGTCTGACTCTTTTGTGAACCCATGGACTGTAGCCTGCCAGGCTCCTCTGTCCTTGGGATTTCCCAAGAAAGAAAACTGGAGGGGTTGTCATATCCTTCTCCCAGGGTATGGAGCTTCCTGACCCAGGGATCAAACCTACATCTCCTGCATTGACAGACAGATTCTTTATACCACTGAGCCACGAGGGAAGTCCAGTGTAGTGATAGGGGAAGTAAATAAGGGTGGAATATTGGAAAAGTAAAATCTTCCCATTCAGACTAAAACCTCCATGTAAAGTTTATCTTTATCTTTTCTAGAAGGGGGAAGGAGACCAACATCATCTGAGTACCAGCTACACGTCAGGGAATTTTCTGCCTTGACTCTTCACATTCTCATGAAAAGACCTTGGGACAGATACTATTATCATCCCAAGATAATGAACACAACAGAGAAATGAAGACTTAGACAACTTGCTTGTACATATAACAAATACGTTTACCACACACGCACACATACCAGGAGATTTTATTTTTGTTTCAACCTTATTTATGTTCAAAATAAATGTCCAGAAGGGGGAAATAAGCTTGATTACTTTAAAAGCAGAGTCAATTTATTTTTTTTTTATTTTCGATAGTGTTGGGTCTTCATTGCTGTGCAGGCTTTTCTCTAGTTGTGGAAAGTGGGGGCTACTCTCTAGTCATGGTGTGGGGGCATCTCTTGTTGCAGAGCACTAGCTTTCTGGCACATAGGCTCAGCAGTTGTGGTCACAAGCTTAGTTGCTCTGTGGCATGTGGGATCCTTCAGGACCAAGCCAAACTTGTGTCCCCTGCATGAGCAGGTGGATTCCCATCCACTGTGCCACCAGGGAAATCAATTTATGTCTTCAGAAAGACAAGTGAGAATTTTAGCCGGGGATAATTTTTAGCATTCCATGCCAAATGGCTTGCATATGACTAGGGTCTTCAGTGGAGGGAAGAAAATGTCCCTAAAACTCAGGAGGTTGAAATTCTCCCTGAGACACAGTGAGTTCCCACAGCTCCAGACTGGCCATTTTCCTGGGAGTTGTGACTCTATACAGTTCACATCTGGGTGGTTGACCCGTGAAGCAATGCCTGCATTTCGCACTGTTTGTTCTCGTACTAGCCCTTTTTTGGTCATGAAATATCTCCAGCATACCAGGGAGTATGCTATGCACCTCACATAAATCATCTTGTGTGACCTTCACAAAAACTCTGTGGCTCAGATTTTATCATTTTGCGTTTTTCACAGATGAGGAAACCATGACCCACAGACATTGTGAGACATGCCCAAGTTTATTTAGTTCATAATTGATCCATCTGGGGGGTGACTTATGTTTCTCTGACCCAAGCCTTTGTTAAACCATTATACTGTGTATTCTACCACTACCCTGCCAAGGACCTCTGTCCTGCAGAAAGGACATTCCCCTCCATCATTTTCATACCCCAGAGAGACCATCAATTCTCCATGAACTCAATGCCTATCCACTTCAGGGCTTTATTCTTTGGGAAATGAGTCATGGAGTAGAGGAACTCACAGAGTCATGTTTGGGGTGGCAGAGAGATCTTAGAGATCCTGAGTTTAGGATGTACATAGGATTGCGTGTACATCTATTGACCTAATGCTGATAAAATTTGAGTCAGTTATAGTGAGAAGGATGAACCTAGAGCATGTTATTTGAGTGAAGTAAGTCAGAAAGAGAAAAACAAATATAGTATATTAATTCATAAATACAGGATCTGGAAAATGGTATTGATGAACCTATTTGCAGGGAAGGAATGGAGACGCAGATATAGAGAACAGACTTGTGGACACAATAAGGGAAGGAAAGAGTGGGACGAATGGAGAAAGTCGCATTGACATATATACACTATCGTGCGTAAAACAGATAGCTAATAAGAAGTTGCTATATAACAATAGGGAACCCAGCCTGGTGCTCTGTGATGACCTAGAGGGATGGGATCGGGGGCAGCGGGGAGGAGAGGGAGACTCAAGAGGGAGGTACAACTGTGCAAATCAGTCATAGTTATATGGCTGATTTAATAGCAAAGTAATAGTGGAATATTACTCAGCCATAAAAAAGAATGAAATGATGCCTTTTGCAGCAACATGGATGGACCTAGAGATTATCATACTAAGTGACGTAAGTCAGACAGAGAAAGACAAATACCATGATCTGGCTAATGTGTGGACTGAGAAAATCATACAAATGAATTTATCTGCAAAACATAAATAGGCCAACAGACATAGAAAATAAATGTATGGTTACCAAAATGGAAAGGGCAGGGAGGGATGAATTAAGAGGTTGGGATCAACATACATTCACTACAATACACAGAATAGATAACCAACAAGGACCTATTGTATAGCACATGTAACTATACTCAATATGTTGTAATAACCTGTAAGGGAAAAGAATCTTAAAAAGAATATATGTATTATATACATGTATAATATATATGTAATATATAATAATATATGTATATATTAATCATTTTTGCTGTACACCTGAAAGTAACACAACATTGTAAATCAAACATAAGTGCATGCTAAGTCACTTCAGTAGTGTCCAGCTCTTTCCAACCCTATGCCTATTGCCCGCCAGGCTCCTCTGTCTGTGGGGGTTCTCCAGGCAAGAATACTGGAGTAGGTTGACATGCCCTCTTCCAAGGGATTTTCCCAACCCAGGGATCAAAGCTGAGTCTCTTCTATCTCCTGCATTGGCAGATGGGTTCTTTACCACTAGTGCCACTTGGGAAACCCCAAAGTGTCAGTCACTCAGTCGTGTCCAACTCTTTGAGCCCCCATGGACTGTATACCCAGCCAGGCTCCTCCATTCATGGAATGCTCCAGGCAAGAACACTGAAGTGGTTAGCCGTTCCCTTCTCCAGGGGATCTTCCTGACCCAGGGTTCAAACCCAGGTCTCCTGCATTGCAGGCAGATTCTTTACCATCTGAGCCACCAAGGAAACCCAAATAAACTATGGTTCAATTTTTAAAAATATTTAGCTTCATACCATGATAAGGGCCATCACAGAGAAGTATAGGATGCCTGAAGATTCAGAGAGAGAGGAATCCACATAATGTGGACCAGCTTACATGGATGCTTTGGGATGGAAAGGAGCTCTGCACATTTGAGAAACTGAAATAAGACCAATAAGGCTATAGCTCAGGGAATGAGGGAGAGAGGAGCCTGACTCGACCAGGTTCACCAATGTATTAGCTTTGGGTAGGGGGTTGAGAGGAAGATAGGGAGCCTCTCCAGCCATGAAAAATAAAGTTCACTGAAGCTTAGCCTTCTTCTGATGTCCTCTTTTCACTTGCTCAGTGATCTTGAAAGAACACTGAGTAAGTCCGTCTTCATTTTGCTTGATGAATTAATATGCCAAAAGTAGGTGGTAAGGAGAAAAGGAAAGGAAAGTAGTGCAAAAGATAAATATGATGAAACAGGTATGAGATGTTCTCCACTGGATAATACTTATCAGGAATGGCAGATCAAGAAGGAAGAATCTTTAGTCTCAAAATTAATAGCAGAAGGAGTACAGAAGTATAAATATGATGAATTAGAAATGATACGCTCTGCATTTTATAATATTTATCAAGAATTGTGATATTAAATGGAGAAGGTGTTAGGCCAGTAGTTCCAAACTTGTAACATATCAGAATTACCTTGGGACCTTTCTTTTAAGTTTGTTTTTTGTTTGTCTGTTTGTTTTGTTTGGAAAAGTCTAGAATCTCTGAGTTCTCAATGTACTAGTGTTGGTGCGCCACTGCCTTAGGTATGTGGCTTAAAAAAGGAAGAAAAAAAAAAAACCCTTGACCTACTCAAAGGCAGATGAGGTATTTAAAAGGCATTAAAAATGTTTGTTCATCTTCTTGACAGAGCCTGCTGAAGTTGTGTCTGGGATGTCTTAGAGCAGCTCAGATGTCAGTACTTGTGGATACTGAAGTATACATCGTGTTGATCAAGAGTGAAAACTGCCCTCCAAACCCAAAACCCAGGTCTACAGAGTCTACAGTGAGTCTACAGAGGAAGGTCCTCTGTCTTTTCCCAGTGGTGCAGGTGTGGTAATACCAGGGCCCAGAGAGAAGAGCAGCTTATTCACTGTCGCATAGTTCAAGGGCTGGGGCCAGCATTAGAGACCAGTTCCCTAAGCCCACAGCTCTTTCTACTCTTCATGGAAGTGGTCTCGCTTTACCCTGCTATTTTGAAGAGAATATTCTTTCTGATTTCCACTCAAGCCCCAGTTTTTTCATCATATCCATATCCTTGCAATGAGAGAGTAAGAGGGTAAATGACCTCAGAGTTACTCACTTCTGGGTTTTCATGCTCTAAAGGACACCCATTCCAAAGAAAAACCTAACCCAGAGGAATATGGGGCCCATAGCATAATGACAAACTTCAGGAACCAGTTGTGGAAGGACTTCATTGGACCACATCACGTTAGGCCGACAACCTGTCACGAGAAAAAAAAGTCCTCTGTGCTCACTGAGATTTCCAGGTGGTGCTAGTGGTAAAGAATCAGCCTGCCAATGCAGGAAATGAAAGAGACTCAAGTTATATTCCATCCCCTGGAGAACCCACTCGAGTGTTCTCGCCTATAAAATCCTATAGACAGAGGAGCCTGGAAGGCTTCAGTCCATGGAGTCACAAAGAGTTGGACACAACTGAGTGACTGAACCTTATGATCATTCGGACTTCTAGACTCTTCCAGGTGCCATCCTCATATATCAGTCAGGGTCTCCAGACACAAATGCAATCCGGGTTATTTTAAACATGATGGAAATCTATTTTTCAAATTCTGGGTGGTTTGCAGGATGCCCAACTAGACAGGAAAATAAGATTAGGGGAATGGATGGGAATAAGGAAGGCGACAAAGCCAGGGCCACATCATCAGAGCCCTGAATACTGGGGACCCATCTTGTACCAACACCTTTACCATCATGCCCACTGCCCCCCAGAAACAGGATGAGGCTCTCTGCTCTTGCTGCTGCCCTCAGAATGAATTCTCTCTTATCCTTGCTTCTTGCTTCCTAGCTCCCAATTCAGTGTTTTAAGTGAGGTGTCTGGTTATCTGAACCCAAGACTAGTGCCTATTTACCAGCTGCAAGACAGGCTGGGAGAGAGAGTATGCTAGTAATAACCTCCTTTCTTTTAGCTCCAAGTCCATCCTTGCTCTGCTGGGGATGGGACTCTCTACAAACAAAGTTTTCCCTTATTCTTTTGCCAGTTTGCCTTCAGTTAGACTCTGTGAATGAGAGACTCTGAAAGAAAACTGACAGATGAGATGAAGGGAGAAGATTTTTTCTGTCTCCCGTCAGCATCTTTCCAGCAGCAGAAAAGAGTTAGAGTGCCACTCTCTAGATCGCTTTTCAAGCAGATACATTTGCACCTCCTTGGAAATACCAGCACCAGCCGGCTCTGCCTGCTGACACAGTAGATCAAGTACCATTGGAGCCAGCTTCCCCTCATTTCAGAGGGCCGCAGGGCATTTTAGAAGATTGAGTGCCCACCACACAGCCCCCAGCTCTGTCCTTCCAAAAGTGTGAGCCCCAGATATGCCTGGGCCCCTTCTATGAACTTTTACATCTGATAACCCCAAATCTTTTATTCTCCCAAATCTAGGAGTGATGGATGCCTCAGCCCCCTTCCTTTTGGCCTTTCATCCTCCCAATACTCATGTAACCAATTCATATTTTTTAATTCTCTCTGTTTGAAATACAAAATATGGTGGTTTCAGTGTCCTTTAATGAACTCTGACTGATAGTATCTGACCCTCTCAGCTTTTACATTGGAATGCTGGTTTTACCTCATTCCAAGACTCCCCTGGATAGGGAATTCTTCATCTGTAGGATTCATCTGTAGGGATGAGATTAAGATGCTGAATATTAAAAAAAAAAAAATGACAAACAGCCATTATGTCCACCTTGGTTTCCCATTAGGCTGCGGGATCTGGCAACACCTTGCGTTAGTCATTCAGTTGTACCCAGCTCTTCGTGACCCTGTGGACTATGGCTTGCCAGGCTCCTCTGTCGATGGAATTCTCCAGGCAAGAATACTGGAGTGGGTAGCCATTCCCTTGTCTAGAGGATCTTCCCGACCCAGGAATCGAACCTGAGTTTCCTGCATTGCATGCAGACTCTACAGTCTGAGCCACCGAGCAACACCTTGCTACCCTTCAAACCTGGATTTTAGATCCAGATGTGTTATTGATTTGCTATATGACTTTGGACAAGTCTGCTTCCTGCTAGAAGCTTCTATTTGTACATGTGTTTTAAAAAAAGAAGAGGGGAAAGTTATTGGGCTGTGAGAACTCTCTAGTCTCCTTTACCGGCTCATTCCCAGAGGTTCCAAGCCATCCACAGCTTCCTCTGGGCATTTCTGGCTCTGGAGGTAGTTTTGAAAAGAGAATGAGAAGGAGAAGGGAGATGAGGAGTCCTGGGTCTGCCTGCCACCACAAGTAACACCTAAAAATCCTACTCAAGGTATCCTCTTGAGTAGGGTTCTAAGGGGCAGAGTAATGAGCAAACAGTTGACATCAAGGAGACACAGCACCTTCCATATAAGGACCTATGCCTAACCCTGAGGGCTCTGCACAGGAGTGTCTGAGCACAGAGTGCAGACACTGTCGTCCACAAAGCACACTCGGCCATTTACAAGGACCTCTGTGGTCCATGAGGGCAGACGATTCTGTTCCAATCGCTCATGCCTGTAAACTTCTAATCAAGAACTGAGAGTTACCAATGGGATGGACAAGCATCAGTTGCTTATTGGATTTGGCAGGGTTCCTGAACTTTCATATTTTCTCAACTTTAGAAATACTCTGAATATTAGTCCACCACTTTCATCTAACAGATGGGAAACTGAGATTCTGAGAGGAGTACCTCTCCACCCTACCCTGTCCCAGTCGGGCCATACATTCAATGAGGGGCAAAGTTGAGACTCATTTCAAGGTCTTTATTCCCAGAGAAGCACTCTCCCCATAGGATGCAGATTAATGATGACTTTTTGGTAATTTGGCCTTCATTACAAAGATGCACAGGACTGGAACAGGCTTCCCAGGAGAACAGAGGTGTGAAGGCAAGAGCAATGTAAATGTGGGAGACACCACACACAAAGACCACTTGGCCAGGTGGTCACTCTGCAAAACTGCCAAATTAGAGTGTTTTGGAGGTCTGCAGCCCAACCCTGCCTGATCCTCCCCAACTTTCAAAGATTCTAGTATTTTCTCCTAATGTCCTTCTGTACCAGGAGCAGACACCAATAAACATGTTAAACCTCTATTTTTTTTTTTTCCTCACTGATGGATTGCCCCTTAAGTATCATTCCATCCACAGGTTCTGATAAAATCACTTAGATCTTGAAGATTCCTGGACTCTCTTTCTTGAGATGACAATTTCTTAGAAGACAATTTCTGGAGGACCCACACTTTAGACAAGTCCTTCCTACCCTAAGTGACCAGCCAGGCTCTTCTGTCCATGGGGAGTCTCCGGGCAAGAATACTGGAGTGTGTTGCCATGCCCTCCTCCAGATCTTTCAGACCCAGCAATCAAACCTGCATGTCCTGTGGCTCCTGCATTGGCAAACAAATTCTTCAACACTGAGCTACCAGGGAAGCCCCATAAGTGACCCTAAGTGACCCTAATGTAGGTGTTTGCGAACATCATTTTCAGAAATAGTCATAAATGTAAGCAGCCCTTTTTAAAGAGGGAGAAACTGAGAGTTGAGAAGATGATAGGTCTTACTTGACCAGTAAGTGTACCCCAGACTCTCTTTAGAAGCTCTTGGTGCAAGTCAAAGCAAACAAGGCGTTTATTCAAAAATGACATCCAAGATGTGTGCTGTGGGGCTCCCTTCTCAAGCCTTGTGCCCTCTTATCTTGCCCTGTCTTTTAGGGACCCCTTTTTTGTTCACCCAGGCTTCTCCATGTCTTTCCTCTTCCTCTCCCCTCCCCGCTTCCTGCTTCCATTCTTTTCACTTCCTTATTTCATCTGTTCCAATTATCTACCAATTGCTGCAAATAAACTTTCCCCAGGGACTTCCCTGATGGCCCAATAGTTAAGATTCTGCCTTGCAATGCAGGGGACGCAGATTCCATCCCTGGTCAGGGAACTAAGACCCCACAAGCCACGTAGCAGCTAAGCCCACACACTACAATGGCTAAAGCCCATGGGCTCCAGAGTGCACCAGTCACAACTAGAGAGTCCGGAGGCCACAACCAAGATCCCGCATGATGGGACTAAGACCCGGTGCAGCCAAATAAAGCACTTTTTTAATTCCCCAAACTTGGTAGTTTAAAACAAACATTTTATTTTTTGTGGGTGAGGAAATGGGAAGGAATCAGCTGGGTGGTCCTCTCTTGGGGTCTTCATAGGGTTGATGTTTGCTGGAGGCTCTGATGGGTTATGAGCTCATTCATGTGGCTGGAGACTGATGCTGCTCCTTAGGCAGAGCTTCTCTGGGGCTGTGGACCAGATCACCTACAGGAGCCTCTTTAGCATGATCATCTCAGTGTAGTTGGTTCCCTCCCTCTCTGTGGCAGATGCATGAGCCCTTTCCAAGATGGAGCTGCCCTCTATTAAGCCTCAAGCCTTAGGGCTCCTCACTCGAACAGACCCCTTGTAAGACTCTGAGAGTGGCCCAGGTAGTATGCTCCGTATCATCTCTGAAAGCAAGATCTTTTAACCAACCAGCCTGCTTTCTCTTTCCACTCCATCTTTCCCTCTCCTGTGTCGTGATATTTAAATGGCTGCCAGCATTTATGACATCCAGCTAAAAGGAAGTTGAATTGGGGAAGCAACTGAGTTTGGAATTAGTGGGATATATTTAGATGTGTGCATGCTAAGTCGCTTCAGTCATGTCTGACTCTTTGAGACACTCTGAGCTGTAGCCCTCCAGGCTCCTCTGTCCATGGGATTCTCCAGACATGAATCCTGGAGTGGGTTGCCATGCCCTCCTCCAGGGGATCTTCCCAACCTAGGGATCGAATCCCCATCTCTTATGTCTCTTGCATTGGCAGGCTGGTTCTTTACTACTAGAGCCACCTGGGAAGCCCCTGTGTTTAAGTAGTCATTCGTGTATGTATGATACATCTATGTACTGTGTATCAGTTATTTCTGTTGGGTAGTTAGAATAGGAAAAAGGAGCCCAGAATGGCGGTGGCTAAAAGACAAGGAAGGGAAAAGTCCATTAAAATAGAACAAAGGAATGTCCGAGGACCGGAGTGAGGTTCTCAGGTACAAACAGCACTCCTGCTAGCCCAATCTACACAGGGCAGGCCCAGGGGGAGGAGAAAAAACAAATAAAGAGGAGCCAAAGGGCCAGGGGTCTCTCTCTCGCTCGCTCGCTCGCTCGCTTGCTCTCGCCCCGACTCTCTAGCTCTCTTCTCTTCACGTCTTTTGGGTCGGCATGCCTTCACACCCCAAGGATGTATTTTCCTTTTATTTTCTAAATAAAACTGAGCTGTAACAAGATGCTGTGACATGGTCTGTCCGAGAGCTTTAACGTCCATTGCTTCAAATTTTTGTTGTGAAGAGATAGAACCCAGGAAATTACACACTCCCATGACATTTCTATGTATCATAAGTTGCTGCCATCTGTTTGGTGCAAAAATGGTGCTAAGCAACATTCCTACCACCCACATGACACTAAGGAGTGGGGCTAGAGGTTGAGTTGTAATAAAATGTACAAAATGCACCTAGAAGGATGGGATAGTGGAGGAAAAACAAGGTTTAAAATGTATGGAGCAAGAAAAATCATTCTGCAAACAATTCTTCCAAATATCAGAAAAATAAATATATAAAGAGAAAAAAATTAGTTCTTACAGAAGCCTGTTCAGAGCAGGTGTTCTTTTTTTTTTTTTTATTGGAGGAGAATTACTTTACAATATTGCATTAGTTTGTTGCAGAAACCAGTATTCGAGAAACCAAGCACCACACTCAGAGAGTTGGAAAACTCAGGTTTACTACGCCGGTGGGCCCAGAAGAGTTAACACTCCAAGCTCTGAGCCCTGAACAAAGGGATTACAGAGTTTTTATAGACAGACTGTAGTGGGCAACACTAGCTGTTAATAGGCTGGTTTAAAGTAAAAGGGGTTTCGCGTGCGGGAACAGCAGTCAAGATGGGGAGGGGGATGCCTGACCTGGACAGGCACGATTAAGCAGGTTTGCAGGGGTTGGGCAATTGCAAAGAGCAGGATAAGGGTGAGTGAAATAAACTCCAGTTCCTAGTATTGCAAGTCCCCACTTTCTGAAACTATGTGACCTACATGATCTACAATTTGCAAGGGGCAAGCTGAGTTACAGAGGCAGAGGGAGAAAGAGGTTATGTTAAATTTTAACGTCTCTTCTTCAGTTTCTGCCATACATCAACATGAATCAGTCAGAGGTGTACATATGTTCCTTCTCTCTTGAACCTCCCTCCCACATCCCATCCCAAGAACAGATGCTCTTTACTAGCAAGAATATACTTGATAAATCATTATGTACAATTTTAAGTGTACCATACATTTTCTTCTTTTTTGATGGAATTATACAAGGAAAATTTACTACAATTCCTGTGTCTTTAGGGCACAAACCTGCAGGAGAACTACAACTATCACGTATGGCTGTGGTGTTTATGCACCCCCACCATAATCAAAACAGAAAGATAGTCATCTTTTGATCAGCCACAGTAAATCAAAGACTGAATTATCTTTCCATAGACATTGACTTTTACAGAAATAATGTCCTACATTTTAAAAAATTGATAATTCATCTAAATGGATTTGTGCAATTAGTAGTACTAGCTAGCTTTTTAAACTTTGCAATTGGTGCAATTTCCTTTCTCACTTGAAATAATATTCACTTTTAAATTTAATATGCATTCTTTTTTTTTTTTTTCTTTTTTCTCGGTCTCAGTCCGTTCTCAGAACACGCTCCATCACCTAGTTCCCAGAACTCAGATTGCGCAGTGATCGCATCATCATCGACCAGGGCTTGCAGGGGCCACCCTAACGTCACCCAAATCTTAGCCTAACTGCCTCCCCCTAACCTCCCAGCCCCCGGGTCCCTGGCCCCATTTCGCCTGACACGTTTTCATAATCGTCTCAGGCTCTGGGCCAGCAGCGCCGCCAGCCATGGGGCCCGATCATATACGGAAAATACTGCGGCCTCATCCGGGGGCTGCATCGTGGACCCGGGAGCAACCCTGTCCCCTACGCCACTCGCTACACCCCACACCTGCCAACCTCCCTGTCCCACTTCTCGCGCCCCCCACACCTGCCAACCTCCGTGTCTCGCTTCTCGCGCCGGGCCTCCCGGGCAGGTCCAGCCGCCTCGGCCTCCCCCTGGGCTGTGTGTGCATTCCTTTTTAAAGGAACTTCCAAGCTTTAGTCCAGACAAAACCTGGCCCTGCTCTGTTTCCATTCTTAAGCAAGTTTATGGCAATTGCACCAGGACAAAAATATCATCAGCCCTCTACAGGATTTTCATACTCTTCTGTCCCTCCGTTGGTGTCACTGGGATATCCAATGACATGTTCTCTGCAGAGGGAACACATGTGAATTATTTAGCTGCAGAGAACTCAGACCTCACAGAGCGCTTTATTGGGGTGAACTGGAGGTTTCCAAAGGATAAATGGGGGCCCTGAAAGTTGAAGAAATAGGGTCACACACTGAGAAGGGATCAAAGAGCAAAGGGCATTGTGTTTGAAGAGTAGCTGAGCTGGAGTAAAGGATGTAAGCAAATCATGGGGCTCCTCAAGGGAACCGCCAAGGTCTTCGCAGCTGAGATTCAACCAGTGGAAGCCAACATGGAACATCTGTCAGGCACACCTGGAGAGATCCCTGGAATAAGAGCCAAATCCTGGAGGTTGTTCCAGCTTTCTTTATCCCAGCCAGCTGACTGACCCTGCAAGACAACAGATTGAAAAATGATGTCCTGGTGAGTTGCTGGGGCCCTTCTCACCTTCAGGACCATAGCTTGCAATTAATGGAAGAAAGGAGATGGCGTCATTTTTATATCGTTTTACAGGGAGAGAAAACAGAAGCGGAGTGTCTTCAGGGGCTCATAGAGTGATCGTGTGTTCTGGTTTTTCCAATAGTCCCAGTTTATGCCTGTTGTTCCCAGTGTAATAATTACTGGCATCTCCTTTCACTCTTAAAAGTATCTTGATTTGGTCAATAAAGCATGTAGTTGCCCTGGCTATAATCACCTGAAGAAAATAAAAAGAATCAGTGACGAGGTTTGATAGAAGTTAAGGCCTGGAGTGACTGGCTGGTGCATGGCGCCCAGCTCTGGGTCGGTTCACTGGGCTTTCTTCTGACTTGATCTCAGCTACTCCACCACCTCTGCTTACTCTGTCTATACCCACCATTCATTTCATATTTACCCACATCCCTTGGACCACTGCTCCCTTTCCCACCCTCTCTTTCCCAAAACATCCTCTACTTACCCTTCTGTGAGCTGCATTCTTACCTCTGGATCATAAGCCCCAAGACTGCCAGGCTTCTGGAATGGACCAGTCAACACCAGGCCTCCCAGGGTGGCCCAGGTTAGCATGGAGACTGGGACTTACTTCTCTGGGGGCAGATAGCATGGCAGACACTTTCAGATTGGAAGTTGTTATTGTTCCCTTGGCAACCTCCATAGATAAATGAGGAGCAGGTTTCTTTTTGCTCATCATACCACCAGCGCACAAAGTAGGCGTTGCAGGGGCCAGGAACCTTTGGCAAAGTGCACACATCTGCAGGGAGATTGAGGGGCAGAGCTGTTTGGACGTCTGCCTCCCTAAGGAACATTCCAAGCACGTGCAAAGGCATGGGATGGGAGGGCAGTGGGATGCGAAGGCATGAAAATTTTAGCGCACGGCACAGAACTCATCCTGCATGGATGCTTCAGGAATGTTTACAGTAAAAAATCCTGAACGAAAGCATTTACTGAGCAGCTGTTTTGTTCACAGTCCTAGGAGGTACAAATAGAGTTCTTTAGAACCTCAGAGTCTGAAGCACGATGAACACACAGTTATTAAAGGGTCAGGCACTGTTCTCAGTACTTGATATATATTAACACATAGTTTTATGAGGTAGGTCCTCTTATCATCTTCATTTTTCAGATGAACAAACTGAGACTCAGAGAGGCTAAGTCACTTCCCTAAGGTCACATATAGATGGTAAGGGATTTGAATGTAGATAGTCTGTTGCTTTTAACATTGAGACAAGATCCTTTACTCTGACTGGCAAGGCCCTGCCTTGTCAGAGCTTTCTCTACCTACTCTAGCTTTATCGTGCTCATCTCTTACCATACTCATGCTCTTCTCTGCTCTCTGGGCTTCCTAGCTTGAGGATGGTGTCTTCTCACACAGGGCCTTTGCACATGCTGTTCCCTGTGCCAGAAACGTCTTCCCTTCCATTTTTCCTACCTTCTATCCATCTTTCAGATCTTAAATCACGGATTCCTTTCCTGTCCCCCCTGGCTACACTGAGCAAGTGGAGCCCATCACGGGTGTCAAGGCCACTAGTAAATGTTTGTTTAATGAATGAATAACCCTTGATGAATAAGGTCTTCTTTAGAGCTCAATGATAAGGGCAGAGAGAAAAGAGTGTAAGAGATCAAAGATGTCTAGGAGAGGCATCCAGAATTTCTACAGACAGAGAGACCAGAAAAGAAGCTAGGAAATACAGATCATATACCTGTTTTTTATAGCAATCATGTCACCTGCTACTGTGCTGGCATTTGATGAGACTTCAATAGCTACTTAGCACCTCAGAGGATCACAAAATACTCACACCTTTCTTAGAAACAGGAAAACTAAGACCCTTAGAGGAAAAATTACATTACTCACATCACACACCTAAATAGAGGCAGAAATGAGATGAAACCCACGTCTGTCAACACCCTCCGCAGCCCAGCATTGACAGGATTTGTGCCAAGTTGAAGATGCATCTGGTCTCTTGGTCAGAGACCAGTCATCAGCAAGCTAGGGGAAGAGTATGACAACAAGCTAGGGGAAGAGTATGACAATACCAGCACAGGTGGCAGAAGCAGCCGTAGGGGTGAGGGTGTCAGATAACCCAGGGGATTGGTGAGTTACCTTTGTCGATATCTAAACATTTCTTTCCACAGCTAAACTGGCAACATTTCATCTTCTTTGGGCAATCTCTGCTGTTCGTACATAGGTCTCTTTCTTGTATTTCACATCTTACCCTGTTTCGGGGACAATGCCCTGAGGGACAAAAGGATATACTCACCTGGAACCTTGAAGGGGCTGGAGCCCTCCCTTCCCAGGGCCAGGACACCATCACCAAAGGAGGGAAGCTGTTTTCACTTCACCTCTCACCTTCGGGGAGCTCAGAATTTCCCCAATGATATCCCCACTCCCAACCACATAACCGCTCAACATCTGATCTCTAAACCCATCATCCATAAGGTCCCAGGGACAGAGATGCTCATCCCAGGACTATTCTGGTCACTTGGCCTTTCCGTATTTGGATGTTCCCTGGCTGGGGGCAGAGGGGGTTGCAGCTCTCAGTGGTTGCAAACTCCCTTTCTGGAATCAGGGCTTTTGAATTCTGTGCATCCCTCGGTGTGGCAGGAACTGTCCCTGAACCTTGATTTTCTTCCTTTGCCAAGAGGGCTGTTTTGAGGATTCATGTGACAAACCTTGTAAAGCCATTGTCAAGCTCCCTGGGACATCAGCAGCATCCCCACCCGCCATCCCCATCCTCCTCCTGCTCATCATTATAACCAGTACTGATTGAGTGTTTACTGTGTCCCTGTTCTTTTCCCTTCAGTCCTCCTTACAGCTCTTCTGGGTAAGCTTTGTCACCATTCACATTGTGTTAAAAAGGAGGTGCTGTAAACTTGCCAAGTTCACATGGCTACCAGGGAGTGGAACAAGATTTGGCCCTGCCATGTGTGGCTCTGCTGCTGTCTGAGGGCTCAGTTTTCTCTCTGCTGCTAATGGCAGGGGTCTTCATTATGTCAGCATTCCCGGGGACCTTCAAAGACCCTTATTTACCCCAAAGACAAAGATCCCCTGTAGGTATGGAGGTGGGGGTGGGGAGACTTTGGAGGGCTACAGTGAGAAGACTTAGAAGTTGATGAAGCTGGTGCTGGGGGCAGGGAGTGGCCTTTCTTATGGGGAATTTTCCCAACTTCCCTTAGTCTGTTTCATCCAAACCCTTCCAGGAAGAAGCCCTTTCATAATTATGATGGGAAGTCTGTTGCCACAGGCTCGGGTTCCTGCATTCACCAAGGACATCTTAACCAGGAGGAAAGGGGCTAAAAGGAGGTCTCCGGATACAGTTCTTTCTCCCCCAGGATCCCAGACAGAGGTGGGGGAACACATTTCTCATCAGCAAAAATTTTTGTTCCTTCGTCCCAGACAAGCTCAGTTTCTCCACTAGGAAGACTGAGTCTTCAATTCTTGCCTTGATACTTACTTTGATACTTACTTAGAAAGAATGCCTCCACCAGCCCAGGTTCCTGGACACCCCTCAAGAGAATGAATAGTATCAGGATTGGCAAAACTCCGAGGAACCCCATTACAGGAGGGACTCGCCTGGCTGGCAGCACCAAAACCAGGAACTCCTGCTCTGCAGCTTCTGCTTCTGAACTTTGGCTGCCCCCGCCTAGCTTGACACTCCAGGAAACCACACATCACTGGAGCCAAGCCAGCCACACTCCCTCTTCTGGAGAACGACAAGCCCTGGAGGCCGTCAGTGGGACTAGCTGACTCCCACAACGTCAACCCTTGTGGGGAAGAGCTCTTTGATGGGCAGCTCCCTCTTCTCATCTCATTGAGGCTCTCTGGCTTTCTGGTCAACCAGGGAGGAGAACAAAGCTTGTCAGGGGCTTCTAGACCCTAGGCAGAAGGGCGTATTTGATTTCAGGATCTTCTGTTTTCCAGGGGGAGTTTGGAGATCACGAAGATCCCAGTTCTCTTGTCTCTTTCTAATCTTACTCTTCTCCTGACATATCTATTTTGGTCTGCTTATTTTTCTCACACTGCTTTCGTTTTTTGTTTGTTTTTCCTTCTCTGGACACCTTTCTCTTATACTGCCTATTATTTCTCTCTTTTTCTTTGCATTTCCCTCTGTCTGGGTCTCTTTCTCCCTGCCATTCATCTCTCTTCTGTCTTTCTCTTCCTTCTTTTTGGGCCACCCCTTTTCATTGTGTGTGCGTGCTCAGTCATTCAGTTGCGTCCAATTCTTTGTAACCCTATGGACTGTAACCCTCCAGGCTCCTCTGTCCGTGGGATTTTCCAAGCAAGAATCCTGAAGTGGGTTGCCATTTCCTTTTCCAGGGGATCTTCCTGACTCAGGGATCAAAGATCCCTGCATCCCCTGCATTGATGGGTGGATTCTTTACCACAGCACCACCTAACTGGATAGGCACCACTGTTCTTTAATCATTGTCAAAGAGTAAAGGTATTGTCATGAGTAGCATGTGGGGGAAGAAGCAGGCTGATTTCAAAATGAACCAAATATTCAGAGTGCCTGTTAAAGTTGTGGTGCTTTGGAAGCAGGAGAGGAGGTTATAGCTAATGGAGAGCTTCTATCACCTCTGAGTGTAATTTGGAATCAGTGATGCAGGGAGTGGAGGAGGGGGGAATAAACGTCAGTTATGACCTCATAGCTAGCTGCAGCAGTGGGGCCTGAAGAATGTTCTGTGGAACTTTCCAATTTAAGGCTTGCAGCATCCGTAGGTTATATTCTTGGCTTGTCTCTGATTTTACTTGCAGCTGTAGGAGACAGTTCTAGTTCGTTATTTTTTTTCCTAATCCATTTTGTAAACTGAGGTGAAATTCATATTGCATAACATTAAGAATTTTAAAGTAACAGTGCAGTAGCTTTTCAGTACCTTCATAATATTGCACAACTTTCACCTTTATTAATTCCAAAACATTTTCATCACTCCCAAAGAAAACCTCATACCATTAGCAGTCACTCTACACCCTCTCCAGCCTATCCCAGCCCCTAGCAACCACTATTTTCTTTTTATCTTTATGGATTTACCTGTTCTGGATAGTTCATGTAAATAGAATCTCATAGTATATGACCTCTTGTGTGTGACTTATTCAGTTCAGTTCAGTCGCTCAGTCGTGTCCAACTCTTTGCGACTCCATGAATCGCAGCATGCCAGGCCTCCCTGTCCATCACCAACTCCTGGAGTCCACTCAAATCCATGTCCATTGAGTCGGTGATGCCATCCAACCATCTCATCCTCTGTCATCCCCGTTTCTTCCTGCCCTCAATCTTTCCCAGCATCAGGGTCTTTTCCAATGAGTCAGCTCTCAGCATCAGATGGCCAAAGTATTGGAGTTTCAGCTTCAACATCAGTCCTTCCAGTGAACACCCAGGACTGATCTCCTTTAGGATGGACTGATTGGATCTCCTTGCAGTCCCAGGGACTCTCAAGAGTCTTCTCCAACACCACGGTTCAAAAGCATCAATTCTTATGCACTCAGCTTTCTTTATAGTCCAACTCTCACATCCGTACATGACCACTGGAAAAACCATAGCCTTGACTAGACGAAACTTTGTTGGCAAAGTAATGTCTCTGCTTTTGAATATGCTCTTTAGGTTGGTCATAACTTTCCTTCCAAGGAGTAAGCGTCTTTTAATTTCATGGCTGCAATCACCATCTGCAATGATTTTGAAGCCCAGAAAAATAAAGTCAGCCACCGTTTCCCCATCTATTTGCCATGAAGGGATGGGACTGGATGCCATGATCTTCGTTTTCTGAATGTTGAGCTTCAAGCCAACTTTTTCACTCTCCACTTTCACTTTCATCAAGAGGCTCTTTAGTTCTTCTTCACTTTCTGCCATAAGGGTGGTGTCGTGTGCATCTCTGAGGTTGTTAATATCTCTCCCGGCAATCTTGTTTCCAGCTTGTGCTTCATCCAGCCCAGCGTCTCTCATGATGTACTCTGCATGTAAGTTAAATAAGCAGGGTGACAACATACAGCTTTGACGTACTCCTTTTCCTATTTGGAACCACTCTGTTGTTCCATGTCCAGTTCTAACTGTTGCTTCCTGACCTGCATACAGGTTTCTCAAGAGGCAGGTCAGATGGTCTGGTATTCCCATCTCTTTCAGAATTTTCCACAGTTTATTGTGATCCACACACTCAAAGGCTTTGGCATAGTCAATAAAGCAGAAATAGGTGTTTTTCTGGAACTCTCTTGCTTTTTTGATGACCCAGCAGATGTTGGCAATTTGATCTCTGGTTCCTCTGCTTTTTCTAAAACCAGGTTTAACATCTGGAAGTTCACGGTTCACGTATTGCTGAAGCCTGGCTTGGAGAATTTTAAGCATTACTTTACTAGCGTGTGAGATGAGTGCAATTGTGCGGTAGTTTGAGCTTTCTTTAGCATTGCCTTTCTTTGGGATTGGAATGAAAACTGACCTTTTCCAGTCCTGTGGCCACTGCTGAGTTTTCCAAATTTGCTGGCATATTGAGGGCAGCACTTTCACAGCATCATCTTTCAAGATTTGAAATAGCTCAACTGGAATTCCATCACCTCCACTAGCTTTGTTCGTAGTGATGCTTTCTAAGGCCCACTTGACTTCACATTCCAGGATGTCTGGCTCTAGGCCAGTGATCACAACATCGTGATTATCTGGGTCGTGAAGATCTTTTTTGTACAGTTCTTCTGTGTATTCTTGCCACCTCTTCTAATATCTTCTGCTTTTGTTAGATCCCTACCATTTCTGTCCTTTATTGAGCCCATATTTGCATGAATCTTCCCTTGGTATCTCTAATTTTCTTAAAGAGATCTCTAGTCTTTCCCATTCTGTTGTTTTCCTCTATTTCTTTGCATTGATCACTGAGGAAGGCTTTCTTATCTCTCCTTGCTATTCTTTGGAACTCTGCATTCAAATGGTGGATCTTTCCTTTTCTCCTGTTTTTCGCTTCCCTTCTTTTCACAGCTATTTGTAAGGCCTCCTCAGACAGCCATTTTGCTTTTTTGCATTTCTTTTTCTTGGGGATGGTCTTGATCCCTGTCTCCTGTACAATGTCATGAACCTCCATCCATAGTTCATCAGGCACTCTGTCTATCAGATCTAGTCCCTTAAATCTATTTCTCACTTCCACTGTATAGTCATAAGGGATTTGATTTAGGCCATACCTGAATGGTCTAGTGGTTTTTCCCACTTTCTTCGATTTCAGTCTGAATTTGGCAACAAGGAGTTCATGATCTGAGCTATAGTCAGCTCCTGGTCTTGTTTTTGCTGACTGTATAGAGCTTCTCCATCTTTGGCTGCAAAGAATATAATCAATCTGATTTCAGTGTCGACCACCTGGTGATGTCCATGTGTAGAGTCTTCTCTTGTGTTGTTGAAGAGGGTGTTTGCTATGACCAGTGCTTTCTCTTGGCAGAACTCTATTAGCCTTTGCCCTGCTTCATTCTGTACTCCAAGGCCAAATTTGCCTGTTACTCCAGGTGTTTCTTGACTTCCGACTTTTACATTCCAGTCCCCTATAATGAAAAGGACATCTTTTTTGGGTGTTAGTTCTAGAAGGTCTTGTAGGTCTTCATAGAACTGTTCAACTTCAGCTTCTTCAGCGTTACTGGTAGGGGCATAGACTTGGATTACTGTGATATTGAATGGTTTGCCTTGGAAACGAACAGAGATCATTCTGTTGTTTTTGAGACTGCATCCAAGTACTGCATTTTGGTCTCTTTTGTTGTCTATGATGGCTACTCCATTTCTTCTAAGGGATTCCTGCCCTCAGTAGTAGATATAATGGTCATCTGAGTTAAATTCACCCATTCCGGTCCATCTTAGTTTGCTGATTCCTAGAATGTCAACGTTCACTCTTGCCATCTCCTGTTTGACCACTTCCAATTTGCCTTGATTCATGACATTCCAGGTTCCTATGCAATATTGCTCTCTTTTTTCTTTTTTTTAGCAGAAAAGCAAATGAACACTTTATTTTCATTCTTTTAGTGTTGATTTTAGTAACAGAAACTTATGGAGTAAAGATATTAACAAAAATGCAAGCAAAAATGAATACTTTTCCCAGCTACTTCAAAATGCTACATTTATGGCTCTTTATAGCATCAAACCTCGTTTCTATCACTGGTCTCATCCACAACTAGGTGTTGTTTTTGCTTTGGCTCCATCCCTTCATTCTTTCTGGAGTTATTTCTCCACTGATCTCCAATAGCATACTGGGCACCTACTGAACCAGGGAGTTCATCGTTCAGTGTCCTATATTTTTGCCTTTTCACACTGTTCATGGGGTTCTCAAGACAAGAATACTGAAGTGGTTTGCCATTCCCTTCTCCAGTTGACCACATTCTGTCAGACCTCTCCACCATGACCCGCCCATCTCGGGTGGCCCCATACGGCATGGCTTAGTTTCATCGAGTTAGACAGGGCTGTGGTCCATGTGATCAGACTGGTCTGTTGTCTGTGATTGTGGTTTCAGTCTGTCTGCCCTCTGATGCCCTCTCTCAGCGCCTACCATCTTACTTGGGTTTCTCTTACCTTGGACGTGGGGTATCTCTTCACTGCTGCTCTAGCAAAGCGCAGCTGCTGCTCCTTACCTCGGACCTGGGGTAGCTCCTCTCGGCTACCACCCCTGTGTGACTTCTTAGTGGAATGTTTTTGGGGTTCATCCACAGTGTAGCATGCATTAGTGCTTCATTCCTTTCTATGGCTAAATTTTGTTTTGTTTTTGGCCACATCACACAGCACACAGGATCTCTGTTCCCTGACAAGCAATTGAACGCACACCCCCCTGCAGTGGAAGTGTGGAGTCCCAGCTACTGGGTGACCGCGGAAGTTCCAATGGCTCAATCATATCCGATGCACACCAATAGCTTCCCACTTCAAGTATCAGAGCTCTGCTTCTCTGCTCTGAGTTCTCTCTGACTTCCTAGGAACTTGGTCAGCTTGCATGCAGAAGAGTCTGGAAGAGTGAGGGATTTAACAATCAACATGCATCCAGTAGAGGATGAAAATCAATGACTAAACACCTCAGCTTCCTCATGAATGAAGAAAATTCAGAGGCAGGTTTTACAAGGTTCTTTGGAAGGTCCCTAATGGGATTAAGCTGCATTTTCCCACCACAGTAACCAACACATAATCAACTCCTCTCTTCCTTGTATCACTTATCCCACTCCTCAACTTGTATTTCTTGAAAGATCCCAAATAAACTTTCTTTAACCCATGCCCTTCTCCTAGAAAGGAGCAGCACCCAAGAGCTCTTGCCTTAAAAGGGCCATATGATCCTTTGAAAAAACAGAGGAATAGTATAGCAACGCCCTTGGAATCCTCAACTCTCAAGGTTCTGAGTATCTTCATTCCCTTTAATGATGTCACCAGAAACCTCAATGACCCTTTACTCCCTGCAAAGTGTAATATGCCAATAGACATAAATTATTCAGCCTCAGAGACACAACACTAAATAAAGTGCTTTATTGGGAAAAATGAGAGCTTCACAGATATAAACAAGCAGTTCTAGAAGTTGTACATAAAGGTAAGAAGCATAGAGATGGGATCAAAAGAGAAAGATTATGTCTAAAAAGAGGCTGAGATGGAGAAAGGAGAGAGAGGCACCAGAATTCAGTTTAGGGGAGCTCTAAGGCCTTGGAACACTGGACGTAGAACAGTGGAAGCCAGCCTGGATCATCTGCAGCCACATGCACAGCGCTTGGTCATAAACTGAATCCCGGTGGCGGCTGCAGTGTATCCTTTCACATTCAGGAATTAGAGCCTGTTGAGAACAAAGGATAGGACCAGCTGAGCTTCTAGGACTCAGCTTATTTTCCAAACTAATCTTGAGTTATGTTTGTACATCTTTTCACAGGAAACTAAAAGGAAGTGGGTTTCCCTGGAAAACTCTGAATGGGATGTGGCTGGGAGTGGGTTACTGGCGAAGAGTCATGAGGGGAAATTGATGGCCTGGAAGGGGTGATTTGTCCACCTCTCCAGTACTAAGCTGGATGTCCTGTGATCTCTCTGAAGTTGGTCTCTGATACCTCACCATGTCTGCATCCTCTCCCACTCCTAATACTTGCCAGCTTTGACCCAAAACCACGTCCCCTCCCTACCTCAGTTTCCCAGCAAGCCATGGTCCCACCCTCTGCAAGGCTCATTCTTACCTGCTGATCATAGCTGGTCAGTTCCTGGTCTTCATTTGGTCTGTCAAGGATGCAACTATTCTGGAATGGGCCAAGCAACACCCAGACTACCCCCCTCAGAGTGGCCCTGGCAAGGATGAGAGACTGGGGCCCCTGGGACTCACCCTTTGCAGAGCAGGCACTCTGGCACACGGCTTGGGATTGGAAGTTGTTATTGTTTCCTCTACAACCACCATAGATGAAGCTGGAGCAAGTATTATTTGTCTTATCATACCACCAACGATGGAAAAGAGCCATGCAGGGGCCAGCTTCTTTGGGCATACTGCATATGTCTGCAGGGAGATGCCAGAGTTGAGATTTTAAAGTGCCCACACCAAAAAAAAAAAAAAAAAAAGCAGCTGTTATTGTCCCCCTACTGACTAGCACAGATGAAACCAAACAGGCTCCTTTTACCTTTTCACACCTCGGGAGCCCAGTTCCATTGATATATTTGCCCATTTGTAGACCAGAGCAGAGCTGTTTGGCTATCTGCATCCCCAGGGAATATCAAGTCAGGTCCCCACCTTCCCTTCAGGTCACTGAACTCAGTGTCTCCCCTGAGAGTGAGGAGCCTCTGTTTTCAGGGCTGTGTGCTTAATTCAGGGCACGCACATTGACCTCCCACATTACCAGTCTTGTCCTTGACTTCAGTAAAATGAGGATGCAAAATCCCACCCTGCTCATCATCCAGGGCTGTCCTGAGGTGTAAATAAGACCACCGTCAAGGCCCGCTAAGTTGTGAGCTCCTTGATTGTATCTAAATGTGCAGCTTCTAGCACAGTGCCTGGCAAGAATAGGTGCTCAATAAATTCATTCTGAATGGATACAGGAGTGCCTCAAAAATGCCAAATTATAAGCCACTTACTCTGCCCTTCAAATCATGCCAAAGAAAGAGAATATGGGGTCAGAGTCAAGGGCAAGTCCATGCAGGGAATGCAAAGGGTAGTTTTTCAGATTGTCAAGCCCCTTTTTTCCCTGCAGTTAGCTTCTGTCCTGTTATGGGTTGAGTCCCCCTCCAATTCCAGTTCATACACTGAAGACCTAGCCCTCAGCACCTCAGAAGGACCCTGTTTGGAAATAAAATTGGGGCCTATATCATTAGTTAAGATGAGGCCATACTGGGATGGGATGGGCCCCTAATCCAAAATGACTGGTGTCCCTTAAAAAGGACAAATTCTAATAGATACCTAGTAAAGACCCACTGTATAGCACAGGGAACTCTACTCAATATTTTTTAATGTCCTATATGGGAAAAGAATCTTAAAAAGAGTGGATAAACGTTTTACTGATTCACTGTACTGTACACCTGAAAGTAAGATAGCATTGTAAATTAATTATACTCCAATAAAAAAAGTTAATAATAAAAGGGTAAATTCTGACACGGACACACACACAGGGAGGACACCATGTGGACATGAAGATCAGGGATCTCCATGGCACGGAACACCAGGGATTGCCAGCAAACCACCAGAAGTTAGAGGAAGAGGTGTGAAACAGAGTCTCCCTCCCCACCTGACAAAGAAGCAACCAACTTGCCAACATGTGACCCTGAACTTCTAGCCTGCAGAATGGTGAGACAATACATTTCTGCAGTTTAAGCCATCTTGTTGGTGCTACTTTGTTACAACAGTCCTAGCAAACTAACACAGGTCCGAGCTAAACTATAAGTTCCCCAAGAGTCAATTCCCACAGCTAAACAGTTAAGTCCTGTTGATTTTTACCTTCTCAGAGCTCACCTGTCTGCCCCTCTCCTTAAGTCTCAGGTTGTTGAGAGAGCCTCAAATTGATCTTCCAGCCTCTATCCTTGGCTCCTACAATCAGTCCTTCCTGCTGCCCACCAGAGAGAAGGACCTGACGGATCTGAGACCAAGCTAATTGTGTCATTCCACAGCTAAGACTTGACTTCATGAGCAGGTCTTCCATGGCCTATAGACACTTCCTCTGGCTCCTGTTTGGTGCTCTGGCCTCCTCCCCTACCACAGTCCCCTCTTGAGCTTCAGGCTTCCACAATCCTCAACACCCTCCCCCCGCCCCCAACACACACACACACACCTTTAACTCCATATCCCTCTGCCACCCTTCCATTGTTCATTAATCACACTCTTATTCTCCCTTCAAAACCCTTCCCAGACATCAACTCCACTATGGCATCTTGAACTCCATTCTCCACACCGCACCCCCACAGGTGCCTCACTCGATCCTGCATTTTTCTACTGTGCTTCTGAGTCACATGAGTGTGTTTGCCATTTTTTTCATCTTCGGTCTCATCTATGAGGTGGTGAGCTTCTGTGAGGTAGTGAGCACATGAGACCATGTCTGATTTCATCTTGGAACCCCATTCTTAGCAGGTGGTCATGCACAGTGTAGGATTTTGCAAATGCTAAGGGTAAAACAAAATGTATCCTGCCTGGAACTGAATAAGTCATTCCTTGAGCACCTACTATGTGCTCAGTGCTTAAAGAGACAAAAGTATGGCCTCTGTTATATAGAAGCTCCCAGTCATGAATGACTGAATAATGTGAGCTGACATGTGTCATGTGACTATTAGATGCCAGGCATTGCCCTAAGCATTTCACCTGCATAAACATATTTGATCTTTCAAATAACCTTTAACATTAGTCTTTTTGCTATCTAGAAACTGAGGCATCACAAGGGAAAGTGGTTAATTTGCCCAAGATAAATAGGCTGGTGAGAACTGGAGCTAAGATTTGAACTCAGGAAGTCTGCGTCCAGAATTCCTCAACTATAGGCAGACGAACAACCCACTGTCCCCCTGCCTGTCCAGTCTACTCCACTGTCAAACCCTGTTGACTTCACTTCCTACATGCCTTTCAGACACATCCGACTCTTCCCCACCCTCTCAGCTACTTAGTCCAAGAAACCATTTTTTTTTCATCTTGAAGTTCTTTAAGTCACTCCATTCCTGCCTCATAGGCATAGTAGAAGCCACACCATGTGCCCACCCACCTCAGTGAATTTCCATTGATCTTAAGAGCAAGGTGAGACCCTCGTCCGACAAGAACCTACCTACAAGAACCTTTTTCCCTTTCACCATGTTCATGCTCATGTATAAAGTCTTGATGGCGGGACGCCAGAATCCATCCAGACTTTGTACATGTACACTGCCTGTGCCTGGAAAGCCCTTCCACCCGCTTTTCCCCAAAATTTGCTGCCCATCCTTCTGAACTCAACTCTAGTTTTACTTTCTCAGGGAAGGCTTCCTCAACCTCTGTATAATAGGTCAAATCCTATTATACGTCTCAGAGACACTCAACAAGCATTTCTTAAATGAGTGAATAAAGAATCTCTGATAGTCTTAATAGATTCAACAGACATAGAAAACAAACTTATGGTCACCAAAAGGGAAAGGAAGGAGAAGGGATAAATTAGGAGTTTGGGACTAATAGATACATCCTACTATATATAAAATAGATAAACAACAAAAACCTACTGTATAGCACATATAGAACTACATTCAGCATCTTGTAATGATTAACAATGGAAAGGAAACTGAAAAGAATATATATATATATATATGAATCACTTTGTTGTACACCTGAAACATTGTAAGGAACTATACTTTAACTTTTGTCTTTATTTTTTTTTTCAAAATTTAAACTTTTTATTTTGTATTGGAGTACAGTCAATTAACAATGTTATGGTAGTTTCAGGTGAACAGCTAAGGAACCCTATGTATAATGTAATACATATACATTACGTATTACATAATGTAATACATACACATTACACTTTAATTTTAAAAAAAAAGAATCCTTGATAGTCTCTCTGGAGTTGAGGTAGATGGGCATGGAGTTAAGACTGCATCAGCAAGGATAGGCCCTCTGGTCTGGAGTGGTCAGCAAAGATTTCCTAATGCTAAAGTGTATTTGTATAGGAAGGCAGTGAATCTGGAACAAAAAGCTATTTTTTTTTTGTATTTTTAAGAAATACAAACATCTTAATTATCATTTGCAGCAACAATGTTGATATATGGTGAACCAATAGTGGCCCCCTGGGGACTAAGAAAATCATAAGGGTAAAAAAAATAATAGTAAGAAAATAATAAGAGTGGAAAGGAGCCAAGAGACTTTCTGGTTCAATCCCAACCTTATACCTAGATTTTGCTTGCGGAACCTGAAACCCAACAGGATGAAGATACTCCCTAATGTCAAACATTAAAATAGGGGCAGTGATAGATCTAAATTTCAAGTTTCCCAAGTCCAGCAGTCTTGCTCAGAGACCAGCCCTTAGTGAACAAGGGACAGGGCCAGCCCAGAGGAGCAGAAGGGGAGGATATGCGTAGAGGGATTGGTTATTCAGGCTCTCAATATGTGTTTACCTTGTTGGAGGTTTAAGCATTTTCTTCCGCAGCTGAAGAAGCAACACTTCTCATGCTTCGGGCACTTTCTGTTCTTCGAACATTCATCCCTTTCTTTGAATTCACAATTACCCTGGATTCTGGGGCATCTCTCTAGGGAAGGACCGACAACCATGAGTCTTACAGTCACAGTGCCCACACTTCTCCAGACCCAAGGCAATTCTGGGGAGTCAGGGGAGTTTGCTTTCGCTTTGCTCATCCCCAGGGGTCCTTTTCCTGGGGGACTTTCATTTATTTCCCAGGGCTGCCTGCAGCGACCTCTTTCCTGAGCACCCCTCACTCTCTGCCTCCTTTCCCCTAGCCCCACCCGCTAAGGCAAGATTTCTCAACCTAGGCACTGGAGGCATTTGGGCCAGATGATTATTTGATGGGTAGAGGAGGGTTGTCCTTTTGTAGGACGTCCACTGTAGGCCGTTTGGCAGCACCCCTGGCCCCTACCCACTAGACTACCGGTAGCACTCCCCGGTTGTGGCAACCAAAAAAGCCTCTAGACATTGTCAGTGTTCCCTGGAAGGCAAAATAGCCCATTGAAAGCCACTGGTCTAACTAAGCCAATCTAGTCGCTTTGGGCTGGTTGAGAAAACAGTGTTTGGGAGTTCCTCTGGGGGGCGCTATTGTGCAGCAATATTGTTCACCCTGGCAGTCAGACAGCTGGGTTTTTTAATTCTCATTCTTGGTTTACCACTTACTGTCTCTGAACTTTGGTTTCTTCATTTATAAAATCCTTTTAGCCTTACAGAGAGGTGAGGAAGAATTAAGACAAAGCGTGTAAAGCTATAATCATCGTCACAGATGCCCAGTAATATTAACTAACTAACATTGGTTAAGTTAACCACAAGCGTAGCACTCTTCCAACCATTTTAAAGAGGTTATCTCATATAATCGCCATAATTGTTCTATGAAGCTAATTCTATTAATATCCCCCATTTTTCAGATGAGGAAACTGAAGCACAGGGAATTCAAGCAGAATTTGTAGCCACCAAGTCTGACTCCCTCTCTTTAAATCCCTTCTTTCAGAATGTTCAGTAAATGGTAGCAATTATCAATATTACTCTATTTGTCGTTATTCAGTCGCTCAGTCGTGTCCAACTCTTTGCAGCCCCATGGACTGCAGCATGCCGGGCATGGAGTATTACTGTCTTAAATTCAAAGGAACTTCAAAAAGTCAAGGAACCCCTGGGGAGGTGGGAACACTTTCTAGAACTACATTTGAAAGACTCAGGAGTTAATAGAGGTGGCATTTCAAGAAAGGAGGCTATTTTTGTCATGGGGTGAGGGAAAAGTCCCTTACGCATCCCAGATCCTTATAGCCCCTCCCCTAAATGCTAGATTTTGTGATACTCACCCCACCACCCCACCTCAACTCAAAAATACCTTCCCTTTCAAAGGGGCTGAAAATACGAATTGCCCAGGTCTGGATTCTTGCATTCACTGAAGAGATCTTCCATAGAAAAGAAAAAGGGAAGAAATAACCCAAATATCTCCCTCATCCCTAACCCAGGCCCAGGGCTAAGGTGGTGGAAAGCTTGTTTCTTCCTCCCAACCATATTCTTTCTCTCCAGGGCAAGGGCTGAGGCCCCAGTACTTACGGGGAAAGAACCAATCAGTCAAAGCAGGTCCCTGGACATTCACTAGAAGGAGGGATAGCACCAAGATGCTCAAAAGAGCAGAAGACTCCATTCTGAAGGAAAGCTGTCCTGCTGGTTGTTCCAGATCATAAAAATGTCTGGCTGCCTTTGTCCAGCCTAATCTTTCAGTGGTCAGTGTCTTGGATACTTGAGAGCTGGAGTCAAGCCAATCACCTCCTTTCCTGGTGGGAACACTGGGTTCCTGAGGTCATCAACGTGACTAGCTGGCATCCACATCCCACAGCCCTGGGCAAGGGTCTCTTACGGGTGGCTCTTGATTGTTAGCCCCCTCAACTGCAGTGGGTCTTCTGGTCAACCAGGGCAAGTGGGCAAAGCTGCTCTCACTTTCCAGGCTAGATTAGGAGTGAATGCCACCATCAGAGGTCTTCATCTTGATAACTTTGAGAGTTGTAGGAGGACCTCATTCTCTATTTATTTTCCATTTCAACTGGCACACCCCCTCTTGTTTTGTTTGATCCATGTGCATCTATTAAGCTCTTAGTATCTCTTTGTTTCTGTAAGTCTCCCATGGTCCCTATGTTTCTTTGTCTCCCTCTCCCACACTGGCCTCCCATCATCCTTTTTCTCTTTGTCTCACTCCACTCAAACTCTGACTAAGACCAAAGAGTAAAGATGTTGCCCCAGAGTGATGTGGGGAGGAGGAAGCAGGCTGATAGCAGAGTTTGCAGATAACGTTTGTCAAGATTGCATTGTCCTGAGAGCAGGAGGGAGGGTCAGGAAGGTTGGAGCTTGTACAGACCATCTGCCATCTGGTGCAAACTCCCTGTTGTCTGATGGGGAACTGTGAAGGGAAGAGACCTGCCTGAGACCACAACTCAGTAAAGGTCAATAACACAGCAGAGTTTCTGGTTTCTAACTAGCTAACGGACCTCTAACTAACAGACAGGCTGTGGGAGAGAGTGGGGGGTGGTGCTGTAGGACTTGTCAGCTTTCCTTCAGCTACGGAACCCAGAACCCCAGCCCGTCAATCAGTCCTGGTAGAGGAAGAGACAAATGTCATCAGTAGGGTCCCTGTTTTCTTCCCTAAATAGATGTTGCACATTTGGGCAAAGCTTTATTTTCCAACTGTCTTACCTGCTGGAGAAGCCAGACAAAAACCAACCTTATTATCGGTGACTGACTCTATGGTCACAAAATCTAGGATCATGACAAAGTCCCTATGGAATCTATCATGTGGGTCTGAGCCTACTGATAGTGATGTTCTTGGCCAAGACTGCCTGAGGCACTCAGACAGCCTGTATTTACTCTTGTAGAGCCCCACAGACATTCCTTCCATCATCACCAGGGCCGAGGTTGGGTCTGGACTAACCTTTGTGGTTCTTCAGGTGGTTGCAGGACACATCTCTGCAAAATCCTCAAGGAACTGTTAAAGGGAAAAACCACAGGCCACAAATGGCATCATTTATGCTCAAGTCTACGACACCAAGCCTAGATTTAATACCTAACCTAACTGCAGTTTTGACCTTCACCAGAAATGTAGCATTACTCAGTCTGGAATTCCCGGGTCAGCACCAATGAGGCAATCTGTCACGTGGGCCGTCTCCATGCGTCCCACTCCCCAAGAACAGGCAATCTGTGTGATAAGGACCCGTGATTCTCTTCCCTCCAAAAGCATATCCCAGTCTAAAAGTAATCCTTTCCTTTCTTTTGCTTATAGCTCCCTTGTCTCATAGCTCTTCCTGTAAAAACCCTCCATTTTGTACAACCCATTGGAGCACCTTCTAGCAGTTCAGTGGATGCTACTCAATTCATCAGTCACCTAAGAAAGCCAGTTTGACCTTCAAATTTACTCAGTTGAGTTGTATTTTTTTAATGGAACTTTGCAGAACAAGGTTTTTATTATTCACAAGTCCTGGAGGGTACATGACAGGCCCGAGGGCCACATAGTTAAGATCACAAGCAGAGAAAGATGAAGAAAGTGTAGACCTGGAGCTCTGCCTTTATTAGGGTTCAAGATGGAGTGTCTAAGGTTTCACTCTTTTTTTTTTTAAACAATTTCTGCCCTTCTCCCCACAACCTCTTTTTTTTTTTTTTTTTTTTTGCTACACTGGGTCTGTTCTGCGTTGCACGGGCTCAGTAGCTGGGAATCTCTTGTGGAGCATGGATTCTAGAGCGAGTGGGCTCTCTAGTTGTGGCATTGGGCTTAGTTGCCCCATGGCATGTGGAATCTTAGCTCCCCAACCAGGGATTGAACCCACATCCCCTACATTGGAAGGTGGATTCTTAACCACTGGACCACAGGAAAATCCTAAGACTTCACTCTTTATTGGTGAGTTTAAAGCATGAAAGCAGGAATGAGGGCATGGAAGGGAGAAACCAGGTCACCCAGTGGTTACTCATCTAGGTTATGTTGCCAAAACTCAGCCTCTGTTCACCAGTGCCGAATAAAAAGGCAGAGACAAGAGTTTTGGGTAAAATAGAAAAAAGTAGCTTTTAGTGCTTTGCCAGAGGAAGGAGTCCACAGGGGGCTAATGCCCTCAAGATTGTGTAACCCACCCTGGGCGAGGTAGACAGGAGCTCTCTAGTGTTCAAGGAGCAGGGCCTCATCAGCTTGTAGACAATTCTCAGATTGACTGGCATCCAAGTGAAGTTTCAAGCATCTTCAATGTCCTGATTTCAACCAGTCTAGGGTCTATATTCGGAGAAGGCAGTGGCACCCCACTCCAGTACTCTTGCCTGGAAAATCCCATGGATGGAGGATCCTGGCAGGCTGCAGTCCAGGGGGTCGCTAAGAGTCAGACACGACTGAGCAACTTCACTTTCACTTTTCACTTTCCTGCATTGGAGAAGGAAATGGCAACCCACTCCAGTGTTCTTGCCTGGAGAATCCCAGGGGTGGGGGAGCCTGGTGGGCTGACGTCTATGGGGTTGCACAGAGTCGGACATGACTGAAGTGACTTAGCAGCAGCAGCAGGGTCTATATTCTTGCAGTGAGCAGTTTTCATCTGAAGGGAGTCTTCTTCCTGTAAAAACAACTTAGGAACTTGTGCCAGGCCTTCATCTGTATCTTTCAGGGAACTGGGAATTCAGGAGTTCTGCTGTGTGGCAGAATTATAGTAGATAATGTTACCAGCTCCCCAGTCAACAACTATTCTTTGTTTCTGCATCTTCACATTTCCCAACTATTAACTCTTGAGTCAATATTTTACTTCAGAAGACAAGGACACAGGGGCTTGAACACAGTTTCAGTACTTGGGCTTTCTAAGAGGGAAACTTTACAGATGGGGGCAGCCTGGTTCCTTGCCAAGTTGTTTTGCTGTGTCAAATAACTGGCAATATGCTTACTCAAGAGGGATGTCGTCAAAATGGATGTCCCGACAATCAAAAGCTTAACATCAGGCACTACAGAATACTTTCCCACCAACTACATGATCTCACCAGATCCCACAAAGAAACTAGGGAACAGAATTTTTAATGAACCGCCAAGATGTCTTAAGCAGTAGCGTCCTTCTTATTCTACTACTTGCATTCTCCCAAACTCAGCCCGCAGGGAATAGAAAGCTGAAATATTTAAGTGGAAAAACCCTGGGGGCCCATCAAGTCCCATTTCCTCAAATTACAGCTAGAGATCATATGGTCCAGAGAAGTGAAGATGCTGACCCAACTTCACCTAGCAAGTGAGTGCCAGAAATAAAGTTAGGAGGGAGTTGAGTTCCTAAGCCCTTGCCAGAGGTCATGAGAGAATCTTCTGCATTGGTGTGGATATATTATTTTAGTAGAGAGTTGAAGGTAGAGAGGAATGGTGAGTTCAAAGAGGAGGAAAATAATATTTTAGTGGCAACACAGGCTAAAGACCAGGGCTTCCCAAGTAGTGCAACGGTAAAGAATCTGCCTGCCAACACGGGAGGCGCAAGAGATGCAGGGTCAGGAAGATCCCCTGGAGAAGTGAATGGCAACCCACTCCAGTATTCTTGCCTGGAGAATCCCATGGACAGAGGAGCTTGGTGGACTACAGTCCACAGGGTTGCAAAGAATGGAATGACTGAGTGGCTGAGCAAACACAGAGAAACTAAAGGCCAACAGAGTCTATAAGTGTCCAAGTCGTTCCCAGGGTTCCCAAATAAGACTGAATTTTTCTGTAAATTTTCTTAAAAATAAATGAAATCTCAGAATTTCTGGTTGCTCTATCCCATTCTGTCTTGTTAAATTTTCAGCCTTATCCAAAGGTCTCACTTTAGAAGCAGGTGAGATGAAATTTAGATTTTGGGGGCCTTGGATTAATGTTACTTGGGGACCATTCCTTCGTCTAATTTCTTGGAGAAGGCTGAGTAAGGATCTACCTGGATTTTTGTCCCTCCTTCCCTCTGGCATCTCACCAACGGTCAGTGTACCCTACCTCTGCCTTAGCCACACTTCTGTCTTAGGGCCAATCTTGTGCTCAGAATGAGGGACTCCAAAGGACACCAAGGTAGATGGCCTCTACCTGGAAACTTCGGCTTCTTCACTAGACCAAGACGTATCACATGCTGACTTCCAGTCCCTGGCTTTCTGTATTGTTCCCTGTGCCTCTGACTTAATCACTGAGTGCCATGTTGGTTTCCCAAAGAAACTCTGAGCTCCTCTGAACAGGTCTGTGTCTAGATCCTAGTGTTTACATTTTTTAATCTTATTTATTTATCTTATTTCCAGTTGCACTGGGTCTTCATTGCTGCTCATGGGCTTTTCTCTGGTTGTGGTGAGTGGGGGCTACTCTTCACTGTGGCGTGCAGGCTTCTCACTGTGGTGGTTTCTCTTGTTGGGCAGCGCAGGGTCTAGACACATGGGCTTCAGTAGTTGCAGCTCCGAGGGCTCAGTAGTTGTGGTCACAGGCTTACCTGCTCCACAACATGCGGAATCTTCCCGGACCAGGGATTAAACCATGTCCCCTGCATTGGTAGGCAGAGTCTTATGCACTGTGCCTCCAGGGAAGTCTGAGATTTACATTTTTTAAAATTTTATTTTATATCAGAATATAGTTGATTAACAATGTTGTATCATTTTCAGGTGTATAGCAAAGTGATTCCTAGTACATATGCATGTATCTATTCTTTTTCAAATTTTTTTCCCATTTAGGTTATTAGAGTGTATTGAGTAGAGTTCTCTGTGCTATTCAGTATGTCCTTGTTGTAGAACCTCATATTTAGAACATTCTGTTGAATGAGCTATGGAGGTACAGGATTGGTAAGTGGACATGTGGATGGATAGATGGACCAAGGTGTGATAAGTGGGAAGGTGGTTGGATTAGTAGGAAGAAGAAAGAGTGAGGGTAGCATGAATATTTAAGTGCATGAATGCATGGATATGGATGGGTGGATGAACAGCTGGGCCAAGAAGTAAATTGCTTTGGATAAAAGGATGGATAGGTTAGTGATGCAATGAATGGGTCTATTGATGAAAGCTGTTTGAATGGAAAGCATATGAGTTATTGGTGGGTGTAAGGAAGAAATACGGATGTAGAAATGATGGAGAAGTACATTGATGGATATGAGAAGTGTGTGAGTGTGAAAGATAAGTAGGTAGATAAATAGGTAGATGGATGAAAGACTGGATATAAATTGGGCAGCTGAACAGGCAGAAGGAAGATGAGTGAGAAGGGTAAGTTGGATGGATATATGGGTGAAAGAATGGGTGCAAAGATAAATTAGTTGAAACGTATGTCAACAGAGGGCAAAGTGAGTGGATGGAGGGGTGAATAAATGGACTGAATGGTTGATGGATAGGTAGGTGGGGGTGGAAACATGAATGGAAATATTAACTAAAGTTGAAGAAAAGAAAGGGACTGTATACAGAATAATTTATACTACTATAAAGTCATACATTTATAAATAGGGAGAAAATTTATCAATTTTAGCAAAATAGGCCAAAATTTACAGATGAGGTAGAAAGCATATACAAACTCTAAGATGAAGTATCAAAAAATAAGTAAAAATATACCATTATGATATTTACATATGTATGTATATATAACTGAATCACTGAAACTAAAATTGCAAATCAATTATATACTTCAATTGAAAAAAATCCTATCTAACCTAAAATATATATATATATAATATATATATATATATATATATACTATTATAGAAGGAGCCGAAAATAGGCAAGTTTTCCAAATAGTCTTCCAAGCTAGTTTTCTGAGGTAATATGACTCAAATAACAAAGTACTCAAAAATCATAGGCCTAGTTTTTTCTTTTAACTATAGATATGGGAATTCTAAATAAACTATTTGCTAAAAGAACCAACAATGTATTAATTCAATTATACCTTCAACATGATTAAAGTCATTCTAGGAATATGAGGATGGTTCAACATATGAAAATTTGTGTAAGTTTTTTTGTCTTTCTTTTTTATTTTCTAAATTATTAAAATATGATAACACATTTACAGGAGACTTGGAAAATACAGAACAAAGTTACATGTAATTCCACTATATATTACCATTGTTTGTTTTAAGTAGATAAATTAAGATTTTTAGTTGTGGTTTCAATATCAAACTCTTGGAAATTAATAGAATGAATGTACAGAAAAGTAGATGGAGATGCTGCTGCTGCTGCTGCTAACTTGCTTCAGTCGTGTCCGACCCTGTGTGACCCCATAGACGGCAGCCCACCAGGCTCCTCTGTCCCTGGGATTCTCCAGGCAAGAACACTGGAGTGGGTTGCCATTTCCTTCTCCAATGCATAAAAGTGAAAAGTGAAAGTGAAGTCGCTCAGTCATGTCTGACTCTTAGCGACCCCATGGACTGCAGCCTACCAGGCTCCTCCATCCATGGGATTTTCCAGGCAAGAGTACTGGAGTGGGATGCCATTGCCTTCTCTGGTAGATGAAGATAGTAGATCTGAAAAACATTATGAACCAACTTGATGTAATTAAGCTTTATACAATTTTCACACAACAGTAGGATACAAATTCTATTAAGTTCCCATAGACTATAAGGTAGGAGACACTGGAACATATCCAGAGGCATAAGACCAGGTGCAGAAATTTCATGGTCTAAAGGTATTGAAAAAAATTGTATAAGTTTTTATACCAATAAATTAGAAGAAAAAAATAATTGTATCACTAGATGCTGAAAAAATATATGACAAAATTTAGTAGTAATTTTCTGCAGCAGCTATAAATGGATTAAAGAGAAAATGACACAAGGGCAATAAAACCTATATGTCCCAAACCCAAAAACAAATGTCATTTTATACAGCCAGAGACACTGACTTTAAAACAAAGAACTGGACAGGGCTAGAGCTTATTGAATTTATTCTCAACATTATTTCAGAGGTTCTATATAATATAAAAAGCCCTGAAATTTTTAAAAAGTAAGTCATAAAGTTGGGGGGAAAAAGAGTCAAATTTATCATCATTTTCAGATTATATGATTGTATATAAAATAAAAGTAACCCCAATAAATATTGTTATACTTAATAATGCCATTCAGCAAACTAGTCGGATGCGAGACAAAACTGATAGCTCTTTATTATACCGAAAGTGAAAGTCACTCAGTCGTGTCCAACTCTTTGCAACCCCATGGACTATACAGTCCATGGAATTCTCCAGGCCAGAATATTGAAGTGGGTAGCCTTTCCCTTCTCTAGGGGATCTTCCCAACCCAAGGATAGAACCCAGGTCTCCCACATTGCAGGTGGATTCTTTACCACATGAGCCACAAGGGAAGCCCTTTTATTATGCTGATCATCATTAATTACTTTGATGATAATATTTTAAACTTACTATTCATTTCAGGGACTCCAGGCACTTTAGTCCACAGCGTGAACAGCACTTCGTTGTCAATGGGCAATCATTATCCTGCAGGCACTTGGGTCTATCAATCGTGGAACATATTGGCGGCTTGTTTGGGCAAAAACCTGCTTTGACTTTATGAGGTAAAGCAAGACACTTGACCTTGAAATACTTGACCATACTTTGAGACAAATTAGGGGTATCTTGGGAACCTTAAATAAGGTTTTCCTCTAATTAAGCTTCTTACCCTCCCCCCTAGAGTAACAATAAGGTGGAATAGGTGGAGTATCAACTTCTATGTGATAAATAATTTTAATAATTATTTGAGGAGAATCAGAAAGTCTTGCCAAGAGGTAGGGAACATATGCATACCTATGGCTGATTCATGTTAATGTTTGGCAGATATGAATACAATACTGTAGAGCAATTATCCTTCATTTAAAAATAAATATTTTTTTTAATGGGCAGAAAACAAAGTTTTGCCATCTCTGATTTATAAAATCTGATAGGATTCCTTATTGACTCTACAAAATTAATAGATTTGGGTTATCTAATCCCAGAGTACCAGAAGTAGGAGTGTTAGAGAACACGAAGAACTTCCTTGTTTTATAAACCGTAGATACTAAGGACCATAAAGGGGGAATTGAGTTGCCTAAGGTCACACAGAGAACAAGCAGGAAAGTTGAAGTCAGTTGAAAAGCCTTTGACTCCTTCCGCCATACCATGTTGTTCCTCAAAACACTGACAATCCCTGGGACAAGACCACAGTGTCTTAGCACTACATGAGGGAATGAATAGCATCTATAGAGGAAGAGTTCGCTTCTACTCCAGTAGCACTTTGCTACCCATCTTTTCCCCTGCACACTTTACATGAGGTTCTGTGCAGACATAGGATTCATCTGAATTATACCTATGAATGGTTATGAATTTTCTATATGAATAAGTGGATACAGTCACCTTGTAGGACACTGAAGAATGAGACTTGAAATAAATACATTTTCATTGAGAAATATGAAGAGGGTTACCATGCAAGATTGGATTGGAAAAATAGCACAACAGTCTCCCAAGGTCAAGAAGGCAACATGAGAGCCCTGGTTGGCCATTAAGTGAGGGAAATTTCCCGAGAGACTTCTGAGTTAAACAAAGGGGCATCCACCACTCTGGGACAGCTTGGCATTCTCAGGGTTTGCCCAGTAGACTTTGGGAAGTATATCTGCAGTCCTTACCTGTCCAGGCCATGGCACAATCAAAGCCGCACATGGATTCACAACATTTTTCATTTAAGGGGCAATCATAGTCACTCTTACACGAAGCTGAACACTCCATACGGTTCTTAAAAGGGAAGAGTGGGCACTGTCCATCCTTGACTGAAATGAGAGCAGATGTGAGTTCCTTCAAACCCCATCCTCTCCCATCACCCTTCAAACAGCTTCTCCTTTTCTTTAAAACTAGTATCTCTTTCTGGGATGTGGTTCATTCTACCCTGTCCACGGGCACCTCTAGTAGGCTGTGGAGTGATGAAATGCCCCGCTGTATCAGGAGATGCAGTAGAAAGAGAGTTAAACTTGGTGTTTGAAGGCCCAAGGTAAAGTCCCCATCCTGCCAGTTAATGAATGACTCCAGTTTCCTTCTCTACAAGGTAGGATTAATTATGTGACATCCACACAAGTCCATGTAAGCTATTTTAGGGAACGTGCTTTACTTTGCAGGAAGAGTGATGTGATCTGACTCGAATTTTGAAAGAATCACTGTGGCTACTGTGTTCATAACAGACTTGTAAGAAGGGAAGGAGAGAAACAAGGAGATCTGTTAGGAGGTCATTGCGATTACTCTAGATGAGAAGATGGCACCTCAGGTTAAGGTGGCGGCTGTGGTTGTGGTAAGAACTGATCCAATTCTGGATCTATTTTCCAGGTGAGTCTAAAATGACTTCTTAACAAAGGATGTTGATTGAGAAAGACAGATATCAAGGATGCATGTGCATGTCTCTGTCCTCATCTGATTGTAAATTCCCTGACGGCAAGAAATGTTTTTTTCTCCTTGTCCTTGTCATTCTCCTTCTTGCTCTCCTCCTCCTCCTCCTTAGTGACCCTGTAACCTTGTCAAATCTTTGTGTCCTTGATAATACATAACCCTGTCAACAATTCAGTGAGGTACTATTCCAGTATTCCAATACTATTATTCCAGTATTACAAGGGGAGGAACTGAAACTCAAAGAGGTGAGGAAATTTGCAGTGAGAAAGACAGATTTCTAGCCAGTATTTTGACTCCTAAGCTCTGTATCACGCTGTCATGCTGTATCCTTACTGGTCATTGCACAGGAATTAATCCACAGACTTTACCTTTAGCCCACTCTGAAAGTGAAAGTCATGCCCACCTCTTTCTGACCCCATGAACTGTAGCCCCCCGGGCTCCTCTGTCCATGGAATTCTCCAGGCAAGAATACTGGAGTGGGTTGCCATTCCTCTGAGCCACCAGGGAAACCCTTTCCTTGCTCTACTCTCCACCTTCTCCCTGCTCCATCCCTATTCCATGGGATTCCAGAGCTGACCTGTCTATGCTTCATTCTTGGGTGAATCCTTAGGTAATATTCAGCAGGTCAATGTCATGAGAAAATAACCTGTTTCCAAAGTGTAGACCTGACTCTCAGGTCCCACTGGCCAAAGTTTACCAACAATTGATGTGCACTACCTCATTTTTTGGCACAACTCCATTAGGTAAAGACTATTATTATTCCCATTTTATAGACAGGAGAACTAAAGCCCATGAAAGACACAAAACTAAGACTACCCAGCCAGTGAATGACACAGCAGAGATTTGAACCAAGGCAATCTCACCTCAAAGCCTGAATCTGCAACTGGGATGATATACTATTTCTCATCAGACTAGGCTCACAGATTGCCAAGGGTATGAGTCTTACCAGCTGATGAGCAAGCCCTCATGCAGTCTTCCTTCTTGGAGAAGTTGTTGGCATTCCCAAGGCAGCCTCCATATAAAAAGGGTTTGCATACACGTTCTTTGGTGTTAAAATACCACTGCATGACTGTATTCTTGCAGTGTCCTTGGTCTAAGGGTAACAAGCAGGGTTCTGAGACAGGAGACAGAGAGGGAAAAACATAAGAGTAGCAAAAAAGATAGGGGTTAGGCCCTCAGCTTTTGTATAGCTCAAGGTGTTATTATCCAAGTTGTAGAAAGATCCATGATCAATAAAAGTTCTGGTCCTAGCTCTATATGGTCACTCTTTAACATCCCTGAGCATTCTTCCTACCTTGCAAGGGAGGTCACAAAGAGCATATAAGAAAGATTCAGAGCTGATCTTACTTCTTCACTGCTTTGAGTTTTGAGAGGGAAAGACTTGTTCAAGAACTATATCCAAACTGCCTATCAAAGCACCTGGCACATAGAAAGAATGAGGTATTGAGACAGAAAAAGAGCAGTCCCTCTCTGCCTGGAAATTGATCTGATGTTCACAGCTAAGCCATATTGTTCTCTTGTTGGACTTAATCCCATAGGACATCCACATCAAACAAAGTTACTCTGAGGTGATAGAGTGGGACCAAAAGATCACTGTGAAACCTACAAAATACCAAACACCTATGAGTGATGTATGCTTCTCTAACCAATTACAGCTTTACCCTCCTCCTAGCCTTCCCACTCTATTGAAGAGACTTACCAGGATAGTTACACAACTCCCCCCACTTTCTGACAGCACCCAATCTAGGGTGAATTCCCACTTCCTTAGATCTTCCCCCAAATTCCCCAAAGCCTTCATCCTGTAGTAGATACTTCCTAACAGTTTCTTCTCGAGACACTTCAAGTTGTCTGCGGTGAACTTTCTCCCTTGCTGCAGCAAGTGATAAGCTCAACTTGTTCAACTGCAGGTCTGTTCCTGGTGGTCTTTAACCAAGGGCATTGATACTACTTATTTGTTGAAGGAATGAATGAATGAAGAGTGAATCTATACAAAATGCACAGTTCCCTACTATTAGATACTTTGAATTACCAGAAAACCTCCTCGAAGGGCAAAGAATCAGAGAGCAAGTCCAGCCTCTGAACTGCCTGAGGTTGCTACTTGCCACAGTGCCAACAATAGTTTCTTGACGCACAGTGAACAAGCAGCAAGCCTTAGTTACTGGGAGTGACTGGATGTTGGACCAAAGAAGAATAACATCAAGAGTATCCATTGATGTCCACCATGCCTAGACTCATTGTTTGTACTTGAGGGTTGGGAGGCTCATTAGAGAAGGCGAAAAGCTTGAACCCTGGCCTCCCTATCCCAACATTCAAGGGGGTCATTCCAGCAGGTCTTGACAGAGCAGGAAGCAGGACACCTCACAGACACCCTTGCTCTCAGCCTGGATGCCCTACCTTCATACGGATCCATGCACTTCTTCCCACAGGCAAAAGAGCAGCACTTGAGGTATTCATCGCAATTGAAATCTGTTTTGCATAAGTCTGGGGCTTTAGAACTACAGGTGATCCTTTCCTGGGGGCACTTTCCTGGCTTCACTGTAAGAAAGAAATGTCCAAATTCACATCTTTTGAGAGTTTCAGCTCTTATCAGCCCATGGAAAAAAGTGGATAGTGAGATTCCTTCAGTCCTATGCTCTACCTTCAATTCTTAACTGTCACTCTGCTGTATTCAGGGTCTACCTCTCCCTACTCTTCACACATTTAGGTAGATCTGAATCAGGAATTTATCCCCAGGTAGAACCAAAGGGGAAGCATCTCAGTAACCATAAGTTTGTTTTCAAAATCTGTGAGTCTGTTTCTGTTTCATGACTAAATTCATTACATTATTTTTAATTAGATTCCACATATAAGTGAAATCATATCTGTCTTTCTCTGACTTACTTCACAGAGCATGATCATCTCTAGGTCTATCCATGTTGCCACAAATGGCATTATTTCATTCTTTTTATGGCCGAGTAATAGTAATATATATACATATATATACACCACATTTTCTTTACCCATTCAGATTCCAGGGCAGGGGGTTTTATAGGGATCAAGACCCTAGTCTTAAATTCAGGATCTCCTTTCTCCTCTCAAAACTAATTATTTTAATGCCTAATTCCTCTGCCTCCTGTATCTTAGTTGATAAGGGAAGTTAATTAGTGAGGAGTGGTGGAAATATCATGGACATAGGAGTCAGGAGCCCTGATTTTGGTTCCTGACTCCTTGTGAATTCAAGACTAATCTGAGTTCCACTCTACGACTCTGCAGTTGTCTCTAAGGAGGAAGAAATGGTGGAGTGGAAGAATCACTATAAATAAGACAACTCTGGCTTAGGTGCTTGACTCTACACAACAGCTAAATAATCTTGGGGGAAATGTCTTCCTTTGCCTGAGTTATAAATTTCCCATCTATGAAATGAGAATTACAATCTCTATAGGCTCTTCAGAAGGATTAAGATAGCAGAGTAGGAAGACTCTGAGCTCACCTCCTCCCATAGGCACACCAAAATTACAACTCTTCATGGAGCAACTCTGCAGGAGAAAGACCAGAAGACTAGCAGAAAAGATCTTCTACAATGAAAGATACAAAGAAGGAACCACAATAAGATGGGTAGGAGGGGCAGAGATGTCTACTATACCCCAGGTGGGAAACCCACAAACAGAAGGATAATTACAATTTGAAGAGATTATCACCAGGAAGTGAGGGGGTCTGAGTCCCACATTGGGCTCCCCAACACAGGAGTCCTATATTAGGAAGACAAGACCCAGAATGCTTGACTTCAAAGGCCAGAGGGGCTTACTTTCAGGAGAGGCAGAGGGCTGTGAAAAAGATTCCACTGTTGAAGGACACACATAAAATCTCACCTGCTCTGGGACCCAGGACAGAAGCAGTGATTTGAAAGGAGCCAAGGTCAGAACCCCCTGCTGATTGTAGAGAGCCTCCCAGAGAGGCAAGGAGTAACTGGAGTTCAGCCCAATCTGTTAAGTCTTTTTAAAAGAAGGTTTTTTCCAGATTGGTAGAGAAGAGGTCAGAGATATTCAAAGAAGAATCTGGCCTGCTATTTGTCGCTTTGAAGATGGAAGAGGCTAATTGCCTAGGAATGAGGGTGGCTGCTAAAAGTTGACAACCAGTGAGGAAACCTCAGTGCTACAGCTGCCAGGAATGATTCTGCTAACAACCAATGAGATAGGAGGAGACCCCTGAGCCCATATAAGAATGGCAGCCTTGATGGACACCTTGATTTCAGTCTGGTGAGAACCTGAGCAGAGAACCTCAACACTCCATGCCAGACTTCCAACCTACAGGTAATTTGTTACACAGCAAGATAACTGATACAATATTTATTGTGGCTCCATGTCTCAAAACTGAGCATCTCTCTGGTGGAATCTGACCGGAGAGACATAAATCTTTTGGATACTACTGAATCTTGAAATTACAGAAGTTTCGAATTAGAAAAAACATATTTATCATTGATATCAACTTCTTAATCTAATAGATTAAAATAAGAAAGAGCGAGGTCACGTAGAATAATATAGTGAATTGGGGGCAGGTCTGGGACTTCCAGTCCATGGCTTTTTCCAGAAGACACGCTTCTTTGGTGAGGACTGGCCACTGAGATTTCTAGTGCTTTCCAAATATATTTCTTGCCCTTCATACTACCCTTTTTAAAAACATTTATTTATTTATTTATTATTTTCTTGGCCAAGCCTCAAAGCATGTGGGATCTCAGCTCCCCTAACAGGGATCAAACCTGTGCCCCCTGCATCAGAAGTGCAAAGTCTTAACCACTGGACCACCAGGGATGCCCCCCTTCATGCTATCCTTAATGCACTCTCAAAGGATGGCCTGAAGCCGAGAAAAGAAGATGGTATCAGCTGTCTCCTGTCATTCCTTGGCTCATACTTCCCAGGAGATCACATCCATTCCCACAATCCCAACTGTGGTTTCTATAGCTCCTCTCAGACCTAGCCTCTCTTTCAAGCTAAGACACTTTATATCCAATGGAAAACACCATTTGGGCATTTAATAAACACCTCTGTTCCAACATGTTTAAAATGGAACTAATCACTTACACATGGAATCTAAAATATGGCACAAATGAACTTATCTACAAAACAGAAACAGACTCAGGCATAGAGAACAGATCCATGGTTGCTAAGGAAGAGAAGGGAAAGAGGGAGATGGATGGGGAGTGTGGGGTTAGAGTGGATAAACAACAAAATCCTGATATATAGCACAGGGATCTATATTCAATACCCTGGGATAAACCATAATGGAAAAGAATATTTTGAAAATGTATATATGTGTGTATATATATGAGTCATCTTGCTGCACAGCAGAGATCAGCACAACTTTGTAAATCAACTATACTTCAGTTAAAAAAATAAGAAAAAGACAAAATGGAGCTAGCATCTCCCCACATCCAAACAGCACCTTCTCTCTGTTTCCGTCTTGATGTTTGGCATCAACAGTCCCCTGACCTGTTATTAGAATCCTGAGATGCAATTCCCTCACTCGCCACCATCCCAGCATTTTACCAGTCATAGACTTGGGTCAATTCAGCTCTCTAAATCCCATCTCTTCTTCCTCTTTGCTCCACTTCCTCAGGGCAGCAGCTGACCTCCTCCCAGGCATGTCTAGCGCTTTGAGACCCCATAGACTAGAGCCTGCCAGATTCCTCTGTCCATGGAATCTTCCAGGCAAAAAAACTGGAGTGGACTGCCATTTCCTATTCCAGGGTATCTTCCCAACCCAGGGATTGAACCTGTGTCTCTTGCACCTCCTGCTTTGGGAGGTGGATTCTTCACCACTCTCGCTGCTAAGGAAGCCCAACCTTCTCCCATCTCTCCTCTCAACTACTGCACCAGGCTCCTCATCAGTCTTCTGCCCTCAGAGTCCTGCCTAGCAACTGACAAATTTTCAAAAATTAAACTTGGAAAAGACATGTATCAGGAAAAG
Organism: Bubalus kerabau; assembly: GCF_029407905.1. Lineage (NCBI taxonomy): Eukaryota > Metazoa > Chordata > Mammalia > Artiodactyla > Bovidae > Bubalus > Bubalus kerabau. The sequence continues at coordinate 75,176,738 of NC_073636.1, forward strand.
TCGGGGAATAATTTGGGGGGAGGAAGGTGAGGGAAGGATTTAAAGGGCTCAGGACAGGTGAGTGGGGCTAGTTCTCTGAAGCCACCATCGCAGTGGCCTCCTCTGACATAAGTCCTTGCCGCGTGTCTAATCCTCAGTCCCCAAGATCTCCTTCTAAAGAAGAGCAGCTGCAGCTTTTCTGAACCCACTTTTGACTCTGTAGCTTGGCGAGGCAGATGTCTGCTCCAAAGAGAGGGAGAGAAGCAGCAGGAAGGCAACATTTCTCCAGGAGAAGGTGGAGCTGTGGAGAGGAAGATGCCTGTGGAAGGGAAAGAGAAGAGGGCAGGGATTAGGCACAAGCCAGAGAGGCGCAAGCATCTGCAGATGAACCTTGGAGCTGATCCACCAATTCCCTTAGTTCACAGAGCAGAAAACCAAGGCGCATCACGTGAGGTCAGTCACATGGCAAGCAGGGCAGGTCTCTCAGCCCCAACACCCTCCCAGGGGCCCCACGCTCTGCTGTGGATTGTACATTACCTACCCAGACTCTTGCCCATTGTCTTGCTCCCAGGCTAGAGGCCACACATGAATGATCACAGGGATCTGTCTGGAACACAAAGTTGATTTGCCCATAATCAGTCCTGGGGCAACCCCAGACACTACTGAGAATCTTTTCTTTGCTCCACTGAACAAGAAACTGATGATGGTATGAGATTTCCAGGGAGGCCTGGGCATATCCCACTGGGTTTTAGTGCCCCAAGAGCCAAAAAGATGCCAGTTGATCTGAGGTTAACAAAGTGAAGTGAAAGTTGCTCAGTCATGTCTGACTCTTTGCGACCCCATGGCCTATACAGTCCATGGAATTCTCCAGGCCAGAATACTAGAGTGGTAGTCTTTCCCTTCTCCTGGGGATCTTCTCAACCCAGAGGTCAAACCCAGGTATCCTACACTGCAGGCGGATTCTTTACCAGCTGAGCCACAAAGGAAGCCCAAGGTTAACAAAGGGATCCCTCTTATTCCTTCTGATGTTATCCAAGCCTAGGAGCTTATGATATGTCCAGACAACCAGATAAATGGATATCTTCCCCCACTTACTTAAGTCTCCATTTTCTATGTATTTTCCTGGCCTTTATCTATTTTTTTTTAATAATGTGAAGAACTGATAATGTCTTACTGTATTGCCTCTCTTGGAGTAAATTTCAAAAATAGCAAGAGAAGGAGGCAAGAAGAAAGGGAGGAAGACAGAAAGGAAGAGGGTAGGGAAGAGAGAAAATTTTTATGCCAAAGTGTGTTGTTGTTGTTGAGTTGCTAAGTCAGGTCTGACTCTTTCATGACTCCATGGACTGTAGCCTGCCAGGCTCCTTTGTCCTTGAAATTTTCCAGGCAAGAATACTGGAGTGAGTTGCCATTTCCTTCTCCAGAGAATCTTCCCAACCCAGGGATCGAACCCAAGTCTCCTGCGTTGGCAAGTGGATTCTTTACCACTGAGCCACCAGGGAAGTAACACCTATTAACTCTTGAAAGTTAGTTGATCAGATTAGCCTATAGTCAGTTAGTAGGAAGCAGAACGCCTGTAAAGGGGTAAAGGGAAGGATATGGATAAATAAGATTACCAAATATAATATAGGATGTCCAGTTATCATTTTTAGTATAAGCATATCCCATGCAATGTAAGGACTGTAGTTACACCAAAAATTATTCATTCAAACTGAGTTGGTTGGGACTTCCCTGGAGGTTAAAGGGCTAAGACTCTGCACTTCCACTGCAGAGGGCATGGTTTCCATCCCTGGTTGGGGATCTAAGATCCTGCATGCTGTGTCAATCAGTTCAGTCGCTCAGTCATATCCAACTTATTGCGACTCCATGGACTGCAGCACGCCAGGCTTCCCTGCCCATCACCAACTCCTCAAGTTTACTCAAACTCATTTCCATTGAGTCGGTGATGCCATCCAACCATCTCATCCTCTGTCATCCCCTTCTCCTCCTGCCCTCAGTCTTTCCCAGCATCAGGGTCTTTTCCAATGAGTCAGCTCTTCTCATCAGGTGGCCAAAGTATTGGAGTTTCAGCTTCAGCATCAGTCCTTCCAATGAATATTTAGGACTGATTTCCTTTAGGATGGACTGGTTGGATCTCCTTGCAGTCCAAGGGACTCTCAAGAGTCTTCTCCAACACCACAATTCAAAGGCATCAATTCTTCGGCCCTCAGCTGTATAGCACAGCCAAAAGAACCCCCCAAATTGAATTGGTCATCACGTATTTGTACTTGTTAAATCTGGAAACTTTAAAACAGAATCAATTCATTTTGATTGGAAGGGGACTTGTTTGGGCAATAGAATTAGAATTCAGAAGAATGATAGTTGCTACAGGGATGTGTATTAAAACATTTAAATTGAACAATTAATTCAATCTTTTTATGGAAGAAAGTCATTTGATTTGGTTGACTGAGGACTGACTTTGCCAATTAGACAATTTGGTTAACATTTTTCCACAAATATAGTGCATAACCTGCCTCTTGAGAAATCTGTATGCAGGTCAGGAAGCAACAGTTAGAACTGGACATGGAACAACAGACTGGTTCCAAATAAAGAGGAGTATGTCAAGGCTGTATATTGTCACCCTACTTGTTTAACTTATATCCAGAGTACATCATGAGAAACACTGGGTTGGAAGAAGCACAAGCTGGAATCAAGATTGCCGGGAGAAATATCAATAACCTCAGATATGCAGATGACAACACCCTTACAGCAGAAAGTGAAGAGGAACTAAAGAGTCTCTTGATGAAAGTTAAAGAGGAGAGTGAAAAAGTTGGCTTAAAGCTCAACATTCAGAAAACTAAGATCATGGCATCCGGTCCCATCATTTCATGGGAAATAGATGGGGAAACAGTGGTTGACTTTATTTTTCTGAGCTCCAAAATCACTGCAGATGGTAATTGCAGCCATGAAATTAAAAGATGCTTACTCCTTGGAAGGAAAGTTATGACCAACTTAGACAGCATATTCAAAAGCAGAGACGTTACTTTGCCAACAAAGGTCCACCCAGTCAAGGCTATGGTTTTTCCAATGGTCACGTATGGATGTAAGAGTTGGACTATAAAGAAAACTGAGCACTGAAGAATTGATGTTTTTGAAGTGTGGTGTTGGAGAAGACTCTTGAGAGTCCCTTGGACTGCAAGGAGATCCAACCAGTCCATCCTAAAGGAAATCAGTCCTAAATATTCATTGGAAGGACTGATGCTGAAGCTGAAACTCCAATACTTTGGCCACCTGATGAGAAGAGCTGACTCATTGGAAAAGACCCTGATGCTGGGAAAGACTGAGGGCAGGAGGAGAAGGGGATGACAGAGGATGAGATAGTTGGATGGCATCACTGACTCAATGGACAGGGGTTTGGGTGGACTCCAGGAGTTGGTGATGGACAGGGAGGCCTGGTGTGCTGTGGTTCATGAGGTCACAAAGAGTCAGACATGACTGAGTGAGTGAACTGAACTGAAAATCTGTAGCATCAAAGATTTTTTTTAATGTACTAAGAGACTGCAATAAGATTAATGCATTTTATGAAAATATGCTATCAAAGGTCAATCAGGTTAATAGTATTCAAGCTTTCCAACATTTACAGAATGTATAAGATTATAAAGGTGTCTAAGTAAAAGAGTAATGGATGTAATCAAACATCTTTGATCATTTGGCAAATACTCTTAAAACCTTTTTGGTAAACTTTCCAGAAATTAAGAAAATCACTTGTTATTTGTGATCAGTATTCTAATTACTGGAAACAAATTATTTTCAAGGGTAGGTTTTCCAATTGTATGTCTAAATAAAAATTGAAAGAGGGCTTAATAAAACTTTCTTAAACATTTAACTAGATCATTAAAATACATTTTTATTATACAGAATTATGTGACTGGGGGGCAACTTGCTAGAAGTTCAAAGAACCGAGTGACATACCTATAACCAAACTCCATTTGTTCCCATGTACTTACATATCATTGAGTTGCATTACCTATGGAATTTATCAATAAATTTTTATTTATCAATAATTTCAATGTATTTATTTATATAGTCATTACTATTATTATGTTATTTAAATAACAAATGGAGTGAAAAATCAATCCAAAGAAAACATTTTATTCCTATAGTCTTATGATCACTGTAAATGAAAAGGCTAAATTTTAATTTATACTCATGTTCTTGTTGCATAGCAATATGAAAAAGTCATGAATAAAAGGCTTTTGAGCGTAAGATTGTATTTCATCAGATTAAAAGTCTGTGGGGTAAGAGCAATGGAAAGAGAAGTTCAAGGAGAAGTGTTTTAAATTTTCCAACTGTTCAAGTGCTTTTCACGTATTTTTTAAATGAATGATGCTTTATATCAAGTTATTATGGTATTTTGGCCCCAACTGATTCATTTGTTATGTAGCAGGGTTTTTGTAAAGTATTAATATTTACAACAGGGAATTCCCTGGCAGTCCAGTGGTTGGTACACCATGCTCTCTCTGCTGAGGGATGGGTTCTAATCCCTCATCAGCAAACTAAAATCCCACAGGCCTCAAGGCATGGCCAAAAAAAAGTTTACAACATGTTTGCATAATGCATTTGAGATTCATTCATGTTTCTGTGTGTTGTTTGTACCATTTTATTGATGAGTCCTAAATCCACTATATGGATGTCTCACAGGTTGTTTATCCATTTACTAAAGGATATTTGGATTTTTCCAGTTTGGGACAATTATGAATAAACTCCCTAAAAACATTTGCATATAGGATTTTGCATGAATGTAAGGTATCTTTTTACTTCCCTGGTGGCTCATTGGTAAAGAATCCGCCTGTCAGTACTGAAGTTGATCGAACGTGCTAGATTCGATCCCTGGCTCTGGAAGGTTCCCTGGAGTAGGAAATGGCAACCCAGTCCAGTATTTTTGCCTGACAAATCCCATGGGCAGAAAAGCCTGGGAGGCTGTCATCCATGGGTTCACAAAGAGTCGGACACGACTGAGAGACACGCACACACATTTATAAGAAACTACCAAAATGTTTTTCGAAATGGCTGTACTATTTTGCATTTCCACAAGGATTCGATGAGAGTTCCACCTGCTCCACACGATTGCTAGAACTTAGTATTGTAAATATTTTTTTGCTTTTTAAGTGAAGTACAGTTGATTTACAATGCCATGTCAGTTTCAGGTGTACAGTCAGTGATTCAGATATATAGATATAGATATGTGGGTTAGGACACAATATTGAGTATCCTTCCCTATGCTATACAGTAGGTCTTTGTTGGGTATCTATCATATATATAGTAATGTAAATGTGTTAATGTAAATGCTTTTATTTTGATCATTCTCATAGATGCATAGTAGTAAGACTGCAAAACCTTTTAAGAGATTAAAGTAGTTTGCTTAAATTTCTAGAACCGTAAGAATCTAAGCCACCGAGAAGGATGACAGGGAGATTTCTTCTATTTTCCAACTTTCCTTAGGGCACTTTCAAGCCCAGCATCCTCCTTGGTTCCTGAGCCTGCTTGGTCAGGAGTGTCCCCAGAGCCCCATCATTGAACCTACCTCTTTACCCAGCTTCCCTGCGTGGCTGAGGTTGCTCTTGGCAGTAGACTGAGGAGCATGTTGCAACTGAAAGGTCTACAGATGGCCAGGAGCTGGGGGAACATGTGAATTTCCAGGTTACAACCTTTGGAACCACAGGTAAAGGCTCCACCTTGTCTCCACTATGTCCCACTATGCTCTAACTCCCCTACTGGGAGCAAACCCAGCCCTGTTTCCATGGCTGAGAGCTCCTCACTCTCATCTTCTTCTGGTGTAGTGTGGCTCAACCAGTAATGTGCCTTGAGCCTCCGTCCCTGGGCAGGAGATCTTGAGGAGGACAGTTAGCTCTGTGGATGGGCTTCCCAGGTGGCGCTAGTGGTAAAGAACCCACCTGCCAATGCAGGAGATGTAAGAGATGTGGGTTTGATCCCTGGGTCAGGAAGATCCCCTAGAGAAGGGCATGGCAACCCACTCCAGTATTCTTGCCTGGAGAATCCCCATGGTCAGAGGAGCCTGGAGGGCTATAGTCCATAGAATCACAAAGAGTCGGACACAACTGAAGCAACTGAGCATGCACACAGCACGCCCACCCTAAGCTCAGGTAGAGTAAGTAGATGCCTCTTCCAAAGATACAGCCTTCTAAACAACTCCTACTTTGCGATCTACACTCTGATACTGAGGAAAGGCAGTCTCTAAGAGCGGAATGCAGAGCACTATGTGTCTCCAAACTGTGTTAAGGATCTTAAATCTTTCTAATTTTTTGTCTCTTTAACCTATCAGTAATTGGAAAAGATGTGTTGAGGGCCATCAATATAGCCATAGGTGTCTCAGTTTATGCCTGTAATTCCACTAATGTTTGTTTAATATATCCTGATTCTATATACTTATTGTTGCTGTTGCTGTTTTAATCGCTTAGTCGTGTTTGACTCTTTGCAACCCCATGGACTGTAGCCCGCCAGGCTCGTTGGTCCATGGCATTTTCCAGGTGAGAAAACTGAAGTCAGTTGCCATTCCCTTCTCCAGGGGATCTTCCTGACTCAGGGACTGAACCTGCATTGGCAGGTGGATTCTTTACCTCTGATCCACCAGCGAAACAATGCATTCCTTGTGAATTGTATCTTCTGTCATTCTATAGTGACCTACTCTCTATTGCTAAAATAAATATTCACCTTAGAGTTCTTGATTGTCTGATATTAACCAAATTATACCATTTCTTTTGTTCGCAGTTATCTAGACTTTGGGGCTTCTCTGGTAGCTCAGTGGTAAAGAATCTGCCTGCCAATGCAGGAGCCGCAGGAAACTCAGGTTCAATCCCTGGGTCGGGAAGATACCCTGGAAGAGGAAATGGCAACCCACTCCACTATTCTTGTCTGGAAAATTCCATGGACAGAGGAGCCTAGCAGGCTACAGTCCATGGGATTGCAAAGAGTTGGACACGCCTGAGCAACTGAGCACAGACACACCTTGACTTTTTTCCATCTTCTTGCTTTCAACCTTTCAAGGCACTTATGTGTTTTTTTAATTAAAGTATAGTTGATTTACTTATATGTTTTATATTAATTTCAAGTGTACAACATAGTGATTCAAATTTTTATAGATTATGCTCCATTTATAGTTATTATAAAATATTGGCTATATTCCCTGTGCTGCACAATATATCCTGGTAGTTTATTTATTTTATACCTATTAGTTTCTAACTCTTAATCCTCTACCCCTATTTTGCCTGCTCCCCCCCACCCCCACCACTTTCCTCTCCTCACTGATTGCCACTAGTTCTCTATATCTGCCTTTTGTTGTTTGTTTTGGCCCAACCACACAGCTTATGGGACCTTAGTCCCTGACCAGAGATCAAACCCTGGCCCACAGCACTGAATGTGCTGAATCCTAACCAACTGGACCACCAGGGAATTCCCCAAGTGAGTCTTTTTTGTGTTATACTTACTAGTTTGACTTTTTTAAGATTCCACATAAGTGATATCATATAGTACTTGTCTTTCTCTGTCTGACTTACTTCACTGAACATAGTATTCTCTAGATCCATTCTGCAAATGGCAGAATTTTATTCTTTTTTATGGCTAATATTCATATATATATCGCATCTCTTTATCCATTCATCTGTTGATGGATACATGGGTTGCTTCCACATCTTAGCAGTTATAAATAATACTGCTATGAACATGGGAGTGCATGTATCTTTTCAGATTAGTGTTTTCATTTTTTCCAGCTCTGTGTCCAGGAGTGGGATTGCTGGATCATATGGCATGCTAATTTTAGTTTTTGAGGAACCTTCATACCGTTTTCCACAGTGGCTACAGCAATGTACATTCCCACCAACAGCACACAGGTGTTCCCTTTTCTCCACATCCTCTCCAGCATTTGTGATTTGTATACTTCTTTATGATAGCCTTTCTGACAGGTGTGAAGTGATACCTCATAGTTGTTTTAATCTGGACTTCGCTAGTAATAAGCAATGCTAAGCTTGTTTCTGTGTGCCTGTTGGCCATCTGTATTTCTTCTCTGGAAAAATGTCTATTCAGGCCTTGAACCCAATATTTTATTGGGTTGTCGTTTGTTTGTCTGACATTGAGTTGTGTGAGCTGTTTATTTATTTTTGATATTAACCTCTTGTCAGTCATATTATTTGCAAATATTTTCTCCCTGTCCATAGGTTGCCTTTTTATTTTGTTGCTGATTTCCTTTGCTGTGCAAAATCTTTTAAGTTTAATTAGGTCCCATTTGTTTATTTTTGCTTCTATTTCTTATGCCCATAGGACACAGATCCAAAAAAAAAGGAAAAGGCATTGCTATGAGTTATGCCAAAGAGTGTTCTGCCAACGTTCTCTTCTAGGAGTTTTATGGTTTCAGATATTGCATTTAGATCTTTATTCCATTTTGAGTTTATTTTTGTATGTGGTGTGAATAAATGTTCTATTCTCATTGTTTTAACATGTTCTCTGTTGTTTCTCTTTACTCTTTCCCCCCCATCTTTTCTTGTTTTCTAACCTATGTGTGAATGTGCATGTCTATGTGTGTTTGTATGTGAGCTCCTATATTTAATGGAAGCTGGAGAAGGAACTGTCACCCCACTCCAGTATTCTTGCCTGGAGAATCCCATAGACAGAGAAGCCTGGTGGGCTACAGTCCACAGGGTTGCAAAGAGTCGGACACGACTGAGCCACTTAACTTTCACTTTCACTTTACCTCTAATGGTACTTTATCTGTAGAATTTCTTGAAAGGCTGTATTTAAGGAAGCATTTTCAAAATCCGTTTATTGTCCATATTACCCAAACAACTCAAACTATTTTGAATTAGACCCATTGCTTTAGATTTCTCAGACTCTATATCACATGTACCAATTCCTGCTTCACTGTCACTAGGAAACTAGTTTGTAGAACTCTTGTAGGGGTCTTTTTTCCCTACTCTACTGAATGGATAAATAAAATGTGGAATATATATATAAATGGAAAATTATTCAGTCTTTAAAAGGAAGGAAGATTTTGACATATGCTACAATATGGATGATCTTTGAGGACAATATACCAAGTGAAATAAGCCAGTCACAAAAAGACAAATATTCTATGATTACACTTACATGAACCACAAACAGCAGTCAAATTTATAGAGACAGAAGTAGAATTATGGTTTCCAGGAGCAGAAAGAGGGAAAAATGGGGAGTCATTGATTAATACATATAGAATTTCAGTTCTGCAAAATGAAAAGAGTAATAGACGTTGCCCTCAGGCTACCAATTGCATTTCAGTAGATACTTCCTTGCTGAAAGGGCCATTTCTTCCTTGCTTCAGAGATGAATGGGTCATGACATTGCTGATATAGCCAAAAGAATTAGCTATTTCATGGTATAAAAAGTAGTGAGTGCTCGTAGTTGCCAAGGGGGTGGGGTGAAAGGGGGAGGAATGGGTTGGGAACTATATTCAATATCTTGTAATAAACCATAAGGCTTCCCTGATGGCTTAGAGGTTAAAGCGTCTGCCTGCAATGCGGGAGACCTTGGTTCGATCCCTGGGTCGGGAAGATCCCCTGGAGGAGGAAATGGCAACCCATTCCAGTATCCTTGCCTGGAGAATGCCATGGACGGAGGAGTCTGGTGGGCTACAGTCCACAGGGTCGCAAAGAGTCTGACACGACTGAGCGAGCAACTTGACTTAATAAACCATAATGGAAAATAAATAACAGAAAAAGTAATAGATATGGGTGATGATGATGGTTGCACAACAAGATGAATGTATTTAAAGCCACCGAACTGTGTAGTTGGGCTTCCCTGGTGGTTCAGATGGTAAAGAGTCTGCCTGCAATACAGGAGACCCAGGTTCAATCCCTGGGTCAGGAAGATCCTCTGAAGAAGGAACTGGCCACCCACTCCAGTATTCTTGCCTGGAGAATTCCATGGACAGAGGAGGAACCTGGCGGGCCCCAGTCCATGGGGCCGCAAAGAGTTGGATAAGACCGAGCAACTAACACACAGGTGTATGTCTACTTTATATATGCATATTTTACCACAATTGCAAATAATTTTAATAATAAAAGGAAAGAGACTCTTGCTTTATGCTCAGAGATGCAGAGAGCTGAATAAACCTCCCAAACTTACCTTGAGAAAAAGCTGGACAGTTTTTCTTGAATTCACCAATCAACCCGTCCAGGATCTAGAGAAAGATGGGCACCTGTTGAGAGAGACACACCGTGAGCTGGATTACCTGGAGACATGCAGCAGTCACCATGCAGGACGTGTAAAAGGAGTACACCTCCAGGGCTGGTAAATGGCAGGAGGCTGAGTGGGCACTGGCAAGATAGTGCAGTCCCTGAAGCTGCAATTACAGCGGGAAGTCCACACGCTCCTCTCAGGAATCCCACGGGGCCCTCATAGAAAAAAATTTACAGTTCTGATAAAGTCTCTTGGAGGGGCAACACTGGGGAGGGGAGACGAGGCAGCCCCCACTATGGAAGGGCAAGAAATTCCACCTGAAAGCTTTCCTGTCCTTCCTCCAAAGGGACTTTTCATTTAGAGAGAATGAAGCAATACTGTTGCCCTAAGGGTACCAGTGAAATCTCTGTGCAGCCGGAGGAGGGGTCCAAATACTGGCCAGATTCAGAACTTTGTCCCTGAGGGTGAGGGGAAGGGTGAGATCACTAAGACCACTCCCCTGCGACTCAGGACAGTGCGTCTACCTAAGACTGAGGCTTAACCAGAACGACAGAGAATGGACCCCAACCACACCTCCTCCTACCTTACCTGGCTAAAAACACTGAATAATAAGCAACTTGCAAGAGTGTCATTCTCAGAGCCAGCCCGAAGCTGAAATCAGAGCAGTTGTTGTGGGGGGAAAAACTGATAAACCCAGCTCCACCCTAAACACAGACACTATTTCTGTTTTGAGGATGAAATTTAAAATTCACGGCGCACTCAAGGGCAACCACAGCAACCATCAACCAGTTACCCCAAACTCAGCCCTGCTCTGAAACAGATTCACACAAACTCAACGCCTAGTAGAAGGAAAGGTGAGCCTATTTCCAGGGGTAAGAAAAGCTACTTACTGGTTCTGGTTCCTTGCATCTCCCACTGAATAGAGTATAAACGCTGTAAAGTAAGTAATAGCCAGCAGACTGGGAAAGACCACAAGGGCCACACTACCAATCATGAGTTTACTGGCATTTTTTTCCTCCATCAAATATTCCTGGTTAACCAGGAAATAAGCATTAAGGTGCAGAGAGACAGAGCTTCAAAAGAAACCTTCTAATTTTGGCTTGATGCATGTGAAAAGGAACTTGCAATGTTCAGCACAGGTGCAGGTTTTTTGTTTTTATTTTTTCCTTTCTTTTTTTTTTTTTTGTTCTTTTTCACCCTGGCCCCTAAGAAATTCTATGCTAGTGACGACTGCAATTAGTACAGGAATTAGAAGGAACCAAGACCCTGAAAGAAGGGAAATCTTCCTCATGGGGTATAGCTGTACTTTTAAGAGAGTGGGTGGACCCCTGCCATCCTCCACTTCTTTCTTTGTTCTTCTGCCACTTGGCCCTGAATATGGATGCAGTTGTGGAAGTGCCTAGAGGAGCAGGGTAACCAAAGCCCTTGCTTTTAGGTGTTTTGAAGAAACACAAGATACTGGGGAGATCACAGGGAAAAGAACTCAAGAAAGTTATTTGGTTACTCCTAGGCTCACCTCCAAGCATGTATGGAAGCCTATTTAACATACCTTGCTGCTGCTGCTGCTAAGTCGCTTCAGTCGTGTCCAACTCTGTGCGACCCCACAGACGGCAGCCCACCAGGCTCCCCCATTCCTGGGATTCTCCAGACAAGAACACTGGAGTGGGTTGCCATTTCCTTCTCCAATGCATAAAAGTGAAAAGTGAAAGTGAAGTCGCTCAGTCGTATCCGACTCTTAGCGACCCCATGGACTGCAGCCCACTAGGCCCCTCCATCCATGGGATTTTCCAGGCAAGAGTACTGGAGTGGGGTGCCATTGCCTTGAGAAATAAACACCACTCCCTAGGTCCCAGACTAGCCACTAGGTGGTACATGGGCAGGGAAGTTACTGAATGAACCGCAAAGCTTTAGAAATTGTACTGACATTGGAACCACCACCCACAGAAGACAGATGGAACTTTTAAACCTGAACCTAACCATTTCAATGACTTTTAAAAACAAAATATCAGCCTTTTCCAGTGGATTTAAACAAGACCCAAGAGTCCCATAATGCAGTATTCAAAATGCCCAGTATATAATCCAAAATTATTTAGCATCTCACATGCTAGCAAAGTAATGCTCGAAATTCTCCTAGCCAGGTTTCAACAGTACATTAACCATGAGCATCCAGATGTTCAAGCTGGATTTAGAAAAGACAGAGGAACCAGAGATCAAATTGCCAACATCTGTTGGATCATAGAAAAAGCAAGAAAATTCCAGAAAAAACATCTACTTCTACTTCATTGATTACACCAAAGCCTTTGACTGTGTAGATCACAACAAACTATGGAAAATTCTGAAAGAGATGGGAATACCAGACCACCTTACCTGCCTCCTGAGAAATCTGTATGCAGGTCAAGAAGCAACAGTTAAACTAGACATGAAACAAGGACTGGATCCAAATTGGAAAAGGAGTACATCAAGGCTGTTTATTGTCACCCTACTTGTTTAACTTCTACACAGGGTATATCATGCGAAATGCCATGTTGGATGAAGCACAAGCTGGAATTAAGATTGCGAGGAGAAATATAAACAACCTTAGATATGCAGATGACACCATCTTTATGGCAGAAAGTGAAGAGCAACTGAATAGCCTCTTGATGAAAGTGCAAGAGGAGAGTGAAAAAAGCTGGCTTAAAACTCAACATTCAAAAAACAAAGATCATGGCATGCAGTCCCATCCCTTCATGGCAAATAGATGGGGAAACAATGAAAACAGTGACAGACTTCATTTTCTTGGGCTCCAAAATCACTGCAGATGGTGACTGCAGCCATGAAATTAAAAGATGCTTGCTTCTTGGAAATAAAGTTATGACCAACCTAGACAGCATTTTAAAAAGCAGAGATGTTACTTTGCCAACAAAGGCTTATCTAGTCAAAGCTATGGTTTGTCCAGTAGTCATGTATGGATGTGAGAGTTGGACTATAAAGCAAGCTGACCGCTGAAGAATTGATGCTTTTGAACTGTGGTGTTGGAGAAGACCCTTGAGAGTTCCTTGAACTGCAAGGGGATCAAACCAGTCAGTCCTAAAGGAAATCAGTCCTGAACATTCATTGGAAGGACTGATGCTGAAGCTGAACGCTCCAATACTTTGGCCAACTGATGTGAAGATCTGACTCATTGGAAAAAACCCTGATGCTGGGAAAGACTGAAGGTGGGAGGAGGAGACCAGATAAGATGAGATGGTTGGATGGCATCACCGATTCAATGGACATGAGTTTGAGCAGGATCCAGGAACTGGTGATGGACAGGGAAGCCTGGAGTGCTGCAGTCCATGGCATCACAAAAAGTTGGACACGGCTGAGTGAGTGAACTAGAAACTGGATGAAGGAAAAGGAAAATAACAACTCATAAGGGAAAAGACTATCCAGAGACTCCAATTCTAAGATGAAATAAATGTTGGAATTATCTGACAAAGACTTTTTTTTTTTACATTTCTTTGGTATTTTTTCATAAGATAGCAAGTAATAAAATTATAAAATACTTAGTATGCACATGTATACATGGATGTACCAGTGATATTTTCTCCACAAATTCACTGATGTTCTTGAAGAAGAGCAAAAACATGAGTGGAAGTTTTCTTGCATTCTGTTGATTCACATAGTAAAGATCAAAGATTACTCTATGCACCTAAAAACTTCTCTCTCTGTAAATAAATCATTTAATATTTTTTCAAAATTTTTAAACCTTGACCACACCTTAACTGTTCCAAAAACATCCATTCTTAGTTGATGAACAGCTTGTAATAGGCATCCTAATCTTTCCTATTTCTGTAACTTACTTTGTATTGAATGACAAAGGTCTTACAATAAGAGTTGTTCCCTCTTATATAAAGTTGGAAGAGGCAAGGTAATTATGATTGAGGGATTTTGTTGTCTTTTTTAAAAATATATTTTAACTGCTGCTGCTGCTGCTAAGTCGCTTCAGTCATGTCCGACTCTGTGTGACCCCACAGACGGCAGCCCACCAGGCTCCTCTGTCCCTGGGATTCTCCAGGCAAGAACACTGGAGGGGTTGCCATTTCCTTCTCCAATGCATGAAAGTGAAAAGTGAAAGTGAAGTCGCTCAGTCGTGTCCGACTCTTAGCGACCCCATGGACTGCAGCCCACCAGGCTCCTCTGTCCATGGGATTTTCCAGGCAAGAGTACTGGAGTGGGGTGCCATTGCCTTCTCCGATTTTTTCACTGGAGTATAGTTATTTTACAAAGTTGTGTTAGTTTCCGCTGTACAGCAAAGTGAGTCAATTATATACGTATATATCCACTCCTTTTTAGATTTGCTTCCCATTTAGGTCACTGATGAAGACTTGAAAGCAGCTACTATAGAAATTCTGCAGCAAGCAATTATGAACACCCTTGAAACTGATGGAAAAGTAAAAAGCCTCAGCAAAGAAATAGATGAGATAAAGAAGACTGAAATAGAAACTTTTTAAGAGAAGAATATAACTGAAATAAAAAACTCACTAGATGGGCTTAATATCAGAAAGTAGATGACAGAGAAAAGAGCAGTGAACTTGAAGACAGAGCAATAGAAATTATCCAATTTGAAAAACAGAGAAAAATATATTGAAAAAGGTATTCAGAGCCTCAGGGATGATAACCAAAGTTCTGACATGTTTCCTTTCTTTCCTAGGGGAGAATTCTTTCTTTCTTAGGAGAATCCTTTCTTTCCTAGGGAGGAGAATTCCTTCTACCTGGGAAAATTCCTCTCGATACTAGGGACTGAGCAATGCCTAAGCAATTATTCTTTCAGGGATGGGATGCTGTGAGCAAAATGCAGCCATTCTCCCTTCTCCTTTTAAAAAAATTTATTTTTTTTCTGTTTTTGTTGAAGTATTGGGCTCCCCTGATGGCTCAGTGGTTAAAAAAAAAAAAAAAAAAAATCTGCCTGCCAAGGCAGGAGACACAATAGATTGGGTTTGATTCCTGTTTGATCCCTGAATCAGGAAGATCCCCTGGAGAAGGAAATGGCAACCCACTCCAGTATTCGTGCCTGGGAAATCCCATGGACAGAGGAGCCTGGCGGGCTATAGGTCGCAAAGAGTCAGACACGACTTAGAGACGAAACAACGAATAGTCCATTTACAATGTCATGTTAGTTTCTGGTGTGCAGCAAAGTGACTCAGTTTTATTCATATTTGTATGTATGGCACCACTTATATGTGGAATCTAAAATATGGCACAAATGAACTTATTCACAAAACAGAAACAAGCTCACAAATACAAAAAACAAACTCACGGTTCTCTTCTCCTCTTACGTGGTTCTCTCGGGTGGTATTCCATTTTGTTGCCCAGATTTTCTTGCTCAGAATTTGTAAGTGGGCTCCAAAGCTCCCCCAGAGCCATTTTTGTTCACAGATAGCTGTCTAATTATTGTCCTTTGTAGGGGGACAGAGACTGGGGTCTCCTAGGTCATTGTTTTATTGACATCATTCTGTATCCATATGTTTTGATCTGTCATGTTTTCATTTTTCAGTTCAAAATATTTTCTATTTCCTATCATGATTTCATTTTGACCCATGGTTCCTTAGAATTGCCTTATTTTTAATCATGTATGGATAATTTTCTAGCTATTTCATTTTATTTTCTAGTTTATTTCCACAGTGGTCACTTTGAATTTCCACCGTAGTCAGTTTGATTTCAGTTTATTGACATTCATTGAGACATCCTTTAACGTTCCCATGTGGCTTCCCTGGTGGCTCAGTGGTAAAGAACCTTGCTTGCAATGCCGGAGACACAGTAGAGGCGGGTCCAGTCCCTGGGTTGGCAAGAGCCCCTGGAGGAGGACATGGCAACTCACTCCAGTACTCTTACCTGGAAAGTCCCATGGACTGAGGAGCCTGGTGGGCTACAGTCCGCAGGGTCGCAAAGAGTCGGACATGACTGAAGGGACTGAGCCCACACATGCGTGCTCTGGGGGGAAAAAAGTATATTCCACAGAAATGCTGAATTCTTTGTTATTTACTTATTTATTTTGGGCTGCACTTGGTCTTTGTTGCTACACTGGGGCTTCCTCTAGTTGCAGAGAGTGGGGACTCCCCTCTATTGTGTTGAGCAGACTTCTCACTGTGGTGGCTTCTCTTGCTGAAGAGCCCGGGCTCTAGGTGCAGGGGCTTCAGGAGTTGTGGCACAGGGACTTAATTACCCTGAGGCATGTGGAATCTTCCTAGACCAGGGATTGAACTCATGTTCCCTGCATTGGCAGGAGGATTCTGAACCACTGGACCACCAAGGAAGTCCTGAATTCTTTTTGATATAAGTCGGATAGTCACTTTATGTTGCTCAAATATTCTGCCTCTTTGCTGATTTTGTGGAGGAGGGAGCAGACATATCATCCTATTTTATCAGTTACTGAGAGAAGGATGTTAAAACTATCTGCTGCTGATCAATCATGCTTGATCAACCATGGCAGGCCAGTTTACTTAGGACCAATCCTCCCAGTAAAGCCAAAATGAGATTCCCTGGGGAGCTCTCAGTACACATCTTTGAGTACCAATCACCACCCATTTCCAGAGTGGGTTGACTCCATGCTTTGAAGCTAGATAACCAGGTGCAAAGGCTGTTTCAGTGTGTTCCTAGCACACCCCTGGGGAAATGAGAGTCTTCTCTCTGACAAGTGATTCCAGAGATTTTTCTCAACTTTCTTTTTCTCTAATCACTCAACAGTGACTAGTTCATTGGTTTTGTCCTAAGGCAATCACCCCCTGCTTGTCCAGGAAAACATTGAGGACCTGTCCTCCATCATGCATCTCACTTAATGGTTTTTCTGCACAGTGCCCCTCTCTAACTCTATTCCCCACCAGACCCCTTCCCTGAAGCACATCTTTGTCCCCTGACACAGATAAACTTCAGTAAACTCAAGTGCAGAGGTGTTTGGAGAATGGGGTCTGCATACTCATTCATCATCAAGTTGCCCAGTGAGTTTGGATAGGTTCAGTCACCTGTTAGTGCCTGTTTGTTCTCCATTACTAATTTTGGCAAACAGGATGAGATGGTTGGGTGGCATCACCGATTTAATGCACATGAACGTGGGCCAACTCTGGAAGATGGTGAGGGACATGGAGGTCTGGCTTGCTGCAGTCCGTGGGGTCGCAAAGAGTTAGACATGACTTAGGAACTGAACAACAACAACTTATTCTCTGCAGGCTTAATGGGCATAACAGCACAGATCAAAATGGAAAAGTTGCAAATTAGAAATGCTAGGGTCATAGAATTTAATACCAAATTCATGATCCAACCCTTTCGGCAAACTCGTCTGCTGCTATTGGAGGCAGGAGGAGGTTAGGGTAGCAGGCTTTCATGTTTTTCAAGTTCCCTTTCCTCTCCTCCCAAGTCTATATTTCATCTACTCAAGGAGGGAAAATAACTATCATTTGGGGCATTCCAATTCCTCTCTATCCTTCAAGATAGGACCAAGCATCTCTCCTTGCAGGAAGCCTGATTACATCTACCGATACCAACTACCCTGTCTTCTGTACTTTAATGCACCAACTGTCTGTCCATTGGCCCCTTCTTGTCATGTCTCATTCTGGTTTCTACGTGTTTGGATCATACCTCCTTCCTTGAGTAAAATGCTAACAGATAGAGTTTGTGACACCCTCATTTATGTGGAGTGGCCTTGCTTATGATTTCTAGGAGTATTTACATCTGAAAATATCCCTGTAGATGCCAAATGATTGAATAAGTAATGGTAACACGTTAGGCATTGTTCAGGACGAGAACTTGGGGAGGCCAGAGGTATTTCCTTTCATTCTAGACCATTGGTGCTATCCCCTTTAGGTAAGATTGTAATTTCATGTGTGTGCATTTGTGCTCAGTCATGGCCTACTCTTTTTGACTCCATGAACTGTCAGGAGCCCATCAAATTCCTCTGTCTATGAAATTCTCCAGGCAATAATACTGGAGTGGGTTGCCATTTCCTACTCCAGTGGATCTTCCTGACCCAGGGATCAAACCCAAGTCTCTTGCATCTCCTGCCTTGGCAGGCAGATTCTTTACCAACTGTGCCACCTGGGAAGCTCATGAACTAGTTAAATCACAGGCCTGATATTATAGGAGAAAGGCTACACCACGTTATGGGGATCTCAGAGGAACAGTGTTTTCTGTAGCCATAAGAACATCCCAGGGAGGTTGGTCCGTGGATAAAGAAGAGTAGAATCCAGAAATCTTGGCTAAGGACATCAAGCCCCTAAAGGGGGAGGAGGTAGGGGATCCAAACTGGGAGGCAGGGACTTCCCTGGTGGTCCAGTGGTTAGGCCTCTATGCTTCCACTGCAGAAGATACAAGTTCCATTAGTGGTTGGGGAGCTGAGATCCCACATACTGCAAGATGTGATCAGAAAAACAAAACAAAGCTGGGAGGCAGAAGTTGAGGGCATGTATAAAGTGAGATAGGGATAGTCAGCGAACGATACGGGCCGGCATTATGGAAGAAGAGACAGATGTCTCCTTTACTGTCACAGCTTATTTGTCAAGGAATTAAAGCTGATAACATAATAGCTTAGGGAAGAGGGTTGGCAGGTGGACATTACTCTGGGCCCACCCTCCTCACCCCACCCAGAGCTGAGTCAGGAAGATGATCCTACTGGAGGTCACGGCACATTCTTCCAAGGCCTCCCAGGTATCCTCCGACTCTCACGGGTGCTTTGTGGGCTGAATGGTGGACAGGATGTTGCTGATTTTGTGGTCTGTATTGCTGCTCACTAGGAGAGAGGAGGGGTAGGTACTCAGTCATCACACAATCCAGAGAAAACAGATCCTCCCAAACCATAGGGGCACGGATGTGTTCTGCGGTGTAGGGAAGGGCCACACAAGGTTTCTCCAGGGATGTTTTCAGTCAGCCATGAGCAAGGAGACATAAATGTCAGACCTCCTGAAGTCTGGATGAATCAGGTAGGCCCACAAGCAGACAAGGACTCAGATGAATGAAGAAGCAGGGGATCCCAGGTTTGATTAGATATTGAAACTGGGAGAGGGAGAGGAGGCTGAGTCTCCTGCAGTCTGTCTCCCCACATTTGGAATCCATAGTCTTTTGGTTTTCCTTTTTTAAAAAATCTTTTGGCTGTACCTTGGGGCATGTGGGATCTTATTTCCCCGATTATGGATCGAACCCATGCCCCCTGTATTGGAAACACAGAGTTTTAACTACTGGACTGCCAGGGATGTCCCAGGAGTCCATAGTCCTTGAGAACCAAATGGCAAGGCAAGGAAGGGTGCTTCTTAGACCCTACCGTTCGGCTTCAGAAGCATGCAGACATCTCCGCAGAAGGCACTGCAGCAGTGATGACCGAGCTGACACTCCGTGTGAAGCTTGCATTTGATGGCACACTGCTCATTAGTGGGACTCTTGTTGCAGGGTTTCAGTTTCAGCTTTGGCTCAACTTAGAAGAGTACATGAGTACTGACTCCCGGAAGAAGAGCGTCCTCAGTATTATCAGCCCCTCCAAGACCCCAGGACCTGCTCCACTCATTTCTCTTCTTCCTCTCCCTGCCCGGGGGTCTAGGTGGACTTCCTAGTGCCCAGACTCAAGATCCTGCTCCCAACCCCTGCCCCCAACAAACCCAGCCACCCTGAAGTCACCCCTGTGGAATTTAAACTCACAGAACCTGGGTCCTGAAACCCAAGTTTCAGAACAAAGAATCCCAAGAGATCTCCCAGTCTCCCACTCTCGTTTTACAGAATGAGGGGAACCAGGTCCCAGAGCAGAGACTCCACTGTTCCACCTCTGGTGGAAATGGCCCTCCACACCTAGTTCTTCCCTAGAAACATCTATCACTAGTTATTCACCGCTCTTCTCCCCTCAATTCTATTGATTTCAATTTTTTTACACCAGTGGTTCTAAATTTCTCTTCATGGAACAGAATTTTTTTACTGGCCTTTAGTCTTGGAATATCTAGGCTTATTTTCCCCTCAATCTATTTTTTATTTGTTTTTTCATTGGAGTATAATTGCTTTACAATGTTGTGTTAGTTTCTGCTGTACAACAGTGTGAATCAGTTAAATGTGAAAATATATCTCCTCCCTCTTGAGCCTCCCTGTCACTTCCCCCCACTTCCACCCCTCCAGGTCATCACAGAGCACCACCTTGAACTGCCTGTGCTACACAGCAGCTTCCCACTAGGTATCTGTTTTACACACGGTACGGTATTTATGTCAATGCAATTCTTCCAACTCATCCCACCTTCTCATTTCCCTGCTGTGTCCACAAGTTCCTTCTCTATGTCTGCATCCCTATTCCTGCCTTGCAATTGGGATCATCGGTACCATTTTTCTAGATGAGCATGTGTTTTATTTCTCCTCTCCATACCCAATGTTCTGAAATACTCAGAACATTGTAAACAAAGGGCATATTTCAAGAAATTATTACCAGTCCTTTTCCAGTTTGCTGCTCATCCTTGAAACTCCTGAGAACATAAACTCCTGGTAGCTCAAGCTAAGCTCTAGACCCCGTGGAGCTTTTCACTGCTAAGCGCTCTCCTGGACAAAAACTCTATGTGCACATGTTTAAAAAAAAAAATCGCATTCCGTGTAGCATCAGAAGACCCTTAAGATTGAGAACAAAACATTCAGCCTTCCTCTGGTACCCGGACTTTAAAAAAGAACCAGTGCTTCTATTACAGACCCTGGTTCTTCTCTGCAATTGGACCGAGAAAGGTCCTTTTGTTTCCTATTCCTTCTTCATCTTGAAGCCCAGCCCAAATACCTACTGTAAGGTGGAAGTTCAAAGGAAGAATCTATTTTTTCTTTCCAGCTTCCTGAAACTAGCAGGATTTCCATGCAGGAGAGCATCAGCAGTGGGAGACCCAACAACTTCATGACGCTGACCCTGGACATGTCAAGGTGAGCCTGGCAGAAGACCCAGCACTTGGGCCAGGTTCTGCAGGGGCTCAAGAAGGGTTTCAGGGTAGGGAGTTGGGAGACCACGTGACTTTCTCTCAGTGCCCCGTCTGGTTCTGCCTCCTCTCCGTCTTAAGCCACCACTCCTGGGCTGGGCATTGATGTCTCAAGAAGCACTTGCCTCCTCTTATACTTTATATACTCCTCTCATTGTAGAAATGGATTCTTTGTACTTTACTAATTTTTATTTTAGCAATTTGAAAAACACAGAAAAGTATGAAGAAGAGTAATGAGGTATTGTCAGTTGATTATCCATTACCTAGATATAGGTAGATACTAGGGCTTTTTATCTTTTATAAAAAAGAGCTGTAAACTCCCAAATTTTAAAAATTGTAATCCTATGATAAACTGTAATGGAAAAGAATATTTTTTAATTTTTTTTAAATGTATGTATAACTGAATCACTTTGCTTTACAGTGATTTACAACATTGTAAATCAACTATGAAGTGAAGTGAAGTGAAAGTTGCTCAGTCATGTCCGACTCTTTGCAATATAGTCCATGGAATTCTCCAGGCCAGAATACTGGAGTGGGTAGCCTTTCCCTTCTCCAAGGGATCTTCCCAACCCAGGGATCAAATCCAGGTCTCCCACATTGTAGGCAGATTCTTTACCAGCTGAGCCACAAGGGATTTTAAATAAAACTTAGTTCATTAATCCCCAAAATACTTGCACCTGTTTACAAGTATTTTGCTGACAAAAATCAGGTCCTAGTTTCATGGTGAGAGAGTTTGATGGAAAAAAAGGAATTGCAAAAATAATGATTGAAATAGGGATCTCCCTGGTGGTCCAGTGGCTGAGACTCCATGCTCCCAATGCAGGGGGACCCATCTTCAATTCCTGGTCAGGGAACTACATTTCACATGCTGAAACTAAAGATCTTGCATGCTGCAAGAAACAGGATCTCTAAACCAGGAGAAAGTAAAATACCACTTTGATGGTGAAGGGAAATCCCCAGGGCGCTCCATAGTGGGGAGCCTGGAGCCCCCCTCCTGAAGGGTGTTTACCCAAGCCCCTGGCCCATTGTCCCTTTTCATTGTTCTGAGCTCTAAGGCTCAGTGTGCTAAGTCGCCTCAGTCATGTCCGACTCTTTGCAGCCCTATGGACTACAGCCTGCCAAGCTTCTCTGTCCATGGGATTTTCCAGGCAAGGTTGCTACAGTTGGTTGCCATTTCCTTCTCCGGGGATCTACCTGACTGAGGGATTGAACCCAGGTCTCTTGCATTGCAGGTGGATCCTTTACCGTCTGAACCACCAGGGAAGCCCAAAAACAGAGGTTATCAAGGGTGCTTGCTCCCGGGGCCAGAGTGATATGGAGGCCAGCACCTTAGGTCTTACTTCAGGAGTCTGGTTTTTCATAAATAGGCAGGTGAGAGACTGTTATGTGTTCACCAAACCCATTTTCCTATTCTTATTGAGCATAGAGCTAGACTATAATTCTTAGTCTTTTTTGCCAATAGGTGGGACCACATTATGGCAAATAGAATATTGGAGAGAAATAATAAACTTCACTTCTAGGCCTGGCCCTTAAAAGCCTTCCATATGAGCCTCCATCCTAGCTTTCTTTTCCCATCTGCTGGCTGGATGCAGAAGCAGCCCTAGGAGATGATGGAGCTATAGATGGGAGGAGCCAGGACCCTTGAATCTTGACATGGATCATTCACTGATCACACTGATGTATTATGAATAAGGATAAACTTTACTGTGTTGACCACGTACGTTTTTTAAATTATTTTTTAAACTTATTTATTTATTTGTTTGTTTATTTCTGGCTGAGCTGGGTCTTCGTTGCTGCAAATGGGGGCTACTTTCTAGTTGCACTGTGCGGGCTTCTTTTTGTGGTGGTTCCTCTTGTTGCAGAGCACACGCTCTAAGGCCTGCGGGCTTCAGGAGTTGCAGCACGTGAGATCTAGAGCACGTGGCCCCCCAAGATTTTTATAAACTCTGCACTTTTGCTACAACCATGAGCATGCCAGACTAATACATGGATCTAATTGAAAGGCAGAGTTGAGTGCCTGTGCCCATGATGGGATGGGAACACCTTTGGGGGCTGTTGAGGGTTATAATGAAAGAAATGAAGTCACAGGGATAAAGTACCAACAAACACAGAACGCTCAAGTTGGTGCATCAGTTTATTTGGCAAAGACGTGAGCCTTCTCAAGACTGAAAGGTTAAGGAAGAACAGAATCCGCAGCTGGAACGAGTGGGTATCCCAACAGAGAACCAGGCAGCCCTCTTCTTGGCCACATAGCCTCCAGCCCACACTAGTTGGGAGGAGCTCAGCTAGAAACTAGGATTTTTACTTGAACTTAAAAGGTTCCCTGGAAGAGAAAAGTTAAGTGGTTAAAAGTCACAGAACTCTGGGGGGCATCCATGCCCAAACTTAACTGCTCCCTTAGTCCCAGTTAAGCACCAGGTACTTCCCTGGTGGCTCAGAGGTTACAGTGTCTGCCCGCAATGCGGGAGACCTGGGTTCGATCCCTGGGTCAGGAAGACCCACTGGAGAAGGAAATGGCAACCCACTCCAGTATTCTTGCCTGGAGAATCCCATGGACGGAGGAGACTGGTGGGCTACAGTCCACGGGGTCACAAAGAGTCGGACACGACTAAGCGACTTAACTGACTTTCTAGTCCCAGTTAATGGAAACAGGAAGTCTTCCTAGAAGAGCAGGAGTTACCTGCTTTTAATCAATTTCTCTCAAGAGATTTGCCAGTTGAGCAGACAAGTAAAGACCTGGTCTCCTTGGGCCTGGCTAAGAAAAGGGGCCAGTGGAGAGGCCAGATTGAGGCAATAATTGGAACCTTGGACAAGGGAAGGATGAACAAATTGATGGGTGATGTTGTGGGGAATTGAATGAGAGTGAAAAAATATGTGGAGGGCCCCCATGCTGGTATCTTGGTTTACTTTGCAGTGAGTGGCAGCCTAGGTGTGGGGGCAGGAGGACGTTGCCTTATGCAACTTGTTTCTTTGACCAAGGTTTGGGTGATGATGTCTTCTGTCCCAGGTCACACCTTCTGAATGAGGGCAAGGAGCAGTAAGGAAGCATCTCCAGGCCAACCTTCCCACCCCAAGCAACTCACTCATTGTTCAGGCAGATGTTTCCACAGTAGGTCCAGCAGCATGTGTGATTTGGAAAGGAACATTCCCTTAATTTAGTGCATCTTTTTACACAATACCTTAATGATGGAGGCTGTATCCAGCATTGATCAGTGTCTTTTATTTCATCTGGAATCAAGAGCATAGAAGTTGGCAGTGTCTATCCACCCAGCACTTGGACAAGAAATCTTTTCTCAAGTTGAAAAATCCCTGAGTTGTAAGTCACAACGTATTTTTCTGCCTTTGAAGAAAATCCCTCTGTGAACCCTAGCCAGTGGCTTTTTACAGAAGACCATCCTTATATGGCATGACTTCCCTCTTACCACATGTTCCCTCAGCATTGCAGGGCTTCAGGTTCTGTCCAGGTTGCCTAAAGATGGGGCCTCGGACAACCCCAACACAGATGACACCACCTCACCAAATCTGTTCCCACATAACTTTAGATTGCAAGGTCTGAAATAGTCTCTAACTCCAATTTCCATACCCAATTTTCAGATTGGAAAACTGTGGGCTCAGAGGGAAACTCTCTGTTGGTCTTTCCTCCACCCAAGGTGGTCTGACATTGGCCACTATTGTATCCTGCTAGGTTATGGAATGTGGGCAAAAGCTACATTCCCTTTCCATGTACCCACTACGGCTTTCAGAGCTGGGAAAGGAAGTTTGAGGAGATGCCAGTTTGGGAACAGCCAACCTAATCTTTCTTGGACATCTCTTGCTTGAAGGAGGACTCTGTTCATTTAAAGGGTGATCCTAGAAATGTGGGCCCTGAATCAGTTATACAAGACACCCCAGGCCTGGGCAAAGCACCCTCCTCCCTGTCCTCCCTGGCCACCACCTACAGAGAAGTTTGTTCTTGATGCCTCCCAACACAGGCAGAAACATCACAAGCTCATAGGTGAGAAGCATGAGTAGAAGAATCCAGGGCTTCATGGTCGTTTCTATGTGTGTGTGGATTAGGTTTTGGCAGAAAGCAGGTCTTTTCCCGATGCTACTAGAGATAGACAGGAATTAAGGGGACAGGGTAGGAAAGAAAGAGAAAATGCCTGTGAATATTGTGTTGTTCTCCTACTTTTCCTTTCCACCCGCTGGCCCCAACAACACAGCAAACTAGCCAGTGGCTTCCCTGGACTTCTTCCCCATTCACATTAGGTACCCCTTCCTTTATGAAATTACTTTTTTTTTTTAATGCATTGTTTTTTTCTGATCAAAAAGCAATTTATCTTCAGGTTATATTGTTAAAAAAATACAAATGGGAGAGCTTCCCTGGTGGCTCAGTGGTAAACAATCCGCCTGCCGATGCGGGAGAGACAAGTTTGATCCCTTGTCTGGGAAGACCCCACATGCCACGGAGCAACCAAGCATGTACGCCACAACTATTGAACTTGTGCTCTGGAGCCCGGGCGCTGAAACTACTGAGCCCACGTGCTGCCACTGCTGAAGCCTGAACACCCTAGAGCCTGTGCTCAGCAGCAAGAGAAGCTGCTGGAATGAGAAGCTCGTGCACTACAAGCAGAGAGTAGCCCCCACTCACTGAAACAAGAGAAAAGCCTGCACAGCAACGAAGACCCAGCACAGCAAATTAAAAAAAAAAAAAAAAAATAGGAAATGGGTAAGCGTTATCCATTATTCCACCACCCAGAGATAACTGTATAATGTCTATACTTTTATGTTGTGGTCATTATTTTATGAAATTGGAAAAATAGACTACTTGAAATAATCTGATCTGTTAAGAACACAGGTAACAGGATGATATAGTGGAAGTTTTAGTTGAGACCTTAAGACAGAGTGGATGAGATAGATGACTCAGCAGGACTTGAGAAAAGTTGCTGGCCAAACTTAGAAGCAAGACTTTCACACAACATTGTGAAGCAACTATACTCCAATAAAAATTAATAAAACTGTTAAAAACTGGAAAAAAAAATTTCACTGCAAAGATGATCCAAAGTTGAAGGAGTTATAAGAGAAGATGTTGCAGGAGACCTCTTTGGTCAAAAGCTTTGCCCAGAGAAGTAGACATGCTGTCTTCCAATTCCAAGTTGGGAGCATGAGCTCTGTGGCTGCTACTCAGAGTCTCTACTATGTCCCCAAAAGTTTACAGAGACACTGTAGACTTGTGTTCCAGTCATGACTGAAAACTCTAAAGGGTAAGGAATGTGTCTAAAGCAACCTGTAGTAGCAGAGAAGAGGGCTACAGTTTGAGAAGTATCTAATTGTAAATGGCCTGATGCCATTTTGTGTCTCCAATGAACTCTTGAAATCACCCATAAAAGAGGACCAAACGCCCAATGCCAGCCAGTGATCACACCTATTGTGTAAGAACTTTCCCAGTCTCTCTTAGTGGTCCTTCCTCCCTCTACTACCCAGGAGCCAGAAACTTTTTTAAACCAGTTGGGGGCGGAGGAACAGAATCACAAAGAACCCAAGAGAAAGATGTTGGCCACATCCTCTTCCACAGCTGGAGCCTCTGAGAAAAAGGAGGATCCACAGTTCTAAACAATTTAGGAAGTTGTGGCTAACTTTGTGGACCTGCACATTCTAATGATTAGGTTGAGAAAATGTTTTGTGACTAAAGTCACAGAAGTTATGGGCAGCTACCAAAGTTTTCCTGAAGAAGCAAGGGAAAAACTAGCTGTTTCCTGAATAGAATAAAATCTATTCTGAATAAATAGATTGTGAATAAAATCAAACAGAGCAGGCGGGGGACAAAAATAATATGATCACATCACACAAGTCATGCCAACAATACAATGATAAATATTACGATCATTCCCCATGTCATGAAGAAAACAGGCAAAAATCCATACATTTGTAGAGTTGCCATTCTAGTTAAGTAAGAGAATAAGGAAATACATATTTGATAGTAAGCACTCAGGAGAAGGAAATGGCAACCCACTCCAGTATTCTTGCCTGGAGAATCCCATGGACAGAGGAGCCTGGGGGGCTACAGTCCACGGGGTCGCAAAGAGTCGGACACGACTGAGCGACTTCACTCACTCACTCACTCACTCAGGAGAAAACAAAGAAGCAGAAAAAAGATGAGATGGCCTGCTGACAACTGGCAGCTGAGGGGTGGAGGACATGGCGGGAAGAAGACTTAATTAGAAGTCCCCACCCTCTCCCATCTGCTTCCTTCATCCTTTATCTGCTGTCTTGCTCTCTTAAAACCAAACAGGAAGAAAAATGAAAGAATCTAAGAAAAGGGTAAAATTCTGATATCACAGATTACATAGTAACAAGGTAGAGGTTGTTTCTCTCCCTGAAAGTCTTTAGAAATTTTCAATCCACCAGAAGACTACACTGTCCAATATGGTAGCTGCTGGCACCTGTGACTATATAAATTAACTTAAAGTACAAGATAAACAACAAAGTTTTACTGTGTAGCTCAGGGAATTATACTCAGTATCTTGATGGAATATAACCTTAAAAAAAAAAAAAAAACTATTCTGTACACCTGAAACTAACACAGTGTTATCAATCAACTGTACTTCAATTAAAAATTAAACTTAAGTTTAGTTTCCAGGCATTTCAGGCTTCAATATCCACATGAAGCTAGTGGCTAGTCTATTGGATAGGTTAGATGTAAACTATCTCCATCATCACAGAAAATTCTATGAAACCACACTCCTCGGAATGAAACAAAATGCCTTTGCTTAAAAGCAAGGCTAGTACTCGACATCATTTAAAAGGTGTGGAATTTTTCAAAGGGATCTTTGAAAACTCATTGTCCACTCAGAATACGTGAAATATGGAAGTCACAAAAATGCACATTTTAGGCATGTGAATCCCTCGATGCATTGACTTAGAGGCAAATTGGATTTAGGAGATGAGGAGAGACAGTAAGAGAAGGAGATTAATGAAAGAAGAGGAGAGGAAAAGCCCTTAAAAGGTAAAAAAAGCTACTTCCTTGGTGGTCCAGGGGTTAAGACACCACGCTTACACTGCAGGGAGCATAGGTTCAATCCTGGTTGGCGAACTAAGATCCCACATGCCTCACAGCACAATCAAAAAAACTGAAAAGGTAAAAGATCAGATGTCCGGGGGCTTCCACTCAGATGCTTATATTTGCTCTCCAACCGTGTCCATTCAGAACCCACATTCTTGCCAGCCTGCTTCAGCAGGGCATGGGGAGGGCAAATTGTGAAGTTCACCTACTGATGCATTGGTCAATATTTATACCAAAGGATACAACTTAACTGGTGAAGCTCCAAGCTAAAGGTGAACTTTCTTTATGCACAGTGGGCTTCCAGAAATCCTGTAAATCACTCACATTTTTTTTGCACTGGAAAGCCAGCTAAGAGTGGTAAGATTCCCAGTCCTTGGGCCGGGCTCAGTGTTCTTCTGATCCTCCAAAGGCAGCAGCACATAGCAAGACAGGTATGTAATGAGGATGCTCTGTTAACCACTTATAGGCAGGGGTAAGGCATAAGAGAACTGGGTGGAGTTGGGCATGGATTGGGACCGGCCTCTGAATTCTTGACACCCCTGCCTTTTGCACACAGAAGGAGGAAGACAGACACAATAAATTCAAAGCAATGGGTTCAATGAAGCTGTTTATTTGTATTCAAAAATAGCGTTCTAGATGCAAGTTTGCCAGAGCTTTGAGATCTGTTCATTTAAAGAGCCTCATTCTTCGTCCTGTTCTCTGAGCTTCTCACTTGTCCCTAGAGGGCTTGTTCAGGATTCTGGGGATGCCCAGTCCCCTTCTTTGCACACCTCAGGTGTCCTAAATGATCCCAGAGAGGAAAAGTATCATCCTGCGCAGGCTGTGTACCACTCACATACAGAGGTCTGGGCGAATCTTTTGGCCATGATGACATAGGGTGTATGGCAATGAAGTGGTCTCTAGGCATCACAAAGACACAAAACTACTGCCCCCTCCCCCAAATTCAGGGTCCTGGGCTTTCTAGATGTTAAAGGAGAGAACAGGGGCTTTCTAGTTAGGGATATTGTCATCTTATTTACTCTCTGCTCCTTTTACCAGAGCACTTCAAACAGTTCCCATGCCCTCTCTATCAACTTTCTTATTCATACCTCAGGCAATAATCCCCATTTAACAGGAAGAATGTTGATATCACTGGGAAGGAAACTCATCTGAGCAAGCCACAAATAAAAGCTCACGCCTCAAAACCCTTACCTCCACCTACCTCTAAAGGCATCTGAGTGGAGTGTCTGCAGTAACAGGCTGTTTTTTTATCTGGCTTCTTCCTACTGGGCGAGTCGGTGGGGGGGGCAGGAGAGGGCAGGGGTTGTGGTCTGGAACAGGGGGCAGAAGAGGAGAAAAAGTCAGTTCAAAGGCTGGGAACTTAAAGGTGATTTTGGTTGCAGCCCATCTTTCATTCCCACTCAGGAACATACTGGTCACATCGCAGCCTCTTTGATATTCACCCATCCAGAAGTCCTGGATTTTCTTTGATGTGAGAAGTGTCTCCTGCTAAGCCAGGAAGAACACTGTGTACCTAACTCACTTTCTCACCCACAAATTCCAGCTGCCTTACTTTAAAAGACAAAGAAAAAAGGACTTCTGAATAAAAATGTTCAACAGGATATTGTCCAGATAATCAGTAATTAATGTAATACTGCTGCTGCTGCTACTAAGTCGCTTTAGTCGTGTCCGACTCTGTGCGACCCCACAGATGGCAGCCCACCAGGCTCCCCCATCCCTGGGATTCTCCAGGCAACACTGGAGTGGGTTGCCATTTCCTTCTCCAATGCATGAAAGTGAAAAGTGAAAGTGAAGTCGCTCAGTCATGTCCTACTCTTAGCAACCCCCATGGACTGCAGCCTACCATGCTCCTCTGTCCATGGGATTTTCCAGGCAAGAGTACTGGAGTGGGGTGCTATTGCCTTCTCCATAATGTAATACAGATGCTTGACAATAGGCATTTATGTTAAGTGAGGGCTGTGCAATTATGAGAAATCACATTTTGTGAAATATTTACAATACTCATTAAGAGTGGAGAGGATGGGTAACAAAAGCTGGGTGATTCAAAATGTGAGAAGACAAAGAACTGTACATGCAAATATGCAAAGAACTAGAAAGACAGTATAACAGGGCCCATGTTAATTCCAGGCAGTGAGATGATCATCTTTTTTTAACACTCTTTGTCTCTTTTCTTATAAATTATTTTGTAATTACAAAATAGAAATAGTTACATCTTCCAGAAAAAAAAAAAAAAACTGTTCACAAAAGAGGAAGATTAGCTGTGAGAGGAGGACCGTCCCTGTAGGAGCCCCATGTCACAGGAGTGGGCTGTGGTGAGGGGCAGGCCACGTAAGGAAACAAGGACTCCTTGCTCTGCCCTGGCTTGGCCAGGAGAGGCAGCGAGGAGCCCAGGATCACCTTCCTTCCACTCCTTCCCTCTCCCCACTCAGCTCTCCAGGTGAGTCCGGGCCAGACGAGCGCTCACCACTCTGGCCAGAGTCATGAGAGCCCAGGCTCTGCTGCCCATCCTGCTCCTCTGCATTCTGCTGCTGCAGGCGGGGGGAAGGCAACACAGCCAGAAGACGAACAGTAGGTGGTGGGGAGGGGGCGGGAGGGGGCGGGGGAGGGGTGACCCGTCCAGTCTAAGGAGGACCTGGGAGTTCGAACTTTCCAGCACATCCTATTCGGACCACAGCACTGTGAAGACTCTGGTTCTTCCCAAACCACGGCCCTCCAGCCTCTTTATCTGGCTCTGGGAAGAGTGATGGGGGTGGAGGGGGAAACGGCATCTTTTCATTCCCCATCCCTCGAATCCAGAGACATGTGGTGCCTACAACAGGGAAAGATACACCTGAGCAATAATCAGGTGGGAAAACAAACAGCTATTCTTTGGTTTATGCACACAGGTGACAGGTAAACATTCCGAGACATTCAGGGAAGTAGGTGTAGAATGAAAGTACGTGGGAGAGCAACATTTGGGGTGCAAGGGTCAAGGTAAATTTATCTCAGAGGGAGCAGGATGGTGAGAGTGGAAGGGAAACACTGAGGGTGCTACTTGGCTGGGAAGCGGCAGGGATGGTGCAGACAGTGGCAGAATGAGAGGAGAGAGACGACGAAGGGGCAAGTTCATCTTCCTCTCTGGTCCCCGCGGATTGTGGAGAGTAGGGGAGAGTTAGCAGGTCATCCTCGCCTTTGTGGAGTTCTCAGGGATCGGGTGCAGGTTCTGAGGAGGTGACTAGGCCAAGGCCATGACTAATATGGGAGACGGAGTCCTGTTGCAGGATTATGGAGAGAGTCCAGGAAGTCCAGGCATCGAGGTCTATTGGGGAAGAGTAGGAGGAGTGAATTTAAGATACTACCCATCACCAGGATCTGGTAAAGGGCGGAGGTGAGTTCCCTGAAAAGTCCAAGAGTCATGAGTGGGCCTGTGTCTGGGGTCTTGGAAGTTTTAAGCTTTAGAGAGGTATTCTCAGGGGCCTGGTTCCACTGACCTTTCGTCTGCTCTGTTTCAGAAAAGCAGCAACCCCCAGAAATCAAGCAGTGTGAGAAAAGACCCAAAATATATATGTGCAAAATCCCCTGCACAGCTGATCGAGAATGTCAAGCAAATAACATATGTTGTTCAACCTTCTGCGGGAACATTTGCATGAACGTCCTGTGAGTCAGAGAGCCTGGGGCCTTGCATCTTGCCCCCCACCCCTCACCCCAGCCGTCTCCGCAGACACTGTGCCTGCGGCTGAAGATAAGGACCTGACCCTGGATACAGGATGTCGACAGGAACGCCACCCTGTCCAGCCAGTATCTGAACAACCTGTCCCTGTCAAATAAACCAGAACGAATGTGGAAGGACCTGCCTAGTTCACTCCCAGTGCCTGTGATCATGGAGAACCCGGCACAGACCCCAGAGGGCCTCCACCTTTCTGGGTCCGGGTCTCTGATCTCTCCCCTTGTCAAGCTTCTCTGCTCCCCCTCCCCACCTCCCTCCTGCCTCCCTGGCCAGGCCCCTGCGAGCCCAGCCCCCCTGTTCCTCTGCTCACTGAACCAGGACTCCTGGGGGAGGACCTGCTCGTGTGCGGCACCTCCTGGTCCGCAGGAGAACGTGCCTCGCCCGGAGCCACAAAGGGCCAAGTTCAACATGAGATGCCATGAGGCTAGACCCTGGGGCACAGAAGGGGAGGCCCCCGAGAAGGGCTCTTCTTAAACTTGGTCCACCCCCATCCCATCCTGCTCATCGTCCTTGAGGGGCTCAGGTCACTGTCTCTTTGCAACAAAGAAAGTGACTCCCAAGTGAGATGACATGTCCAAGGTCAAAGGAGAGGGAGAAGTTGTGGTCTGCTTGGAAGAGGAGGTTTCCTCTGTGCTCCCCTCTCTGCATCCCAGTGGGACGGTCCAGGGGGAGTGAGTCCTGTGCTGTCCCCACTCCAGCACCACCAACAGGCTGCTTGTGGAATGAGGCCTGGCTGCGATCCCTGAGACTCCAGGCTCTTCCTTTAACTGTGCGGTCCCAACCTTTCCTTATGGCCTCATCTTTCTTCTTTTTTTAATCCAGAGGGAGGAACAGTTGGTTCAGGGTGATGTGACAGGATTAATTGGCACAGGATGCCTTGGGTCTTGCCCCTGATTTCATGGTGAGTCAGTAGAAATTCCTCCCTGAGGTCCAGAGTCCCTACTACTCTGTACAATCACCACTTCTCTGATGTGGTCCTGGGACTAAGTCCAGAGACCAGGCAAGTGTGTCCAGCTGGGACATGGGGTCAATTGTGAGGAACTTGGGAGGGCAGACCCTGCTGGAGGCGGGGATGTGGTGCTATGCTCCAGGCCAGTGGCTCCTGCTGAGCATCAGTGAAGGAGACACACCATGCCTCCATCAGCCCAGAGCCTCTGACCCATCTCAGGAGCATCACAGGGCTTCTGGTACTGCAGGGTCTCCTCCACTTCTGCTAGAAGCTGTCTTTGGACAAGGGGGCCTTAGGAAAGAGATCATGATCCACTAGCAATTCAGACATCATTGGAGGTAGTTGGGTGCTAAGGGCATGCTCTAAAGGAGCTCTTATGTGGTACTTCCTCAGATAACCTCACTCTGCAAGCGTTTTCCCAAGCTTGGCTATCCCCTCAAACACCGTGGGACAGACTATTAAGAGAGGCAAAATTACCTGCCAGGGGACCACATAGTGAATGACCTCCCAAGTCCAAGTCCATTGTGTCCTACTTCATGGGTATATCATAGATACCAGGCTGACCTATTCCTTGCCACTGGTGGACACCGTGGACCATGAATTTTACTGGAAGCAGCTGTTCTTCTCCCTTGTGGTAACTGGTGCCCTGACCCTCTCTGGACAGTCCACCCTGCTCTAGAGAACTCAGAGGCCACACCTAGAACGCTATGGCTAGGAGGAGTGCTTGCCCGGCTACCACTTCATGTTCTATTTTTATTAGAATAAACAATGGCCTCTTTATTACATAAAAGGGAGGAGTGGGGGGTCCTTTGGAAGACCTTGAAATCTATGGAGACAAAGGAGGAAACAAGTGCAGAGTTTGCCATGATCTGGGTCTCCAAAAGGTCAAGTCCCTGCCTACAGAAAATCGCAGATCAGGACTGATCTGTTTGTGACAAACACATGGGCTCCTGGTTGCTATGCCTTATTCACTCATTCATTTATCTATTTGCCTGTCTGTCTGTCTATATATTTATTTATTGCATGATTTGTTGTCCTCTCAGGTTCCAGTCTTCTAGCAAATTTTTACCTCTCGTTCCTATCAACCAAGACAATCGGAAGTAGCTTTCTCCCATGTACAGACCTAGCAATAGACCCTCAGTGTCTTACTTCAGGACTAATTCATCTCTTTGGGCTTTTGACTTCATAGTCTGAAGAGACTTTGATTCCTTGGTATTCCATGGACCATCACGCCAGCTTCATCATACCTAGGACACTCTGCTCACTGTCCATAGAAAATGGAAATAGCAGACACCCCAGATGCTTTAGCACTTGCATGCCAGAGGGTGGGGCAATAGTCCAGACTGACAGAAGTCTGACACCTGACGATAGTCCAGGACTTGCTCTGCTGGTAACATTTCCAGAGATCCAGTTGTCCAGGCTTATAGGAAAGACCCTGGGAGGCAGCAGACGAGCTGCTGCACCTTCTGCTGCCCACCGTGAAGAAAGACACAGGACGTGGTGGGGCTCTGCTTTGTTGCCGTCATTTTGTTTTTTGGCCGTGACCCACAGCTTGCAGGATCTTAGTTCCCTAACTAGGGGCTGAACCCAGACCACAGCAATCAAAGTACCGAGTCCTAACTATTGGACCTCCAAGGAATTCCCTTGGTGGAGCTCTTTGGATTTTGGAGACAATAAAGGCCACTTTGGGGGCACTCTGCTCTTATTGACTTTCTGGGGGAACAGAAGGTTGATAGTTTTTTAAAATAATTAATTCACTAATTTTTATTTTCGGTTGCACTGGGTCCTGAGAGCCACATGTGGGCTTTCTCTAGTTGCAGCGACTGGGGCTACTCTTTGTTACTGTGCATGGGCTTCTCACTGCAGTGACTTATCTTGTCACAGAGCACTGGTTACAGGCACATGGGCTTCAGTGCTTGCAGCATGCCGGCTCAGTAGTTGTGGCTCTTGGGCTCTAGAACACGGGCTTAATTGCTCCGCGGCATGTGGAACCTTCCCAGACAGGGGATTGAACCCACATCCCCTGCACTGGCAGGCAGATTCTCGTTCACTGGACCAGCAGGGGAGTCCAAGGCTGCTAGTTTTGAGTGGAATACAGATTAAGGAATATTTCTGCAACAGGTCCAGGATATTTTGCAAGTTGCCTGCCCCTTGGGTCTTAGCCCCTAGTACATGCATTATACAAAGTGTCTGTGGTTGATTAAGATGCTGACTGGTCTCTTTGCAAGTTCCAGTAGGAGAATCAAAGAATGCACACCTGTGTTGAGTCAGACTTTCTCTTCTGTTGCCAGATGGTTTCCATTTTTGAAGCAGCTTTTTCCTTGCCAGCAAACCCTGGTAAAGACCCATGTCTAACCAGGGGACATCAAACCACTCTGCAACTGAAAGCTTCCATCGCAACTTGGGGGTTATCTGATCTATGAAGTCTCAAAATGGGGGGCAGTGCATAGAGGCAGTTCATTGTCAAATGGAAATGCTATAAATGAGACTGAGCTTGATCAGTTCCAGAGGAAATGAGTCACCTGTACAATCAGGTGTGTGGACTCTGAGGACCCACTGACTTCCTCTCTAGCTTCATCCTTTCCCACGGCCTCTAAGTCTACAAGAGGCACTGCCCTTTCTGTGTCACCGTTGGCACTCTGAGAAATGGTGTCTTCCTGTGTTTGCCTACTTAGGGTTTCTTGTACTTGCACCTTTCTTTTTGATTTCTCAGAATCCAGGGATCTGTTGTAGATGTCAGCCTTTTTCTCAGCATTCCTCCATTTGCATTCAGACTTCCATTTTCTGAGGGTTATTTTATCTGTGTCCTGGCCTAAGCCCAGTGCCCCTACCTCATTTACAGGCATGCAGTCTCTGTGGTCTTCGTATGTCTCTGCTTCCTTGATGGCTCAGCAGGTAAAGAATCCGCCTGTGACACAAGAGACACAGGTTCGATCTCTGGGTCGGGAAGATCCCCTGGAGAAAGAGATGGCAACCTAGTCCAGTATTCTTGCTTAAAAAATCCCATCGACAGAGGATCCTGGTGGGCTACAGTCCATGGGGTCACAAAGGGTTGGACGTGACTGAGTGACTAGGCAGGCATGCGCAAACATGGACTCCAACACTGCACCTGCTAGTTGGGGTGTTTATTTCTCTCCTAACTGAAATTTGTAACATTCTCTATTTCCTCATTAGGCTGAGGGTTATGTGTGGAGTGATTTATTTGCTCCTTATTGATCTGTATGGATTTTCTGAAAACAGCTAAAATTAGATAGCCACAATTACGCTGTATCTATTTACTTGTTTACTTTCTTATTTATTTATTTATATCTTGCCCTTAAGAACTTCAAGGAGTTGCTTAACTCCTCTATGTCTCAGTTTCTGCATCTGTAAAATAAGAATGATGGTACTAAACTCATAGGGTCATTGAGAGTACTAGCTAATACATGTTAAATATCTGGCAGGTAGTAAATTTGGTATTAAACTGGGTGATGCTTGACACTTCATTGGGTAACACTCTCATTTGTTGATTT
Organism: Bubalus kerabau; assembly: GCF_029407905.1. Classification (NCBI taxonomy): domain Eukaryota; kingdom Metazoa; phylum Chordata; class Mammalia; order Artiodactyla; family Bovidae; genus Bubalus; species Bubalus kerabau. The sequence goes on from NC_073636.1 coordinate 75,213,057, forward strand.
AATTCAGACATTGGTTCTAAATGCTTAACAGATAATCATTCAGGGAACCCTCACAATAACCCTATGAGGAAAGCACCGCTATTAATCCACTTTGTCAGTGAGGAAATTGATGCATGGAGAGGATTAGTGACTCACCCAAAGTAAGTGGAACTAGAATTTGAATCCAGGTTAAGTCTGTGTTGTAAATCTCCGTATTAGGTGGCCTTTCCAAGCTCTCTTGGCAGAGCTCTGTTTTTTCAGTAGCTCAAAACCCACAGGACATTGTGCTCAGGTAGTGCTGCTGCTGCTGCTAAGTCGCTTCAGTTGTGTCCGACTCTGTGCAACCCCATAGATGGCAGCCCACTAGGCTCCTCTGTCCCTGGGATTCTCCAGGCAAGAACACTGGAGTGGGTTGCCATTCCCTTCTCCAATGCATTAAAGTGAAAAGTGAAAGTGAAGTCACTCAGTCATGTCCAACTCTTAGCGACCCCATGGACTGCAGCCCACCAGGCTCCTCCGTCCATGGGATTTTTCAGGTGAGAGAACTGGAGTGGGGGGCCATTGCAGGTAGTGTTAGGCTGGTGCTAACCATGGACAAGTTAACATAGAGATGGATAGGATGTTACAAAAGTCATCACACACATGTCAGCAAAAAAGAGAGATGCAGATCCTTCACTACCCTTACAATCACCCAGACATCCAGGAAATGTGTGTGTTGGGGGAGGGAAGGCTCCTGCAGTTCTCCAGTCTTTGGCTTTTACCTGTATTACCTGCAGCACAAAGAGATTAAAAAAAAAAGTACTCCTTGAGTACTTTTTATAGGAATTTAGGGATAATGTTCTACATGTACCCAACTTACTGGCAGAACTCCCAGATCTGCCACAACCAGAACCATGATTACATTCTGAACCTTCGAGCTCTGTTCTGCTCATCAGATTCCCCATGTGCAAGGGCTCGGCAGTTCGCAGAGACCAGGAAGAAGAGCCATCAGTCATATAAATACCGGCACTTCCAACTCCAACAACTTCAGAGGTAGGTGAGGGTCAGAATCTTGGGGCTGGAAATGTGAGCCTGAAAATGCTTTCATTTGTGGCTTGTGTCCAAATCATGCTCCCAGAAAGAAGTAATGGTCCTTGATGTTCAAATGGAGAAAGTGAGAGAAAGATGAGACAGATGGACACCGAGTCACCACGTATTGTCTACAATACACATGACACTATTGTTGGCAACACGTGGGCCGTTGTGTATTGTCTTCTGAGTAGTCTCAGGGAGAACGTATAGCCTGCACCTAATCACGAAGAAACTGCAAACAAACCCCACATGAGGAATGTTTAAGTAAAAGAAAAAATTGTCTAGCGTCATCAAAAATTTCAACCTCATAAAAGATAAAGGGCATTGTTGGGTGAATTTACACAATGGGATACTGATGGTAGATTCGATAAAAAGATTTTAGAAATGTTCAATTTAATGAAGTTGTACTGTGATCACAGAAGAGAATGTTCCTATTGTTAATACTCACTGAAGTATTATTCCTAAATAAGAATCATGATGTATCTACTTACCCTCAAATGGCTTAGGCATATATATATATATATATATATATATATATATATATATACATACATACATGCACACACATGTGAGAGAGAAAGCAATTAGGGGTAAATTCTTAAAATAGGTGAATCTGAGTAAACAGTATGTTTACTGTTTAGAAGTTCTTTGACTAGTCTTACTCTTGTAATTTTGAAATCTTTTCCAAATAGCAGTTTTTTAGAAGTTAAAGGCAACCCAGCTAACTGTCTATGTGCCTCAATTTTTATTTTATTATTTTTTAACAGATTTTTTTTGATGTGGACCATTTTTAAAAGTCTTTTTATTGAATTTGTTACAATATTGCTTCTTTTATTTATGTTTTGACTTTTTGGCTGCAAGGCCTGTGGGATCTAGCTCCGCAACCAAGTACTGAATCCAAACCCCTTTGCGTTGGAAGGCAAAGTCTGCCACTGGACCAAGAGGGAAATCCCTCAAATTTTCTATATTTTCCTATTTTATAATTTGTAACATATGCCAAGAGGCTTTATTTTTTAATTTTTAAAACTTAAAACTTAAATTTTTTTGCTAGTGCTTCATATAGTCAACGTTTGCTATGTGGATATATCATCCCCATATTGTTCAGTTGCTCAGTCGTGTCAGACTCTTTGTAACCCCAAGGAAGCATGCCAGGCTTCCTGGTCCTTCACCATCTCCCGGAGCTTGCTCAAACTCATGTCCATTGAGTCGGTGATGCCATCCAACTATCTCACCCTCTGTCGTCCCCTTCTCCTCCTGCCTTCGATCTTTCCCAGCATCAGGGTCTTTTCCAATGAGTCAGCTCTTCTCATCAGGTGGCCAAACTATTGAAGCTTCAACTTCAACATCAGTCCTTCCAATGAATATTCTGGATTGATTTCCTTTAGGATTAACTGGTTTGATCTCTTTGGCAGTCCAAGGGACTCTCAAGAGTCTTCTTCAACACCACAGTTCAAAAGCATCAGTTTTTCCACGCTCAGCCTTCTTTACGGTCCAACCCTTACGTCTATTTACTGGAAAAGCCATAGCTTTGACTATACGGACCTTTGACAGCAAAGTGACGTCTCTGCTTTTTAATATGCTATCTAGGTTTATCATAGCTTTTCTTCCAAGGAGCAAGCATCTTTTAATTTCATGACTGCAGTCACCATTTGCAGTGATTTTGGAGCCCAAAAATAATACATCCAGGGAAACTGAGTCTTTGAGAAATTAGGTGGTTAGCCAAACACATAGCTTATATTAAACTAGGCATGTTGGGGTTGGGAATTCACAGGAATTTGAATCTCTGACTCCAGAAAGTCACAGGAATTTACTGTCTGTGCCACACTGACAGTTTTCAGTGTGGTGTCAAGTGGGAGAGAATTTCCCTCCTATTGATAAGACAGGATGTATATCCTGTTGGTAAAATAAACCAATTTTTTTAATAATTAAACATTTTAGAGTTACGTGTCTCTAGGTTCCTTTTATATGTCTAACTCTTTCAGGCTATGAGAAACCACAGCCATTATTGATAAAATTAAATTGTACTTAAAAAATTTTGAGGTATAGTTGCTTTACACTGTTGTGTTAGTTTCTTCTGTTCAGCAAAGTAAATCAGCTCTACATATATATATATATACATATATATATATATATATATATACATATAGCTTTTTTTTCCATTTAGGTCACCACAGAGCATGGAGTAGAGTTCCTTGTGCAGTACAGTAGGTTCTCATTAGCCATCTGCGTCATGCATGTATACATGTATCTGTATATACATTTGTACATTTATCATTCCCAATCTCCCAGTTCATCCTACCTCTCTTTTCTTTTATTTTTTAAAAATGCTTTTTCAAATTCTCTTCCCATTGTTGCATAATATTGAGCAGAGTTCCCTGTGCTATACAGTAGGTCCTTGTTGGTTATCAGTTTTAATTTTTAAAATTAAAAAAAAATCTTTGGCCATGGCATGAGGCATGTGGGGCATACGGGATCTTAGTTCCCCAGGGATACGACCTGTGCCCCTCTGCATTGGAATTTAGGAATCTTAAACACAGGACCCCCAGGGAAGTCCTTCCACTCTAAATATAGCAGTGTGTACCTGTTAATCCCAAACTCCCTAACTATCACTCCAGACCGCCCTTCCCCCCTGGTAACCATAAGTTCCCTCTCTAAGTCTGTGAGTCTGTTTTTGAGAATAAACTAATCTTAAAACAGGAAAAACTGGCACCAACCCCACTTAGGGTTTGAGACAGGCAGTATCCTTTGTCCAAGGATCTCCACATTTACAAATGCATTTAACCGAATTTCAGTTGCAAGGAGGTTTCCAAAGACATTTTTCCCCCTGAAGAAATAGAAGTCACAAATTTTCAGATGTCTTATGATCCATGGGAAAATATTAATAATCTGTGTTACTGGTACACATATCATTAATATTCACTGGGAATGTTACTAGTAATATGTTGAAAGTCTTGTCCTTTGTCCCATTTAAATATATCCAGAAGAGCTACCTCATTTCTTGGTTCTATATGAGAGCTTGGGTATAGAACTAGACTTTTCTAGTCACTGCCTAAATTTAAAATATAATAGTATATTATATGCTAAAATATATTATTCATAATATAATATAATAAATTTAGAAAAAAGTCTAAGCCCAAGCACAGTTGAAACACTACGCTTGAATTAAAATGGTTGTTCCCTCCACACCTAGAAAGAGAGTGGTCAGTTTCCTTGCTCTTTCCTCTCCTCCTGCAGGTAGCTAAGAGCCATTTTGGAGGTGGTGGAGCAAGAATAGATAAAGGGGTCAGGACAGCTCCTTCTGGCAGGCAGTGTTGTGCTCTTGAACTTTGTACTTTCTGGACTTGGTACTGCTTCAAATTGACTCTGTCATGGGTGGTTTCATGGCTTGAGTTTTCCCCCACCCAAATGATGGAAGTTGCTCACTTGTGGTTGTCTTGATCTGGCTGAATTCATCTCTTTACCAGCTGGTTTATTGTGATATCTTTCCCTGACCACTTACTTCCTTTTTTTTTCTTTTAAAAAATATTCTATTTATTTATTTGGCGTTGGGTCTCAGTTGCAGCACGCTCATCTTTCGTTGCAGTTTATGGGCTCTCTAGTTGTGCTGTGTGAGTTAGTTTCCTGACCAGGGATCAAACCCAAGTTCCCTGCATTGGAAGGCAGATTCCTAACCACTGGACCACGAGGGAAGCCCCTGAGTCATTTTTTTAATCAAGGGAAAATAACACACACGTGCAAAAAAATAAAAATAAAAAAGGTTTTCCTGCAAAAGGAAGGCATGAAGCTTGTCTTGAACACTAAATTTGAATTATCATTATTTTGAAGATGTATTTATCTATTTTGCTGCACTCGGTCTTTGTTGCTATTTGCTGGCTCTCTCTAGTGGCGGTGTGCGGACTTCTCATTGTGGTGGCTTCTCTTGTTGTGGAGCACTTGCTCTAGGCACATAGACTTCAGCAGTTGCGGCACTCAAGCTCTAGAGTGGTGGCTCAGTAGTTGTGGCGCATGGGCTTCATTGCCCTGCAGCATGTGGGATCTTCCTGGAGCAAGAATTGAGCCCATGTCCCCTGTGTTGGCAGGCAGATTCGTAACCACTGGACTACCAGGAATCCCTTGAGTTATTTTTTAATCAAGGGAAGATAGCACATTAAAAAAAAGCAGGGGTGGGGGGGCTCGGGTTCCTGCAAAAGGAAGGCATGAAACTTGAGATGGAGAGATATCTTTTAGCAAAGTCAACATCCAGAATTGGTTTGTACCTGTGGTTGGGTGGTGAAGGTCAAGGAAGAATCATTAGAGGACAGAGTGTAAAGAAATTCCATGAGAATTTTCCTCTTGCTTCCCAGCTGTCTTTATTTGTGTCTTTTGATCTCTAGAAGCAACTGCAAAGGAAAGAACTCCTGACAACACCTATTCAGACGTATATATATGGTCAGCATCATGAAGTTCTGGATACCTCTCCTCATGATGTTCCTCTGTATGGTACTACTGTCTGTGCTGGGAGGAGTGAAGGAAAGATATAGCAGCAGGTGATGAGGCTGGATTGAGGATCAAAAGGGCATGATGGGGCTGTGCTTATTTCTGGACAAATGAAGAAGTATCATGCCTGATACATCTGACCCAGGACTCACTTCCCTGGATCACCTGTTGAAGCATTTGTGTATAGATACTTTTCTACAGACAGAGATCCAAGAAATTCCCAAGCTGAGATCCTTCAATGTTTCTTCTTCCAACCTTAAAAGTATCAATGACTATGTGTCAGCTTTTAGATACATTCCATAAATTATAAGGATATAATATTTTCCCATGTCAGGCTATCTTGGAGGAGAGGGGGCACCAGTACAGAGCTACCATATTTTCCCATTCTTCCAGAAGCTCTGTGTCCTAACTGTGTGCACGTTGATGATTACCAAATGGCATTTCTTGATATATACCCTTAATTTAGCGGTAGGATATTTCAGAAGTCCAATGCAATGGAATGACTGCTTGAGTTAAAGCTGACCCATTGGTAGGATATTTCAGAATGTAAAAAGATGGAAAAGAGACATGAGATGGGTCTTTAGTGGAGCAATGTTGGGGGCCATATGATGAGAAAATGAAATCAATGGAGGGGGCCAAGAAAATGAGAGAGAGAAGAGAGGGGCTGAATTACTTTATTTTTTTTAATAGGATGATTTTTTTTTTCTCTAGATGTGGCATGCAGATTTAGTTGCCCTGAAGCATGTAGGATCTTAGTTCCCCAATCAGGGATCAAATCCATGTCCCCTGCATTGGAAGGCGGATTCTTAACCACTGGATCACCAGAGAAGTCCTGAAGCTGAGTTACATTAAAGGCAGGGTCAGCAAGGAGGGGAAGAAAGTGAGGCAAATCTATTCCTTACTTTCCCTGGTCTAGTTTCCCATGCTGTGAAATAGGTATGATAACGAGGGTAGAGGTTATCTCAGACTCTGAGATCTCCCGTTATAAAGATGTAACTTTTATAGGAGGGCAGATGAATGCTGGGAGTATATGGAGTCCTATCTCTAGGATGTTCAAAGAGGACCCAGAAGTCTGCAACACTATAGGACTTGGGGAGCAGAGAGGTCTAAGAGTTTAGTAAAGATGCAATGGGGTCAGTGAAAATACAATAAGGAGGCTAAGGAAGGGGATTTTTCTTAGAAGATAGGTACTTTAGTGGGGACTTGGGGCCAGGATTCTAGGAGGGGCCCCTAGAGGGGCCCTCTAGCTTAACATAAGCTGTTAAGCTTATGAAGGACTTCTCTTCCCACACTTGTCTATATGGCCCCACCAATGTCTTACCATCTCATCTCATTTTCAGGAGGGAATTGCTCCTTCAGGAGTGCTGGGGACAGCCAACCATCCGAGAATGTAACAACAGGTGTTCTAGAAATTTTAGATGTGTAAAAATAAATCACACGTGCTGCTGGACCTACTGTGGAAACATCTGCTGGGAAAATACAGTGAGTTTGGAGATGCACGCTTGGATGTGTGTCATCACTGATTCTCACCTTCTTCTCAGATGCTGTTATCCCTAAACAGAGGCTGAGGTCCTAAATCCTAGGCACAAACGTAGCAGAAGACCATGTCCGCTAAACCTGGAAGCCAATTGACTGGCAAATAGACAAAGATACCAGCTTGGGGCACCTTGTTTCTTTCAATATATAATCAATGCCTGTGATGTCTTCATTCTATATTTCAACAGCTTGGTGTTTTTTTTTGTTTTTTCGTCCAGATTTCTAGCCATAGCATCCATAGTCAGACTTTACCATGAACCATCTTAGCTTACCCAGATCCCATATTTCTACCTTTATCTATTCAGTGAACTAATACCATCCCCTCCTCCAAATCAGAAGTGGACAATTCCTGTTGTTACATGAAGTATTCTTGTTCCAAGGTCTGGTAAAGATAAATAATATGAAGTTTGGGCATGAATTCTTGCTTCCCAGATTTCCAGAGCCTCTAAACATCTAACCTTTTTCTCTTGCAGCTAATCACTGAAGAAGCTAAAAGCCTAGCCTCCCACTGAGACTCCCGTTCATTCTCACTGAGGGCTGGGAAGGAGTAAATCCTTGGCTAATAAACTCACCTGCCAGCAGCGGTCCTTGACTTTTTTTCCACTCCATTCCACTACCCTTGAATGCTATTATTACACTCCCTTCTATTGTCATAGTGTGTACATAAGTTTCCAACTCTTGCTTCCAAATCTTGCTTCCCCATTTGATTACCTCAGAACTAATAGGCTAAATCATGGACTTCAAGAATAGAAGTTTATTTCTCGCATGCCATTTTAATGTGAGTAACTGGCAAGCAGCCCTTTCTTTCCATTTTTCAGACAGCAGGTCTCTGGTGAATTTGTTTTTCACAGGGTATGGGTAAACAGTTCTAAAACTATTTTACAGCTATGAAAGATTGAACAGGTAAGTAACTGGTAGATAAGAGCCAGGTTTCTGTGAGAGAAGTTAGAAATAAGCAAAAGGAAAATGCTAGAATGAACCCTGGGTTACTGGATTAAAATCAGAGATATCAATATGAACTCACGCTCAGCTATATATATATATAGGGTTGGTCAGAAAGTCCACTTGGGGTTTCCTGTAAGATCTTATGGTCAAACCCGAATGAACTTTTTGGTCAACCTTATATATACACACACAGGGGCTTCCCTGGTGGCTCAGTGGTAAAGAACTCGCCTGCCAATGCAGGAGACACGGGTTTGATCCCTGAGTTGGAAAGATCTCCTCCAGTATTCTTGCCTGGAGAATCCCAGGGACAGAAGGGCCTGGTGGGTTACAGTAGATATGGTCTCAAAGAGTCGGACACAACTGAAGTGACCCAGCATGTGTGCACGCATACTCCTAGATAATGTTATTTTAGACTTATGAACATCTCCTTCTGGAAAGAAAATCTTCCTGGAATGGTTCAAGGAACCAATATATTTGGGCTGATGGGCATTTCTTAGTAGCAAATCTTGCACCCAGCACCTAACCCCAACATCTGCATTCCAGATATCTTCCTGGAGCTTTTTAATTAGGCATTCTGGGTCTAGTTATGACACAGACAGCTAGAGACATGGGATGGAATACACTTGCTGATGAAGGCATCAGTATGAACCCTCCTGTGAACACTGGGGGCAGTCAAAGCATGGAGCAGGTGGGAGTTGACCACCATCGTGATGTACGAGATGAGGAGGATACTTCTAGTGTCCTTTCATATGCTTGACATAGAGAAGAGCAGGGGATGAGAACAAGTCATGCAAAAGTCATTGCAACCATGAGGCGATTGGTTGGCTCAAAACAGATCAGCTCTGATTTGCAATTCTCTGCAGGCTGGGACTTGATCTTTTGGAGACCCAAATGGAAGCAGAATCTGCATTTGTTTCTCCCTTTGCCTCCATAAATTTCAAGGTCTTCCAAGGGACCCCCACTCCTCCTTTTTATGTAATAAAGAGGTACTCAATTATTTCAATAAAACCAGAACATGCACTGGCGTCCAGGCAAGCATTCCTCCTATCCATAACATTCCAGGGATAACCTCTGAGTTCTCTAGGGCAGGGTAGACTGTGGAAAGGAATAGGTCAGCCTGGCACCTATGATCATGATCTCTTTCCTAAGGCCCCCTTGTCTGAGGGCAGCTCTTAGCAGAAGAAGAGGAGACCCTGCAGTACCAGAAGCCCTGTGATGCTCCTGAGATGGGTCAGAGGCTCTGGGCCGATGGAGGCATGGCATGTCTCCTTCACTGATGCTCAGCAGGAGCCACTGGCCTGGAGCATAGCACCACATCCCCGCCTCCAGCAGGGTCTGCCCTCCCGAGTTCCTCACAATTGACCCCACATCCCAGCTGGACACACTCGCCTGGTCTCTGGACTTAGTCCCAGGACCACATCAGAGAAGTGGTGATTGTACAGAGTAGTAGGGACTCTGGACCTCAGGGAGGAATTTCTACTGACTCACCATGAAATCAGGGGCAAGACCCAAGGCATCCTGTGCCAATTAATCCTGTCACATCACCCTGAACCAACTGTTCCTCCCTCTGGATTAAAAAAAGAAGAAAGATGAGGCCATAAGGAAAGGTTGGGACCGCACAGTTAAAGGAAGAGCCTGGAGTCTCAGGGATCGCAGCCAGGCCTCATTCCACAAGCAGCCTGTTGGTGGTGCTGGAGTGGGGACAGCACAGGACTCACTCCCCCTGGACCGTCCCACTGGGATGCAGAGAGGGGAGCACAGAGGAAACCTCCTCTTCCAAGCAGACCACAACTTCTCCCTCTCCTTTGACCTTGGACATGTCATCTCACTTGGGAGTCACTTTCTTTGTTGCAAAGAGACAGTGACCTGAGCCCCTCAAGGACGATGAGCAGGATGGGATGGGGGTGGACCAAGTTTAAGAAGAGCCCTTCTCGGGGGCCTCCCCTTCTGTGCCCCAGGGTCTAGCCTCATGGCATCTCATGTTGAACTTGGCCCTTTGTGGCTCCGGGCGAGGCACGTTCTCCTGCGGACCAGGAGGTGCCACACACGAGCAGGTCCTCCCCCAGGAGTCCTGGTTCAGTGAGCAGAGGAACAGGGGGGCTGGGCTCGCAGGGGCCTGGCAGGGAGGCAGGAGGGAGGTAGGGAGGGGGAGCAGAGAAGCTTGACAAGGGGAGAGATCAGAGACCCAGACCCAGAAAGGCAAGGGCCCTCTGGGGTCTGTGCTGGGTTCTCCATGATCACAGGCACTGGGAGTGAACTAGGCAGGTCCTTCCACATTCGTTCTGGTTTATTTGACAGGGACAGGTTGTTCAGATACTGGCTGGACAGGGTGGCATTCCTGTTGACATCCTTGTGTCCAGGGTCAGGTCCTTATCTTCAGCTGCAGGCACAGTGTCTGCGGAGATGGCTGGGGGGGCAAGATGCACGGCCCCAGGCTCTCTGACTCACAGGACACTCATGCAAATGTTCCCGCAGAAGGTTGAACAGCATATGGTATTTTGTGGACAGTGCTGGAAGTATGAACAGTGGTTCCCACAAGTAAACTCCGTGGGCCGCTTCGTACAGGCTTTAGCTTTGAGATCTAAAAAGAGCACGAGCAGAAGCAGGGTCAATGGAACCAGGTTTCTCAGAGAACTCCTCTCGAGTTGAAAGCCTCCCCAGAGACCTGAGACCTCAAAATCTACTCAGGAGACACTTGGATTTTTCAGGGAACTCACCTCCACCCTTCACCAGATCCTGGTGATGGGTAGTATCTTAAATCCCACTCCTCCTACTCTTCCCCAATAGACCTCGATGCCTGGGCTTCCTGGACTCTCTCCATAATCCTGCAACAGGACTCCGTCTCCCATATTAGTCATGGCCTTGGCCAAGTCACCTCCTCAGAACCTGCACCCGATCCCTGAGAACTCCACAAAGGCGAGGATGACCTGCTAACTCTCCCCTACTCTCCACAATCCGCGGGGACCAGAGAGGAAGATGAACTTGCCCCTTCGTCGTCTCTCTCCTCTCATGCCGCCACTGTCTGCACCATCCCTGCCGCTTCCCAGCCAAGTAGCACCCTCAGTGTTTCCCTTCCACTCTCACCATCCTGCTCCCTCTGAGATAAATTTACCTTGACCCTTGCACCCCAAATGTTGCTCTCCCACATACTTTCATTCTACATTTACTCCCCTGAATGTCTCGGAATGTTTACCTGTCACCTGTGTGCATAAACCAAAGAATAGCTGTTTGTTTTCCCACCTGATTCTCGCTCAGGTGTATCTTTCCCTGTTGTAGGCACCACGTGTTTCTGGATTTGAGGGATGGGGAATGAAAAGATGCCGTTTCCCCCTCCACCCCCATCACTCTTCCCAGAGCCAGATAAAGAGGCTGGAGGGCCATGGTTTGGGAAGAACCAGAGTCTTCACAGTGCTGTGGTCCGAATAGGATGTGCTGGAAAGTTCGAACTCCCAGGTCCTCCTTAGACTGGCCGCGTCACCCCTCCCCGGCCCCCTCCCGCCCCCTCTCCCACCACCTACGGTTCGTCTTCTGGCTGTGTTGCCCTCCTCGGGCCTGCAGCAGCAGAACGCAGAGGAGCAGGATGGGCAGCAGAGCCTGGACTCTCATGACTCTGGCCAGAGTGGTGAGCGCTCGTCTGGCCCGGACTCACCTGGAGAGCTGAGTGGGGAGAGGGAAGGAGTGGAAGGAAGGTGATCCTGGGCTCCTCGCTGCCTCTCCTGGCCAAGCCAGGGCAGAGCAAGGAGTCCTTGTTTCCTCGCGTGGCCTGCCCCTCACCACGGCCCACTCCTGTGACATGGGGCTCCTACAGGGACGGTCCTCCTCTCACAGCTAATCTTCTCCTTTTTTAAACAGACCATTTTTTCTGCAAAAAAACTGTAGGTCTATATTTTGTTTATAAAATAATTTACAGAAGAAATTAAAGAAGGAACATAGTTTAAAAGATTCGGAAACAACCAAAGTCCAACCATAGATGGCTGGATAAAGAAGATGTGATATATATATATATATATATATATATATATATATATATGATGGAATATTATTCAGCCATGAGAAAGAAGGAAGTCCTGGCATTGATTACAACTTGGATGAAACGAGGCATTAGGATAAGTGAAAAAAGCCAGACAGGAAAAGATAAATGATATCACATATGTGTTATCTAAAAAACGGAACTCATAGAAACAAAGAGTAGTATTGTGGTTCATAGGAGCTGAGGTTGGGGGACAAGAGGAGATTTGGGGAAATGGTCCAAACTTTCAGTTATAAAATTAATAAATTCTGGGAACGGAATGTACAGCCTAGTGATTACAACTAATCTTAGTGTATTATATACCTGAAAGTTCCTAACAGAATAAATCTTAAATGTTATCATCATTAAAAAGAAATGGTGGGAACTTCCCTGATGGTCCGGTGGTTAAGAATCCTCCTTGGATTGCAGAGGATGAGGTTCAATCCCTGGCTGCAGAAATAAGATCCTGCATGCCACAGAGTGTAACCAAAAAAAAAAGGGAGGGGGCACTAAAGTTCCAAGAGGAAAAATACAACTGATACAACTGTCATTATTTGCAGATGAAGTTGAATGTATTGAACACTGAAAAGAACACATCAAGATATTACGGTAAACAATGCGAGAGTTTAGCAAGATAACTGGCTACAGATCAATACACAAAAGTCATTTATCTACATTAGCAACAAACGAAAAGGAATAATTACAAAGTTAGGATGCTGTTTACAATTTTAACAGTTCAAACCTCTAGGAATAAATATAACAAAGACAAGCCAGAACTCTACGTGGAAGAACTTATTAAAACTTTGTGAAAGGATATTAACAAGACAGAGATAGATGAGAGACCTAACAAGGTCAGGATGAGGGGGGTGATGAGAGTGTGGATTTGAAAATGCTACCTGGCCCTGCAGTGGGTGTGGTTGGGAGGTGCCCCGATTTCTGCCAAAGCCTCCTGATTGGTGGACACGGTGTAAGGCAGTCAGAGCTCCTTGCCTTCACTTTGCCTTCTGTTCTAAGCTGTGCCTGGTCACAGCTTTGACCAGGACTTGCCCACCCATCCTACCAGCAGCATGAAGCCTGCGCTATTTCTCCAGCTCCTGCTGTTGACTCACTTAGCATCGCAGCTGGTGTCTGGGAGTCCCAAGCAACATTTTAGGAGTAGGTGCTGGGTCTGGGCCCAGGGGAGGGAAGAAGCATCTGGAAAGATGAGAGGATGTGAGGGATGGGTACCTCTCATGAAAAAATACAGTTTCGTGTTCAAGAGTCCAAGTTTTATTGTCAGCAAGATCTAGGTTTGAATCCCTGCTCTGTTTCACACTGATTGAGCTTAAGTAGAGTGGATTTTATCTTTGTGATGGATAGAATAATAGTGGGGTAGTTGGGAGAAGAAACGGAGACGATGCATGTAGACATAGAGTGCCCCTGCTGAACCGGGGTAAGTGCTCAATAAGTATTAACTACTGTCAATGTTATCAGCTCCATCATCCAGCTTCTTCATGGATGCTTGGGCCAACTATTCAAGCATTGAAACAGAGAGGAAAATTAAATTGGCAGAATTCAACCTGCGACCTACATAATCTTAGCCTCAGAGGATATTTTGGGAGGAAAGGAAGCAAATGTTAAATGCTCAGAGGTGCCTGCACAGTTATCAGTGATTAGCATCCACGGGAAGGTGTCAAGTTCATCTCTGCAGCCACTGTTGCCTAGCTCCAACCAAGTAAGAGCTCTGGCCACAGCTGTTATTCATTATCCCTGCACTTCTCCGTAGGAGACGTAGCTTCAGAATATTGCAGGCTCAGGAGAGGACTGAGTGTACTGTTTCATGTACCTAGGGAGGCAAGGTCCTATGTTAGGGTCTCAGAGACAGAGTCCAAGTTTAACCAAGGAAGGCTAAACAAGCTGCAAGAAAACAGGGGTATCCAGGATAGGGGCTAGCTGGGGAACCAAAGACTAAAATTTGAGGAAAGGGAGACACGGAGGCTTTATGAAAGATTGGTAAGTACCATATTGAGATTAGGACCAGATACCCTGAAAAAGAAGCAAAACTTGAGAAGGTCAACCTCTCTGAGATTCCTGGCTCATGGACTCTTTTCCCATAGTGTTCCACTGAGCCCCAATCTCTCCAAAGTGGGGATCAGCTCCAATTTCTTTTTTTAAGTTTTTGGTTGTGTTGGTCTTCATTGCTGCCTGAGGGATTTTTCCAGTTTCAGCAAGCAAAAGCTACTCCATCGCAGTGCACAGGTTGCCTGTGGTGGTGGTTTCTTTCGTTGTGGAGTGCAGACTTAGGCACACTGGCTTCGTAGTTGCAGCATACAGGCTCCGTAGTCGTGGCGCTAGGGCCTAGTGGTTCTGCCGCATGTGGAATCTTCCCAGACCAGGGACTGAACCCATGACCCCTGCATTGGCAGGCAGATTCTTAACCACTGAACCACCAGGGAAGCCCAATTTCTTGCACTGATCCAGTGAGCTAAAGGATGACAGGCTGAGTACTGAGTACTGTGTGTTAGTCACTCAGTCGTGTCCAACTCTTTGTGACCCCATGGACTGTACAGCCCACCAAGCTCTTTTGTCCATGGGATTTTCCAGGCAAGGATACTGGAGTGGGTTGCCATTTCCTTCTCCAGGGGATCTTCCTGACCCAGGGATCAAACCCAGGTCTCTTGCATTGCAGTTGGATGCTTTACCGTCTGAGCTACTAGGGAAGCCCTGGTCTCTGCCAAACTGTCATCAGCCTGGGTCTTGGCTTCTTACTCACCTTCTCCAGTGTCATTTGCTATTACTGTTATAGCCCCAGCTTCATTCACCACTTACTCCTTTTAGATCAGCATGATATCCTACAGATTCCCTTATAATTGCAAATACCTGCAGAGCAGTAAACCAACAAAGACTTATAGAATGCTCTTCCTATGACATTTGCCCCAAAGAAAAGACAAGTCAAAAGGAACAAAAATTAAGATGTGGCAGGGCTTGACTAAAGGAGTTAATGGGTTCATTCTTAATGCCTTAGAGTTCAGGAACAGAGAGAATATTGTGAGCTGGAGCCTTGGGGCAGGATCCCCTGGTAGAGGTGCTCTTGGTTTTGATCTAATTTCTGGTAGATGGGGTAAAGGAATGTCTACGTAAAATACTTATTCTTTTCCAACAATAGAAAGTGGGGGGCCGTGGAACTCTCACCTCTCAATCACTAGAGACCTGGGAAGATGACCAGCTGATCTTTGCACCCCGTTCTGAAATACCCATCCTTCTTCCCATGAAAGAAGTCATCCCCAGAACTCATTTGAGATTTGGGTTCTAGCATTCTGATGCCAATAACTTGAGTGTGCTAAGCAGTCTTCATGCATTTCAAAAATCATCCCTTTTACTCATTCTTCCTATGCACAAATAACATGTTAGGTCAAACCCTAGGATAAACTATTGTTTGTTTGAGTCTACACAATGAATCAGTACAAATGGACCCACACACATATGCCATTCATTCCCTTGAACCAGACTCAACCAGGGCCGATGGGGACTTAGCATTTGATCTGCAAGGATGATGAGTGACCCCTACGTGCAGGATTCTCCCAGACTCTGTCTTTGATGGAAAGAGTTCTCAGCCCAAAAATCTTATTCTACCTCCCTGTGACCACACTAGGGGGAATCAGCGTGCCTGGTTCCCTGGCAGTTCCTTGGACTTCTAGAGTTCTGAATGTCACTCCAGGCTTCTCTTTCCTACTCTGTGTTCCAGGGTATATCTTGGAACCTCCACCCTGCCGATCAGACCCAGAAAACTGTACTGATTTCTGCACATTGCAGGAAGATTGCCAACCAGGATTTCAGTGCTGTTCTGCCTTCTGTGGTATAGTCTGTACATTAAACAAAGATGTAAACCGCAAAAGGTAAGGGCCTCTCCTGCCCAGCCCTGACCATAGCACTGCTGGAGAGAGCTCAGTAGAAGAGTCTCTTACCAGTCACGACGATGGATCTCTTTCTCTCTACCATTTCTTTCTCTTTACCAAGAATAATTACCATAAATGTCCTGATGGAGCCTTCCTCCACTCAAGAACTACATAATCATTCTCTCCCTACCATTATATCTGTCAATCTCTATATCTGTCTCTCTGAACACACCTCTCTGATAAACTCCTCCATCCACTGACCTGTCTCAGAATCCATGCTCTGGGACCCTGTATCTGGAGCTGCATCACTGGAATCCCAAAGCAACTCTGTTCTCTGGTTTTGCTCACACTCTTTTACCAAACACGGCCCACCCGCAGTGTTCCTGGGTTCTGCAGATGCTCCAGTACAAGGGATGCTCTGATTACTTGCCCAGGCATCATCACTGGCCCCAATTCTGTTGAATAGGGAGAACTCCCAGAAGAGAGAAAGGGTATTACAGGCCCGATGAAATGTCTGGTTTCTAATCCTATCTTGTAACCATGTCTTTCTGTGACCTTGAGTAGGACAATTCCCTATTTTTGCCTTTCATTTCCTCATGCAGAAAATGGGGACTCTTTTTTTCCCATCTTTGCATGATGGTTATGGAGGTCCAGACAAGATCTCAAGAGACCCACAAGACAGGAAACATAACCAGTGAGTTTCTAAACTATCTTACTCTCTGCTGCATTTCCTGCCTTGGGCATAGTAGCCCACTTAGGACCTTGGTCCAGAGTGATCAAATATGAGCCCAGAACTAGATCTCTGAACCCAGATCCTGGCTTCACCACTTCTTGTCTGAGTGATCTGGGCCACAGCTTCCCCATCTTTAAAACTGAAATAGCAAAAGTGAAGTTAAAGTAGAAAATCCAGACAATCTCTAAAAACATTGCTTGCCACATAATACTATCTTTTTTCCTTTCTGTATAAGTGTTAGTCGCTCAGTCATGCCCAACTCTTTGCGACCCCAAGGACTATAGGCTGCCAGGGTCCTCTGTCCATGAAATTCTCCAGGCCAGAATACTGGAGTGGGTAGCCATTCCCCTCTCAAGGAGATCTCCCCAGCCCCGGGATCGAACCCAGGTGTCCCACATTGCAGGCAGATTCTTTACTGTCTGAGCCACCAGGGAAGCCCTTTGCCACATAATAATTACTCAGGAAATTTTAGTGATAAGACAACCACTTCTCTCTCAAGACTGGCCCTTACCATTCAGCTCAACATCTTTCAAGGCTCCACCGTGGAAGGCACAAGCCTAAGTCTGAATCTCTGTGTTCTCTGGGTTCTCTGAGGTTCCACTTTCCCTATGACATGAGGACTTAGCTTCATGGTCTTGTTTCAATCATGGAAGTAGTGGAAATTTTTAAAATGATATCTCTAAGAAAAAAACTTCATCAGGTAACATTTGAAAATGTTTTTCTTCTACAGACCCAAACCCAAAACCTTGAGAAACAACGGGGTTGGCAAGTGAGGCCTATTTCCCAGAGCATTTTGTAAGTATCAGGGTTGGGCCTGGGCTTCCCCAGACAAGTTTTCTCCAGTTTTCCTGCTCCAGCCTCTCCGGGGACTCACAGATTCCCAGAAGGTCAGAAGAGCCTTTTGTCACTGATGGCCCCGCCTCGATTGTTCCCCTCCTGGGGCTGTGTCCTCACTCCCTGGGGCAGGATGTGGTCCAGAGTCAGTTCTGCAACACAGATCAGCAAAGGAGGCTGGGTCATGGCCCAAGGGGAACTCAGGACACTCAGATCTGAATCTATGCCAGGGACCCGGGTCTGCCAGCCTCTGGGTTGATAGCGCCCTGGGCAGGGAGTAGAGCTGAGCCCTTCACACTGTGTGGCCTTGGTCAGCTCACCATATGTCTCTGAGATGATCAACTTCCCCATGGGAAAGACAAGCAAACATGTCCCTCGGGTTCTGTGAGGATTACATGAGGCCATGTGGAATGGAAGAACCTGGTCACTATAGAGACGCTGCATAGGTTAGAAGTTGCCAGCAACTCACACTTTCTGGGTTCCAGGCTTTTCCTCTTTAAAAAAAAAAAAATAGGGGGAGGACTTCCCTGCCATTCCAGTTGTTAAGATTCCGCACTTCTGTTGCAAGAGGCACGGGTTCTACCCCTGGTGAGAGAACTAAGATCCCACATGCTTTGCAGCTTGGCCAAAGCAAAAGGTGTGTGTGTGGAGGGGGGTGGGGGGGGATTATCTTTATTATTTTACCAATGTTACAAGAAAAGGGAGGAAAATGGAGTCTTCTGTAACTCCACCATAAAAAGAAAGCTACTCTTCATACCTTGGGAGTGTCCCTTGTGGCTCAGCTTGTAAAGAATCTGCCTGCAATGTGGGAGATCCGGGTTCTATCCCTGGGTTGGGAAGAGCCCTTGAAGAAGAGAATGGCTACCCACAAAGAGTCAGACACTACTGAGCGACTTTCACTTCACTTCACTTCACATCTTGGTAGCATTTTTTTTTCAGGCTGTCTAGGGGGAAATGAGGAGCTTAGGGTCTTCTAACAGCCCTTCTGAAGTCAACAGAGTTTCCAAGTTAGAACCTTGGTATTCAGCCTAGAAACCCTGCACTCATTAGATAAATGGTAGCGAGCAGAGGCCAGTGAAGGTGTTGAAGTGCATGTCACCACAGTTGCTCAGGTCCTGAGGAGCCAGCCATGCTAACTTCCTCTGCACCTTATAATAATTAACTTCCCGAGTCACACACTGGCCAGCAACCAATGCATCAACACTGTGACCTAATCCAGGACCCGTGCAGCATTCACTGTCAGATCTGTTAGAGCCTTGTGTCACAGTGTTTGCTCTCCCCAATCCTGCAGCCTGTCCTCTGCAGAATGGTTCCCTTCAACTGACAGTTCCTACTGTGGAGACCCCAGTGTTGGCTGGGAAGTTCAGGCAAGGTAGAAGATGGTAGTACCAGTGAGAGCCTGAAAAAAAAAATACTGATCTTATTCCCAGAAAAGGCAGTGTGGAGCTTCCTGTGGAGACAGGGAATGGAGGATAGCATAGACCAGGCAGATCCTGTCACAGTCTTCCAGGAAACCTGGGCTCTGCTGGGTGTTGTCAAGGGCTTCCAACTTTGTCAATGAGAACTACCATTTTTAGCCATGATGCCTTCATCTCACGGGGTTCTCACAGCAACAATAATACCCAGTTTATAGACAAACTGAGAATTGTGGCGTTAAAGTAATAATCTCAGCATTAGCCAACCGGTCAGTGGTGGAGCTGGATTACAAACTTGAGGCTTGGGGTGACAAGCCCAAAGGATTGTCACCATGGGCGACTTAGTTCATTTCTGCTGAGTAGATTCTCACACTTCCTATTTCCACTGAATGTTTCCACTGATGCTTTCGTCCAGCTGTCAGCTCAGGCTTCATAACTCCTTTCTAAGCCCTTTCAGGCTTAGAAGCCTGCCTCACTAAACTTGGTCTTATGCCAATACCCCAGCTTCTTTCTGCCCAGAATGTCTTTCTCCCACTTTTCAACAAACTCCCACTCATGTTTCAAGTTTCATATTAAATAAAAGATTTCCATGGAAGCTTCACCAATTCACCCCAGACAGAATGGTTCTCTTGTCTTTTCATGGAACCTTATCTTGGTCCTGCTGCTGCTGCTAAGTCGCTTCAGTCGTGTCTGACTCTGTGCGACCCCATAGACGGCAGCCCAGCAGGCTCCCCCATCCCTGGGATTCTCCAGGCAAGAACACTGGAGTGGGTTGCCATTTCCTTCTCCAATGCATGAAAGTGAAAAGTGAAAGTGAAGTTGCTCAGTCATGTCCAACTCTTAGCGACCCCATGGACTGCAGCCCACCAGGCTCCTCCATCCATGGGATTTTCCAGGCAAAAGTACTGGAGTGGGTTGCCATTGCCTTCTCCATCTTGGTCCTACCCTCTACTTTATCACACTGTACTGTAATTGTTTACCTTAGTATTTTCTTTATCTAGAATGTGAGTTTCCTAAAAGTAGAAACTGTGTTTGATTTCTATGCCATGGTACCCTAAAACCCAACACCATGCCTTGCACATAGTGAAAAATGAAAGTGTTAGTCACTCAGTCATATCCAACTCTTTGCTACCCTGTGAACTGTAACCCCCCAGGCTCCTCTGTCCATGGAATTCTCCACGCAAGAATACTGAAGTGGGTATCCATTTCCTTCTCCAGAGGATCTTCCCGACCCAGGGATCAAACCCAGGTCTCTCACATTGCAGGCAGATTCTTTACCATCTGAGACACCAAGGAAGCCCATAGTGAGGACACAATTCTGACTTCAAATGAGGATGAGAAGCAGGCTGGCAAGGTGTAGCCTAATCCTAACATTTCATGAATTCTTCTCCCAAAGAAAATCTTCACTGGCTAGCCCAGAAGCATTCAGTTGGAGCTGTTTCAATTTTTGTCTGCTGGACTTAGGTGTTTTGCAAATTCTTTTCCTTAAAGACTCATTTATATTTGATTTTGAAGATAGAAATAGAATGAATAACAGGCAAAAAAGAAGTGTGGAAATATCCCATTCATAAGGGGGACTAGCAGAGAGTAAGGGCTAGGGATCCTGGCTGCTGTGGGACTCAGCCCAGCTCTGCGCTTGCTGACCTGGTGACACTGGGTATCTCCAAGTCTTCAGGGCTCCAACCTCTTCATCAGTAAATGGATGAATTGTGTCATGAGACACAGTGAGATGAGACAGATAAAAGCACACGCCACAGTGCCTGGCAGAGAGTCTAAGGAAAATGTGACTATTATTATTCAGTTATCCCAATTCCTTGTTTGTCCAAAATTCTTGTTTTATAAAGGAATCAAAGTGTACATTCTACCTTAAACTTTATGTTTCTTAAAAAATTTTTCTCTAGGTTCCATATACGTTAGCTCTCAAAGACAAGTATCGTGTGTCTGATGTTTGAAACAGCTTCTAAGATGGAACAAGGCATATCTATGAAAAGCACTCCATCCCTGAAAGTCTGTGTGATTAAACCAAAGAAAAGCTCAGCTAATTTAACAATGATCTCGATTTCTCTACTAAACCTCCAGCAACTAAGAAAGATGTTGCTTCTCTCTTCGAGTCCCATGTAAATGTTACCAACTTGGAAATGTGTGGTCACCCAGTCCCATGATTCAATGTTGCCCCCAATCACATCTCCTCCAAATAAACTTTTCCCAAGATAAATGTATCATAATTCCATATCCTACTCCTCTGTTATGTGACACCCTTCTTTACTAGCGGATCCCTGATAAATCCTGCCTGAGAGCTGGAAACATTGTTCAGAAAACTCTGCAGTCTCCTTTATCACCTGAGTTGACCAGGTGTGTTCAAGTTAACCTAGTGAGCTGGTCCTCTCACATGAAGGTTGACCCATTCAAACGACAGCTATCAAACTTCCCTGGTGATCCAGTGATTAAGAATTTGCCTGCCAATGCAGGGGACATGGGTTTGATCTCTGGTTTAGGGCGATTCCACATATCTTGGGGTGGTTAAGCTGGCAAACCGCAACAACTAAGCCCATAAATCCTAGGGCCCTTATACCACCAGTAGAGAGTAGCCCCCATGCACTGCAACTAGAGAAAGCCCTCACACAGCAACAAAGACCCAGCACAGCCAAATATATATATATATATATATATATATATATAAATTCAAGTGAAGAGGAACTAAAAAGCCTCTCAATGAAAGTGAAAGAGGAGGGTGAAAAAGTTGACTTAAAGCTCAACACTCAGAAAACGAAGATCATGGTATCTGGTCCCATCACTTCATGGGAAGGAGATGGGGAAACAGTGGAAACAGTGTCAGACTTTATTTTGGGGGGGCTCCAAAATCACTACAGATGGTGACGGCAGCCATGAAATTAAAAGATGCTTACTCCTTGGAAGGAAAGTTATGACCAACCTAGATAGCATATTGAAAAGCAGAGACATTACTTTGCCAACAATGGTCTGTCTAGTCAAGGCTATGATTTTTCCAGTGGTCATGAGTGGATGTGAGAGTTGGACTGTGAAGAAAGCTGAGCACTGAAGAATTGATGCTACTGAACTGTGGTGTTGGAGAAGACTCTTGAGAGTCCCTAGGACTGCAAGGAGATCCAACCAGTCCATTCTGAAGGAGATCAGCCCTGGGTGTTTTTTGGAAGGAATGATGCTAAAGCTGAAACTCCAGTACTTTGGCCACCTCATGAGAAGAGTTGACTCATTGGAAAAGACTCTGATGCTGGGAGGGATTGGGGGCAAGAGGAGAAGGGGACGACAGAGGATGAGATGGCTGGATGGCATCACTGACTCGATGGACGTGAGTCTGGGTGAACTCCGGGAGTTGGTGATAGACAGGGAGGCCTGGCATGCTGCGATTCATGGGGTCGCAAAGAGTCGGACACAACTGAGTGACTGAACTGAACTGAACTGATGTTGCACACCTGGAACTAACATAGTGTTGTAGGTCAATTATGTTGTTGTTGTTGTTCAGTCACCCAGTTGTGTCCAACTCTTCACGACCCCATGGACTGCAGCACACCAGGCTTCCCTGTCCTTGAACATCTCCCAGAGGTTGCTCAAACTCATGTTCAGTAAGTCCGTGATGCCATCCAACCATCTCATCCTCTATCATCCCCTTCTCCTCCTGCCTTCAATCTTTCCCAGCATCGGGGTCTTTTCAAATGAGTCAGCTCTTCGCATCAGGTGGCCAAAGTATTGGAGTTTCAGCTTCAACATCAGTCCTTCCAGTGAACACTCAAGGCTAATCTCCTTTAGGATGGACTGGTTGAATCTCCTTGCAGTCCAAGGGACTCTCAAGAGTCTTTTCCAACACCACGGTTCAAAAGCATCAATTTTTCAGAACTCAGCTTTCTTGATAGTTGAACTCTCACATCCATACACGACTACTGGAAAAACCATAGCCTTGACTAGACGAACCTTTGTTGGCAAAGTAATGTCTCTGCTTTTTAATATGCTGTCTAGGTTTGTCATAGCTTTTTTTCCAAGGAGCAAGCATCTTTTAATTTCATGGCTGCAGTCACCATCTGAGTGATTTTGGAGCCCAAGAAAATAAAGTCTGTCACTGTTTCCATTGTTTCCCTATCTATTTGCCATGAAGTAATGGGACCAGATGCCATGATCTTAGTTTTTTGAATGTTGAATTTTAATCCAACTTTTTCACTCTCCTCTTTCACTTTCATCAAGAGGCTCTTTAGTTCCTCTTCATTTCCTGTCATAAGGATGGTGTCATCTGCACCTCTGAGGTTATTGATATTTCTTCTGGTGATCTTGATTCCAGCTTGTGCTTCATCCAGCCCAGCATTTCTCATGATGTACTCTGCATAAAAGTTAAATAGCAAGGTGACAATATACAGCCTTGACGTACTCCTTTCCCAATTTGAAACCAGTCCATTGTTCCATGTCCGGTTCTGACCATTGTTTCTTGACCTGCATACAGGTCAATCATACTTCAATTTTTTAAAAAAGACTATCATTGAAGAGTGCCCATTCATTCTAAAGAGAATTATTAAATATCTGAAGAGGAAGCCATTTAGAAGTGGTCAGATGGTCCAATGACCATCACTCAACTTCAGCCATCAGAGAGAAGTTTAGAGCTTTAAGATAGAGAGGGTTCATGAATATGTTTTTGGAAGGGATGTCATAGATCTAGAATGTTGTGTTTCCCTCCAGCACACCAGGTCAGAGACTTTTTAAAAAAACTAACCATTCATAGATGTATTAAGACTTGTGCTAGAAGGGAAGAGATTCCAGGTCCAGGCTGACCTGCAGAAACATGAGACTCCCTACCACTGCTGCTATCCAAGCGGAGCATGAAAGAGTGCTTGGAAGAGATTGAGATGTGTTCCCTGAAATTGGGAGGCATTAGGCTCTTGCCTATGTTACTAAAAGGCATGTGGGGTCCAGCTGCTCGCCGCTCAAAGGCCAATAAACAGGCCAGGTTGGTGGAAAGGGAAGTTTGCTTTATTTCAGATGCTGACAGCTCAGGGGGAGGGTGGACATCTGTCTAAAGGCTGATGTCCCCTCTGCC
The DNA here is from genome assembly GCF_029407905.1 of Bubalus kerabau. Taxonomy (NCBI): domain Eukaryota; kingdom Metazoa; phylum Chordata; class Mammalia; order Artiodactyla; family Bovidae; genus Bubalus; species Bubalus kerabau. Next base: position 75,236,989 of record NC_073636.1, read on the forward strand.
ACTGGCAACCAGTGGAGCAAGAACTTTTATAGACAGAAGTGGCAGGGGGTTGGGGGGGGCTGTTGCAGGGCAGGGTGGGGGGCTACATGCAGAAACAGCACAGTGATCTCTAACAGTCATCTTCAAACTGGTCATCAGTGGTCTGACCAGTGTCATTCTTGATTGTTTTAGGTGCAGTTAATCTTCAGTTCCAGGGCTTCCCCAATGGCGCTAATGGTAAAGAATCTGCCTGCCAATGCTGGAGACACAGGTTCAATCCCTGGATAGGGAAGATACCCTGGAGGAGAGCATGACAAACCACTTCAGTATCCTTGCCTGGAGAATCCCATGGACAAAGGAGCTTGCAGGGGGACTACAGTCCATGGGGTCGCAGAACGTCGGACACGACTGAAGCGACTTAGCAGCAGGAGCAGTCTTCAGTTCCAGGGTCCGTTTGTCCTAATTTCTTTGAGACCAGTTCTCAGAATTGTAGCAGCTGATGTCGTGGGTGCAGTCTGCCATCATGTAGCTGACTTCTCCCACCTGCTGTTTTAGTGAGTTGTCTTAGAGATCGCTCCCAGGACATGGCTCAGAATATTGTCTATATCCTTTGAGAAGGAACTAAAGGTCCTTCATGAGTACATTTTCATCACTTGCTCTCACTGGACTCATCATCTGGTTTCCACATGCTCTCATTTCTCTGATTAAACTTATTCTTTGACTGAAGTTTTCTGCAGACAAAGGGCAGGCAGAGGACACTGGTGGAAGAACCATAGGGTCCTACTCTGTTTCACCTAGACAGTGAGAAGCAATGGAAGAAGACTGCCTTCCTGAGTCTGAAAGGACTTGGAAGCCCCCGATTTCTTGTGAGCCAAGGAAATAACAGAGAAGTAGCCAGGCTTGAGACATTTAGGAAGAACTTCAGCAAGAAGACTGCCAGCTCTGGACTCCTTGTGTGTGTTGCCAGGGGCAGTTACAGAAGGACTTAGCCCCTAAACATGTCACCCCATTAGAGAAAGCTGCAGTCTGGAAATGAAAAACGCCCCTTTGACCAGTGCCCCCCTTTGTTTGTGGACATACCTTGAGGAAGGATAGACTGAATGGCTTCCAAGACTCATCAATCCAGGATTCCCAGTTCTCCTTCTATTCTCTGTTTTCAGGTAAAGAATGGGTTTATTTAGAGAGACACATATTCCACAAACAGAATGTGGGTCATCTTAAAAGGTAAGAATGGCGCTGGGAGAAACATGCTCCACAGATGGAGAACGGCCCATCTCAGAAGGCGAGAGCCTTCCCTCGTGTCTTAACACAGATCTTTGTTCTAAGGAGCCAAGAACGTCTCCAGCAATAGCCACTGTGATCTACCAACTTGGGTGTTGTGGGGGTTTTTTTAACATCCCAGGGGGGAATTCCTCCACCAAGGCTCACAAAAGCTGTACTTGGATGAAGGGGTAAGACTGCCAAGTGGCCGTTTCATGCTCCTCATTTCACTAAACAAATCAAGAGGGGTTTCCCTGTTGACTGTAGTGGTCAATCACTATTATAAAAAAGAAATAGGACTGCCATGCTAAGTCGTTCAGTCATGTCCAACTCTTTGCAACTCCATGGGCTATAGCCCACCAGGGTCCTCTGTCCACGGAATTCTCCAGGCAAGAATACTGGAGTGGGTAGCTTACTGCTACTAAACTACAAAGGTAAGGATTAGACTAGAACATAGGAAACTTCTAGGTCTAATGTGATAGAAGATTACAACAACCAACAAAGACAGAGCCATGAAGGTCTCACGTGCTTCAGATATGAGAATTTGGAATGAGAATTCCACCAGGTTTAAAAAAAAAAAGCACACACAAACCCGCTGATACACTGCTGGATGAAAGCAAAGGGAATGTGGATGAATAGCATGAGGAAAAAATCATAAACATCAGCCACAACATTCTGGTCAGAAAAGAGGACCCTAACATCCTCCTTCTTGCTGTATCATGGATGTCTATAAATATAAATATCACTAATATTATATATGGGTCTATTTATTTTAGTTCTTTCACATCTCCTACTATCTTATACTGTGTGTGTATGTAATGTTTAAATCATAATTTTTTGCATGAGTGGTTTAGTCAACACTGCTGAGCAACATAATGCCTCACCAAGAAAATCTCAGTGGCAAGCAACAATAAAAGTTTCTCTCACACACATCAGCAGAAACACAGACATCCAATTACCTAGACTGGGTTTAGCTGAGCTTGAATCCAGGCTGAGGGGAGGGTCCACTTTGATCTATACATCTCTCATTCTTCTGGGACCAGTGGTTTCTCAAGAAACATTCTTCTCATGGAAAAAAAGCAGAAGTCAAAGGAGGAAATTCAATTCTACAAGCACACTTTAAACTTGACCAAAGCAAATAACAAACCAAGTCCAAAGCCAAGGAGATAGGAAGCACAGAGAGAGTAGTCTGTTCACCTGAAAGTCACTGTACCAAAGTAGATGTATAATAAAAAGCCTATATTCGATAAGGCTTATAAGAAAGAGATTAACTTAAATACTACAGAAGGATAACGCATCCAATGTACTCATACTTTGCATTTCAAAAGTGAGAAATGTTCCTTTTCAGTGACTCAGAAATTTTTAGAAAAGCATGATAGTATAAACAGTGTTTATGAACACTGTAATAGAAGCATTGGGCAAGACGGAGGGAAGCTAGAAAGACCAAAGCTGGAGAGCAAGGAAGAAGGCTGCACTTCTCAGATCCCCATCATTTAAATGACGTGAAAGAATGCTAACAAGGCATTCTCCATGGAGATGGTAATGAATGAATACCAAAGAAATTATAGTCCAAAAGAGCAAAACTAAGAGTAAAGAGAACGTAGGGTGAGGAAGAGATAGAGTGAGAGTTTGGGGGTAGCAGATGCAACCTATTATGTACAGAATGGATATACAACAATGTCCGACTGCAGTTAAGCGAAAGTCACTTGGTCATGTCTGACTCTTTGCAACCCCATAGTCTATACAGTCCGTGGAATTCTCCAGGCCAGAATACTGGAGTGGGTAACCCATCCCTTCCCCATCGAATCTTCCCAACCCAGGAATCAAACCGAGGAGTCCTGCATTACAGGCGGATTCTTTACCAACTGAGCTATCAGGGAAGCCATCCTACTGTAGAGCACAGAGAGCTATATTCACTATCCTGTGATAAACCATAATGAAAAATAATGTGTGTGTGTGTGTGTGTTTTATATACATAAACATGGGCTTCCCTGGTGGCTTAGACTCCAGGCCAGAATCCTGGAGTGGGTAGCCTTTCCCTTTTCCAGAGGATCTTCCCAACCCAAGAATCAAACCCAGGTCTCCCACATTGCAGGCAGATTCTTTACCAGCTGAACCACAAGGGAAGCCCCAGCACCACTATATATATATATATATATATATATATATATATATATATATATATATGAAGCTTAGAATTGGAAGGACTGATGCTGAAGCTGAAACTCCAATACTTTGACCACCTGATGTGAAGAACTGACCCATTGGAAAAGACCCTGATGCTGGGAAAGACTGAAGGCAGGAGGAGAAGGGGATGACAGAGGATGCGATGGTTGGATGGCATCCCGACTTGATGGACATGAGTCTGTGTAAGCTCTGGGAGTTGGTGATGGACAGGGAAGCCTAGAGTGCTGCAGTCCATGGGGTTGCAAAGAGTCGGACACAACTGAGTGACTGAACTGAACTGAGAAATTAGAAGTTTTATATATATATATATATAACTGAATCACTTCTAATTTTATTTCAGGGTACAGGCTAAGGCATTAATATAGCCTCTCCTGGGGATCTCACTACTGCTCTTACCATCTTTTCTAGTCATCTGGAGAAGCAAGTAAAGCTCAAAGAAGGGTTCAGATGAACCTCCTCCTTGATGCTATTAGGAGAAAGTGGGAGATGGCTTCTCTGAGATGAGACTACTCTTTTAAGTAAATTCTTGGCAGCTCTACTTGTATTTCGTTCCCACGTGTCCCACTTCACTACCTTTCAGCCACGGGGGCAGAACAGGATGTGCCGGGTCCCCAGCCATGAAGCTAATGAACCCAGGAGGTGACCTTGAGTCTCCAAAGCCCCTTTTCACCCTTTCCACATTCCAAGCAGCATGTTACCCTATAAAAAAAAAATAATTTAGGGGACTTCCCTGGTAGTCCAGTGGTTAAGAATTCAGCTGTCAATGCAAGGGACACAGTTTCTATCCCTGGTCCTTGAAGATCCCCCATAGCCTGGGACAACAAAGCCCATGCTCCATGACAACAGAAGTCACAGAAATGAGAACCCCATGCACTGTAACTAGAGACAGCCTGCGTGCAGCAACAAAGACCCAGCATGGCCAAAAATAAAAATATAAAATAAATAAATAATAAAAATAATTTTATTATGAAGACTGAGTTCAAGCTAGCTTATGGGTTTACTCATTTATTTATTTCTATTCAACCTAGTTTCAGAAGGGTTTAAGGCAGCTTACCAAGACTCATAACATGTATAATATCATGTATGAAACAAGTTGCCAGTCCAGGTTCGATGCACAATACTGGATGCTTGGGGCTAGTGCACTGGGATGACCCAGAGGGATGGTATGGGGAGGGAGGAGGGAGGAGGATTCAGGATGGGGAACACATGTATACCTGTGGCGGATTCATTTTGATATTTGGCAAAACTAATACAATTTGTAAAGTTTAAAAATAAAATAAAATTTAAAATAAGAAAAAAAATAAATAAATTTAGCTGATATAAGGAAGACAGAGCATAGAAGATATAAGGGTAATAAAGTATGGCAGAACCATGAGGGAGACTACGAGACATCATAAAATTGACTGTCAAAGAAAAAAAGAATCCAGAAGGAAAAATGGAGACGTTACCCTCCCCATTTTCCCCATAAGGCTCCACCCTATTGTTTTTCTTAGTCCACTTTTAGAAAGATACTGGGTAGCAATAGATTTTTTTTTATTTTGGCCACACTTTGGGGTTATGGGATCCTAGTTCCCTGAACAGGGACTGAACCCAAGCCCTCCACAATGAAAGCACAAGTCCCAATCACTGGACCACCAGGGAATTCCAGAGAAGCAATAAATTTGAGACCACTGTCCCCAACATGATCTGACTTGCAAATAGAGGTTGAGCTTGGCTGCAAAGGCTAATTTACCATGAAATTCATGGAGCTTGAGCTTCAGGCCACTCATGTGCTTTTCTCAAGGCTCAGTGCCTGCCAGGATGAGTCAGGAAGGAGTAACCTCATCCAAGCATGGAGGCAGGCAGCATTGTCCCTACCCCGGGGGAAGCAGTGGAGGCTGAAGGGGCACGGAATACAATACTACATGCCCTGATGAAGGCCTTAAGGTAGCACTGTTCACATCTGGACAATCCCTACTGACAATCTGTCACACTCGCTGGACAAACTGATCCCATATTTGAGCTCAAGGAGAAATCTCAATCAGATTTTGCACTGCAAGTAACCTGTTGGGGGCAGCCTTCAAGGCTTAATGACCATATCGTGAATCAAGGACAGGCACAGTGTGGGGTGGGGAGGACTTGGGAGAGATGGATCAGAGGCTACTGAGCTGCAATGAGAGTCTATTACTCAAGACCAAAGCGTTAGGGTCTTCCCTGTGGTCCAGTGGTTAAGAATCCACCTTCCTGGGGAACTAAGATCCCACATGCTGTGGAGCAACTAAGCCCATGAGCAACTAGAGAGTCCATGAAACAAAGATACTGCATGACACAACTAAGACCAAAGCAGCCAAATAAATAAATTTTTAAAAAGAAAGAAGGGAAATGGATTATCACCCCCTTCCTCAACTAATACATTCTAAGCACCTGGACTTGCTTTGAGGGAGACAAGGCTGGACTGAAAACAGCCTGGCATGTATACCGCACAAAAGGGACTGAACTTCCAGGATAGAATTTCTTTTTTTCTTTTCCTGTTTTTTTATTTTATTGAAGTATAGTTGATTTATTATAGTAAATAATGTTAATATAGCAATATAGTGTTAATTTCTTCTGTACATCAAAGTGACTCAGATACTTGTACATATAGATGCATATGTATAGATATAGATATCCCCTACCCTGTCTCACCCTAGGCAGCCACAAGTCCATTCTCTGTGTCTGTCTGTTTCTGTTTTGTAGATATGTTCATTTGTGTTGTACTTTAGATTCCACATATAAACAATATCACACAGTATTTGTCCTTCTCTTTCTGACTTACTTTCCTTAGTACAATAACCTCTAGGTTCATTTATGTTGCCACAAATGACAATGTTTCATTCTTTTTGATAGCTGAGTAATATTCCAGGATGGAATCTCTTGAAAGGATGTTTCACCCCAGCCTGAGTTTTAGTTCAGTTCGGTCACTCAGTTGTGTCCAACTCTTTGCAACCCCATGGACTGCAGCACCCCAGGCTTCCCTGTTCATCACCAACTCCCTGGGCTTGCTCAAACTTACGTCCATCAAGTTGATGATGCCATCCAACCATCTCATCCTCTGTCATCCCCTCTGCTTCTGCCTTCAATCTTTCCCAGTATCAAGGTCTTTTCCAATGAGTCAGTTCTTTGCATCAGATGGACAAGTATTGGAGCTTCATCTTCAGCATCAGTCCTTTCAAGGAATATTCAGGACTGATTTCCCTGAGTTTATTGAATGTATTAAAGAAAAAGTGAAGAGAATGGGGAATTTGGGAGAAGATGCTCTCATAGATTGGCCCAGCTTTTCCTGGGGGGGGAGTAAAGGTTGGGAAGCTGGGAGACAAGGGTTTGGGTACAATAATGGCCAAAATAAAATGAGCCAAAAACGACAATGACACTTATGAATATACTGTTGACAGTTGCTGGAAATTCTCTTCCCAGTCCACCCCCAGCAGAGACTGTGACAGATCAACAGACCCTCAATGTAGCAGGGAGAGGCTACATCAAGTTAATAATGATACTTGAGGGACAGAATGAAAGACAAGTGTCTTTTTACTTTCTGTCCCCCTGCAGAAGACTGAATATGAATACATGAAGACTATAACCCCTTGGAGAACACCCTTGTCATTCTGTCATGGTGTCTCCAAGAATTACAATTTATATAAAAGTATAATTAAATAGAGGCTAAAGATTTACATCAAGGGTTGGCAAACTTTTTCTGCAAAGGATCAGACAGTAAATATTTTGGACTTTTCAGGCTATCTGATCTCTGTCACAACTACTCAAGCCTGCTGTTTAGCACACACACACACACAAAAATAGACAATATATAAATGGATGAGTGGAGGTGTGTTCCAGTAAAGCCTCGTTTACAATCATAAATGACATGGCAGATTTGGCCTGCTGGTCATGTTTGTCGATATCTGCCTGCTAAGATGGGAAGGGGAGGCTCTAGAGAATACCAAAGTTTTTGAAATGAACATCAAAATACCTTTATCCTAAAAGTAAGATGAAATAGAAATAGGTACTCTTTTACAGGGCATATTAACTTAGGTTTGAACCATCACAATGACTCATTGGATTAAGGTGATCTGGAAATCAGTGTCTCTGGCCAAGCCACTCAACCAGGGGCAATTTTCCCCAAAAGGAACATTTGGCAATGTCTAGAGAAATGTGGGATTAGCAAAGTTTAGCAGGAGGTGGTTTCTACTAAAATGCAGTGAAGAGAGAGAAGGGATGCTGCCAAACATCCCACAAACAGAGCAGACTAAGTGCAGACTAAGGACTTCCCTGGTTGTTCATTGGTTAAGACTCTGAACTTCCATGGTAAGGGACACGGGTTCCATCCCAGGTTGGGAAACTAAGATCCCACAGGCCAAGTAGTGTGGCCCAAAGAGAGAGAGAGAGAGAGAGAGAGCAGACTGAATGACTTAAGTTAGCTGATATAACTGACTCCTTTAAAAAAATGTTTCATCATCCTTTACCCTGAAAGGATTATTGGACTCAGGCTTCTCTAGTTGCAGCAAGCCAGGGGTTGAGCAGGGGGTTACTCTTCACTGGGCGCAGGCTTCTCATCGCAACTCAACTCTTGTTGAAGAGCACAGGCCACAGGCTCGAGGTGCACAGCTTCCATACTTGGGGCACACAGGCTCAGGAGCTGCCATTGGCTTGTGGGCTTAGTTGCTCCAGGACATGTGGGATCTTCTTCAGCCAGGGATAGAACCCATGTCCCCTGCACTGACAGGTGGATTATTATCCACTGTGCGAACCAGAGAAGTCCAGATATAGAGTACTTTTTAAATCTTGTGTCTAGTCCCTCAAATTGGCATCTGATAATGTACATTCTGGATAACGTACATAATAGACAGATAAGCATATGACAGTGCAAACATTTTTACATTTCTAAAAAGTTAAAATGACCTGGGTGTCCTATGAATGATTTTAAGAGCAAGTTTTAAAACTTGAATTGTGGTTTGTTTGTTTGTTTTCAGTCCTTCTATACTTGCCCCAAGTTGTAGTCTTTGAAATTGTGTTCCTTCACTCATGTTGGATGAGCCACAGGAATTATTACATTAACACAGAAGCATTTCATTGCATGTATGTAGCTGTTGCTTTATACTGAGAGAAAACTGAAACTGTGGGGAATGATTAAATAGTAAGCTCTACAATTTTATTTCGGGAAATAGGAGAAGGTACAATTGCCGGGAGAAATATCAATAACCTCAGATATGCAGATGAAACCACTCTTATGGCAGAAAGTGAAGGGGAACTGAAACACTCTTGATGAGGGTGAAAGAGGAGAGTGAAAAAGTTGGCTTAAAGCTCAACATTCAAAAAACGAAGATCATGGCATCTGGTCGCATCATTTCATGGCAAATAGATGGGGAAATGGTGGAAGACTTCATTTTTGGGGGCTCCGAAATCACTGCACATGGTGATTTCAGCCATGAAATTAAAAGATGCTTACTCCTTGGAAGGAAAGCTATGACCAACCTAGATAGCATATTCAAAAGCAGAGACATTACTTTGCCAACAAAGGTCTGTCTAGTCAAGGCTATGGTTTTTCCTGTGGTCATGTATGGATGTGAGAGTTGGACTGTGAAGAAAGCTGAGCACCGAAGAATTGATGCTTTTGAACTGTGGTGTTGGAGAAGACTCTTGAGAGTCCCTTGGACTGCAAGGAGATCCAACCAATCCATTCTAAAGGAGATCGGTCCTGGGTGTTCTTTGGAAGGAATGATGCTAAAGCTGAAACTCCAGTACTTTGGCCACCTCATGAGAAGAGTTGACTCATTGGAAAAGACCCTGATGCTGGGAGGGATTGGGGGCAGGAGGAGAAGGGGACGACAGAGGATGAGATGGCTGGATGGCATCACCAACTTTATGCATGTGAGTCTGAGTGAACTCCGGGAGTTGGTGATGGACAGGGAGGCCTGGTGTGCTGCAATTCATGAGGTCGCAAAGAGTTGGACATGACTGAGCGACTGAACTGAACTGAACTGAACACTTTGTCTCTGGGGAAAACAGAACATGTGGCTTCCCACATGGCTCAACGGTGAAGAATCTGCCTGCCAATGCAAGAGACACTGTTCGATCCCTGGTCCAGGAAGATCCCACATGCTACAGAGGAACTAAGCCTGTGAGGTGCAACTACTGAATCTGTGCACTAGAGCCCGGGAACCACAGCTACTGAGCACACGCACCCTAGAGCCATGCTCCACAACAAGAGAAGCCACTTCTATGAGAAGCCCCCACACTGCAACTAGAGGGTAACCTTTGCTCCCCACCACTAGAGAAAAGCCCTCACAGCAATGAAGACTCAGTGCAGCCAAAAAGAAAGCAAAAAGTAAGTGAAACTGAGCATGATTTTTCAGCATTTACCCTTGATTCAAATTACAACTTCAGAATATGTAGACTAACTGTATCTTTTGTCCAGTGTAGATTTTTTTCCCCTGATACTATGGTTCGTTGATGCCATTTGCATTTGGACACATAGCATATGCTTTATAGGTTGGTATCTTAAAATAAGTGTTAACTATGTCTCAAACTTCACCCCATACCACCACCAAAATGTCTTATTAAAAAAAAAAAACTAAACTAAAACCATACTTCTAAGTCAGAGTGTATATTTTGGTGTAAGACTTAGGATTTTTTTTTTAGTTTGTTTGGAGTTTCTTTAGGATATTTATTTTTTTAATTAATTTGTATTAGAGTTGATTTACAATCCTGTGTTAGTTTCTGCTGAACAGCAAAGTGAATCAGTAATACATATATATACACATATATATCCACTTCTTTATGTGTGTGTGTGTATATATATATATATAATTCATATAGATAGGTAGATATCCAGTAGTCATGTATGAATGTGAGAATTGAACCATAAACAAGACTGAGGACCAAAGAATTGTTGCTTTTGAACTGAAGTGCTGGAAAAGACTCTTAGAGTCCCTTGGACAGCAAGGAGATCAAACCAGTCAATCTTAAAGGAAATCAACCCTGAATATTTACTAGAAGGACTGATGCTGAAGCTGAAGCTCCAGTACTGTGGTCATCTGACACAGAGAGCTGACTCGTTGGAAAAGATCCTGACACTGGGAAAGATTGAGGGCAGGAGGAGAAGGGGATGACAGAGGATGAGATGGCTGGATGGCATCACAACTCAATGGACATGAGTTTGAGCAAACTCAGGGAGATAGTGAAGGACAGGGAAGCCTGGTATGCTGCAGTCCACGGGGTCACAAAGAGTCAACACAACTGAGCGACTGAACAACAACAATACTGTTTTTTAGATTCCTTTCCCATACAGGTCATTACAGAGTATTGAGCAGAGTTCCCTGTGCTATACAATAGGTAATCAGTTATCTATTTTATACATAGTAGTGTGTATATGTCAGTCCCAATCTCCCAGTCTATTCCTACCTCCACCTTGGTAACCATAAGTTTGTTTTCTATGTCAAGTGACTCTATTTCTGTTTTGTAAACAAGTTCATCTGTACTATTATTTTAGATTCCACATATAAGTGATATTATATGATATATTTTTTTCTCTGTGTGACTTACTTCACTCAGTATGACCATCTCTAGGTTCATCCATGTTGCTGCAAATGGCATTATTTCATTCTTTTTTATAGCTGTTGGGTTTTTCTTTGTGTTGTTTGTTTATTTCACATTGAATATAGTGAGATACCCAAGAAGTCTGAAAGCTGCAAACGGGTGACTAGGGCCTGACCCAGCCCATCCTGGGCTTTAGACTTGGAAATAACTTCTTTCTGTGAATCCTCATCCAGTTTACAGATCTAAAAACTCATTTGATAGAAAGGTTTATGACTACATCTGAGAAATCATCTTCAATGTAAAACTTACACAAAAATTACACTGTAAGAATCAAAAATTTGTGGGAAGAACTTTGTTTAGAGCACTAGCTTATATCATTCACTCTTTTTTTTTTAGCGGGGGCGGGGACTGGGCCAAAGGTGTGTGGGATCTTAGTACCCCAACCAGGTATCAAACTTGCACCCCCTTCCTTGGAGCATGGAGGCTTAACCGCTGGACTGCCAGCCAAGTCCCTCACCTCTTTCTCTATGATTCATCTCACTGATTATAGCATATGTAATTTTTTTTTCACATTGAAATTATACAGGACTTCCCTGGTGGACCAATGGCTGGGGCCCCCATGTTCTCAAAATAGGGGGCCTGGTGTTTGACCCATGGTCAGGGAACTAGATCCCACGTACCACAACTGAAGATCTTGCATGCTGCAACTGAAAGAGATTCCATCTGCTTCAATAAAATAATAAAGAATCTTTTATTCTTTAGTTGAGCCAAGTAAATAATATTTTTTAAAGAAAGTGTACAAATATTTGGTATAATAAACCTTGTTACCTTGATATTTTAAGAAATTAAACCCTAGCAGGAGAAGATATTGGTCTCCAGTTTTGTTTTGTTTTTTTAACTTATTTTGATGAGACTGAAGGACAGCCATATATCTACAAGGAAGGAATGTGCTTTGCCACACCAAACAGAAGAGATTTTTGCAAATTCAAATTCAAATTTTCATCTAGGTTTTAATTTTTTTTTTTCAGATATTTCTGAGTAATAACTTCTCCAAGGAGGTGAGGGGAGGAGTTCTGCAACCTAGGGCAGGTAGTTGGGAATACCAAAAGATTATAGATAATTAAAGAAACCAAACACATCAAGTTAAGGAATTTCTCACTTTTCTATGTTTGGGAAGATGCAAGAGTCTGGGCTCATTAAAATCATTTCTTTGATATGCACTTCGCCTATCTGGGGCCAGTATTCTGTGTTTTCACACATGAGTTTCCTCAGGGCTTGCTGTTGGGAGTGGCTGCAGTCTGATGGCTGCTAGATAACGGGTGTTCTTTCCTACCTGAGTTCCTTCAGGATTCACTAGTTCACCATCCATGGTGGCTGCAATTGCTGGTTACTGTGACATCCTTGTTTACCAATATGGCAGGAAATACTCGATTTCTCAAACTTGAGAGTGTAAAACTCCTAGAAGAAGACATAAAAAGAAACCTCCTTGATGTTAGTGTTTGGCAATAATATTTTGGATATAACATCAAAATTACAAGCAACAAAACCAAAAATAAACAAGTGGGACTACACCATATTAAAAAGCTCTGCACAACAAAGGAAACGATCAACAAAATTGTTACCAACTTCAAGCTCACTCTATCAGCCCCACAATTAACTGAGAGAGGAGGTGTTAAGCCAAGGAATATGACTTTAATCAGAAAGTCACAGACTAGTATACCAAAATAACCATCTTATCTTGATCTGGATGCTGGTTTCTTTTATAAAACAGAGAGGAAGGGAGGGAGGAAGGGAAGTAAAAAGCCCATTTATCTTGCAAAATAGGAGGGGATGTGTTAATACTTCTTTTCTGCAGCCTTTCACAGCTGGGTTGGCTCAGATTGTCTCTCTGTGAGCTGAATAAAGGCACTTTAGTTTAATAGTCAGGCAGAGGGGCTAGGTTCCCTGAGGCAGGCCATTATGTATGAATACAATAACAAAATCAAAGGTTAAAGTCAAATAAACAGATCCAACATGGAGTAAGAATTGGCTCTTCCCTGCAATAAAATGAAAAGGCAACCTATGGAATGAGCAAAAATACTTGTAAACGATATATCTGATAAAGAGTTTATATTCAAAATATATAAGGAAATCATACAACTTATTAGGGAGGAAAAGTCAAAATATCTGATTTTAAAAAGAACAAAGTCCTGACTAGACATTCATCCAAGAAGACATAAGAATGAACATGAGTATAAGTATATGATGTAAGTATATGAAAGACATCACATCAGATCAGATCAGTCGCTCAGTCGTGTCTGACTCTTTGCGACCCCATGAATCACAGCACGCCAGGCCTCCCTGTCCATCACCAACTCCTGGAGTTCACTCAAACTCACCTCCATCGAGTCAGTGATGCCATCCAGCCATCTCATTCTCTGTCGTCCCCTTCTCCTCCTGCCCCCAATCCCTCCCAGCATCAGTCTTTTCCAATGAGTCAACTCTTCGCATGAGGTGGCCAAAGTACTGGAGTTTCAGCTTTAGCATCATTCCTTCCAAAGAAATCCCAGGGCTGATCTCCTTCAGAATGGACTGGTTGGATCTCCTTGCAGTCCAAGGGACTCTCAAGAGTCTTCTCCAACACCACAGTTCAAAAGCATCAATTCTTTGGCGCTCAGCCTTCTTCACAGTCCAACTCTCACATCCATACATGACCACAGGAAAAACCATAGCCTTGACTAGACGAACCTTTGTTGGCAAAGTAATGTCTCTGCTTTTGAATATGCTATCTAGGTTGGTCATAACTTTCCTTCCAAGGAGTAGGTGTCTTTTAATTTCATGGCTGCGGTCACCATCTGTAGTGATTTTGGAGCCCAGAAAAATAAAGTCTGACACTGTTTCCACTGTTTCCCCATCTATTTCCCATGAAGTGGTGGGACCGGATGCCATGATCTTCGTTTTCTGAATGTTGAGCTTTAAGCCAACTTTTTCACTCTCCACTTTCACTTTCATCAAGAGGCTTTTGAGTTCCTCTTCACTTTCTGCCATAAGGGTGGTGTCATCTGCATATCTGAGGTTATTGATATTTCTCCAGGAAATCTTGATTCCAGCTTGTGTTTCTTCCAGTCCAGCATTTCTCATGATATATTCTGCATATAAGTTAAATAAACAGGGTGACAATATACAGCCTTGACGAACTCCTTTTCCTATTTGGAACCAGTCTGTTGTTCCATGTCCAGTTCTAACTGTTGCTTCCTGACCTGCATACAAATTTCTCAATATGTTCAAGCTGGTTTTAGAAAAGGCAGAGGAACCAGAGATCAAATTGCCAACATCCGCTGGATCATGGAAAAAGCAAGAGAGTTCCAGAAAAACATTTATTTCTGCTTTATTGACTATGCCAAAGCCTTTGACTGTGTGGATCACAATAAACTGTGGAAAATTCTGAAAGAGATGGCAATACCAGACCACCTGATCTGCCTCTTGAGAAATATGAAAGACATAAGTATATGAAAAGATCATCAACATCACTACTCATTAAGGAAATGTTTATGCTGGACACAAGATTAATGTATAATATGAATAGCATTTTGTACATCGGAAACAGAAAAAGTGCATCGTTTGAAGACAACTTTTACAATAATATCAAAAATATAATTAAGACTGCAAGACCTGTATGGTAAATACCATAAACTGCTCTTGGCAGGTAATAATGAAAACCTGTATAGATGAACTGTATACCGAAGACTATATTGTAAGGATATCATTCTCTTCAAACTGGTCTGTAAATCCAATGCAATTCAAACCAATATCCAAGATGAGTCTTTTGAAGTACTTAACAGACTCTAAAATGTATATGAGTAAATCCACCTGCCAATGCAGGGAACACATCCTGGTCCTGGACGATTCCACGTGCCACAAAAGCAGCTGAAACCTATGTGCTGAAACTACTAAACCCATGCTCGAAAGCCCATGAACCACAACTACCGAGCCCATATGCTGCAAGTACTGAAGCCCTTGCAACTGCAGCCTGTGCTCTGCAACACAAGAAGCCACTGCAGTGAAGAGTAGCCCCCACTTACTGCAACGAAAGAAAGCCCATGCGCAGCAACAAAGACTCAGTGCAATCAAAAAATAAAAAATTAAAATTAAATGTATATGAGGGTTAAGGATGGGGAACACATGTATACCTGTGGTGGATTCATTTTGATATTTGGCAAAACCAATACAATTATGTAAAGTTTAAAAATAAAATAAAATAAATTAAATGTATATGAACAAATTCAAGCACGTGCTAATCGGGGAAGGGAAGGGAAGCAGAAACAACAGAGTAGCAGTCAAGGAAAAATAGTGCAGACTTGGGGCAGAGTCCTGGATCCTCCTTGAGGAATATAAACAATATCTTTGAGTTCTTCTTTAGGAACTAAGGCCTACACTCAGGCAGATGATGGTAACTTCAGGATAAGCACAAGATTCCTGGAGGACAACCCATTTAACGTCACCACCAACCAGTCAGAAGAAAGTCACACACCCTGCAGCTCTCACCACAGATTTTGCTTATGAAAACTTCTCCTCTCCTCAGAACGTTTGGGGAGCTTGGGGGTTTTTAGAATGAGCTACCAGTTATCCTTGTTTGGCCCCACAATGAACCTTTCTCTAATCCAAAATAAATAAATAAATAGAATAAAATGTATATGAAAATGCAAAACCCTAAAATAATACAAAATGCAAGTAATCAAGAGTGATTTTGGAGCAGGAATGTACAGCAGAGTAAAATAAATAGTTCAGGAACTGGATAAAAGAGGAACTCACCAATAAACGGGTCTAGAAGCATTGAAAAAATGAAATCGTACCTTTACTTTACACTTTACCAAAAATAATCAACTTCAGGTAAAATGAAGATCATGGCATCCAGTCCTATCATTTCATGGCAAA
Organism: Bubalus kerabau; assembly: GCF_029407905.1. Classification (NCBI taxonomy): domain Eukaryota; kingdom Metazoa; phylum Chordata; class Mammalia; order Artiodactyla; family Bovidae; genus Bubalus; species Bubalus kerabau. The sequence continues at coordinate 75,252,877 of NC_073636.1, forward strand.
TCAGTTCAGTTCAGTTCAGTCACTCAGTTGTGTCTGACTCTTTGCAACCCCATGGACCACAGCAAGCCAGGCCTCCCTATCCATCACCAACTTCTGGAGCTTACACAAACTCATGTCCATAGAGTCAGTGATGCCATCCAGCCATCTCATCCTCTGTCATCCCCTTCTCCTCCTGCCCTCAATCTTTCCCAGTATCAAGCTCTTTTCAAATGAGTCAGCTCTTTGCATCAGATAGCCAAAGTACTGAAGTTTCAGCTTCAACATCAATCCTTCCAATGAACACTCAGGACTGATTTTCTTTAGGATGGACAGTTTGGATCTCCTTGCAGTCCAAGGGACTCTCAAGAGTCTTCTCCAACACCACAGTTCAAAAGCACCAATTCTTCGGCGCTCAGCTTTCTTTCTAGTCCAACTCTCACATTCATACATGACCCCTGGAAAAACCATAGCCTTGACTAGACAGACTGTTGTTGGCAAAGTAACATCTATGCTTTTTAATATGCTGTCTAGGTTGGTCATAACTTTCCTTCCAAGGAGTAAGCGTCTTTTAATTTCATGGCTGCAGTCACCATCTGCAGTGATTTTAGAGCCCCCAAAAATGAAGTCTTCCACTGTTTCCCTATCTATTTGCCATGAAGCGATGGGACTGGATGCCATGATCTTCGTTTTCTGAATGTTGAGCTTTAAGCCAACATTTTCCACTCTCCTCTTTCACTTTCATGAAGAGACTCTTCAGCTCCTCTTCACTTTCTGCCATAAGGGTGGTGTCACCTGCATATCTGAGGTTATTGATATTTCTTGCATCAATCTTGATCCCAGCTTGTGCTTCATCCAGCCCAGAGTTTCTCATGATGTACTCTGCATATAAGTTAAATAAGCAGGATGACAGTATACAGCCTTGATGTACTTCTTTTCCTATTTGGAACCAGTCTGTTCTTCCATGTCCAGTTGCTTCCTGACCTGCATACAGATTTCTCAAGAGGCAGGTCAGGTGGTCTGGTATTCCCATCTCTTTCAGAATTTTCCACAGTTTATTGTGATCCACACACTCAAAGGCTTTGGCATAGTCAATAAAGAAGAAATAGATTTTTTTGGGAACTCTCTTGCTTTTTTGATGACCCAACAGATGTTGGCAATTTGATCTCTGGTTCCTCTGCCTTTTCTAAAACCAGCTTGAACATCTGGAAATTCACAGTTCAAGTACTGCTGAAGCCTGGCTTGGAGAATTTTGAGTATTACTTTACTAGCATGTGAGATGAGTACAACTGTGCGGTAGTTTGAGCCTTCTTTGACATTGCCTTTCTTTGGGATTGGAATGAAAACTGACCTTTTACAGTCCTGTGGACACTGCTGAGTTTTCCAAATTTGCTGGCATATTGAGTGCAGCACTTTCACAGCATTGTCTTTTAGGATTTGAAGTAGCTCAACTGGAATTCCATCACCTCCACTAGCTTTGTTTGTAGTGATGCTTCCTAAGGCCCACTTGACTTCACATTCCAGGATGTGAATGTCTGACTCTAGGTGAGTGATCACACCATCATGATTATCTGGGTCATGAAGATCTTTTTTGTACAGTTCTTCTGTGTATTCTTGCCACCTCTTCCTAATATCTTCTGCTTCTGTTAGGTCCATACCATTTCTGTCCTTTACTGAGCCCATCTTTGCATGAAATATTCCCTTGGTATCTCTAATTTTCTTGAAGAGATCTCTAGTCTTTCCCATTCTATTGTTTTCCTCTATTTCTTTGCATTGTTCACTGAGGAAGTCTTTCTTATCTCTCCTTGATATTCTTTGGAACTCTGCCTTCAAGTGGGTATATCTTTCCTTTTCTCCTTTGCTTTTCATTTCTCTTCTTTTCACAGCTCTTTGTAAGGCCTCTTCAGACAGCCATTTTGCTTTTATGCATTTCTTTTTCTTGGGGATGGTCTTGATCCCTGTCTCCTGCACAATGTCATGAACTTCCATCCATAGTTCATCAGGCACTCTGTCTATCAAATCTAGTCCCTTAAGTCTATTCTCACTTCCACTGTATAATCGTAAGGAATTTGATTTATGTCATACCTGAATGGTCTAGTGGTTTTCCCTACTTTCTTCAATTTCAGTCTGAATTTGGCAATAAGGAGTTCATGATCTGAGCCACAGTCAGCTCCCGGTCTTGTTTTTGCTGATTGTATATAGCTCCTCCATCTTTGGCTGCAAAGAATATAATCAATCTGATTTCGGTGTTGACCATCTGGTGATGTCCATGTGTAGAGTCTTCTCTTGTGTTGTTGGAAGAGCATGTTTGCTATAAGCAGTGCGTTCTCTTGGCAAAACTATTAGCCTTTGTGTGGCACTGGAGCGGCAAGCAGCCAAGAGGAGATAACCCATGTCCAAGGTCATGGCAAATAGGTGGAGAAAAAGTGGAAACAATGACAGATTTTATTTTCTGAGGTTCCAAAATCACTGTGGACTGTGACTGCAGCCACAAAATCAAAAGACGCTCGCTCCTTGGAATAAAAACTATTACAAATTTAGACAGGGTAATTTTGCCAACAAAGGTCAAACATAGTCAAAGCTATGGTGTTTTCAGTAGTCACATATGGATGTGAGAGTTGGGCCATAAAGAAGGTTGAGCACTAAAGAATTGTTGCTTTCGAACTGTGGTGCTGAAGAAGACTCTTGAGAGTCCATTGGACAGCAAGGAAATCAAACCAATCAATCCTAAAGGAAATCAACACTGAATATTCATTGGCAGGATTGATGATGAAGCTGAAGCTCCAATACTTTGGCCACCTGATTCGAAGGGCTGACTCATTGGGAAAGACCCTGATGCTGGAAACAGTTGAGGGCAGGAGGAGAAGGGGACGACAGAGGATGAGATGGCTGGATGGCATCACTGATTTAATGGACATGAGTTTGAGCAAACTCAGGGAGATAGTGAAGGACAGGGAAGCCTTGTATGCTGCAGCTCAGGGGGTTGCAAAGAGTCAGACACAACTTAGCAACTGAACAACAGGTGGCTTAGAGGTGCAAATGCAAAAGTCAAAATTTCAAAAGTCTTACAAGAAAACAGAACCAATATGTCCCACATTCCTAGGTAACAGTGTTGTGAGTTCAAATCTTGTGTTCACTACATAATGGATGTGTGACTTTGTACATACAATTTAACCTCAGCCTGTTTCTCCGTCTGTAAATGATGATCACAAGTGCACCTAATTCATGGGGTGCATATGATTATTTAGTGAGATAGAAATAGATGTAGATATAAACTTAGTTATAAGGTTTCATTTAAACAGTGCTTTTCATGAAGAAAATGCTATAGGGTTTAGCTACTGTTGGGTAGCCCCCAGCAGGCCTGCAAGGCCTGTACTTGTCCAGCTTCAAGACAAAAAAAGAGTCCAAAGTCATCAACAGAGACATCAAAGGTTTAATGGATGGGAGAATCTGTAGGACACCCCACTGTGTGCAGCAGACAGTGGGCAGGACATGGCAGCAGACTTCATTCTGGAGGCCAGCAAGATTGAGGGGGCAGAGATCAGTAGTTAAAGGGGAACTTGACATCAGGTTGGCTCATCAGTCACCAGGGAAACTAGTAAAAGGGCATACCTCTCACCACCCCTTTGATAACAATCACTAGCTGAATACTGAGGCAAGTACATAGGAAGGTCAGTCATGTGAGTAGGAGAAGCAGTACTGGTCAAATAGGGGATGTACAGAGAACAATAGAACAGCCATCTTGAGTAACCTAATCATACTATCATTACTGTTGTATTTATTATATTCTTTCTGTTGCACCAGGATGTCTCTTCTTTGCTGTAGAAGGTTAAGTTGAGGAAAGGAAGCAATCTTTTTTTAATTCAATGCTCTGATGGTTCTACCCTCCATGGTTAAACATACATAGAAGCCCTGCATTCTAGATAAACTTGTGACTCACTATCAGGGGTCTAAATCAGCTTGGAACCTTCAGCTTCATGGCTGGATACCCAAGCACTCACTGTCCAACTCATCACTAGGAAATGCCCAGTCCTGGCCCTTGGGGTAAGTGGGCCCAGCCCTCTCAAGCATCAGGCCCAGAATATAACATCAGTTGATACCAAAACTCTCCTACTTGCTACTGACTACACCATGAAATTGATCGAGCTGGGATTTCTTCTGGGGCTCTTCACCTTCTCCTTGCTGACTACTCCATTAATGGGTGGTATGACTAAGATTACTGACATGATATGTAAAAAATTCAAAGGTATGAAATTGAAGCAGAAAATAAATCCAAGGACCAATTATGAATGAGGAAGAAAGAATTAGAAAAAATTTGATGTGCAGATGGTCCAAGAAGGTCCTCCTTTAGTATCAATACCCATAAACACTGACTACCTTGACTTGGGACATCTATTCTAGGCATCCTGTGGATGTTTGATGAGAAAAAACAAACTGTGATGTAAATAAGTCCTTTCCAAATGGGATTCTCTTTTGTAGGCCGTGCAAAGGACTAGAAGTATTCTGAATTACAGGTTTCACGGTAAATTTCAAAACTTCCAGACCATTCAAGGACATGGGGAGAAGAATTGGAGGAAGGGATAGTTGGGGAGTTTGGGATAGACATGTCCACACTGCTATATTTTAAATGGATGACCAACAAGGACCTACTGTACAGCACAGAGAACTCTGCTCAATGTTATGTGGCAGCCTAGATGGGAGGGGAGTTTGGGGGAGAATGGATACATGTGTATGTATGGCTGAGTTCCTTCCCTGTTCACCTGAAACTATCATAACACTGTTAATCAGCTATCTGTGCTGTGCTTAGTTGCTCAGTCATGTCCAACTCTTTGCAATCTGATGGACTATAGCTTGCCAGGCTCCTCTGTCCATCGGATTCTCCAGGCAAGAATACTGGAATGGGTTGCCATGCCCTCCTCCAGGAGATTTTCCCAACCCAGGGATCAAACCCAGGTCTTCTGCCTTGCAGGCGGATTATTTATCATCTGAGCCACCAGGGAAGCCCAAGAATACTGGAGTGGGTAACCTATCCCTTCTCCAGGGGAACTTCCCAACCCAGGAATCGAACCAGGGTCTCCTGCATTGCACCAGGAATCAAACCAGGCTTCCCTGGTGGCTCAGATGGTAAAGAATCCGCCTGCAATGCAGGAGACCTGGGTTCAATCCCTGGGTTGGGAAGATCCCCTGGAGAAGGGAAAGGCTACCCACCCTAGTATTCTGGCCTGGAGAATTCCATGTACAAAGGAGCCTGGCAGGCTACAATTCATGGGGTAACAAAGAGTTGGACATGACTGGAGCGACTTAGCACTAGCACAGACTCTGGGGAAGGAGAGAACACTTGAACACATGGTTACTGTTTAGAGAAACTTAGAATGTAGATGTAAAAGACAATGAAGTTTTCTTTCACAGGTACTATATACAGGCTCAAGTGCTTCCAGAACATAGGGGAAAAGTAACACAGTCTACACTGTAAGTCAGACACCCCAAATTCCAGCCTTGTCATTTAACAAACTAGTCCAAGTCACTCAATCCCTTAGCTTCAGTTTCACTTGTATAAAGTGTGGATCAGAAGAATGCCTGTATCAGAGGATGTATGTATAAAATAAGCTTGTGCATGTCACTGTATTTAAATAGCTACTTTTACCAAGGAATAAATCCCAGTCTGGCTGCTTGAATAGGATGAACAACAATCTCTGGGTTGCCAGAACAACCGTGTTGTAGCTGTTTGGACCACTTACTATGTGATTCTTTTTTTTTTTTTTTTTTTTTTTGTATTTTTGTATTAAATTTATTTATTTCTAATTGGAGGATAATTGCTTTACAATGTTGTGTTGGTTTTTGCCTCACATCACCATGAATGAGCCATAGTATACATATGTCCCCTCCCTCTTGAACCTCCCTCCCACCTCCTACCCCATCCCACCCCTATAATTTGTCACAGAGCACCTAGCTGAGCTCCCTGTGCTATACAGCAACTTCCCATTGGCTATCTGTTTTACCTATGGTAATGTACATATTTCAATGCTACTCTCTCAATTCATCCCACCCTCTCCTTCCCCTGCTGTGGCCATAAGGGTTATTCTTATCACTAAGAACAGAAGGTTTGCCTCTGGGAAGGGGACAAGGGGAGAGATGACAGGGTGTGAAGGTGAAAGAGTATTATCTCCAAGGTTATGCATCTTGGTATGTACCCTGTTTTGAGCAGCAGGCACAGTTAACTTAAAGTGGGGAAATGGTTAGTATAGTGGGTCTATGAAAACTGGAAGATAAGCGTTGAATGTCCTGTCCAGGCAGTTAAGAGGCGAGAAAGATGAGAAGGAGATTGTGCTTTAATATAATGTAAGATATGAAAGGTGAATGTCATTACTTTGCACAAGATACTGGTAAAGGGTTTCACAGGAGGTTCAGTGGTATAGAATCCACCTGCCAAGCAGGAGACACGGGTTCAATCCCTGAGTTGGGAAGACCCCATGGAGAAGGAAATGGCAACCCACTCCAGTATTCTTGACTGATAAATCTCATGGACAGAGGAGCCTAGCAGGCTACAGTCCATGAGGTTGCAGAGTCAGACAGACTTAGTGACTAAGTCACCACTACCACCACTGATAGAATGTCCTTTTTCATGGCTCACCATCTCTCCAAATCACTGCTGAAGACCAGAAACTGGAGTTTTAATCAATTTGCATGCCCAAGGGCAACCTTGGCAGGTGATCTTAATTCCAAGAGAAAACCAAATGTCTTTCAGTGACCTTGAATAGGGGTATTTCCAGACTGCCATGACAAATGCATAAAGGCCTGTGAAGACAAGCTCTTTAATTCCCCCTAATTCAATGTGAACCTCTCACGCAGATCCCTGCAAGATGCCGCTCAATTTTGGCAGCTGCTATGACATTCAGTTCAGATATTTCTACAACTTTACCTCTGGATTATGTGAAAGTTTTATCTACACTGGCTGTGATGGCAATCTTAACAACTACAGGCTTAAAATAGAATGTCAAATGACCTGTGAGCAAAAATACATAAAGTAAGGAGTTTAATGTTATCCTTGGTTATTGGGGAGTGGAAAGGAGAGGCTCTGAGATCCCAGGACAAATCCTGGCTGGGGAGGGGAGGTAGGGTGATTGTCATAATCAAAGCATTTAATAGTTGGGTTGGATCTCATATCACTTGTCAATCTGCAGTTAGGAAATCAAAAGTCTAGAGAGAAAATTATAGCCATCATTTATTGGACAGTTAGCATGTGCTGGGTACTACACCAAGTTAATTACATATATTGATAGAATTTAAAATTAAAATCACCCTAAGATAGGTGTATATCATTATTTTTATATGGCAGATGAGGAAACAAAGTCCAATAGTGGTAACTAACTGGTCCAAAATCACATTAATAAATGGCATGGCAAGGTTTCTAACCAAATCTGGTCATCCAGGGCTGGATCATCTTACATGCACAAGATCACCCAGACCCAAACCTTGAACTCCAAGACCTGTGAACTTCCCATAGCAACATGCTGTTTTATAGAGCTAAGCTCCCAGCCCACACCTCACCATTTCCCAGTCATAAAACTAGAAGGGGGTCCACAGAGGTAACAGGGCTATGGTGTGGGTGATCTCCAGGAAAGTGAGATGGAACATGGCCTTGGGAATAGTTCAAAAGCAGAAAATTTGTTTTATTTATTTACTTAATATCCCTAGTGACTCTTTGTAGCGCCTGGCACATAGAAGACAATGACTAAGTTTTGAGGGAATGAAAGAGAGATTAATGAAGAATGAGAGTTTAATCAACGGAAGTAGAGGGACACTGAAAGAGATGCCATCCTCTAGGCTTTCCCTGAGATAAAAATGACTTAACGTAGTCCAGGGAGACTTTACAAAACCTATAACCTGTTTCTTTTGTTTCTTTGTTTGTTTTGCTTAAACAGACCATCTGGGAAAACTCCATCAGCTTCTTAGCTCAAGCACACTGAAGAACAGCTGTGGGGAAAATCAGACCAGTTTTAAGATCTTTGAAATGTGCATCCTCTTATTGTTTTCCTAATGTTAGTGTTGTGTTTCCTGAGAAATAACTGTATGATCATTAAAATGAAAAAATTTTATGTGTGAGCCCTTCTTCCTCTCTGCATTTCCCAACCCACCCCCCACCACTTTATCCAGAGCTGGAATGTGAGCTGGTCCTAATCCATTACTCCCCACTCCCTCCTGAACCATTCCTCATGCATATAGTCAATGCTTACATTGTTAGAGATGTGATGAGCCAAATCTGGATAGGTTTATATCACTTTGCCTCTCAGGTTGAGTAGTTAGTAGAACCAAAGTACCAAATCTACACTACTCTTTGTCCTTGAAATCAAACCAAGCAGTGACCCTTAAACTCAAATGAAATGTTCTTGCACTCATAACAAATTTTTCTTCACAGTGTCTTCCAATTCATGTTCACCAAGCCAGGAGTCCCAATTTGTTTAACTATTAGGACTAATAGTTAACTATTTGTTTAGCTGTCTTCCTGATATCTCTATTTATCACGGTTATTGAATACTTGGACATTTTTCAGTGCCTCAATCACTGACATTTGACTTGGCTATTCTCAGCCCTGAGAAAAGAACTCTCAGCTTCAGTTCAGTGAGTATGCTTTAGCTCCCAAGAGAGTGACCATCCTGACACTATTTGCCAAGTCTTCTGAATACAGTGCTACAAGGTTCCACATGACCATGATCTTCCCAGCTGCAGGACACTCCCCTTAGCCATCTCATTTCTGAATTTCTTCAGGCATCCCTTCCCTGAACCCCTTCCCTGTCCATATTGACAGATTCCCATCCCATCCTGCACCACCAGTTGCTAGGGCCAATGTCAGGGGCATTATGAAGCAGCCAGTGAAATCTTGTTGCTAGACATGCAAGTTTGGTCTCTGCCCAGTCTTAAGAATAAGAAAACAAGTTCCCTAAACTGAGACAGTTTTCTGCAAAAATTCTGATTACTTCAAGAAGAGACTCTCGTCCAGACAGGGTTTACTCTGAATATATGTACATTTCAACTTTGGTAAAGACTCTAGAATTGCAAATCATTCTTGAACCCCATCAGCTATAGGAGACATGCTATGGGGCCTGAAATATAGGCACTGGGCTAATCTGACTGGTCCACATAAATGAAAGTTCTGAGATTTTCCTATTGTGAGACATGAAACTGGGTGTCCCAGAGTAGGTTTGTTGGGTACAAAAATGCATAACATATTCCCATAGACTGTTTGCTTCCTCTTCCAGTCAACTCCTGGAAAAGCCAGAGAAGTGGGAAAAAAAAAGTGTGTAAATATTAATAACCAAACTCAAGACTGAGAATCCTTTGAGGAAAGAGGGCAGTTATACCTTAGGGAGGAAAGGATATTTTGATGCCCAAGAGTGTTGGGCACCAAAAGTGAAAGAATGACTTGGATGACGGCTTTTAACTTGTGTTATTCTCCTCAATACAAAAATCTGAGTCTGTCAGTGTTTCCCTTGTCTTCCTTGGCAAAGCAGTAACAGCCCCAAGATACAACAAGGGCAACTGAGATAACATGTGTGGCCCTAGCACCCAGCTAGAGTAAGGTGTGTATAAAAACAAGTGCAATTGGACTTCCCCGGTGGTCCAGTGGTTAAGAATCTGCCTGCCAATGCAAAGGACACAAGTTCAGATCCCTGGTCCAGGAAGAGGTCACATGCTGGGGAGCAACAAAGCCCATGTTGCCACAACTACTGAGCCCATGCACCTTAGAGCTAATGTTCCACGACAAGAGAAATCACTGCAGTGAGAGGCCCATGCACCACAACTAGAGAATAGCCCCGGCTCGCTTCAACTAGAGAAAGCCCTCATGCAGCGACGAAGAACAAGTGCAGCCATCAATAAATGAATAAAATAAAAAACTGGTGCAATTGGACTAACCAGACACAGAGTTTATTGTTTTGTCTTCTTCCTATATGCACCAAAGGTCCAACTGTCACATCTGTACATGACTACTGGAAAAACTATAGCTTTGACTAGACGGACCTTTGTCGGCAAAGTGATGTCTCTGCATTTTAATACACTGTCTGGGTTTGTCAAAGTTTATCTTCCAGGAGCAAGTGTCTTTTAATTTCATGGCTGCAGTCACCATCCAAAGTGATTTTGGAGCCCAAGAAAAGAATATCTGTCACCATTTCCACTTTTTCCCCATCTATTTTCCATGAAGTGATGAGACCAGAAGCCATGATCTTAGTGTTTTGAATGTTGAGTTTTAAGCCAGCTTTTTCACTCTCCTCTTTCACCTTCATCAAGAGGCTTTTTAGTTCTTCTTCACTTTCTGCCATAAGGGTGGTGTCATCTGCATATCTGAGGTTATTGATATTTCTCCTGGCAATCTTGATTCCAGCATGTGATTCATCCAGTCCAGCATTTCATATGATGTACTCTGCATATAAGTTAAATAAGCAGGGTGAGAATATACAGCCTTTCTCAATTTTGTACTCCTCTCTCAATTTTGAACCAATTTTCTGTTCCATGTGGAGGCTGAACCAAGTGGAAAAAACATCCAGCTGTGGATGTGTCTGGTGGTGAAAGTAAAGTCCAATGATGTAAAGAACAATATTGCACAGGAACCTGGGATGTTAGGTCCATGAATCAAGGCAAATTGGATGTAGTCAAATAGAAGATGGCAAGAGCAAATATCGACATTTTAGAAATCAGTGAACTAAAATGGACATGAATGGGTGAATTTAATTCAGATGACCATTATATCTACTACTGTGGGTAGTAGATATTTCTTCCCTTTTAGAAGAAATGAAGTAGCCTTCATAGTCAACAAAAGAGTCTGAAATGCAGTATTTGAGTGCAGTCTCAAAAAAGACAGAATGATCTCGGTTTGTTTCCAAGACAAACCATTCAGCCTCACAGTAATCCAAGTCTATGCCCCAACCACTAATGCCAAAGAAGCTGAAGTCGAATGGTTCTATGAAGAACTCCAAGTCTTTCTAGAACTAACACCAAAAAAAGATGTTTTTCTCATCACAGAGGACTGGAATGCAAAAACAGAAAATCAAGAGATACCTGGAGTAACAGGCAAGTTTGGCATTGGAGTACTAAATAAAGCAGGGCAAAAAACAGGGGAGGATAATAGTTGTAATTAATTTCAGTCAATTTCAGCTCTTAGAGGAGTAGCAGCTCTGTATTCTCCACCCCCAGCCACGTGACAGACAACTGCGCACATGTTCCTGGAGAAGTTTAAACACAGCTGTGGCCGCCAACTTGGGCAAAAAGAATTCTGTTCTCCAAATATCAGGGATCTATGCTCTGCCTGCTGATTGCCCATTCCGATCTCATAAAGAAGCACCTCCTTTCATTGTTACAAGCCCTTCCCCCTCTGGTCAAAGTGACTTCCAGGGCCAGTGCCCATTTCCCTACACTTCATTTTTCTCTTTCTGGGAGCCAGACATTTAAAAAATAACTACGTATACAGGAAAAATTAGAAAGTGAGAATGCATGTCCTAGAAAGGGCTCAGAAAAAAATGTGAAAATATCGTTAAGTTTTCATTTCAGACTGATCCTCAACATACGGACAGACTAAAGTAATAAAAAACAAACAAAAACAAAACAGCACTCACGAAAACAGTAACAAAATAAAATCACTCCCTAGGGAAGGGGGAGAAATGGATTTCCAGAGTTACCACATTATTAGATTCAAATGTCTGATTTTTTAAAAAAAAAGAAAAAAGTCACAAGGCATACAAAGAAATATGAAAGCTTTTTTAATAAATCAATAATAATTGTCCCTGAAGAAGATCTGATGGAAGATCTGCTAGAGAAAAAGTTTAAGACAACTGTCTTAAAGATGCTCAAAGAGCTTTCCAGATCTGGCTAAGGAGGAGGCGCCATTATGGGAGTTGACATTCACCACAAGGACAGAAAGGTTCCACACAAGGAGCCCAAGAGCCAGGACATTTACCTGGGGCTGTTGGTCAAACCGTACATGTTCCTGGCCAGAGGAACCAACTCCACCTTCAATTAGGTTGTCCTGAAGAGACTGTTCATGAGCTGCACCAACTGGCCACTGAGGTCCCTTTCCTGGATGATCCGGAAGATGAAGCTTCTTGGCCGGGAAGGCAAAACAGCTGTGATCATGGGGGCTGTAATCGATGGTGTTCGTGTTCAGTTCAGTTCAGTCGCTCAGTCGTGTCCGACTCTTTGCGACCCCATGAACTGCAGCACGCCAGGCCTTCCTGTCCATCACCAACTCCCTCAGTCCACCCAAACCCATGTCCATCGAGTCGTTGATGCCATCCAGCCATCTCATCCTCTGTCGTCCCCTTCTCCTCCTGCCCTCACCCTCAATCTTTCCCAGCATCAGGGTCTTTTCAGTGAGTCAGCTCTTTGCCTCAGGTTCGTGTCCAGGAGGTGCCCAAACTGAAGCTTGTGGGCTCTGCGAGGGAGCGGCCGCGCCCAGAGTCGCATCCTCAAGGCAGGGGGCAAGATCCTCACCTTTGACCAGCTGGCCCTGGCCTCTCCCAAGGGCTGTGGCACTGTCCTGCTCTCTGGTCCTCACAAGGGGCGAGAGGTGGACAAGGCATTTCTGCAAGGCCCCAGTAACCCCGCATAGCTACCTCAAACCCTATGTCCGCTCCAAGGGCCGGAAGTTAGAGTGCACCAGAGGCCAACGAGCCGCTCAGCCGGGGCTGCAAAAACTAACCCGCGAGTCTACCTTGTTATTAAAAAGATTTTGGATGAAAAAAAAAAATGTTCAAGGAACTAACTTGAAGAAAGTCAATACAATGAATGAATAAAATGGAAATATCCATACAGAGATTTTTTTTAAACTAAAAACAAACAGAAAAGAAATTCTGTAACTGAAAAATACAGTAACCAAAATGAAAAAACCATTAGAGGGATTCAAAGGCAAATTTAAGCAGGCAGAATAAAAAAGCAGTGAACTTGAATGATGATAGAAATTCTCAAGTCTGAAGAACAGAAACAAAAAAATATCTGTGGTATATCATAAAAATATATCAAAATACTCATTGTGGGAGTCCCAGAAGGAGAAGTGAGAGAGAAAAGGAAGAGTTTTTGAAGAAATGTGACAGAAAACTTACAAAATTTGGTGAAAGATATGAATATAAATATCCAAAAAGTACAATAAACTGCAAGATGAACAAGATACATATCTCTTATAAATAGAGTTTCTTCTCTTAGCCAGATTTTGAGTTCATGAGTGATGAGACCATGTCATCTGAGTCTTCTGTGTCTCTCTACCCATTCTCTTTTCCTCTAAACCTAGGACATACATAGCCCATCAGAGATTAAATCGTAACAATCAGCATGTCTGGAAGGAATTCCTCCATGTTCTAAGGCTGATAAAAAAACACAAGGAAATATATCCTCAGTTGCAAAGACTTTCAGCTAGTGAAACCATCATCATTTCTCAAAGTTCCATTCTAGTAGATGAGATTGAATCAAATAATTAGTAATATTAATCATACTACTAACTATAGTGTTATGGTATATTATAGTATTATAACTATACTTATAATAGTATAACATAATCAAGTAGTATATAAATAAATACAACATAAAAGTACAGCTTTTATAAGTGTTACCAATGACAGGTACATATTGCTATAAAATTATAGAAAAGAGGGCTTGCCCTGATCAGGGAAGCCATGGAAAGGTTAACAGAAGGAATCACAACTTAGCCAAAACCTAATGGATGAGGCAGAGGAACGATGAGATAATAGAAAAACAGGCAGAGACAATACCATCTATAAAAACGTGATGGCTGAGAAAGTGACGGGTTTAACAGACTAAAAAATAAATCCCGTAAGTTAGGGGAACAAAGAGTAGGAGAAATTTTTGAGAAGACAAGATGCCTCTAGAGATGGGAAAACATAAAGTAAATAAATTAACAGGCCTTATTATATTTTATTACTTCTTGCATTAGGATATAAATTCCTAAAATAGTCAGGAACAATATAATACTACTTACTAGGAAAACTATAAAGCTTTTATTAAGTCCATTAAGGTTGGTATTGACAAAAATATAATGGACAAAAAAAATCAAATCTAACAGGATGATGAAACAGTTTTGGAGATGGATAGTAATGATAATTGCACAGCAACATGAGGGTACTTAATTCACAAAACTGTACACTTATAAGTGGTTAGAATGGTAAATTTTATGATATGTGTGTTTTACCATAATAAAAAAATCTAAGTTCATTATAGCAGTATTCTTATGTCCCAAAATGATCTAGTATTTAATCCTATTGTAGAATCATAAGAAATTAATATCATAGCAAATGGGACACAGGGAAGTTGGATGTCTCTTTGGTTAAAGTTTTGCATAGCTTGTATATCTGTTCACTGAAAAAGACCCTGATGGTGGGAAAGATTGAAGGCAAAAGGAGAAGGGGGCAACAGAGAATGAGATGGTTAGATAGCATCACTAATTCAATGGACATGAATTTGAGCAAACTCCAGAAGATAGTGAAGGACAGAGGAACCTGGTGTGCTGTAGTTCATGGTGTCGGAGAGCAGGACACAACTTAGCAACTGCACAACAAAGCTTCTACATCTAAACTTACAGCTGTGATTATTGTGAGTCTATTAACCAAGTGATGGGCTACTCAAGCAAGAGGATCATGATATTTACAAAGTGACGTATCTGGTCCATCTGACTATTAGGAATCTCTTCCATATTGATGATCTCTAATGAATATGAATGGTCTCACATTATGGGTTCATTTATTCCATAAGTTACTCTTGAGCAACAATTATGTGTCATAATAAAATTTCTGTTCACATTTCCTTCTCTAAAACTTGTTCTTAGATTTTTTGCCACTGTGCCTTGAGGCATGTGAGATCTTAGTTGCCCGACCAGGGACCAAACCTGTGCCCCTACATTGAGAACACGAAGTTCCCCTGCCAGGAATGTCCCAGTTCTCACCAACTTTTAATCTTACTTATTCCACTACCCTTGCAATAAAGACAGACCATTATAATTTCCCATAAATCCATGAATTAGGTTGTCTTTGCTTCTGGGTAAAGTGGACAAGGACAGATATTTCCTCAAGATCTGCCCACTCAGGAAATTTTCATTCCTCACTCTTCTTCAGGGTAATAAAGCTATAAATGCTGAAGCAGTTGTTTTCAATCAGTCCTAACACACATACACAGAAGGATTGTGCAAATCAGACAATTTTTCCACCATTAGTCATCCCTGAAGAAACCATAAGTGTGGATTTCAAACACTGTAACAGCACAACACAACAGGAAGAGCATATTCCATAGGTTAAGAGTGTAAATTGCTTGCTCATAAAATTTACTTGTGCCTTTGGGGCCATGTTATAATTGGTCTAATATAGATTCCTTCCTTATTTAAAAGGACTTTCAATGGGTTTACCAAGCACTCCAAGCTTTTCTCAAGCACCCTTCTTTTGCAAGCTTTTTTCCAGACAAAGCAAGGAGTTAATGACCTTCACTGTTTTCCACCCTGTAAATTTACACCCACTGTCTTAGATCCCCACACACTGAAATGGAAAGGTTCATCTTCTCTCCCTGAGGACCTACAGAGAACATACTGAGACCATACTCTGAGACCCTGAGAACATACTCTCACACTTGCACATGACCATACAGGAACTTTAGGAACCAAATATTTAAATAACAATGCCATCACGTAGCCTGTCTACTGAGCACATTTCGGGGAAATACAAGGCATTCAGCACTCTGGGATGTATTTATTCCTTCATCATAGCCTAGGGTCTCTCCATCCCAGCCCAGACACTATTCAGCCTTGTCCTACTAAGGACAATAGAGCTGGTGACCAGGCCAAGCAAAGATGTTGGTCTTGTTGAAACTACAGAACCAAAGCTTTCACATTCCTTTTACTGTAGCTGCTGGCCCTGATCTTATTCCATGCTGTGGAGAATGTACTCCAGCCAATGCAAGACACTTAGCCTCTACCCACGGACTGTTAAATCAATTCCAAGTCCTTTAGACAATTTAATTGTGCATGCTCAGTCACTCAGTTGTGTTCCCTTTGCGACCTGCCCTTTTTTTTTGCGACTCTTTGTAACCCCATGAACTGCAGCCCACCAGGCTCCTCTGTCCAAGGAATTTTCCAGGCAAGAATACTGGCGTGGGTTGCCATTTCCTACTCTAGGGGATCTTCTTCATCCAAGGATAGAACCCGAGTCTCTTGTGTCTCCTGCATTGGCAAGAGGATTCTTTACCACTTCACCACCTGGGCAGCCCCATACAATTTAGTTATGAAAGGCTTAAAGAAAGGAGTTATGTCTCATTTGGCTTTCTCAAGCAGTATATGACCTAGAAGAGCAGAGAAACTACATAATCGTATATTGATTACATTATCAGTACAGGGCTGGATTATAATGACACACTAGAACTCAAGTATGCAAAAACATTTAAAGGTTACCAAAAAATTTTAAATGTAAGTTTAACATTTTTCAAAAATAGTATTCCACCTAGATTTAAATCAAGGTTGCTTATATTTGTTGCCACACAGAATATATATTATTAATAACATGGAGATATGGAGTCATAATATGTAACAGAATTTATATAGTCTATGCATTATAAGCTAGAACATTTTAATCCTTTCTTACTCAAGTCCAAGTCCAAGAAAAAAATTAATGCCCTTAGCAAAAAGAAAAATTCTGGCACCAATAAGATTATAGATTAAGATTTGCCCAGTATGAACAAAAATCCCTGAACGTTAAAAGCTTGGATTCTCTAGTGGTGGTGGTTTAGTCACTAAGTCGTGTTTGACTCTTGCAACCCCATGGACTGTAATCCCCAGGTTCTTCTGTCCATGGGATTTCCCAGACAAGAGTACTGACATGGGTTGCCATTTCCTTCTCCAGGGATCAAACCTGGGTCTCCTGCATTGTCGGCAGAGCTGCTTCTGCCCACATTTTCAGAAAAGAAAAGACATCATGACTGAGAGTCTAGTATGTGGAGGGAAAGTTCTGCAAAGAAAACTTGGGATGCTATTACCAAGTGGAAGATAGCAGGCAAAACCAAAAATATTCACTACACCCATCCCTTGACTCTTAAATGCATACGCACTGTTTTCCAATCATAAGCTTTTTAAGGTTTATGATTAACATAGCCAAAAACATTTAACAAAACCCAAAAAGAGACCATTGGCAGTCCCATTCCCTACCTCAACTAGCTTCAGGGCTAGGGTTTTACAGGTAAAGTCCCTTATCTTTTAGCACGACCTGAATCCTGCCAGGAAATTCTGCAATCAGTATATCAAACGGCAAGTTTCAACATCAACCAACGTATCTTAAATAAAATAGTAGGTAAAATGGAAAAGAGACCATGTTTGTGCTATGTGTATGCTCAATCATGTCCAACTCTTTGCAGCCTCGTGGGCTAAAACTCGCCAGGCTCCTCTGGCCATAGCATTTTCCAGGCAACAATACTGGAGTGGGTTGCCGTTTCCTCCTCCAGGGGATCTTCCCGACCCAGGGATAGAACCCTCTTCCATCTCCTGCATTGGCAGATGGATTCTTTACCACTGTGCCACCTGGGAAGCCTGTTTGTACTATGAAGTGAAGTGAAGTCGCTCAGTCGTGTCTGACTCTATGTGACCCCATGGACTGTAGTCTACCAGGCTCCTCTGTCCATGGGATTTTCCAGGCAATAGTCCTGGAGTGGGTTGCCATTTCCTTCTCCAGGGGATCTTCCCAACCCAGGGCTTGAACCCAGGTCTCCCGCATTGTAGGCAGATGTTTTACCATCTGAGCCACCAGGAAGTTTGTACTGTAGCTAGTTTTTTATATGTGTGTAATTTCATTGATTTTATTTTTTGCTGTGCTGGGTCTTTATCACTGCATGGGCTTTTCTCTAGTTGCGGCGAGCAGGGGCTCCTCTCTAGTTGTGGTGCATGGGATTCTCATTGCACTGACTTCTCTTCTTCCAGAGCACAGGCTCTAGGGCACATGAGCTCAGTAGTTGTGGTTCCCAGGCTCTAGAAGAGCACAGGCTTAGTAGCTGTGGATCACAGATTAGCTGCTTCACAGCATGTTGGATCTTCCTGGACCAGGGATCAAACTCATGTCCCCTGCACTGGCAGTAGGATTCTTTACCACTTTACCACCACACTCCTGCTGTAGCTAGTTTTAATCATATTCTTCCTCCAAATATGTTCCATATTACCCCACCTTTGTCCAGAACCTCTGTTTAACTGAGCTCTTTACAAACTGAGTAGCCCAAATTAACATTCTAGACAGAAGAAATATGAGCTCATGGTGGGACTTCCTGGGCAGTTTTTAATCTTTCCCTCTTCCAGGCTTTCATGCTTTCTAATTTCATGATCACCTCAATACAATAACGCTCTAGGGCTTCAGAGTCCCTTCAGTGAAGCATTAACCACATCCCCCCTTGATAGTCAGGCTCATTCACTTTAGGTAAAAATATAATCCTCCTTTTCTTGCTTTGACAAGTGCAAGAGAATTCCAGTTGAAGCTTTAAATGTGCGTTAAGGAAGCTGTTACACCACAGAAAAAAGAGGCATAGCCAGAAGTGAAATATACCTCCAATGAAATTGTCTGGCCAAATACAAACACTTTCTTCTCTCTAATGGAATGCTACTGGATGCATGAGTCCCTCAAACATTTCTCAAGAAACTTCCATCATCAGTTTTCAACTAGACAGAGCAGAAAATGAATTGCAAAAAAAATAAATACAGGAAGTTTAATGACCCTTCTTGTTTTCTGCCTCATATCTCTTTCATCTGAAATGTTGCGCTATATGACTTCCACTGAAATGGAACATCTCACTTTCTTCCCCCAGTGACATGCAGTGCAGGGCGCTCACTGCACATGACTAGAGAGATGCTTCATGCAAAACACCAAGCTATCCAGCATCCTGGGGATATTTTTTTTCTTTTTTTTTTAATTTTATTTTATTTTTTAACTTTACAATATTGTATTGGTTTTGCCATATATCAACATGAATCTGCCACAGGTATACATGTGTTCCCCATCCTGAACCCTCCTCCCACCTCCCTCCCAGTACCATCTCCTTATAGCCTAGTAAAAGTGAAAGTCACTCAGTCACGTCTGACTTTTTTTGACCCCATGGACTATAGAGTCCATGGAATTCTCTAGGCCAGCATGCTGGAGTGGGTAGCCATTCCCTTCTCCAGGGGATCTTCCCAACCCAGGGATCGAACCCAGGTCTCCCATATTGCAGGCAGATTCTTTACCAACTGAGCCACCAGCGGTCCTATTCCAATCAGTTTTGCCATCACCCAGGTTTCTCTTTATTGAAAGCTGGGTTAGTTAGCAAGTTAAGCAAAAATGTTGACTCTGTTGCAATCATGGAGCAAGGCACCTTCGGACTCCTGGCCCAACAATGAGGAACGGACCTCAAGAATTTAGCCTGGGAACTTCCCTGGCGTCCAGTGGTTGGGGCTTCACCTTCCAATGAAGGGGGTGAAGGTTAGATCCCCGGTCAGGGACCTTAGATCCCACATGCCTTGTGGCCAAAAACAACAAAACATAAAACAAAAATAATATTGTAACAAATTCAGAAAAGACTTTAAAAATGGTTCATACCAAAAAAAAAAAAGAATCTAGCTTCCACTAGGTAGATCTTAGTTGGAGAAGGAAATGGCAACCCGCTCCAGTATGCTTGCCCGGAGAATTTCAGGGGCGGGGAAGCCTGGTGGGCTGCCATCTGTGGGGTTGCACAGAGTTGGACACTAATAAAGCAACTTAGCAGCAGCAGCAGGTAGATCTTAAATGTTCTCACCACACACACACATACATGGTAATTATATGAAGTAATCAATACAGTAATTTGCTATCACTTTGAAGTGAAAGTGAAAGTCCCTCAGTTGTGTCCAACTCTTTTCGACCCCATGGGGTGTAGCCCATCAGGCTCCTCTGGGATTCTCCAGACAAGAATACTGGAGTGAGTTGCCATTTCCTCCTCCAGGGGATCTTTCCAGCCCAGGGTATACATATTTCAAAACATCATGTTGTGCACCTTAAATGTAATTTTTGATTTTCAACTGAACTTTGATAAAGCTGAAGGGTAGGATAGGTCTGATTAGTTACCTCAGGTTTCTATATCTCCAGTTTTTCATCTTCTGTTAAACTTTACTACACAATACAGCGCTACAATTCAGTGTTTCAGGAACCCCATTCATATGCTTCACTCACTCTATTGTGACACGTTAACTCTGTTTTCTCCTGATAGAGTCAGTTGAATGAAATTGAGAATCCAGAAATAAAGTCTTACATTTTTGGTCAACTGATTCCCAACAAAGGGGCCAAGACAGTTTAATGGGGAATTCAATAGTTTTTTCAACAAATGGTACTGGAACAATTGGACATACACATGCAAAAGAGGGACATTGGACCCTTGCCTCACTTCATATACAATAACTAACACAAAATGGATCAAAGACCTAAATGTAAGAGTTAAAACTGTACAACTCTTAAAAGAAAACAGAGGCAAAGTTTAGTCACCTTGGGTTAGGCAATGGCTCCTTCAGTTCAGTTCAGTTCAGTCACTCAGTCGTGTCCAACTCTTTGCGACCCCATGAATCACAGCACACCAGGCCTCCCTGTCCATCACCAACTCCCGGAGTTCACTCAGACTCACATCCATCGAGTCAGTGATGCCATCCAGCCATCTCATCCTCTGTCGTCCCCTTCTCCTCCTGCCCCAATCCCTCCCAGCATCAGAGTCTTTTCCAATGAGTCAACTCTTCTCATGAGGTGGCCAAAGTACTGGAGTTTCAGCTTTAGCATCATTCCTTCCAAAGAAATCCCAGGGCCGATCTCCTTCAGAATGGACTGGTTGGATTTCCTTGCAGTCCAAGGGACTCTCAAGAGTCTTCTCCAACACCACAGTTCAAAAGCATCAATTCTTCTGCACTCAGCTTTACTTATAGTCCAACTCTCACATCCATACATGACCACTGGAAAAACCATAGCCTTGACTAGACGGACCTTTGTTGGCAAAGTAACATCTCTGCTTTTTAATATGCAGTCTAGATTGGTCATTACTTTCCTTCCAAGGAGTAAGCATCTTTTAATTTCATGGCTGCAGTCACCATCTGCAGTGATTTTGGAGCCCAGAAAAATAAAGTCAGCCATTGTTTCCACTGTTTCCCCATCTATCTGCCATGAAGTGATGGGACCAGATGCCATGATCTTCGTTTTCTGAATGTTGAGCTTTAAGCCAACTTTTTCACTCTCCTCTTTCACTTTCATCAAGAGGCTCTTTAGTTCTTCACTTTCTGCCATAAGGGTAGTGTCATCTGCATATCTGAGATTATTGATATTTCTCCAGGAAATCTTGATTCCAGTTTGTGCTTCATCCAGCCCAGGATTTCTCATGATGTACTCTGCATATAAGTTAAATAAGCAGGGTAACAACATACAGCCTTGACGTACTCTTTTTCCTATTTGGAACCAGTCTGTTGTTCCAAGTCCAGTTCTAACTGTTGCTTCCTGACCTGCATATAGGTTTATCAAGAGGCAGGTCAGGTGGTCTGGTATTCCCATCTCTTTCAGAATTTTCCACAGTCTATTGTGATCCACACAGTCAAAGGCTTTGGCATAGCCAATAAAGCAGAAATAGATGTTTTTCTGGAACTCTCTTGCTTTTTTGATGACCCAGCGGATGTTGGCAATTTGATCTCTGGTTCCTCTGCCTTTTCTAAAACCAGCTTGAACATCTGGAAGTTCATGGTTCACGTATTGCTGAAGCCTGGCTTGGAGAATTTTGAGCTTTACTTTACTAGCGTGTGAGATGAGTGCAATTGTGTGGTAGTTTGAGCATTCTTTGGCATTGCCTTTCTTTGGGGTTGGAATAAAAACTGACCTTTTCCAGTCCTGTGGCCACTGCTGAGTTTTCCAAATTTGCTGGCATATTGAATGCAGCACTTTCACAGCATCATCTTTTAGGATTTGAAGTAGCTCAACTGGAACTCCATCACCTCCACTAGCTTATATTTCATCAAAGCTTTAAAAATTGAACTTTGAAGGGCACTCTCAAGAATGTTGAGAGAATTCCCTAGTGGTCCAAAGATTAGGAGCTCTATGCTTCACTGTAGGGGGCAGAGGTTCGATCCCTAGTCAGGGAACTAAGATCCCACAGGCCAAAAAGTGTGGCCAAAAAGAAAAAGAAAAAAAAAAGTGGAAAGACAACCCACAGAATGGGAGAAAAATTTGCAAATCATATATCTGATAAAGGACTAGTAGCCAGAATATAGGCTTCCCTGGTGGCTCAAACAGTAAAGAATCTGTCCACAATGTGGGAGACCCAGGTTTGATCCCTGGGTCCGGAAGATACCCTGCAGGAGGGCATGGCTACCCATTCTGTATTCTTGCCTGGAGAATTCCATGGACAGAGGATCCTGGTGAGCTACAGTTGATGGGGTCACAAAGAGTGGGCCACAACTGAGCAACTGATGCTGTCAATTTTTTTATAGCCAGAATATATACAGAATTCTTATAACTCAAAAATAAAAATGAAAAGACAATAATTAAAACAACCTAATCTTAAAATGCATATAAGTTAATAAGCAGAAGAACTAAAGAGCCTCTTGATAAAAGTGAAAGAGGAGAGTGAAAAAGTTGGCTTAAAGCTCAACATTCAGAAAACGAAGATCATGGCATCTGGTCCCATCACTTCATGGCAAATAGATGGGGAAACAGTGAGAACAGGGGCTGCCTTTATTTTTCTGGGCTTCAAAATCACTGCAGATCGTGATTGCAGCCATGAAATTAAAAGATGCTTACTCCTTAGAAGGAAACTTATGACCAACCTAGACTGCATATTAAAAAGCAGAGATGTTACTTTGCCAACAAAGGTCTGTCTAGTCAAGGCTATGCTTTTTCCAGTGGTCATGTATGGATGTGAGAGTTGGACTATAAAGAAAGCTGAGCACAGAAGAATTGGTGCTTTTGAACTGTGGTGTTGGAGAACTCTTGAGAGTCCCTTGGACTGCAAGGAAATCCAACCAGTCCATCCTAAAGGAGATCAGTTCCTGGGTGTTCACTGGAAGGACTGATGTTGAAGCTGAAACTCCAGTACTTTGGCCACCTGATGAGAAGAGCTAACTCATTTGAAAAGACCATGATGCTGGGAAAGATTGAGGGCAGGAGGAGAAGGGGATGACAGAGGATGAGATGGTTGATAGCATCACTGACACAATGGACAAGGGTTTGGGTGGACTCTGGGAGTTGGTGATGGACAGGGAGGCCTGGCCTGCTGCGGTTCATGGGGTCACAAAGAGTCGGACATGACTGAGCGACTGAACTGAACTGAACTGAACTAATATGTAGAGTACATCATGAGAAATGCTGGGCTGGAAGAAGCACAAGCTGGAATCAAGATTGCTGGGAGAAATATCAAAAACCTCAGATATGCAGATGACACCACCCTTATGGCAGAAAGTGAAGAAGAACTAAAGAGCCTCTTGATGAATGTGAAAGAAGAGAGTGAAAAAGTTGGCTTAAAGCTCAACATTCAGAAAACTAAGATCATGGCATCTGGTCCCATCACTTCATGGCAAATAGATGGGGAAACAGTGGCTGACTTTATTTTTAGTGGCTCCAAAATCAAGGCAGATGGTGACTGCAGCCATGAAATTAAAAGATGCTTGCTCCTTGGAAGAAAAGTTATAACCAACCTAGACAGCATATTAAAAAGCAGAGACATTACTTTGCCAACAAAGTTCTGTCTAGTCAAGACTATGGTTTTTCCAGTAGTCATGTATGGATGTGAGAGTTGGACTATAAAGAAAGCTGAGTGCCGAAGAATTGGTGCTTTTGAACTGTGGTGTTGGAGAAGACTCTGAGTCCCTTGGACTGCAAGGAGATCCAACTAGTCCATCCTAAAGGAAATCAGACCTGAATGTTCATTCGAAGGACTGATGTTGAGGCTGAAGCTCCAATACTTTGGCCACCTACTGCAAAAAACTGACTCATTTGAAGAGACACTGGTGCTGGGAAAGATTGAAGTTGAGAGGAGACGGGAGGACAGAGGATGAGAAGGTTGGATGGCATCACTGACTCAATGGACATAAGTTGAGTAAACTCTGGGAGTTGGTGATGGACAGGAAGGCCTGGTGTGCTGCAGTCCAAGTGGTCACAAAGAGTTGGACACAACTGAGAGACTGAACTGAACTGAATCTTAAAATTGGCAAAGAGTTTCAGTAAACATTTCTGAAAAGATATACAGACAATAAGCACATTAAAATATGCCCAACATCCTTGGTCATTACAGAAATGCAAATCAAAATCACAATGAGGGCTTCCCTGGTGGCCCAGTGGTAAAGAATCTGCTTCCCCATGCAGGAGACACGGGTTGAATTCCTGGTCCAGGAAGGGAGCAACTAAACCCACATGCCACAGCTGCTGAAACCCTCACACTCTAGAGCCTGTACTCTGCAATAAGAGAAGCCACCGCGATGAGAAGCCTGCACACCACAACAAAGAGAAACCCCCACTTGCCACAACTAGAGAGAAGAAAAAGCTCAAGCAGCAACGAAGACCGGGAACAGCCATAAATAAATAAATAAAATTATTTTTTCAAAAAATCACAATGACATACCACTTCACATCCACTAGGATGGCTATAATAATAAAAAAAAAAGTTAGACAATAACAAGGGTTGAAAAGAATGGAGAAATTGGAACCCTCATATGTTGCTGGTGGGATTGTCAAGTGGAGAAACTGCTCTAGAGAGCAGTTTGACATTTCCTTAAAAACTTGAACATGTAGTTACTATGCTGTGGTTGTCATTCAGTCGCTAAGTCATGTCTGACTCTTTGTAGCCCCATGAACTGCAGCATACCAGGCTTCCCTGTCTTTCACCATCTCCCAGAGTTTACTCAAACTCATGTCCATTGACTCAGTGATGCGATCCAACCATCTCATCCTCTGTTGCCCTCTTCTCCTGCCTTCAATCTTTCCCAGCATCAGGGTCTTTTCCAGTGAGTTGGTTGTTTGCATCAGGTGGCCAAATTATTGGAGCTTTGGCTTCAGCATCAGTCCTTCCAATGAATATTCAGGGTTGATTTCCTTTACAATCCAGCAATTCCACTCCGGAGTGTACATTCAAAAGAAATGAAAACATGTGTCTACACAAAAACTTACATATAAATTTTTCAAAGAAGTATTATTCAAGGAATTTCCTGGCAATTCAATTCAGTGGTTGGGACTCCATGCTTCCACTGCCTAGGGGCAAGGGTTTGATTCCCGTCTGGGGAACTGAGATCCCACAAACTGTGTGGCCAAAGCAAAAAGAAAAAAAAGGATTACTCATAATAGCAAAAAAGTGGAAGTAACCCAGATGTTCATCAGTTGATGAATGGGTAAACAAATGTGCTGTATTCATATATTAGAATATTATTTAGCATAGGAAACAACCAAGTATTGATACATGTTGATACATGATGCTACAACATGGATGAACCTTGAAAATGTTGAGGAGGTACAGAGATGCTTCTGGAAGAAATATTCATTTATATTTATGTATATTTTAAAAACTGAGTCACTTTGTTGTACAACAGAAATTAACACAATTTGTAAATCAACTGTATTTCAATAAAATTTTAAAACTATTTAATTGGCCATTAATACCAAAAATTTAAGTAAATTATGATAGTTTAATGATGTAATTATTTTGTAAATATTACCATAAATGTAATATATAAATACATATGTAAATACATAATTATGTAAATTATGATGCTTAAATGATGTAAATTATGATGTAATCCATGTAGTTATTTTAAAAGCTCAGCAATATAATGTTAAGGATAAAAGTAAGTCCCAGATGCATCTGCGTAGTATGATTTCAATTATGTCTCTGTGGTTTTTTTTAATAAGCTTTCTTAATGAAACACACTTAATAAATTAAGTGGCATTCTATTTCCTATATAAAGTAAATTGAATAATTTGTTCCCACCTTGGGAGGCACAAGTAGTAGAAGGCTAAAAATATAATTTACCCTCAGAAGGATGATTCTGGCATTTGGAGGAGCAAAGAATGCTGAAACCAAGTAATAGGTTTCTAAGCATATGGGGGAAAGTTGGAGATTGGATGGAGGGACTGAGAGAAGTGACTTTCTTACTTTCTTCAGTTCAATAAAGAAATTGATCAGGATAGAAATCTTTTCATTTTTTCTGTAAATTTTAAATATTTTTCTATTGAAGTTTTCTAAATTTTCCTTATATATTTATTTTCTTTTTTGGCTGTACTGGATCTTCATTGCTCAGCACGCTTTTCTCTCGTTTCAGCAAGCAGCGGCTACACTTTGGTTGTGGTGCACGAATTTCTCACTGCGGTGACTTCTCTCACTTGGGAGGCTCTAGGGTGTATGGGCTTCAGTAGTTGTGGCACGTGGACTCAGTAGCTGTGGTTCCCATTCTCTAGAGCGCAAGCTCAATAGCTGTGGTGCACAGGCTTAGCTGTCCTGCAGCAGGTGGGATCCTCCCAGACCAGGGATCAAACCTGTGTCTCCTGCATTGGCAGGTGGATTCTTTACCACTGAGCCACCAGGGAAGCCCCTCTAGTAAGGTTTCAAAGGCACGGAAAATGAGTAACACATGTTTAATCAAACTTACCAGTATAATCATCTCACCAGTTAAGTCAGCATTATTTAAATTGCATGTATGTTTATTAACGACCTCAGGCATGTTGCAATATACTGAGTCTGTTTGGTATTTCCATTTTATGGAGATTTTTATACTTTCAACCATAAAAATGAGGCTTCCCTGGTGGCTCAGTGATAAAGAATGCACCTGCCAATGCAGGAGACAGGGGTTTGATCCCTGGGTTGGAAAGATTCCCTGGAGAAGGAAATAAAACCCACTCCAGTATTCTTGCCTGGGAAATCCCACAGGCAGAGAAGCCTGGCAGGCTACAGTCCATGGAGTCACAAAGAGTCAGACACAGCTTAGCGACTAAGCAACAACAAACCATAAAAACACATACAAACTTTTCCTAGTGAATTTTCATCTCCTCCATGTTTGAGTTCTATGTTTTTCACATTCTTTTTATTGAAGACGCTTATTTATTCTGTTTTTCTTAACCATGCTTGCCAAAGTTTCGTCATCTTAATGGTGTTTTAGAGTAGAAACTTTTCATTTTATATGACAATTTTAGTGATTCCTTTTTTAATTTGTTCTTTTCCATCACTACCCTCATCAACATATTTTGTCTACTTTATTTTATATTTATTTTGCTATTTTGGTTCCAGTTTAAGTTCAGGGCTACATTAACTGATTTCTCCAATGTTTGTGTGTGTTAGTCACTCAGCTGTGTCTGATTCTTTGTGACCCCATGGACTGCAGCCTGCCAAGCTCCTCTGTCCATAGAATTCTCCAGGCAAGAAAACTGGAGTGGGTTGCCTTTTCTTCCTCCAGGGGATCTCTGGACCCAGGGATCAAACCCAGGTCTCCGGCATTGTGGGCAAATTCTTTACTATCTGAGCCACCAGGGAAGATTTCCAATGTTTACATTTATATATTAAAGCACTGATAACAATTCATTTACAGCTGTTCATTATGGAGATGTTGATGTGATGCTGATATCCTGAAATAATCATGACCCCTAGACGTGGATGAGAAATGGTTAAGCTGGGGTTCACCACAGGGCTTTGACAAAACAGGACCTTGCAAGCTACATGGCTGGGTAGTCAAGAATCTACTGTCCTACACGCTAGGCTGATTCTGGTTGCACCAAAACCCTACCCTGGCATGGGCCCTAGGGAGATGGAATCAGAGAGATGGATCAACTCCCCTTAAGAGAAGGAGCTCCACCCCCAGTATTTAACACCAGCCCCATCCAGGACTCTTCCTATCTATCTGCAGCACCATGAAGTCTGAATGGATTAACTTTTTTCTGGGCCTCATCTTTTCCATGCCCCTCCATACACATTCTGGTTTCTTGTTTACTCCATCTCTCAGAAAAAGCTTGTGTGAAACTGGATATCTTGGATGTAAGGCAAAATAGAAGGGGTAACCAAGGAGGGCACTATGAAAGGGGATCTAGGCAGCATCCAGGAAGACATTGCTGCCAATAAGCAGGAATCAAGTCCTCCTTCCATTTCAAACAGCACGGCTCTTAGAGTATCAAATGTTGGGGGTCCCATTAAGTTCTGCCTAAGGATGAGAGAAGGAGGTAGACAGAAATTACATAGCATTAAGTTTTTTCCAAGAGATTTCAGTGTAAGAGTGGGGATTATGAACATCAGATCGATGTCAGGAGTGTCCAGGAAATTCTCTTATTGGTGTGAATATATGTGTGCATGAATGTGTGTCAGGTGAAATCAATTCTATTTAACACATATGTCCAGGACCACTGTGTTGCATTCCACAGATACAGGGAAGCAGAAGTCCTCACAGACTTAGGGCACTCACATTCTACTTATTTAAATTAATTTGCTCAATTCACATTCATTTTTTTTTTTTAATTTTTTGGCTGTGCCAAGTCTTCACTGCTGCGTGCGGGCTTTTCTCTACCTGTGGCAAGCAGAGGCTACTCCGTGGCTGCTGCACGCCCAGGCTTCTCATTGCAGTGGCTTCTCTTGCGGAGCCCGGGCTCTAGGCGCACGGGCTTCAATAGTTGCAGCACACGGGCTTGGTGGTCGTGGCATAAAGGCTTAGTGGCTCCACGGCATGTGGGATCTTCCCGGACCAGGGATCGAACTCATATCCCTTGCGTTGGCAGGCAGATTAACTGTACCACCAGGGAAGCTCTCGACTCACATTCTAATGGACGTGTATGAACTACTCAGAGTAAACAGAGCAAATTCCCCATTGTGGGTAAGGGCTGTGGTTGAACTTCAAGAAGACTGACATTAACTCCTCCTTTGTCTCCAATATGGTCCTCATTTCTCCTGCTCTAACCACCGATCTCCATGGTCTCAGTGAAACCAGGTAAGTCTGAATGGCTAGGACCAAAGGCGGGGGGCAGAGAGGGAGCAGGGGGTGCAGGATGGGAGAGGACACAGACTCTGGTGAAGGAGAGGAAGACTTTCTGCCAGTTGGGGCACTTTAAGCCTATCCTTCAGGAGGAGATGTAGAGAGCCAAAGGCCTTTTTCGCTGGTGTGTCTGCACTCTATGGAGGGGGACCTGTGTCCCTGGGGGAATGGATAAGATGTTGACCTCTGGTGACATGGAGAGTCAGGAAATGGGATAGATTTAAAATCCGGGAGGAGTACTGGGGTAAATGCAGGGAGCCTCAGGTCTCTCCTGAGAGAAACAGAACTCCCTTACTGTAAGTAAGGTAGCAGAACTCCCTTACCATCCTTCTCCAGCTGTGGATCTGAGTCACAGACCCGGGCTACAGACTAGAATCCTTGCCCTGTATCAGTACAGAGCGAAATTCAGGCTCAAGGGACTCTCCCAGTGTTATAGGGTCAGGCAGATTCACACAGGCTGATGGGCATCAGTAGGCTGAGTCTGTGAGGAGAAGGATGCCAACTTGGCCCTGGAAAGGAAAACCTGACTCCAGGACTCTCCCGCACAGAGTACTGCAACTACCCTCCTTTGTCAGGCAACTGTAAATTAGTTTTGACCAGATTCTACTACAACACTTTCACCTTTGTCTGTGAGTCCTTCATCTTCACTGGCTGCGGAGGCAACAGAAACAACTTTAAACACAAATATATCTGTGAGAAATTCTGTCTTCCTGAAAGGTAAATCTCTCAGCCTCCTCTCCTCCACTTCCAATGACACCAAATGTTAGTGAACCATGGTTTTTCCAGAAAAATCAAGGAAGAGGTCAGGAGAAATGGAGCAAGGGTGACAAGATATTTTACTTGGGTTGGGAAAAGTCAGTCACAGGCACGAATTTCCAACATCTCAAGTCATTTAGTCCCAAT
Source organism: Bubalus kerabau (assembly GCF_029407905.1). Classification (NCBI taxonomy): domain Eukaryota; kingdom Metazoa; phylum Chordata; class Mammalia; order Artiodactyla; family Bovidae; genus Bubalus; species Bubalus kerabau. The sequence continues at coordinate 75,282,734 of NC_073636.1, forward strand.
GAAACTCTTTCGAAATTGTGAAAATGGAGGGACTTTCCTTGTGGTCCAGTGGTTAAGAATCTATGCCTCCACTATAGGGGGCCTGGTTTCCATCCCCACTCGGGGAATTAAGATTCTGCATGCCACTTGGTATGGCCAAAAAACAAAAAAGAAACTGTGAAAATTGAGGCCCAGGGAGGCTAAAAACTTGGAAGAAGGACATAGATCCAGACCCTCTGACTTCCACCCCAGTGTGTCTCTACTACCATGATGGCCTCAGATCTTGGAGATTCTGCCAAACTCCTTATGTTTGCACAGCTAAAAGAGAAGTTAATGAGAGTGTCAGAAGAGTAGGTGGTTCAGCATTTACAGTGAATGCCTGAGCACTAGACTTGCGCTCGAGAGCAGGGCCATCACTTCATTAATTTGTCTGTCCTCAGGGTCTAGCACTTTATTTGCTCATTAATATTTTATGAATAGATACATGGATCAGGAGAGATAGGAGTGTTTTAAGAACAGCTATGAAGTTCTGCTAACATTCAAAAGATTAATGGATTCTTCCAATGTCTGTATGAATCACTAAATTTGTGTATTTTTTTTAACAGCGACAGAGAAAAAGAGATCGAGGAGGCACCACCAGAAAGAGCAAGCCAGGGAAAATAAATATTCCTTATGAAGAATTATGCCCAAATTATTCTGAGTAAATAAATTAGGCTATATTGCAAGAAGGTTTTCAGATTTCTTACTTTCTTTGCCCAGATTTGCCCTTCACACTGATTAGATATATAAAATTTTAACTGAAAAACATCTATATGTCAAGCCTTGATCTAAATTCATTCACCTCTCCCACGCTACATTTCTCCAACATCAACTACAAATGATCTCTTTGAGGTACCAACCCACCCATATAATGAGTCAATCTGTATTGAAGCAATCATTGTTGCCATCTCCTTAGTGTGCCCTTCCAAAACTGAGTTTGCTTCCGTATTTTGTCACTGACTCCAGGGGATTTCCATGTAAGTGGCACAAAAACAATCATCATAAAATTATTTCCTCTGCCCCAATCAACAAGTATCCAACCCCCAACAATGCTTGTATGCTAGAAAAATGTCTCCGGTGCTCCCAAGTGCCAGAAATACAGAAATTATGACTTTGCAGCTGGAAACTGAAAATCTTAAACCAAGCTGAACCTCTACAGTCAGAGTATAGAGTTTCATTCCCCTTTGCCCTAACTGCCTTATCCATAGTCTCATCAAAACCAGCCTCACAAATGGGTTCAGAGATACAAGTGTGTGCACACACATACTCAGTCATGTCCAGCTCTTTGCAACCCCATGGACTGTAGCTCGCCAGGCTCCTCTGTCCACAGGATTTCCCAGGCAAGAATACTGGAGTGTGTTGTCATGCCCTTTTCCAGGGGAATCTTCCTGACCCAAGAAAGGAACCAGCATCTCCTGTGTCTCCTGCATTAGCAGGCAAGTTCTTTACCAGCTGAGCCACCAGAGGAATCCCCTAGACATATGTGTAGAGTAGGCCAATATGCTAAGGACTATAAACAGTAAGAGGAGCCATAGCTTAGAGCAAAGCCACATGTGAATGTGCTGAACATTCCAGCTTAATTCCATCAATGGCAACCCCTGCCTTTGGCCTGTGGAAACAGCCTTGGAGATATCTCTGCAACTGGCAGAAAGCATAGGTTAGGGATGTCACCCTAGCCCCTCACCCAGGAACTACTCTTGTGTAAGGGTTGAGTCAGAGTGCAGTATCTTGCCCCTTCTGAGTCCAGATCAGATTGTTCTAGGCCTCACATCATTGGTATAACCTTCCTGGTGCCCATCCGTGGATTCTCAAGAGTTTCCTGCCTCTGACTATTATGAAACACAATGTTATAAAACAAGACTCGTGTCATTTCCTTGGAAGTCTTTCAAAACTATATTCTGGATTTCCAAAGAAGGACTTTTGTAATTTTTTTTTAATTAAATATTGAGGGGGTGGGGAGAATGTAACATAAGAAGGATAATTAAAAAAAAAAAAAAAACCAGCAGCTTCAGCACTCCCTAGGAGCTTGGTAGAAATGCAGCTCTTGGGCCCACCTGAGAATGTTAACAAGACCCACTTGGAGGAATTCCCTGGCAGTCCAGTGGCTAGGACTTTGTGCTTTCACTGGAGGAAGAGTGGGTTCAATCCCTGATTGAGAAACTAAGATCCGGGGGGTGGGGGGGTGGGGGGAAGACTCCTTGTTGATGTGCATTCTCATTTCACAAATTGTTGTTTGTTGTTCAGTTGCGAAGTCGTGTCTTACTCTTTGTGACTCCATGGACTGCAGCACACCAGGCTCCTCTGTCCTTCACTATTTCCCGGAGTTTACTCAAATTCATGTCCATTGATTCAGTGATGCCATCCAACTATCTCATCCTCTGCCACCCTCTTCTTCTCTTGCCCTCACTCTTTCCCAGCATCAAGGTCTTTTCCAGTGAGTCAGCTTTTCACATCAAGTGGCCAAAGGATTGGAGCTTCAGCTTCAGCATCAGTCCTTCCAATGAATATTCAGGGATGATTTCCTTTAGGATTGACGGTTTGATCTCCTTGCAGTCCAGAAACTCTCAAGAATCTTCTCCAGCACCACAATTTGAAAGCATCAATTCTTTAGCGTTCAAACTTCTTTATGGTCCAACTCTCACATCAGTGCATGACTACAGGAAAAATGATAGCTTTGATTAGATGGACTTTTGTCAGCAAAGTGATGTCTCTGCTTTACAATACGCTGTCTAGGTTTGTTATAGCTCCTCTTCCAAGGAGCAAGCATCTTTTAATCTTAAGGCTGCAGTCACTGTCTGCAGTGACTTTGGAGCCCAAGAAAATAAAATCCAGCACTGCTTCTACTTTTTCCCCTTGTATTTGCCATGAAGTGATGGGACCAGATGCCGTGATCTTAGTTTTTTGAATGTTGAGTTTCAAAACAGCTTTTCCACTATCCTCTTTCACTCTCATCAGAAGGCTCCCTAGTTCCTTTTCATTTTCTGCCATTAGAGTGCTATCATCTACATATCTGAGGCTGTTGATATTTCCCCTGGCAATCTTGATTCCAGCTTGTGGTTCATCCAGTCTGGCATTTCACAGGATGTAATCTACATTTAAGGTAAAGAAGCAGAGTGACAATATACAGCCTTGTCATATTCCTTTTCCAGTTTTGAACTAGTCAGTTGTCTGGTTCTAACTGTTCTGGTTCTAACCATGTCTGGTTCTAACTGTTGCTTCTTGCCCCCACCACCCCCGCCCCCCACCACCAATACAGGTTTCTCAGGAGGCAGATAAAGTGGTCTGGTATTCCCATCTCTTTAAGAATTTTCCAGTTTGTTGTGATCCACACAGTCAAAGGCTTTAGCATAGTCAATGGAGCAGAATTGACTTTTTTTAAGGGACTTTTTTTAAATTGTTTTAAAGAGTGACTTCCCCAGCAGTCCAGTGGTTGGGACTCTGCCTTCCAATGCAGGGGACGCAGGTTCGATCCTTGATTGGGGACCTAGGCTACCACATGACATGGTGTGCAGCCAAACATTTTTTTTTTTTTTAAAGAAAAAAGTAATAGATGGCTAATTATTTTTTAATTTAAAAAGAAAAGTAAAAAATTTAAACGGGGAGAACACTAAAAATGGAAACACATAAACTCCGTATCAAATGGATCATGATGGAGCAAAAGAACCTTAACACTGAAACCAAGAACACTCAGTATCAAGAAAAACCAATAGCAATCTATCTGAAAGCTCAAGAAGTATTGAAAAAAGATAGAGGCTTTGTTATCTAAACACCTGCTGGCTTTGTTGAAATAAAATTGAAAGTAAAAGACTGAAGCCATTGGAAATAGAACAAAAGCCTTGCCAAATAAAAATAATAATAATAATTTTAAAAACAGAATAGCAATAAAAAAAACATGTGTATCTGTGACACACTGCTGAGTGACAAGAGAATCACAGGTATTTGGCTGTTTGCTACCCATATCAACACCAGCAAAGATTATCTATGGGCCAGGAAAGACTCCTCCTTGAACTTTTTGGTATGTTTGGATATCTCGACAGTGATTATGCAGCTTTTTTAAGAGAGAACAACCCGGAGATGTGGTACATATATACAAAGGAGTATCACTCAGCCATTAAAAAGAATGAAATAATGCCATTTGCAGCAACATGGATGGACCTAGAGACTGTCATACGGAGTGAAATAAGTCAGACAGAGGAGAAATATTGTGTGACATCCCTTACCTGTGGACTCTAAAGAGAAATGATACAAATGAACTTACTTACAAAACAGAAAGAGACTCACAGACTTAGAAAATGAACTTAAGGTTGCCAGTGGGAGGAGAGAGAGTTTGGGAAGGTCATGAACACACCACTGTATTCAAAGTGAATAACCAACAAGGGCCTATTGTACAGCACATGGAACTCTATGCAGTGTCACGTGCCAGCCTGGAAGGCAGAGGGGTTTAAGGGAGAACGGATACATGTGTATGCATGGCTGAGTTCTTTCACTGTTCACCTCAAACTACCACAACGTTGTTAATAGGCTATATCCCAACACAAAATAAGAAGTTTAAAGTTTGAAGAAAATAAAAAAATAACACACCAGGAAAGGAAGAGGAGATGGAAGAAGGGGAGGAGAGGAAGGAGAAAACCAAAACCAGAAAAGACTGGGTGATCCCAAATATATAAACAGCTCTGAACGTATGGGCAACCTGAAGAATAAAAACAAGAGAGGGACTTCCCTGACGGTCCAGTGGTGACGACTCTGAACTCTCAATGCAGGGCATGTTGCCGGCCAAAATCTTGGCCTTCCCTGCCCACCAAAGCCGAATGAAAAATACGGAGACAGGGTGTGGAGGAAATAGATAGATGACCTTTATTCTAGCCCGAGGAGAGGGGCACACATGGGCTCACGCCTCAAGGGCTGTGCCCCGCCCCCATCTCCATGAGAAACCTAGGGGCTTATCTAAGTCACCACTCGCAGTCAGGAGTTGCTGATGAGGGGCAAAGGTGATACGCTCTTGATTTCTTCCTCTTGCATGGTTTCAAAGACAGTCATCAACTGGCATCCATAAGCCAGTCATTGAGTCTGGCAGTTCGGGGGCTCTGCGGCCTCGTTTCTGATATGTTAACTACAAGGGGAAGAGTGTTGTAAGGGTGAGCACCAGATAAGGGATGTACTTAGCATGGAGTCAAAGGAAATAAGTGTGAAGCGTGGCTCCTGCGAAGTCAGCGGACAGAAAAGCAAATTTAGTTACAGACATGCAGAGTTAAGAGCAGTTAAAGTAAAAAAAAAAAAAACGAGGGATGTTCAGGCCTGCTCACTGTTCTCTTTAAATTCTTTGTTCTCAGGAAAGGGAAACAGAAAAACTCATTCCTCTTTTTCCCTTTTCACTGCAACAGGGGCACGAGTTCGATCCCTGATGGGAAACTAAGATCCCACATGCTGCACTGAGTAGCCAAAAAACAAAGAGAAGAAAAACAAGAGAAAGGCTGGATGAACATATAAAGTTACTGAATTAAGCTCAAAGACCCTTGTAGCTGAGAGGGGATTTTGATGCTGACAACTCAGCCCTGTGCCAAATGGAATATCAAGATAAGAGTTATGGAGGAAGTAGAAAAGAACAGCTTTAGGGAATTCCAAGGCTGTCCAGTGGTTAGGACTCTTCACTTTCACTGCCGAGAGTAGGAGTTTGAACCCTGGTTGGAGAACTAAGATCTTGCAAGCCATGTGGCACTGCCAAGAAAAAAAAAGGAATAGCTTTATTATTTTTCCAGCGGAGTTTTATAGCAATGGTTCAAGGGTCAGGAAGCTGATAAGGATCAGGTTTTACAGAGGTCCTGCCTTCCTTTAATCCAGCCTCAGGTGGTTTCCTGATGAACTTTTGTAGTTGTCAAAGTTATTAAACTATGACCTTCTCTCTGGAATAAAGAATGCTTCATTAAATAGTTCGTCTTCCATTTCCTGAAGATTTTAGTTCTGCAGAAGAGCTCTCAGTTCAGTTCAGTTCAGTCACTCAGTCGTGTCCGACTCTTTGCAACCCCATGAACTGCAGCATGCCAGGCCTCCCTGGCCATCACCAAGTCTGGGAATCCACCCAAACCCATATCTATTGAGTCGGTGATGCCATCCAACCATCTCATCCTCTGTCATCCCCTTCTCCTCCTGCCCTCAATCTTTCCCAGCTTCAGGGTCTTTTCAAATGAGTCAGCTCTTCGCATCAGGTGGCTAAAGTATTGGAGTTTCAGCTTCAACATCAGTCCTTCCAATGAATACCCAGGACTGATCTCCTTTAGGATGGACTGGTTGAATCTCCTTGCAGTCCAAGGGACTCTCAAGAGTCTTCTCCAACACCACACTTCAAAAGCATCAATTCTTTGGTGCTCAGTTTTCTTTATAGTCCAAGATCCAACCAGTCCATTCTAAAGGAGATCAGTACTGGGTGCTCTTTGGAGGGACTGATGCTGAAGCTGAAACTCCAATACTTTGGCCACCTCATGCGAAGAGTTGACTCATTGGAAAAGACTCTGATGCTGGGAGGGATTGGGGGGCAAGAGGAGAAGGGGACGACAGAGGATGAGATGGCTGGATGGCATCACCAACTCGATGGACATGAGTTTGGGTGAACTCCGGGAGTTGGTGATGGACAGGGAAGCCTGGCATGCTGCAATTCATGGGGTCGCAGAGTTGGACATGACTGAGTGACTGAACTGAACTGAACTCACATCCATACATGAGCACTGGAAAAACCATAGCCTTGACTAGACGGACCTTTGTTGACAAAGTAATGTCTCTGCTTTTCAATATGCTGTCTAGGTTGGTCATAATTTTCCTTCCAAGGAGTAAGCAGAAGAGTTCTCGGATAATGTATATGTGTCCCTTGAGGCAGAACCAGAAAGCTTCCCCAAAGCTACACTACTGTGTTTCTTGATTGCTTCTCCCTTGTTTCTGCATCCCCTCCTTCCTTGATTCAGTTCAGTTCAGTTCAGTTGCTCAGTCTTGTTCAACTCTTTGGAACCCCATGGGTTGCAGCACACCAGGCTTCCCTGTCCATCACCAACTCCCAGAGCTTACTCAAACTCATGTCCATAGAGTCAGTAATGCCATCCAACCATCTCTTCCTCTGTTCTCCCCTTCTCCTCCTGCCAGTATCAGGGTCTTTTCCAATGAGTGGGCTCTTCATATCAGTTCACTTCAGTTCAGTTGCTCAGTCGTGTCTGACTCTTTGCAACACCATGAATCACAGGAGGCCAGGCCTCCCTATTCATCACCAGCTCCCAGAGTTCACCCAAACTCATGTGCATCGAGTCAGTGATGCCATCCAGCCATCTCATCCTCTGTTGTCCCCTTCTCTCCCTGTCCCCAATCCCTCCCAGCATCGGAGTCTTTTCCATTGAGTCAACACTTCCCATGAGGTGGCCAAAGTATTTGAATTTAAGCCTCAGCATCAGTCCTTCCAATAAACACCCAGGACTGGTCTCCTTTAGGATGGACTGGTTGGATCTCCTTGCAGTCCAAGGGACACTCAAGAGTCTTCTCCAACACCACAGTTCAAAAGCATCAATTCTTCGGCACTCAGCTTTCTTTATAGTCCAACTCTCACATCCATACATGACCACTGGAAAAACCATAGCCTTGACTAGATGGACCTTTGTTGGCAAAGTAATAGCTCTGCTTTTTAATATGCTATCTAGGTTGGTCATAACTTTCCTTCCAAGGAGAAAGCATCTTTTAATTTCATGGCTGCAATCACCATCTGCAGTGATTTTGGAGCCCAGAAAAATAGTCTGACACTGTTTCCACTGTTTCCCATCTATTTCCCATGAAGTGATGGGACCAGATGCCATGATCTTCGTTTTCTGAATGTTGAGCTTTAAGCCAACTTTTTCACTCTCCTCTTTCACTTTCATCAAGAGGCTTTTAGCTCTTCTTCACTTTCTGCCATAAGGGTGGTGTCATCTGCATATCTGAGGTTATTGATATTTCTCCAGGAAATCTTGATTCCAGCTTGTGCTTCTTCCAGCCCAGCGTTTCTCATGATGTACTCTGCATATAAGTTAAATAAACAGGGTGACAATATACGGCCTTGACAAACTCCTTTTCCTATTTGGAACCAGTCTGTTGTTCCATGTCCAGTTCTAACTGTTGCTTCCTGACCTGCATATAGGTTTCTCAAGAGGCAGGTCAGGTGGTCTGGTATTCCCATCTCTTTCAGAATTTCCACAGTTTCTTGTGATCCACACAGTCAAAGGCTTTGGCATAGTCAATAAAGCAGAAATAGATGTTTTTCTGGAACTCTCTTGCTTTTTCGATGACCCAGCAGATGTTGGCAATTTGATGTCCGGTTCCTCTGCCTTTTCTAAAACCAGCTTGAACATCTGGAAGTTCATGGTTCATGTATTGCTGAAGCCTAGCTTGAAGAATTTTGAGCATTATTTTACTAGCGTGTGAGATGAGTGCAATTGTGCGGTAGTTTGAGTATTCTTTGGCATTGCCTTTCTTTGGGATTGGAATGAAAACTGACCTTTTCCAGTCCTGTCGCCACTGCTGAGTTTTCCAAATTTGCTAGCATATTGAGTGCAGCACTTTCACAGCATCATCTTTCAGGATTTGGAATAGCTCAACTGGAATTCCATCACATCCACTAGTATATTGTCACCCTGCTTATTTAACTTATATGCAGAGTACATCATGAGAAACACTGGGCTGGAAGAAGCACAAGCTAGAATCAAGATTGCCGGGAGAAATATCAATAACCTCAGATATGCAGATGACACCACCCTTATGGCAGAAAGTGAATAAGAACTAAAGAGCCTCTTGATGAAAGTGAAAGAGAAGAGTGAAAAAGTTGGCTTAAAGCTCAACATTCAGAAAACTAAGATCATGGCATCCAGTCCCATCACTTCATGGCAAATAGATGGGAAACAGTGGAAACAGTGGCTGACTTTATTTTTCTGGGCTCCAAAATCACTGCAGATGGGTTATTGCAGCCATGAAATTAAAAGACGCTTACTCCTTGGAAGGAAAGTAGTGACCAACCTATTTAGCATATTAAAAAGCAGAGCTATTACTTTGCCAACAAAGGTCTGTCTAGTCTGGCTACGGTTTTTCCAGTGGTCATGTATGGATGTGAGAGTTAGACTATAAAGAAAGCTGAGTGCCGAAGAATTGATGCTTTTGAACTGTGGTGTTGGAGAAGACTCTTGAGAGTCCCTTGGACTGCAAGGAGATCCAACCAGTCCATCCTAAAGGAGATCAGTCCTGGGTGTTCTTTGGAAGGACTGATGTTGAAGCTGAAACTCTGATACTTTGGCCACCTGATGTGAAGAGTTGACTCATTTGAAAAGACCCTGATGCTGGGAAAGATTGAGGGCAGGAGGAGAAGGGGAGAACAGAGGATGAGATTGGATGGCCTCACCAACTCAATAGATATGGGCTTGGGTGGATTCTGGGAGTTGGTGATGGACAGGGAGGCCTGGCGTGCTGCGGTTCATGGTGTCACAGAGTCGGACATGACTGAGCGACTGAACTGAACTGAAGTCTTATTTTATTACATATAATTCAGTAAGGATCTGTATTATAGATCCAGCTATGTAACTTCTCAAAGTCAACTGAAAAAGGTGGGACTAACTCCGATTTAGTCTTAACTAGGCTTCAGAAGCTGATGCTGAAGCTGAAGCACCAATATTTTGGTCATCTGACGTGAACAGACGACTCATTGGAAAAGTCTCTGATGATGGGGAAAGATTGAGGGCAGAAGGAAAAGAGGGTGTCAGAGGATGAGATGGCTGGATGGCATCACCGATACAGTGAACATGAACTTGGTCAAACTCTGGGAGATGGTGAAGGACAAGGGTAGGCCTAAGGTGCTGCACTCCATGGAGTCCCAAAGAGTCAGACACTACCGGAGATGGAACAAGGCTTCAGAAGTGGTCTATGACAGACCTCTGCTGCCCTCTGGTGGCTTTAAACATAAAAGCACCAGCAAAGAATTAGCTCTCAAAACTTCCAGACACCAAAGCGCAGCTAAGCCTGGGGTCCCAGGGGAGGAGCGTCTGAACCTCACCACCACTCCAAATAGGTCTTGACCCCTCACTGAACACCCTCTTCATCTCCAGTCTGGATAATCACCCTCACAAACTACGCTTCATTTCCCTGTCCTGGATGGGCTAGTGTACTGGTCCAGAATGGAGCTAGGGGATCCAGGTAGGTTGTTGTTGTTGAGTCCCTAAGCCTTGTCTGATTCTTTGAGACCCCATGGACTGCAGCACATCAGGCTCCTCTGTCCTCCACTATCTTCCAGGGTTTACTCAAATTCATGTTCATTAAGTCAGTAATGCTTGCCAACCATCTCACCCTCTGCCGCCCCCGTTCTCCTTTTGCCCTCAATCTTTCCCAGCATCAGGGTCTTTTCCAATGAGTCAGACTGGTCACATTATGTGACCAAAGTATTGGAGCTTGAGTTTCAGCAACAGCGCTTCCAATGAATATTCAGGATTGATTTCCTTTAGGATTGACTGGTTTGATCTCCTTGCACTCCAAGGGACTTTCAGGAGTCTCTCCAGCACCATAATTTGAAAGCATCAATTCTTCAGTGCTCAGCCTCCTTGATGGTCCAACTCTTACAACTGTACATGACCACTGGAAAAAATATAGCTTTGATTAGATGGACCTTTGTCAGCAAAATCATGTCTCTGCTTCTTAATAACACTGTCTAGGTTTGTCATAGCTTTTCTTCTAAGAAGCAAGCATCTTTTAATTTTATGGCTGCAGTCATCGTCCAGAGTGATTTTGGAGCCCTCAAAAAATAAAATTTTACTAAAAACCCCCAAAAATAAAACTGTCACTGCTTCCACTTTTTCCCCTTCTATTTGCCATGAAGTGATGGGACCAGATGCCACGATCTTAGTTTTTTTAACGCTGAGTTTCAAGCCAGCTTTTTCACTCTTCTCTTTCACCTTCATCAAGAGGCTCTTTAGTTGTTGGAAAAAAACAGTTCAAAAGCTGTTACCTGATAGTCTGATGGTCAGTGCAAAAGAATGTGATTATAGAGTACAAATGAGGAACTATGAAAGGGAGAGTCTGATGCAGAGTTACCCTTGCCTGTCCCTCTTTTTCTTACTTCCCAGACTATAACAGGGGATCCCAAGCAACTAGCCTTTCTCTAGTTTATAAGAGAGAAATCAGAATATCAAAATTAGAAGAATTTTGAGGTCAAACAGACCAAGGTTTGAACTAGCCCTCTGACTTACTCTGGGACCTCTGGGCAAGTTATCTAAAATTCCTGACCCTCTAGGAAGAGAAAAACAAATACCAGATGATATCATGTATTTGGAATCTAAAAAATGACACAAATGAACACATCTGTGAAACACAAACAGATTCACAGACAGAGGGAACAAACGTGTGGTTGCCAAGGGGGAAAAGGATGGAGGCGGGATGGATTGGGAATTTGGGGTTAGCAGATGCAAACTATTATGTAGAGAATGGATAAACAGTAAGGTCCTGCTGTAGAGCACAGGGAACTATATTCAATATCCTGTGAGAAAACATAATGAAAAAGAGTTTGAAAAAGAAAGTATACATATGTATACCTGAGACACTTTGCTGTACAACAGAAACTAACAGACTGGAAATCAATAAAACAAATTTTTAAAAAATTAAAAAATAAACTTTCTGACTCTGTTTCCTCATCTGAAAAACACAGGATTTCTCAGGCCACTGTGAGGATTCAATGAGATGGTGCATAGAAAGTTCTTAGCTCAGCGCCTGAATGGGATGAAGTCAGCACTCAAAGTGTTACCTGTTAACTCTTATGGTGGGGGCGGGGGGAGTGGCGGGGCTTCTTCATTCTTCGCTGATGCTGGTGAATCTAGATGAGGCTGTCCTCTGCACTGATCCACTTGTCAGAAAGGCCCCTTGCCCATGGGTTAAGCCTCCTGCCCCTCTCATCCCATGTACCCCACTCACCAAAGACATTCCGCCTCACGGGACAGCAGTGAAATCCAGAAGGCTCCTCTGCCCATGGAGGTCTCCAAGCAAGAATACTAGAGTGGGTGGCCATTCCTTTCTCCTGGGGATCTTCCTGACCCAGGGATTGAACCTGCGGGCAGATTCTTTACCGTCTGAGCCACCAGGGAACCCCAGTTATTTTTATGGAGCTCTATTAGAAGAATACATGTGATGGCATAAAAGATCTCCAAGATATAGAATCTGATCCATAAAAAAGTATATATATATATATTTTTTTTTTTTTTTAATTATCTTGGTCCAAAGAGCCTAAAGACATCCCACCCTATAGCAAAGTTTCCTGGAGGGGACAAAACACCTATCGTGAAGCCAAGGGCTGGCCCCCAAGGAAGGTGGACCATGGTGGGATCATCCAAGCGACTTAAAAAACTAGCCATTCACCCCAGCTCCAGCCCAACCCTCATTCTCCAACCAAAGAAAAGTCAGCAAGTCCAAAAAGAGGCCTGACCCTCCCCCTCCTGGAGCTGAGACACATGTTTATGGCAAGTCACCCTGGGTTTGGCATCCACCCATCCCCCCCTTGGCCGCACCCAACCAACGTCCATTTGTTGGTGTTCTCAGAATAGATCACTTATCCCTCCTAAAGAAGTCAATCCCAGAATCCCACAGGCACACTCTGCTCTTTCCTCATCTTAGCCCTCAAACAGCACAGACAAGAGGGTCAGCACCAGCCTTTATTGGGGAAAAGACACACCACACACCCACCGCCCAGGCCCAGGGCCGGGCTTCCCACAGTCAAGGCAGCAGTAGGAACAGAAACAGCGGCGAGGGCAGTGACAGTGCCCGGGGGTGCCACAAGCCCCAGGACAACAGCCTCTCCCGGCTGCCAGGACAAGCCCCCTCGACGCTCAGGACACATCAGATTGACGAGAGCACCGGGGCCTCTGCAAGAAGAAACATCAGGTCATAACTGCGCCCCCCTGGCTCCAGCTCCCCAGCATGTTTGTCTCCCCTTCTACACTGGAGAGGTTAGGCAAAGAGTGCTCTCAATGGCTCTTAAATGGCTACCTGCTTTCCAGACTGGAGAAGGCAATGGCACCCCACTCCAGTACTCTTGCCTGGAAAATCCCATGGACGGAGGAGCTTGGTGGGCTGCAGCCCATGGGGTCGCTAAGAGTCGGACACGACTGAGCGACTTCACTTTCACTTTTCACTTTCATGCATTGGAGAAGGAAATGGCAACCCACTCCAGTGTTCTTGCCTGGAGAATCCCAGGGACAGAGGAGCCTAGTGGGCTGCCGTCTATGCGGTCGCACAGAGTCGGACAACGACTGAAGCGACTTAGCAGCAGCAGCAGCAGCTTTCCAGACAATCCAGGCTAAACTGGCATTGAAGACTATATATCATGCAGTGATCAACCTTATATTTCCTGTTGTAAAAACAGCCTGCCTGGTCCCTTACCCACTCTCTCATATCACCCCCATCCGTTTCCCAAACATGTCACACACAATCCACCCTCTGTGTCTTTGGTCACCAGGCCACCCGTCCAGCTTGTTCTCTGTGTTCTCCTCGCTGGGTCACATCTAGCCTAGCCTTCAGGGCCCAGATCAAATCCTACTTCTAGGAGAAGGACCTTCCCAAGGAACCACACTTACTCTGATCACCTGTATGCCCATACGGCCTATACAAGAGTCCTGACCTGTGAAATAGAATCTAACTAGACTCTCCAGGGCAAATACTGCCTTGCCCTTCTGGAGTTCCCACCCAGCATCTAAGTCGGTGTTTTGTACATAGCAGTGAAGACCACTGTTACTGATAACGAGGGACTGTACTCACCTAATTCAGAGTCAGACCTAATGGTCCAGGTGGGGTTCAGGGCCCGCTGGGGTGATGGGACTGGGTGGGACACAGAAGCGGCCACAGCCTGACTTGCAGCACTTTTCCCCAGCTTGGCAGTTCTCATCGACCATGCAGTTGACAATGCACAGCCCCACTAAGACTTTTGGACAGTCACCGTCCCACCCTGGCGGATAAACAGGCAAAGGTATAGAGACAGGACGGTTGGTTCCAGTGACTCCAGGTGGGATCCCATCTGGGACTTAGACACAAGAGGCTCAGATGACTCCATCCCTGATTCTGACTGGATCTTAATCAAACATCTGGCTGGGACACCTTGAAGCTAGAGGATCTGAGCCCCCGCAGGCCCCAAGAGAGCATCTGGATTAATGATTTCCAAATGGTATCTCACAAGGAGTTCCCTAGAGGTAACTCCTAGAGAACTCTAGTTCTCCTAGAGTTCCCTCACTGGTGGCTCAGATGGTAAAGAATCTGCCTGCAACGCGGGAGACCTGGGTTTGATCCCTGGGTTGGGAAAGCTCCCCTGGAGAAGGGAAAGGTTACCCACTCCAGTACTCTTGCCTGGAGAATTTCATGGATGGAGGAGCCTGGCGGGCTACAGTCCATGGGGTCGCAGAGTCAAATATGACTGAGCAACAAACACTCACTTTTTTCTTTTACCACTTCAGGACTTGATATCACTGTGGGTTTGGGGTGGGCCTGGGTGGGGTGCAGAAGCAAGGCTCCCGCACCACCACCCTCAACCCTGGTGCTTGGGCTTCCTACTCCCCACCCCCTGCCATACATGGGCCCCTTGATCCAGGAGGAGGATTGCCTTGGCTTGGAGAGGGGCAGGGTATGAGGACTGGAAGGATAAGGATTTTGACTTCCTCCCACAAACAGAAAGAGAAGACGATCACAGATGGTTCCCTCCCTAACCAGCTCTGGGAGCCCAGGAGCACCCAAGGATTTCTTCCCCAAAGAGCTGACATACCTCCCTTAATGTCTCCGAAGCAGGCATGGCCACAGCCGGTGCTGCAGCACTTATGTCCCTGGGGACAGGACGTGTCCCCGTCACACAGCTCTTCACATGGAAGGGGGTCGGCCGGACATTCACCGCCAAACTCTGCCACAGAATCAGAACACTGGGGCTCAGAGGTACCCCAGCCCAGTGTTGCCAGCTATTTTTATCGGGACTCCAGTACAAAATGTACAAAAAAAAAAATGTAATGGAAAACGATACATTTTCCATTGTTTCCTGTTTGTATTTCATAAATATTTATGCTTAAAGTGTGTATATTTATGTGCATTCATGAATATTCAATGCTGATACTTCTTATTCTATTTCTTCTCTTTTTTAATGCTGGCCACAAAATACAAAGTTGATATCCAGATTCAGCTTGAAAAGCGCGGTTGAGGTCTAACAAGTTGTGACAAACTCACTAGTTGCCGCCCCATACTCGTCCTCCGTCCTGGCTTCCTGTGGCTGACATCAGCGCTGCTAGCTGCTGAACTCACGCCCACGGGGAGCCCCTTCCTACCATCTCTGGGCTGGACTGGGTGACTTGCTTTGACCGACAAGACCCCAGCAAGTATGATGGAAGCAGCGTGTGTGCATGCATGTGTGCTCAGTGGCTTCAGTCATGTCTGACTCTGCGACTCTATGGACTGTAGCCCGCCAGGCTCTCTGTCCATGCGATTCTCTAGGCAAGAATACTGGAGTGGTCACCATGCCCTTCTCCAGGGGACACGTTCACGGCCTCTAGACAGACAATGAAACTCAGAGAAGAGAAGCTGTTGGCCCAGAACTGCAGAGTGAGTCAGTGCCAAAGCAGGATGAAACCCAGCCTCTCGGTCTGTAGTGAAGCACTCTTTCTACTACCCCATCCCTAAGACAGGTGGGCAACGGGCCAGCTCCACAGGGCAGGCGCACCCAAGAAGTCACATCCAAACCACACCCACTCACCGTGACTCACTCCTCTCGGTGTTCAAGTTTTTTAAATGGAGGGGAAATACAGGCCATTCAAGGCTTTGTAGAAAACCAAGACAGGACTGGCCCAGTGCCTCTGAGAAAGAACATATACATACAATTGGACACAGCTGGTTCCGGGAAGTCTGACATGATGGAAAAAGCACATGCTAGACTCCAAGAGAATGCGTGCAGCTAAACATGTGCTCAGTCGCTCAGTTGTGTCTGACTCTTTGCGACCCTATGGACTGCAGTCCTCCAGGCCTCTCTGTCTGTGCTATTTTCCAGGCAAGAATACTGGAGCAGGTTGCCATTTCCTCCTCCAGGGGATCTTCCCCACCCAGAGATCAAACTCCAATCTCCTGCATCTCCTGCATTGGCAGGCAGATTCTTTGCCACTGAGCCACCTGGGAAACCTCAAGCTGAACAATCCAAGGTATAATAACCTAGCATCCTTAGATTTTCTAAATAGCCCCTATTTCATGTCATTCTGTATTACAACTATGTGTCTTGATTTTTTTATTCAGAAAATATGATCATTGTTCATCACCACATGTCTTTCCCCACACCTCCCCACTTGTTTGACAAACACTAAAATCCCTCTAACAAGGAACAAACCCTTTTATCCCCAAGGCTGAGAAGACTGAGCATAAAACAATCTCCCCGATAGAGAAAAAACCCAGCAACATAAACATCTCACCAAATTATACCTTGTACCATATAGAGTGGAGGCCTAGAATCTCAAACTTCCCAGATTTAACCTTTTTGCTGGGCCTGACTCTGAAGTAGCTTCCCAGGTGGCTCGGCAGTAAAGAACCCACCTGCCAATGCAGGAGACAGAGGAGATGCGGGTTCGATTCCTGGGCTGGGAAGATCCCTGGAGGAGGAAATGGCAACCCACTCCAGTATTCTTGCCTGGAGAATCCCATAGACAGAGGAACCTGGGAGGCTATAGTCCATGGGGTCGCAAAGAGTCGGACACGACTTAGCAACTGAGCACACACTCACGACTCTGAAGTAACCAATGCCAGGAGCACCCGGCTTCCCCTGCTTTCATCCCCAGGACCAGGAACAGACACCAAAGCCCTACTGTCTCCCAGGCCAGACTTCCTTGAGTTCCCTGGGAATTTATCAACTATCAAAAGCAACAAAGGGACCCTTGGAGGATAGGCTGAAGCCCTGAGGCTCAGAATATATCCCTTCGGACCAGTGCCCAGCAGGGCCACCCAGTCCAACACCCTATCTGATGCCTGAATCCCAGCCAAACGATCCCCCATCCTCAGCTTGGAGAGCTGGAATTAAGGAAGCCTTACTACCTCCAAGCCCGACTACAGCCAGCCATCCTTATATTTAAGCTAGACAGCCTTAAGGAGAAGAAAGTCTTTCTTTATACTCAACTGAAATCTGTTTTTCTCCATTGGTCCTTTACCTATCCCCAGACACCTGGTAAGATCACAGCTGGTGTCACCTTTGTAGACATCCTCTGCCTTTCTCTGTCTCAGCTTTGCCAGGCCAGGGAGCTCAGTTCCTCCTATCACATGGTTTCTAGTCACCTTAGTTATCTCAGCAGGAATCAAGGCGAGAAATACGAATGACAGCCAGAATAGGGGTGGTCAATCTAGCCTCCGGATATGCCCGATCCCAAGATCCCAAGCTATCACCAGAAAGGCAGGATACAAAGCTGAAGCCCAGAAACACTCACTCACTGAGTCTCCACTGCTGCCTCAGCTCCAACCCTCCACTAGGGAAAGACGCCAGCTGCTGGCAGGAAAGTGACAAGTCAAAACTTCTTAAGCCAAGAAGGGCCCTGAGTCCTCAAACCTACTCCTTTCTTCTCATGTAAGTAGACAGACAGACATCCAGAAGGGGGAGAAATCAGCTCAAGTCAGTGGTCCCAGAACTGGGCCCCAAACCCGCAGCATTGGCACTAGGTCCAGTGCCCTTTAACCCACATGATTACAATCCCCAACACTCTGCAAGGACCACCTAAAAACAAATCAACAAGCACTAGGACTCAGCTCAGTTCTGCCAAAAGACCCAGTAGTAGACAGCTTTAGGGGTTAGGAAAACTTACAAATAAACTAGTGTGTGTCTGGAGCCCCCGGGACCACTCCTAGTTTCGGTGATTCACCAGGACTCAGCATACAGGTGTACATGCGGCCATGATTCACAACAGCACAAAAATACGAAGCAAAATCCATCAACGGGAAGAGGCACGTGACGCGAAATCCAGAGGAAACCAGGTGCAAGCTTCCAGGAGCCCTCTCCAGGAGAGTCACACAGGATGATCTTTATTCTTCTGGCATGAAACTGACAACACGTATGAAGTGGTATTCTACCAGGGAACCCACTGGAGACTCAAGATTTTTCCTGGGGGCTGGTCACACGGCACTCTCTGCCTAGCCCACACCACTCTTAATAGTTAGGGTGGCAGGAACTCTCTCAAAAATCCAAATTCACAGAAGCCAGCCAAGGCCAATCTTGTGAGCAGGCCTTTCTGGGAATGTTAACCTTGGACCCGCTGTGTTAACTCTCTCAGCTGTACAAACAGCGTGGAGGTTTCTGGAAAGGGGGGCCCAAACGCACATGGAGCCCACATCCTCGATCCATACAAAAGGACGTAATGCATATGTCCTAATAAGAAAACGGAGGCTCACAGGGGCTCAGGAGGGGCCGACCTTCATGCAGTGGGAGGGGAGCCATAAGGGACCCAAGATAGACAGTCGTGTCCAACTCTTGGCGACCCCACATACTGCAGGGCACCAGGCTCCTCTGTCCATGGAATTCTCCAGGCAAGAATACTGGAATGGGTTGCCATCCTTTTTTCCAGGGGATCTTCCCAACCCAGGCATTGAACCTAGGTCTCCCACATTGCAGGCAGATTCTTTACTGTCTGAGCTACCAGGGAAGCCTCTGGGACAACAGTAAGGGAGCCAAAGGGGACAACATTAAGGCCATTATCTGAATCTTCACTCCAAAACCTTCTCCTCTCAAAGTTATCCCCTTCTCAGCAAAGAGTACAACCATCACCCCAAGGCTCCAGCCAGCCACTCAGCATTCTTCTTGACACCTCCTCTTCCTCATCACCCACATTTGCTAACCAGGCCTGTCAGCTCCATCTTCAGAAGTATTTCAGGGACTTCCCTGGTGGTCCACTGTTTAAGAACCTGCCCGCCAATACAGTGGACACGGGTTCAATCCCTGGTCTGGGAAGATCTCACATGCCCTGGGGCAACTAAGCTAGTGAACCGCAACTGCTGAGCCCCTCTGCTGCAACTGCTGAAGCCTGCTTGCCATGAGCCAGTGCTCCGCAACAAGAGAAGCCCGAGTGCCACAACTAGAGAAAGCCCACACGCAGCAACAAAGACCCAGCACAGCCAAAAAGAGTAAATAAATTTTTTTTCCCCAAAAGAAGTACTTTGAGTCTGCCACTTCTCCAGGCCTGTACTGTCACCACCCTGGTCTGAGCATGGCACCCCCTCGCCCACTGCACAGTGGCCTCTCAACTGGCCTACCACCTTCTACATTCTCCTCATTCATGCTTCACACACCAGCAGAGAGGTCTTTTTAAAATGAAAACCCAACCAGGTCTCTCCTGCTTTAAAGGCCTCCTATTGCACTTACAATAAAACCTTAGACAGAGGCCCTGGAGGTTCCCCGAAAGCCTAGACCTGAACTGGAAACACCCTCCTTCCCCGTCTCTCGTCTCCAACCACATTGACCTTCAGTTCAGTTCAATCGCTCAGTCATGTCCAACTCTTTGCAACCCCATGAATCGCAGCACGCCAGGCCTCCCTGTCCATCACCAGCTCCCGGAGTTCACTCAAACTCACGTCCATTGAGTCGGTGATGCCATCCAGCCATCTCATCCTCTGTCATCCCCTTTTTCTCCTGCCCCCAACCCCTCCCAGCATCAGAGTCTTTTCCAACGAGTCAGTTCTTTGCAGGAGGTGGCCAAAGTACTGGAGTTTCAGCTTTAGCATCATTCCTTCAAAAAAACACCCAGGGCTGATCTCCTTTAGAATGGACTGGGTTGGATCTTCTTGCAGTCCAAGGGACTCTCAAGAGTCTTCTCCAACACCACAGTTCAAAAGCATCAATTCTTCGGTGCTCAGCTTTCTTTACAGTCCAACTCTCACATCCATACATGACCACTGGAAAAACCATAGCCTTGACTAGAAGGACCTTTGTTGGCAAAGTAATGTCTCTGTATCTAGGTTGGTCATAACTTTCCTTCCAAGGAGTAAGCATCTTTTAATTTCATGGCTGCAGTCACCATCTGCAGTGATTTTGGAGCCCCAAAAAATAAAGTGTGACACTGTTTCCATTGTTTCCCCTGGTTTTAGAAAAAGCAGAGGAACCAGAGATAAAATTGCCAACATCTGCTGGATCAAGGAAAAAGCAAGAGAGTTCCAGAAAAACATCTATTTCTGCTTTATTGACTATGCCAAAGCCTTTGACTGTGTGGATCACAAGAAACTGTGGAAAATTCTGAAAGAGATGGGAATACCAGACCACCTGATCTGCCTCTTGAGAAACCTATATGCAGGTCAGGAAGCAAGTTAGAACTGGACATGGAACAGCAGACTGGTTCCAAATAGGAAAAGGAGTATGTCAAGGCTGTATATTGTCACCCTGCTTATTTAATTTATATGCAGAGTACATCATGAGAAACGCTGGGCTGGAAGAAGCACAAGCTGGAATCAAGACTGCCGGGAGAAATATCAATAACCTCAGATATGCAGATGACACCACCCTTATGGCAGAAAGTGAAAAGGAACTAAAAAGCCTCTTGATGAAAGTGAAAGAGAAGAGTGAAAAGGTTGGCTTAAAGGTCAACATTCAGAAAACGAAGATCATGGCATCTGGTCCCATCACTTCATGGGAAATAGATGGGGAAACAGTGGAAACACTGACCTTTCACCTCCTGAAAAGAGCAAGCCCGGCCCCACCCCACAGGCTTTGCCCCGGCAGTTCCCTCTTCCTAGCATTGCACCCAACAGCCAGATGCTTCTTCTCATTCTCCAACTTAAAATTATACCTCCTCCTTCCCTCACTTTTCCTTCCTTTCATAGCACCAGCATGACTAGTGCTTATTATTGTCCGCTTATGATTGTTTCCTGTGTCTCACATCAGGGGCTGAGCTCCACGAGACCAAGGACCATGACTGCTCTGCTCACCCCTGGATGCCCAAATGCCAGGTAGTATAGACCGACTCAGTGTGTACCGAATCCATTTATAAGCAAGCAAGTGAAATACACAGGCCGGACGTCAGAGAGATGGGAGGAAATCTGATCAGCAAGGTGCTGGGCATAACTCTACAAGCTGTTGGGCATTATTTGGCAGGTTTTGTACAAGCTTCTTATATACATTTCTTCTCAACTACATGATTGGAGAAGGCAATGGCAACCCACTCCAGTACTTTTGCCTGGAAAATCCCATGGACAGAGGAGCCTGGTAGGCTGCAGTCCATGGGGTTGCAAAGAATCAGACACCACTGAGCAACTTCACTTTCACTTTTCACTTTCATGCATTGGAGAAGGAAATGGCAACCCACTTCAGTGTTCTTGCCTGGAGAATCCCAGGGACGGGGGAGCCTGGTGGGCTGCCGTCTATAGGGTCACACAGAGTTGGACACAACTGAAGCGACTCAGCAGCAGCATCAACTACATGGGATAGACTGAATACTTGTACTCTGAAAATTCTTATGTTGAAACTAAATACCCAAAGTGAGGGTATTTGGAAGTGAGGTCTTTGGGAAGTCATTAGGTCAAGAGACTGGAGCCCTCATAAGGGCTAGTGGCCCTTCTTGGCCTTCTGTCACATGAGGTCACAGCAAAAAGAGAGCAGTCTACAAACCAGGAAGCAGGCCCTCACCAGACACTGAATCTGGCACCTTGATCTCGGATGTCCCTGTTTCCAGAATTGTGAGAAATAAATGTCTGTAGTTTATAAGCCACCCAGTCTGTGCTGCTCTGTTACAGCAGTGAGAATGGACACTGCCTTATCGCGCTATGCGAAAAATGTCCTTGCATGCACATGTTTAGTCGATCGGTCATTTCAGTCTTTGCAACTCTTTGGAGTGCACCAGGCTCCTCTGTCCATGGGATTCTCCAGGCAAGAATACTGCAGCAGGTTGCCACTTCCTCCTCCACGGGATCTTCCTGACCCAGGGATCTCCTGTGTCTCCTGCACTGCAGGCAGATTCTTACCTGCTGAGCCATCAGGGAAGCCCTGATAAGAGATAAATACGCTTACCTCCATTTTAAGGATGATAAAAAGAGGCCACAGAGGAGCCAGGCTTCTTACCCATGTTCAAACCCGAACTGCCTCAGGAGAGCAGGTCCAGGGTCCAGCCTCAGCCCTCAGGCACTCTGATGTGCCTCTACCTTACCAAACAGACAGCACAGGAAGCCTCTGGTGAATCAGGGCTTAATGAAAGCAGAAGTTGTTCACAGCCCAGAAAGAAGAGCTCGCAGTGCGGGTCATTGGGTGTAGCAATGAGTCCCATTGGGTGAGTGGGCCAGCCCTGCTCCAGGACTGGAACTGTAGAAAAGCACTTAACTAATAACTCCGTGGCCAATATCACTTCCCACCAGACGAGGAACCCCACGCAGCCAGTGGGCTCCGGGAGATCTGCAGAGAAATCACTGTTCTAACCTGCTGAGCTCCCAGGAAAGAAGCAGCCCCAACTGGGCTGGCCAGGACCCAGAGCAGCTCACTGAGGTGCCTGGCTGAGCTGCCAGCCTCACCCTCAGCCCCTACAATTCAGTCATCACCTTCAAACATGGGGAAGACTGTACCAGGCCCAACAAGCTGCCAGGGAGTGACCCGTGGGAGACAGATGCCCAGCCCTGGTTCCAGACGGGGCCTCAAGAGTCCTGGCAAGGAGTACAACCCTCTATTCTCTTTTATGGGCACACTGCCCAAGGGAGCTGCCAAACCGAGGTGCAGACAATCCTACTGGGTAGAGGGAAGGGGCCTGCTACATGGGGAGATTTGGCTGGCAGGTCAGCCTTCACAAGAACCCTGAGTTCCAAGTAAAAGAATCACAGATAATCAATGGTCTATTCTTTCCTGACAGAAAGCAAAGAACTGGGGACTCTAGTGATTAAAGAAGAGACAGCTCCCCCACCAAAAAAATAAGGGGGGTGGGGAAGAGATGCTCTAGGTGAGCTAGATTCCAAGAGCCAACCTTGAAGACAGGAAGCTGGCTGGGTCTACGTAGCCCAGGGGCAAGATCAGAAAGGAGACATGGATTTTGCCTCTCCAGACATCCTTAGGGATGCCTCCTCAGCAAAGCTAACCACAGCATGCACTGCAGAGCACCTGCCCAGCCAGACAGGATTCATCCCCCTGGCATGGCCCTTGGCACAGGTTCTTATCGGAAGGGTATTTTCCTTCTTTCACTGCAAAAGAGATCACCTGAGATTGGGGGTAACTGATAAGGCCTCAAGAAATGGGGAATGGAAGCCAAATGCACTTTGGGGACCTTTAGCTTCTCCCAGATTCTTATCTAAAATATTTCTGCAACCGCTTTCCCCTCCTCCCACACCCACACCATCCACCAACACACACCCAGCACCATTCAAGGACCAGCCATTCTGCAGAGAGAGAGAAAGGCTGGGCAAAGCCAGAACCTCTAGTAAGCCAGACTGGAAATGCTATCTCCTTGTCCAGAGAGGACAGAGAAAGCCAGAAAGACCTATCCTGGCTGCTCCCAGAATTGATCCATCCAGGTCTGTCCTACAGAGGAGACCATCATCTCCCCAAATGAGGACCCTCACTCTGGGGGGAGGCAAGAGGTGATTTCTTCTCTAGTTATTTTCAGTTACTCTTAGTCAGGGGTCCCAAAGGGTAACTCACCGCGCTCTCCTACAGTCACCCTGGATGCCACAGACCCAAGAGCCACTACTTTCTTCAGGAGGAAGAGGCAGCTCAACATGATGATGATGCTGAGAGCTGAGATGAAAACTCCAATCCGGCCAGACATGTACATCTTGCCCAGAATATCAACCGAGGGAAGGGCAAGGCAAGGGGACTGGCCTAAGCCCAGCCCCAGATCCTTCCCTTTCGCAATAATTCCCAAGGATGTCTTCTCCTGACAAGAAGAAGAAAAGTGATTGGTTGCTGGTGTGTGGAACATTCCTGGTGCTACCAAAAGACACATGTGATCAGAATGATCAAACTCTGTACAAGGGACAATGATGAGGAATCTAGGGGGAGCTGGGAAAACAGAGGGATAGACACTGGATCAAAGAGAGCCCTAGAGGGTTTTTCAGGGACATGGCTACAGCTGAAATGAGAGAGGAAAGGACTAAAGACACCACAAAAGAAAAGAACCAACGCTAATAAAATGCACTGTGGCTCCTGTCCATCATTGCAACCTAGAAAGCAGAGACTAGAACCAACTGCATACAAACTAATCAAAAACTATAGAAAAGTAGTGCTTGAATTTCTTCAGAACTAACATAAATGCACCAAAAACCTACATCTTGGTCCCTCTGGCCCATATAGGACATTTGTGGACTATATGAAGGCTAGTTGTCAAAACCCAAAAGAACAGTTGCTGACTCAAGTAATAACCTAGGCCATATAGACTCCTTTTCTTTATCTCTTCTTCCTATATTTCTTTTTATTTTTCTTTATCTGTCCCTTTGATCAACCATGATACCTGTGTCCACTGGCATTGCTTAGTCTAACAAGGCTAAAGGGCAGGGGACATTCAAGGCACAAGGTAAAAAAACCTCAATAGGGCCTACGAGTTTGTTGCCAGAAAGTCACCTTATTATTTTAAGGCTGATAAATGAACATTTGTTGATCTAACATGTGCTTTACATATTTTATTTCTCACAATTAACTTGCAAAAGTAAGAAAACTAATTCTTTTTTTAGAGAAAGAACTGCCCAAGGTCATTAAGCTAGTAAGTGGTGGCTGCTGGAATTTAATAACAGTAATGACAGATAGCATTGTTTGAAGGTTTATTACTGCCAAGGGTCTAAGTACTTTACATAAGTTAACTCACTTAATTTCACTGCAACCCTATGAGTTAAGTACTATTATCCCCATTCTACAGATGGGGAAACTGAATCACAGAAAGAAATGTAGGTCACAGCTAATAAGTGGTAGAATAAAGGTGCGTGTGTGCATGCTCAGTTGCTTCAATCGTGTCTGACTTTTTGCAGTGTCTGCGTCTTTCTAACTCTATGGACTGTAGCCTACCAGGCTCCTCTGTCCATAGGATTCCCCAGGCAAGAATACCAGGAGTGGGTTGCCATTCCCTTCTCCAGGGAATCTTCCGACCCAGGGATCGAACAGAAGTTTTCTGCATCTCCTGTGTTGCAGGAAGATTCTTTAACCACGGAGCCACTCGGGAAGCCCAGAACAAAGGTAAGCAGTCCAATTCCATAGTCAGTGTTCTTTATCATCATATCATAATGAATTTGAACTCAGATCATTCTAACTGCAAAACTCATGCACCTTCTACTACCCTGTATTATGACCTGGTAAAAGTAGATCCAATTCTATTCAGGAATGTCTTACCTCTAATGCAGAGCAAAAGGGGGTCTGGGGAACTCCACAGCTGTGAAACCCCTGCATCCTCAACCTATCCCAGAATCAACCATCTGGGGAGAGAAGCCCAGGATCTTCATTAGATGCCTTCCGAAGCCAAGAGGCAACCCCCGGGATAAAGGCCTGGAGGGACCGCTGAGTGAGTGTTTAGGATGCCATGGGCCAGACCCCCTCCCCCTCTTGTTGGGTTTTGGGGTCCTCGCATGAGGCCCATCCAATTCTGGGAGCTGAGTCCCGGGCATATTAAAATCTAGTTTTCCAAAGACAACCGCAGACGCCCCTGTACCAAACGCTCCCCTCCTCTCCCCAGCTCCAGCCCGTGGAAACCTGCTCCCTTCTTCCCGCCCTGCACTTCTCCACGGGCCTTGGCCCGGCCAGAGAACGACCCTTGACTGAACACCCCCAGTCACACCCGAAGCGAGGCCGCCCCCGAGAGGGAGAGAGGCCACCCGACGCGCAACGCCTCTAAGCAGCCGCAACCGGACGGGAACCAGTGGTTCGGTTTCCCTGGCAACCCCGCCGCTCGCCGCGCCGCGCTTCCGGAGCCTGAGGGCGGCGCGCTCCAATGACGTCACGGGGCCACTTTCCGGCCGGTGGCAGAGTCGGACTGAAGTTGTGGGGGCCCGTGGCGCCATGGGGGCCACTGGCGACGTTGAGCAGCCGCGGGGACCCGGCGGGGCAGAGCGGGGTGGCCCCGAGCTGGGAGACGCGGGCGCAGCGGGGCAGCTGGTTCTCACGGTGAGGGCGCCCCCGGGGAGGCCCCGGCCGGGCCTGGGCTCGGGCCGGGCAGGGCCTCGGGCTCCCGGGACCCTGGCCCGCGGGGGAGAGAACGCGGCGGCTGATCTACCGAGGGGGTTGGCATTGTCGCAGTCCGACGACCTGGCTTCAAATTCTGGTGCCGCCCTCCTAGCTAGGTGACGTTGGCCGGCCCTGACAAGCCCCTGAGCCCCAGTTTTATCTTCAGGAAGATGGAGATGCTTAGCCCTTGCCTCGTAAAGTTGTCGGGGGGAGGGATAATAAATGCGGGTAAAGCTCCCAGCACATCATCTGGCAGAGTAGACCCTCGGTAAACACTGGTCTCCTTCCTCCACCCTTTTCTGAAAAGTAGGGTTGGAACTTTGGAGGCAGGAAACTTTCCCTCGGTTCCTTTTCCCCGTCCGGGCCTTCCCCCGCACCACCCTACCCCAAGGTGGCAGAGACGGTGAAAGCACCCGAGAAGCAGGAATGTCTGAGGTGTAACTTAATACCCACGCTCCACCTCCACGCCAGTGTTACGGACCTCGGTGACATCTGCTCCCTTGGTCCCCACAGAACCCTTGGAACATAATGATCAAGCACCGGCAGGTGCAGCGGAGGGGCCGCCGCTCACAGATGACCACAAGGTAAGGCTAGCCCTGGATGGGATGTCTCTCCCAGGCACTGGCGTGGAAGGCAGCTTTGCGGTCCCCACTGCACAGGGCTAAGAAAGAGTTCATCAGCCAGTAGAAAGAGGAGATTCAGTTTCTGTAACTCTCTGTGTGATCTTGAGCAAGTCATTTCCCCCCTGAACTCAAAACGAGGGGGAGGGGTGTTGATTAGGGTTAGGGTTAGGGTGTAACCTAGGGACAATGCCCAAGGTCCCTAACATTCAATGGCTCTTGTGTTTAAAGCTGCCAAAGAGGCAGAATAGCAATGGAGGTTATGAGAAACATGGGCCTGATAGTCTCCATCTCAGGGAAGGGAGGGAGCACAAGACGGGTCTTTGGGATGCTGGTTGTATATATTTCCTGACCTGTATATGTTTCCTGACCTGTATGTGTGTATGTATGTTAATTCGCTTCAATGGTGTCCAGGTCTTTGCAACCCTAAGGACTGTAGCCCACCATGGGATTCTCCAGCCGAGAATACTGGAGTGGGTAGCCATACCCTCCTCCAGGGGGATCTTCAGACCCAAGGATTGAACCCTCATCTCCTGCATCTCAGGCGCATTCTTTACATCTAGTACTACCTGGGAAGTCTTGACCTGAGTAGTGATTAAATGGATGTTCACTAAAACTTACAGTGTATTAAGTATATCTGCTAAAACACTTTAAAAATAATGCCCATTTCATAGCATTATGAGAATGAAATGAGGTCCCACGTCTGTGTGGTTTGCACAGAACTTGGACACATAGCTAGTTTTCAGTAAAAGTCATCTGATTGTTTGTTTGGGGGTGGTTTGTTTTTTTCTTTTTCTAGCCACACTACGTGGCATGCAGTATCTTAGTTTCTGACCAGGGATCAAATCCATGCTTCCTAGAGTGAAAGCATAGGGTTTTAACCACTGGACTGCCAGGGAAGTCCCAAAGCCATCTGTTATTGTTGTTGAAGGATCTTATGTCAGTAATTGGCTGGGCAGATTGGGAAAGGAAATGTTTGGAACATACCTTCTGACTGTGGCTTCTTCCCCTCCCTCCCTCTGCAGTTTCACAGATCCTGCCATCTCCATGGACCTCCTCCGAGCTGTCCTGCAGCCCAGCATCAACGAGGAGATCCAGACAGTCTTCAACAAGTACATGAAGGTGAGAAGGATGCAGAGACCAAAAAAAAAAAAAAATTAATAGGAGTTAAGACTCATGGGTGATCCTTCCTTGCATCACAGTCTCCCTAGCTCTTTCTAGTACCTACACATACCTAAAGTTTTCCAATTTGGAATCCCCACTCCAAGAATGTTTTTTCTCTTTGGGGGTAATTTGAATACCTCTTATAGTTACCAAAGCAAGTTTGGGTCTCCTCACCCATGTGTGTGCTAAGTCACTTCAGTCATGTCCAACTCTTCGTGACCCTATGGACTGTAGCCCGCCTCTGTCCATGGGATTCTCCAGGCAAGAATACTGGAGTGGGTTGCCACGTCCTTCTCCAGGAGATCTTCCTAACCCAGGGATCAAACCTGCGTCTCTTAAGTCTCCTGCATTGGCAAGTGGGTTCTTTACCTCTAGCGCCACCTAGGAAGCCCAAGCAAGTTTGGGTCTGCTCACCCACACGCAGTAAAACCAGTCTACTGACACCAGGTAGTGGTGAAGGAAAGTGCAACACTTACTGCTGGGCAGCACCAAGCAAGGAGGCTGGGGACTAGTTTGTTTATGTTATTGTTATTTAGTCACTAAGTCATGTCCGACTCTGCAACCCCATGGACTGTAGCCCACCAGGCTTCTCTGTCCATGGAATTTCCCAAGCAAGACTACTGGAGTGGGATGCTATTTCCTTCTCCATGGGATCTTCAGACCCTCATCTCCTGCATTGGCAGGTGGGTTCTTTACCACTGAGCCACCAGGGAAGCCCTCCAGGGACTAGACTAGTGCTTGAAACACCCAGACTCCCCAGTAAGTTTCAGCAAAGCATTTTTAAAGACAAAGTGAGGGAGGGGCGTCCCAGGGTATGTGATCAGCTTGTGCACAATTCTCTGATTGGTTGATGGTGAGGTGGCCATGTAGTATCACAGGGAGTAACATTATTAACCCTTAGGCTCTGCTCATGTTCATCAAGTAGTTCATTTCTTCCACTTCGTGCTGGTTTTAACATCTATTAGACAACTCAGGAAATGTGCATCAGATGCTGTTATTGAGGAGTTTTAAAGCAGAGGATATGGGAGAGGAGTCTGCTCCCTGTCCTCCAAGGCCCCATAGGGTCAGCTCCATTAGTTTTGCCAAGCTGTGGTGAGGATGAAATGACTTACGTGTAATGTGCTCAGCCTGTGCTTGGAATGCAAGTGTTTTTAGTACTTGTTTAATAGATAACCATTGTTACTGTTTAAAATTCATTTTAATATCTATTAATAATCTTCTACACGACTCTACCTGAATTTCCCACAGATGCTTCAGTCCCAGCATATTAAGGACTGGACTCTTGTTTTTCTTCGTAAATCTTCTCTTGTATTTATTCTTTCATTGGAGAAGTATTTACTAAGCCCTTGGCAATCCACTCCAGTACTATTGCCTGGAAAATCCCATGGACAGAGGAGCCTGGTAGGCTACAGTCCATGGGGTCACAAAGAGTCGGACACAACTGAGCGACTTCACTTATTCACGTACCATAATTCAGGCACTGTTCTAGGCACTTAAGGATGTAACAGGGAACAAAATGGGCAGCATCCTTGCCCTCTTTAAATAAATGTGTCCTTTGTCAGGGAATGCCAGAGAGAAGGAGAAGACAGTGAGCTGTAGGGAACAGAGGTGCTCTTTCATAGATTGTGTCTAGACAGGACATTTGAGCAGAGACCCAAAAGAGTGAAGAAGGAACAAGTCATGCATTTACCTGGAGGGAAAGCAATCCAGGCAGAGGGAACAAGGGCAGAGGCCCTGAGCCAGGAGCATGCTTGGCATGTTCAAAGCACCAGAGTGGCCAGTGTGGTGGGAGCCAACCAAACCAGGAAAGAAGTAGAGAGGTGACCAGACCGGTAACAGACTCAGCTCAGGCAGAACTTTGAAGCTGGAGTGAGAACTGTGAATGAAAAGTATTACCTGCCACATCAGAAAACAAAGGATGCTGCAGCCATCAAGCCATCTCTTTACAGCCACCCTGCCTGGAGCCCCGAGGGAACTCGGGATAGAAACAGGATGCCCGCCATCTAGTGGTCAACTGCTGCAACCACCCCCGACAGTGCACCCCGAGGGGACTCAGGACTGAGAAAGCACAGGATTCTGGCCCCAGGAAGCTGAGGCACACATCAAAAGAATGGTTTCAGTGAGCCCAGACTCCTGCATCTTTCCGTACATAGGAAAGCACTAAATTCCTTAACTGGAGATAGCTGGTTTTCTTTATTTAACGGTAATCTTTTGATGTTCCGACTACCTACTCTTTGTTGCAAAAATTCCTGTGTCGATATCCTGGCTCCCCACCTTGCCTTCTTGGAGCCGTCTCTCAAAGCTGTCTTAGATGCTGTGTCCTGGACTTAAGTCCTCAGTTTTGTCCACCAAATAAAACATAACTCTCAACTTTTAGGTTGTGCTTTTCCCCCCCCCCCCCAGTTGACAGAACTTTGGGTTTTATTACAAGTAAAATAGAGGCTCTTGGAGAGTTTTGAGCAGAGTTCATGAGGAACATTTTTTAAAGAGTCTCTCTGACAGTCATAGAGAGAGTAGACTTCAGGAGGAGCAGTTAGGAGGCTTGAGATGATAGTGGCTTGGGTATTAGCAGTAAGGGTGCCAGGAAAAAGTTAGATTCTATATGTCTCAAAGGTAGCAAACAGGATTTGCCAGTAATTCAGAAGTGCCGGGTAAAAGAAAAAGAGAAGTAAATAACTCCCAAGTTATTTGCCAGAGGCAACTGTAAAGGTAGAATCACCACTGACTTGGTATGAAGAAGATGGAAACAAGCAGAGGCATCGGGACCTCAGTTAGGGACAATTTAAATGAGATCATCATCCACTTAAAAACCAGAGTCCAGTGGGCTCTGCCCTCCTGCATCTTCCAATTCAGTCCTGGGGTCCCGTGCATTCCACCCCACACTCTGACCAGCCTGCCCTTCTTCTTTGCCTCTGCCTTGGTTCAGGCCTTCATTATTTCTCCCACTGTAATCCTTAACTGCCTCTGTTCTTTCCCTTTTTCAGCCCACCCTCCATAAATCCGGTGATTTCTAAAATGTAAATCCTTTAAAATCCCTCCACGACTTTCCATTTTTTTCTGGGTGAAATCCAAATTCCTTTATGTGGCATATATGGCCCCCTGAGATCAGACCGCAGCCACCCCTTGCTGTATACCTAGTTATTCCTGCCCCTGACTTCTGCACTTCCCAGGATGCCCCAAGTATTCTTATACCTCTGCACCTTTACATATGCAGAAATAAAGGGGTTAAACCACTGGGAAAAGACTAGACCAGGATTATCTATCTCCAAAGCACTTTCCTTGTTGCTTGTCCTGATAGTGGATACCATGATTCAGGAACTTTCTCTCCTGGACAAATGCTGAATAAACACAATTTGTGGCTTCACATTATCTGTGAAGATACCTCCTTGCCACACTTGTTTTTAGAACAGGGTACAAATGACTTGATTACATCACAGCTTCAGATGAAGTCCAGGCTGTTGATCAGCCTCATCAGGTCACTTTGTTTAATAGTGTTCCCAAATCTCAGCTACCCATTTTCTTAAGAATGTTTAGAATAATAACTTCTAGAAATGGCTGATCTTATCCAAGAAATGTTTAATTTTATCGATTTATTCTTATTACTACTAAATGCACACCCCTTTAAAAAATATTCTAATAACATAGCTTAGAAAATGGAGTGATAGATGGATAAATGGGATGGGTAGATGGCTATGTGATAGCAAATACAGCAGAAGGTTAATTGTAAACCTAGAACCTATTATACAGAGTGAAGTGAGTCAGAAAGAGAAAGATAAATACTGTATTCTGACACATATATACAGAATCTAGAAAAATGGTACTGAAGAATTTATTTACAGGGCAACAGTGGAGAAATAGACATAGAAAATAAACATATGGACATGAGGAGAGGGGAGGAGAGGGTGAGATGCAAGGAAAGGGTAACACGGAAATTTACATTACCATATGTAAAATAGATAGGCAACGGGAATTTGCTGTATGGCTCAGGAAACTCAAACAGGGGCTCTGTATCAACCTAGAAGGGTGGGATGGGGAGGGGATATATATATACCTATGGCTGATTCATGTTGAGGTTTGACAGAAAACAGCAGAATTTTGTAAAGCAATTATCCTTCAATAAAAAATAAATTAATTTTTTTTAAAAAGGTTAATTGTAGACTAGGTAATATGTATTAGTATCAATTGAATAAAAGTAAAAACCAAAAATCACTAAAACTCACCTTACAGAATCCCAGACTGTTAATAATGATCATGTAGTCTCCTGTATTTATTTGTGTGTATGTGTGTGTGCGCACACACATGCATGTTTAAAAAATACATAGGATCATTTTACACAGTTCTGCAACAATATATTTTGGTCATGTTTCTAGGTCAGTACGTAATAGCTCACGCTGACTGTTTGTAATAGTTGCAGAGCAGTTTAGTGTGTGAATGTACTGCAGTTTAGTTAGCTAGTCCGTAGAACACTTGGATTATTTCCATTTTTCTCTATTACAAACAGTTCTACATTGAACACTTTGAATGTATATCTTTGTTCACCCGTGAGAGTATTTCTAAAGGATAAAGTTATAAAGATGAAATTGGTGGGTAAAGGAGGAAACATTTTTCCCTCAAGAAAATTTCTCTCCAGAAATTTTGTGCCATTTTGCATTTCTACCAATAGTGCTTGAGAATTCCTTATTTATTCTCATATCCAGAGGTGGCTTACACTTAGCCTACATATTCCTTGTACTGCCCACCTCACAGGGTGGTTGTAAAGTATCCATGTTATTTCATTTAGCATTCACTTAGTCATTAGTCGACATTGAACACCAGTATTAATCTCCAGTTGTTAGTTTTTGTTTTGAAGTCAAACTCATCTGATCACTTCACTTAATTTTGCCTGCAGAATTTCCCTCCTAAACTCTTGAGCTCTCTAATCCAGTGCTTTCACTCTCTTCTCCTTGGTTTGGTGTAAACAACAAAGGCATATATGTCAGTGATTGTACTTCCGTATGGTTGTCTCCATCGGGGGGTTCATGGGTTTTAGATTTCAGAATTTTTCTATTTACCGAAGAGAACCTATCTTTTCTTCTGGAGACATGGACTCTCTTTTTGATGTATTCCCAGTGTCTCGGTTTGGACCTCGCGTCACCTTGTCCCTTGGTGTTTTCAGGCTCAAGCTCTCCCTCGTACCTGGTGGAGGAACCTTCTGCCTTTTCTTTCCCCAGCCAGCTGGGGCTGCTGATATCCGGGCACCTGGCCAAGTCTTACCCCTCCCAACCTACAGATGTTTCTCTCAGATTGGGTGAAGTCAGGATTCAAGTAGGCTTTTCTCCCACTGGGTCTCATCTCAGGCACTGGCCTTTTTTTTTTTTTCCTTCTTCTATGGAAGTAAAACATGTACATTATAGAAATTGAGAAGAGGTATAGTTAAACAAAAAAAAGAGAAAACAATCATGATATCACCACTTTAGTGTATTCTCACAGTTCTTTTGTCTATGTTTGCTTTTTGCTATTTTAGTCTCACGCTATCCCAAACTGTTTAATAACTTCCTTTCTTCACTTTACTATATATCATGAATACCTTTTTGTGTCAAAAATATATTCTCCTGTACCTTCCTTACTGTGATTTTGATACTTGTCTACTTCTTCATGGTATAGATAGTCCATAATTTACTTCAGTTGTACTCGGACATTTAGGTTATCCTTTGATTTTGTACTGTCTACACATTACTGCTGTGAAGACCCTTCTTTGAGTACCTCCATGATGGTTCTCCTCTGTAAGAGTGGATAAAGAGGGGGAGTAGAGCCAGGGACCTGAGTCTAAGTCTGGCTGATCTCACGGCATGGTCATGGTTGCCTTTCCCTTCTTCATGCTTACGTGTGTGCTTAGTCACTCAGTTATGTCTGACTCTTTGCAACTCCATGGACACGAGGCTCCTCTGTCCATGGAATTTGCCAGGCAAGAATACTTGAATGGGTTGCCATTTCCTACTCCAGGGGATCTTCCTCAAACCTGTGTCTTGTGTGTCTCCTGCATTGACAGGCAGATTCTTTACCACTGAGCCACCTGGGAAGCCCCTTCTCTTCTTTATAAGGGTAGATTTTATGCATAATTCCCTTCACGTTGATGCAAATCAGCAGGACTTCTGGCTCTGTCTTCTATTCTTCTTCTCCCTAGTTCTTCCAGAAGGCAGCACTGAATGTACGAGACAACGTCGGGGAAGAAGTGGATGCTGAGCAGCTGATCCAGGAGGCCTGTCGGAGCTGCCTGGAGCAGGTGAGATCAAAGGAGAAGAGAGATGTAGGCACAGGGGTTAGCCCTCCGGGCTCGGCAAAGACATAAGGGTCTCATCATGAGTGGTATTTGGAAGGAAACCCAGTGAGCTACTTACTTAGGGCTTGGAGCTTTGAAGACAGAGGGAAGGGAGGTAGCTACTAGATGCCAAGTACTATGGTAGACACTTTCACCTGCATGAGTTCGTTTCCATCTCAGAAGAAACCTGTACAGAAGGCACATTTCAATTCCTAGTTTACAGATGAAGAAACTGTGGCTTAGAACAAGCAGGAGGTAGAATAGCTAAGATCTGGCTCGCCTCTGTGAGCGCGTGGTGACTTGATCACGTAGTCACAGCCCCTTTTGGTGTCACGAGAACCACCACCCTTTCTGCCTCCTTGCCTCCCAAGGTGTGGTCAGGAGGCATGACGTCAGGTCTAGAAATGGCTGTGTGCTCAAGATAGTCGTGAACCTGTTTGCATGTGTCAGCTGCTGTTATTAATAGGAATTGTCAACATCACCCAGATTCTGTGCTTGACTGTGAGCCATTAGCTGTCAGAGATGGAATTTGCTTCATGACGACAGCCGCAAGGGCAGACTGGAGTTCAGTCCTCTTATGTTGTTGGTGTTCAGTCGCCAAGTCGTGCCCGGCTCTTGGTGACCCCACGGACTGCAGCACGCCAGGCTTCCCCGTCCCTCACTATCATGAGTTGAGAGAGTAATGTCTTCTGGGAGGTTGGCTGGCAAGCTGCTCAGGCACAGCCTCAGGAAAGAGCAAGACCAGGGCCTCGGACCTGAGATACACATCTCATCTGTCTGAGGACCTGTTTTTCCAAAGCACAGAGTGCCTCTTTTTCATCTCGAATTCCTCTCGGCGTGCAGTCTCCTTGCAGTGGGTTGCAACTTAACCCTCGTAGAGTTGAGCAGCACTCTTTGTTTTGTTTTGTTCACAAATCCCGTCTCGTCTCTGGCTCCCTGTCCTTCCAGCCGCCTTTACCTAGTCCTGTGGCTTTGAAGCCAGTGTAGCTGTTGATGATTCTACACATACAGCCCAGCCCTGAGCTGCTTCCCCATTTGCCTTCCTCCCCTCTATCCTCAGAGCAGCCAGCCCCAGGTTTTTGAAGATGAGTCGGATCGTGTCTGATCATGGTCCCAAATCCCCTTTCTATGTGTTTGTTTCTTTGCTCGCCATCCAGATCACCCATAGAATGAGGCTCACAAGAGGAAAGCCCTTGCTTGTGCTATTAATCGCTGTGTCTCTGGCACTGACATACTAGGCACTCAATATTTATTAAAAACAAACAAACAAACAAACAAAACAGCAGCTTACTGAGGAACATGTTTAATATCAATGCATATACTTAGAAAAAAAATATTTAGCATATGTTTACATGGAAAAAGTGAAGAAGAGTCTTACATTGAAATGTTAATAGTATTCTGTGGGAACTGAGGTTTCAGATTTTTTTTTTTTTTTTAATTTTTGCTTATTTACATTTTTGTAATTTTCCAGTAATGATCCTTCATTATTCAGCATTTTCAAAAAAGGTGTTTATTTGTATAACTATTTCAGGGTCCCTTTGTACTGACCATGAAAAAGTTTTAACAGAGTTTGAAGTTGTATCTAATGGAGGTAGATAGGTTTACCCACCAAAAGAGTGACTGATAACACTTTTTTTGTCTTTTCCCTTCAGGCTAAACTACTGTTTTCAGATGGAGAAAAAGTAATACCCAGACTGACGCATGAGCTTCCAGGGATAAAGGTCAGAGTCCCTGTGTGCCGGTGTTTTGCAGGGAGGACCAATCAGACTGGGAGGCTGGAGAGCTCTGTAGCCCCAAGGAGGCTGCACGGACCTCTGTTTGTGGGACCAGGTCTGAATAGCATCGTGCCAAGAGGGCTGCTGAGTCCTGGCTCGGGGGTGCCAGAGGGTGTGTTCCAGGGCTTCTGTCTTCTGCGGCCCCGGGGACCTGTAGCTCCCGGGCAGTGGCCTCCACCTGACTCCCTTCCCTTCCCCACCCCCAGCGTGGCCGGCAGGCAGAAGAGGAGTGTGCCCTCCGAGGAAGCCCCATTCCCAAAAAGGTGAACCGTCTCCTCATTTTCTGCCTGGGTAAAAGGCCCTACAGCTCCAGAAGAGGGTGGGCTTCCTCAGCACCCCTTGGGGCCTTTCTAGCAAGAGAGGCAGGAGTCCTAGGCACAGTCACCCTCCCCGCTCACCCCCAAGCATCATCTGGCCTCCCTGGGAAGCCGCCTCTTTCAGGTGACCCTGGTCCTGCCTGTGGGCTGGGGGCTCCCACAGGGCCAGGACTCTGACGGCTTTTCTGTTCTCTGTGGCAGCGGAAGGGACGGCCTCCGGGACACATCCTGGCAAACGACCGGGCCGCCGCGGGCATGGTGTGAGTAGAGGCCAGCAGAGGCGCGGGGATGGGCCTGAGGAGGGGGGGGATGGGGGGCCGGAGTCGACCCGGCCGCCGCAGGCATGGTGTGAGTAGAGGCCAGCAGAGCCGCAGGGAGGAGCGCACGGGGGTGGGCCTGGAGAGGAGGCCGGAGTCCACCGCCTGGCAGGCTCAGACTCATCTGTGCAAGAACCCAGGGAGGAGAGTTCTCTAGTCTGAGGGAAGAAGGCAGCGAGGAGGGTGTCGTATCTTGCTTTTACCCCAGAACAGTTCAGCCCAGCTTCATTAAACACCAAAGTTTTTCTTTAAACACCAGAATTTTGTTTTATTCGTATGTACCAAATGCTTGTGGGGCTTCCCCAGTGGCTCAGCGGTAAAGAATCCACCTGCAATGCAGGAGGCACAGGAGATGTGGGTTTGATCCCTGGGTCAAGAAGATCCCGTGGAGGAGGGCGTGGCAACACACTCCAGTACTCTTACCTGGAGAATTCCACGGACAGAGGAGCCTGGCATGGGCTACACAGAGTCAGGCACGACTGAAGTGACTTAGCACACACACACGAATGCTTGTAATGTGCCGTCACTGGTCTGAACACCTAATATATACTTTCCTTTTAATCCTTCCAACCACCCTCTGACGAAGGTAGAATTAATTCTGCAAATAAGGAAACAGACTCACAATTACTTGCCCAAAGTCAGACGGCTAATAAAAGGCAAAACTATACCACATTGCCTCCAGGATGGTCATTTTCAAAGACTGTTGAAGGAACAGAATCTTTTTCAAACAGCTTTACGTGGAAGCCTAATACCAATATGTAAAAAAGATAAAGCCTCCCTGGTCAGGGAACTGAGATCCTGCAAGCTGCATGGCGTGGCCGAGGTTTGGGGGTAGGGTGAGGAGGAGCCGCACTGATCTGGTTAAGAGAGATGGAGGTCGTTTGAAACCACCAGCTTAGGAGATGGATTAGTGTAGTCCTTACACCTTAGACTTGTCTCCTGCCTGAAGCGGGTTCATTCCTCACTTACACGAGACTGGAGTTGCTACTGTTACCTCTTCCGACCAGTGAGAAACTGCAGCCCAGAGAGGTTCCCGGACTTGCCCTCACGGCTGCATGGTGTCAGAGCGAGTCCTCGAGTGGACTAGGACCCGTTCTTTTTCCCTTTGCACCCCCTCTAACGGGGACCAGGCAGCAGTCCCCCTAGGGCTGGAGTGAGAGTGTATGAGGAGCTCCCACCGGTAGCAGCAAACTTTCTTGCAGTCCTAGGCCCTATCTCGGAGAATTCACCTTTCCTCTTTCCCTCCAAGCAGATGGAAACCAAAATCCTGTGAACCAATTCGCCGGGAGGGCCCTAAGGTATGATGCTGTAGGCATGGCAGTGACTGCTGTCCCAGGGAGACCCCAGTCCAAACTCTGGGCTCCCCCTTGAGGGAAAGGGGATGGGGTTGGGTGAAGGATGTGTGCGCCAGAGCCATTTTACCCACCCACCTACCTCCCAACTCTGGCTTCCAGGCGGATCCCAAGTAAGGATTGAAATTAGGGGCAAAACAAAGAGAGGGCTTGGTCTTTGCTGCACCCTTCTCCCTGTAAAAGCTTGGTGTCACCAAGACTTATCCAGTACTTAATATGTCACAGGCACTGCCCTACATCTTTGGTATGGATTGCCTCATTTAATCTTTATCACAACCTGTTGAGAGAGATTCTGTTACCTTTCTATGGTTCATGAGCTTCCTTTCCTACCTCATGGCAGAAATTATTTTATCTGTTATCCTACACATTTGATACGCTTGAAGATACTAAGGACTACAGAGTTGCCCAAAGTCACATACCGATTAAGTGGCAGAGCTGTGTAAAGCCAAGGTCCAGGGACGCCAGTCTGGGTTCTTAAAACTTGAGCTTCTGTTGCCTCCAGAACAGTTGTTTGCAGGCTTTTTTTTTTTTTTAATTTTAATATTTTTAACACCAAAAACATTTTGTTTTGGGGTATGCCAATTAACAATGTTGTGATAGCTTCAATTGAACAGTGAAGGAACTCAGCCATACACGTACATGTATCCATTCTCCCCCAAACCCCCCTCCCATCCAGGCTGCCACGTAACATTGAGCAGAGTTCCACATGCTATACAGGTGTTTGTTATCCATTTAAATATAACCGAGTATGCATGCCATTCCCAAAGTCCCTAACTGTCCCTTCCCTTCCTGCCCCACCCTCTATCCCTCCGCCAGTGACCATGAGTTCATTTTCTAAGTCTGGGAGTCTCTTTCTGTTTTGTAAGTCCATTTGTATAATTTCTTTTTAGATTTCACATATAAGCGGTGTCACATGATATATCTCCTTCTCTCTGACTGCTCTCAGTGTGACATTCTCTAGTTGCATCCAGTTTGCTGCAGATGACCTTATTTCATTCTTTTTAATGGCTGAATAGTATTCCATTGTGTGTGTGCCACGTCATCTTTATCCACTCCTCGGCTGATGGAGGTCTAGGTTGTCTCCATGTCTCGGCCATTGTAAACAGTGCTGCAGTGAACACTGAGGTGCATGTATCTTTGGGGAGCATGTTTTTCTCTGGATATATGCCTGGGAGTGGGATTGCAGGGTCATATGGTAGCTGTTTTTAAAGGAGCCTCCATACTGTCTCCGTAGTGGCTATACCAGTTTATATCGCCACCAACTATTCAGGAAGGTTCCTTTCTCTCCGCACTGTCTCCAGCATTTGTTGTTTATGGATTTTTTGATGATGGCCATTATGACTGGTGTAAGAATAGAATCTTTTCTTCAACTAAAATCACACATGCAAGCCCACCGTCCAGTCATACATGACAGGTGAAAGCTGCACCATCCAAATTGAGGCTGTGTCCAGTGGAAATGGTCCTCCCGTTATTGTACTGGCCCGCTGCCTCCCCCAGTGCCCACGCCTGCCTTCTTCACCTCTGCTTCCTTGGAGCCAGTGATCCCACAGCCTTCTAGAGCTCTGTCTTCCTCTCCAAACACCCTGCTCTCTCTCCAGTGAGTCCTTCCTCTGCAGTGGCCTGTATAAGTGGGCATTCCCCAGAATTCTCTCCATTGCCCACTTCTCCACCTCAGGTTTCTCTCTGGATGACCTAAAGCATCCACGGTTATTAGATCTTGGGGACTAGTACTTGCTGAAGTTCCCTTACCTCTTGGTTTGTACCCCTACCTTTCCCTCTGGTTTAAAACCTGTATATCCTACTGTCTGCTGGAGCTCTTGGCCTGGAATCTCCATAGAATTTCAAACTCAGCGTATCCAGAGTTGAAATCAGAATCTTTCTCCCAGACCCACTTCAACCTTCTCTTCTTGAGGCATCTTTGCCTCTTCCTTCCCTTCCCCTCCCTACATCCAGTCCCGGCTGATTCTGCCTCCCAAATAAATTCCCTAAAGAGGTTCCTATTCCCTCTTCTTCCTTCATCCTACTACTGCGGCCCTCATCTTCCTTTTTTTTTTGGCCAAACTGGCATGCAGGACCTTAAGTTCCCCAACCAGGGATCAAACCCATGCCCCCTGCAGCGGAAGCTCAGAGTCCTAACCACTGGACCACCAGGGAATTCCTCCTCATTTTCCAAACTGCTCTGTACAACTGCCTCTAAACTGCCCACCCCTCCTATAGTCAAGCCACTTCACGCCCGTTAGCCTAGTTACAGAAGAGCAAGCTATCATGAGCGCAAATCCAGCTCTCCCTGCCTAGAGGCCTTCAGTGACTCCGTCACCTCCAGGATAAACAAATAAAAAGCCGTCCACATAGTGAACGAGCACCCCCAGCCCCATCCGTTGCCACTCCTGAATGCTCACTCTTTCAGCAGCACAGAGCTGCTGTGGTTTCTCCCACGAGCTCCCCAGCCGTCACCTGCCTGCTTGCGCTGCCCCTCCTGCCTCCCCTCTCGCTGTCCAGCTGTGCTCTCTGTCAGCACCACCTTGGGAGTCACCCTTCAAGGAAGCCCTTCTGTTAGACTCCCATCAGGCCTTGCACCCGTCTGTGTCACCGCCCACCGTATAGTGGTATTATTATCCACATGTGCATCTGTGACCCTGTGGAGAACAGAGACTGTCCCTGATTCATCCCCTTACCCCCAGCCCCCCCATTCCCCTCGCCACAGTATATAGCACAGTGTCCAGTATTTTAAAAGTATTCAGTTTCTTAAATCAGCTGTTTGTTCAGTAATGGCCAAGGATGATGGTAGGAGAGGGCGGGGGAGAGTTTCTGTCCTGCCCACCAGATAAACCTCCACCTCACCAGCCTCTCTGTCTTTTGCACAGTGGGACCCAGCTCGGCTGAACGAATCTACCACCTTCGTGTTGGGATCTCGAGCCAACAAGTAAGTCTATACGTAATTGGTGCTGAGGGAGGGGGCCCTGAGGGGTCCCCCTGAGCACCACGCCTGCTAGGATCCTCACCACTCGTCTGTTGCCTTGCAGGGCCCTGGGGATGGGGGGCACCCGAGGGAGAATCTACATCAAGCACCCACACCTCTTTAAGGTACGTGAATGCCAGGAGTCGGGCCAACCCTGGCCGTGGAGTAGGCGGCACTGGGAACTCTCCATGGCCCAGAGGAACCTGGAGTAAACCCTGACCCAGGAGCCAGGGCAGCAGGGTTCTAGTGGCCCCTCTGCCCTTAACCTTTACCTTTTGTAATTGACTCAACACCTCTGTGCCTCATAACATAGCTCCTGTCCTCGTCTATTTGCTGTGTGTCAAACATGGTTTTAAGTGCTACACTTACGTTACCACTTGGATGTGAGTCAGGATTCTGTCTCCTGCAAATCCTGAGCTCTTAACCACTGCTGTATTCAGTTGTCTGTAAAATAAAGAGATTGCAACCGAGCAGCAGTTCTAACGTTTTCCAAAGAGGGGACTCCTCATCTGAGGTATGCTTTGGTCTCCACTATTTGAGAAAATAATGGAGCGAGGAGGGCATGAATTCATGCTCTTAAATAAGTTTGTATTATATCAGTCACAGAAGCATCCAAGTATATTAGAAAAAAGGTAACACGCACGTGTTCAGGCTAATGGTTTTTGCACCTATGTGCAAGACTCGGTGCCCCTTGTCAGAACAGCTCCTGGGGTCTCAGAATCATGGGCCCTGGGTGCTACATTCGGTGCAAGTTCAAGTTCTTTAAAGGGCAAACCTACTGCTATCTCATCAGTCTTAGATTTGGGATTTTCAGCCTATGTTTTGGCCTGTGCTTCTACTTCATCTTCCTCCCTAGGGTCTTCAGTCCTGCTGTTCCTTTGATGGCCTTCCCCCACCTCCCCCACCCTTTTCTCTGCCTGACTGTTCTGTAAGATCCACCTTGTCCAAGACCCTCGCTGGCATCATTGCCAAATGGATATGCTCTTAGACCTACTTCCAGTTCCTTTTGTGCAATGGTTTAGAGTATCATCTCAGTCCGATTCCATTACTGACTAGCATGTGACCTTGGGCAAATGGCTCCACATTTCTGAGCCTGTTTTGTCCTCTGTAAAATGAGAAGGATGCAAACCAGCCTTTTATGGTTGGTAGAATTAAGAGAGAATGCAGTAAAATACAGCCTTTTTTTGTAATAACTTTTCTTTTAATACTTATTTGGCTGCATCGGGTCTTAGTTGTGACTCACGGGCTTAGTTCCCTGACCAGGGATCAAACCCACATCCCCTGCATTGGAAGGCAGATTCTTACCATTGGACCACCAGGGAAGTCAGTAGTAATAACTTTAAAAGGAGTATAGTCTATAAAAACATTGAATCATTGTGTTGTACACCTGAAATTAGTATAATATCATGAATCAGCTATACTTCCAAAAAAAAATGAAAAAATGGACTTCCTCTATTAAAAAAAAGAGAGAGAGAGATAAAGCACAGTAAAGCCCCCAGACAATGCCAGCATAGCAAGGGCTCAGTAAATTGTCATTACCAGCATACTTTCCCAGTTCTTAGACCTATCATTGATAATAAACTCATGGCCAGTAGATACTCTGTCTTACTTTAATCTTTTCAGAATAATAAGTGGAGGGAAAAAGTTTTTGGTTTTTTACTTTTAATTCTTTATGAGTGATGATGAGCATCTTTTTTCATCCATTTAGAGTTTTTGTGTTTCTTCTGTAAACTGCCTGTTATACCTTTTGCCCATTCTTTTGTCCTTCTAAAGGCATTTTGCAAATTTCCTTTTTGTTTTTAACTTTTTTAAATTATAGACATAATATATAAACCCATTCTTGAAAAAGATTCAAACAATACACTAAAGCTAATAGGGAACAAGGCACCAAACTCCGCTTCACCCTTGACTCTGACTCTTCTCCCTGAAGGTCACCCCAGCACCATGGTAGCAGTTTTCAGTCCCATGTGTGTGTGTCCTTGTCCTTCACTGATGTTTTGTTTATGTTATTGGTCTTATACTATATATATTGCTCTAATTTTTTTTTCACCCCAAAATTCATTCAGTCATTCAAATACCTATTGAGTACTGAGCAGTCTCAGACTGCAGAGATAGAGCAGTGGGCAAAACAGACACACACAACTCCTTGCCCTCACAGAGCTTACAGTCTAATGTAGAGCAAGCTGTATAGCCTGGAGCCAAATCCAACCTGTAGCCTGTTTTTGTCCAACGCAGAGTGATGACGTTTTTAAAGGGTAATTTAAAAAGAAAAAATAAAGATTACGTGACCAGCAAAGCCTAAAGTATTTAAGAAAAAGTGTGCTGACCACTATAAATCTAGGGAATAATACCTTAAAAGATTTGTCCATGTTATTAAGTCCCCATCATTTTACTTTTTTTTTTTTAAGATTTGTTTTTGACTGCTGGGTCTTTGTTGCTGCACAGGCTTTTCTCTGTTTTCGGAGAGCAGGGTCTACTCTCTAGTTGTGATGCACCAGCTTCTCATTCCTTGGCTTCTCTTGTTGCAGAGCTCAGGCTCTAGGACACACGGGCTTCAGTAGTTGAGGCTCTTGGGCTCAGTAGTTGCGGTTCCCAGGCTTTAGAGCACAAGCTCAATAGCTGTGGTGCGTGGGCTTAGTCGCTCCTCAGCATGTGAGGTCTTCCCAGATCAGGGATGGAACCTGCATCCCTTGCATTGACAGGCGGACTCTTCACCACAGAGCCACCAGGGAAGCCCTTCTTTTTGTTTTTTAATTTTACTTATTTATTTTTGGCTACATTGGGTCTGTGTCCAACCTTCTCTAGTTGCGGCAAGCAGGGTCTACTCCCTAGTTGAGGTGTGCGGGCTTCTCATCACAGTGGCTTCGCTTGTTGCGGAGCACAGGCTCCAGGCGCTCGGTCTTCAGTAGCTGCTGAATGTGCGCTCAGTAGTTGTGGCGCACAGGTTTAGTTTCTCCCTGGCTTGTCGGATCTTCACCGACCA
The DNA here is from genome assembly GCF_029407905.1 of Bubalus kerabau. Classification (NCBI taxonomy): domain Eukaryota; kingdom Metazoa; phylum Chordata; class Mammalia; order Artiodactyla; family Bovidae; genus Bubalus; species Bubalus kerabau. The sequence continues at coordinate 75,326,662 of NC_073636.1, forward strand.
GGACTGAACCCATGTCCTCTGCGTTGGCAGGCAGATTCTAATCCACTGGACCACCAGGGATGTGCTGACTCTGTTAATTTTAACAACAATCCTATAAGTGTTAATACTCTCTGTTTTACAAATGAAGAAACTGAGTCTCAAAGAAATCATTGCCTCGATTTACACCACGTAATAAGTAGAAGAAACCGAGATTTATGAACCAAGTTTTTTTTCTTTTCTTTCTTGTTTTTTTAACCTGCCACCCCCTAAAAGACCACCAGGCCAAATTGGCCACCTGCGCATGTGCTCATCTCCAACTTTCCGTGCCACACGGGCTCCCTATGGGCTGAGCTCTGAACCCCATGATTAAGTTCTTACCCATGATGCTCTTCTGCTTCCAGGGCATAAAGTGTCCTCACTTTTGTTTTAGAAAATTTGGTCACCTTAATAACCACATATGTTGTAAGCCACCTCCAATCACTTCTTCACAGAGAAGTACAGCTCTCAAACATAGTCACCAGTCTGACCAGTTGCCAGAGGTGCTATGTTTTAAGGAAGGAAAGGGAGGATACTCTGGTTTCTCTTGAAATCGAATATATCTTTTGCCTTTTACTAAAGATTTCTCTAGAGAGAAACAACTCTGAGTGTTCAACTCTGAGCCCTTGGCAGGGCTAATCTTTGATGTTATGGTGATGGTTTAGTCGTTAAATCATGTCCAACTCTTGGCAAACCCCCACTGTAGCCTGCCAGGCTCCTCTGTCCATGGGATTTCCCAGGCAAGAATATGGGAGTAGTTTGCCATTTCCTTCTACAGGGGATCTTCCCCACCCAAGGATTGAACCTGGGTCTCCTGCATTGCAAGCAGATTCTTCACCAACTGAGTTACCAGGGCAGCCCCTTGATGTTATAATAAAAGATAAAAAAGTAAAGTAAAGCAAAGTGGGGAGTTCCTTGGTGGTCTAGTGGTTAGGACTCCATTCTTTCACTGCCATGTCCCATGTTCAGTCCCTGGTTGGGGAACTGAGATCCCACAAGCCTTGAGTCTTGGCCAAAAGAAAAAACAAAAAAAAAAAAAAAAGTTTTTTTAAGGGAAAGGAATTAGAAGTGTATTAAATCTCTGGGAATTGGGCCCCTTTCCCTGGCCTCCTGGACTCAGCCCTGTTTGCTCTGAAGAAGTCAGTGAGCCCTCTCTAGCCACCAGAGGTCTTGTTGGTAAGAAGGCCTCAAAGGCTAAGAGTATGTTCTGAACCAAATGAAAAATTCCATCACACCAGGCTAATGTCTCCCCCTGTGGCTTCATCCCTCACAGTATGCAGCTGACCCCCAGGACAAGCACTGGCTGGCCGAGCAGCATCATATGCGAGCAACAGGGGGAAAGATGGTAAGCACTGTTCACACGTGCCACTGCCAGGGACCCACCCAGCCCAGGGACCAGAGCTGTTGGTGACAGCTTACCTCCAAACCTGAGAGACTCCACACCCAACAAATGAGAAAGGAGACTTGTAAGAGTAGAGAGGGCCCATTCCTTCATGCTGAAGACCCGTCTGTAGCCCCTGCCTTTCCTCTCCTGTGCCCGGGTCTCCCACACACTGCCCCCTCCCCCTCCCATGGCACCCTCATATGTAGTTCATATTAGCTGTACGTAAGAATAGCAAGTACAAGACACACTTAACACTCTTTCCCATCATGCACTGCCTGTCGATAGATTTCACCCCTCCATCACAACTCTACCATCAGACGCAACTATGGAATCTTCTCAACACTGCCCCAGGCTGCACCCCTTATCAGAAAAAATTAGCACATGCAGTGAAACTTGTTTGCCACACCTGGCAGCCCCTTCCAGAATCACTTCTACTTGAAGAGTTCTCAGCTCAGATCAAGCAACATCCTTAGGAAAATCATCTTCACGTGTATTCTAAAACTGTCATGGTGGGGTGTGTCCATCACACGCACTGTCTCTCATCTGAGGATGCACTTAGCCCCACTGCTGGGACTGCTCCTGTTAGAATTCAGTGGCTTTGCAAGCCACTGCACCATCCCCTACCTGGCTGCCTTTTATTTCCTAATATTTATGTTATACTCTCTTTCAAAAAACATTTTAGGAAGCTTACTGTGAACACATAACATAAATAAGAAAAGAGAGGAAAAAAGGAAAGGCCGGATCAAAACTTAAGGCAGGAGCAAGACTAGTTATAAAAAAGGATTGTTGTTGTTTTGTTTTAAGAAAAAAAGGCAGGGGAATTTTAAGTTACCAGACTGGGAGACCAGTGCATGTCTATAGGTTTTCACAAATTCAGTTCCTTTACCCCTGAGGTGAAGACAGTCAGATTACTCGAGGGACACAGTTATTTCTGACCCTAAGACTGGAAAGAAATGCCTCCCACAGAAGACTCATGTGATGAACATCATCGCCCACGTGGTAAATTCACAAGAGGGCTCTCCCGAGGCAGATTGTGGCACTGTGCCAAAGCAGTTCTGCGGGCCCCGGACCAACACCCAGCTCCTGGACAGCAGTGCAGTTTGTCGTGTTTGCCCTTTTGCCTCAGAGTTCAAAACCAGCTTATCTTAGTTCCAGGGTTCACACATGGCTTCCTTCTGATTTCCTGTTTCCATGTGTATTTTGCTGGCTCTCTGGCCCTTTTTTGATTGAAGGATAATTACAATATTGTGTTAGTTTCTGTCATACATCAACATGGATCACCCATAGGTACATATGTCCCCTCCCTCCTGAGCCTCCCTCCCGCCTCCTACCCCATCCTATCCCACTAGGTTGTCACAGAGCCCCAGTTTGAGTTCCGTGAGTCATACAGTAAATTCCCACTGGCTATCTGTTTTACATATGTTAGTGTATATGTTTCCATGCTACTCTCTTCATTTGTCCCACCATCTCCTCCTTACTCCACACCCCCCATGTCAATAAGTCTGTTCTCTATGTCTTTACCTCCATTACTGCCCAGCAAATAGGATCATTAGTACCATCTTTCTAGATTCCATATATATGGATATACAATGTTTATTTATCTCTTTCCAACTTACTTCACTCTGTATAATAGGCTCTAGGCTCATCCACCTCATTAGCACTGACTCAAGTGTGTTCCTTTTTATTGGCCCTTTAATTTTAAAACCCCTCAGGGTCCCTTTTTACAAGAGATGGCAGCTATAGATAAATTAGTCACCATTGCCCACTCTCCCACCCAGAAAGTTTCAACTTAAGTGAAAGAATGCCTCAAGGAACTGTTCCCCAGACAGACAGTCTCTCCCTACTCTCTCCATTGCTAAATTATAAACTGTGACTACCGGCCCCTCCCTTCCAGCCCTTACTTTAAGCAGACATTTAATAAAGTGCTAATCAAGTTGACTGAAATGAACCATAGGCAATGATGACTCTCCTTTGCTCCTACTCTAGGCCTACCTTCTCATTGAGGAGGACATCCGGGACCTGGCTGCCAGCGATGACTACAGGTAAAACCAGTAGTCTCTGCTCTCCCCTCCCCACTGGGATGAGCATGGACCTACATCCTCCCTTGCTCCAACTCTCCTCCTCAATGTCTGTTCCAGAGGATGCCTGGACCTGAAGTTAGAGGAGCTGAAATCCTTTGTCCTGCCCTCCTGGATGGTTGAGAAGATGCGGAAGTACATGGAGACACTTCGGACAGAGAATGAGCATCGTGCTGTGGAAGCACCTCCACAGACCTGAAACCGGGTCCCCTGGTTACACTTGGCAGCCCTCCTCCAAGGCCCTCATACCCACATGGCTGAGGCCACTGCTGGGACTGCTCCTAGATGGATCTCAGCGGCATTAAGCTATGCCTGGGCTAGTTTGTAGTGACTCACTGCAGAGCACCCCCAGACTGGCATGTGGTTCTATATTTGTAAAGTTATTGGGATAAGAAGCAATTAAACAGTTTGTAATAAACACAGATGGTGAGCCTGCTGTGAGGTCTGCCAGTGGGGGCTGACAAAATATCAAGGGCTCTAGAGGAAGTGGGTGTAGGAAAAAAGGACCAGGCACCCCCTCACCCCAGGAAGCCCAGTGCCCCCGCAAACATCTGCTTTGTGAGATGAAGCTGGGGACACTGTGTATTTTGCCAATCTTCGCTGTCCCTCTGTTTCTGTTTCCTCACCCATCTAAAGCGTGGAATACCAGAATGTGATGGCTGGCACCATGGGAGATTGATGACAAATCAGAAAAAAAAATGTAAGGTGGCTTTTATTACCCCCGTTTTATAGGTTAAAACTCTACATTTTGTGCCCAGGGTAATGCAGCAAACTTGGAGAAGCAGCCAGTGAAGCTGTTTTCCAATAAGGACTCTCGCTCTAACCATCAGCTTCTAGTTTTTTCCCTCACCTGCGTGTTCAGACACCTAAGGCCCCAACCAAAGTGCCTAGGACATTAATAACAGGTGGAGGAGCTGGGGTTTCCGGTTTGAGGGACGAGTGTGGCTTCCCAGGTGGCATACTGGTAAAGAATCCGCCTGCCAATGCAGTAGACAGCAAGAGACATTGGTTTGATCCCTGGATTGGGGAAATCCCCAGGAGTAGGAAATGGAAACATACTCCAGTATTGCTTAGAAAGTTCCATGGACAGAGGAGCCTGGCAGGCTACAGTCCGTGGGGTCGCAGAGTTAGGACTGAGCACACGCACACATCACAAAATTGGAGACTCTCGGTAAGGACGTGCAGGGTGTTGCCGACTGTAGCCAAGCATTTGACCTAAAGGGATTCATCCCACGTGGACGTCTTCTAGGCCCTTTAATGGTTGGCGTTTTCCAAAGGCGACCAATCTATTACAGTTCGTTAATCAATGACAGCCTCTTCTGCCAATCGCCAGTGAGAAACCCGATTCCGTCGCCCAATAGTAGTACGCTGGTAGGTGCGTCTAGCGGTTGCGCGATGACATAGCACTCTGCAGTGCCCCATTGGCTGGATCAAACCCAAGCGAGCCACTGATTGGTTAACGGTGCCGGAGGGTTACAATTCAAACGCCGGCGGGCGGGCCCGCAGCCCTGCAGTTGGAACTGTGAGCTCCGAGTACCGCTTTTCTCCGTCTCATCGCCGCCCGGATGGCTTCCCAGAACCGCGACCCAGCCGCCGCCAGCGTCGCCGCCGCCCGTAAAGGAGCCGAGCCCAGCGGGGGTGCTGCCCGGGGCCCTGTGGGCAAGAGGTGAGTGGTGTGGAGGTAACACCCGCCGAGCCTGGCACGCCCTGGGCATTTGGGGCCAAGAGGGAAGACTTCCGGGACCCCCACCTCCTCCTGGAACGGGTGAGATACGGGAGTTAGAGAGACACGCCAGAAGCTCTCCTGCTCTTAAGAGACACTCCCGAAAGACGACGGAAGGGGTAGGATCACTGCCAGGATCCTCTGTCAGTGAGCCGAGATGAAGATATTCCGGCGACCCTCGGTGGCTAGGCCGGAGGGTGGCGGGAGAGCGGGGTGGAGGAGGAAGAAGGGGAGAAATTGAGATCCGGAGAGAGACGCCAGAGAAGCAGATGGGGTTAAGAGTAAGCCAGATCCGTCCTTCGAGATCCTCGAATTAGGGAGGGTGAGGGCTCACTAGGACCCTCCTATGGAAATGGAGGTGACTGTTCCCCAGGTGAGTCCGACTTCAGGGTAGAGGAAAGCCTCCGTGACAGCTGCTCCAGAGAGACTGGGGTGGGAGAAGATACCTGGAGTCGTAGCCCATCCAGACTCACAGGTGACTCCAAGTACTCTTTTTGCAGGCTACAACAGGAGCTGATGACTCTCATGGTGAGTGACTGGTGCCCAGATCCCCAATTGGTCTACCCTTCCACCTCCTAGTCACTTATCAGTGGCTTCCTTTCCTACATCAGGCTCTTTGGTAGTCGTGGAGGTAAAAAGATGAGTCCACCTTTCTCTCTTTTGGAAAGAAGTTAATCCACCCCACCTACACACCTTTTCTCCCACAATCTCTACTCCCCAGTACCATCCCCCCAACAGTGAAGTTATACCTAAAATACAGCTCTTATACAAGGCCTCTCCTTGTCCTGGCTGGCCCTACTTCCCTGCCCTAAGGTTTGAAAAAACGGAAAGTGTTAGTAGCTCAGTGGTGTCCGAGTCTTTGCAACCCCATGAACTGTAGCCTGGTAGTCTCCTCTGTTGAGGGAACTCTCCAGGCAAGAATACTGGAGTGGGTAGCCATTCCCTTCTCCAGGGGGTCTTCCCGCCTTGCGGGCAGATTCTTTATCCCCTGAGCCACCAGGGAAGCCCTCAGGTTTATCCACACCCATCTCTCCATCCTTCTCAATATTTCTAATCCTGCCATACTTTGGAACGCTTCCTTCCTGGACTATGTTTTCTACATTAACCCTAGATACTCAACTCACATCCTTCAATGACCGTATTGTTCCTCTTCCCAGTCTGTGAATAGTTTCTGGGCTTCATATATAACCAGCACTCAATAGCATGTTGAGGGAGTTCCCTGGTGGTCCAGTGGACTCACCGCTTTCACTGCCTTGGGCCAGGTTCCATCCCTGGTCAGGGAATGAAGATCCCACAAGCCAAAGAACAGCCAAAAAAAAAATAGCATGTTGAACTGAATTCCCACAGCCAGCATTAAAGGTCCAGAGCTGCCTTCTGCTTCCCTACACAGCATCTCCTTTCTTAGCCTGGCAATGAACCTCCACAATCCCAGTACTCCCCTCAGGAAAGCATATCGGTTTGGCCTGGTTGCTTTACTTTGGATCAGAATGTGAGGTTAAGAGGAACGGGTTCACCGACTGGCTCCCCAGGAGCGAACTCTTCCAGCCCAGCATGTGTTGTTTCCTCCCCAGATGTCTGGCGATAAAGGAATTTCTGCCTTCCCTGAATCCGACAACCTCTTCAAATGGGTGGGGACCATCCATGGAGCCGCTGGCACAGTAAGTGCAGGGTTGGGAGAGGTGAGTGTGACTAAGCTGAGTCTGGGTAGAGGTGGGAAGTGAAATCCAAGTGCCAGGTCTGCTTCACGCCTCTTGCCCGGCAGGACACTCCTCTGTGTCTGCTGTGGTGCCCTGAGCTTGTGGCCCTGGTCACCCTGAGTACAGTGAGAGGCTGGGTTTAAGGCAGCGCTCTCCATCTGAGACGCGTACAGAGGACCAGACAGCAGAGACAACTGAGCGCACTAAGACTCGTGGGCCTTAGACCAAAGGATCACTGAGGACCCCACCAGATACGAGAGAACGCACCAGACCAGTTTCATGCTTCATCTTCTGTTGAGTCCTGATGAACTCAGGGGTCCTGGCAAGTCCTTTATGTGGAGCTTTGGCTGGGAACTGAGGCTCAGGGCGGGAGGGTTAATCCTCGAATCTCTCTCTCCAGGTATATGAAGACCTGAGGTATAAACTGTCCCTGGAGTTCCCCAGTGGCTACCCTTACAACGCGCCCACGGTGAAGTTCCTCACACCCTGCTACCATCCCAATGTGGACACCCAGGGTAACATCTGTCTGGACATCCTGAAAGACAAGTGGTCCGCCCTGTATGACGTCAGGACCATCCTGCTCTCCATCCAGAGTCTGCTCGGAGGTGACTGTCAGGCCCGGCCCCTCCCCCAGAACCTGGGGACCTGTCAGGACTCCCCCCAGGCCACCTCTCCTACCCACACCTGACCCTTCTTTTCCTCCACCTGCAGAGCCCAACATTGATAGCCCTTTGAACACACATGCTGCCGAGCTCTGGAAAAACCCCACAGGTAGGTCCTTCATCCTGAGGGAACCAGACCATCCCTCCCCAACCTTCAGAAGCTCCTTCAAACAACAGGAGGAATCCAGTGACTTGGGACTCTGTCCTGATGGCTTAAGGGGGCCGGGGAAGAGGGGGAGGCGGTAACCCACTTCCACCTCTTCCTTGATGTGCCCGGTTCTCTTGTTTGCTATAAAGTCAGAAAAACCAACCCATTCCACATTAATGGACCTTGGGGAGATTTTAAGTAGAAGACAAAGCTTTGTGCAAATGACTTGCTCTCTCAGGGCCCCTAGGCGCCTCCCCTGTCCCTGAGAGCAGAGCTACCCCCTAGAAGCAGAACCCATCCAGGAGACCTGTCTAAGTGGCCAGCAGAGGGTCAAGCTGTTGTGCTGGGAAACCCCTCCGAGCTCCCCAAAGTCCTCCGTGTGTATTCTTGCTGCTCTCTTGCCCACCTTACCCTCTGCCTCCATCAGTCACCAAGACCTGCCTGTTCTCTTCCAGCCTTTAAGAAGTACCTGCAAGAAACCTACTCAAAGCAGGTCTCCAGCCAAGACCCCTGACCTGGGATGTCCAGCTCTCCTTGTGTTCTTTTTTTTTTTCTTTTTTTCCTTAGGCGGTCTGTCCACGCCTCAATTTCTGTACAGGACTCGGTCTTATCTGTGGTGTCATTTTTGTTTTGTTTCTGTTTTTTAAGTTAAGTGTGGTTAAACCCTTGTGATGAATATATTAAATAAATACATTTTGGGGTTTTTATAGCAAGTTGCTGTTTTGTCATTACCCAAGGGTTGGAAGTGCCCAGGGTCGGCAGAGATCAGGTTTAGGATTTGGGTTCTCTGCTCCACAGCCCAGGGAGTAGAAACAGCTGATAGGCTGTAGGGCTGAGCAAGGAAGTGACAGGATTCCCTCCCTTGTAACCTGAGTTATTTTATGACTCTGCATCTGTTTTCCTCATCTATAAAACGGGTGTCACAAAAGGCTGGTTTCTGGGAGTTCCCTGGGCGCCTAGTGGTGAGGAGCCAATGCTTTCACTGCTGCAGCCCGGGTTCAGCCCCTGGGAACTGAGATCCCAGAAGCCACGCAGCGTGGCAATAAATAAATACTCATTTAAAGAAAAGCAAAATGCTGATCCTATGGAGTGGTGACACAGACCAGGAATATAGGTGTTGTCCCAGTTGTGTTGTAGATGAAGCTGAGCCAGATCTTTAGCCTGAAATGGAGCGATACAGTGTGTATGTGTGTATTAGAGAGGGTTGGGAGGAGGACCAGCTACCCACTTTATGACAGTAGATTTTTTGACCCTGAAGAAGGAGCAAGATGACATTCAGGTGACCCTACAGCCGGCCCAGGGTCTGGGGAGACAGCCAGGGGAAGTTTTCTGGATGAAGGTCATAAGACACCTGGCCCAGGTCCTCCACTGATGGTTCCATCTCCACTGGGGCTCATTCACCTGCTCCATCTCCCAGCATTTCCTCTGTTTGCTGCACCACTGGTCCAGAGCCCCAGCCCCTTGGGCCATCTTTCCACTGACCCACCACAGGCCTTTGGGCCCCTGGAAGGAAACCCCTGTGTTGACCAGCTGGGTCCCAGCAGGCTGAGGTGCTAGGCCCTGCCCAAGTCCTGCAGGAAGATCTCTGTGAGAAGCTTAGGTGCACTCCAACAAGGCCCGAGCGTTGCCCTGCTCGCCTAGCCTGGTCAACTGTCTGCAGCTGCTTGTGCAGGCCTGGGGTAGGGTAGGAGGAGGAGATAGCAGGGAGACCATCAGGAAGGTTCTCACCCACCTTTTTCTCTTAATCCAGCTAGCCCACATCCCTGTGCCCCGACCAAGCTGTCACATGTGGAAAGAACTGCGGTTGGAACTTAAATGTCCTCTGATCAATTTCTTCATCTCAAATTGTGCTGTTGGCTCTCTCCTTGGAGCTTAGACTCATGTTGTTCAATCTGCTGTGCATATAAACCTTCCTGGGATTTTATTTAAATACAAATTTTCATTCAGTCCATCTGGGTGGGGCCTGACGCTCTGCAGTTCCAATCGGCTCCCAGGTGGTATCATTGCTGTTGTCTAGTTAAAGGTACAGAGCTGTCTTCTCAAGGTGTGGTCCTTCCACGTGTCACCTGGATCTGGCTAGAAATGCAAGTTCTTGGCCCCAGTAATCTGTCCAGATGATTCTGATGCTCTCAAATTGAAAATCACCAGACCAGGCTTCCCTGGTGGCCCAGTGGTTCAAAATCTGTCTGCCAATGCAAGGGACACAGGTTCAACTCCTGGTCCAGGAAGATCCCATATGCTACAAGGCAACTGAGCTCATATGCCACAACTACTGAGCCTACACTCTATAGAGTCTGCCAGCCACTGCAGTAAGAACCCCAAGCATGGCAACTAAGAGTAACCCCGCTTGCTGCAAATAAGACCCAGTGCAGCCAGAAATAAATAAAATTAAAAAAAAAAAAAAAAAAATCACCAGGCCGGGAGATGTCTGAGAAGAGCAGCACTCAGAATCTGACACTAAATTGGTTCTTAAGTGCTGGCCAAGGTGGATAAGTCTTTGCCTGCCTTAGGAAGCCTCCTTATGTACTTTGCTAGATCATGGTGTCTGATCCCCCCAGATGGTCACGTGGCCTACAAGTGTCAGTCACAGAGACCCAACTCCACATTGTCATTCAGAACTAATCCCTCCAAGAAAGTAAAATTGCTTTATTGAATACTACTAGGGCTGCTAAAAGAGGAGGGAGTCAGTCTGGGTTGCTGGTGGAGACAGCTGCAAATAAAAAGAATGCCAAGCAGAGACAAATACCTGAGAGATGACATTGAAACTCTGGCCTCCACTTCACGCCTTGGCATCCCAGTGTCATGAGTCAACAAATCTTTTTTGTGTAACTCAGTTTGACTTCAGTTTCGGACACTAGCTCAGTAAGTATGAGAAGGTGGTCGTGGTGGTTGCTAAGTCGCTAAGTCATGCCCGATTCTTGTGAACCCATGGACTGTAGCCTGCTAGGCTCCTGTGATGATTGTCATTCTCATTCATTCAGTACAATGGTTGAGTGCCTACTAGGTAAAGGCCCTAGGTTGGGGGCTGGGGATAAGGCAGGGAAGAAGACACAGTGCTGTCCTCGAGGAGAGTGAAGTTTAGGGAACAGACAGACATATCAATGGGGCTTCCCAGGTGGCTCAGTGGTAAAGCCTCCGCCTGCCAGTCCCTGGATTGGGAAGATCCCCTGGAGAAGGAAACAGCAACCCACTCCAGTATCCTTGCCTGGGAAATCACATGGACGGAGGAGCCTGGCAGGCTACAGTCCATGGGGTCACAAAGAGTCAAACACAACCAAGCGACTGAACACATACACAAGCGAAGGCATGTCAATAGCAGGAATAAGTGGTGGTTAAAGTAGAACTGTGTTAGAATTCCTGATCCACTCCCATATTACTTGTACACACTTGGGAACTTAGAGCAAACCTCTCTGTAAAATGGAAATATTAGTAGCTACCTCATAGGATAGAACAGTGCCTCAGAATAGTGCCTGACACATAAAAAGCACTAAATAAAAGCCGGATGTGGGAGATCCCTGGCAGTCTAGTGGTTAGGATTCCAGGCTTCCACTGACATGGCTTGGGTTCAGTCCCCAGTCAGGGAACTGAGATAAGCCACGTGGTGTGGCAAAAAACAAAAACAGTGCTAGGCTCACATGCTGCTATGAGAACTCAGAGGTGAGTGAGGCACCTAACGAAGACAAGGAGGGTCAAAGAAGGCTCTTTGGAGAAGGAAATTGGGCCGTGTGGGAGGTAATAGGCAGTTCATGAAGCCTTGAGCAGGGCAGTGACATGATCAGATTTGGTTTTGGAAAGATCCTTCTGGCCACCGTCTGTCTAGGGAGTGAGTGGCTGGAAGGAAGTTTGCTACTGTTATCAATAGCCTGGTAAGCAATGGTGGTGACCTGAGTTATGACGCTCAGTGGGCTTGGAGAGGAGGGATGAAGTGGTAGGGAGACAAAGTGGCAGGGCCCAGTTAGTAAATTAGAGGTGGGAAACGAGTTCCAGAATTTCTGACTTGGGTCTCATCCCTGAGAAAGGCACCACAAGACAAGATGGAGGAGGGAGATTTATCAATTTACAGCAGAGCCAGTTTGAAGCACTCAGGACACCCAGAAAGAACTGTCAACAGGTAGTCTTACTCCTGTTTCCACCCCACAGCCATATCATCTAGGTCAGTGGTCCCCAGCTTTTTGGGCACCAGGGACCAATTTCATGGAAGACAATTTTCCACCGACCAGAGTGGTAGGTGGGGGGATGGTTTCAGGATGATTCAAGCACACTACATTTCTATTATTATTACATTGTGATAAATAATTATATAACTCACCATAATGCAGAATCAGATCATCAGGCATTAGATTCTTGTGCAATCTAGATCCCTTACATGCATAGTTCACAGTAGGGTTTGCACTCCTTTGACAATCTAATACTGCCACTGATCTTACCCAACATGAAGCTCAGGAGGTAATGTGAGCGATGGGGAATGGCTATGAATACAGATGAAGTTTCAATCCTCACTCACTAACTCACCTCTCACCTCCTGCTGTGTGGCTCACTTCCTAATAGGCCATGGGCTGGTACCGTACCTGGTACTGGGGATTGGGGACCTCTGATCTAAGTTATCATCTATATGTCTGGGTAAGATGGTTGGATGGCATCACCAGCTCAATGGACATGAGTCTGAGCAAGCTCCAGGAGTTGGTAATGGACATGGAAGCCTGGCATGCTGCAGTCCATGGGGTTGCAAAGAGTTGGGCATGACTGAGCAACTGAACTGAACTGTGAACTGATATGTCTGGGTACGTCATTCCACTCGGGGTTAGTTTCCTCAACTGTAAAATGGAAATAAGGGCATCTGTCCCTGGGGTTGTGTGGATAAATGAGACAATGAGCAGCACACAGTAGGCACTCATAGGGATGATAACTAACCTCCAGCACTGCTCCTGGCTGGAAATACCATACAGGAAACATGAATGAGACAGAAAGGGGAGAAGAAAACACGGAGTTGGAGAGAGAGAGCTAGAGCGATGAATAAGAGTTCAATGTTTTAAGATGATAACAACATTACTAAAAGGATTTACGGTATGCTGACTCTGTGCCAGCCTCTGTTCTAAGCACTTGGTACACATTAACTAGTCCTTCCAACCCTGTGAAAGTGAAAGTCACTCAGTCCTGTCCGACTCTTTGGGACCCCATGGACTGTACAATCCATAGAATTCTCCAGGCCAGAATATTGGAATGGGTAGCCTTCTCCTTCTCCAGGGGATCTTCCCAACCCAGGGATCAAACCCAGATCTCCGACATTGCAGGCGAATTCTCTACCAGCTGAGCCACCAGGGAAGGCCAAAGATATGTACTGTCATTGTCCCCACTTCACAAATCAGGATAGGGAGCAGAGAGTGGTTGGTCACCAGCAGTGAGGATTCAGACTTAGATTTATCAAAGCCAAACTACCACTGCACCTAATTAGCTTCAACCCGATTCCCACTATCATTGTTTCCAAAAGAGCTCTGGTCGCCAGAGTGCAGCCAGTCAGCGCACGGATCAAGGAAGGACGCGATGGTATCTGAGCTGGGTCGTGGTATCTTGGAGATGGCATCTGAGCTGAGTTGAAGGATTTGCCAAGGCTTTAATAAGAGGAAGAAGGGGAGTCCAAGGAGAGAGAACAACGTGTGCAAAGGCCCGAGGGCTTAAAGTGCACCCCACCTCCAGAGCAAGAGAGAGAGGTCGAAGCCTGTTGAGGGGAGGGGCAACTGAGAAGAAGGGGATGGAATCTGGATTTGATTCTAGAAGCAGAGGGGACCCTGGAAGCGCCAGGCGCCACACAGCCCCTCAGCTAAACTGTCACGCACGCTCAGTCGCGAAACTTCCGAGGGCACGGAACGCCACCTCGGGTTCCCGGGTCCCGCTGCGCTCGGACCCGAGGACGCTCGGGCGGCTCCAGCCTTGCGGCGCCCTGGACGGTGGCCCAATCAGGCGGCCCCGGACACTCGATCCGTCCCGGTCCTCCCCTCTACTCAGGCCACGCGCTTTGCAATGTTTCCTTTTATTCCTTCCAGACACATCCCCAGAAGGGGCCGCGCCTCCCGCCCGGGGCGGGGGAACGAAAGCGGCTGGGGGCGGTGCCGCCCACGCCCGAGGGCCGCACGGTGTCGGTGGCTGCAACGGCCGACGTCTTACTGCACGCCCTCCATCATCTTCAGGAACTCTGCGGGAAAGGATACGGTGGGGCGCTCACGAGTCTCCCCGCGGCGGACTAGACCGGGTCCCGGGGTGGGGCGGGGGACCTGCCTCTTAGACTGGGCGCCGGGCTATTAGCGGATGCATTGCACAAAACCAGCCCGCAGGAGGCGGGGAAAAACCTGGCCCCGCCCCGCCCTCAAGGCGGAGGACGCTCCCGTCCCCGCGCCCGGGTCCCCGCGCGCCCCAGACCCTCACCGTCGAAGTCAATGCGGCCATCGTTGTTCTTGTCCCCGTCCTTCATCAGGGATTCGAGCTCCTCGTCTGTCACGTGCTCCCCGGAGGCTCGGAAAATCTCCGCCAGCTCCTCGGCGTCGATGTAGCCGTCCGCGTTCCTGCGGGCGTGTAGGGCCGGGGCGGGAGGGGGGCGCTCAGGACCCGCAGGGGCGAGCCGCCCGCGCCACGCCCGCCGCCTGCACCCCCATCCGCCCCCACCACCACCCCCAGAACCTTCGGGCCCTGCGGGCCAGATTTAGACTGCTCCGCGCCTTGGCTGCTCTCAGGGCCCCCGACGCACCTGTCGAAGATGCGGAAACACTCAGCCAACTCCTCCTCGGTCTTGCCCTTGGCGTCCTCTTTCATCTGGCGCACCATCATGACCAAGAACTCCTCGAAGTCGATGGTGCCGCTGCCTGAGGGGAGCGGGTGGTGAGTGGGCCCGAGCCCTGGCTGCCACGCCCCCCGCCCCCGAGGGCCGCCGGCTCACCATCCTCATCCACCTCCTCGATGATGGCGTCCAGCTCCTCTTTGGTGGGTGTCTGGCCCAGCATCCTCATCACGGTGCCCAGCTCCTTGACGCTGATGTCCCCGCCGCCGTCCGCGTCGAACATGTCAAAGGCGGCCTTGAACTCTGCCAGGGTGAGGAGGGCAGAGGGCCGAAGTGAGCCTGGTGAGACTGTCAGCCTCACATCCACATACTGTCTCCCCGCCTGCCCAGACACTCCAGGTTCCCCGGCACCCCGCCTCCCAGCAGCCAGCCCGCCCACTCCCACTCACCAGCGATCATCTCCTCGCTGAGGTAGGACCGGGCCTCAGCCTGCTGGTCCGTCGTCTGCAGAAGACACGGGCCATCAAAGAGTCGAAGGGACAGCCCGGAGTACATTCCTGCCTTCACCCCGTTCTCCTGCACCCCCATTTCTGTACGTGCCCCCTAAGTCCCTGCAGAGCAACAGCTTCCAGTTGCCCCACTCTGGGCATGCCCCCACAGCACCCAGCCCCATTTTTGAAGAACTGGGGATTATGTCTCGCTTTTCTATCAGAGATCAAGTCAGGACCCCCCACCCCATGACCTTCCACGAGTCATTAAATGTACCTCATTCCCTCATCTCTTCTCAGCAGCTTTTCTGGGATCAGCTGGAATCAGCCCAGTGAGAAAAAGGCTTTGTAAAGTGCTAGCATGATTCCAGCATGGTTTTCCAGTTTCCCCTACCTGCTCATCACACTTGGTACTTTAATAGTGAAATCACTCGGTCGTGCCCTACTCTTTGCGACCCTGTGGACTGTAGCCTACCAGGCTCCTCTCTCCATGGGAGTCTCCACGCAAGAACACTGGACTGGGTTGTGATTTCCTTCTCCAGGGGATCTTCCCAACCCAGGGATCGAACCCGGATCTCCCGCATTGCAGGCAGACACTTTAACTTCTGAGCCACCAGGGAAGCCCGGTACTTTAATAGGTGCTCAATAAATGTTTGCGGTCACACAAATAATAATGTGACAGAAAGTTACTGAGTACTGACCAAGGGTCAGGCCATAGACCAGGCACTGGTACCACCAAGGAATCAGGCACATTCCCTCCCTCAGAACTTGCAGAGACAGAGGGTGTAAGCTTCCTTCGGACGACTCGGTCACTGGAGTAAATACCACCCGGTGCTGGGCAGAGTGGGATGTGGGCCTTGAGGGGGTGACAGATGGCTCTGGAGAGTTCCGGTCACATCCAAGCCCAGCCACCCAGCTGGGGCTTTGGACTGAGGCTGGTGGTGAGGGAGTGCTGAAGCATCCTAGGAGTCCTTTGGCTGGCTGGCCTGTCCTCCCTGTCTCCCTCCTTCCCTCCCCCTCCCCAGTCCTGAGCCAGAAGGGCAGACTATTTTTAGTAAGGCATGGGCAACAGCAGCTGCCCTGCGGGTCTAGTTACTCCTTGAAGAGAAGTGGGGAGGGCTCTCGGAGGAGAAGCACAGCCTCAAATCCCAGCCCCTCTCAGGGAGGCTGACATCTCTCTAACCCTGCTCTGTCATCTTTGGCCCCTTGGAGCTCTGGGGGTCCTGCTCCTGAGCAGGCCTCCTGTCTTCCAGAGGAGGGCTTTAGGAAGGCTTCCAGCCCATCCCCCCACCACCACTCACTGCTTTGCTGGATAACCCCCTCTCCACCATGAGGGAGACAAGCTAAGGCCCACTCACAATCCCCTGATCCACACTGCTAGAAGCCTCAGAAGATCTCAGGGAACCAGCAAGCCTGGAGGATGGGCCCCTGGAACGTCCTCACAGCCCTCCCCTTCCAAAACAAGTCCAAAGCCCTCTTCCAGCCTTCCTCCCAGACACCGGCGTTCCAGGAGCCTTCAGATTCCATCTTCAAACATCCAAGTGACTGCCCCACCAAGGACCCAGATCTGAAAGATGCCCAGAAGAGCTCCAGTGAGGGCAGAGAGGAAGTCCCTGCTGGTGCTTACCATTTTGCAGGTCAACCTGGACTCCCACTCTAGGTCACCTTCTCCGTACTCCACCACCCAAAGATGCCCTGGCCCGCGCTAGCCCCTCAGATTTGTAGGGGCACCCTCTCCTCCCACCTCCCTGCTCCCCAGGACCGATGCCCTGGCCAATCAAATCCTGGGGTCAGTGAACCACCCCCTCCCAGAGTCCTAGCCCATTACCTAATTTAGCCAAGGGCCCTTGCAGAGAAATTTAAGCCTCTGAGCAGGTGGCGGGCTTGACGTCCTAGATTCTTGTGAGGAGAACCCGCCCTGCTCTGCCACTCCTAGTGAGCCCCCCCGCCCCACCCCCAAGAAGCACGCTTGCTCCAAGATGGGTGAGGAAGATCAGGATAGAGGAAAGAGAGGCAGCATAGTAGCATGGAAGAGCACAAGCCTTGACGTTCAAAACCCAAGATCGAAGTCCTATCTCTACAAGTTGTGCATACGTGGGCATGTGGCAATGCCACTCTGAGCTTCAGTTTCCTTGTGTGTGAGATGGAGACAGTCATAACCTTCCTCCCAGAGAAACCATGGTAAACGGGAGCTTGGGTTTAAGTCACTGGGCTTGTGCCAACTACTTAAAGTCAGTGCTTTGCAAGTGGAGTGTTTTGTATTTGAATCAGAGACCAGAAGGGGACGAGACAGGATGAGAGGAAATTGACAGCCACAGTTACTGAACCTCTGCGACATGCCACACATGTGCTAAGCGTTTTAATCATCTGATCTCACCAGTACTCATCCTGTGAGGAAGCAACTATGGTTATTTCCCTTTTTACTGGGGAGCTTTGTAAATCATAAAGCTCTATAGTCACTTTGGGGATTCTTATTCATTCTGACTGACTGAGGGGAAGTTGGGGCAGACGGTCCTCCAGGGACCTGTCTGGAGGGAAAAATGAATAGAGGGGTCCAGGAAACGGGGTGTGCACTTGGAAGAGAAATAAACATTGAAAGTAGATTCTTCTCTCAAGCTTACCTTGTCCAGGAAAAGAGGTTTGGGGATTAACCTTTTTAGGGGGGGAGGGGACCAGGGAAGGTTTCACTAAGTAAATGCAGGGACAGCTGGCCCTTTGCTGGAGCTCGGGGAAGAAGTCTGGAGGAGTTCAGCTGGCCTCCTAGAGAGTGAAGGGGTGGGTGGATCAAGTCAAATCCAAAGGGAGACCACCCTGAGAATCCACGGGGTCCACCAGGGTGTTGGGATGGGCAACATTCATGGACTCTCATCAAGTAACAGAAAGAGCACGATGATGACTAAACACAGGGGCTGGGGCCAGGGAGAGGGGGCTGGACACCAAGGAAGGCAGACGGACAGTGGCAGCTGGGCTGCCTTCTTGCCCTACATAGATATTCCCAAGGAAAGCTCAGTGGAGCCAGGCCAGGCTAAATAAGGCCTCCCCCATCCAGGCCCAGGGCCAAAGGGTGATGCTCTCCAGGGGGTGCCTATTTGGACACAAACATTGGAACCACTTGATCCTTTAGGAACAGAGTATAGACAGTATAGAACTCCCAGCAATCCTTTGTTCATTAGTTTGTTCTTTAATTTATTCGGGGAAATAGATAAGGTCCAAACTCAGTGTGGCCAAGCAAGGTCCCACTGACCCTTCCATTTTCATTCCCACCTTACATGTGGTTCTGCTCTGGTTCAAGCTAAAATGCAGCTCCAAACACCACCCTTTATAGCCCTCCAAGCCCTTGCACATGTAGGTTTGTTGGTGTTTTTTTTAATATTTACTTATCTGGCTGTGCCTGGTCTTGGCTGAGGCATGTGGTACATTCCATCTTCATTGAGGCATGCAGGATCTTTAGCTGTGGCCTGTGAACTCTTAGTTGCAGCATGTGGAATCCAGTTCCCTGACCAGGGATTGAACTTGGGGCCCCCACACTGGGAGCTCAGAGTCTTAGCCACTGGACCAGGAGTGAAGTCCCTCGGTTTCTTCATCTTAAAAATGGACGATTCTTGTCCACTAACAGCCTGTTCCCCAGGAGGTTGTGAGGGTTAGATATGACACCTTTTCAAGTGCCGAGAACCAGGTGGAGGATACCGTGGAACCTCAGGAAATGAGAGCCTTGCTTCTTATGCACCGAGGGATGGCAGGGAGTGTGTTCCATTCAAAGCCATTCCCCCACCCCTCTCTCCTGCACATTTAAAAAGGGCAGGAGTGGACTTCCCTGGTGGCGTGGAGGATAAGAATCTGCCTCCCAAAGCAGGGGACATGAGTTCAGTCCCTGGTCTGAGAAGATTCCACATGCTGCAGAGCAACTAAGCCCATGCTCCACAATTACTGAACCCTCGCTCCAGAGCCGAAGGTTGGAGCCGCAACTTCCAAGCCCAAGTACTGCAACTACTGAAGCCCAGGTACCTGGAGCCTGTGCTCTGCAACAAGAGAAGCCACTGCAATGAGAAGCCTGTGAACCGCAACGAAACACAGAGTAGCCCCTACTCGCCACAACTAGAGAAGGCCAGGCAAAGCAACGAAGCCCAGTGCAGCCAAAAGTAAAATTAAAAAAAAAAAAAAAATTAAAGAAGAAGGAGCTACCATCAGAGATTTTATCTGATCATACAATATAACTAGCAATATCTTCCCTGCTAGGGACTGATAGCTAGGCCTTCTGACAGGAAGGGATAATAAATTCTTGACCTACAGCTGCCTTCTGGATAAAAGATAAAAACACAGCTTGTTAGAGGAATTGCTGAGATTGCAACTGACATCGCAAGATAAAAAACAGGATGTGGAACTCAGGAGACCTGGGCTGCAAGGCCCCACTCTCAGAAACCTCTGGCAAGCTGTGTGACTTCGGGCAAGTAACTCAGCCTCTCTGGGTCTCAGTTTCCTCGTTTGTCTATGTGCTATGTGTGAGGCAGGCTCAAATGAGATTGTAAGAGCGTGTGAACACTGGAGAAACAATCACTGTGTAACTGATGATCCTCTTAGCCCCTGCTCTGAGCTAAGCTCTGCACTAGGGTCCTTTCGGAGAGCTGCAAAATTCGTGTTTCAGTTCTTATTGTTCTTGTTTTACGTATGAGAAAACCTAGGCCACTAGAGGTTAGAGTCCATCTCAGATCACATGGCTTCTCTTGGCCTCGGTTTCCTCCCAGAAGAGATGGGTTTCTGACTGCCGCGCAGTGACTTTGTAAAGTTAAAGAGTGCTGGGTGGAAATGAGGGGACAGTCTGCGGCCAGCCTGGGTCTCCGGGAGGGGTGGGCGGATTCAAGAAGGGCGTAGGCCCCTCCGGATTGGGGACGATCCCGGAGGAGGCCTGGCCTACCCAGGATTCCCATAGCCCTCCTGGAGCGAAGGGCCCGGGATTCCCGGGCGGCTCCGGGAGCGGGCGGGGCGGGAGGCGGGCCAGCAGCAGGAAGGGGCCGGAGCGGCGCTCGGAGCGGACTGGGCCGGTTCGGTGCAACCCGGTCGGCCTCGGCCAGCCTCCGGGAGCTGCACCGGGGAGAGGGGCGCCCCGGAGTGCGCCGCGAGGCGCAGGAGGCACAGCCGCGGGGAGAGCCCCGGGTCCCCTCAACGGGCAGGGGCGGGACCTCCACGGCGCCCCGCCCACCCCCGCCCCGGGCCCCGCCCCGCCCCTTCCCGGCGCGGGGCCGGGGTCCACCTCCCTCCCGCTCCGGCCCGCGACCCGGCGTCGCGCGCTCCCCCCGGGGTGCCATGGCCTCCCGGCTCCTGCATCGGCTGCGGCACGCCCTGACTGGCGACGGCCCCGGGGAGGCGGCGGCCGGCCCCGAGGCCGAGCAGTTCCCGGAGAGCTCGGAACTGGAGGACGACGATGCCGAGGGCCTGTCGTCCCGCCTCAGCGGCACCTTGAGCTTCACCAGCGCCGAGGACGACGACGAGGAGGACGGCGAGGACGACGACGACCCTGACCCCGACCCGCTGTCCGCTGGCGACCGGGTGGCGGGAGAAGACGCAGGCGAGTGCGGGAGGATGGAGGCGGGAACCCTGGGCTCGGTTAGGCCTCCACCCCGGCCGCGTTCCCGAGTTGATCCAGCCGAAACTCAAGACACTTCTTTTAAGTGCGTCCAGCTGCCTCTTGGCTGTGTGACCTTGAGAGACTCACAACACCTCTCTGGGCCAAGTTCCCTTGTGTCAAATCACTCCCATCTCAGGGTTGTTTAGGGCGTGAAATGTACAGTCTGGAATACAAACGGTAGTACTGTGCTAGGGATGTTTTGGGGGTGGAGATGTTTATTTAACACCTACTGTCCGCCCGGCAGGTGTTTGGCTCCGGGTCCCTGTCTGGCCCTCGTTTCCATTTATGTCAGATAGGGATAAAGCCTTTGTCATTCGTTGGGAGGAGGATGAATGAGGTCAGGCACCTAATTTACGTCAAACCTGGCCCCAGGCCCATCCTGTGCTCAAGCAGAACGGAGTCCCCCACCTGATGGGCAGCGGGGCAGTCAGCTCCTGACCCGGCAGTTGCAAGATTTCTGGAAGAAGTCCCGGAACACCCTGGTACCCCAGCGGCTGCTCTTTGAGGTGACCAACGCCACCGTGGTTAAGGACCCGCCCTCCAAGTACGTGGTGAGTGAGGGTCCAGGACCCTGAGCTATGAGTCTTAGAAGACCCTGGCTTAGAGAAAGTAAGGGAAGCTTCAGCATCCTGGGTGATCTGGCTATGTAGTTATAAATGGCTGCCCCATTTGACAGATGGGGAAACTGAGGCCAGAAGAGGGCTGTAACTTGAGCAGATCCTCAGGCAAATGAACCTATTCTATCCCAGTTTTGAGACTAAGAACTACTGTGCATGTCCTCTGCCCCCCGGACTTTTGCAAACTGTCACAAGATGCGAGATACATGGGGGAGAATATTATCTGAGTCAGACTTGAGACCAAGTTGGTATTGGTTGGAAAAATGGGTTTGGCATCCAGATCTTGATTCAGATCCCAGTTATTACCAGTTGTTTGACTTCAGGTGAGTTGTGAAACCTTGACTAACCCGTTTTCTCACCTGAACAATGGGGATAATGCAGGAGTTAAATGAGACAGTACACAGAAAGCCCTTAGCATTGTGCCTGGCATCTTGAAGTGCTCGATAAAATGGTAGTTCTGTTATTACTGTTTTACTTTGGGTTGGCCTGTTGTGGCCTCTTTGCAACTCAGAATTCTGAGTCAGTTCTCCAGCACTCGCACCTGTACAGAATAAGCTTGTCCGAAGGACTGGATTTAGGGGATTGGTGTGTGTGTGTGTGCTCAGTCATGTCCGACTCTTTGCAGCCCCATGGACCATAGCCCACCAGGCTCCTCTGTCCATAGGATTTTCCAGGCAAGGATACTGGAGTGGGTTGCCATTTCCTTCGCCAGGGGATTGGTGGGTTGGGGTAAAGATTGGTGGGTTGCAGGGGTGCGGGCTGATTTCCTGACTGTGGAAAGGAGGAACACACGGAGGATGCGGTTGGCCTGGTCCTGAAACCCAGCCTAACCTGGCTGGTCGTGGCAGTGACAGCTCCCTGCCTCTCACTTCCCTCCTCTTCCCCACCCTCCTACATTTCTGACTCAGCAGGAAGGGGACCTGGAGCCCTGTCCCACATCTGGACCTCTCCACCCCTTTCTGAGGCTCTCAGTGAAAAAAGGGCTACACCCACAGGGCAGCTGCTCCAGTTTCAGCGGAGAATGACTCTGATCAAGTCTTGAGTGGCAGAAGTCCTGGCTGGGGGTCATGCGTAGCAGGGGGGCGCATGGAGCAGCTGAGAGACAGGGAAGTTGGGAGCAGCTCTGGGAAGAGAAAGACAAGATGAGCCCAGCCTGGCCTGGGCCGGGCCTGGGAGAATCCCAGGGAATCAGGAGCCTGGGGGTGGGTCTCAAACAGTCAGACCCGACTGAGTGACTAGGCAACAAATCCTGCTTCAACATCTCCTGGAGGTTAAGAGCACAGACTTTGGAATTAGGTCGGCCTGGGTTTGAGTCCCAGTTGGGCCATTTACCAGCTGTGTGACTTAGAGGAGGTCTTTAAACCCTTTGCCTTCTCTGGAAGCCTGCTTCCTGAGCTGACAGAGGTGTGGACACCTTCCTCGCAGTGAGGTTGTAATGGTGAAATAGTGGCTGTGAAGAACTCACACCACGGTGTGGTGCAGGGTAGTGCTCAGTTAATGATCCTCATTATTACCTGTCACGTAGGACAACAGAAGGATCAGGCAGTGGATCTAAAATGGGTTTTTGTCCAAAAACTACCAATGAAAATAAAAGCTAGATGAACATAAGGAGTCACTATAGATGAGGGCTTCCTGAAATGTCTTCTGCAGAAAACTGGTTCCCTGGAATATTAATAACTGTCCCTTTAAAGAAAATACAAAAGCTTTACAGTCAATATGTAATGTTTTGGGAATGTGGAGTTGAACTAGAGTAAAATAAGTTTCTTTATTGTTAAACTTTCTAATCCTGAATACTAATGCAGACTGACTCTTCCAGAGTGAGCAGGCAAACCTGATTGAGCAGGGGTGGCTCCGATACTGGCAGTTTCACGGGACAGATTTGAGAGTAAAATCTGGGTTTGGTGTTAGTACACTTTTAACATCTGTGTGTGTGTGTGTGTGTGTGTGTGTGTGTGTGCGCGCGCGCGCGTGCTCAGTTGCAACCGATTCTTTTTAACATCTAATGCTTGCTAATCCCCTTTTTAGACCTGTTAGCTCAGCATTATTATAGATTAAAGCATATTTGGGTTCTCAGACCTGGTGGGAAGCTTAGTGGTCATCTTGTTCAGCATTTCCCAAACCTCCATCACCCTCACAATTTTTGTCCTATCTAAATGCTACTTTTACCAATTGGTGCTTATCATTTTTCTTCAAATAAACATTTTTTTAAAAATAACTTTAAAAGACAACTTTACAAAACAACTGTAGATGGGAAGCTTGACTGCTGGTGCTGCTAAATCACTTCAGTCATGTCCAACCCTGTGCGACCCCATAGACGGCAGCCCACCAGGCTCCCCCGTCCCCAGGATTCTCCAGGGAAGCTTGACTAACTCACCATAAAAAGAAGATAACCATAAAAATAAAAGCAGTGAAACTGTCATTAAAGTCTGGCTAGATGCTGCTGCCTGGAGGTGGCGCTGACAAATTCTCTTTTCTGGCTTTTCTAAAAATGGAGCTGAGAAGTGTTGGAGAAGGGCTTTTGTGAACCAAACTGAGAGCTTCTCAATTTGTAATCAGAAAGATTCACAGAGAATGAGAGGGGTATCACCTCCTGCCTCTATTCAAGTGTTATTCACTCCAGTACTTACCACCTAAACATCCCGGGGACCGACGTTTGTTCCCGTCCCACACCTGAGTAAACACTGAGCTGGGCAGGCGCTCCATTCACTCGAGTGGAAGTGGACCCAAGAAGGGGACCACCCTGCCCGACTCCCATAGGGAGGGAGCATCTGACCCAAGGGTAGAACTTGGGTCCCGGTACCAGTCCAGTGTGCTTTACACTGGTCACTACTGGGACTGTCTGAAGACCTGTGTTGAGGGTCTGGATGGGAATAACCCAGCCATGTGGAGCCGTGTGTCCAGAATGGAACAAAGCTCCAAGCTGGTCCTAAAGGTTGGCCTGGAGATGGGCCTGGGTTTCAACACACGGCTGGTTTTCCAGAGGGGCTGTCAGAAGAGCTTGCTTCCCAATGGGAGGGGCTTCCCAGGTGGCACTAGTGGTAAAGAACCTGCCTGCCGAGGCAGGAGACATGAGACCTGGGTTTGATCCCTGGGTGGGAAGATCCCTTGGAGGAGGGCATGGCAACCCACTCCAGTATTCTTGCCTGGAGAATCCCATGGACAGTGGAGCCTGGTGGGCTATAGTCCATAGGGTTGCAGCGAGTCCAACGCGACTGAAGCAACTTAGCGCACGCTCCCTGGAAGGGGTGAGGGGGGCAGCCGTCCAGGCACTAAAGCTCATCCCTGTCTTTTTCTCCCTGTGCTGCCTTGGGCCTGGGTCATTTCAGACGAACCTCAGGTAAGATGAGACTGGGCTCCCCGGCTGCAGCCCTGGCAGCTCCCACCCTCCAGGCTCGATCTCCAGGGTGAAGGGAAGGGGTAGGGGAAGAGAGTTGGAAGTGGGGGTGGGGGGTCAGGGAGGGAAGGGGCCTGGGGACACCCTGCCTCTGCCCTGACCCCCGCCCTCCCTGCAGCTCTACACCCTCGCCGTGATGGGCCCGGGGCCACCAGATAGCCAGCCGGCCCAGATCTCCCGCCGCTACTCAGACTTTGAGCGGTTGCACCGAAACCTGCAGCGGCAGTTCCGGGGCCCCATGGCTGGCATCTCCTTCCCCCGCAAGCGCCTGCGCCGGAACTTTACCGCCGAGACCATTGCCCGCCGCAGCCGGGCCTTCGAGCAGTTTCTGGGCCACCTCCAGGCTGTGCCTGAGCTGCGCCACGCTGCAGACCTACAGGACTTCTTCGTGCTGCCCGAGCTGCGGCGGGCGCAGAGCCTCACCTGCACCGGCCTCTACCGCGAGGCCCTGGCGCTCTGGGCCAACGCCTGGCAGCTACAAGCCAAGCTGGGCATCCCCTGTGGCCCAGACCGACGCCTGCTAACCCTGGCGGGGCTGGCCGTGTGCCACCAGGAGCTGGAGGATGCCAGTGAGGCCCGGGCATGCTGTGAGAGGGCCCTGCAGCTTCTGGAGGCCGAGAGCCCGCACCCTCTGCTGGCCCCCTTTCTGGAGGCCCACGTGCGGCTCTCCTGGCGCCTGGGCCTGGACAAACGCCACTCCGAGGCCCAGCTCCAGGCCCTGCAGGAGGCAGGGCTGACCCCCACGCCACCCCCCAGTCTTAAAGAGTTACTCATCAAGGAGGTGCTGGACTAGCATCACCTAGACTTAAGGCCACTGTGGGAGAGACGCCGCCCCCAGATGGGGGGTGGGCTGGGGGGCGGACAAGGACACAGGCAACTGCTGAGAGGCTCCCTGGGGTGCTGGGAACCCCAAGAAGGTCCACAGAGAATTTGCAGCAGACTAAGGAAACATGCTCTTCTACTGAGCTGCACTCAGGACAGGCTGGGATGGTGCAGGGAGAAAGTGAAAGTCTGACGCTGCCTTTCCAGCTTATGAATACCTGGGGGCCGTGACCCAGGTCAGGGTCGATGGTCTGTCTTCCCACAGACCAGCCTGGCTGAAGGGCCAGGGACTGTGGCTGTGGAGTCCTGGAGTTGATGGCTGGAGGGAGGGCTGCGATCCTGGCCCAGGGGGATTAAAGGGAAGCAGCTCCAGTGGTTTGAGTCTCTTTATTGGATGTCCTGGACAGAAGGCCCAGGCCTGGATGGTAATCCAGCCTCAGGAGTAGGGGGAGAAGGGAGATCCTTGAAGCCCTAGGCCCAGCTGGCACCTCTGGCTACAACTTGCTCGTTGAGTCCCAGGGCTGAACTCGGATCACGCCCTCCTGGGCACAGGACACAGCCAGGACCCCGTCCTGACGCCACAGCCGCCCGTGAACCAGGCCCCGGGAGCCACCTGCGGATGAAGAGAAGAATCTCAATGGCCTTCTGTCTCCCACCGCCCAGCCAAACGCGCTCCTTGCAAGAGGTGCAGCTCGGGTTGGGCTGCCCCATGCCAGAGCCATGCTTGGTGGTGTGGTCACTCCCAATCTCCAAGCACCCCTTTAGGAGCCTATTATGGTTGCTCAAGGGTGTAACTCCTCCCAAGGGAGCCCCACTTGATGGTTTAAAAGCACTTTCATGTATCTGCTGACTTCCTCAAAAAAAAAAAAAATCCCAAGGGGAGAAGTTCTGAGAACGGTCTGGTTCAGTAGTTCAGCTAGGTGGATCTGCCCAACCTCTGGCCACTTGTGTAAGGAAACCCATCAGTTCCCTTTCTAATAAATCTGGCCCTCCAGGCCAGTCATTCATATTATTAAAAAAAATAATCTTCCACAATCACAGGGACAAAGGGGCTCAGGGGAGAGGACATGAAGCCATGAGGAGCCTAGGCACTCCCCTCTGCACTTGGAGATTCTCCCTTGCTACCCAGGGCCGGAGTCTGACGTTTAGGAAGGGAACTGCTGGTTTCTTTTAAACACAGTACAGCCCACTTAGTTCTCACGGTAGCCAAGTAAAGCAGGCCTTGTCCTGTGTTCCAGGTGATGACACTCAAGCCCAGAGAGGCTCGGGAACTTGGTCTTAAGGATCAGGTCAAAGCCGAACCCAAGAGACCTACCATCAAGGTGGCTGTTCCTGTGCTGTGATGCTGTTGGTTCTTGAGAGTCCCTCTTCCCTGAGTATAAAGAGTCCCTTAATTTTTGTCCCTGTTTCACAAAACAAGGCTTCTCTTCATTTGAAATGCACTTCCTTGGGACGGAAGCCAGGGCTCTGAGACCAGGCGCTGATGAACAAGTCTGGGTTTCTTGCTTCACAGTATAAGGAGGGTCCAAGCAGTGGGGCCCCTACACTGCTGAGGGCCCCAACCCCCAGGCCAGGCTAACTGTCAGAATCACTTAGGGAATCTTCGTAAAAATACCTTCCTGGACCTCATCCAAGCCCTGCAGTCAGAATCTTGGGGGTCAAATCTGGGAATGTTTTGAAAAAGCTCTCCCAAGAAGTGGAAGAATAGGCCCCCAGCTTTGGATCCCTCTGCTCTGGTGCAACCCTATTTGTGTAGACGAGGAAACAGAGTGGAGATGGGACTTGCCCAGCATCACACAGAGAATCTGAAGTGGTTCTGGGACTAGCGCTGAGCCTCAGATAAAGTGAATCATGTCCCCAGCATGTTATAGAAATGAAGAGCTGAGCAGGTGTCCTGTCCTCAGGCCGCACCCTGTCATTTTGAAGACAAGGATGCCACAGCCTGCGGAAGCAGGAGAGGAAGTGATCTGTGCGGTGCTCCACAGCAAGTGGGTGGGGCAGCATCACCCAAGAAAGCAGGCTCCCTGCCCTCCCCACCGAAGGCACCAAGGTCCGCACCCTCGTCCCCCGTGACCCCAGTACTCACCAGCCCAGGGGCTCTCACACTCATAGAGCATCCAGTGGTCAGCTCGGAAAGGGGCATGGAACCACATGGAGTGGTCCAGGGAGACCATGAAGCCCACCTTGTAGTCCCAGTGGTGGGGCAGCATTGCTGTGCCCAGGAAGGCAAAATCTGAGATGTAGGCCGCCACACAGCAGTGCATCTTCATGTCGCCCTCGCCTGCAACAGGTTCCGGCCCCATCAGCCCTGGGCTCCTGGGCTTTACAGCTCAGGACCTGCAGGGAGGTAGGGAGAAAGGGGCTGCCGTGCACAGATGTGCAGACTCTTCACAAGGTCACCTGGCCCAAGGGGGCGTGTGCGTGTGTGTGATGGAGGTCAAGGGAGATGAAGACTGGAAGAGGGCAGGGGTGGGTGAGGACTGAAATCCTACCTGCGTCTCCCACCCTGGACCTTGAAAGTATCTTCTTCCAGTTTTGCACAAAGGCACCTTATGCTTAGCAGGGGACCTGGAGAAGAATCTCGGCCAGGTGCCTTGCCTTCCCCAGGAAAGGCCCACGTGAGGATTCCCATCACTTCCCCATTCTCCCCCCGCAAAAGGCTGAGCTCAGTTCTCTGTCACTCAGATAAGAAAATGGGCCCATAGTGTGGGAGGACCATGCCCAAGGCCACCCAGGGCAGAGGAGGTACAGGTCTAGACCCCCGAAGAGAGTTTCCTTTCAGGCCAAGGGGTCTGCTTACCAATATAGCCCCGGGCTCGCACCCAGAACATCTGTTTGGGCTCCATTTTCTTCAGCTGGCTTGGAGTGGGTGGGTTTACCACCTTGATCTCAATGGGCACTTCCTGGGCAGCAATTCGGTTCAGCCCCACTCGGTACCTCTCTTGGAGCTTCGGGTCCCTGAAAGTAAAGGGGAGAGGGGTGGGGAGACCCCGGAAGATGGGGAACCTGTCTGAGCTGCCTCTTCTGACCCCGCTTGTTCCTCCACAGGAACTCCTGACATCCCCAGACCTCCCCTCCCCTCCAGCAGGCAGGATAGGACAGTATCTGCATCCTTTCTTTGCCACTGAGGAGCCCTGTGGCCTGCTGCAAGTTAGTCATCATCAGCCCTTTCCCATCTGCAAAATGTGGATGATGACAGTCACCTCCCTCATAGTTAACACTGGGGAGGAGACAACACGATGCATGTGAAGCCAACACGTCACCCAGCCGTGGGGCTACCCTGTAATGGCCCAGCTCCAGGCTATCATCTCTGAACTCAGATGCTATCCTCCCTGCTCTCTGAGAAGTGGAGTAAACACAGAGGGTGCAGATAGCCAGCTCAGGAAGTGCATGGGGGCGGGAGTTAGACCCAGGCAGTCTGGCTCCTCCTCCGTTCCTGCTCGTAACCGCTTCTCTGTTCTAACCCTCAGGAAACAGGCTGCCCTACTTAGACTGACTTACCTAACCTGAGCCACTGGGGACTCCATCTCCCGGGGCAAGGAGGCCATTTCCAGGGAAGCCCCTTCGCCACAGGGACCACCACCCCTCATGCCCCTAGTGCTCTTCCCCAGTATTTCATTTCCCTCCCTTTCCCCTTGAGCCCTGTCTGATGGAAACTTCTGTGATGATGGAATGTTCTGGTCCACTGTGGTGGCCACTAGCCACATCGGGCTGCTGAGGGCTTGACATGTGGCCAGTGTGACTGAGGAACAGATCTGAATTAACTCTCTTTAATGTTAATAAACTGAACACAGCCCCCTGTGGTTAGTAGTTTCCTTATGGGAGACACAGTTCTAGATTCAGGGATCTTTAAGAACAATGTCCTCCTTTCATTCTCAAAGTTTTTTATTTAATTTATTTTTGTCTGCGGCATGTGGGATCTTAATTCCCCGAACAGGGACTGAACCCCAAGCCCCCTGTAGTGAAAGTTAACCACTGCACCGCCAGGGAGAAAAGAAGAGAAAGAAAGTGAAAGTTGCTCAGTCGTGTCCAACTCTTTGCAATCTCATGGACTGTACAGTCCATGGAATTCTCCAGGCCAGAATACTGGAGCGGGTAGCCGTTCCCTTCTCCAGGGGATCTTCCTGACCCAGGGATTGAACCCAGGTCTCCTTCTCAAGTATTTTGGAGCTCTGACCACACACCAGGCTCCATGTTTATTCCTCTCTGTCAAGAGTGGCATAACTGTAATTTACTGAGCGCTCACTGAGCACCTTGTTATCACTTATCTCTGGCATCCTCACAGCAGCCTTACGAGGTAGGGATTCCGATGGAGTTTAATAACTGATCACAAGCTCAAAGTGGGAAAGCAACTTGCCAGACTCACAAGGCAGGCAGTGACAGAGTCCAGATCTGAGCCCAGGCCTTTCCCAGGTTCGGACGCACATTCGCTGCATCTCACTGGGCTGACTCCCCTGCACAGGGCACTAGGCAGTGGAGCCCTCCTTACCACTCAGCTGGGAAGCAGGCGGGGCAGAAACAATGACCCCCATTTTTCATATGAAGAAGCGGGGCTCTGAGAGGTAGGAGAGGGGAAAGCTACACAGCAGGTGGGCACCAAGAGAGGTGGAGCCCTGGCAGGAATCAGTAACCGACCAGGAACCTGTGGGCACCTCTGTCAAGTTTATGATTAACTTCCATATCTGAACCTTTATTCCTTTTCTTGTTCAAAACGTGTTCTCAAGACTGAAGAGTATTGAAAGAAAGGTGGGAACTGTAATTGAGCAGCACCCTGTGGGGCCTTCCGGGGACTGGTCTTCATCCACTTCCTTGGTTTTCACTCCTCTCTGAGGTACCCAGGTAACCAGCATTTGATGCACATTTCCTGAGTTGTTTTACAGCTGTGAAAACTCCCCACCAAACGGAAGATGTTAACTACTGACAACCATGAGCATATACCCCTGGGGCCTTCTGGAACCTGGGGACTGATAAGGTTCACCCCTGAGACACTGCCCTGTTACGTCAGCATCAGCCAATCAGAGAACTGCACATGAGTGGATCACATGCCCTGCAGCCCGCCCCACCCTGCCAGTCTAGCTTTTTTCTTCTTTTAATATTTATTTATTTACTTTTATCTGGCTGTGCTGTGTCTTAGTTGTGGTAGGGGGTTCTTTGATCTTTGCGATACTCAGGATCTTTCGTTGTTGTATGCAGGATCTAGTTCCCCAACCGGGGATTGAACTCAGGCTCCCTGCGCTGGCAGCACAGTGTTAGCCACTGAACCACCACGGAAGCCCCCAGCTTGCTTTTTTTTTAATTGGAGGATAACTGCTTTACAATGTCATGTTAGTTTCTGCTGTACAACAAAGTGTATCTGATAGGGACAGAGTTAAGGGACAAACAGGTGATTAAATAGTGAATCCCACGAGGGGATTGTGGGCTTCCCTGGTAGCTCAGCTGGTAAAGAATCCACCTGCAATGCAGGACACCCTGGTTCGATTCCTGTGTCGGGAAGATCTCCTGGAGAAGGGATAGGCTACCCACTCCAGTATTCTTGGGCTTCCCTGATGGCTCAGCTGGTAAAGAATCCGCCTGCAATGCAGAAGACTAGGGATCGATACCTGGGTTGGGAAGATCCCTTGGAGGAGGGCATGGCAACCCACTCCAGTATTCTTGCCTGGAGAATCCCATGGACAGAGGAGCCTGGCAGGCTACAGTCCATGAGGTTGCAAAGAGTCAGACATGACTGAGTCCCAACAACTAAGCACTAAGGGATTGTTAAGTAGAAAAAGTATGGGAAACCCTAGTAAGTTAATGATTACTCAAGAAAGCAGGTTTGTTTAGCAACAAAACCATGCAACAGAAGCACGAGACCTGCCCCCAAAACAATGAGACCCACATCCTGCCCAGTGAGCTCAGTAAGTTAATGATCCCTGGGACATACTCTGCACACATGAAAAACAGTCATTTATGGACCTAGCTTGACCACGCAGGGACAAGAAAACTTCCCTGCTCAAGCTGGAGGAGAAGCTGATGTTGGAAGCATGACATCTACTCAAGAAAGACAAAGACGTTCTCCTCCCCACTTTTCCTTCAATTATAAAACTGTAGCCCAGTAAGTTCTCAGGGTGTGTGGCATGTCTCTCCCACCCACTTATAAGCCTCATAAGCATCCTCTCCTAATAAATCACTTATCAATCACTTTGCCTCTTGCTGAATTATTTTCTGTGCTGAGCCATAAAGGACTATGGTGCCGAAGCTCTTCAGAGCCCCTGAAGTGACACCAAATGGTTTCAAATCAGCTGTAAGTATACCTATATTCCCTCCCTTCCACTCCCCCAATTCCCAATCTAGCTTTTTAAAATGCTAGTTGGGATCCACTGAAGGAGGCCGTGACCCGCCAATGGGTGGCAACGGCAGTTTGAACACTGTCCTGGGGCCTCCAGGTCTCTCACCTTAAAAATTGGTCAATGAGGTCCTCATGGCCAAGCACCTCCTCCGGCGGGGGCACAGCAGGCATGGAGAACTGGTGCTGCATGGGGCTGGGCTGGGCCTTCTGGAAGGAGGCCTGGCAGATAAAGATGGGCCTGCCATGTTGCACGGCCTTCACGAAGCGCACAGAGAAGCTTGCCCCTGTCCGCGTCCGCTCCACCTGGTACAGCACAGGCACCTTCGGGTCCCCTGCAGCGGGCACAAGGCACACAGTGAGCCCAAGTGAGTCCCGCGGGCCCACTCACCTAATGGTTCTCCATTTCTTTACTGCTCAGTAGCTACTGACTCGGAGAAGGCAATGGCACCCCACTCCAGTACTATTGCCTGGAAAATCCCATGGACGGAGGAGGCTGGTAGGCTGCAGTTCATGGGGTCGCTTGCAAAGAATTGGACACCACTGAGCGACTTCACTTTCACTTTTCACTTTCATGCATTGGAGAAGGAAATGGCAACCCACTCCAGTGTTCTTGCCTGGAGAATCCCAGGGACAGAGGAGCCTAGTGGGCTGCCGTCTATTGGGTCGCACAGAGTCAGACACGACTGAAGCGACTTAGCAGCAGCAGCAGCAGCTACTGACTGCAGCCTGCTGAGTCCCAGGTACTGGGGATACAGGGAGGAAACCTAGACCCTGTCATCAGGATGCTCCTGGTGCAGGCAGAGCTCCTGTCCATCAATAGCACAGGCAAGAAGGGACACTGCCAGATTCCCTGCATTCAAAGCCTGGCTCCGCCACTCACCAGCTGCAGCTGTGCGACCTTGGGGAAATCACTTAACCTCTCTGAGCAGTTAACCCATCTGTGAAATGGGAACATCATAGTGTTCATACCTCTCAGGATTTCAATGAGGGTAAATTAGTTCAGAGTTGTAAGGTATGTTCAGAATAATATCCAGCACACAGTAAGTTCTCTGTTTAAATAAAATACTCTCAGCTTTTGTCTTGTTCCACCTATGACTGGGATCTTGTCATGAGCCCAGAACCATTCTTCTAGATCAGGTGTCAGCAAATCTGGTCTGCTGCCTGTTTTCTTTCTTTAAAACAATTTTATCAATTTATTTTTGGCTACACTGGGTCTTCATTGCTTTTTGAGGGCTTTCTCCAATTGCTGCGAGCAGGGGCTACTCTCTAGTTATGGTGCCTGGGCTTCTCACTGCGGTGACTTTTCTTGTTGCAGAGCACAGGCTCCAGGCACCTGGGCTTCATTAGTTGTAGCACTCGGGCTCAGTGGTTGCAGCATGTGGTCTCAGTTGCTCCGCAGAACATGGGATCTTCCATAGCAGGAATTGAACCCATGTCCCTTGCAACGGCAGGTGGATCATTATCCATTGCACCACCAGGGGAAGTCCCTGCTGCTTATTTTCTTTCTGTTTTTCTTTTCTACCTTCCTTTTTTTTTTTTTTTTTTTTTTTGAGAACAAGCAAAGGTCATTTATTCAGAATTTAGTACATCAAGGGAGTCAGCCACAATTACTTCCATTTGGGAGAGACCCAAAGGCAGACAGAGGAGTGGGAAAGCTTTATGCTGCTGCTGCTGCTGCTAAGTCACTTCAGTCGTGTCCAACTCTGTGCGACCCCATAGACAGCAGCCCACCAGTCTCCCCCGTCCCTGGGATTCTCCAGGCAAGAACACTGGAGTGGGTTGCCATTTCCTTCTCCAATGCGTGAAAGTGAAAAGTGAAAGTGAAGTCGCTCAGTCATGTCCAACTCTTCACAACCCCATGGACTGCAGCCTACCAGGCTCCTCCATCCATGGGATTTTCTAGGCAAGGGTACTGGAGTGGGGTGCCATCGCCTTCTCCGGGGAAAGCTTTATAGTGGGGAAAAAAAAAAGATTTCCGGTGTGCCCTGCTTGGAGACCGCTGGCAAGGGGAAGCTGCTGCTGCTGCTGCTAAGTCGCTTCAGTTGTATCCGACTCTGTGCGACCCCATAGACGGCAGCCCACCAGGCTCCCCTGTCCCTGGGATTCTCCAGGCAAGAACACTGGAGTGGGTTGCCATTTCCTTCTCCAATGCATGAAAGTGAAAAGTGAAAGTGAAGTCGCTCAGTGGTGTCCAATTCTTTGCAAGCGACCCCATGGACTTCAGCCTACCAGGCCCCTCCATCCATGGGATTTTCCAGGCAAGAGTACTGGAGTGGGGTGCCATTGCCTTCTCCAGGGAAAGCTTTCTAGTGGGAAAAAAAAAGGTTTCCAGTGTGCCCTGCTTGGAGACCACTGGCAAGGGGAAGCTACAGGTAGGCTAACTATGTAATTGATGCAGGGCGCATGTTTGGCTTTCCCTAGTTAGTCCTAAGTTGGAAACAGGTAAAAGGAAGCTCTCGGTTATTCATCAAGTCCTGGCCATTAGGGGCTGATCCTTACAGGGACTATGGTTTGACTCCCTAGACTGGCTGCTAGAAATGGTGGTCTGACACCCTCCAAACCTGACTTGTAGATAGTAGGCTGGTCTCCTGTGCTACTTGCTACCAGTTGTGGCTCAGAGTACTTTTTTTATACACGGTTTGGCCATTGTCTGATATTCATTCTCCCAAGAAAGTCCTGCTGTCAAGTCAGTTCCTTCATTCTTAATGCAAATGGAAGTCACTAGGTCCTTCTCCTTTGGTGTCTGCTCTGTCAATGCAAGAGGGGAAACACTGGCCCCAGGGTAAGGACTATCAACCCTCAACAAACAGGCTGGGAAGGGTTTTTAGAGGGAGAGAGTCTTCCTGGTGTTCCTGAAGTCCTTTGGTCTGAGTCAGATGACCTCGGAGAACATCTAGGTGGTAAAACACCTTGGGGATGATTTTCAACTTTGAGAGGCAAGAAGCAAGTCTAGAGAAGTGTTGTTTCCTCCACCTTGTCCAGGTGGGAAGCCCCTGCCAGGCACAGGGGCTCATTCAACAGCCACAAACACGCCTGGAACGCCTTGAAGCCCAGCAGGTTTGCTCAGGTCTGCTAGCCGTCAATGCTAAAAGACACTTTTATCAGAATGGGGGCTCCTCAAGGCCTTAGTGGAGTAGGAAGTGGCAACCCACTCTAGTATTCTTGCCTACAGAATCCCATGGACAGAGGAACCTGGTGAGCTACAGTACATGAGGGTCACAAAGAGTCAGACACAACAGAGCAACAGAGCATGCACACAAAGCCAAAGGCCTTTGAGAAGGGTTTCCCAAGAGTCCAGAAACTGGAGATAGCTACATGAGCAGTCTGATTTCAGGGGATGGGAAAGAGGCCTCCCTTCCCTACCAAAAAAAGGTTTTCATCCAGTCCTTGGGCTGCAGCTAAAATGCAGTATTTTCCATTACTAGTGATTTACCTTTCAGTATGAATGAGTTCTTGGAGAAGGCAATGGCAACCTCTCCAGTACTCGTGCCTGGAAAATCCCATGGACAGAGGAGCCTGGTGGGCTGCAGTCCATGGGGTTGCAAAGAGTCGGACACGACTGAGCGACTTCACTTTCACTTTTCACTTTCATGCATTGGAGAAGGAAATGGCAACCCACTCCAGTGTTCTTGCCTGGAGAATCCCAGGGACGGGGGAGCCTGATGGGCTGCCGTCTATGGGGTCGCACAGAGTCAGACACGACTGAAGTGACTTAGCAGCATCAGCATGAATGAGTTCTAGATCTGTTCTTTAAAATTTGTATTGGAACAAAGCAGGTAGGCTCTGCAGTATATTGAAGGAAGAGAGAGAAAGAGTTATGGAGTTGAGTGCATTTGTTACGTTGACCTGAAACAGATAGCCAGATACTTTTCCAGCAAAGTTATGTTTCTTCAGGATCAGCAGAGAATTGCAATTCGAGGTCTGCAACCATGGTGAGCCAGGTACAAGTCCCCGCCCAGCAAGGGAAGGAGCCCGCTTTTATAGAGGGGGGTGTGGGGGGGAGGGGGGCGGCTACTGTACAGTGTAATTGGGAGGGTCCTAGTAAACAAGGAACCTGTGGTTTTTCATTGGCTGATTCCTTGCCAGAAAGGAGTCTTTCTTTTTCCTCTTGGGCTCCATTGTCACAGGGCACGAGGGCGCCCTCTTCTGGCCTCCCAAGACTCCTGCATGGAGGTTTCCGTTTAATTTTTTACAGTTAAACTAAGGTATCTTCTCATGTTGGTTTCACATTAACTACGCCAAGTGGGTCTTATCCCAATTGTATAGATGGGGAAATTGATGCCATAAATAACATTTTTGGAGAATACAGCCAAGCCCATTTGTTTATGTATTTTGACTATTGTTTTGCCCATAAAATCGAAAATATTTATGATCTGCCTTTATAGAATGTTTTTTGACTTCTGCTGTAGAATCTCCAAGCTCTAAACCTATACCAGGGCTTCCCTGGTGGCTCAGCTGGTAAAGGAACCCACCTGCAATGTGGAAGACCTGGGTTCCATCCCTGGGTTGGGAAGATCTCCTGGAGAAGGGAAAGGCTACCCACTCCAGTATCCTGGCCTGGAGAATTCCATGGACTGTACCAAGCCAGATGACAACTATCTAGAGAAATACATTTTTTAAAAAATAAACAAACAAAAACCCAAACTCACATTCTCTCCTAGGCTTCAAGAAAAAGAATTGGTATGATAAATGGCCAAGAACCAGACCCCAACCTCACAGTATCTTTTAATTAAAAATATCACCGGAGGACTTCCCTGGCAGTCCAGTGATTAAGATCTGTCCTTCCAATGCAGAGAACAAGGGTTTGATCCCTGGTCAGGGAATTAAGGTCTAAGATCATTGGAGCACCATCACTGTTTATAAATCTTGATGTACCTGGTAGAGTGGGCTTCCCTGGTGGCTTAGCAGTAAAGAATTCACCTGCAGAGACTCAGGTTCAATCCCTGAGTCGGGAAGAAACCTTGGAGCAGGAAATGGCAACCTACTCCAGTATGCTTGCCTAGGGAATCTCATGGTCAGAGGAGCCTGGCTGGCTAAAGTCCATGGGGTCAGAAAGAGTTAGACACAACTTAGCAAGTAAACAGCACCCTGGTAGTGGGTCACATCAGAAACTAATAAGAGCTTCCCTTTCTGCCTTGCTGCCAGGAAGCTTGGAACTAACTTTTGTATAAAACTGCGATGATATGCCTTAGCCTAGTATTCTAACACAATCATTCCCCCCAAATCCCAGTCTCCTGGACCTTTAATTTATTACTTTTAAAACTTTTGCCCCAAATGTTTTTTTTTCCCACACTTTATTTTCTTGCAGATTATATTCCATTACAGGTTATTACAAGATATTGAATTCTCTATGCCTCACAGTAAATCTTTGTTGCAGATCTATTTTATGTATTAATAGTTTGTATCTGTTAACCCCATACTCCTAATCTGCCTCACCTTTATTTTATTTTTTAAATTAAAGAATTTATTTTTGGCCACATCACACGGCTTGCAGGATCTTAGTTTCCTGAACAGGGATCGAACCTAGGCCCTCCACAGTGAAACCATGGAGTCCTAACCACTGGGCCGTTAGGGAATTCTGACTTTTAACAGCCAGTTATTTTAAGCTGTCTTCTTTCAAGAAGCAGAAAGGGGATACAAATAACTGGTGATTATTAGGATATAGTGGTGTTGGCACCATTCATTTCATGCTGCTCCTGGATGGAGAATTTCCAAGGAAGTGGATGCCTCCCACAGAACCTGAGATGGGCTCTCCCATGGTTTTGGAATTATTTCCCAAGAGTGAAAGAGAAAAGCACAGAAGGAGAACAAAGCACAGAGCTTGGAGTCACCCAACCTCAGGTTCAAATCCTGGCCTTGCCTCTCTGAGCATTATGGAAGCTCCTTACATAACCTCTTTGGGTCCAAGGTTCCTTACACGTAGAATAAACACCCCTCTGGTTTACTGAAGAGGATCAAACAAGACAGTGTAAATAGCTGTGCACTATAACATGCAAATTGTAATCACTCCAATAAATTCACCGTCAAAAAATAACCGTAAGTACTATTTATGGAGAACTCACAACCTGCCAGGCCCTGCACTAGATACTTCACCTACAAAGACTCAGAATTCTTTTCAAAAACTGGATAATGAAACTGATTCAAAGGGATCAGATAATGCTCCTACTTCCACAAAACAAAACTGTCTCACTGGATGAGAAGGATTACAGTATCAAAAGGCCAGGATTTTTGGAGTTTACATGCAAACTGAGGGAACCAAGGGCACAAGGGTACGTCTGCTTCCAACTGGCATAAAGGTTAAGAACAGGGCTCACCTCAAAATAAGCATTCAAATACTTTATAGCAATGACTATCAGGAAAGGACAGGAAATAAAGGGATGGGGAGTGACAAACAGAGTATAGTATGAAAAGGTATATTTACTATTAAACTATTCTATATTTGTATATATGCTGGGAAAGACTGAAGGCAAAAGGAGAAGTGGGCGACAGAGGATGAGATGGTTAGATAGCATCACTGACTCAATGGACATGAATTTGAGCAAACTCTGGGAGATAGTGAAGGACAGGGAAGCCTGGCAGGCTGCAGTCCTTACGGACACGAGTCATCGAGTGAACAACAACGATTCTATATTTGTAAAATGAAGGCGGGGAACCCACTGTCTTTTTTAATACAGATCACATTTTATAAAGTTACATAAATTCTTCTCAGCTGATGGGACCACGCTTGGGAGCATCTGCTTAGGAGTGAGATTTTTATGTTTCTCAAAAGAGCATGAGTTTTAAAAGATTATGCTCTTTCTTTGATTTGATCCCAGAGTTGTAAGCAGCTAGAACAATCTCACTTGGCCCAGGCCCTCCTGCATTTTTCAGGTGGGAAGAAGGAGAGGGTGAGGAAGAGTGGTTATCTCACTCAAGGGCACCTGGCAAATCAGTGACAAAGCTCCACCTAGACCAGAGGTCTCTTGATTCCCAGGCTGGTCTCTTTTCCAAACTCCTAGCAGAGATTCCAGTACTTGTCTGAGGAACCAGCACCAGGACTGGCATGAGAAGGTGTGTAAAGGATAAAGAGCAAAAGACCCACTGGGAACAGTTAAGCACCAACAAGTACCTAGTATCTCAACAGGTACTGGGTCTAAGGTTCTTCCTGGCCCCTGCCCTTCTTCCTCTAGGCTCCCCTGAGGTTGATCAACTAACCTCACCATCCCTCTCCCTTCTCCTTCTCTCCCACTTTCTCCTCAGTCACCACCCCCATCCCTCAAGGCCAGAATTCTTCTGCTGAGCCACCTGGGCTGGGATGGGGTAGGAAGGAGTTGGTTTACCTGGACGTACGAAGTAGCAGTGCAGGGAATGCACATGGACATCTTCACTCACAGACTTAGCTGCAGCCACCAGGGCCTGGCCCACGATCTGACCCCCAAACAGCCGCTTAGTTGAGGGTACCCAGTAATGCGTTCCTCTGTGGGGAGAGGGGGACAAGAGGAAAGATTTGGGGGCTGAGCCAAATCCTACGACCTTCCATGAGCCTCCAGTGTAGGATTTCTTAACCTGATTGGGGTTTGTGATCCTTTGAGAATCCGGTGAAAGCCTTTCCCTAGACAAATATCCTAACATCACTCTATACAACTCCAAGGCCTTATCTGTGGACTTGAGTAAAGGGATCAGAGAGAGAAACTGACTTGAGAAAGGTCACACACTTCACAAACTACCATCCTGAGCAATATCTGGGTCTTTTGATCCCAAGTCCAATATGTCTTCCATTGCCCATACGAGGCTAAGACATAAGCTTGTCTCAACGCCTTGAGTAGACCAAGATGAACCCCACAAGCTGCAGGTGGACTGCATTAGCTCTGCCACTTACACCCCTCAACTTTCATAGACCAGTTCTTAAAAGAACTAAATTTAGAACTTGGAGACCCTCAGACTTCAAGTCTAACCCATTCAGTGCACAGATGAGGAAACGCAGTCCCCAGAGGTCAAAAGTCTCCCCCAGTGAAAGATTAAGAATTACGATTAAGTCTCAAGCTTCCCACTGCCCAGCCCAGCATTTTTCATATAAGGCACTGCAAAATTCCAGGCAGTTATTTGTAGTTGGTTAAACGGGGGAAATGAAGTTAGTGCCTAAAACAGCTTCCAATAACCCACTAGGAGCCTTGGTAGCTGGAACTGTTACACCCCCAGTTACAGTCAAGAAATTTAAGTGACATCAGGAAGGAAACTGGCTCAGGCCTCAGAATGAATAAGGAGCTACTAGACGCCACCTCGGAGAAGGCGATGGCACCCCACTCCAGTACTCTTGCCTGGAAAATCCCATGGACAGAGGAGCCTAGTAGGCTGCAGTCCATGGGGTCGCGAAGAGTCGGACACGACTGAGCGACTTCCCTTTCACTTTTCACTTTCACGCATTGGAGAAGGAAATGGCAACCCACTCCAGTGTTCTTGCCTGGAGAATCCCAGGGACGGGGGAGCCTGGTGGGCTGCCGTCTATGGGGTCGCACAGAGACGGACAAGACTGAAGCGACTTAGCAGCAGACCCCACCTAGTGGTGGTGGGGATGGAGTATGTAAAAGGAAAAGATAGTGACTATGCAAGGAGCTGGGGATAAGTTTGTTCCCTCGGACAAATCACTGCCCTTTCTGGGCTGGCTCTCCCAGGGACCTGACCCTTCCTGGGGAGGCTGCTGGGAAGGATACCTCGGATCACCACTTTATCTGCCCAGATTGCCAGGACCTCCCGGGGATGAGGCTGCACAGATCCCCGCGCCGAGGAAGCCGGGGTAGCTTCTTCAGACACAAGTTCCCTCCCAATTACGACAGAGGCATCGCGCACAGAGCCCATCCTCGTTCGGAGGGGTACGAGCAGAGGCAGTGGGGTTGCAGCAATCAAGATCAGAAGACTCTAACCCGATGCGGGGTTGCGGACCAGAGGCGGCCGGCTACCTGAAGAGATCCTCGTCCAGCGGCTCTAGGTTGAGCACACTGGTGACCAGGACGCTGCGGAGGTCCCCGGGTGGATCGCCGCCGCCCTGTTCGTCTTCCGGGTCCTGAGGGAGCGACATGTAGTTCACCAGCTGCCGGGACGGGCCGCTGCGCTGGAGGGGCACACGCGGACCCCCTGCAACAGAACGCGCAGCCTCGAGAGGACGCTTAAGTAACCGGAAGTCTCCCTCAGGCCCTAAGAAAGAGGGACAGCCTGTATCCTCTTTGTGATTGGTCGGTGCTCCTGTCAGTCTTCGGATGGGCGAGCCCATCTGCTCTCTAGCAATTGAGGAAAAGGAGTGCCAGTCCGGCGAACCCATGCGTGATTGGATATGACGGTGAGGGGGAGCCTCGAGACTGGATAATAAGGGCTCAGTGTCATTTTCCCCACTTGTCAGAGAGCAAACCCACCTAACCCACGATAACCCTCTCAGGCCGAGGGCTTCTCCTGAGCTCCGTAACAAGGCACCCAATAGAGGCCCGCTCTTAAGGCATCCTGGGGACCAACAGCCTGTAGACCCTCCTAGGTGACCTCTGATCCCCGGTGTTGATCTTAGTGCAGCCCCTGGGTGGGCCGAGGGGGCGGCCATGGAGCTTGGGAGCTGCTTCAAGACCTACGAGGACTTCAAGGAGTGCTTCAGCGCCTACAAAAAGGAGAACAAGTGTTCCTTCATTCTCAGGGACTGCATCTCCGTCCGGTACCACAACCTCAACCGTGGCACCTCTATCCGCGAGGACATCCTGTAAGGGCGTGGCGGGGGCGGGGCAGGAGGGTGGGGAGGAGGCCGGAAGGTCCCAAAAAGAAGGGCGGCGTGGAGGAGGGGGTGCACCTGGGCGCCCCCCGACCCCGCCCCGTCTCTGAGCAATTCCACATTGAGCACCTGCTTGGTGCCTGGGAAAAGCGCAAAACCTCCGCAGGCATCGCCTTTTGACCACCCACGTCACCTCCACTCATTCACGCCTTCATTCCCAGCTTTTCTGAAATTCATGACGACTGCAGTTTATCTCATTTTTTGAGCACCTGCCATATCCCAGACACAAAGTATGGCTTTCACAATGGATAAAAACGCCTTTGCGAATTTTGTTCATGTCTTCTCTTTACAAAGCAGTAACACTGGTCAGTTATTGGTTGGTTAGATTGGTCATTCATTCTTTCATTCTTTTCTTAGTTCTGTAAATGGTTCTCGAGCTCCAGAGATTAACAAACCGGTTTTCAAACACTTCCCATGTCCCAGGCAGAGTTCTCTGTTCTAGGCACGCTTTCACCCACAGGGGTGTATTGAAAATCACAGATAAATGTTATTTTTCCCATTTGGCAGATGAGAAAAGAGGCTTGGAGGCTAAGCTAAGGGTTGAAAACTCAATTGCCTTCAAGACTCAAGTGAAACAGCCCCGTGTAAGAAAACTGAACTTTTAATTTAACTATATGAAAAGGAATGATGAAATAATCAACTCCAGGTCTTTGTGCTAGGGAGAATAGACAAGTAAACTGGGCAAAATGGAGAGCAGGCCAATTAACTCCAGCTGATGGCCTCCATATGAGGGTGAAGATCCAGTGTTCCCAGATATGGAGCAAATGGAGTTAGCAGTCCAGGCTTTATGTGAATGTGTCCACTTTTTTTAAAATTGGAAATCAATTCACATGTGAACATGCACTCTATGGGCCAACTCTGAGAGTCAAAGTGTATCTGAGTTTGAGACCTCTAGGTTGAGACATTTGGCCAAAGCTCACTCTCTGGCCAGGCAGGCAGTGTTTATTTCCCTGTTCTGGAGTCCAGTGCTGTGCTGGGTACAGATAAATATGAATAAGTAATTAAACTTGTGCTCAAAGAGCTTGAGATGGCATAGTACATGGGCTAGTGTGTGACAAATGCTTTGTTAGATATGTGCAGAGGAAGAAGTGACAAGTGTCTGGGAAGACAGGAAGGGCTTCACACTGGAAGTAATGGTTTCTGCTGGGCCGTGAATGAAAACAGAAGGCTAGTGCAGAAGTTCAGTGGTTAATATCAAGTATCACAGAGGGGTTTGACCAGAAGGAGCTGTGGAGTGAAGACACAAATATATGAAAGAATGTGGCATGTTTGAGAAACAGTGTAGGAGGCCATACCTGTCAGAAGGTCGTGTCAGTTGCAGTTCACCCATCAAGAAAAGCTTCCCTTGTGGCTTTACTGTAAAGAATCCACCTGCAACATGGAAGACCTGGGTTCAATCCCTGGGTGGGGAAGATCCCCTGGAGAAGGGAAAGGCTACCCACTCCAGTATTCTGGCCTGGAGAATTCCATGGACTGTATAGTCCATGGGGTCGCAAAGAGTTGGACACAACTGAGAGACTTCCATCAATAAAAGGTCTTCGAGCTTCCCTGGTGGCTCAGATGGTAAAGAATCTGCCTGCAATGCAGGAGAGTGGGGTTTGATCCCTGAATCGAGATGATGCCCTGGAGAAGGGCATGGCTACCCAATCCAGTCTGTGAGGTGTTTGGACTTTGATCTATGCCATCTTTCTAAGCAATGAAAGAATGCAAAAAAAAAAAAAAAATGCCCTGCTTCAAACTGCTTAACAGTATAGGCCAGATAAAGTGCAATAGCCTCCCCGTTGCCCTCTTGATTAAGTCCAGGACTATTATTAACCTGGCTCGCCAGTCTGTCTAACCCTTTTGACCTCCCCATCTTGCATTGTGTGCTCCATACTCACCGACTCTTACTCCATGATCAGCCCCTGTCCCAAGCCCATAGCTTCCTCGTCCTTGCACTTAACCACTTCTACTGGTTAGGATAACCTTGTCCATCACTTATCTTAGCTCTCTCTTCCTCAAACAGTTGTTTTGTATACTAACCTTTCTGTACTGTATATCCTGAACTACAATTTACCAACATTTTTCTTTAAATTGTTCTAATATTCAAAGAAACTTTAGAACCAATCTAAGTAATACTATACAAGAAGGAACAGTATGGTGGCCAAAAAGTAGTAGATCTTTTTTAAACATGCTTGTGTTATCTGCAGTCATTTTGGACCACTTGTGGAAAACTCTGTCTTAGCTAATTGTTGCTTTTCCTACAGATACTAGCATAATTTCCAAAAAGCCTTTTTTATGTTAGGTTCAGTGCTCCTACTCTGTGTTCTGACAGCGCTTGTTATAGCTCTTTGCACATCCTTTTGGAATATAGTTTACAGAGGTTTCCCTGGTTTGCTGAGCTCTTTGAGGGAGGGACTCTGGTTTACTATTTTTTGCATTCTCACTGATTGACACCATGCTGCTTGCTTAGAATCGAGTCCAAACCCCTCATAAATGCAACTAGACACCCTTCGGGGGATCACCTCCAGGGTCTAGCATAAGGCTTGTCCCACAGCAGGGCTTAAGTAACCGTTGAATGAATGAGTCATCGAATATTAAATGTATA
The DNA here is from genome assembly GCF_029407905.1 of Bubalus kerabau. Taxonomy (NCBI): domain Eukaryota; kingdom Metazoa; phylum Chordata; class Mammalia; order Artiodactyla; family Bovidae; genus Bubalus; species Bubalus kerabau. Next base: position 75,370,784 of record NC_073636.1, read on the forward strand.
ACTCAGTGAAACTGGTGCTACAGGGACTCAGAGAAAAGTCACAGTGGGCTGGGGAAGTAAGAGAGACAAGGAGGCTTGAGCTGGGCCCTCAGAGACAGGGAGGTGTCAGGAGGTGTATTTTCTATCTGCTGCTGTAACAAATTACCCACAAACTCAGTGATGAAAGCAACACAAATTTAGTAGCTTATCCTTCTGTAGGGTAGAAGTCAGGCACAGATCTGAGTGGGCTAAAACCAAGGCATCAGCAGAGTTGTATTTCTTTCTGGAGCCCCTGTACATGCGTGCTAAGTCACTTCAGTCGTGTCTGACTCTTCGTGACTCTATGGACTGTAGCCCTCCAGGCTCCTCTGTCCATGGGATTCTCCGGGCAAGAATACTGGAGTGGATTGTCATGTCCTCCGGGGGATCTTCCTTACCCAGGGATCTAACCCAAGTCTCCTGAGGCTCCTGCTTTGCAGGTGGCTTCTTTACCTCTGAGCCACTGGGGAAGCCCCTGGAGTCCCTATAAGAGAATCCATTTTCAAGCCTTCCAGCTTCTAGAAGTTGTCCACATTCCTTGACCCATGGTCCCCTTCCTCCATCTTCAAACCAGCAGTGGCTGGTGTAGTCCTCGCATCATATCACTCTGACCCTGCTTTGTTCCATCTCCTTCTCTGGTGCCCCTTCTGCCTCCCTCTTCCATTTTTTAGGATCCTGTGGTTATATTAGGCCCGCCCAGATAATCTAGGATAATTTCCCTTTTAAAAAATCAGGTAATTAGTAACCTTGATTCCATCTGCAATCTTAATTCTGCTTTGCCATCTAACCCAACATATTGACAAAGTTTAGAGATGAGGCAGTTGGCATCTTCAGGGGCCCATCTGCCTATCACAGGGGGTTAACATGCTGCCGGGAGAAGTGGTGTGTGAGCCGGTGCATATGCTGTACCTGGAAGGCAGTGAGGAGACACACTTGACTAGAAGGGAGATTTATGCTGGAGCAGTACCAGAAATAATGGCAGGGACTTAGCTAACAGAGGTGCAGATTAGTTTCATTTATTTTTGCAGGTTGAACAGTTTTTTAAATGAATTTGTTTTTGAGTGGTCAATATAGTCATCTAATTTTTTTAAAATTTCAAATTACATCAAAGTTTGCAAAAGGCAGTGTCCCTTCCAGTATGTTATCTAGAGACAACTCTTATCTTCCTGACATACTCTGAGCTTGAAAAAATATATCTTGTGTGTACATATGCACCTTTAAAAAACACACACACAGGTGACTGACTCTTTTTTTTTTTTTTGGGCGGCAATGTACCACATGTGGAATCTTAGTTCCTTAACCAGGGACCGAACTTGGGGCCCCCTGCATTGGAGTCTTAACCGCTGGACCCTTGGGGAAGTCCCTTGCATACTACTTTTACATACCATTCTGTACCTTGTTTTTCTCACTTATCAATGTATTTTGGAGATTACTCCACATCACTCCATTGTATGAGCCATTTAATTCTTTGATTTTGGCGATTGTCAACTGAAAACTTACTCCATGCTAGTGTCTGGAAAGAGTGTTGAAAAACATAAGTTGAGTCCCTGCCTTCATAGAGCTTGCCCTTCAGTCAGGGAAACAAATATTAAACTCTAATTGCAGAAATAACAATTTCCTTAAAAGAGTGGTAAGAGGGAATTCCCTGGCTGTCCAGTGGTTAGGACTCTAATTTCACTACCAAAGGCCCAGGTTCCCTCTCTGGTCAGCCTCAAAGCCAATCAGTCAATCAATAAATAAAATAGTAGTAAGAGTCTAGGAAAGACTGGTAGTAAGAGCCAAAGGAAAAGTCTAGGGTGCCATGTGGGGAATGGCAAGGGACTTTAATCTTGTACGTAGTGTGGGTGTTGGCTGACACTTGATGCCAGTGCAGGCTCTTGGGAGGAGAAAACAGCTATCCCTGATATTTTGTGGAAGTAAGTTTACAAAGCACATTCACCTCCTTACCTGACTTGGCCCTCTGAATCCCCTTGTCAGAAGTAGGTTTCACTCCCATTAAATGAGTTAATACATGTAAAGTGTTTATCACAAGGCCCACTACACAGAAAATATTCCATAAATATTATTGCCTTTATAATAATGTTATTGTGCAGATGGGGGAAATGGCCAGGAGAAGTTGAATGCTCAGTTCAGTTCAGTTCAGTCGCTCAGTCGTGTCCGACTCTTTGCGATCCCATGAATCACAGCACGCTAGGTCTCCCTGTCCATCACCATCTCCCAGAGTTCACTCAAACTCATGTCCATTGAGTCAGTGATGCCATCCAGCCATCTCATCCTCTGTTGTCCCCTTTTCCTCCTGCCCCCAATCCCTCCCAGCATCAGAGTCTTTTCCAATAAGTCAACTCTTCTCATGAGGTGGCCAAAGTACTGGAGTTTCAGCTTTAGCATCATTCCTTCCAAAAAACACCCAGGGCTGATCTCCTTTAGAATGGACTGGTTGGATCTCCTTGCAGTCCAAGGGACTCTCAAGAGTCTTCTCCAACACCACAGTTCAAAAGCATCAATTCTTCGGCGCTCAGCCTTCTTCACAGTCCAACTCTCACATCCATATATGACCACTGGAAAAACCATAGCCTTGACTAGACAGACCTTTGTTGGCAAAGTAATGTCTCTGCTTTTCAATATGCTATCTAGGTTGGTCATAACTTTCCTTCCAAGGAGTAAGTGTCTTTTAATTTCATGGCTGCAGTCACCATCTGCAGTGATTTTGGAGCCCCAAAAAATAAAGTCAGCCACTGCTTCCACTGTTTCCCCATCTATTTCCCATGAAGTGATGGGACCAGATGCCCTGATCTTCGTTTTCTGAATGTTGGCCTTTAAGCCAACTTTTTCACTCCTCTTTCACTTTCATCAAGAGGCTTTTTCGTTCCTCTTCACTTTCTGCCATAAGGGTGGTGTCATCTGCATATCTGAGGTTACTGATATTTCTCCCGACAATCTTGATTCCAGCTTGTGCTTCTTCCAGCCCAGTGTTTCTCATGATGTACTCTGCATATAAGTTAAATAAGCAGGGTTAAGAGGACTAAAAGTTCTACCTCTCTGCTTTACATTAAGGCTCCTAGTTTCATTATGTAACTCTTTGAAGGCGGTTACCCCTTAGCTCCTCTGTTCTTGGGCAAAAGGGACAGAAGGTAGATAGAGTCAAGGCAGGCAAGGAGCAGAGGCCTGGGTAGTCAAGACTTGGAAGAGGAAAATAAGATTCAGTAGCAAAAACCACCCCCAGCCCCAAAACCACCTGGTGAGAGCCAGGGAAGTCTGAATTTGGGGTACAGTTGCAGTCAAGGAAAATAAGAATATGCAGAAAGGAGCGAGCAAGTCGGAGCAGAGAGTGGGGTAAGATTTCTTTCTTTTTTCTTTTCTGGCCGCACCATGCAGCATGTGGGATCTTAGTTCCCCAACCAGGAGTTGAACCTGCGCGCCCTGCATTGGAAGTGCAGAGTCTTAACTACTGGATTGCCAGAGAAGTCAGAAGGTTTTCAGAAGTTGTAAGAAAGCATCAAGGTGTTAGAACTGAAGATCAGACCCATCCTGTTTATTGCCACAGCTCGAAGCTCCCTCCCCAACCACTGGGTTGTAACAGCATCCTGGTATTGATTCAGTCAACAAACTTCTAGTGAGAGGTAAAAAGGTTTACCCCTGCAGGCTTGAGCTAGGATAAAAAGATTGAGTGAACTGTGGTCTCTACCCTTGAGGATAATCATATGCCAGAGCTAGTTTGGGAGGAAGTGAATTCTGAGGAGCTCAGGCCTTCAGCAGAGAGGGAGTGACTGCTTGTTGGGGTGTTGTAAAGGGTGTTCTTGGAGCTTGTGTTGGATACTGGCTCTGTGCCAGAGTGCACTGAGTTGGGCTTTTTGAGTGATGTATGGACCTGTGGGACGAGCACTTCTTTTGTGGGACTGGAGGGCAGGTGGGGGAAATGCTTTCAGGGAGTAATTTAGCAGAGCAGTGTTTCCTGCAACCAGATAGACAGGTCAGGCGAGATGATTTTAAGTGTTTATGTTAATATCTAAACATAAAGGTCCTTATTAAATAAAGTGAGCTGATTTAAAGAAAACCATTTGAAAATACTGATACAAAGGTTATAGAAATGGCTATGGCAGATGGAAAGGGGGTCGGTGATTCCTTGAAGTTCAGGAAAAGCTGGCATATCTGTTAAAAGTGAGAGCTCTGAAGTCAGAAAGACAGGCTTTAACTCTGACCCGGGGCAAGACTTTTAATTTCCATGACACAGTTTCATCCTCTGCAAAATGAGGAGGATGTGGTGAAGATTACATAAAATACATGTAGTGGTTTAAAAGTGAAGTCGCTCAGTCGTTTGCGACCCCATGGACTGTAGCCTACCAGGCTCCTCCATCCATGGGATTTTCCCATGGATGGCAAGAGTACTGGAGTGGGTTGCCATTGCCTTTTCCAGAGTATCTTCCTGACCCAGGGATCAAACTCAGGTCTCCCGCATTGTAAGCAAGACGCTCTTGCTAGTGGTTTAAGCACAGTAATATTTGCCAAAGTCATAGTTATAGTACATGACAGAAAATGGTAGGTATTTTTAAAAGAGTCAGAGAATTGTGTTGTGGGAGTTATTACTAAATGACCCAAAATCCCAATCAATTGGGAGATTCTGTGATTTTTACACCCAGTTTCCCTTCCCATACTTTTATGTATGGCTGTTACGTGTGTTTTTATTTTTGTTATGTCTTTGGGGGATTGATAGTCTTCAAACATTCTGTGAAGTGTTCTGTTGTCTCTCTCCATTGCTGTTCAGTCTAATAGCTACCTTTTTTGAATACTGGAACACGTTCCCAAAAAAGTGTTCAAAAAAGGTAGCTATTAGATTGAAGACTATCGACCTCAACATGAATCAGTCATAGGTATACATATACATATATGCCCTCCCTTTTGAACCTCCCTCCTCTGCTAAGGGTTTTAGTTTTATTTAATCCCCATCACACCCTTTGAACTAAGCCTTTGTTATCTGAGTTTTCATTTTCCACATATCCCTGGTGACTCAGACAGTAAAGTGTCTGCCTACAATGCGGGAGACCCGGGTTCGATCCCTGGGTTGGGAAGATCCCCTGAAGAAAGAAATGGCAACCCACTCCAGTACTATTGCCTGGAAAATCCCATGGGCAGAGGAGCCTGGTAGGCTATAGTCCATGGGATTGCAAAGAGTCAGACATAAATGAGCGACTTCACTTTCTTTCTTTTCTAGTCACAAGGCTGTGTGGGAAAACAAAAATCATGCTAACAAACTAGCCACTTTTAAAATTAGTACTACTTAGTCATTCCTTCTTGCTTGTCTCCACCAATTCCACCAACATCTTTGGTAGTCAGTTTCTGGCTAATGAATAGATGAGGTAAACCTCAGGATAATAACAGTGCAAATAAAATTGATTGCAAACTGAAATAGCAAGAGCTATGGTACTTGGTGAAGTCCCTATCATGAAGTCTCTATCATGAAGAGTCATGATAGAGGAATCCTTACATTCCCCACAGCCTTATACCAGACAGACAGAGAAGGAAAATCAAGGACAGTGATTGAAATACAGACTTGAAAAGCAAAGGATTTGCAGAGCAAAAAATTAAGTTAGGCCCTTGGGAAACATGATAAAGCACAGGAATATTTTGGTAAAACTGACCTTTATATATTGCAAAGGTGAGCTAGGAAAGTATAAGTATAAGAGTGTTTGGGGGAAATACATCAGGGAAAAAAATTGATTCTTCAAGTGGTTCTTTGATTATTTTAAGAATTGGCAGACAGCCACAATTATAGCCTGTTGTTCAGTTGCTAAGTTCTGTCCAGCTCTTTGCAACCCCATGGACTGCAGCACATCAGGCTTCTCTCTCCTTCACTATCTCCCAGAGTTTGCTCAAATTCATGTCCATTGAGTTGGTGATGTTATCAAACCATCTCATCTTCTGCCACCCTCTTCTTTTGCCCTCAATCTTTCCCAGCATCAGGGCCTTTTCCAATAAGTCAGCTCTTCACATCAGGTGGCCAAAGTATTAGGGCTTCAACTTCAGCATCAGTCCTTCCAATGAATATTCAGGGTTGGTTTCCTTTAAGATTGACTGGTTTGATCTCTTTGGCAGTCCAAGGGACTCTCAAGAGTCTTCTCTAGCGCCACAATTTTAAAGCATCAGTTCTTCAGTGTTCAGTCTTCTTTATAGTTCAACTCTCACATCTCTACATGACTTAAATTTCATTACATATAATATTTTCATAATTTTCATCACATTTTTTAAAGATCTGCTCAAATCTTTTTTTCTACTATTTTCTGTAAAACAGGGATTCTGAAAATGTATTTTGGGCTGCAATTAATTGAAAATCCTGACTCAAAATGCCTTATTTCTTAGCCCAGAGAAGGTGATTGTTTCAGTGGCTCAGGCTTTTCCTTTCTTTCCACTCTCCATCTTCAGGTCTCAGCTTTGTCCTCAGAGTGTCTCGCCACATGGCACATATGTAGGAGTCACATTCAGAAGAAAAAGCCTGCCTTGGTTTCTTACAGACCTCCTATCATGTTTCTTTGCAGAATTGGGCCGGTATCCATGGTCATTCTTAACAAGATTACTTTAATTGGCTTAGACCAGCCCTGAAGCACTTAGCTGTGTGGGGAGGAATGACAACCTGAATGAAACTGGCCGGAAGGAAGGAAGGAGGGGGATGGGGGATGTTGGATTAATTACCAACCAATCATGCCTTTTTTTTTTTAATTGAAGAATAGTTGAGGGAACTCCCTGGTGGTACAGTGGCTAAGATGGTTAGGACATGGGGTTTCATTACCATGGGCCCAGGTTTGATCCCTAGCCAGAGAACTAAGATCCCATGAGCCTCAAGACGTTGCCAAAAAAAAAAAAGGAAAGAATAGTCACTGTACTACGTAAGTTACAGGTGTACAGTATAGTGATTCACAATTTTCAAAGATTTTATCCCATTATTTTTATAAAATATTGTCTATATTCCCCATGTTGTACAGCATATCCTTATAGCTTATTTTATACCTAAATAGTTTGTACCTCTTAGTCCCCTACCCCATCCTGCCCCTCCCCCCTTGCCTCTTCCCACTGTTAACCATTAGCTTGTTCCCTGTATCTGTGAGTCCGCTTCTTTTTTGTTATATTCTCTGCTGCTGCTTAGTCGCTTAAGTCGTGTCCGGCTCTGTGTGACCCCATAGATGGCAGCCCACCAGGCTCCTCTGTCCCTGGGATTCTCCAGGCAAGAATACTGGAGTGGGGTGCCATTGCCTTCTCCAGTTATATTCTCTAGTTTGTTATATTTTTTAGATCCCACATATAGGTGATATCATATTGTAAATTATCTTTCTCTGCCACAGCCTTTTAAACAAATTCATTTTTGTGCATGCTAAATCACTTCAGTCGTGTCCGACTCTGTGCAACCCTATGGACTGTATAGCCCACCAAGCTCCTCTGTCCATGACATTCTCCAGGCAAGAATACTGGAGTGGGTTGCCATGCCCTCCTCCAGGGAATCTTCCCAACCCAGGGAACAAACTTGAGTCTCTGACATCTCCTGCATTGGCAGGCAGGTTCTTTACCACTAGCGCCACTGGGAAGCCTGAATTCACTTTTAGTTGTAGTGATTATTCTTGGATCAGGTACTGATTATTCAGAGACCAGTGCTCTGGTTATTTCTGTATTTATAGATTTGGAGGCTGAGAGGAAATGAAGTGACTTGTTCACTTTCACACAGCTAAGTGGCAAAGCTGGAAATTCAACTCAGATCTTCTGAGTCTTGTTCCTAACTCAGATTATGTTGTCTAAAATGGGTTGACTTCACCTGTAAAAATTCTGTTCATTGCTTGAGGTACAGTTTACACGCAGCAAGGACACAAATCTCATGTGAAATTAATCAAAAGCTTTAGATCTGCTCCAATCCCCATAGTCAGGGGGAATTAGTCTTTATTCAGTTATAAGTGTGTTGCTCGTACCTCTGTTTAACCTTTCACTTAGTTCTGACTTTACCGATCATCTGTGTACTCATCTCCCTGCTCAACAGACTTTGACAGTAGAGCCTAATTTGTCTCCATCACCTTCTGAGCAACTAGTATAGTGTTTGGTACATAATAGACTTAGTACATGTTTGAAATTAAACAAAGGACTTGTCCAAAGTAACAGTTCATAGTAGTGCTGGGCCAGAAGCCAAGCCACCTGACAGAACTCTCCTGGCGATCGTCCTAATGTGCTGCTCACACTGTAAGATGAATTTCTGTCATGCAGTCGCTCATTCAGTGTGTGTGTTCTGAGCACCTACTCTGTGCCAGGTGCAGTACCAGGCGCTGGGAGTACACTGGGGGCACAGTCCAGTTAGAGGAAAATAAACACCTACAGAGCAGATTTGGCTGACTTCCTTCCTTCAGGTCCTGGCTGAGCATGCTGGGATAGAAGCACTAAGGGGGATTCAGAAGTATAAAACCCTATCCCTGTCTTGAAGAGAGTCTATGCCTTCACTTGGGAGATAGAAATAAATGTAGATTAAAATTACTACAGTGCTCCAAGAATTCTTCCAAAAGACTTGTGTATTTCAATGTGTGTAAGTTACAGCTCAATACCAAAGATTAAGGGAAGCAGGAAAAAATGACAAAGGCTTTAACCTAGTGCCCCTGAAGTTTGAAGTGCTTGATGCCAACAAGCACAGTATGTTTAGAGATCTTTAAGGACATTATTGAACCTGAATAAAATATTGAGGGTCAAGTTGAGGAAGATAAAAATGAGAATTCAGAAGGAGAAATATTTTGGAAGAAGACGGGCAACATAATGGTTAACTACATAGACTGTAGCCAAGCAGACTTAGTTCAAATCCCAGATTCTCCAGTTTTAGCCAGAGGATTAAATCCCAGATTCTCATGCTCAAGAACCTCTTTAAGCCTGTTGCCCCATCTGTAAAATGTGGATGGTAGAACCCTTTTATTAGAATGAAATGATGCATATAAGGGGTTTACATGGAACTTGGCATATAGTAATCCTTATACATGCAATAGTAGGAGAAATGAATTTAAAAAACTTAACATATTGGATATAAACCTGGAGAAGGAGGAATTAAAAAGAATGCTGATGTCTCCACAGGGAGGTGCAGTCGTTAATGAACCAGAAAAGGGGGAAAGAGTTTTATGCTTGGCACTCACCAGTGTCTTTTTTTTTCTTTTTTTGACTAGGCTAACAAGCATGGGTTATGAGCACATAAAGTCAATACAATGTGATGAGCTAAGATCTATGCCAAGATGTTGAGCCAGCGGAAGGGTAGGGCCCATCCTGAGGGCTTGGGGGAGGCCTCCTAGGAAAGAAGGTAGTTGCATGTAATCCTGAAGGATGAGTAAGCTCTGAGATGAAGACAGGTGGGTAGGGCATACCAGACAGAGAGACAACACGAGCAAAAGTGAAGAGGTGAGACACAGTGTAGGGGACCCTGGAAGCAGTTGGTCTTTCTCAGTTCAGTTCAGTTCAGTCGCTCAGTCCTGTCCGACTCTTCGCAACCCCATGAATCGTCGCACGCCAGGCCTCCCTGTCCATCACCAACTCCCGGAGGTCACTTAGACTCACGTCCATCGAGTCGGTGATGCCATCCAGCCATCTCATCCTCTCTCGTTCCCTTCTCCTCCTGCCCCCAATCCCTCCCAGCATCAGAGTCTTTTCCAATGAGTCAACTCTTTGCATGAGGTGGCCAAAGTACTGGAGTTTCAGCCTTAGCATCATTCCTTCCAAAGAAATCCCAGGGCTTATCTTCAGAATGGACTGGTTGGATCTCCTTGCAGTCCAAGGGGCTCTCAAGAGGCTTCTCCAACACCACGGTTCAAAAGCATCAATCCTTCGGCACTCAGCCTTCTTCACAGTCCAACTCTCACATCCATACATGACCACTGGAAAAACCATAGCCTTGACTAGACAGACCTTTGTTGGCAAAGTAATGTCTCTGCTTTTCAATATGCTATCTAGGTTGGTCATAACTTTTCTTCCAAGAAATAAGCATCTTTTAATTTCATGGCTGGAGTCACCATCTGCAGTGATTTTGGAGCTCAGAAAAATAAAGTCTGACACTGTTTCCACTGTTTCCCCATCTATTTCCCATGAAGTGATGGGACCAGATGCCATGATCTTCATTTTCTGAATGTTGAGTTTTAAGCCAACTTTTTCACTCTCCATTTTCCCCTTCATCAAGAGGCTTTTTAGTTCCTTTTCACTTTCTGCCATAAGGGTGGTGTCATCTGCATATCTGAGGTTATTGATATTTCTCCAGGAAATCTTGATTCCAGCTTGTGCTTCTTCCAGCCCAGCATTTCTCATGATGTACTCTACATGTAAGTTAAATAAGCAGGGTGACAATATACAGCCTTGACGTACTCCTTTTCCTATTTGGAACCAGTCTGTTCTTCCATGTCCAGTTCTAACTGTTGCTTCCTGACCTGCATATAGGTTTCTCAAGAGGCAGGTCAGGTGGTCTGGTATTCCCATCTCTTTCAGAATTTTCCACAGTTTATTGTGATTTACACAAAGGCTTTGGCATAGTCAATAAAGCAGAAATAGATGTTTTTCTGGAACTCTTGCTTTTTTGATGATCCAGCGGATGTTGGCAATTTGATCTCTGGTTCCTCTGCCTTTTCTAAAACCAGCTTGAACATCTGGAAGTTCACAGTTCACGTATTGCTGAAGACTGACTTGGATAATTTTGAGCATTACTTTACTAGCATGTGAGATGAGTGCAATTGTGCGGTAGTTTGAGCATTCTTTGGCATTGCCTTTCTTTGGTATTGGAATGAAAACCGACCTTTTCCTGTCCTGTGGCCACTGCTGAGTTTTCCAAATTTGCTGGCATATTGAGTGCGGCACTTTCACAGCATCATCTTTCAGGATTTGAAATAGCTCAACTGGAATTCCATCACCTCCACTAGCTTTGTTCGTAGTGTTGCTTTCTAAGGCCCACTTGACTTCACATTCCAGAATGTCTGGCTCTAGGTCAATGATCACACCATCGTGATTATCTGGGTCGTGAAGATCTTTTTTGTACAGTTCTTCTGTGTATTCTTTCCACCTCTTCTTAATATCTTCTGGTCTTTCTAGGGTACAATAAAACAAGATGGTGGGGGCAGTGGAAAACAGGCAGGAGATCAGGCGGAGGCTGTCCCGCGGTCACAGCCTGCTGGCCTTGCCGTACCACCGGGCCGCTCCCTGAGCCAGGGATGACGTGGCCGCCCCGCTGCTGTGCACACAACAGGTGCAGGCATTTTCAGCCTCAGGCCCCTCCACCCTGTAATTTCAAGCCTGACATCCTATTTCTCTAAGCTTGCCCCACAGGGTGAGCAAACAGGACCAGCTGGATTAGAGTGTTTGGAACAGGTTGCTGAGATGCCAGCGTTGTGTCATGTCATGCCAGAGGCTGAGATTTTTTTTCCCCTTCATTACTCTTTGGGTTGGGACCTCTCTGAGGAGGCAGGGGTGTGACCTGCCCCACCCACCTGCGGTCCCTGAGTCATTCAGCCAGCCCATCTTTGACAAGCATCTGCTGAAAGAATAGCATTTGTGCTAGGTGCTTAGAATATGCTGAGGGTTGATTTACTCTTGACACTTGAAAACAGCCCCATCCAATTGGAAAAGTACTGCGTAAACGCCCAAGAATAGGTCACAAGGCTTAGGAGCTGTAATAACAGTAGATGACTCCTATTTAGAATGAATAAAAGGCTGAACCAGGCTCTGGGCTAAATATTATGTCTGTGGCTTATTTAAATCTCGTAACAACCCTATTTAGTTTTATTTTATGATGTTAAGGAAACTACATACAGAGAGTTGAAGTAACTTGCCCAGGGTCAAACAGCGGCTGAGTGGTAGAAGTGAAGTGAAGTCGCTCAGTCGTGTCCGACTCTTAGCGACCCCATGGACTGCAGCCCACCAGGGTCCTCCGTCCATGGGATTTTCCAGGCAAGAGCACTGGAGTGGGTGCCACTGCCTTCTGGATTCAAATCCAGGAGTCAGCCTCCAGCCTCCCCACCGCGTCACCCGTACTGCTACCCAGAAAATCTGCTAAGCCTTTTGTTTCAAATAAATGCTATGAATCTTAAGTAAGGAGCAATTACTGTGGCTTGAGGGCATCCATAAAGGTTTCCTGGAGAAGGTAGGACCTAATTTGGGCCTCAAAGATAGAAAGGAGGGAGAGAACAGATATTCAGTTTAATTACCAGTCTCCTTTGAGAAGGCACTTTCAGCCTAGAACGGCAAAGCTAGCAGAATCCCAGGGATCATCTAGCCTCAGGGTTCTCGCTCTCTCAGGATGTAGACATTTTTCTTTAAGTCGAAGACGAACTCAGATCTTTCCTCTTAGAGAGGAAGCCCAGATCTACCCTAACCCCTGAGACCTCTTTTATTTTTGCTGCCTGGAGGAGGAGGCAGAGAAGACAATGGCTCCCTGAGGGCAGGAATGAAAGACACTTTAGACAGCAGGTAACTAGTTCTGCTGTTGCTGTTCATCTATTTCCCCGTATATCTTTGCCTCAGATTGACAACTACAGATGGGAAAATGAGAGTAAGTAAAAGGAGTTGGAGCTTAGAACTTCTGTAGATGCAAATGAAGGGTGTTTTAATTGGATGGGGTCTTGAAGAAAGACCTGACTACTTTGGGACTGGAGCGTGAACATGAATCTTTCTCTCCCATATCCTATACCACACTGTGGTCTCCAGGAAATGTATCAGGCACTGTGAGTCCCTACAGGGCCTAGACTTGTAAGAGAAAACTGGGTGGTCAGCACCTGTTTCACTGTTGCTTCTGCCTTCCCTAGATATGTGCAGGTGAAATTTGTCTGTATTCGGACCCAGTCAAACAGGAAGAGAGCAGCAGAAGCAGACATGTGCCCAGCATACTTGCTTCTGCGGTACAATGAGAAACTGGATAGACTGTTCATCAGTGAACTCAACACACAGCATATACACACTGACCCCAAAACCACTGGTCCTAGAGACGACGCCACCGGCAAATCTCAGAAGAAACTCCCGTCTGCACAGCCCGCGGTCAACAAAGACCTTGGCACAGCTGCAAAGTCCCCAGTTGAACCATTGTTTTGCTTAGACGAGGTCCAGATACCCGCCAAGCCAGAGCAGGAGGACATCGCTCCTTCTGACCTGGCCAAGATAGCCAAAGTGATGAAGAACTTTCTTAAGGTGGACGTGGGTTCCATGGCCTCCTTCAGTGTGGGCAGCAGCCAAGACCTGGACCGGCTCAGTTTCCAGAGCAGCAAGATGAGCGATCTGTTTGTCCGCTTCCCAGAGAATCTCTTGCTGCACCGGGTGGAGAACGCTCAGGGCCACATCCTGTACGCTTTCCTGGTGGAGAGCAAGGAGCGAGAGGGGCGGGTGGTGCACTTCGCGGTGCTCAAGGCCGAGACAGCCACCTCCGTGGCCAAGATGCTAAGCATCTTTACGGAGTTCAACTCAGATTGGCCCAAGGTCAAGGTGGTCTTCGTGGACCCGTCCTTCCCTCACCGAGCCATCCTGCAGGAGGTCTTCCCTGGTGCCCGCACCCTCCTCTCCATCTATCACACAACCCGACTCTTGGAGAAGAAGCTGCATCGTAGTTCTGCAGATCCGTCCTTTAAACGGCTCATGAAGGAAGCCCTGCGGGAGGCCGTGTTTGTCACCTCCAAGACCAGCCTGCAAAATCTCTGCCAGATGTCCCGGGCCCTGCTCGACGAGCAGCTCTTCAGCTTCCTGCAGGCCCACTGGTTCTCCTGTGAACTGCTGTGGTACATGCACGTCAGGAAGGGCCTGCACGCCTGTAGCACCTACATGGACAGCCTGGACGTCGTCACCAGCAAGGTGTCGAGCCTCTTTCGGGAGCAGCAGTCCCTGCTGGACTGCATCCTCCGCTTTGTGGATTACATAGACTTCTTTAACACCAAAGGCATGAAGAACTTTCCCACCGCTCCCCCCAAGTTAAAGAGAGCCCGGTCAGCAAACACGGCCCCCAAGTCCAAGAAGCCTTCTGGCATCTGCGGAGGGAGCCTCAGCAGGCCCCCCGTGCAGGAGGCCAAGCCAGAGCAGGTGCAGGGGCCGCCACGGCAGCCTCCCCAGGGGCAGCCCTCGCAGGGCGGCATGCTGGCCTCCTTACGCCAGAGCGGCTCCGACCTGGCCTACAAGCTGTGCCACAATGAGTGGGTGGTGGTGCAGAGCTCCACGCACCTGGTGGACGTGGCTGGCTGCGCTGTGGACGTGCAGCTGCTCGAGGACTCCCACCAGGTGAGCAAAGACGGCTGCAGCTGCAGCTGCTACTTTCAGCAGCGGTACCACCTGCCATGCCGGCACATCCTGGCGCTGCTGCACACCAGCCAGAGGCCCGTGAGCGAAGCCATGGTGTGCCGCCGGTGGCAGAAGAGGTACCAGCACCTCCTCGGGCCCTGCGGGGAGCTCCGGGACCCCATTCTGATCCCAGCAGATGCAGGCCAGCCAGGGGAGCCGGGACGGAACGACATGATTCAGGACCTAAGCAGGGAGCTTGCAAATCTGCTGATGCAGAGTGAGGGACCAGAGCTGGAGGAGCGCTGCTCCACGCTGCGCAAGATTGTGGACATCTGGGCGGCCCCCCGCCAGCCTCCTGAGCCCAGTCAGCGGCCGAGGGACTTCAGGGATGTGGGCTGCCTCCCTTTCCTCTGGGGAAAGCAGGAGGAAGGGGAGGGAGCGGCCCCTGCTGGCGCCACCATTCATGGCTGAAGCGCGTGCACTGGCACGCTAGGCCGCCAGCCCCTCTCCCTAGCAGTCCAAGGGCTCAAAGTGGGCAGGACATGCTCGGGGTCAGCGTTTTAACCAACGTCTTTCTAGGTAGGGTTAGGAAAATGGTTCCAAGAGAAAGAAACCCTACTGTGTGACAGTCCTTTGAATCTGCCCCATTTCTGCCCTGCCTTTGGTTTTCCTTGGGAGCCTCATTCATTGTTCAAGGCCAAAGTTATTTCCATGCAGAAAGGTCAGTCCTCTTTCTCCCTCAGCCCCTGAGATCAGACCTAACTAACTTTACAGAGATGATAACCCAGCCCCAGGATAGGGGGAGATAAAACAGATCTGGTTTCAGGGACTATATGGAAGGAGTGTACTACTTGGTTGTTGCTGCTCTTTACAAAGAATTTGTTTGTACCTATTTTTACTCATATTAAAGTTTTGTTTTGTTTCTGTTCTTTAAATAAAAGCAAATAAGCAAGAGAAATGCGTTCTGCCTGAACAGGGAAGGAATCTGGGTGTTGTGCAGCCAGAGTCCAGTGCCTCAAATTCAATGATTAGCGATCCTCCCCTTGCTTCATCCTCTTCCTGCAACCGAGTCTTCAACATTGACTTCAGGCTGCCTCATATTCTAGCCCAAAGAAGCCAAATAGATTGGGAGGGAAAAACCTGGGTCCAAGACTTGACTGCCCTCAACTTGCTGGGCGACTGTGCACAAGTCCTAAATTTGACCCCAGTTTCCTCATCTGCAAAAACGAATCCATTGGCATGTTCTAATTCCAGTTTCACTTCTAGATTCAATGGAGATTTAAGCATCAACACAGACTTTTGTTGCTGTTGCTAGTTTGTAACCTTAGTCACCTAAAGCCTGGTAGCTTCCCAGCTTTCGAAGAACCATCTTCAACGGAACTGAGGTCAAAAGATGGTAGTGAATCCTGCTTCTTGCACTAGTTCATGATGACCTTAACAGTCACAACACTATTCTGGATCTCGCCTGGAAAATACTGGAGGGGTTGGGCTGAGCAATACCCAAGCTCAGCTCTCTCAAGAAGATCTCAATCTCCTCAATTCCGAGAGTTGGGCCCCTCTGACCCTTGTTGGAGAAGCAAAATTTGAGACCAGGGCCTCAGACTCCCCATAAGACAGAGGACAGAGTACAATCACACAGGCACCACTTCCTACCCACCTCGAGCTTTGGAATTTGACCAGAAAAGACAAAAAAAAATTTTTTGAAACACTGCTATTTATTTCCTTTTTGTTTTTTGGCCTCTGAGGGAGTTTCCATAGTAACCCGCCCTTCCAGCCCTCTTCCCACATGTGTGGTTCCGCAGTTTCAGCTTCAGGGTTCCGACTCCAAAGGATGCTAGTGTCTTCAGGCTTTCATTGGTTGCCGCCCGCCGAGCCCCTCGTAACCCTGGTAACAGCGCCCGCCCACAAGTTGCCGGGCTATGATTGGTCGTTGCCACAAAGTCCTAAAGCGAATTCCTCAGGCCATTGGCCCGAGTCACGGGAAGCTGGCACCGCGGTTGGTGAGCCTAGAGGTCAGTCAGAGTCAGAGTCAGGGTCAAATAGGGAGAAATGGCGACGGAGCCAAGCTGTGGGTGAGTAATTCCTGAAGGGGTGGTGTGAGGCAGCTGGTGACCGTAGTCACCATGACACAGCCCCCAAAGGGGTGGGAGGTTGACTTCTCTTCTGGCTCTGGCCAGGCCCCGAATGCGAACGTCAGACATCCACATCCTGCCACCTGGGTTAGAGGTGAAAGGTCAGAGGCCGTATCCCCTCTCTGTCTCTGGTTTTTTACTGTGGCAAGCGGTCAGAATCCCGAGCCAAAGACAGCTTCCAACTACTTACTGAGTGATGGTAGGCAAGTCACTTAACTTATTTGAGCCTCAGTTTCTCATCTGTAAAATGGGGACAGTAACCGGTTTGAGGGGCTAAATAGAGGAAACATTTGAACAAAGTATTACAGTTAATCGAGGGATTAACGTAGAGGGAGGAAAAACTTATGAACACTTGTTAACCCCGTTTTCGGTTGAAGGGATTGAGGCTCAGAGGGATCACTGACTGGCCCAAGATCACACAGTAAGTCTGGAGCAATTGCTTCTCTTGTATATACCAGTACCAATGAAAGAATGGAGGCCAAGAAGTAAATACAAAGTGCTGTACAAATATTTTAAATATTTAAGGAGAATATTAAATATTCCTTCACACTCACTCAAATCTCCTGGCACCAGATCCTTCCATGCTGACTTCTTATCAATTAGCTCTCAGCTCCAAGTCATCCTCCCACCACCCAGAGAGGGCTTACTTGGCCACCTTGGCTAAGGCATCCTTCCCTCCTCCAGCCTACCCTTACCCCATTCTAGGGTCTTTATAAACTTCATTATCTGATACATCCTTGTTTGTTTACATGTTTATTGCATATCCCTCAGAACAGTGCTGATACATAGTTAAGGAATAAAGTATTGTCTGGGTGAATAATTGAAGAGCCAAACCCCTACTGGCTCCTTAAACTTCTTTTCTTCTCCATAGGCCCATCTTTGGATTAAGATCTGGGGTCTACAGCCTAGCCTCAAGCTTTGACTTAGTTGGAGCTTGAGAGAGTGGGAGCCTTCTGTTTGGCAGCCGCACAGAGCAAATATCTTGACCTTGGCATCGAGACATTTCCCATCTTCCCCATGGCGCTGACAGTGCTGAATGAGCTCCTGATTGAGGACCCAGGCCCACCTCTGCTGCTCTACCAGCTTAACAAGACTGCCCAGTTGGAGACCCTCAACTATCAGAGCTGCTATATGCAGAGGGTCTTTACCCATTTTCCCGAGATCTTATTTATCCACCGGACCTATAACCCGAGGGGTGAGGTGTTATACACCTTCCTGGTGGATGGACCCCGGGTGCCGCTGGAGGGTCATCTTTCCCGGGCAGTCTACTTTGCCATTCTTGCCAAGGAGGATGCTGAAGGCTTGGCCCATATGTTCCAGGTGTTCAAGAAGTTTAACCCAGCATGGGAGAAAGTCTGTACCATTCTGGTGGATCCCTACTTCCTCCTGCTGCCCACCCTCGCTATGGAGTTCCCCGCAGCTGAGGTCCTGCTCTCGGCCTTCCACATCTGTAAGTTCCTCCAGGGCAAGTTCTGTCAACTGGCCCTTGAGCAGCCGGTGGAGAGGCTGCTCCTGACCGCCCTGCGGAGCACCATGTGCTCGGCCACAGCCGGGAACCTGCGGAAGCTGTACGCGCTGCTGAACACCTGCATCCCGCCGGCCCAGCTGCCCGCGCTCCACTCACACTGGCTGCTCAACGACCGCATCTGGCTGGCCCACCGCTGGAGAAGCCAAGCCGAGAGCAGCCGCTATTTTCAGGGCCTGGAGGTCACCACCCGCCTCCTCAGCCAGTTCTTTGGCACCACCCCAGTGGTGGAAAAAGGCATGAGCGCCCTGCTGCAGTACCTGCAGCAGAACTCGGGAGACAAGGTGAGTTTCAACCTGGGCCCGAGTCCCCCGAACCATTACACCCCCTTGGAGGGCAGTCCCAAAAGCCCCAAAGTGGAGCAGTTGGTGGAAGCCCGCATCCAGCACTCACTTAATGCCATCTGCACGGGGCCAGCCGCCCAGCTCTGCCTGGGCGAGCTTGCTGTGGTCCAGAAATCCATGCACCTCATCGGCTCCGGTTCCGAAAAGGTGAACATACAGATCCTGGAGGACACCCACAGGGTGCAGCCCCAGCCCCCAGCCAGCTGCAGCTGCTACTTCAACCAGGCCTTCCACCTGCCCTGCCGTCACATCCTGGCCATGCTCAGCGCCCACCGCCAGGAGCTCCAGCCCGACATGCTGCCTTCTGAGTGGACGGCAGACTGTGCCCCCAACCTCAGTGACATCCTGGGCAGCACATGGAGTGAGACCCTGGAGAAGCGCTTGGCTGTGGCTCTCCTCACAGAGGAGGTGAGTCAGCTCCTGCAGCATTGCAGCCAGGATGAGTTTGAACGGCGGTACAGCACCCTGAGGGAGCTGGCCGACAGCTGGATTGGCCCTTATGAGCAGGTACAACTCTGATTACCCATGATGCTTATCCTCGTGTATCACTTACATCCCCCTACACACACCCTTCCCCCAGTACTCACTGCTGTACTTCCTCAGACCCTCCTTCCAGGGAAGAAGCACAAGGGTCTTCTCTTCTGCAGCCCACTACCCATGTGTCTAGATTCCTAAAACAGGAGGCAGCAAAGCTGTCCTGTAAAGGGCCCGGTAGTCAGTATCCTAGACTTTGCTGGGCACTTACAGCCTGTTGTATATTCCTGCTTCTTTGTTGTGTGGGTTTTTTTTTTTTTTTCCCCTAACAACCTTTTCAAAAAGTAAAACCCATTCTTAGCTCAAGGGCCTTAACAGGTAATACGTGCTCTAGGATAAGAGATAAGACACCGAGTGAAGATGAAGATTAGGACTTGGTAAGAGCTTCCACAGTCATGAGACGACACCTTACCCACAGAGGAGAAGGCCCCCCAGAGGCTGAGAGCCTGGCTCTCAGCCTCACCACCTGCCAAGCTCCCCCCATCCTGAGGTTATTAAAGTGAATGTTGTCTGTTTTAGCACTTGTCTAGTTTTTTGTCTCATAGAAGGAAGTTTAGGAAATACTGGGTTGGCCAAAATGTTTGGGTTTTTCTGTGAGATGTTTGGAAAAACCCAAACGACCTTTTTGGCCACCCCAATACTATAGAACGACTAGACTCTATAGAGTCTGTCATTACGTTGCAAATTCTGGTTTCTTCCCTGTTTTCTGAGGCCTGGTGCTGCCTTTTACTTGTCCTGGGACTTGAGGCGAGTCACCTCTCTAAGCCACAATTCATTCACCTGTAAAAATGGAGCTTTCCCAGAGCACTGGTAAGATGAGAGGAGAATGGGAATGTGATGGGCTGATTCCCAGTGGGTGCTCAAATAAGAGTTAATGTTCCTTCCTTGCCTGTGGTCTCATCACCTGCCCTCAGCAGAGTGAGAAACAAAAGGCAGGAGAAGAGTGCACGTTGCCTAGGGCTTTGCCCAAGAATTCTGATGGGAATACCAAAACGGTACAAAAGAAGCCTCCACTCTCCAAGCAGGGCTGCCTACCTCAGTAATTCTCATTGTAACCACTCTGATCAAAGACCCATCTCCCAGCTTAATGGTTTCTTGGAACTTCCTGGAGTCTGGGCCCTGAATGGGTCAGTATTTGTCAGAGTGGCTCAGACCACCACCTTATTCCAGTCCCTGCCATAGGCACCACCAACCCTGCCTGCCCAAAAACCATACAGAGAAGCCACCCTCTGTGTCTGGTGCTATTTCATCCAGCTACAAGTAGGAGCCAGGAGGCTGGCCCCTCCGGGATCTTGCTAAGGCCATCGGCCCAGAGGCTATGTGGGTCTGCGCCTGCACCCACTGGGCCCCCTCCACAGCCCCCTCCGGCTCCGGATGGGCCATCATGAAAGCTTGAGCTGCCCGGATCAGGTCCTCCTCCCGCAGGCCTGGGACGGGCACGGTGGGGATGCCAGCAATCATCATGGCCAAGGTCAGGATGCAGATGTCGGGCTGGGAGGTGGCCTCCTTCCCCCCTGCTTCGGCGGGCATCAGCGGAGCCCCAGGTGACAGCCCACACAGCAGCAGGGGCGCAGGCCTGCTGGGGCCACCCAGCTGGGGGGCTCTGCTTCTGGAGCAGCCATCCTCCCGGCCCAGGTTCTCCGGCTGCCTCGCGGCGGGGAATTTGTGGCAGTACCAGTTGTACTCCTGCCTCGGTAGCTCCCAGCCAGTGCCCCCAGGGGCCGGGCCCCAGGCCTGGGCAACAGGTGTCACCTGCTCAGCTTTCTGGCTCAGTGGGCCTTGTCCACCAGAGGCTACCACCCCTGGCTCTATAGGACTATAGAGGCCAAGAGATGAGCCCGGAGAAGCGGCCCCACCTGCAGAGACAGGAATGGGATGGAGTGTTATTCTTGGTCTTGGAGGAGGAGGCCCTGAGGGGCAGGGCATAGGAGCAGAGCACTGGGATCGGGAGCAATTAAGACCAACCCAAGAGGGCAGTCTGGTGGTTGGGAACTGGGTTTTACTCATATCCACACCCCAAATCAGTCCCTAATGCAGGTAGGTGATGGAGCCGTGTTTGTGGAATGAATGAACAAGTGGTTGGCTCTTGGCAAGGACTTTGGTAATGGCTTTCTTCAAAGAGAACTGACTCCAGGGCAAGCCCAAAAATGCCCAGTAGAACCGCCACCTCCCCAGAGCAGGACTCAGGTTTTCAGGAAGTTGTATACCCCCCAGTTCCAAGAGCCCCCTCACCTTGGCCAGAAGATGGAAGACCTGGCTGAGTCTGTGGAGACATGAAATAGGACATGGCTGCCCCAAAGCCCCTGTTTGTGAGGGAACAGTCATCTGCCTCCTGTCCTACCTTCTCCACCCTTCTAGAATGTCACATCATAGTCATAGTATAGTGAAGTCGCTCAGTCGTGTCCGACACTTTACGACCCCGTGGACTGTAGCCTACCAGGCTTCTCCATCCATGGGATTCTCCAGGCAAGAATACTGGAGTGGGTTACCATTTCCTTCTCCAGGGGATCTTCCCGACCCAGGGATCGAACCCAGGTCTCCCACATTGGGGGCAGACGCTTTAACCTCTGAGCCACCAGGGAAGTCCCCTCATAGTCCTTCCCTTTTACACCTGGAACCCACCTCACAGGATTGATCTGTTCATTCTAGAATCTGCACATGGATGGCGCTAAAAGAGTGCTGGACCAGGAACTGGGCATTCTAGGTTCTTGCCTTTACCTTGGGCAAGTCACCTGGACAGTTCTGTTCCTTGATATCCTCATCTGTAAGATGGGGGAAATGACTGCCCACTACTTCACCAGAAGTTATGAAGGTTCAAATGAGATCATTTGTATGGAAGAAATGATCAGAGATGACAAAGGAGTCAGGTGCTTTGTGCCCTGTAGTGTGTGAGGAGGAAACACCCTGTATTCATTCATTTGCTGTGTGTCCTTGGACAAACACATTCCCATCTCTGGGCTTCCACTTCCCATCTGTGAAATGATGTAGTTGGTCTAGGGCATTGGTTCTCACCCCAGGCTGCACGTTAGATTCTCTTGGATTCTCTTGGAAGCTTTTAGAAATCCTGATACTCAGCCTTATTCTGGGGTTAACTAAATCAGAATCCCAGGGTCAGACCCAGTTAGCAGTATTTTTCAAATATTATTTGAAAATACAGGGAAATGTTTGAAAAGTTTGAGGGAAATGCTTCTTAACCCTGGCTATTCCTTAGTATCTCAAGGGGAACTTTTGCAAAAACAATGTCCTTTGACAAATCAAATGAGAATCTCTGGAGACAGGGCCTGGAGCACTGGCAATCTATCTTAGATCACGAGTAGTCAGGCTAGGAGTCACTGGTCTAGGTGATGTCGAAATGCTCTCTTTCTCTCACCTGCCCTGCTGAGCCCCAGTGATTCTAAAAGAAATGCCCCTCACAGACTTCAGGGGCAAGGAGACCCTCCAAGGATCAGTGGCAACATCGGCTGTGTTTATTTCCGTCCTGGCTGGCAGCAGCATGGCCAGCTTCAGGGCAGGCACACCTCTGGGGCCAGGATGCATGGCCCTGCTCCAGGGCGATGCAGGCCTTCACTCATACTTGCAGAAATCCTTAAGTCCTTTGGGCAAGTGGAGCCCATCAATGGCCAACCGGTGCACCACACTCCTCTGGATCACCAGGCGGCACAGGGTCTGCAGCGACGGCACTGTGGAGAGAAGGCTGTCTAAGGCAAAAGCAACCAGGGGTGGGGGGGACAGCGGGGAAGCCGAGGCCGGAACCCAGATCTAGGTCTTGGTCCCTTCACTCTCTGGCTAGGGGCTGTTTACATGATTGCGATAAGCACCTTCTGCACAGCACTTCCCCAACACTGCAGCTCTGTCTCCTTGATAACATCACCCTGCTCCCTTCCCCTCCCTTAGCAGCTTCTGGGGGCAGGGGTAGTGTCTGATAAACCTGCGCAACCCCAGCCTCCAGCACAGACCTGGCACAGAGAGGGTTCTCGTCTACTGAAATCATAAAATGTGAATTCGGATGTATGGATTCCCAGGCAGTTCAGTGGTAAAGAATCCACTTGCCAACGCAGGAACTGCAGAAGCTGTAGGTTCCATCCCTGGGTCAGGAAGATCCCCTGGAGGAAGGCATGGCAACCCACTCCAGTATTCTTGCCTGGAAAATCCCATGGACAGAGAAGCCTGGTGGGCTGCGGTCCATAGGGTGGCAAAGAGTCGGAGGCGACTGAGTGCACACGCACACACACGCTCAGATGTATAAATAAAGGGCTTAATGGTGCTATCATGAACCAGACCTCAGGATTCAGAAGCTCTCAGGAGTTGAGAGGTGATGCCTTTAAACTCTGTATACTCAAATTGATGAGTATTTGTCTAATAGACATAATTCTCAGAGGACCAAAATCTAAAATTGGTTTAGAATTCATGCCCTAGGTTAATACAGAAAATAATTGGCAAAGCTAGAAAGAGGATTTAGAGGACATCCTAATCGATCACAGCCAAGGTGGGTAAATTGAGGCCCAAAGCCAGGGGAACTGACTTGTCCAAGGCCACAGGCAGAGGCAGAATCTGAAGTCAGAAACCCCCCTCCACCTTTTTTTTTTTTTTTTTTTAATATTTATGTATTTATTTGGCTGTGCCAGGTCTTAGTTGCAGCACGCAAACTCCTAGCTGTGGCACGTGGGATCCAATTCCCTGACCAGGGATGGAATCCCAGTCCCCTGCATTGGGCCCAAGGAGTCCTAGCCACTGGACCACCAGGGAAGTCCCAGGTTCCCCAGCTTCTAAAGCAACGCTGGACAGACCAAGGCCTTGCCAGCTGGTTCAGAAGTCCTAGCAGGTTCCTGTCCCCACTGAGGGCCAGGAGGGGTCGCTGCCCAGAGGATGGGATACCTACAGCCATACTCCAGCTGGATCAAGCGCACGCTCTTGGTGGAGGCGAAGACGTCCACTACCGCGTAGAGGGGCTGGGTGGCTGGCAGCCCCCGGGCGCTGGGGCCCATGTCCTCGCCGTTGATGACGATATGCATGTCAGCCGTGCCGTCCGGGCGCGGGCAGAAGAGAACACCCAGGCGGCTGCGGCGCGCGGTCGGAGGCAGCACATTCAGCTCATAGAGCTGATCCAAGAGGTGACTGTACAAACCCGGCCGGCTGCGGCCGACCAGGCGATCGCGGGGAATACGAAACTGCTCGATGCAGAGATAGGGTTCCACCAGGAGGGCTGGGGGGCGACTCGGGGCCAGGGCCTCTGCCTCCGGCCGGCCCTCCCGGGGCACGCGGTTATGATGGCGCGTGATGGCGAAGACCCAGGTGTGCCCAAGGCTGACCAGGTCGGGTAGCGAAAACTCCGGCACGGCGGCCAGACTGGCGGGGTCCAGCGCGGTCAGGCCGAGGCGCAGGTGCCCGCACCAGCCCAGCTCTTTCTCCTCGATCTCCACCAGGAACACCTGGCCGGGGGCCAGCGGCTCGCGACTGAAGCACACACCGTGGGCGAAGCTCTCCACGCGTGTGGCCCGCGTCCCGGAAAGGTCCAGGCGGATGTTGGCACCGTGCACTGGGTGGAAGCGGGTGGGAGGGGGCTCGGGGCGCGCCGGTCCCCACGGAGCACCCAGCCCCACGGGGTCGGAGACAGCAGCCATCTCCCGGCCATGGGGCAGACCGGCGGGCGCCGGGGGCTATTTTGGGCAGCGGACTCAGATGGTGACCGCCGGGGGCGGTGGGGTGGTGTACCAAGTAAGGTATTGTCCTCCGCCCACCGACTCCCTTCCCGGAGGCTCTGCCCAGGGGTCCTAGCGCCGCTAGCTCGGCCATCCCGCCTCGAAGCGAGTCCCGGGAGGCTCGGGGGTCCCGGCCTTCCACGCTTGGGTCATCTGACCGCCGGCGCCCGGGATGCGACCTGCCGAACCCGCTGACCTTCGCCGAGGTGGAACCTCCGCCGCCCCCGTCCTGCCCCCCTGGGTCCGTAGAGGCCAGAAAGGGGCAGGAGGCGGCCCGTCACGTGACGCCCGGGCACACGTGACTCGGAGTACACATGACTTCCCGTCTCCGGGCCGGCACCTCCAGGAGAGCAAGGACGCGAGGGAGCGGAGGTGAGAGGGATCCGGGGGCTGGAAGCGATCCCAGAGGCTGGAGGCGATCCGGGAGCCCTCCGGGCGGGGCGCGACGGAGGAGGCACGGCGGGTGGGAGCTGGGGCAAAGCAGGGGCTTCCCTGGAGGGTGCGCCGCCAGCTCCCCGCCAGGGGCGGCCGAGCACCGGACGGGCGAGGCAACAGCCGGCACCCGATTCCTGCCGCAGATGTTCCGAGTCGCGCTGTGGCCGCCAGTCCTCCTCCTGCTGCAGCTGCTGCTGCTCGCCTGCGCGCCCGGGGGCGAAGCGGCCCCCGACCAGGACGAGATCCGCTTCCTGCCCGGGCTGGCCAAGCAGCCTTCTTTCCGCCAGTACTCCGGCTACCTCAAAGGCTCCGGCTCCAAGCGCCTCCACTACTGGTCTGCAGCCTTGTCTCCCAGGACGGGGTTGGGAGGGGGGCACTGCAATGCCCACCGTGGGGGGAGATGATGGTGTGTGTGTGTGTGTGTAGGGGGTGTCCTTAAGACCCCTGAGGGATCGGACTTACCTGGGGGTTCTCTGGTTAAGGCTCCAGTGCTTCCAGCTGCAGGGGACTGGGTTTCCATCCCTGGTTGGGGGACTAAGAACTCGCATGCTCTGCTGTCAAACTGAGATGAAGAAGAAGAAGAAAAAAAAATCCCTGAGGAAATCCAGGAGTAGGGAACGCTGGAAGACTGAGCTGCACCCAGTCCCCCGCACCAGCACCCACCCTAGCCTGACTGGCCCCCAGGTTTGTGGAGTCCCAGAAGGATCCGAAGAGCAGTCCTGTGGTTCTGTGGCTCAATGGAGGGCCAGGCTGTAGCTCCCTTGACGGCCTCCTGACAGAGCACGGCCCCTTCCTGGTGAGTGGAGAGCAGCGGGGTCACCCCCTGGTCAGGGGCAGGGAGGGGACAGTTCCCAAAGGAAAAGGCCTGGGAAGAGGGAGAAAAGGACTTTGTGGTCTTCCAAAAAATGTGTCCCTTTCCGGAGCCTCGGTTTCTTCATCCATACCCCTGACTTGACAGTTTCATACCTCAGGGGGTTTTGCCTGGTTGTGCAATACCCAGTAGGATGACCTTCCCCCACTCCACCCCCACCCAGCTGACTCTTGGAATTTAGCCATCTCTTTCCTCCACAGATCCAGCCAGATGGTGTCACACTGGAGTACAACCCCTACTCCTGGAACCTGGTATCGCCACCCCTTTGGGTCCTGGGTGGGTGTCTCAGCAGTTGGATGGGGCAGGGAACAGCCCCCCTCAACCCATTTCCACTTCCCCTCTAGATTGCCAACGTGTTATACCTCGAGTCCCCAGCTGGAGTGGGCTTCTCTTACTCCGATGACAAGTCTTATGCCACCAATGACACGGAGGTGAGTCCAGTGTCCGCCCACGTGTCTCAGTCTCCCTGGTTGGCATGATGCAAGGAGAAAAAGAGCATGGTCTTGGAGTCCATTTGTGGCTCTGTCACCAGCTCTGGGGTGTGGTCTCGGACAAGTCACAGGCTCTTGCACAAACAGGGTGGGTGGGTGTCATTATCTCTGAGATTGTAGCTCAAGCACCACCACTTTCTGATTCCCTCTATCCTGCCATCTCCAGGTCGCCCAGAGCAATTTTGAAGCCCTTAAAGATTTCTTCTGCCTGTTCCCGGAATACAAGGGCAATGAGCTTTTCCTGACAGGCGAGAGCTATGCCGGCATCTACATCCCAACCCTGGCAGTGCTGGTCATGCAGGACCCCAGCATGAATCTTCAGGTGCAGGGAGACTGCAGGAGAGGAGGGAGGCCTAGACTTGTGATTAGCAAGGTCAAATAGGTCCGCTCTCCACCCACTTCTTGGGCATTCCCCTGCGGCAGGTCTCCTCCAGGCATGTGATATCCCAGGTCCTGCCTCCCCTGCTCTATGAGCAGAAGGTCAGCTCCTCTGTCCAACTCTTCCTTCATGACACCCCTTGCCACTCGCTGGCCCCTCTGGGCTGCGTGCCTCCCCTGACCGGAAGCTCACTCATCAAGCTGCCAGCTCCATTCTTTACACTGAGTGGCCTCCCCCGCCCAACCACTCCCTCAAACCACCCTGGGTTTCAGCTTCCAGACTGCTGAAGGTTTGGGTGGAGGTCAAAGGAGGCTCTTCTGGCCCACGTCCAGATGAGCTGAACGCCCTGGGTGTTTCACAGGGACTGGCGGTGGGCAATGGACTCTCTTCCTATGAGCAGAATGACAACTCCCTGGTCTATTTCGCCTACTACCATGGCCTTCTGGGGAACAGGTATGGGAGAGGACCACTGGGCAATCCCTGGGCGTGGCAGGTCATGGGGGTCTCAGGTCTGTCCTCCAGGCACATACTATCTCGGGTCCTGCCCTGGTTTATGAGCAGAAGTTGGAGGGTGGGGGAGGTGGGTGAGATGGGGTTGCTAGAAGGATTTTGGCATGGAAAGATGAAAGGATCTTTCATGTAAAGATCAGAACGTAAAGAAATGAAGTACGGCTGGCAGGATGGCCCCAGGGCTGCCAGGTTTGGGAGCTATATACCACGCTCTCTGATAAATATCTTTGTCCCCCGGAAACAGGTCCTTTGGGTCCAAGCCCTGACGGGGAAGTTGAGAAGGTGGGATATTTGCCTTCTCTGGCCCAGCACGGGTCTAAGCAATTATCATTCATCTCTTACAGGCTCTGGTCTTCCCTGCAGACGCACTGTTGCTCTCAAAACAAATGTAACTTCCACGACAACAAAGAGCCAGAATGCGTGGCCAATGTGCGGTTCTGCCCCCGCCCTGCACCACCCCCGACAGCCCCCATCCTGCCCATCCCCCACCCCCTTCATTTTATAGCCTGCTTGGTGGTGTTTAGTCGGTTGTGTCCGACTCTGTGACCCCATGGACTGTAGCCCACCAGCCTCCTCTGTCCATGGGATTCTCCAGGCAAGAATACTGGGGTGGGGTTTCCTTCTCCAGGAGATCTTCCTGACTAAGGGATTAACCTGTTTCTCCCGCCTGAAGGCAGATGCTTTGGAGTGTGGGTGCAGTCCCACACCACCGCCTGTGGTCTCCCTGTGAGGGGAAAAGGCGTTTCCCTCGTCCAGCGTCTGATGTGCCATGGCTGTGCTCAGTGATGGCCACGCAGATTGTTCCTCCTCCATAAGTCCCTTTCGAGGGAGATCATATTATCCACATTTTCCAGATAAGGAAACTGAGGCCAAGCATGTGGAAGTCACAGTGCTAGGAAGTAGAGGCACAAGGATTTGGACCCAGGACTAGCAGATTCCTTCCACTGAGGCTCAGTTTCCCTGGGGGAGGTGGGGGAAGGATAATGACCAGGCCAAGTAGAAGAGCAATAAATCTTGGGATGTGGGACTTCCCTGGTGGTCCAATGGTTAAGACTCATTACTCCTAAGACAGGGCGTGCGGGTTTGATCCCCGATCCATCGGGGAACTAAGATCCCACGTGTCACATGACAGGCCCAAAGGAAAAAAAAAGTCTTGGGGCGTTGTTGGGGAGGTGGTGGGAGGCCAGGATTCTGTAAAGCATGGCAGCTTGGGGGGTGTCATTGCAGCTTCAGGAAGTGTCCCACATCGTGGCCAGCTCCGGCCTTAACATCTACAACCTCTATGCTCCATGTGCTGGGGGGGTGCCCAGCCACGTAAGGTAGGCCCTGCCAGGCGTCCTGTGTGCCAACCCCAGCCCCATCTGAGGGCCCAGGCACTCATTTCCCCTCACTGCACTTGCAGGCATGAGAAGGACACTGTCGTGGTCCAGGATCTGGGCAACATCTTCACCCGCCTGCCACTCAAGCGGGTGTGGCATCAGGTATGCAAGGGCCCAGGCTTCCTCCCAGCAGGGACGGGGAGGGACAGCGGGGCAGAGAAGCCAAGATCCTGACCCTCTGTGCCCCACTCCCAGACGCTGCTGCGTTCTGGGGAGAAGGTGCACCTGGACCCCCCCTGCACCAACACCACGGCCGCCTCCAACTACCTCAACGACCCTCACGTGCGGAAGGCGCTCCACATTCCCGAGCAGCTGCCCCGCTGGGACCTGTGCAAGTGGGTTTCTGTGGGTGCTTGTGGCCCGAGGGGTGGCGGACTGTTGGGGCTTGTGGGCCTCAGAAAGGTCCCCAGGCATCCTGTGCCTAGGGTTTCTCATTGAGGACACCATGCACATTTGGGTTGTGATCGTGAATTGTTCCAATAGGATGTTCAAGGTCCCTGACCCGCAGATGGACTGATAGTCAGCCACTTAACTCTTAAATGGCCACACTGGTTGTTAAAATGTCAGTTGCTTACACTGCTTTTAGTAGACACTCCCATCCGCTGCCCCTCCCTGACTTTAGTACCACCCCAGCTGCCTGCAGCTGTCTCCTGTGACACCTACAAGTAAGAAGGTGACCACAGCAGGGGCCAGTCAGGTCCATTCTGATTGGTCAGCACGAGTCCTTACGCCTTAACAGCAGTGGCATCCCAGCCACAGTAAAAAAGCATCCCTGCACATTTCTAAATGGGGGTGATTTGGGGTCTGCTGGATTCCAGCCCCACCTCCCCTCATCTAGGTGAGTCCCAGAGAGGTTACATGCCCAAGGAGGGACTGGATCCCAGCTGTCTGTCTCTCTTGGGCTGGAGCTTGGGAATAGGAGCAGGTAGGGGATGAGGTCTGATCTGTGGTCTCTCTTTCTTATTGCCCACGTGGTCCTGCAGCTTCCTGGTGAATATCCAGTACCGCCGTCTCTACCAAAGCATGTGTTCCCAGTACCTGAAGCTGCTCTCTGCACAGGTGAGTGGGTGGCAGTCACAGCTGGGTCCATGAGCAGCCTCAGGACCCTGGAGCAGCATGGCAAGGTGGGGGCTCCTTTAGGGCGCCAATTGGGGCAGGGGAAGCTGAAACTCCCCAAAAAAGTGAAGTCACTTGCCAAGAGCCTGTGGTCAGCAGGGTCAGGATTTGAACCTGGCTCTGTCCCCACATGATGCTGCTCTGTGGGAAGAGTCTGAGGGGTCTCCATCAGTCAAAGAGCCTTTAAGGTGAGAAGAGCTAGTCAGATCATGTTACAAGGGGCAAACAGAGGTCCAGGGTGGGAGAGGACCTTGTCCAAGGTCACCTAGAAGATACGGTAGGTTACCTAGGAGATACTGGCTGAGCCAGGGCAGGACCAAGTTCTGCAGAGCACAGTGGGTAGAGTATGGGCTCTGGGGTCACTATCCAGGTGACCCTGGGCAAGCTTCTCACATATCTTAGGCTTGATTTTCCCATCTGTAAAATAGGGTTACTAATGGTATCATGGTAAAGCATTCAGTAGGGTTCTCGCCATGTAGGAAGTGGTCAGAAAACACAAGGGTTTCCTGGTTTATGCAGTTTAGCTGGATTCTTGAATTTCCTGGTGGGTAGGGCTTAAACCGGGGGAGGGCTGGGGTCTGGGCTTATTCCAAACCCTCATTTTCCCCCTTGTGCTGCTTCAGAAATACCGGATTCTGCTGTACAACGGTGATGTGGACATGGCCTGCAATTTCATGGGAGACGAGTGGTTTGTGGATTCCCTCAACCAGAAGGTGAGGCAGGGGTCCCAGCCCCAGGGTCAAGTAGGTGAGGGGGAGGGCAGACTGGCTGGGGCAGACAGAGAGAGCAAACCTGGAGGCATTCCCGGCCCCTGAGGCCTGGCCGGTGGTTGCGAGCAGAGGCGAGGGGGCAGCTGCAGGCTGCTAAGTCTTTCCTGGCGGGGCAGATGGAAGTCCAGCGCCGGCCCTGGTTGGTGGACTACGGGGAGAGCGGGGAGCAGATCGCTGGCTTCGTGAAGGAGTTCTCCCACATCGCATTCCTTACCATCAAGGTAGGACCTTGATGAGGACTGGGGAGGAGGGAGAGGGTGCAGCAGGACCTGCCTGTCCTTTTCTTCTGACCTTTTATGCCGGGTTACCACATGGCCCCTGGAAGGGCAAGTTCTGGGCAGGGATGGGATAAAGGGAGGGACCAGAGGAGGAAGGTCACGGGCTAGACGGTTCCCGTAGGCTGAAGGAAGCACCCAGGGGCAGGGGTCATCCAGGGAGGGAAATCTCACAAAGCTTTGCCCTTTAGGGCGCCGGACACATGGTCCCCACCGACAAGCCCCAGGCTGCCCTCACCATGTTCTCCCGCTTCCTGAACAGACAGCCATACTGAGAACCACAGGACCAGCCCCCACTGCCTTATCTAGCCCTTGCCAGCCTCTCCTGCCAGAAGAGAGGCCCCCTTTATGCAGAATGCCCCTGTAGGGCAGATCCCTGCTTCCAGAATGGCTCCCACCCCTCTCCACTGCCCTGTGCGTCCCAGACCTGGCCCCAGCGCCTCACTTG
Source organism: Bubalus kerabau (assembly GCF_029407905.1). NCBI lineage: Eukaryota > Metazoa > Chordata > Mammalia > Artiodactyla > Bovidae > Bubalus > Bubalus kerabau. The sequence goes on from NC_073636.1 coordinate 75,401,942, forward strand.
GGGGGAGTTTGCACTTTATAACTCATCGGGGTGGGGCCTAACCCCCTCCCTACTGAAAGAATTGCCCTCATTGCACTGATAGCATCCCACAATCAAAACAAAGCTCAGAACACCCCACGGGGAGAGTGGACGGACTGTAATTGATGGATTGACTGTGATTATGGAATTAAATTGGGTACAGCTTAAAACCCCGTCTTCTCTGTGGCACTGGGGGTTATAGAGGACACTAGAGGCTGTGATGGGGTGAGGGAGGGGATGAGAGGTGGTGGAGTCCTGAATGCAGCTGCCAGGGTAGGGGCTGAGGGCTCAGACAGCTGCTGTGGGGGGTGGCGGGGCGCTGGATGTCCGGGGGTCCCTGGTGTCAGCGGGCCGGTTCTTCTCAATCACTTCTCTCAGCCCTTTGGCAAAGTGGAGGTCAGCCCCAATGGTGAGGAAGCCCTGTGCAGGAGGGAGCAGAGAAAGGGGTCTCTTTATTCCATTACTAAGAATAGAGTCTAGAGACACAGACAAGAATCCCTGGCCTCAATCTAGTGGGAGAGGCAGAGCACCAGAGTGGTTCTTATAACTCCCTGTGATGGGTGCTGAAATAGAGGCTGCAGGAGGTCCAGGAGGGCTTCCTGGAGGAGGCAAGCTCTTAGTTAAGACCTGAAAGATTAGTAGGCATTGGGGATGGAATCAGGGAAGAGTGTTCCAAGGTGAGGATGCAGCCTGTGCCAAGGGCTGGAGGAATCTGATGTAAGGTTGAGATGAGAAGAGGCCGTTGAAAAAAAAAAGTTTAAAAAAAAAAATGATGTTGATAAGGGAGAAACGGCTATCAGGTCATGGGCAGAGGAGAGCTGTAGAGGGAGGGGAGGCTCTGCCCTCCTTCCCCACGGTGCCCCTACTCACCGCGTGGTTTCTCACCACCTCACGCACAAAGTCGATTCCCTCGGGAAGTGGGATCTGCACCCCACGCCAGGTCCGCTCTGTGGGCAGGAACAGTCAGCTCAGTCTAATCCCACCCAGCTCCTCCCCTGACCTCTCCCCCACGCTCCTCACACCCCAACCCCGACCCTACCATTGAGCATGGGCATCACTGCAATCTGCAGCAGGGTCTTCAGAGGGGTCTGCAATGGTATCAGCTGGGAGTGGGGAGACAGGAAGTCAGGGCAGTGAGGGGATGGGCTGGCCTTCACTGCCCTCCCCAGACCCCAACCTTGTGCCTGCACCCCCTCTTCCCAACTCACTGCCAGTGACTCCAATGCAGATTGGTTTGAGTAGATTCGGAACCTATGGGAGAGAAAGAAGGGTCCCATGGACAGGGGCCCTTCACCAGGCCACCCAGGCCTACCTACCCCAAGCCCTTGTGCTTCCGTCTTGGATGTTCCACCCACACACCTTGCCGGGGGTTCTAGGACTTTCCAGGTGTGCATCCTTGGGTGAGTTGTTTCTCCCTCTTCGGTCTCCTTTCTCCAAGTCTACTACCTTTTGTTTTTTGTGGTTTTGTTTTGAATCTCAAGTCTGCTACTTATTATTTGTAGAGCACCTCCTATAGCCAGACTTTTGCTGATGGCTTTCCGTGTGTTGGGGCTTCCCTGGTAGCTCAGACGGTAAAGAGTCTGCCTACAATGTGGGAGACCCGGGTTCAATCCCTGGGTCGGGAAGATCCCCTGGAGAAGGAAATGGAAAAACCCACTCGAGTATTCATGCCTGGAGAATCCCATGGACTGAGGAGCCTGGTGGTCTACAGTCCACGGGGTTGCAAAGAGTCGGACACGACTGAGCGGCTTCACTTTCACTTCCGTGTGTTATTTACCTTTATTTAGCAAAACTGTCCATGCTTGCTTCCTGCCAGATACCAGGCATGTTAAAAAGCTAAATACTGAAATATTTTTAAATGCCACATGATTTAATCCTCATAACAACCCTAAGGAATAGGCACTATTAGCATTTATAGAGGCAGCACAGGAGGCCCAGAGAGACTGAGTGATTTGCATAAGGTCACACAGCTGGCAAATTCCAGAACCTGCCTCTAGAATCTAGGCTCTTGTACAGTGTTCTACACCAGCCACACAGTAGCCACTAGCTGCTGTGCTTACAGAAATGAGCAAGTGAGAAAGTGCTTCATTATAATTAAATGTATACAGCCACCAGTGGCTGGCGCCTGCTACACTGAACGGTACAGCCTTAGACAGCAGATGCTACTATTTTCTATATTTAATACATGAAGAAAATGAAGCTCAGAAAGATAAAAGGACATGTTTCAAGATCGCAAAACTAAGTTGTGCCAAACCCTGTGTTCTTACGCACTTTGCTCTGTGACAGTGGGTGTGTCATTTAACCCTGCTGGGCCAGCTGGATCATCTCTCATCATACCTGCTCTGCCTGCTTCTGGGCGGTTGAGGATGCAGAGAAATTACACTGTAATGAAACGCTTGATGCGTTAACAAGACCCTGGCTTTCAGGTGGCTGATAGCTATGACTGAATTTTAGCTCCCCAGTATCGCCGGGCAGGCATGATTATCCTGAAGGCACTGACACTCAGAGAGGTTACAGGCTCATCCAAGACCCTCAGACACCTGCCCACCTGCGCAGGTCCAGCTGGGTGCGCAGCGCCTTCCCCTGGAGGGCCATCTTGGCGCTGAGTCGGGCATCCTGGGCGGGAAAGCAAGGAGGGTGGTGTTACTGCCCCAAAGTGGGTAGCGGCCCCCCTCGTTGACCCTCTGCATCCCCTGCTCTGGTGTCCGGACCATGATCATGCTGGACAGCTGGACCTCGGGCTGCTTGGGTGGCACCAGGGCGATGGTGACACTGGCCGTGACGGAGACAGTGGTGCCCGAGGGCTTGATGGTGCAGCGAGGAGGCTCCGTGACCCGCAGCGCCAGCTTCAGCGGAGAGTCGATCACTGCCGGGCTCTGGGGACACAGCAGGGAGGGCCGGTCAAGTCCTCCCCGAGGAGTCCCTGGGGAGGAGTGGGTAGTTTTAGCCTCTGGGGGCACACAGACACAAATAGGAAGACAGTGATGGCTTCCAGAACCCTCCAGGACTGTGTCCAGCTCTGCCTTTGCTCAGACAGGGAATGTCTCGTTCCGGGAATGCCTCCTTCCTTCTCTCTCTGTTTTCCCATGTTCTCAATATTCAGGACCCAGCTCCAATCCAGACTCCTCCAGAACAGTCTCTTTGCACTTAAACACCCCAGGGAATTCCCTGGTGGTCCAGTGGTTGGGATCTGCCTCCAAGGAGGAGGTGCCGGTTCGATCCCTGGGTCCGGAAGATCCCCTGGGGAAGGAAACGGCCACCCACTCCAGTATTCTTGCCTGGAGAATCCCATGGACAGAGGAGCCTGGCGGGCTGCAGTCTATGGGATCACAAAGAGTCGGACACAACTTAGCGACTAAACCACCGCCACCAGCAGTGGTTAGGACTCCGTACTTTCACTGCCGTGGGCCTGGGTACAATCCAGGTCAGGGCACTAAGATCCCACAAGCCACATGACTTGACAAAAAAATTAATAAATAACAAAACTCAGCCCCCTGCCATACCTTTCTTCTTGAACCTGCTGAGCTATTCTACAGGCAGTGTAGTGACCACCTGCTTGCTTTTCACCAAACACTTCACACATGTTCGCTCATTTAAACCTCACAGTAACTGCGTGAAGCAGGTATTAACTTACACCCACTTTTGAGATGGGAAAATTGAAGCAGAGGGAGGTTAAGTAACCTGTCCAAGTTGTGTTGCTCAGTTGAAGAACTGACACTGAGACCCAGGCAATCATGGCAACAGAGTCCATGCTCTTAACAGTGCTCGGCCACGGCAATGATGCCACTGATGACGACAAGGATAGCATTCGAAGCAGCTGGTGTTGTAATTATAAGTATTAACGCATTCAACCCTCATGACAACTCTGGGAGGCTACATAGTATAGAGAAGTAGGGTAACCTTGAATCACCGAGATTCATACCCAGGTTCAAATCCCAGCTCCATCATTTTATAAGCTAGAACCAAGGACAAGTGCAAAGACTGATGCTGGGAGGGATTGGGGGTAAGAGGAGAAGGGGACGACAGAGGATGAGATGGCTGGATGGCATCACTGACTCGATGGACGTGAGTCTGAGTGAACTCCAGGAGTTGGTGATGGACAGGGAGGCCTGGCGTGCTGCGATTCATGGGGTCGCAAAGTTGGACACGACTGAGCGACTGATCTGATCTGATCTGAAAGTAATGGACATGGGTTTGGGTAAACTCTGGGAGTTGGTGATGGACAGGGAGGCCTGGTGTGCTGGAGTCCACGGGGTCGCAAAGAGTCAGACACGACTGAGGAACTGAACCAAACTGAAGTATTTCTTTAAAAATTTTAACTCTCCATTAAACAAGGGAGAAGAAGCAAAAAGGATAATACCCGGATCTCCCACATTGCAGGCAGATTCTTTACCATCTGAGCCAGCAGGGAGGCCCAGATTGATATTTCAGTTGCTATTAAAGTCCCTACACTGGCCTGCCTTGGGTTCTCAGCCCAGGTTCTTCATCCTGGTTTTCGTGAAAGAGATGAAGCAAGAGTAGCAAAGTCTTCCTTGCAGACCTGGGAACCTTCATAGACTCTGGCCAAGTCAGGGGCTGTGGCCACCGGCAGGAGGCCAGGCCTTCTGTCTACTCCGTGGCTGCCGCTGGGGGCCCTGCTCGCCTCGCCAGTCGCCTCGTGGGTGTACACTTGGTGTGCCCACCCACCTGACCAGGCTCCCACCTCCCACCCATGCTCACCATCAGGACGATGCTCCCAAAGTAGGAGGCCCTCAACACCATATCCAGGTCATGAGGCACCTGCACAGGGGAATCGGGGGTAAGGCAGAAGCCCCATCACAGGCCCCCACCTCACAAACAGATCCCGGCTTACCTTGTCCCCCACCAGCGAGAGCTTCAGGGCTCCTGCCCGGAAGTAGCTCTCCATGGCAGAGTCAAAGAAGAACTCAGAGAAGGCCACGTACACCATCCGCTCTTCCTCCTGCAGCTGGGGCTCCACCGCCCGGTTGGGCAGACTCCAGTTGGCCTCAGTCAGGGGATAGAAGGCCCCCTGGTGTTGGAGGATCGGGGTCAGGGCCAGGCAGACTGGTCCGGCACCCGGATGTCTCGAGACATATAATTCACTGTCCCCAGACAGCATGGTGGAGGATTGGACCTCGTTGTTGACCTCAGGAGGACTCAACAGGTACTTTTCTTAAAAAGCATGGAAGGGAGGGTAGCTGGAGTGCTCCGAGGCCGCAGTCCCATCCGAAGGAGGGACACAAGAAGGGGCTCAAGGGGGAGGTGGCCTTGAGTGGGCCTTGAAAACTAGACGGTAACAATGATGGCAACTACTGCCTCCGTGTACGGAGGACTTCTGTGCCGCTTACCTAGACCAACTCCTTTAATCCACATAAAATCCCATGAGATTATCTTTTCTTACTGTATTATTTCCATTTACATTTGAGGAAACAGGTACAGAAACGTTAAGCCACTGGCTCAATATCACACAGCTAGTAAGTGGCAGAGCCGGGAGCTGACCTTCCGGCATTCTAACTGGACTCTCTGCTCTGAAACTCTGCAACACTCCATTAGGAAAAGCAATGGCCATGGCTACAGACTAGTTGAGGGGCCTTGGACAAGGGACATGGCCTCCCTGAGCAAGTCTGCACATCCCTAAAATGAATAAAACATCAGGACCTGATTTACAGAGTTGTGAGAGGAGGGAATGAGATTGCGTGCATTAAAGCTGAATGTTCAGTTCCTTCTGGGAGAAATGGGGGAAGACAGTACATGAACAAAGGCCCTGAGATAGGAAGCGAAGGGCATCTTTGGCAAAGAGCAGCAGTTTCCCAGGTGGCACTCGTGGTAAAGAACTCGCCTGCAATGCAAAAGATGTAAGAAACGTGGGTTCGATCCCTGGGTCAGGAAGATCCCCTGGAGGAGGGCATGGCAACCCACTCCAGTATTCTTGCCTGGAGAACTCCACGGACAGAGAAGCCTTGAGGGCTACAGTCCACAGGGTCGCAAAGAGTTGGACACAATTGAAGTGACTTACCATATACATGCACACAGCTGCAAAGGATGAAGTTGGAAAGGTGGGACCAGACAAGATTAACAAGGAGTTAATATCAGACCCAGGAGTTGAGCCTGAGGCCACAGTATCCCCACCAGTGGAGTGGCCACATAAGAGTGTGCTTTAGGGGAGAAGGAGGGGGTCCGGTTGCACACACCAGCTGGGCAGCTCACCCGGAATTCCATGTCCAGGTTGCTGGTGGAGGCCACGGGATCCTTCAGGAGGGAGTAGTCGATGCCAACAAGCTCATCCACAGCACCGCGCACTGTGGGGAGGGGCTGGAGTCATGCAAAGTCATGTGGTGCTGGGCTGGGTGCTTAGGCTCCTTGGGCCTCAGCTGCTTACTCATAGAAGGGGGATTAGAATACTTCCCTCATAGGGTGCTTATGAAGCTCAAATCAGTTTTACTACAAGTGGAAAGTATTTAGTGCCCAGTGTGCAGTGGTCAACAGTGTTAGCTATTATTATTGTGGCTTTTGTTGTTCTCTTGGTTTGTTTTTGGCCGCACTGCTCAGCTTGCTGCATTTTAACCAGGAATTGAACCTGGGGCCATGGCAGTGAAAGCACTGGGTTCTAACCACTGAGCCACCAGGGACCACCGCCCCCCCCTGATTATTATTATTGCTGTTGTTTGCTGCTGCTACTACTACATAGGTTTCATCAAGTCACTAAATAATATTGCGAGGGAGAGACTTCCCTGGTGGTCCAGTGCCTAAGACTCCATGCTCCCAATGCAGGGGCCCAGGTTTGATCCCTGGTGAGGGAATTAGATCCCACGTGCCGCAATTAAGAGTTTGCATGCTGCAACTAAAGATCCTGCATATCACAATTAAGACCTGGCACAGCCAAATAAATAAATAAAAAGAAATTTAAGAAATACTCTAAGATGGCAAGGGATTCCCTTCTCTCAATGGCTTGGTTTCCCCTGCCCTCTCCTTCCCATCCTGTGCCCCATGCATGTGACATGATGATCTCATCGCTTAGGGAAAGGGAAGTCATGTTAACTGAGCTCCTATTAAGTGCCAGGAGTTGAATACAAATGAGGCCCCCACAGCAGACACGTATTAAGGATCACGACAACCATGCCTTCAGTCAACCCTCACAGCGAGCCCTGAGGAAGTGCTGTCAGCCAACAAGGAGGGAGAGAGTGAGTACTGACCACAGGGAGTCAGTGGCAGGAGGCCACCTTTGAACCCAGGGCTGTTCCATCAAGTGCTACCTGACAGCTGCCCACCCAGCCTCCTCCCCACCTCCGCGCCAGGGTGGGGCCCAGAGCTCCCCACCCCATCTACACAACTCACCAGGCACGGTGTCCAGCAGCGAGTTGAGAAGCACAGTCCCTGCGTGGTAGAGCACGGGGCAGATCTGGGAGGTGGCAGCCTGAGTCAAGGTCTTGGCAAGAGAGGGCATACGACCCCCCCCCCGCCATTGTCCTCCAACATGCCCCCCCACACCTGCCACTGCCCACACCTGCTGGTTGAGGAGGAAGCGCATCCCTGAGGTGATGAACGTGGAGAGGAATTCATACACCTTCCTGTGAGGAGAGGAGAGGCCAGGTGAGTCCAGACCCTGCCCTCACCCCAACCCAGTTCTAGGAGAAATCACAGTGATTAGAGATGGGGGTGGGTGGGCAGAATACCTCTACTTCAACTTAATTTACCACGTCTTTAGTGGAGTTTCCATTAAAGATGTGGGCTCAAATTCCTTCTCCAGACTGGTTCTCAAGACTTCTCTCACCTCGTCCCCCACCAATCAAATGAATGGACCCAGAGTTCCTCAAACCTCTGAGCATCCTCAGCTCCATATCCTTACTCCTGTCTTCCCTTACATCCTCAGTGCTCCCACCCTGTATTTTCCCATCTGGGCACAGATGCTTCCTCTTCCAGGCAGTCCTCCTAGATTATTCTTCTCTGAACTCCTCCTCCTCCTCCCAGAGTACTTTCTTGGTCCCTCTCTCAAGGCCCCGATGACAAATGTTTCATCCCTCCAGCCAGGTTCTGTGTCCTTTCTGAATCCTCGGGGCCTGGCCTACACTTCATTTGTTGAATGAATAAAAAAACTGTGTATCAACACCAGATAATAAATCCACCATTTTCTCTCCTCCACCTTCTTTCAGAACCAGCACAAATTCCCCTTCTCAGCCCCAACCCTGGAACTATGTTATTATTTTTGTTATTTATGGTAAGAGCTACCAATTATTGAAAACCCAGTACATGCCCACTGTATACACTAGGTCCTCACAGTGGTTCTTAACCTAAGTGGTGAGCCCACATTATATGTGAGGTACTGTTATAAATATTTTTACATAAATTAAGATGAACAGTCCTCACATCTCATAGAGTAGGTCCTATTACCACCCCCATCTTAGAGCACTTCAGCAACTTGCTCAAGTTCATAGCCAGGAAGTGGTGGGGCTGCGACCTGGACCCAGTTGATCTGATTCCCAAGCCGTGCGTTGTGCATTGCACTAGGCAATGGGCTGTGGGGCTGAAAGGGGGACAGTAGGACTGGGGACAGAGCTTACTTGAAGGTTCCCCCAAAGGCTGCATGCATTCTGGAAACAGAGGCCTGGCAGGAGACGTTGGACACTTTGATCCGGCCAATGGTATCCCGGGAGAGTTGCAGAGCAGTGTGGATGGATACACCCTCAGCAGAGGCGTTGATATAGCCCCCATCATAGCTGTGGCAGGGGTGGGAGTGTTAATGGTCACTCCAGCTTGGAGCTTAACCAAGTCTTTACTGTCCTCCTCCCCAAGCCATATTGGTCATGGTGGGAGCCCTCTTAATAAGGCTTATGTGCTTCTGCACAGTTCACCTGACTGTGAAATGGGTATGATTGCCCCTTTTGTACAGATGGAGAAACTGAGGCTCAGAAAGGCTAAGGGATTGCCCACAGCTCCACAGTTCCCCCAGGCTTCCCAATCCACTCTCCACTCCCAGGTGTGGAGTGGAGAGTCTTATGCCAGGTCCTCACAAGAACCAGTAGAGGAGCTGTCTCCGGAAGCGCAGCCCCCAGGAGGCGTTGTTGATTTGTAGCACCAGCTCCTGGTCTGGCTGGAAATGGAGCTCAGAGAATGTCAGCTGCAGTTCTGTGACCTTCACCCTGTGTGGGAGGCCTCAGGGTCAGATTCATGACCAAGAAAAGGGCATCCCACCCAACCGTAGTAAATTCATTTGCTCCTCTTCCGTCCCAGGTCTGGGGAAGCTGGGGTGAGTGGAACGAATTCTCCCATTGCCCGTCACGTGCCCAACCTGGACCTGGGCGGCTAAAGACCATGGGCCTTTATCTCCTGCCCCTCGGACCTCTCCTATTAGCTCCCCCCGGGTACCCTACACCCCACTCTCATCCTTGGCCAAGTTTCTTGACTCCGCCTCTAGGGCCAGCCCCAATTCCACAGGTTCGGCTTCGCTTTCCTTGGTCCCGCCTACTTCTAGGCCATGCCCATCGGCTTGGTCCCGCCTCGGTAGGCGGGCCAGGCCTTTATCTTTTCCGGCCTCATCCTGTTTCTTAAGTCCAGCCTCGGCGATCGGGCCACGCCCCCAATCCACTCAGCCCTCTCTTCTCCCGAGACTCCTTAGGTATTTCCTAAGCCTCCGCCCCTGCCCAGGCCCCGCCCCCTTGACCCCCACTTACTCAGAGATGTTGTAGAAGAAGTGGCCCTCACTGCCCCGCAGGTCCGGGATGGTCACGGTCTCCAGCTCTTGTTCCAGAAAGCGCAGCCCCTCCTGCTTCACTGAAGCCGCAGTGAGGTCCTTAGTTCCTACACACACACACACACACACACACACACACACACACACACACACACACACACACACCTCCCCTCCTCACTCCCCCCACCCCCCACCGCACCCCCGCGCCTTACCCAGCTCCAGCGCCTTGGAGGTGATGCGGATCTTGCAGCCGGGGAGCTCGGCGTGAGCGCCGGCCAGCAGCGCTAGGATCAGGGCCCTGAAGAGGGCCATGGCGAGCGGGCCTGGGGGTGGGGTGGGGATCGCAGGAGTTATCCAGGCCGCTAAAACCCACTCCTCGGATGGCCAACCAGAGGAGGGGGATGGCCCGGCTCGTTAAGCTCGAGATCGCTCTTCGGGGAACTTGCAACCAGTAACATTGCCTCCATTTGACAGATTGGGAAACTGAGGCTTAGACGACGTGCTCCCTTACGCTCGGAGGATTTGGGGCACTGGGGGAGAGCAAGAGCACCTTCTCCGTTCCCCGTGCAACCGCCGCGTGACGAGTCCGGACCTCCCGGGGATCAAGCCCCCCAGCCCCCACAGCAACCTCCCCTTTTCCTCGGCGGAGGGCGGGGGCAGCTTGCACGTTACCGTGGGAACGGCTGCACGCGCATTCCTGGGGGGTGGTTTGCGGTCTCCTAGGCCGCGAGTCGGAGGAGGCGAGGGAGCAAGCAGCCGACCCGACCTCCGGCTCCCGGGGTTCCCGGCTCCTCCAGGTCCTAAATCCCTGTCGTTGGGCTTCTGCCTGATGCCCCCCACCCCAATCTCAGCGCTCTCCTTCAGAGGCCCTCTTCCTCAGCCCGGATTCAGTAGATCAGGGGGCTGGGCGAGGGTCTGAGGGCAGATGGGGGCGCGCCCCTAACTCACTCGCGGTGCAGCCGGTGGTCGGCGCGGTCACGTGGGGCGGCGGGCAGCGCAAGGGATCCGGGCGGCGGGGTCTGGCGGGCAGCGCTGGTCCAGCTGCCTTTTAAAGCCGAGCCTCCCCGAGCCCCCCTCCTCTCTCCCACTCTCCTCTCCTCCCTCGGAGATTGGGAGGGGATGGGGCGGGTCGCTGGCAACCGGGAGGGTGGAGAGGGCTGTACGGAGCCCCGTGACAAGCCTGGCCTTGTCAAGACAAGTGGGGGACCCAAGCGGGGCAAGAGGGAGGGAAGTGCAGAAGTCAGCCCGCCCGACGCTAGCAGTCCCTGCTTTGCTGGGACCTTGGTTCAGTTTCCCCCACCCATCTTTTCCTGTGTGATCCTAGGCAAGTCCCTTCCCTTGGGTGGCTCAGCCTCAATGTCCTCATCCAGTAAAATGTGTGTGATAATAGGAATCACCTCTTGGGCCCCGGAAGCCTCAAAGGCAATGCCTAAGGCGCGTACTTCCCTTTCCTTCCACCGAGCATCATCTCAAGACCTCTCCTTGCCAGGCTTCACTGTGGGAAGCCCCCACCACCACCCCACCCGCAACTGTCTCTGTGTCTCTAACCTGCGGATCTTCAGGGCCCAGAGACCTCTCCAACTGGGGTTCAAGCAAACACTGCCAGTCCAGGAGGACACACGCAAGCTGCTGGAATCACCCTCAGGGAGGCTGGCATTTCCCCAAGGGCTGTGGGTTTCTGGTGAGCCTCTGAAGCTAGGTTCTCTGCACGTGTACTGCCTACAGATGGCCCCAGCTCCCAGGACAGGCTCAGGGCATGCAACCTTTTTGTTGTCAAATGTGTGAAAGCGGGAAAGAGAAATAATGATGGTTCACATCCATTGAACATGTATTTAAGCACAAAACACTAGTCCAGACATGATGACCAACTCCTCCTAATTTCTCCAGAACTTTCCCAGATTTTGAAACTCCAAGTCTCCCTGCCTGGGACCCCCCAGCCACCCCCCCCCCCCGCCCCGCCCCACACAGTCCCAGGGAAACTAGAATGTTCAGTCACCCTGGATCTAGATTAACTTGTTTAATCTTCTAACAACCTGTGAGGTTGGCATTATTATGAACCCTCTTTAGCAGGAAACTAGAGGTAAAGACAATCCTTGGCTGCTCTGGGAGCCCATAAACTGTTCATGGCAAGGTGGGAGGTCAGAGGCGGGTGCCTACAGCCCAGTAATTGTGTCCAGACCCTGTGTCTAGCAGATCAGGGTTAAAATTCTAGGCTTGCAGCAACATGGATGGACCTAGAGAATGTCATATTGAGTGAAGTGAGTCAGACAAAGAAGGAGAAATATCGTATAACAACCCTTAGGTGAGGAATCTAAAAAGAATTGATAACACAGGAACTTCCCTAGTGGTCCAGTGATACGACTCTGCGCTTCCAATGCAGGGGGCCTGGGTTCGATCCCTGATCAGGGCTAGATCCCATATGCCACAATTAAGAGTTTGGAAAAAAAAAAAAACACAGAGTTTTCATGCCAAGACCAAAGAACCCACATGCCAAAACTAAGAGCCAATGCAGCCAGATAAATACATATTTTAAAAAATAAAAAGAAATGATACAAATAAACTTACATCCAAAACAGAAACAGACTCAGACTTCAAAAACGAGATCATGGTTGCTGGGGTAAGAAAGGTTGGGGGAAGGGAGAATTAGGGAGTTTGGGATGGACATGTGCTAATGCTAAGTCGCTTCAGTCATGTCCGACTCTGTGCGACCCCATAGACGGCAGCCCACCAGGCTCCCCCGTCCCTGGGATTCTCCAGGCAAAAACACTGGAGTGGGTTGCCATTTCCTTTTCCAATGCATGAAAGAGAAAAGTGAAAGTGAAGTCGCTCAGTCGTGTCCGACTCCTAGTGACCCCAAGGACTGGCAGCCTACCAGGCTCCTCTGTCCATGGATATTCCAGGCAAGAGTGCTGGAGTGGGGTGCCATTGCCTTCTCCGGGGATGGACATGTACACACTGTTATATTTAAATGGATTAAACAACAAGGATCTACTGCACAGCAAGCGGAACTCTGTTCAGTGTTATGTGGCAGCCTGGATGGAAGGGGAGTTTGGGGGAGAAAGGATACATGAATATGTATGGCTGAGTCCCTTCTCTGTTCATCTGAAATTATCATCACATTGTCTGTTAATCAGCTATACCCCAATACAAAACAAAAGGTTTTTTTTTTTTAAATCCTAGGCTATCAATTCTTAGGTGTATGACCTTGGACCCCTTACTTTAGCAACTCTCAGCCTCAGTTTCTAAAATGAAGACAATTAGATTATTGCAAGAATAAATTAAATAGGCATAGTGCATGTGCTGGGCATGATACATGACACACCATTAATGCCAAATAGACGCTAGCTATTGTGATTACGGTCACAGATTACAAACAGACAAGGCGGGAGGGGTGTAGGAGGGGAACAGAGAAAGTGCTAAGGATATCCAGAGGAGGAAGTGCCCGAATTCCTTTAAACTCTAGTAACCCTGGCTCTTCCCGGAGTCTGGCTGGAGAGAAAACCGTGACGGATGTTAGTTTTTCTTTCCTCACATTTTCTTAACTGGAATGCAAATGTCTTTTGTATCATTGTTATCTTTTACAGGGTCGAGCATGCCTGCTAAGTCACTTCAGTCGTGTCCGACTCTTTGCGACCCCAGGGATTATAGCCCGCTAGGCTCCTCTGTCCATGGGGATTCTCTAAGCAAGAACACTGGAGTGGGTTTGCCATGCCCTCCTCCAGGGGTTCTTCCTGACCCAGGATTGAACCCGTGTCTCTTATGTCTCCTGCATTGGCAGGTGGGTTCTTTATCACTGGCACCACCTGGGAAGCCCCTTACAGGGTCTTGCCCCTATAATTCACTGTCCCCAGAGAACCCCAGTGAACTTTACATTTTTAAAATTATTTATTTATGTATTGTTTTTGGCTGTGCTGGGTCTTCATTGCTGCGCACGAGCTTCTCATTGTGATGGCTTCTCTTGTTGTAGAGTGCGGGCTCTAGAGTACATGGGTTTCAATAGTTGCAGAGTGTGGGTTCAGTAATTGTGGCCCTGCAGCGTGTGGAATCTTCCCAGATCAGGGATCAAATCCATGTCCCCTGCCTTGGCAGGTGGATTATTAACCACTGGACCACCAGGGAAGTCCCCAGCCCCAGTGAACTTTAAATATAGCAGTGTGACCCTGGGCCAGTGGTTTAATCGCTCTGGGCCTTTGTTTCCTCATCTATAAAATGAGGACAAAGCACCTCCTTCTTAGGGTTGCTTGTGAGAATTAAATGAGTTAATGTATAACAAGGACTTAATAAGCACCTGGCATTTAGTAAGGGCTCAAAAACTAGCTACAATTATTACCATCATTAGCCATCAACGATTACTAGTGTCATTAACCTTCAGTTAGTGACTTTCCACCATTCTTGAACTGCCTCCATGCCCAGATGTCTAGACACCTGAAAGGGCCCTTCCCTGTCTCCTTTCCCACCTCCCTCACCCTTTTCCTTCTGCTTCAGCTACACTGATTTTTTTGGTGCCTTGAACGTGCAAATGAAATTCTTCTTTGCTCAGGCCGTTTGCCGTTGCTGTTCCCTCTGCCTCAAAGGCTTTTCCCTCTGATCTTCCCATGGCCTGGCCCCTTGTCCTTTTGGTCTCCGCCTAAATGACCCTTCTTCAGAGAAGCCTTCCCTGACTACTTAGCAGTTAACTTTCAATTGCAATAGCCCTTTTTTTTTTTCCTTTTTACCCTTTTTTTAGTTGCAGCATATGAACTCAGTTGTGGCATGTGTGATCCAGTTCCCTGACTGGGGATCAAACCTGGGCTCCCTGCACTGGGAGCACAGAGTCCTAGCCACTGGACCGCCAGGGAAGTCCCTGGTTTATTTTCTTTATAGATCTTATTCTAATTTAATATTGGTTCGTTGTCTGTCTCTGTGAGAGCTGGGATCTTATTCACCCCTTACTCCCAGCGCTAGAACAGTGCCTGGTACAGATTAGGTTCTTGCTTAGTCGCTAAGTCGTGTCCAACTCTTTTTGACCCCATAGATTGCAGACTGCCAGGCTCCCCTGTCCATGAGATTTTCCAGGCAAGAATACTGGAGTGAGTTGACATTTCCTTCTCCAGGGGATCTTCCCGACCCAGGGATCAAACCCATGTCTCCTGCATTGGCAGGCAGATTTTTTTTTTACCACTGAGCCACCTGGGAAGCCCACAGATTAGGTACTGAGGCGTGCTGCGATTCATGGGGTCGCAAAGAGTCGGACACGACTGAGCGACTGAACTGAACTGAACTGAAATGTATTTGCTGAGTAACTGGACTGGTTTGGGAGCGCTTGAGTATCCCTGGGGAGCAGGCGATACCTGTGCTGCCCCTTGTGAGTCACAGTCTAACTGACTCTAAACACAGCCTCGACCTGGGCTGGAGGACATGAAGGTCACCTCTGACCTTGATTCCAGGGACTTGCCTACTCAGCCTGATCCCCTCTGTCACCCTTTCTCCCACAACTTGTGCCCCCAACCTTCTCACTGCAGAATGAAGTTGACAAACATCCAGCCCAAATGGAGTTCTTTTTACTTTTATTTTTTTTTTAATTTATTTATTTGGCTACACTGTGTCTTAGTTGCAGAATGCAGGATCTAGTTCCCTGACCAGGGATCAAACCCGGGGCCCCCTGCCCTGGGAGCACAGAGTCTTAGCCACTAGATCACCAGGGAAGTTCCCCACGCGGAGTTTTGGCAGCCTCCCCGAGTCCTCACCACTTGGCTTGAGAGATGGAGCGATCAGAATCCCCAGTCCCTTTCTACTTTCACTTCTGTCTTTGAAATGATAAGAAAAGCCTTCCCAGCATTCAAAGTGACAGGAAAGAAATGGTTTTCCAGACTTTATTTTACACCCAGCACACTGATAGTGCAAAACACCAGTGCTTTGGATCCAGGCCAACCTGGTTCAAATCCTGCTTCTGCCGCTTTCTAAAGCAGAGGTCAGCAAGCCTTTCCTGTAAAGGGCCAGACAGTACGTATTTCAGGCTTTGTAGGTCCTTTAATCTCTGTCATAGCTCCACTCTGCTACTGTAGCATGAGAGGAGCCATACACAGTCCTTTAAGGAAGAGGCTGCTTGTTGGACTGGGCCCATGGGCTGTAGTTTGCCTACTCCTGTTCTAGAGTAAAAATTAAAAAGTAAATCTCCTGGGACTTTCCTGGTGTTCCAGTGGTTGAGGCTTTGCCTTCCAATACAGGGGTTGTGGGTTTGATCCCTGGTTGGGGAGCTAAGATCTCACATGCCTCATGGCCACAAAACCCCAACAAAACATGAAACAGAAGCCATATTTCAACAAATTTAATAGACATGGTTCATATTTTTAAAAATGTTTAAAAGAAAAAAATTAAGCTTGTCTCTATCCTCGGTTTCCACATCTGTAAAATGGGGATGATTTAGTACCTGCCTCCCCCTGCCGGGTGGCAGTGACATTCCAATGTCATAACGTACATCAAGTGCTAAATCTAGTACTTGGCCTACCAAAGGGCTGAATAAATGTCTCTGGTTATTAGTATTAAGCAGTTGTTTAAACAAACAAAAAGTGCTTGCCAAATAGGAACTCACTTGAACCTCAAAACACCCTACAAAAGAGCTATCATCATACCCCCTTAACAGATGTGGAAACAGAGGTCTAGAGAGGTGATGTAATCAGCTCAAGTCAGTCTGGTTCCAGAGCCCACGCTCTTCACCCCTTCAGCCTGTCATCTTTCTTTCTTTTTTTAAATATTTATTTGATTGGCTGCTCTGGGTCTTAGTTGCGGCACACAGGCTCTTTGATTTCAGCACGCGAACTCCTAGTTGTGGCTTGTGGGATCTAGCCCCCTGATCCGGGATCAGACCCCGGGTCCCCTGCATTGGGAGAGTGGCGTCCTAGCTCCTGGACCACAAGGGAAGCCCCTGTCCTCTTCTTTTTGAATGATCCCCTTTAATCCTCACAGCCACCCCTCAAATTAGCCAATGTCCCTGTTTAGCAGACTGAGATACTGAGGTACAGCAGGAGGAAGTAACTGGTCTTAGTCAATAAACACAGGCTCCACTGACCACAGGATACCAAGTTGGATTTCTGCCCAAGAAGTCAACAGGAGGGTAGTCGGGCTCCCCCCTCCCTCTCCCTGTCTCCAGCTGTGTTGTCTTTGGATACTTGTGTGGCTTGGAGAAGCTGCGTGCGGTCAGCCCGTCTCCCTTCCTGACCTTTCCCCTACCCCGCAACGCCCACCCAAGCGACCCCCCAGGCAATCATCCGCCTCTCTCTCATGAACCCTGCAGGCTCTGTGCCCCCCCGCTGCTCAGTGAGGCTGTGCCTGGGACTGTGTGAGGGGGCCAGTTGGAATGAGGGGAAGGGTGCGTGGTGGGCAGTGGGGAGGGGGCAGAGATGTCAGATCAGGAAACCCTGATTACTTCTCTCCAAACCACCTGTTTCTAGAATGTAGCTGGGCAGAACTGCCCTCATGGGGGCCAAACATTTCCCAAATGGACAGAGAGACAGGACGGACCAGGGCTTTCAGGGTTCAGCCAGGGTGGAGCTGTTGACTGCTTCTGTTGCTTCTAAAGTTGGAAGACTTGGTCTTTTGGTTTCTCCTTTTCTGTCCCATTTCCTCCTCTTTTGGGTTAAGGAGCCGGCCACGTGGTCCTCGAAGGCCCTTCCAGGTTTGAAACTCAAGGATTCTAAGGCTTCTCACGGGGTGCTGTAGCCCTGGCTCCTGGGTCCTCTGCAGGAGGACCAGGGTTTGATCTCTGGTCAGGGAACTAAGATCCTGCAGGCTGTGCGGTGCAGCCAAAATATATACAAGCATCATCCGTGCCCTCAGCTTCCTCCCGATACCTCTCCAGCTCAGCTCCGACGTTGGCCTCGGGCAGCTCATTCATTCCCTCTGATTTCTTCTTTATTTTCTTCATGCTCTACCCTCCTTTCCAGGTTCTATGCCTCTTACAGCCTGTGAACTGACTGACTCACAGGGCCTCTCTCTGATGACCGTCTGAGCCTCCTGCCCTTGCTCTTGCTAGTCACCTAGCATGGGCTTTCTAGCCTCTAAGTGATTTGAGGACAGGGTGGAGGGTTTGCAGCAGTGCTATTTAGATGCTCGGAGTTCGTAAGCCAGTAATAAAATTTCAAAGTACCTGCAATTCAGTTCAGTTCAGTCGCTCAGTCTTGTCCGACTCTTTGCAACCCCATGGACTGCAGCACGCCAGGCTTCCCTGTCCATCCCCAACTCCCGGATTTGCTCAAACTCATGTCCATCAAGTTGTTGATGGCATCCAACCATCTCATCTTCTGTTGTCCCCTTCTCCTCCTGCCTTCAATCTTTCCCAGCATCAGGGTCTTTTCTAATGAGTCAGTTCTTAGCATCAGGTGGCCAAAGTATTGCACTTTCAGCTTCAGCATCAGTCCTTCCAATGAATATTCACGGTTGATTTCCTCTAGGATTTACTGGTTTGATCTCCTTGCAGTCCAAGGGACTCTCAAGAGTCTTCTCCAACACCACAGTTCAAAAGCGTCAATTCTTCGGCACTCAGCTTTCTTTATAGTCCAACTCTTACATCCATACATGACTACTGGAAAAACCATAGTTTTGACTAGATGTACCTGTGTTGGCAAAGTAATGTCTCTGCTTTTCAATATGCTGTCTAGGTTGGTCATAGGCTTTCTTCCAAGGAGCAAGCGTCTTTTAATTTCATGGCTGTGGTCACCATCTGCAGTGATTTTGGAGCTCCTGAAGAATAAAGTCTGTCACTGTTTCCATTGTTTCCCCATCTATTTACCATGAAATGATGGGACCAGATACCATGATCTTAGTTTTCTGAATGTTGAGTTTTAAGCCTACTCTTTCACTCTCCTCTTTCACTTTCATCAAGAGGCTCTTTCTGCCATAAGGGTGGTGTCATCTGCATATCTGAGGTTATTGATATTTCTCCCAGCAATCTTGTTTCCAGCTTGTGCTTCATCCAGC
This sequence comes from Bubalus kerabau, assembly GCF_029407905.1. Classification (NCBI taxonomy): domain Eukaryota; kingdom Metazoa; phylum Chordata; class Mammalia; order Artiodactyla; family Bovidae; genus Bubalus; species Bubalus kerabau. Next base: position 75,420,603 of record NC_073636.1, read on the forward strand.
CCAGTGTTTCTCATGATGTACTCTGCATATAAGTTAAATAAGCAGGGTGACAATACACAGCCTTGATGTACACCTTTCCCAATTTGGAACCAGTCTCTTGTTCCATGTCCAGTTCTAACTGCTGCTTCTTGACCTGCATACAGATTTCTCAGGAGGCAGGTAAGGTGGTCTGGTATTCCCATCTCTTTGAAAATTTTCCACAACAGTCTGTTGTGATCCACTCAATCAAAGGCTTTGGTGTAGTCAATAAAGCAGAAGTAGACGTACCTGAAGAGAGAGGACAGAAAAAGATGGTGACTTTTCCTTTTTATAATAATGATGGGCCACCTCTTTGGCTAAACTTGTCTCTAATACTTCAGGGACCTCCTAAAGGTTGCAAGAAACATCCTGAATATTCCAGCATCTTAAAATTTTCCTAGATGCTCTAATACTCCAGTCTCAGGGGCCCACCCCTGGTGGCTCAGTTGGTAAAGAATTAACCTGTGGTACAGGAGACCCAGGTTCAATCCCTGGATCAGGAATATCCCCTGGAGAATGGAATGGCAACTCACTCCAGTATTTTTGCCTGCAAAATCCAGTGGACAGAGGAACCTGGTGGGCTAGAGTCCCTGGGGTCACAAAAGAGTCAGACATCTTAGCGAATAAACCACTACAAGGACCCAACATACACAGGCTTCAATCTGACGAGGACGGCCAGCCCCTCAGCTGGGAATCACAAGGATATCACAGTCCCTGGCCTCCCTCCTCTCTTCCACTGAGCTAGATCTCTTTTAGTATCCCCACCTCTGGTTCCAATTCTGCTCCTCTCCCAGCATTCTCCATCTCATTTCACAGCACCATCCTGCACCCAGACGCTTAAGTCAGAAACTCAGGCCTCAGGATTTCCCGGCCAGCACAGTGGTGAGGGCACTTCACTTCCACTGCCAGGACCCAGGGTTCGAGCTCTGGTCAAGGAACTAAGAGGGCTTCCCCTGGTGGCTCAGTGGAAAGGAATACACTTGCCATGAAGGAGCTGCAGGAGACTCGGGTTCAGTCCCTGGATCGGGAAGATCCCCTGCAGGAAAGGATGGCAACTCCAGTGTTCTTGCCTGGAGAATCCCATGGACAGAGGGATGGACAGAGAATCCCATGGACAGAGCCTGGCGAGCCACAGTCTATAATGTGGCAAAGAGTCCAACACGACTTAGCACGTACGCACGCTGGGAACTAAGATCCTGCAAGCTGTGCAGTGCATCAAAAAAAAAAAAAAAAAAAAGGCATCATCCTTGCCCCCCTTTATTCCCCCTCCTACTCCATGTCAGCAAATCCTGGTGTCTCGCACTCCAGAATATGACCCATATCTACACACATCTCTCCTTTGCACCAACACCGGTCCAAGCCATTTTCCTTGTCTATCTGGACAACTTGACTCATCTCCCTGCATCACTCTTGGCCCTTTTGGTCTAGTTTCCCTGCACCAACCAAAATGATCTTTAAAAAGGAGAAATCCTGACATGCTACTCCACTGCTCCAACCCCTTCATCTGCTCCCCATCGCTCCCAACATAAAACCTGGACTCTGGTCATGACTCCCAAGAGACGCTAGGTGATCTAGCCCTTGTTTACCTTCCTCTCCAGCTCCACCATTCACCACTCTCAGGAACACACCAAATCCACTCAGTCTCAAGGTTTCCTCAAACTCTTCTCTCTACCTGAAACATCTTTACCCATAGATCTTTGCATAATCAGCTTCCTTCACTGACTCAGATCTCTTACTCACATGGCACCCCCACTGAGAGGCCCTCTCCCCATCATTACCTGTCATTCTGTTTAATTCTTTATTGTCTGTTTCTTCAAGTAAACTGTCAGCTCCATGGGAGTAAGGAGTCTGACACTTAGTCATGGCTGTAACCCAGGGTTACATGGCCGTGCCCAGGGTGTAGGACATGGAAAGTGGGCTGTGGTTATCATCTGCAGACCCTCCAAAAGGAGGAGATCTTATCATGGACTGTGTGGCCCTGGCCTAATTCCTTCCCGAGCCTCTAAGCTCCCTTTTGCTTCCTGCTGGTACCACTGAGCTCCTTCATTTCCCCAGAGTTATCTGGAGCTGCTCTGCAGCCAGGAATGTCATACTTTCCTAATCTTTTGAGAGGCCTGAACAATCCCTAAGGTTGTGGGAGGTGCCCCCCGCCTTGAGATCTAAACAGGCTGTGCAGAAATCAGGACCCCTGAACCCAACCCACTCCCTGGTCCCTTCACCTCACTTCACTTGTTCCAACAAGCCCGTCTGCTGTGAGATTGCATGCACCTTTTGGGGAAGTTTCTTGTTTCTTGTCCCCAAACCCACATGTCTTCTAGTGTGGGAGAGGCTGCTGGCCAGCTTGAGTTCCCTCTCAGTGAAGTTGGACAGAACTTCAAGCCGAAAGTTAGATCACTGGTTCTCAACCCATCTGCATGTTAATAATGGCTTTTCAAGCAGGGAGGTTTCTGCTTTGCTTTGTTATGTTTTGAATACCTATGCCTGGGTCCCTGTTCCCAACAGTCTGATTTAACTGGTTTGGGTTGGAGCCCGGGCATCCTTAGATTTTTTAAAAAGTTCCTCGGCAGGATATAACGTAAAAGACGGACAATACTAAGTAATCTCAAGGACATGGAGAAACCAGAACCCTCATACTTTGCTGCTAGGACTATAAAATGGTGCAGCTGCTTTGGAAAACATTTCAGCAGTTTCTTAGAAAGTAAAACACAAATGTACTCTATATACAACAATTCCCCTTCTAGCTGTCCACTCAACAAGGAGGAAAACATATGTTCACACAACATTGTACATGAATGTTCATAGACACCAATTCGTAATAGCCAAAAAGTGTAAACAATCCAAACGTCCATTGGCTGGTGAACAGACAAAATGTGGTCTATCTGTAGAAGAGAATACTGTTCAGGGGGAAACAAAATGAGCTACTGATCAATGCTAAAGCCTGGATGAATCTCAGAAACATTCTGCAGGACATCCCTGGTGGTCCAGTGGTTAAGAATCCGCCTGCCACTGCAGGGGACATGAGTTTGATTCCTGGTCCGGGAAGATTCCCCATGCTGAGAAGCAACTAAGCCCCTGCACCACAACTACTGAAGCCTCTGTGCCTAGAGCCTGTGCAACAAGAGAAGGCACCACAATGTACCCCAACAAAGAGTAGCTCTGGCTCGCCTCAGCTACAGAAAGTCCACATGGAGCAACAAAGACCCAGTCATGTTGTTATGTGTTAAGTCACTTCAGTCATGTCCAACTCTGTGCGACCCCATGGACTGTAGCCCACCAGGCTCCTCTGTCCATGGGATTCTCCAAGCAAGAATACTGGAGTGGGTTGCCATTCCCTTCTCCAGGGGATCTTCCCGACCCAGGGATCGAACCACGTGTCTCTTACGCCTAACCTGCATTAGCAGACAGGTTCTTTACCACCAGCGCCACCTGGGAAGCCCAAAGACCCAGTGCAGCCCTCCAAAAAATTCTGCAAAGCGAAAGAACCACGACATAAAGACTACAATTTGTTTTTCTTTTTAAAGACTACATTTTGTATGATTCTTTTTTTTTTTTTTGCCAAGCCGCACAGCCACATGGAGATCTTAGTTCCCAGACCAGGGATGGAACCCGTCTCCCCGGCAATGGAGGCTCAGAGTCCCAAACACTGGACCATCAGGGAATCACCTGTATGATTCCATTTATATGAAAGGGCCAGAGAAGGCAAGTCCCTAGTGGCAGAAAACAGATGAGTGGCAACTGGGGCATTTGAAGAGGGGTTGACTGCAAACAGGAACAAGAGATCTTCTGGGGGAGAAATGTTCTAAAGACTGAGCTATGATGGTTGCACAATTGTGTAAATTTACCAAAAATCACTGAATTGCTATTTGAAACCAGTAAATCTCGTGTTATGTAAATTATACCCAAGTAAAAGGTTGACATCTCTGGGTGAGAAGGCAAGTGTTCTAGAAACCCCTCAGCTGGGACCCAGGATGCCTTGGTGTCCTCCCCCTCCTCTGTCTAGGTCAGTGTTTCCTCTGATCTCAGATTTTCAGGAAGCTGCCAGCTGATGCTCTGGCTTCTATTTTGGAGAAGTCTGGGGTTTAATTCTGCAGACTCAGCTCACAAGGGTGTAAACATCTGGCTCCTGGCTATGCTGTCTGAAGGAGAAAAATGGGCATCTGAGGGGATGGGTTGGATGGTGGGGGAGACCACCACAGGTGCCCCCCACTCTATCCTGAGATAACTCTAACACCACCTGGGGATGTTGGGCCCTAAATCAGAACTGGGATTGGATTTGGGTTCCAAGGCCCTGGTACCATTCCCCGGCAGCACTCAAGCTGGACTAATTATCCAAACATAACACATCTTTTCATACCTCCAGGCCCGGCCGTACCCTTCCCTACCTGGAAAATCCTGTTCTTCCCACCAAACCCATCTCATTGTTATCTCTTTTGAAAGATTCTCCTTTGCAGCCCATTCCTTTGATCATCCCAACAGAACCCTTATCTTCCTGTAGTGGAAGGAAGATATTATTCATGTGTCTGCCTCCCCCACTGCTCCATGGGCTCCTGAAGACAAAGAGCCCATCTTACTTATCGCTGGTGCTCAAGTTTCTGGGGCAGGCCTCAACGTGTATCGGGTAGTGGAGAAATGCAAGGGCGCCTCACACCACATCAGACACTCGCCGGGCCACGGAGACCAGAGGAGACGCCCCATTGCCCTCATCTATTCTTGGCCTAAATGGCTTCTCTCATCTGGCCCAGAATGGCTGGAGAGCCACTCCCTGGAAAACCGCAGCTCAGGGTGGCAGCCTCTTCTGCAGCTTTCCTACTGCCAGACCCCCTCGCCTTGGAAACTGCCTTAGTGTTTTGGGGGTTTTACTAATTTCGCTGTGCTGAGTCTGAGTTGCAGCATGTGATATCTTCGATCTTCATTGCAGCATGTGAGATCTAGTGCTCTGGCCAGGGATCGAACCTAAGCCCCCTGCATTGGGAGCTTGGAGTCTTAGCCACTGGACCAACAAAGAAGTCCCAAACTGCCTTATTGTTACTTCAACTGCAGAACAGGGTCCCACTGTGGCTTGGCCTTGGTGGGGAGAAAAGCAACCTGGAATAGGGTTGGAACCTCCCTTTCTCAACTGAACAGGAGGGAAGGGGGGAGAGCACAGCCTTTAGAAAAATAACATAGCCATAGGACGGGTGACATAAACTGGTTACAACCAACTAAGTCCAAGATGGCGGACCAGACTTCCACTAGGCCTTGAGCCTCACTGACCTTGAGTATTTGTTCATTGTCACACATCTGCATACTAAATGACACACCCACAGGCGCCTGGACAGTTTCATGGCAGACCATAAAAGGCCAACAAGGGGCGGTAGCCCAATTCCTGGAAATCCTCATCCCCTTCCCCAAAATAGCTGGACTACTCGTCCCACTCATTAGCCTATGAAATTCAGTTCAGTTCAGTCACTCAGTCGTGTCCAGCTCTTTGACACCCCATGGACTGCAGTACACCAGGCTTCCCTGCCCATCACCAACTCCCGGAGCTTGTTCAAAATCATGTCCATCGAATTGTTGATGGCATCCAACCATCTCATCCTCTGTCGTCCCCTTCTCCTCCTGCCTTCAATCTTTCCCAGCGTCAGGGTCTTTTCTAAAGAGTCAGTTCTTTGCATCAGGTGGCCAAAGTATTGGACTTTCAGCTTCAGGATCAGTCCTTCCAATGAATGTTCAGGACTGATTTCCTTAAGGATGGACTGGTTGGATCTCCTTGCTTGAGAGTCCAAGGGACTCTCAAGAGCCTTCTCCAACATCACAGTTCAAAAGCATCAATTCTTTGGCACTGAGTTTTCTTTGTAGTCCAACTCTCACATCCGTACGTGAGTACTGGAAAAACCATATCTTTGACTAGATGGACCTTTGTCGGCAAGTAATGAAACTGTCCACCCCTATAAAAACTGGCAGCCTGCACCTTGGTGCCGCGTTTGCCTTCTGAGATGGCCCCACACTGCCTGTACAGTATGTTTCTCTCCAAATATGTCCACTTGTTACCTATCACTTTGTCTCACTAATTTTTTCTGTGATGGGACATCAAGAACCTGAGTTTCATCAAGTCCTAAGACTGGGCGTGATCTCGGTTTAAAGGCCATGCGTTTGAGGCCCCAATCTGAGTCACACGGTTTCATAACTGCCAGGACCTCAGGGCTTGAAATGTGTGGCTCTCTCTCAGCAGCTTCTTGCTGTAGTGGGAGACAACAAGGATGTGAAGATATGTGGCGCTCTGGGCCTGTATGTTTATGTTTTGACTTTAACATGTAGATGGATTTGTCGTGACTTGAGGCTGGGGTCCTCAGAGGCCCTGATAACAGGCTCCTGGCTGATGCTGAATACTCGGCCTCTGCACTGGTGCCAAATTGAATCTCAGAGACAGAGTTTGGGGTGGAGTAGAAAAGAATAAATAACTTTATTGCTTTGTCAAGCAAAGGGGGACACAATGAGCTAGCTGGTGGCCCTCAAAACTGTGTGTCTCGGTGAGGGGAGGATTTGTTGAGGAGTTTTATAGCAATGGTTGAAGGGCCGGATTGCTGATAAAGATTAGGGTGTTTGCTGGGCCTGTACTCCTTTAATCTGGCCTCAGGTGGTCTGCTCTTAATACGTCTCTCTGGTTCCTTTAATCTGGAATGAAGAATGCTAACATCTTCCATTTGTCGGGGGTTTTGGTTCTGTCAAGACTTCAAAGATATTGTTAGGTGTATCCCTTGAGGCAGAACCAGGACTCTGACCTATGGCTGCACTATTGTTTCTTTTTAAAAAAATATTTTATTTACTAATTTGGCTGCGTCAGTCTTAGATGAGACATACAAGATCTTCGTTCTGTCATGCAGGATCTTTCCTTGAGGCGCATGGACTCTCCAGTTGTGACGCACAGGCATGGGCTTAGCTGCTCCCCAGCATGTGTGATGTTAACTTCCCAAGCAATGTAAAGTGAAAGTGTTAGTCACTCAGTCGTGTTTGACTCTTCGCGATCCCATGGACTGTAGCCCGCCAGGCTCTTCTGTCCACTGAATTCTCCAGGCAAGAATACTGGGGTGGGTTGTCATTCCCTTCTCCAGGGGATCTTCCCGACCCAGGAATCGGACCCGGGTCTCCCACATTGCACGCAGATTCTTTACCTTCTGAGCCACCAGGGAAACCCCCACCAGGGATCAAATCCACGTTGCCTGCATTGCAAGACGAGTTCTTAACCACTGGACCACCGGGGACGTCCCTGAGATATTTTTTCTTGACTGCTCCTCCCTTGTCCCTGCATCGCCTGCCTTCCCTGATTAGAAACTGCTCAAAAGGGCTTCCACACCCAGGGTTCTGCTTGGTTTCCCAGCCAGGACTGGCTATATCTGGAGGAGCTCTGCTTACCCCAACCATCTCTCATACCCCAGGCTTGCTGTCTATTGAGGCTTCTACAGAGGAGTTGTTGGAGTGCTTTAGAGTCCTAGGATCTTTACTCAACCTGCTCATCCCCATCTTGGGAGTAAAGGATTCCAGGCTGCTGGCAGGGACTCTGCCACATTGGGCAGCTCATGTTTTTCTTGGTGTCCCAAAGGGCGCTGCCTTGGTGTTCCCACCACAGAAACCAGAGCCTGGAATAGAGATGGGGACACCTGAAAAAGTCACCAAGACTTTAACCCGGTGTAGTCTGTCTGCGGTCAGCAAATATTCAGAGGCTTGGGCACAGTGCTGGGCCTGGGGACTTCAGGAGTGAAGAGCCCTGGCCCTGCCCTTCAGCAGTCCACAGCCTCGTGGTTGAAGAAAATGAACAAAGCCTGAGCACAGGCTGTTAGGGGAATACAGAAGAGGTGACCTTCTGTATTCTAGGTGCCTATGACCTAGGCACCTACTCTAGGTGCAAGCAAACTCGGGAGACTGCCTGGTGGAGGTGACATCTCAGTTAAGATGAAGGTTGAGTTAGGCAAAGAAGGGAGGAAAAGTGACAGCAAACAGCATATGCAAAGGCCCAGGGTCAAGAGAGAACTTGGCACATTTAGGTACATCATGGAGATCACTGGGACCAAATGAAGGACAGCTGGTTTGAAGGTCCAGGTTGTGAATAACATGAATGTACGTGAAATGCTTGGCGCAGCCCCTAGCAAATGCTCTGCCATAGTAGCTCTCATTTCTACCATCTTGGAAGCCAAGGTAGGGGTTTGAGAATTTATTGTGCAGTCAATGGGGAGACATTCCAGGGTTTTAAGGCCAGAGTGACTTGGTCAGATTTGCTATATGACCAAGCTTAAATAGATTCCTGTGACTGGTGGATTATGTACCACCAAAAGGACAGATGGATGATCAGACTAGTTTGGGAATTGATCTCCAAACCAACAGTAACTGAGAAAAGAGGTACAGGGTGGGGGAGCTTCAAATATACCCCAAGTGGAAGAGAAAAATATACAGTGGAAGACAGGATACAGCAATGAAAAGTAACTATAGCTACACACAACTACTTAGATGGGTCTTGCAAGTGCAGTGTTGAACAAAAGAAAGAAACACATATATAATCCCATTTATATAAAGTTCGAAGAACAGGTGAAATGAAAGGATACTCTTTAGGGATGTGTGCTTAGGTGGTAAAACTATAAAAGGAAGGACGTGAATATCGCAAAAGTAGTGGCAACAGTGATTATCCTGTGCCTTGCAATATCTTGACCTGAGTGATATTTATCAGATTCACTCAGTGACAAATCATTTCTCTTCTGTTTTACCACACAGTCCTCTGCAAGATTTTCCCAGGTGGTGGTGCAGTGGTAAAGAATGTGCCTGTCAACGCAAGAGACGAAAAAGACGAGGGTTCAGGTTTGAAGGTCCAAGTTGTGAATAACATGAATGTATGTAAAGTTCTTGTTGCAGCCCCTAGAAAATGCCAAATACACTAGAAAAAAGGTTTTAAACTGTTAACAAGAAAAAAGGCTTCAAACTGCTTTAAAAAGTAGAAATGAGGATGAAGAGAAGGGATGAGGATATATTGGGAGGAACAAGTTTGGAGGAGTGTTTAACACTCTTGAGTTAGAGAACCCTGAAAGATACTGAAGTGGAAATGTATAGGACCACTGTGTGAGGTCAGATAAGCTACTTGTCCCAAGTCCAAATTTCCTTCTCTACGAGAGCAGCAGTATGATTTTAAGGAATCAGCCTTAAAAAGTTTTGGTGTTGAGAACCCTGAGCTTAAAATCCCAGTTCTCTCCCTTCATGGCTTTGAACCTAGACAGTCACTTCACCCCCTGCCCCCACCCCCACCCCCAGCTTCCGTTTCCTCAGGTGTAGATTTGACATAACCATTTCCACTCTCAGGGTTCTTGCAGAGGTGCGCGCGTGTGCTCAGTCCTGTCCGATGGCAACCCCATGGACTGTAGCCCGCCATGCTTCTCTATCCATGGGATTCTCCACACAGGAATACTGGAGTGCGTTCCTACCCCCAGATCTTCCTGACCCAGGGGTTGAACCCTCCTCTCTTGCATCTCCTGCACTGATGGGCAGATTCTTAACCACTGCACCACCTGGTAGAATCTTGCAGAGGACTACATGGTAAAAGAAGATAGGCACTTGGGTTATTTGGTGCTAAGGAATGAAAAATTACATTGAATACACAGGACGATGAGCAGGTAACCATCACTATATGATTTTTACACTCCAGTGTTAATAAGAACTAGCTAGTGAGCTTGTAACACGGGGCATTCTATAAGTCTAGAGTAACCATATAATTTATTGTCCGTACCAGGGCCCTTTTGAGAAAGCAAGCCATATTAATAACTATACCAGGATAACAGACATAAATCAAGACTGTCCCAGACAAAGCAGGGTATGTGGTTCCCTTGTGTGTGTCTGAGATGAAGCCCTTGCCTGTCAAGCCTCCCAAGTGAACGGCAGGCACTGTGAGGGCAGGATCACTGCACCTACTGTGCCTACAAGGAGCCGGTTTATTTCCAGAGGGCTCAGATCTACTTGGAGCAATCCTCAAACCCCGTGAGGTGATAATAGCTAACATCTGTTAGTGCCTCCTTGTAGCTCAGCTGGTAAAGAATCCGCCTGTAATGCGGGAGACCTGGGTTCAATCCCTGGGTTGGGAAGAGCCCCTGGAGGAGAGGAAGGCAACCCACTCCAGTATTCTTGCCTGCAGAATCCCCAAGGACGGAGGGGCCTGGTGGGCTACTGTCCATGGGGTCGCAAAGAGTTGGACACGACTGAGCGACTAAGCACAGCACAGTTCGTGCCATATGCTGTGCTGAGTACTTCCGCAGGCACCATCCCAGCAAATCTTGATGATGTAGACAGCCTTATTGTCCATTAGAGAAAACTAAAGCTTAGGAGGTTAAGCAACTCCTCCAAGGCCATACATCTAGAATGAAGGAGTTTGAACCCACACTGATGGGAAGCCTAGTTCTTAATTATTTGTTACAGTACTGTCTCTGCTTTGTTGGCACCCCCAGGTGGCGCTAGTGGTAAAAGAAAAACAAACCTGCCCGCCAGTGCAGAAGACATAAAAGATGGGGGTTCGATCCCCAGGTCGGGAAGATCCCCTGGAAGAGGGGACAGCAACCACTCCAGTATTCTTGCCTAGAGAATCCCAGGGACAGAGGACCATGGCGGGCTACGGTCCATGGGGTCGCAGTCATACTCGACTTAAGCGACTTAGCACACCCCAATCCCACCAAGCTGCCGGGACCAGGCACCACCACACAAGCCACAGCCCAGCTCAGGCTGAGGCTCCACGTGGGAAAGGGACGTCACAGCAGGTGGCAAGCCCATCTTCCTAAACTATGACTGGAAGATCAGCTTCCAGAGGAGGCCAGAGGGAGGTGGAGATAGTGTCTTCTGCCCGCCCCTACCAAAGAACCCTGCAGGCAGCCAGCCTCCTGCTAGGCTAACTAACTTTTGTGGCAGGATTGAGTTCTCAGTGAGGTTTTGCACTGCAACCAGCAACCACCGATATCAAGTGTTGGAAAGTCCTCTGATGCATTTAGTTTACAATTTTCCAACTTTGGCAAAAGCCATCTTTATTCTAAGTCTCTCAGGGCCATTTTGAATTTCTTCTAAGTTCTTAGAACTTGTGCAGCCTCATTAAGGCAGAAAGTTCGATGTGCATGCAGCCTGCATACGAGAAGTGGTTGGAAAACATCCTAGACTCAGGTCCAGAGGACAAGCGACTGCCGAGTGGCAGAGCTGCCCCGGAGCTAGGACCCAGGTCCTCCGAGCGTCCAGAACTTACGTCACCAGGACTCCGCCCCCGGGTGGGCGTCTGAGCCGAGTCCCCGCAGGTTTCAAACCCGCCCCGCGCCCCCTGGTGCGCATACTCAGTTCGACCTTGCAGCCGCACCGCCCACCCAAATCCTAGGGGAACACCCCCCCTTACTCCGGGCGGGTGTGCTCGCGGGGGAAACTGAGGCCGGGAGCGTGCTTGTGGGTTCGTTCCTCAGTCCACACCGCAGGGCCTGCAAAGCTGCCTCCCGCCCCTTAGACCCGTCTGGAACAGCAGGGAAGGACAAGGGAGAAAGGGAGGGGGCCCAAAGCAAGCGGGGTCTAAGGAGCCGGCCGGTCCTGCCACACTCAAGATGGCGGCGCGGCAGCGGCGAAGTCCCTCAGAGGCGGTACCAGCGCATGCGCAGCGCGGAGTCCCGGCCCGGGACACAAGATGGCGGCAGCGGCGTTGGGGAGGGCGAGGCGGAGGCGGCAAAACGGGCGGTCGAGCAGAACGTGTAACCGCGTCCCCTCGAGTCCGCTGCGGGCAGGTAAGAGCCCCAGGAAGCCATGGTCCCGCCGCGAGCCGCGCCAGGGTCTGGGGTTCCGAAGCCAGGCGGCGGTGGCCCCTCCGGCGCTTTCCGCTCCGGGCTACCGCTTGTCCCGTCTCTGCCGCCGCCGCCATCTTAGGCCCACGGGTGGGCGGCCGAGCCGGTGGCCTGGATGAGCGAGTTGGGTCCGGAGAGCGCGGGCGGAGCGGCCTCTAGGGCCCCTCCGCTGCTGCCGCCGCCACCGCCTTTGTGTCGGGCTCCGACTCTGAGTCGCCTCAGCCCGGGGGCGGGAGCGCGCGGCGGGGCGGGGGGCGGAGCCCGGGAGATGGGCCGGCGCGCGCGCGCGCCAAACAGCCCGCCCCCGCTAGAGGGTAGGAGGAAAGTGCGCGCGCGCTAGGAGTCGGCCCACCCCCTCCTGCGCGCTCCCCCCGCGCCTGCGCACTTCGGGAGCCCTTTGACGCCGCCCTACTGGGTCGGAGGACTTTGATTGGTGCGTTACTGAATGATCCCGCCCCATCTTCCTCCAATCCTGGAGTCGGAGTTTTTGTTTTGTTTGTTTTTTTTTTTCCTCTTCTGGTGGGTTCCTGTGGTTACGCAGATACAGTTGTTTATCCTTAAGCTGCTGGGCACTGTTGAACTGCGGTATGCCTGGGGGTCGGGAAGCCACAGGATAAATAAAAATGTTCTTTTAGTAATAGCAGTTATTTCCTACTGAGAGTGTACAATGTGCTAGGCTCTACGCATTGAGACCGTAGAGGCCGAATGATTCTTGTTAGAAGTCGGAAAATGGCAGAAGCGTGTGGAACCGGGGTCTGTCCAAACCCAGACCTGGTGTTTTAGCCATCGACCTGCTGTATCCAGATCACCTGGGAAATTAAAAAGCTTTTTAATCATAACAAAATTGGTAAAGATTTGAAGTGGTGTAAAGTGAGAAAATTAGTCATCCGGTTTCCCAACCCCACTCTTGGGGGTGTGTGTGAAAAATACAGATACTTGTGAACCTCCCCTCCCCGTTTCTCTACGATGTGGAGTGACGGACAGGAATCTGAGGGTTTTTTTTAAACAAGTTCCCTGGTGTTTCTGATGCACAGCTCGTTTTGGAAACACTGCTGTGTCATGGTTCGGCCTCATTAAACGGTGAGGCCCAAAACTGCTTGTTTCTTCTCTGCATAGTTGACCTACCTGCTGCACCAGTATCACACAGTATTGCTTGGGGAAAAGTATTTCAATAAAGGTGAACAAGCTCTGTTGTTTAATGCATTTGCATATTTTATTGTCTTTAGAATTAAAGACCTGATTCAAAGAAATGTTTTTTCACTCACTGTAGGTGGCTTGGGGCCGTGCCTGATCCGTGATGTGTATGTTTGTTCACTTTTGTCTTAGTACTGTGGTTGGCCAGACCAGCTTACAATTTGTGGTGTCAAGTGTCCAAATGAAAGCACAGGCCCTTTGTTAAATACTTATAAAAAATGTGACAACCATCAGAGCAGAGCATTAAAGCAGGCTCAGGGCACTCCTCAGCCCGGCCCTGGGGGACTGTGTGGGCTGCAAGTCCGTGAAGGTGAACCTGTTGGCTGTTGGGAAGCTTGAGAAATGCTGTTTTCATCCCCTGAATCCCCATGTCTCCCACAGTGTGTCCTGCCCTGTCCTGGGGGCTCCGACGTGCTCTCTCTTTGCCTCTCGTGCCATTGTCCCTGTTCTACAGCATTTCATAGGTCTGCGACTCTTTTCTTCTCTTTGCTCTGCAGTTGCTGATGCAAGGAATCCCCTGGGCCCCGGTCCACTCCACTGCTGACCAGCCCATCCTCCTGCGCTGTGCTTTCCTGCAGGCCCCCCCCCACTGCCTCTGTGGGACCCGGTGACGTGGGGGTCCATCTGGCCGGAGAAGAAAACCCTCTCATGCTAGCGTTGCAGACCCCAGAGGGTGAGAGAAAGAGGGACCTTGTTCAGCCTTGAGACCTGGGGGTCAGCCCTAAGGCATAGGGCATCCTTTTCCCCAGAGAACCAAGGCAGCTTCCCTTGGTCGGTGGTTCCAAGCCTTTTTGTTATCCTGGCCCCCTTTTGTTGTGTGTTCTCTTGCTCCCTGCATTTTTATCCGCCAAACCGTACAGACGAAGTGACCACTTTGCCTTTTCCAAATTAACAATGATGTCTATGACTGAATGTACAATAAAAACCACCACCCAATGATTGCTATGCTGTTGTCAACAACATCAGAGCTTCTGATCATCATGAAATAATCAATGCGACCACAATGAGTTGATAAAATTTCAGCAGCAGAGAAAAACCAGTGTTTATGCCTTTGTGGTCTCTTTGTGGGTAAACGTTTGATTTCTTTGGGGTGTCACGACACTGAAACGACTCTCGGAGTGTCAGCCTGATCTCAGTTGCCCCCCTAGGAGTCTGACGGCCGGGTTGGGAACCACTTTGGCCATTGAGGCTTGTGCCAGTGTGCTTTGGGTGGGGTAATAGAGAATGCTAATCGGAAGGAGCTGACCCTTCTGTGGGTGTTTAAAGTAAATTTTCACCTGGGGATTATGAAGGACTGAACTCGGTATTCCTTTTCAGCTATACTGGTTCTTTTAGCAACAGATACCTTCCTGGTCTGTAGTTAGGAGGAGGCATCTAATTTGAAGCCATACTCCTTCCTGCTCTGGGCTGTGTTCCAGTTAGATTTTACGGGGTAGGAAAAGGGAAGAGGAGCAGTTACTGCTGCTGCTTATGGGAACAACTTTCTCAGGTGCAGACCCTGTTTGATCTTGTCTGCCACTCTTGGTGCTTTGTAAACATTCACAGAATGAATACTTGTGATTCACAGAATGGTACCTTGCTGAGCGCCAGAGAGAGCCAAACGACCCACTTCTGAGGCCTGGGAGTTCTGACAGTCTAATGGAGGGGGGCAAACTGAGTTGATGGCCCAGAGGATTTGAGTGCTACAATCCTAGGGAGGGACTCTGACCGCCTAGCTTGGGGAAGGGAACGAAGGACCGGTTCCTGGAGGATGGAGGACCTAGTAGTAAGCCAGGCAGAGACATGGATGGGGAAAGAGTATTCCAGGCCAAAAGAGTAACGGGAGCGCCCCCATTTGACAGTTGAGGGAACAGCAACGTAGGCCTGAGGGCTCCTGTGGCAGCAGGCTGCCCTCCAGCATGGGACTAGATCGGCTTCACAGGTGTAGGTGGTCACTGGGGCCCTTGGTGGACTGTAATTCGGGTGCAGTCGTGGGGGTGGGGAGATCGACCTCCACGCCCTGCTGGCCCTGACACCTTTCAGTCCTCTGTGTGGCAGGTCCGGTGTGGGTGCTGAGATGGCCAATGAGAATCACGGCAGCCCCCGGGAGGAAGCATCCTTGTTGAGTCACTCCCCCGGCACCTCCAGTCAGAGCCAGCCCTGTTCTCCAAAGCCCATCCGCCTGGTGCAGGACCTCCCAGGTACCGGCGAGGGGCCGTGGCAGGGCAGTGGGGTCGGCAGGGTGCCCAGGAGCAGCCGTGACCCTGGCTGGATTCCATGCTTGTTTGTAGAGGAGCTGGTGCACGCAGGCTGGGAGAAGTGCTGGAGCCGAAGGGAGAACCGTCCCTACTACTTCAACCGATTCACCAACCAGTCCCTGTGGGAGATGCCCGTGCTCGGCCAGCACGACGTGATTGTGAGTGCCAGCCTCGGGGCGGGGCGGGGCGGGGTGGTGTCTCAGCGGCTTCTGGCATCTGGGCCTTCCCCAAATGTACCCTGAGCAGCTGTTAACTCACCTGACACTGCCTTGCAGTAGCAGAGACTGTCTGACACAGGAAGATGATTCTGTGAGGGGGTGCTGTTGAGCTTGGGTAGCACATTGGGCACTGTGCCTGGGATGCAGTCGTGAGCAAGGTGGATCTAGTCCTGCCCTTGCCTGCTGGGGGCGCCCCGGATTACAGTGTAGCACCTGCAGGAAAACAGGATCAGAGCCCAGCAGGGGTGCCAAGCAGGTCTAGGGAAGGGGGAGGACAGGGAAGGCTCCCTTGAGAACCAGTGTGTGAGGTTAGCTGAGTGAAAGTGGGAAGCGGTGAGCAGCACTGTCTGGGAGCCCGTGTTGACGTGACAGGGACATGTGGGTGTGGGCTGTCTGTCTGGGTCCTTGTCACTTGGGGCAGACTTTGTTTTCTGGGCACAGTCCACCCCCATTTTGCAGATGAACACAGTGAGGCTCAGAGAGGGGAAGGGACTGGCCCAAGACCTCAAGGCAGTAAGAGGCAGAGCAGGACTTGCACCCTGCCCGCCGTCACACTCATACTTGCAGTATCACCACAGGAGTTCCAAGTGTTTCTTAAGTTTCCCCTTTATTCCTGTCGTTCTGGTTCTTTCTAGCCGTGCTGTTCAGCATGCAGGATCTTTAGTTCCCTGACTGGAGATCAAACCCTCGCCCTCAGCAGTGAAAGCACCAAGTTCTAGCCACTGGGCCACCAGGGAATCCCCCCATTCTGGTTCTCATGCCAGGCGTCGTTTTAAACTGGTCACCTGCGTTGACCCCTTATATCACACTTTCAGAGGCGAGGTAGGGCTCAGCAGGGCCCAACTGGGAGGAGAAGGCCCTGGCCTGGGGTGCACAGATGCAGGAGCGGAGCCCAGTGTTCGTCCTGCACCCCAGCCCCTGTGCTCTTCTCCAAGGAGTAGGAGTAGGGGCGGGAGGGGGCCAGGACTCGCAGTACTGGGGCTTTTAAGCTGCCGGCCCTGGTTGCAACTCTGCTGGTCTCCCTCCACCAGTCGGACCCTTTAGGGCTGAATGCGACCCCCCTGCCCCAAGACTCAAGCTTGGTGGAAACCCCCCTGGCTGAGAACAAGCCCCGAAAGCGGCAGTTCTCAGAAGAGCAGCCCAGCGGCAATGGCGTGAAGAAGCCCAAGGTGAGTGTCAGCGGACCGGGGCGGGCAGGCAGCTGGCAGGGCCCCTGTGCGCTGGGCTTTGCCAGTCAGTCAGGAGGTGGGGCTCGCAGCGGTGGAGCCTGGCCAGCTCCCCTGACCTCAGACCTTTGATTCTTAATCCAGATTGAAATCCCCATAACGCCCACGGGCCCGTCAGTCCCCAGCTCCCCCAGCATCCCAGGAACCCCAACGCTGAAGATCTGGGGCACGTCCCCTGAAGATAAACAGCAGGCAGCTCTCCTCCGACCCACAGAGTGAGTCCTTGCTGCTGCCCATCCTGGATGGCTGGCCTGCCCAGGACTGTGTGTGTAGGGGGGGTGCGGAGAGGGGAGCAGGTAGGGCGTCTGCCTCCTCATTGCTCTGTCTGTGCCCCCAGGGTGTACTGGGATCTGGACATTCAGACCAACGCGGTCATCAAGCACCGGGGGCCTTCGGAGGTGCTGCCTCCACACCCCGAGGTGGAGCTGCTCCGCTCCCAGCTCATCCTGAAGCTCCGGCAGCACTACCGGGAGCTGTGCCAGCAGCGAGAGGGTACTGCCTCCTGGGCCCACCTGCCTTGTGTGCGCCCACCATGAGCTGGAGCTGGGGCTTGGCCAGTGGGGCTCGGGGAGTGGCACCGTGGAGCCCAGGGGCTGCGCCTGTGTTCTGGAGGGGTCCCAGCTCCAGTAACTGCTGCTCTGTGACTCTGGGCTTATTGACCAACCTCTCGGCACTCGAGTTTTCTCACCTGTAAGGTAGCGGTAGTAACAGTGCTTACGTAAGGGTGTCTACCTAGCATCAACAACACCCGAACAACAAAAAATAGGCGCTAGGCACTATCTGCCAGGCAGTATTCACAGCCTTTTTATGTATCTGTTAAAGGGCATAAAAAGCCGAGCACCTACCCCTCACACACTTACTCCAGGGAGTAAGTGCTTAGTAAACTGTAGCTTTTATTAATAAGCCTGCTTAAACTTGGCTGAGATACAGAATCCATCCGTCCCTTCGTTGTTACGCCTTGTGCCTTTTATGGAACTAGCAGTTCTCAGAACACACTTCGGGAGATGTTGCCTGGGACTGAGCTCCTGCCGTAGCGGGGGCTGTCCCTTGTTTACTGTGGGACCTCTGGCGCCCACGCCACGCCTCCAGTGCCGCCCCATGGAGCCTGCCGGCTGGATCTGGACTTTGATCTGCTGTCCTGTCCCACAGGCATTGAGCCGCCCCGGGAATCTTTCAACCGCTGGATGCTGGAGCGCAAGGTTGTGGACAAAGGCTCTGACCCCCTGTTGCCAAGCAACTGTGAGCCGGTGGTGTCACCTTCCATGTTTCGCGAAATCATGAACGACATTCCCATCAGGTATGCCCCCCAGCCAGGCCAGCCGACCCCAGCCTCGTGGTGTGTGTGCCCACGCCAGGGTAGGCAGGCTCACTCTCCTTGCTCTCTGACCCAGGTTATCCCGAATCAAGTTCCGGGAGGAGGCCAAGCGTCTGCTCTTCAAGTACGCAGAGGCGGCCAGGCGGCTCATCGAGTCCAGGTTTGTTTGGCTCTTGTCTCCTGGCCCAGTGTGACCGGTCTCCGACCAGCGCAAGGGGAGGGCCTGGGCCTTCAGGCCCACCTCTGGGGCCCAGTCATGATGCTTGGTGGCTGGAGTGGGGCCTGCTCCCTCAGACAGCAAGGGTTGCACTGTCAGCCTGGGTGTTGATGCTCAAACACCAGTGGCAGCGGAATGGGAGAAGGAAGGAGGGGGCAGCGGGTGCTTAACAGCCAGCCCCTTTTTATGCGCCCTCAACTGGCAGGAGTGCGTCTCCTGACAGCAGGAAGGTGGTCAAGTGGAATGTGGAGGATACCTTCAGCTGGCTGCGGAAGGACCACTCTGCCTCCAAGGAGGACTACATGGTGAGTAGCCCTGGGTGGAAGGCCACTACTTCCAAGAAGCCCACTTTGCCTGCCAAGGCCAGGCAGGCCCCTATGGCAGCCGCCTCCTGTGCATTCGGCCGACCTTTGACACTCATCAGGTCCCCAACTCATGTCTGTGGAGCTGTTCCGCTCAGCTCCTGGCTTTCTCCCAAAGAACACTTCTGTTACGGTTCTTACTGGAATCCTGTGCTTGGCCACACACCAAAGTAGCTGCCTTTTCAACTTAATGTTCCAACACCTCCCTTTAGATTTTTGGAAAACAGATGGACAGACTGCCTTTGCTTGGTGTGTGCAGCCCTACTGCAGTTCAGAGCTACCACCAGATTCAACCGCCCACTTTAATAGTCCAAAACAATTCTGTTTTCTGGCCCAAACCCATCACTCTTTAACTCTCCACCAGCACTAGCAATGGGCTTTCTTTTCAGGACCATTTTTCACAAGAGACAAGGTTTCGCACTTCACGATAGTAACTGTGTACTTGACACGTAGAGAGTGATAAAGGTAGGTGACCTCACTAGCAAGAGTGACTCATTTTCACCCATCACTTTGACATGTGCAATTCAGCGTAATTACAAAGGCCTACAGTTAACCTTACAAATCGCTGAAGGCGCAAATCTAAATCTGCAGTTCCCAGAGAGCCCGTTTTACAACAGCCATTCTCCCCATAAACTGCAGATGCCTTGTAAGCAGGGATTATTCCTGGTTTGTCTGTTTCCCCAGCAAGTATCAAATTTGCCCTAGCGTAATCCCAGTAGTAAGTGCTGGCTTTTATTAGATACGTAATTGCATACCAAGGGTGTGGCAGATCCTTAATGGGAATGACTGCATTTAATATTCAAACTGCCTTGTTAGGTAAGTATTTTGTGTTCTCTTAACTGTTGAGCAATAAGATTCAGTGATGCCAAGGGATTTGTCCAAGTGACACAGTTAGTAAGTAGCAGAGCCTGTTTCAGGACGCGGACAGTTGGGATCTGACAGCCCTCCCACGCCAGCCCCTGGAGCCTGACCAGGAGTCTCTCTCCCCCTCAGGACCGCCTGGAACACCTGCGGAGGCAGTGTGGCCCCCACGTCTCGGCCGCAGCCAAGGACTCCGTGGAAGGCATCTGCAGCAAGATCTACCACATCTCCCTGGAGTACGTCAAACGGATCCGAGAGAAGCACCTTGCCATCCTCAAGGAAAACAACATCCCAGGTAGGGCACCAGGTGGTACAGAAGGGACAAGTAAGGCTGAGTTTCAAGGCCGCGGACTGGTTCGGGAAGGCCGGTTTCTCCCAACAGTGGGACCTGCTGTGACCTTTGGCTCTGGGGTTTCCGCGCCCTCTGGGAAACAGAAGTGATAAGAAAGGGAGGGCTGGAGGTGTGAGAGACAGACGGAGATAGGCAGGCGGCCTGCTTTCACATCCGTCCTCTGTAAGCCTCTCTGAGGGGTGACACCTAGCCACAGGAGAGTGTAAGGATTCGGGGACCTCCAAGTGCTGGGCCCCAGAAGAGCCCTACGCACAGTCTCATGACTGTTACGAGGCAGGCAGTGTAGTTCTCATAACTTCTCCATGGCAGCAAACCCACAGCTTGCCCACCAGGCCCCAAGGTATGGTGGCCTGAGTGGGTTCAGAGCGTGTTGATGTGGACCCCCGCTTCTTGCTCCTGCCAGTTGCCTAGCTGTCTCCTTAGTTACTGAACCATCTGAGCTGCTGTTGGGCTTCCCTTGTGGCTCAGCTGGTAAAGAATCCGCTGCAATGTGGGAGACCTGGGCTCGATCCCTGGGTTGGGAAGATCCTCTGGAGAAGGGAAAGGTTACCCACTCCAGTATTGTGGCCCAGAGAGTTACATGGACTGTATAGTCCATGGGGTCGCAAAGAGTCGGACACGACTGAGCGACTTTCATGTCACGTCACTTCCCTGAGCTGCAGTTCACTCCTCCCCGGGATGGGACTTACCTCTCCTGGTCCCTGGGGCGCACGTGGGAAGCGTCTGGGTGACGCTTCAGAGGGTGACGCCCTCCCCGTGCTCCTGCCCGCAGAGGAGGTGGAGGCGCCTGAGGTGGAGCCCCGCCTGGTGTACTGCTACCCAGTGCGGCTGGCCGTGCCCGCGCCCCCCATGCCCAGCGTGGAGATGCACGTGGAGAACAGCGTGGTCTGCGTCCGCTACAAGGGCGAGATGGTCAAGGTCAGCCGCAACTACTTCAGCAAGCTGGTAAGAGCCACGGTGGGAGGTGGCTCCAGGAGGGCGCGTGGGGCCGGCCCTCTCTCAGCTGGAATCTGCTGAGGGGGCGGCAGTGGGCGGGCTGCAGTTGAAGCCCACTGCTTTCTGCCCCACAGTGGCTCCTTTACCGCTACAGCTGCATCGACGACTCCGCCTTTGAGAGATTCCTGCCCCGGGTCTGGTGTCTGCTCCGCCGGTACCAGGTACTGGCCGGGGCAGCTGGGGGCGGGCTGACCCGGAGGGCGGGGAGGCCGCCCGAGGCTGAGCCAGCCGCTCCGCAGATGATGTTCGGCGTGGGTCTCTACGAGGGCACAGGCCTGCAGGGCTCGCTGCCGGTGCACGTCTTCGAGGCACTGCACCGACTCTTCGGCGTCAGCTTCGAGTGCTTCGCCTCGCCCCTCAACTGCTACTTCCGCCAGTACTGCTCCGCCTTTCCTGACACAGACGGCTACTTCGGCTCCCGCGGGTGAGTGCCCCATGCTTCTGGGCCTCCTGCCTGGGTAGTGTCCTCCAGGGCACAGAGCCCACCGGGGTCAGCTGCTTCCTGATGCCGAGGGGCTTCGGGCCTGGGCGGTTACAGAGCCCACCAGGGTCAGCTGCTTTCCGATGCTGGGGGGCTTCAGGGCTGGGCGGTTACAGAGCCCACTGGGGTCAGCTGCTTCCCGATGCTGGAGGGCTTGGGGCCTGAGCAGTTTCGGGTGGAGTCCCTGCCTCCCCCGTCACCAGCCCTGTGGCCGTGGACACGGGGCTGCAGGTCTGGGAACCTATGCCAGCCCCGACCCAGCCAGTGGCGTTCAGTAAACTATCCTGGGTCAGGAGGCGGAGCACCTGGTCCCACAGTGAGCGGATGGGGCACTGAGGCAGCCAGGCCAGCGGGAGGGCAGCCTGGTCACCACTGGGTTTGGGCCCTACTGCCTCCCCTAACCAGCTCCGTGGACTTGGCCCCCAAGCCTGAGCCTCTCTGTCCTCAGCTGTTCAACAGAGTGGGCCACCTCTTGTCCCAGGACAAACCAAGGGTGGCCCTTGGCCCCTGGCCTGACCAGAGCCCTCTCTCCAAAGGGCTGCCTGTGGTGGGGGTGGCACCTGTTCTTGGTGGAGGGGCTGGGTCCTGGTGGGACCTACACGCTCGCCTCTTCCCCCAGGCCCTGCCTGGACTTCTCGCCACTGAGCGGTTCCTTCGAGGCCAACCCTCCCTTCTGTGAGGAGCTCATGGACGCCATGGTCTCTCACTTTGAGGTGGGTGTGTGACTGGGTGTGGGGGCTTGGTTGGCAAGCCAGAGAGCCAGCGGCCTGGAATGCAAGCCCCTGATACCCTCCCTGGGACCCTTCCCACAGAAACTGCTTGAGAGCTCGCCAGAGCCCCTGTCCTTCATCGTGTTCATCCCTGAGTGGCGAGAACCCCCAACCCCAGCGCTCACCCGCATGGAGCAGAGCCGCTTCAAGCGCCACCAGCTGGTTCTGCCTGCCTTCGAGCACGAGTACCGCAGTGGCTCCCAGCACGTCTGCAAGAAGTGGGTGCCGGGTGGGCGGGGCGGGGGGCCGGGCTGGGCTCGCCCTGCTGGGCCCTGCCTTGAGCCACTGCTTTTGCCCACAGGGAGGAAATGCACTACAAGGCCGTCCACAGCACGGCCGTGCTCTTCCTGCAGAACGAGCCCGGCTTCGCCAAGTGGGGGCCCACACCTGAGCGGTTGCAGGAGCTGAGCGCCACCTGCCGACAGTCGGGGCGCAGCCATGGCTCCAGCGGCTCCGCATCCTCAGAGGCCAAGGACCGGGACTCAGGCCGGGAGCAGGGCCCGAGCCGAGAGCCGCACTCCACTTAACACAGCCTGCGGGGAGGAGGAGCTCCCGGGTGCTGCTGTGGACTGCTGGGGCTCTGGGGGCAGAGTGGACCCCAGGACCCGCCTCGTGGGGCGGCCCCTGATGACATAGGAAGACGTGGCTCTGCCAGGGCGCCCCCTCCCTGCCCACGTCCCCCCAACTCCCCGCCTCACACTCACTCCAGGCCCCCTGTAAATAGCCCCGTCCTGCCCTCCCTCCCTTCCCTCACCCCATCCTGTTGCCACCTTGTTTCATTTGTAAAAGGAAATACAGAAACCCCCCCTGAGGACGTGTGAGGGTCTTGAGGGCAGAGCAGACTGAGGAAGCTGGAGCCACTCGCAGGACTGCAGCCCTCCACTGCACATCCAGGCGCACCTTCTCACGACTTCTGGGCCTTCACACCTGGCCCCGGGCTCCAGGATCTAGCTTCTCATCCTGCTGTGCCCAGGAAGTCTGAAGGGTCCAGAGGCAGCGTCAACCACCTGCAAGCCCCAAGCTCCCACAGCCAGTAGCAGCTTCACTGACACCTCTGGGGAGTGGAGGGCGGGTAGAAACCTAGATGCCTGGAGCCACCACTGAGTGGGCAGCCGGCTGTGTTTTACAGTCAAGGGCCAGGAGGAAGTGCAGCTCCAGGGCACCTGGTCTCTGTTGGTCTTGGTGCAGGTACCTGGCTGTACGCTGAGGACCTCGAGGCATGGGGCCAGTGTGCCCCTGGGGCTGGGAGGAAGGAGCATCTGAAGGTGCTGCCCACTTTCCTCAGCCTAGCCGTCTCTCTGGGTACCAGGCTGCTGCCCCATGAGTCTGCCCTCCTGGGCCACTGTACTTACAGAGGCAAGGCAGGGTGCACCTCTGGCCGGGCAGCTCCCACCTCAGTCCCACCCTCGTGGGCTCTAACAGGCTCCTCTTCCTGCTTCCTGAGGCCTCGCCTGGTTCCAGCTGTAGCAGCACATGGACAAAGGGAGCGGCCAGGCTAGACTCTGTCCCTTTATTGAGCCTGAGGGACCAGTGGGTACATACCAACAAAAATAAACTTCTCTCCCGAAGCCTGCCTGCAGGCTGGGGCCCCCAGCATGTCCTGGCTGGTGCCCATGGCTGTCCCCAACCCCAGCAGCACAGGTCTGGCTCCCCAGGAGTGACAGGATGCTGGCTGCTCAGTATCTGGAGATCCCTGGTGGAGCAGGGAGGGAGTCCCCGTGGGCCTCCACCCCCAGCAGGGCGGGGCCCATGAACATTCACGGTCTGCGCTGGGCTCCTGGGGCTCGCTCAGTCATCGCTCAGGGTGATGACGTCGTATTCGATGCCCTGGTGCTGCAGCTGTTGGATGTGTTCAGGCACCGCCTCCTCTGTGCCAAAGAGACCCTGGGCTTGGGCCATGGCAGCGTCGGCCACCGCTGCAGGGGCGGGGAGAGGATGGTGACCTGAGGCCCAGGAACGAGGCCTGGTTCCCAGGCCCCCGAGGCCCTCAGGGTCTAGCCCCATACCTGTAACAGCTGAGTGTGCCGCAGCCTCAAGCTGGGCCTGGGTGACCAACTGCTGGCCTGGGGACACAGGCACGTATTGGATCTGGAGGACAGAAGCCAGTGAGACACAGCCTTACAGGCCCCCTGCCCGGGCCTCTGCTCCCCTGGGTCCCCAGGGGCTCTACCTGGGACTCCTGAAGGAAGGGGGCCCCTTGCTCATACTGGATGTGTGTGATCTGGCCCTCCTGTACCTGGAGAGAGGAAGCCCACATAGTGATCCTGGAAGGTGTCGGCGCCTTTCCACCCCACTCCCCTGGCCTTGCCCCAGGCCTGGCCTACCTGGATGTGATGGCCCTCGGGCACCACCACATATTCCTGGGGAAGGAGCTGCTGTACTCCGTCTGGGGAAATGATGTACTGTACCTGAGAAGGGAGAAGAGGCAGATGCTGACAGCCCGCCCCCCGGGAGCTCCACAAGGAAGGCAGAGCAGGGTGGCTGGGGACACCCACCCAATCAGCAATGGCAACTGCAAGGATGGACCCCCAGAGGGGTCGTTTGCAAAGTATTGTCCCCCCTCCTCCTGGGGGGAGGATGGGTGCCCCGGCCCGGGTGGTCAGCAGCGGCAGCTCACCTGGCTGTCAGACGCCACCAGGTGCTGGACCATCTGGCCGTCTGCCGTGGTGATCTCTTGGATGTAGGTGGCTTCCTCCTGTCATGGCCAGGCCAGCTCTAGCTTCAGATTTCTGGGTGCCCCCACCCCTGTCCCCAATCCGCCAGCAGGGCCCCCAAACTCAGGCTCTCACCGGATTGCTCACTGTCTGTTCCTGGGCCACGAAGATGTGTTCCTGGCCCAGTGCCTGTTGGAGCCGCTCCGGACCCAGGACTCCGTGACTGGACTGGAAGGCAGCTGGGCAGAAAAGAGGGGGGACATTCGCTCAGGGGTTCCAGGGAAACCTGACATGGCCCGGCTCCACCCCAGCCCAAGGGTGTGTGCTGGGGCAGTGGCTCCAGTCCCAGGTCCACCCTGGGGTCCTGCTCACTGTGCAGTGTGGCCAGCGTTTCGTCATCACTGTTGAGGATGATGGTCTGGGTAGGCGGCCGGGCTAGGGCCCGTGCAGTGGGGGCTGCCGTCTTCCTCCCGTCAGGGCTGTGGAGCCGCTGGATGTGGAACTTGAGGTGCCCGTTGCGGTTGAAGCTGAGGAGGGAGGATGCAGGCTCAGGGGTGCCCCCCCCACCCTCCGCAGGCCCGGCAGCCCCACAGGCTTCGCCCAGCCTCACCGCTGCCCACAGAGCTGGCACTCGAAGGGCTTCTCGTTGGTGTGGGTCAGCATGTGCCGCCGCAGGTCCTTCTTGTTCTTGGAGGCGAAGCTGCACTGGCTGCACTGGTGGGGCCGCAGGCTCGAGTGCTGCGCCATGTGGGCCTGCGGGCGGGCGCGGCGGCGCCGCTCAGCACAGACGGCTCCTGACGCACCAGACCTGTGCTCACGGTCTGGTGCCACCCCGCTGGCTCCATCATGAGGCCACTCAGCCCAGTCCCTGCTCACCCTCAGGTCACCCCTGTGAAATGTACTGGCTCAAAGAGGGGCCTCTAAAGGTCACCCCCAGCCCTGACACTCGGGGCTCTGCCGGCCCCCCCACACAGAGCTGTGTGAGGATTCAGCACACAGGCAGATCTGAGAACTGGTCCTTCTCGGGATGGAGTCCCAGGAACCTCCCTCGTGTCTCCCCAGCTGCCTCATGGTACCACCCCTTTGCTCCTGCCAACCCAGCTCAGCCATCACCTCCAGGAAGTCCCCCCAGCACCCCAAGTCCACGTGACTCATTTCCTGTGTGTGCGTGCTGCGTTCACTCTGGGGACACTGTCTGGTGTCAGTCCTCGCCTGGTGTGTCTCCCTACCAGACTGAGCCCCCTGAGAGCTGGGGCCTTGCTGAGTCACCTCTGAGCCCAGTGGGGAGCGGACGATCCGGCCTGGAGGGTGCTCAGTCAAGCTTTGTTACACAGACAGGGTCCAGCAGAGGAACAGGGCACCTACCCGGACCTCAGGCCACTGGCGAGCGCTGAAGGGGCAGTCAGGGCACTTGAAGGCTCCCGGCCCGGCGTGGGCCCGTTTGTGACTCTCCATCTCTGCTCGGCCGGTGAAGGCCTCGGCACAGATCTTGCAGGAAAACTTCTTTGATGAGGCAGTAGCTGCAGATGGCGGCGAGGGGGGCACTACCAGGCCCAGGGGTTTGCTGGCTGCAGGAGGTGGAGAGGCAGAGCCCTGAGGGTCCCTTGGCTGGTGGGTCCTGGCTGGAGCCGGGGGCTCAGGACCATCTCTGGGCAGCCCCCCATACTGCAGGAGGGGCCACTTGGCGCCGGAGGCCAAGGCTTCCGTACTTGGGAAGGAGATGGAGCCGTCTGCAGTCAGCTGTGGAGAGGGGGCGGAACGTAAGGGAAAAGGGCGGTGCGGAGAGGCGGAGCTGGGGAGGGACCGGAAGCAGGGGGCGGGTAGATGGGCGAGGCCGGAGCGGGCCCCCTTCCAGCCTCACCTGGATGTGGTGCAGCTGGGTCCCGTCGGCTGCCATGATGAAGTGCGTGCCAGCTTCTTTCAGGGTGTCACCCACGACCACGGTCTGGGCTGCCTCCCCCGGGGGCTCCTCGCTGTGGGCACAGATGCCAGGAGTGGGAAGCAGAGCTCCAGGGGAGACTAGCGGGCCACGGGAGACCACGGCCACCACAGACTGGCCCTGGGCTCCTCCCTTTACCAGCTGGACCTCCGCTGCCTTCTTCACAAGCAAGGACCAAGTGTCCAGTGTACCGTCCAGCTTAGCAGTGGTTATCCCCACCCCCTCACGGGCATGGAGTGATGAGATGAAGGGCTCCAGGAATCAAGCCCAAGTCTGACTAAGCGGGGCAGGAGGAGAGGGTGAGTGGGGGAGGCAGGGCTCCTGACTCCCATCCCATACTGGAATTCAAGGCTTCCTCCGATGGCCCAGGGGTTCAGTGAACATGGAAAACGAACATTTCTACCCTAGACTGGCTCAGCCTAGAAGAACCCAAGTGCAGCGGTGGGGTCTCTGATGTCGCGGAGGAGCCCGAGTGTGTGACGAAGGTCAGAACTGGCCAGACCTCAGGGATCCAGAACCAGGAGCACGTGGCCCACAGGCCAGGCTCAGATCCACAGCACGTCTGACCTTCGGGGCGCTACTGCACTCCCTCCTCACGTGTAAAGTGAGGGAAACACGTACGCCACAGGAGTGGTTACCCGAGCCCACGATTGTCAAGTGCCTGGAATTTCTTAAGTAGCCCTTAACCCGTGAGGGACACCATACCCCTACAGCCCAGTCGTTTTACATGCATTAGTTTTACCTCCTAAGAACTAGGAGTGGGTGGGCGGGGTGCTCCCCTCACCACACCTATTAACGGCCGCAGGGCTCACCTGTAAGGCGTGCTGGGAGTCGAAGTGCCCTCCTCCACGGTGGGGGCTGTAATGACGCTATAGCCAGCCCCACCGAACGGCCCAGGCGCCAGGGTGATCTGCTGCAGGTCAGGGGGTGCGAGCTGGCTCTCGGCGGCCACACTGCCTCCTGGGTCTGCCATGTGGAGGGTGACCACCTGGGGAGTGGCGCCTGCTGGGGAGGGCTGCCCCCCAGAGGACGCTAACCCCGCTTCCATGTCCTCTGACTTCACCACGGCCACCTGCAATGGCATGACAGGTGGGGTTGGTGGCAAGAGCTGGCATTCGAGGTCCTTTTATATCTCTGGGACTCAAAATTTGCCCACGCTCCAGCCGGATCCAGTGCTTCCACCACTCATGGACACAAGCCCAGATGTATGTTCCTGGCAACTGGACAGACTCTTAACAAGGATGGCATAGAGCCTTACTGCCGCCTGGGGGCACTGGAGAGAGACTTAACAAGGACAGGATAGAGCATTACTGCCCCCTAGGGACACTGGAGAGACTTAACAAGGACAGGATAAAGTGTTACTGCCCCGTAGGGGCATTGGGTATGTCTTGAGACAGTTTTGATTGTCACAATTGGGTGGGGGGTGGATACTGGGCCCTGGCTGGTAGAAGCCAAAGAAAGTGAAGTCACTCAGTCGTGTCCGACTCTTTGCCACCCAGTGGACCGTAGCCTGCCAGGCTCCTCTGTCCATGGGATTCTCCAGGCAAGAATACTGGAATGGGTTGCCATTTCCTTCTCCAGGGGATCTTCCCAACCCAGGGATTGAACCCGGGTCTCCTGCATTGCAGGCCGATGCTTTATCCAACATGGAATTATCTAGCCCCAAGTGCCATGGTTAAGAAATCCTGAGGTAGAAGAACAAGTGACAAACCAGTAAGAAAACACAAACATCAGAGCTCTACCTCACATCTTACTCCAAAGTCTGCTTCAAATGGATTAAAGACTGAAACATAAGAAATAAAACTCAAGATCGATTAGAAGAAAATATGGGTATTTCTATAATCCTTGGGGTGAGAAGACTTTCCTAATCATGACGGAAGATGTTAAAACTTACAGCAACATGAATCAGAAAATGAGACCAGAAAACAAAGACACTTGGGGTGGGGGGATGGCATTTAACAATGCATATTAGAGATAAAAGGTGGAGTTCCCGTACATACAAAGAGCCCTTGCAAAGTGATAAGACGACTAATAATTTACAAGCAGGTAAGTGAGAGAAGAAATAAAGTGGTCTATGAACATACAGAAACTCAATCTCTCTTGTGATCACAAAGTTATCAAGTAAGGTCTTGACATACGTGTCTGTGACATGAAGAGCCTGGTAAAGACTGACGTGCAGCACTGGTGAGGCAGTGGGGAAGCACACTCTAGTAGCAGTCATGTAATGACATGTGTTTTCATTTTTAAAGTTTTTATTTATTTGGCTGAAGCAGGTCTTAGTTGCCGCATGTGGGATCCAGTTCCATGACCAGGGATCAAACCTGGCCCCTGTGCCCTCGAAGCAAGGAGTGTAAGCCACCAGACCACCAGGGAAGTCCTCCCTTTAGAAGGAGTCACGCTTGGGGTGGAACACACTGATTGTGTTTCTAAGAGGCTTCTTTTAACCCCACCACTAAAATACATGTTTATGAACACCTGGAAATACATGGTCATGGAAGCACTGCCTTGAGCTCCTGAAAGACTGGAAACCATGCACACATGAAGGACTGACAAGATGCGCTTCCGAACACCCCCATGACAGGATGAGGCGGAGAGCCAGGAAGGAGTGGACACGTGCGGCCAGGCTGCAGAGGGAAGAAGAGCTAGCCTGTCCATAAGCGCAGATGCCATGACCCCACTTTTTAGACATCAAAAGGTCTCTGTGTTACTGAGCACCTGGACACAACTCTGCAGAAATGCTTATTAACCTGTTAACAGTGGAAATGAAGGGGAGGGGAGGAAACTTAAAGATTTTCACCCTCTAAAGAGAACATTTCTTAACACTCATTTTGGGTTTACAAAAACAAGCATATGTTTTTGTAATCAGAGAAACAAAGCAAAATGCATGATACTGGCATGAGAATGACAAACAGACCAACAGAAAAGGCCTTGTCTAGAAACAGGGACCCTCCTGCACGATGAAGGCATGTTTCAAATGACCAGGGAAATTAGAGGACTCGATCTACTGCACTGGACAACTTTTGGGAAAAAAATAAAGTTAGTCCCCTACCTTTATGCATACACCAAAAATAAATTCCCGGTGGAGTAAAGATTTAAGTGTAAAAAATGAGACGCTAAGAAAATACCAATGCATGTTTATATGATCTTGAGGTGAAGAGGCTTTTCTAAGGATGATACCACAAGCAAAAATTATAAAAGCTTGATACACTGAACTATCTAAAAATCTAAAACTTCTCCCTACCCCCAAATGATGCAAACTAAACCCTATGAAGATTTCCAGGTTCAAAACAGGCTCCCTCTTCCATGGAGCTCTGTCCCCCTGGCAGCATGTTACTGTTCCAAGTTCTTGGAATTTATCATCTCAAACACACGGTTTCCATCTTTCCAAGAGGCTAAGAGACAGGAGGTGCTGACAGACCTTTCCCTGCCTTAGAGAAGCATGGAGAGGTCCAGGGAGGCAGCTGGGCGCAGCGAGGAGAAGTAAAGATGATGAACTTGGGGGAGGACGTGCTGGGTTTAAGGTGCGTGAACCCCGTGAGAGGTCAGAGCTGGAGAAAGCTGTAGGAGCCTTTGTCCTGTGGGAGGTGGCACGGAGTGAGGGCGCTGGGCTAGCGGGGAAGCCAGTTCAGAGCCCCGAGCACAGTGTGGTGCTTACTGCTCAGTGCGCTGAGTGTCACTGGTGACTCCAGGGTATGGAGCGGGAGACTGTCTGCCCTCCCTGGTCTCCTGGGGCCTCCCTGGCATAGCAGCCCCCCTCCCGTGCATCCGCCCACTGGGGTCCAGTGGATCCATCTCCCACTACCTGCGAATTCCCTGAGGGCAGGGCATGTCTGCTTCACCACGTGCCTCCGCTCCCTGTGTCCAGCGCAGAGCTGACACCCAGGGTGCAGCCAGGCCGGGAAGAAGCTCACCTGCAGGGCTGTGCCACCCAGCTCCCGCTGAGTGCTCATGTTCAGCAGCAGGTCCAAGGCTGTCTGCGTGGCCACGGCTGTAGACTCCGCAGTCCCTGGGTCGGGTGGAACCTGAGCCTTAGAAAGGGCTGGAAAACTGGCACCCAAGCCCCCTCCCCACCAGCTTCTGGCCCCGACCAGCACGAGCCCTGTCCCTGCTCCCACTCTCCCGCAGAACTCACCTGGCTGATAAATGATGGTGGCGCCACCCAGGGTGTCAGAACAGAGCAGTGGGGGGGTCTCAGGGGACTGGGAAGGTGCAGCCTCTGAGGGGATCTGTGGGGTGAGAATATGGCCAAGGGTGACAGGGGGCACCTCAGATTCAAGACACCTCCTGTGTCTTGAAGTGTAAGACACTTCACATCTATTGGCTTGTTTGATCTTTACTCTCTTCAAGATATTTACCAGCTCCACGTTACAATGAGCTGACTAAGGTCAAGGATCCCCGGCTAGTAAGGAGGAGAACTGGGGCTTGAACACAAGGCTGGCTGACTCCAGAGCCCCTCTATGCTCTGCCAGCACATTGTGGTGGTCCATCCTTAGCGGCTAGGAGGGGGCAGGCAACATACTTAGCCACGAGACTGTATTTCTCAGCCTGTTTGAAGCTGGATAAAGTCTGGCCATGTGGCTAAGCAGGAGCTTCTGGTAAAGTTCATGAGGAAGATAAGATGGATAGATGGCACACATCCTTTTTCCTCTTCCCCCATCCCTTCCTCCTGCTTCTTATCTGGGATGGTGAGAAAGGCTGGAGCTCCTGCAGCTATACTGGACCATGAGGCAACCACAAAAATGGGAATCATATGCGTAGGAAGATATATTGAGAGAGTTTGGTCCTTGACAACTGACCAGGGAGCTGCCGCATCAGCCCTGGGCTGCTCCCCTTTGGACTCCTTTTGTGTGAGAGAATAATAAACTATTACCACGACCTGGCTCCTGACACTTCGTTCTCTATTACTAGCACTGGAAAGCCCACCCCTCCTCGGAGCTTAGGGACAGCATGCATCTCTGTGCCCTCTGCCTACTTTCACCCCCGTCCAGGGAGGCAGGGCTCATTTTGTTGTACCCGACATGCTGACAAGGATCCTGGGGCTGGGGGAGGTGGCGTCACATGGCCTCGCAGCCCATGTCCCCCACCCCTTCTACCCGCTGCCTGTGCTTACCTCAGGAGGTCCTGGGGAGCTGGCGGGGGGCCCAGGGGCCGTGCTGTGCTGCTGCTTCAGCTCCTCGATCTGCTGCAGGGAGAAGAAGGGGCGGCGGCGGGAGGGGGGCTCCTCAGGGTGGCGCCGCCCCCACTCCTCGAAGCTGCTGGCGTGCCGGCACCGCACATGCAGCCGCAGGTTCTTCTTGTGCCGCGTGCTGAAGTGGCAGTACTCACAGGCAAAGGGCTTGGCCCCTGCAGGCACACCAGGAGGCGGCCTTGGAATCGCCTGCCCCCTCGGGGAACCCTTCTGCGACCCCAAGGACCTCTCCAGCTGACTGACTCCCAGCACCGCGCTCCCAAGCGCAGGGAAAGCTTGCTGGTGGGCAGGACAGAGACCGGCCAGGTCTCCCTCTGCACTCACGGCCTTCCTCCGAGCACCCAGTTCAAGGTCACGTGACCACACACCTCTCTCCCGACTTGCTTCCCCACAGGGAGCTGGAAATCCAGCTAAGGGCAGCCCTGGCTCCCTTTCTCTAGCCTTCCCTCGTGTGCCTGCCAGAGGGCCAGGCACCAGAAAGAGGCAACTTCTGCCATCCGTCTTCTATGGCTTCCTCTGGTGAGGGCAGGGCCTATGTAAGACCCGTCTCGAGTCCCAGTGCCCAGAATGGACAGGGCTCAGGGAACAAATGGTTTTATGACCACCACAGGGTTGGCACATCTGATTCTCTCCTTTCACAGCTAAGAAAGGCTCAGAGAGGGCAAAGACTGACCCCGGGTCATACAGAGAAGAGCTGGCTGAGCTCATCTGAGCTCAGGTGAGCGACAGTCCCTGGTGGGGTGGGGTGGCAATTCCCTTCCACTGAAGAGCTGGGGCTGCCAAGGCTTGGGGGTGGGGAGATGGCTAACAAGACAGAGCCGAGCCCCCACTATGGAGCCCTGCTGTGTTGAGGGGTGGGGCCGGCTGGACCTGTATGCTTGACGGCCACGTGGGATAGCAGGAAGTCCTCTCGGAAGGTGCGGTAGGGGCAAAAGCTACACTTGAAGGGCTTGTCGCTGACGTGGGACAGCTGGTGGTTGAGCAGCGCCTTCTTGTCCTCGCAAACAAACTCGCAGAACTCGCACTTGAACCTGGAGGTGGTTGGAGCAGAGAGAGCTCAGCAGTGGGGCACGGCGGGGCGCTGCAGCCCCAGGGGCTCTTCAGGGGTGTACCTGCGGTTGGCGACAGCCTGGATGTGCGTGAGCAGGTGCATTTTGAAGGTGTAGCGCTTCTTAAAGGACTTTCCACACTGCAGGGGGTGGGGTGGGTTAGATGAGGGAGCCGCACCCCAGCAGGCCCCCTCACCCCCCAGCCCTGCACTCAGCCCCACCCACCTTGTCGCACATGTGGGGCTTCTCCGTGCTGTGTGTCTTCATGTGCTGAGTGAGTCTCTTTTGCATGGGATAGACACGGCCACACACGGGGCAGGGGAAGGA
This sequence comes from Bubalus kerabau, assembly GCF_029407905.1. NCBI lineage: Eukaryota > Metazoa > Chordata > Mammalia > Artiodactyla > Bovidae > Bubalus > Bubalus kerabau. The sequence continues at coordinate 75,453,820 of NC_073636.1, forward strand.
GCTCAGCTTTGGGGTCTGGGAAGGGGCAGAAGGGGCCAGGTGGACATAGAAGGCAAGCAGGGAGGATGAGCCGGTGCCTGAGCCTCCCGCCCCCACCCCTCCACCCCACGGGCAGCCCGCAAGCAGGTGCCCTTCCCAGGCCTGAGCCCCCGACTCACCGGGTCTGGCCTCTTTTTCCTAGGGGAGAAAGACGCAGGAGTCAGACCATCACGTGCCCAAGCCCACCCCAGACCCTCTCCCATTGACCAGACCCAGTCTCAGCCCTGATCCTAGCCCCCTTCTGTGAGAAGGGCATTCCCCCACTGGAGCTCGCTGGAGAAAATGTGAAGAGGTGTGTGGTAAGTAAGTTCTGCAACTTAGCTTTAGGAACAAGCCATTCTCTGTCACAAAACACATTTGTGTTTTAAAAACTCTGAGAAATTATGCAGCAGTAGAGAGCTGCTGAACCAAGTGCTTGTTCGACCTGGTATCCCTAGTCTCATGTGGACAAAGGACTCCTCCTTCCTTTTTATTTATATTTTTAAAGAAAAACCTATAAGAGGGAATCCCCTGACAGTCCAATGGTTAGGGCTTGATATTTCCACTGCTAGGGCCTGGGTTCAGTCCCTGGTCAGAGAACTAAGAACCTGCAAGTCATGCCAAAGAGAAAGAAAGAAAAAGGTATAACAGAGAACTGGCTTTAGATCCTTTTCTGAGCCCCTTTAGGTACACGATTTCCTTTAACCACCTCGACAATGCTAGTCCCCAATTTACAAAGCTTGAATCTTTGTAAAGAGACCGAGTAAGAGACCTCTAGGCGCCCCCACTGCCCTGCTCTGAGCCGAGTGATCTGGGACGACTTGTCCTGCCGTTCCAGGTCTGTCATGGGCTGCGAAGGGGCTGACCCAGAGCAGGGGCTCAGTACGTGGGAACTGGGGTCAGCCTGGGCCTCTGCCTCCGCAGCCCTACTGACCGATCCCGGCTGTGCACAGCCGCGTGCCGGATGACGTCCTTCCGGTAGACGCTGGTGTAGCTGCATCTGTCACACTTGTAGGGCTTACTGCCCACGTGGTTGAACATGTGCTCCTGGGAGACAGGCAGAAGGAGAGGGCTGGAGCATAACCTCCCTTCCTGCCCACCTGCCCTGTGCCCACAGCCTTAGAGTTGTCCCTCCCCAGTGCACCTCGCAACAACCCCTGCTCCCCACCCTTCCTGCCGAGGTCCAGAGAATAACCTCTAGGCCCAGTCTGAGGGAGGAAGCACCGTGTGTGCAGAAAGTGCAAAACTCGGACCATCAGAGCTCAAGGTATCCCCAGCCCCCACGACAGCCCGTTCCACCTCACTCTGGCCAAGCCAAGCTGTAGCTCCCTGGGTAGTAAAATGGGACCTTTCGACTCTCCTGGTGGCGCAGTGGAATAAGAATCTGCCTGCCAACGCAGGGCACACACGTTCAGTGACTGGCCCAGGAAGGTTCCACATGCTGTAGAGCAACTAAGCCTGTGTGCTGTACCTATGAAGCCTGATGCCTAGAGCCTGGGCCCCGCAATGAAGAGTAGACCCCGCTCACCACAACTAGAGAAAGCCTACACAAAGCAATGAAGACCCGGCGCGGCCAAAAATAAAAATAATAATAATAAAAAAATGGGACTCTTGACACTTAAGACCTCATTGGGCTACATGAGGATGACATCAGAGCATCTACAAGGTACAAGGCAGGCTCGGGCTGCTGCAGGCCCACAGGCACCTCTGGGCAGATGATGAAAAGGACCTGCTGGAGACTAACACAGTGAAGGAGATTAAAGCAGTTTTCCGGCCACCTGCCAGGTGTGCTGGTGGTTAGGCAAGTCTAAGACATGATGTGACTCTGTAGTGTGCAGCCTGCAAAAGGACACCCTCGGCCTGCAGACGGGGCAGGAAGGGGCCCGTCACCACCACTCCTTCGGGGCCTTCTCCCAGGCAGCGTCCCTTCCTGCCCCGGTCCCCCCGCCACACCTTGAGTGAGGACCAGCGACGGGAGCGGTAGCTGCACTGCAGGCACCTGAAGAGCTGGGGGTTGCCGGCCTCGTGGGAGTTGACGTGGAAGCGCAGATCCTCGTGGGACAGGAAGCGGGAGCCGCAGATGCGGCACAGGAAAGGCCGCAGGAGCGGTTTGGGTGACTTGTAATAGTACCTGATAGGAGGATGTTGGAAGAGGTCCGGAAGGGCCGGACTGCCACCCCCCCACCCTCAGCCATCATCTTGGCGCCCGTACTTGCGGTATTTCTTGCCAAGGAAGCGCCTGGAGGGCCGACCACGGCGGCGGGGCAGGGCGTCAGCCTCATCCTGGTAGGACGCCGCCGCGTTCCTCGCATCTGACTGGCTCACACTGGGTTCCGCGGGGGCCCGATTGGCCTTGCCCAGGGCCCCCAGGCATCCCCGCCCTGAGGAGCTGGGTGCCTCGGGGTCTTGTGGCTCCAGAGGGCTCTGTCCACTTTGTGAACTCACTAAAGGCTCTCCTTCCACACCTGCCACGGGCACACCAGGACAGACGTGGACAGGTGTGTCAGAGGCCAGTCAAGATACACCCCCACACACACGGTCACAGACCACTGATGGGCACAGCAGGCTGCGGGACAGATGCAGGCAGCCATGATCAGACAGCATCCCCTCCTGCAGCTGTCAGCTGCACGCCTTAAACGGGACGGTCTGGAGCAGCACTGGGAGAGCCAGGACCTTCCAGCCAGAAGACCTGCCTGCAGGCTGAACTTGGTCACCAATCTGCTGTGTGTCCTCAGGCAAAGCCCCACCCCTCTCTGAGTCTCCTTTTCCCCTATCTGTCAAAGGGAGCTAACTGTTGCTCTTGTGACCTCACAGGGACATTCTAAGATCTGGGGAGCAACAGCAACGCTTAATCACTGGTTTTCCCGGGGGAGCCTGGGAGGCTGAAGAGCAGATGGGAGGGAGGGAGGAGACATCACGGCACAGCTGCAAAGCCTCTGTCATCAAAACATCAGAATACACTGCCTATTCAAAAACACTTAACAGTATTTCACTGTAATGTTTTAAAAATTCAAAACATGTTAAAAAAATCCAAAATATTTTATGGGAAATGCTGGTAACATCTTGTTTCTAACAGGATATTCAGGTGTATTCACTTGTGGAAATTCACTGACCTGGGTAAAGAATCTGGCAGCCAATGCAAGGCACACAGGCTCGATCCCCGATCTCGGGAGATCCCACATGCTGTGGAACAACTAAACCCTGCACCACAACTACTAAGCCTATGCTTTAGAGCCCGGGAGCCACGATGACTGAGCCTGCATGCGGCAAGTACTGAAGCCCTTAGAGCCTATGCTCCGCAATAAGAGAAGCCCCGGCAATAAGAAGGCTGTGCATCGCAACTGGAGAAAAGCCCTCGAAGCAACGAAGACTCAGCACAGCCAAAAATAAACACATACAGAAAATTTTTTAAAAATGCACTGAGCTGTGCAGTTAGCATACATGTGCTTTCCTGAACATAAACCTCAGTAAAAAGTTACTTTACAAAGAAGACTAGGGACTTCCCTGGCAGTCCACGGGTTAAGACACGGTGCTTCCAATGCCAGGGGTGTGGGTTTGATCCCTGGTTGGGGAACTAAGGTCTCACATGCCATGAGGTGTAGCCAAAAATGAAGAGAAGAAAAAGAACACTAAAAAAAAATATAACCACTCCTCCACACACACAACTGCATGTACAAAAACCAGTACCTTGTATTTCTGGCATGTCTATTTAAGCTTTAAAACAATCCTAAGAGGCAGGTACCATCACCTCATTCACAATAAGGGAAGGAGCAATTCAAGAGGCAAACCGACCCACTCCAGGTCACATAGCTGGTAGGAGGCAGAGCTGGCATTCTGTCCATGGGAGCCTCCCCTGTCCCAAGCCTGTCACGCTCCAAGTCCGTGCTCCTCTGACATTGTCTCAGACCTCAGACTTATTCTTGTTTTGATAATAATTAGCTCAGTTGTAAATATTCCAACTTCCATGCCGTGACAGCTTCCCACCGAAAAGCCTTATCAGACAGCTGGTGTATCTTAACCCTCGAGCTCGGCAGGTGAGGGCTTTCCCCGTTACCCAGAGGCCAGCAGGTCATCCCGGTGGGTCTGAGACTTGCTGTTTTGCACAGCATGCCCCATCCCCAGGCTCCATGGAAGCAAGCAGAGAACGAGGCCACCCCTGGGCCCCACCCGTACCCCTAAGGCCCCATTCTCACCATCTGGGAGATCCAAGGTCTCCAGGCGAGGCAGCTTCCGGGGCCGGCCAGGTCTCCTGCGGGGTCTCAGGGTACTGGGGGTGGGGCGCTGGGGCCGCAGCTGCCGGCCCCGGGGCTCGTCATCTGCAGGGTTATAGTCGCTGTCTTCTGTGGGGAAAGCAAGAGAAGGAGGGCTGCAGCCTTGACCTTTCAGCCCTGACCCCTTGCCAGCTTTCCTGGAAAGAGGCCCACTTCCCCATCCCTGCCTGCTCCTCCTTCCAAACCCAACAGTGATGCCGCCTCCAGGAAGCCCTCCTGATGTTCCCCTAGCTGACTGTCAGTACTCATCTTTGAGGCCCTGCAGTCCTTTCTCTGGACCATTCTTAACACCTACCATTAGCTCATATGTACCTTAATGTGAATCAGAAAAAAAGTGCCCCTTCCTCAATACGCTTTATAGTCATTGTTTAGAAAAAAAGAGTCTAGTCATTCAAGTCTAGAAAGTATGACTACGCTACCCATTAAAGGAGCTACTCGCTGTATGTGACTCTTGAGCGTACAAAATGTACCTAGTCTAAACTGAGGCATAAACTAAGCCATAATTAAGTATAAAATACACATCAGATTACCAAAAATTAGAATGAAAAAAAGTAAAAATAATTTGTTAAAAATTTTTTATAGTGATTGCATACTGAAATTAGATTTTAGACATAATAGGTAAATAAAATATATGACTGACTTTAAATTCATCTTTTTACTTTTAATACAGCTACTAAAAAAGTGCACATGTGGCTTGCATTGTTTCTGCTGGACAAATGGGACATGACCCTTAGACACAGTGCTGTTTCTCGGTGCACGGTCTGGATAACTGCACATGAAGCTCCTGGTCCCAAAGCCCCAACTCCTCTTATCTTATGCTGGAGGCACTCCTGGCTGCGCCTGTGTCAATTCCGCTTTCCTGGCCCTTCATATGGGCCAGAGGGAGCTCAGTATATGCAGATGTGGGAGGGCAGCAGGTCTGGGAGCCTACCCTCCAGGTCATCGATGGCACCAGCATCTATGATGTCATCGTCGTCTTCCTCCTCTGGGCCCTCTTCCTCCTGGGGCTGGGCTGAGCTGCCCCACTTGCGCGGACGCCCCTTCTTACCAGGTGCTACTGCTGGGGGTGGGGAAGCAGGGTACAAAAAGCTTGTCAAGTCTGACTCTTGGCACTCCATGTGTGCAGGCAGGCAGGCCAGCCGCTATCAACGCACCTGGGCGGAAGTGCCGCTCCCGCATGTGGCGTAGCAGCGTGGCCTTGGTGCTGCTCCGGTATTGGCACATCTTGCACTTGAACTGCTGCACCACCACCACCTCCATCATGGCCTCCAGGCTCTGCAAGTCCGGCTCCTCAGTGCCAGAACCCAGGGGTGGCTGCGCCGGGGAGCTGGGCCCACCCTGCGCTTCCTCCGGTGGCTCCAGGCACGTGGACGTGGATGTGGGGCCATCAGCCAGGGCCTCGATGGCTGCCAGGCTATGGGCCAGGGTGGAACTGGACATCGGTGATGCCATGGGGGCACCTGGCGGGGGTGGGGGTGGTGGTGAGGGAATCAGAGGGAAGTGGAGAGGGAAGACTGGCCATGAGCTACCGCTGCCCCTCCCAGGCAAGCCCAGGGGTCCTAGAACCCACGCCCACCATAGTAACCATGGGGAAACCGAGAGGCCAGGGGCAGCGGATTAACCTGCCAAGATCACACAGTGAGTCTGCGGCAGAGCCTGGCTGTCCTACCCCCACCCACGGCAGGGCTCCCTGGGCATGGTGCTGTGCTTTTACCATCGTCTGGTCCCTGCAGGATCAGGTACCGTGTGGCCTCGGCCCCACTGCCCTCCGCACTGGTCACGGTGATGCAGCCTAGGCAGAGACAGGAGGAGCGAATGCCCAGGTGATAAGGACAACCGTAGTGCCAACACTCACTCCGATTCACCCATGCGACTGTGAAATCGGCTGCTCCGTGACCCACCTCCCGTCCAGGGCAGGGCTGTTGGGAGGTCTGGGACGTGTGACATGCTGGCCCGGCAGCCAGTCCACAGCTGTCTGCCTCTAACCACTACACCTGGAAGATCTCCCTCTTTTCCTCTGCAGTCTTCTCTAAGGTTAAGGCCCAGATGCTGCACCACTTTCTTAGGACTGGCTTTCGAGACCACCTCAGGGCCTTTCCAAGTGCTACGACCCTTACACAGATCACTGATGGTAGAAAATAGCCTGGCAAATCATGAGCACCAGCTCTGGAGTCAGACTGAGCTCATGGCCCAACACTTGCTGATGCAGCGGCTATGCTCGTTTACATCCTCTGTGCCTCGGCTTCCTCACATAGGCTGTGAGAACAATAATAGCATGTACCTTTTAGGGTTACCAAGAGGGTCAATGACCGACTGCTGCAGGCAGAGTGTTTAGAACAGACTCCAGGGCAAAGTCAGGTATTTTGTGCTTTATCACTCAGTTATATCTGACTCTTTGCGACCCCATGGATTATAGCCCACCAGGCTCCTCTGTCCATGGGATCCTCCAGGCAAGAATACTGGGGTGGGTAGTCATGCCCTTCTCCAGGTGATCTTCCTGACCTAGGGATCAAACCCGGGTCTCCTGCACTGCAGGACTCTCTACCATCTGAGCCACCAGGAAAGCCCCAAAGTCAGGTCAATCCTCATGCCATTTAGTACTATGAGATGGGGTTGCTGCTTCCACGTTACAACCTCAGAGTGATAAAGTTATCTGCCTGAGTCCGCACAGCTGGTTCTGTAGGGAAACCCTGGAGGGGCAACTCTTGCCCACGATGGCCTGACTCACTCCGGATGAGGTCGGTCCCGATGGTGGACTCGATGATCTTGTCAATGGCCGAGCCCAGGTCCGAGGAAGAAGCCGTGCAGTCGGACACCAGCATGCCGGGGTCTGGCAGTGCACTGGAGTGCACCAGGGCTGGGGGGCCGCCCGTCACCCCTGCCACTGGCCCGCGGGAAACAGAAGAAGAGTCAGGGAGGTAGCCATGGGGCAGGGGGTCTGTGGTGGAACTGCTCTCAGATACCTCCTCCTGGGGGTCAGGAAACAGGGAGAGAGGAAGCTTAGGAGCCAGGGATGGGGCTCCTTAAGGGCCCAAGGACATGGTGAGTAGAGCCACCCAACGCCCTCATACACACAGAAGACCAGTGGGAGAAGCCCTCTAGTCACAGAGCCTCCTCCAAAACAAGCCCCAGGGTCCCTGGGTCTGATCAGGTATAAGGCCCCATGTCTCTTGTCCCCACACAAGTCAGGTGAGGCTGGTTTCACCATGCTGTCAATGAGCTGTTCCCTCTGCCTGAAACGCTTCATAGCATCACACCATGGCTAATTCCTACTCAGACACTCAGCTGATACCTCTCCTGGGAAGCTGACCCTGACCCCCAAGGCCAAGTTAGGACCCCTCTATCCTCAGCATTTTAGTTGCCTGTGTCCCCCTCATCACTTGATGGTTCACTATGCAGTATTATGGCTCCCAAGTCAGATTCCATTAGGGCCAGAACCACATCTCTCTTGTCTCTTGCTGTAACCCCAGGGTCGAGCACAAGCTGGTCACATGCCAAGCCCATCTCTGCTGAGCCAATGAAATCCCTGGAGCCCCAAGTGGAGACTGTTGTTGTGTACCTCTATGATGTGATGTCCTGAAAATGATCACTATCTGGCAAATAATGACAATGGTGAGGGTGTGGATATTTACTGAGTGTTTATCACGTGTTGAGCCCCGTGTTAATTGCTTTGCATATATTCATTTAACCCTCAAAAAAAAAAAAAAAACCCTTTCTGAGGCAAACATTTATTATTCTCACTTTACACATGAGAAAACTGACAGCTAAAGCCTGGGGAGCTTATCTAAGACCACAGAGCTAGGAGGTGGCAGAGTCATGAGACTATTTTATAAAGCGTTTCCAAGAAAATATCTGGTGGCAGCTCACAACGAAGCACCCTCAGGAGTAGGTATTTCTGCTCCATTTTACAGACAGAAGACTGAGGCTCCACGAGATCTCCCAGTGAATCAGCAGAAGAGCCAAGATGTGAACCTGGGCAACAGTGGAGAGCGCAGCCCACAGCCTATATTTGAATCCTGACTCTGTGCCCGTTTGCTTCTCTGTAAGATGTGGAAAGAGTGGTATGTGCCTTACAAGGTACGAGGTTTAAATGAGAAAACCCATGCTAGGGGCCTGGCATGGGGCCTGGGTCGCAGTAAACCATAAACCAATTATTAGCTACAAACAAGCCTGCTGGCTCCTTCCCCCGACTGCCAAGCACTGCTGCCTGCGGTCGCTGCCTCCACCCAAGCGCGGTCCATACCAGCGAGCTGCTGCCGCGGTCCGAGCTCTGCCCCACGCCGGAATCGTCGGCCTCCGCTGGCCCCGGGGCGGCCGCGGCGTCGCTGCTGTCAGCCGACACGGCTTCCGAGGTGCCCACACCCAACCCGCTCTCCGTGGGCTCCTCGGGCCGGCCAGGCCTAGGGGCCGCGTCGCTACTGCTCTCCACTTCGTTTTCCTCCATCGGTTCGGGAGGCTGCCTGACAGGGGGGCCCAAGGTCCGGGGCCTTCACTCTGTGAGAGGAGGTGACCGGGGCTGGAACCGGTGGGCCTCATTCTGGGTCCCCGCGGCCCACTCAGCTGCGCCCATGTGCCCATTTCGCAGATGCAAACACTGAGTCGCCAACGGGGCGGGGCTTTCTAGGGTACGGCGACGGGTTGCTTCGGAAAAACAGGACCAGGAAGCCTAGCCTCCCAGGATCCGGCCCTTCCCTCATCCTCGGGAGGGTGGTCAGTGGCGGGGAATCTTGACCCTTTTCTCCTCCCCTCCACGATTCCCGCAGAGTGGTTCCCTCTACAGTCCCCGTGTGGCCTCAGTGGTTCAGCCCTCCGGCCCCCGAGTCCCCCCGGGTGGAGGGTCGGTGGTACCGCCCGCAGGCCCCCAGGGTCAGTGGCTTGCTCCCCCCTCCCCTGGAGCCCGTGGGGAGGGGGCTGACAGAGACGGTTCCGGGGCCTGGCGACTAGGGGCTGTCCCCGGCGCTGCCTGCGCTCCAGGCCCGACGCCATCTTGTGGCGGCGCCGGGTTTCCGCTCAGGCAAGTGCGAGAGCGACTAAAGGGCCTGGGACCCCGGGGCCCTGTTCGGACAGCCCCGCCGGCCCGGGACCTCGCCGCCGGGTCTCCCCGCAGTGTGGCCCCACTTCCTAGCAGGGTGCGGTGTGGCGACCTGACTCTCCCCGAAGCTCACCTGACGCTTTCGTAGCGGTGTTCCTCTCCGACTCCGGCATCGACGAGGTCGCCATCCTCTTCCCCCCCGCGGCGGAGGGACCCATCGACCTCCCGGAGGCCGGGACTACTTCCTACGCCGGGCCGGAGAAAGACAAGCTTCCAATGTTCTGAAAGGTAGCCCCGAGGCCTGAAAATCATAATAGAGTCGTAAGAGAATCTGAGATTTTGTATGTCGCTTAGTATGAGTGGAAGACTCCGCTATGGTTAGGGGCTACTTTATCTCAGGGCGGAGGAACACAGAGGAGTGGCTATGTGACGTCACTGTGGACCATCCCTGGGCCGCAGGCCGGGGCGCGGCTGAGTCTGGCCCCACTTCCGGAGGCGTGGCTCCCGGTGGCCTGTCCACGCCGTTCCCGGAACAGCTCAGAAAGACGTGAAACGGAGTGTTTGGTTGGTGAGAAAGAAAGAAATGTTATCGGTCTTTTCGCCTGCCTTTTAAGCGGTTACTTTACGCTTTTCATCGAACCTAATCAGATCCTTCCCGATTAGGTTTGACGTGTCCTGGGAAGAGGGAAGCATATAATCCTTGTTTTACAGATAGGGAAACTGAGGCCCTGAGATGGGAGGTGGCTGGTCCAACCTCACGTCAAGTAGAGGGACTTGGGATGCAAGTCCCGGTTGCTGGAGTTGGGGAAACGGGGAAGAATCAGCGCCCAGCCCTTGCTGAGCTTGGTACACATATTTATTATATAATGGAGCTGGAAGTGAAGACATTCTCCATATTTTCCTCTGTTCAGTGTACGTGGTGTAGATGTACTTAAAGGTCTGCCACCTTTCAGAAAGGTGTGATCGCCCTTCTGATGCCCGAAATACCACTTTTGGCAGTACCCTCAGTTTAAGCCTTTTTAGCATTTTGCACAGAAGCCTGGCGCTGGGGTTTGCCCCCAAAGTCTCTGTGTTGCATAAGTTGCTTTCGTCAGTTGAAAAATACAAATTTGCTAGGGGGGTGGGGAGGGGGAGGAAATCTAAAAAAAACTCGTGCAAAAAGTTTAAAAAGACAGGGTGCTTTGAGCTGTTACGATCTGTTTTACCCGAGTATGAGGGCGTTTCCCTGGTTCTTTCCTAGGAGCAGGAATAGAGCATGAGGTCTCTGGATTGGCTGTGCCCCCTCATTCCCCCTCATCCCCATTCAGCAAGACCCGGCTCCCAGAGCAGCTCTGGAGAGCTGGGTAAACACGGGCACGAGAGCAGGTTGGTTTTGTACCCACTAGGCAGTTTTCCAACCTGATTCCTCAGCCCTGCAGAGCTGCCTCCAACCCCCCACCCCCACCCCATCCCATGTGAGTAGGATGTATCTTGCCTCCGAACGAGTCACCTCCCTCAAGGATGTTGGAGGACTCAAGAGGACGCTGTCCATTCTCATCCCCAGCTGGACTAAGTCTTCATCCTAACCTTGGCTTTTGCCACCAGATCACAAGATTGCAGAATGTCATGATACAGAAAGTAATAGCTTTGTCATGGAGCTCAAGACCAGAGAGGGAAAAGCTCATGGCCCGGAGTATGACTCTGTTTTGCCAAAAGTTTTACTATTGTTTTAGGTTCAAAGTATTCATTAACAAAAGAAACTACTTGTTACACACAATAAGTAATATCAATATTTTATAAAAGACTATTTGACTTAATTTCAGTATCCAGTCATGAAAAGAAACAGAAACAATAGAGCAACAGCACGTTCATCACCAAATTGGGCCGACCAACATCCAGACTTGGTGCTGGCAAGTCCCTCATTAATAGCAATCTGGAGTCCCAGTTGGAAAAAGGTCTTGGGTGGTGCGTCCACCCCTGGAGAGACTTCAAACTGAAGTTTCCGAGGTTCCCCCTTATAATCCCAGGCTGCAAACTGATAGCATCCTCTATTTGCGTAGAAAAATGCAACTCTGGTTTTATTTTAACCTTTTTTACAATACTGTTTGTTTCACCTTGTGAGTCATAGGGTTTTGTTAGACCCCAGGGTGATTGGCCAGACCTCCAGGGGCTCAATTGACAGACCCACTCCTTTTCTTGTCTAAAGTCCTGCCTGACCTGCTGTGCTTGCAGGCAGGCATGGAATCCGAGCAGGGTCCAGGCAGGTCAGAAGCAGGTCAGAGGCCTGCTGTCTAACTTCTGAAGCCTGAACAAGACTTCCTTCATTTTAATTTTCCTAACAGACTCCCTGAAACAACATGTCAGAATTCTTCATTGCAAAGACAAGCCATTCTGGTTTTCTGACTACCAATCGAGAGCTCTTCTCACCAGAACATGCAGTGTGTAGTTACGGCCTCAGCTTTGATGGGACGATTTCTAGAAGCAGTGATGGGGCTCTGGGTCAGGACATTCAAGTAGACCATTGAGAAAAACGCTGAGGAGAGGAGCCAAGAGGAAAAGAAGAGGGAAAGCACTCTCCTTGTGCATCTGACTCAAGCCAGGCAATGCGTGTGTGCTTTGCTGCATCACAGTACCTTAAAGAAGCTGGGGTTGTTCTAGTCTTCCATGGTAGAGAGGAAGCTGAAGCTCAGAGAGGGAAAGTGACTTGTCCAAGGTCATACAGCCTAGAGGATAGAACTGGCATATGGGTGCAGGTCTCTCTGATTCCAAAGCCCCAAGCAATTTAGGTACCATATGAGGTATGACAAAGCTACGACAAACCTAGACAGCGTATTAAAAAGCAGAGACATTACTTTGCCAAAGGTCTGTATAGGCAAAGTGATGGTTTTTCCAGTAGTCATGTATGGATGTGAGAGTTGGACCATAAAGAATGGTGAGCACCGAAAAACTGATGCTTTTGAACTGTGATGTTGGAGAAGACTCTTGAGAGTCCCTTGGACTACAAGGAGATCAAACCAGTCAATCCTAAAGGAAATCAACCCTGAATATTCATTGGAAGGACTGGATGCTGAAGCTGAAACTCCAATACTTTGGTCACCTGATGAGAACTGACTCATTGGAAAAGCCCTGATGCTGGGAACGATTGAAGGCAGGAGGAGAAGGGGACGACAGAGGATGCGAGATGGTTGGATGGCATCACTGACTCGATGAGCATGAGTTTGAGCAAGCTCCAGGAGATGGTGAAGGACAGGGAGGCCTGGCATGCTGCAGTTCATGGAGTGTGAAAGAGTCGGACACAACTGAGCGACTGAACTGAACTGATAAAAGTACGGCTTGAGAAACTCAGTGCCAGTGATTGTATTAAGCACTTTACCTATATTTATTTAATCGTCACAACTACTCTATGAAGTAGTTGCCATCATTATTTCCATTTTAGATATGAGAAAACAGGCACAGGACAATAAAGGAATAGAAGTAAGGGTGGAACTGGGATTGAGAATCAGGCCATCTGGCTCTAACCTCTGTACTTGTTTTTTGACAGCACCGCACAGCTTTTGGGATCTAACCCAGGCATCCTGCAGTGGAAGCATGCAGTCCTAACCAGTGGACCACCAGGGAATTCCCTACCTGGTTCTTAGACGATCCTTGAACTCTCTTTTCTTGAGCCAGGCAGTGTAGTTACTGTTTTCCTGTTTTACAGAGGAAAAAACTGATGCCTAGAGAGCAAATACCTTGCTCAGGATCAATCACACGGTAAGTTTCCTGGTCTAATGGAGAGAGCTGGGATTCTAGGCCAGACCTCCTGCAGCAAATAACAATCATATTAGCAAATGTTTACTGAGCACTTACCAAATACCAAGTGCTTCATACGCATTTTAAACCTGTAATCATCACAACCAGAGATCCTTGGCACTCTCAGCTTTGCCAGGTTGCAGAGGAGGACACTGAGGCTTGGGAGCAGTCAAACGACTGCTCAAGGTCATGCACTTGATGGTCAGTAGAGCTGGGGCTCAAAGCCTGGTATCCTGACTCCCAGCCCAGTCCAGGGTTCCTGCCACTGTGCCGGGTGCCCCAGGAGGGCAGCACACGTAGGGGCAGGCGGTCAGCAGGGGAGTGCTCTGGGGCACCTCTGCCTTCTCTCTCTGTCTTCTCTCTCTATGGGTTTAGTGAAACCTGTTCTTGAAAGATCTATTTATAGCTTAAAACCATACCACCACTCGGGATAATAAGTCCCTTAAATTGACTCCCCATGGTGTAGATTAAGAATTCATTTTATTTGTCCTAAGTCTTTCTCTGTCAGGATTGGTGGAGGGGGAGGAGGAAGTGGGAAAAGGCCCCAGGCCCAGAACACTTAGAAAACGGGCTCTAGTCCAAATAGTGTTTACCTGATGCTGGCAATTCCTGAGACCCAGGCAGCAGGTGACATTTATGCGCACAGCTCATCAGATTAGTACAGAGACATGAGGGGTAGGCAGTGCCTGGATTTTCATGTCTTTTAATCTGCCTTGTTTCCTGTGAGCTTCCCAACACTTAGCACAGTTTTGCAGTTACAAGGAATCTACTAGATACTTATTTGTGAAATGATGGAATGAACCTCCATTTTATGGACAAGGAGACAGAATATCAGAAGTCTGGCTAGGAAAACAAGACGGGAGCCAGACAATTCTAAAGAGGGAATCGGGGACTACTTGGTGATCCAGTGGCTGGGACTCCACGCTCCCAATGCAGAAAGCCTAGGTTCAATCCATGATTGGGCAACTAAACTAGATCCCACATGCCGCAACTAAGAGTTCACATACGACAACCAAAAAGAACCCAGTTAAGACCCGGTGCAGGCCTTCCCTGGTGGCTCAGTGGTCAAGAATCCACCTGCCAATGCAGGAGACATGGATTCGATCTCTGATCTGGGAAGGTCCTACATACTTGCTGCTGCTGCTAAGTTGCTTCAGTCGTGTCCAACTCTGTGCGACCTCAGAGACAGCAGCCCACCAGGCTCCCCCGTCCCCGGAATTCTCCAGGCAAGAACACCGGAGTGGGGTGCCATTTCCTTCTCCAATGCATAAAAGTGAAAAGTGAAGTCACACAGTCATGTCCGACTCCTAGCGACCTCATGGACTGCAGCCTACCAGGCTCCTCTGTCCATGGGATTTGCCAGGCAAGAGTACTGGAGCGGGGTGCCATTGTCTTCTCCACCTACATACTTGAGAGCAACTAAACCCGTGAGCCGCTATTGAGCCTCTGCTCTAGAACCCGGGAGCCGAATCTACTGAGCCCACATAGCACAACTACTGGAGCCTCCGTGCCCTAGAGCCCGTGTTCTGCAGCAAGAGAAGCCACCACAATGAGAAGCCCGAGCACTGCAACTAGAGAGGAGCCTTTGCTTGCTGCATCTAGAGAAAAGCCTGCACAGCAACAAAGAACCAGCACAGCCAGAAATAATACAATTTTTAAAAAGAGACCTGGTGCAGTCAAATACATTTTTAAAAATAAATATTTTTAAAAAGAGTGACTCTAATTTGGAGGATTAGAAACAAAATTGTTAGAAGGGCTGAAGGAGTGACTAAGGGAAATTGAAAACCTGAGATGAGCAACACAGGAAGGCCATGCCCTCCCCGAGGGCCAGCATTATAGGCAGGAGCTGGCACCACCTAGACCAGGAACTGAGGGCCACCCAGAGAAGAGCTGGGACCACAGGCCTTTCTAGCAGGTTCTGCAAACGTGGAGGAGAGACTCTGGCTGCTGAAGTCATCCCCTCCCTTCCCTCGAGGCTGAGAGAGATGGGATTAGAAACTCTAGCTTTTCCCTCATCTTGTGGCTCAGACGGTAAACGTCTGCCTGCAGTGAGAGACCCGGGTTCGATTGCTGGGTCGGGAACGTCCCTTGGAGAAGGAAATGGCAACCCACTCCAGTACTCTTGCCTGGAAAATCCCATGGACAGAAGAGCCTGGTAGGTTACGGTCCATGGGGTCGCAAAGAGTCGGACTCGATTTCACTTTAACTTTCACTTTATTCTCTGATCTCTCACCAAAGTTTCCCATTGGCTGAACGGAGCCAGAAGCTAATTAGCAAGGGAGCCCAGGAAACATGGTTTGCCATATGAAGTGGAACAGGAGAAGGGCAGAGAATAAATTTGAAATAAACAGAAAAATTGGACTCCATAGTCCCATACCTAGGACAAGGCCATGATGTATGTGTTGTCAGACAACCTCTGTCCCTCCCAACAACTCCAAATGATTCTCCTCCGTTTTTCATCTTTCCACTTCCAGCTTAAGTATCACTGCCTCCAGGAAGCCTTCCAGGACTCCTCTGTAGTTACTATCACCCTAGTGTCAGTTCCCCTAGCACACTCCAGGTGTCACTGTCATAACATATACTGCAGTTAGAGGTGGTCAGTTACCCACTGGCCTCCTCAGTAGATTGAGCCTCTCAAGGCCGACCTGAGTCTGATCTCTTTCTCTTTTGGGAAGAAAATGGTTATCAAATGAGTCAGCTCTCTGTAGGTGTGAAGTGGGATCTGGAGTCAGGCCAAACCTAGGCTCCAAATATCCTAGAACCTACATTTATATGTTCTGTGAACTTGGACAGCATTCATTCCCTCTGAGTCTCAGTTTCCTCATCTGTAAAATGGGAACAACATTAGAAACTTGGAGGAAGGAGTAAAAGATAGACTCTATGGCAGCCCAGTGAAGCTCAGGCTCTGGGATCAGACTGTCTACAGTCAGCGCCCTTCTCTTTTTTTTTTTTTAATTTATTTTTAATTGGGGGATAATTGCTTTACAATATTGTGTTGGTTTCTGCCATACATCAAGATGAATCACCATAGGTATACATATGTCCTCTCCCTCTTGAACCCCCCTCCCACTTCCCAGCCCATCGCAACCCTCTAGGTTGTCACAGAGCGCCGGGTTGGGCTCCCTGTATCATACAGCCAATTCCCACCGCGTATCTATTTCACATATGGCAGTATATATCCCCTGCTCCTCTTTATGTTACTTAACTTTCCACATCTCTGTTCCCTCATGTTTAAGTTAGAGATGATATTCATACTTCAGGTGGAGTCTTTGAGGATTACATGAAGCCGTGAATGGGAAAGAGTACAGGTGCTCGGGAAGTGGGCATGGTAGCATCGGGGTTGGCCCATAGCCCCAGGGGCTGAACGCAGACTAGGTGAGTTCTCAGTGATGCACTTCAAACAGGGCTCTTGTCTGTGAACCACTGCTGCCCGTTCCCAAGAACAGTTTCTGGGAACCTTCCCTGGCGGTCCAGTGGTTAAGACTCTGTCTTAAAAAAAAAAAAAAGACTCTGTCTTGTAATGCAGGGTACACAGGTTCAATCTCTGGCCAGGGAACTAAGATCCCACCTGCTGTGGGGCAAGCCCTTGCACCACAACAAAAGATCCTTGCATGAGGCAATGAAGATCCCATGTTCCTCAACTAAGACCTAATACAACCAAATAAACCAATAAAGTTTTTTTTTTTTTTAAAGAACAGTTCCTGGCACATGTGTGTGTTGAGTTGCTTCAGTTATGTCCAACTCTTTGTAACTGGAGACTCCTCTGTCCATGGGATTCTCCAGGCAAGAATACTGGAGTGGGCTGCCAGTATTCTCCAGGGGATCTTCCTGACCCAGGGATCGAACCCCAAACCCAAGTCTCTTATGACCCCTGCGTTGGCAGGCGGGCTCCTCACCACTAGCGCACCGCGTAGGTGCTCAATTCGTCTCTGATGGACCACTGAGCAGTGGCTGAGTTACATGCGGTGATGTTATTCTGTGAGCCAGCACCCCAGGAAACACAGAGGATGCGGCTTCTACACCAGCCCAACCCTGGCTCAGAGACATCTTGGAAGAGAAGGCGGGGACAAAGGTCTGGAGCAAAGGAATCTAATATTTCTTGAGCACCTGTGTACCACATGCTGTACACACATTATGGCATTTCATCCTCCCAGGAGTCTGCAAAGCACTGATCATTACCCCATTTTAGAGGTGATGAAATAGGAATGTAGGGAGGTGATGAAACTCACCCAAGGTCATGCAGAAAGGAAGGGGCACAGCGGGATTAGAACCCTGGACTATCTGGCTCCAAACTCCTGTTCCTTCTACGGTACCAGCTGCTTTCCAGAGGGCAAGGGGATGGAATCTGACCTCCCAGCCCTACAGAAACCCCCAGGAGCCAACACTGAGGCCAGGCTCAGGCTGAGTGACAGCTTAAGAGCACAACTTTGACAGCTGTGCCGAGGCTGGCCTGGAAGCAAGTGGTGCTAAACTTGGGCGCCCGGGAAGAAGAACTGTGATTATAAAGACAAGAGCTGTCCAGGGGCTGCAGCAGGAAGCCACAGAGGTGCTGGGCCCCTGAATAGAATATCCCTGGGTCCCACCCTCCAACAGAAAAAGCTCCCTACTAACTGACTCTGTGACCTTGAGCAAGGCACTTAGCTGTCTTAGTTCAGCATCTTCCTTTGTCACAGAGGGTCACCACACCTGCTGGGGTGCCACGGAACTACACAAGACAATGCAAAGAGACAAAACTGGGGAAGTCCAGGCCAGTTGTATGATGTGCGGCAAGTCGCTTCGCTCCCTGAGCCTCAGTGTCCCCAGCTGTATACTGGGCATAGTACATGCCTCTGCAGATTGCCATGCGTGCGTGCTAAGTCGCTTCAGTCGTGTCCGACTCTTTGCAACCCCATTGGACTGTAACCCTTCGGGCTCCTTTGTCCATGGGATTCTCCAGGAAAGAATACTGGAGTGGGGTTGCCAAGTCTTCCTCCAGGGGAATATTCCCAACCCAGGGATAGAACCTGCACCTCTTATGTCTCCTGCATCGCAGGTGGGTTCTTTACCACTAGCACCACCTGGGAAGCCCGCCCCGCCCCCGGTTGCCATGAGGATGTACCAGTAAGGTACTGTGCTGTAGACAACAGCTGCCTGCGTTCAAATAACACTCCACCAACGGCAAGCTGTGAGCCTTCAGGCAAGTCGCTTGATTTCTCCATGCCTCAGTTTCCTCCTCTGTAAAGTGGAGGTGAATATAAGTGCACTCACTGCATGGAGTTGTGATGATTAAGGGATATAATCAACGGAAAGAACACAGAACAGCTGCTGATACAAGCAAGCTCTGTGTCTCCGTGAGAAACCATCAGCCTTGGGTCTGGCATCTAATAGTAAGGAGTCCTTGCTGCATGTCAGGCACCACTTTAATCCTCAAAGCAATCCTACGAGGTAGGTGACATTCCTGTCCCATTTTATTCATGAGGAATCTCAGAGATTTTCAGAGGTCCAATGACTTGACAGAGGTCACACAGAGATCAGAGGATAAACTAGGATTTGAGCCCCTCAGATTCTCAAAGGCACTGCTTTATCGCTAATAAAGGCTCCACGAAAGGGAACTATTAGAATGTCTGTTTTATGTGTGAACGTTTTTGGAAAGCAAAGAGATGGCTGTTATTTGTATCCCAGCGGCGTTGGCCTTAAATGAGCGCTAGAGGTTGAGGGGAAAGGCTGGGGGAAGGGGCGAGGGGCGTGGAGGGATGGGGAACAGATTGTTTCAGTTTTCGTTTATTTCCAGCAGGGGGCGCCCGCTGCCTCCCTCACGGCTCCCAGACCAAAACCAGGCCCTTGGACTGGTGGATTGTGCAGCAGCCGGTCCAGGCCGACCTTGGGGACCACGAGAAAAGGCAGCAACAATGACAGTGTTAGCCTGTGCAAAGCCAGGGACATGCCAAGAGTGGCTTGCCTCCCCTTGGTCCCCAAACCGGACTGCCAAGCGGCGACGCCCAGATCTTCTGAAAGATGTTTTAGCCCGTGAAGCAGCTCTCCTCCGTCAGAACCTTCTCCGTTAAGAGCCAGGGGTCTGAAACTTTTAAAACTTCAAAGAAATACTGTGTCAGAGTGAAAATCAATAAACTGGAGCTATAGATATTAACACAGATAACACTCAAAAACGTAATGTTGAATGGCAAAGCAAGTTGCCAAAGGCACAGAGTTTCATGAGGGAAATGGGAGAGTCCAAGGCAAGAATACTAACCCCCATTTGCATCCCACCTCTCCTCCTCTTTCGTGTGTGGGCACGCTGGCTCCGGTTCAGCTCCATTTACTTCCTACCCCATCCCTCACCAACAGCCGGTTCTTGGTCACGCTGGCCTGGGGGTACCCGCCTAGGTAGATGGCCCACCCTCAGGAGGCTGGACCTTGGAAAGAGTCCCGCACAGGCGCTGGAGGCAGGCTCATTGCTGTGGGGCTGAAAGTTCTGGGGTCCCCAGTACCCTGAGTGCGACCTCAAAGAGGCTCACAGGCCCCAGGTGCGCATATTCCCTTGAACTCCTTACCCCATGGAAAGAAGCACAGACAGAGAAGGGTCAGAAGGAGACCCCACCTCTAAAGCTTGGGGACCAAGACTGGACTTGCTGGGTCTAAGAGCCATACTAAATAAATTAACACTATTTTTATATAAAGGAAAACATGCAAAATAAGATGTTGCTTATTGGTAGATATGGAAGTTATAAAAGTTTTTTAATGGAATAAAAACGTGTGTCTGATATCATCACATGTAGAATGGTGTTATCTCTAAGGGAGGGAGGAGGGGAGTGGATCATAGAAAGGTACACTGCTGCTGCTGCTGCTAAGTCGCTTCAGTCGTGTCCGACTCTGTGCGACCCCACAGAAGTCAGCCCACCAGGCTCCCCCGTCCCTGGGATTCTCCAGGCAAGAACACTGGAGTGGGTTTCCATTTCCTTCTCCAATGCATGAAAGTGAAAAGTGAAAGTGAAGTCGCTCAGTCGTATCTGACTCTTAGCGACCCCATGGACTGCAGCCCACCAGGCTCCTCCATCCATGGGATTTTCCAGGCAAGAGTACTGGAGTGGGGTGCCATTGCCTTCTCCGAGAAAGGTACACAGAGGTCTTCAAATTGCATCCATCATGTTAAATTACTTAATCTAGGTGGTGGGCACCTGAGTTTGTTTCATTATTTTCTATAATCTGCCGATGCCTCAATGATTTCATAATTTAAAAATTAACCTTAAAAAAGTAATATATACAATAATTAACCTATGTTTATTGTTAAAAAAAATTTGAGAATTACAAAAAGATACGAAGTTTAGGTAGAACTCTCTCTCCATGTCAACCCATCTCAGTGTGACTTCCTAGAGGTAACTGCTGTCGTCGGGTCCTTTTGTACTATCCAGAAATGTTTTAAGAATCTGCACAGGAACTTCCCTGTTGGTCCAGTGGTTCAGACTCCAAACTTCCACTGCAGGGGGCATGGGTTTGATGCTTGGTCAGGGAACTAACATCTTGCATGCTGCGTGGTGCAGAAATAAAAAAATTAAGAAAAAAAGGCTCTACACACACTGTATATATAATACTCATTGTAGACATTGCTCCCCCACCCCAACACACACAATAATTCTTGTCTTGGATAGTTTTCCATAAGCACATCTAAGCATATCTCATTCTTTTTTAATGACTGGGTAGGATTCCACTTTATCAAAATATCATATATAATCAGTTCCCTATTAATGGGCGCTTCTGTTCCTTGTTTGCTATTATAAACAGTTTGGCAATAAACACCTTTGACTTATATTTGCTTGAGTTGCAAAATACAATGTATACATGCATAAAGACAATGAATACATGTGTAAGTATACTTGTAAGAAAAAAATCTCAGCAGTAAAATTGCTGAGTCAAAAGTTATGTGCATTTAAATTATTTCCAAATTACATTCTCAAAAGTTCCCATTCTATTTACATTCTTAGCATTGATATAGGAGAAGGAAATGGCAACCCACTCCAGTATTCTTGCCTAGAGAATCCCGTGGACAGAGGAGCCTGGTGGGCTGCCGTCTGCGGGGTCGCACAGAGTCGGGCATGACTGAAGCAACTTTGCAGCAACAGCAGCAGCAGCATTGATATAAGATGTTGTCTGTTGCTCCATGCCCCTATTGATTTGTAGGTACTCTTTGTATATGAATTATTTGTCTCCCCTTTGTGTTGCAAATTTTTCCCATTCAAGCATTTGGTTTTTTTTTTAGTTGACTTTAAAAATTATATTCTTATTTATCTTTATGGAAGTAAAATTCACATAAAATTAATTATTTTAAAATTTACAATTCAGTAGCATTTCATACATTCATAACATTGTGCAACCACCACATCTATCTAGTTTCAAAACATTTTTTTATCACCTCAAAAGAAAACCTCGTATTCATTGAGCAATCTAGCTCCGTTCTCCCCACCCATTAGGGCCATTTTGAGTTTTGGCTATTTATTTTTCTGTATTAAAATCCATTAATTTTGTGTGTGTGTGTGTGACCATACCATATGGCTTGCAGAACCTTGGTTCCCCAAACAGGGATCAAATCCTTGCCCCCTGTAGTGGAAGGGTGGAGTCCTAACCACTGGACCACCAGAGAATTCCCAAAATTTATTAGTTTTTTCTGTAATAGCTTTGTGATTTTCTCTCATGCATAGAAGTAAATGCTTTCCCCACTAGAAGATTATTAAACAGCAAATAATTTAAAAATGACTGTGAATGGTTAGTGAAATCTGAGGGCCTGGAAACCACTGTTCTGAACCACCCTCTTTAGCATGAGTTCCCTGAGAGCAAGGGTCTCCCCTGGTCCCCATGTCTAGCACCCAGCACAAAGTTAGAGAAAAAGTATTCAGCAAATGTTTGTTAAAGGCAATTCCTACCTCAAGATTATAAAGAGAAAATGTCTCACATTCTCTTGTAATCCTTTTAGAGTGTTTTTTTCTTAATTAAAATTTTTATCCATCTGGAATTTATTTTGGTGATTGGAAGGAGGTAGAGATAAGCTTTATTTTTTTTCCAAATGGCTAGCCAGTTGAACCAACACCATACTGAATAATCTGTCTTCCTCCACTAATTTGAAATGCCACCTTAGCAGATACTACATTCCCACATGTCGTCAGCTCTATTTCTGGCCTCCCTCTCCCGTTCCGGTGACCTCTCTGTCTGGGATGCTGTCTTTCAAAGCTCCCTAGGTGATTCGGGTACAACCCATCTGCAGTTGGGGCTTATCTACCATGAGATATGTTTTCAGATTCTCAGTGAAATGAAGGGTCATTAAGTTAAATGTTATTTGATGGGCCCATCTTCTATTTTGAGATTATGTCTTTATGAAACTGTTTCTTTAACATTTTTCAAACAAACGAATGCCAAGGAAATTCCCTGGCGGTCCAGTGGTTTGGTCTCTGCACTTCCACTGCAGGGGGCACAGTAGAGAGTCATCCTGGTTTCTTTATTTTAAAGTACATTTTAAAGGAGTTTAACGTACATAGAGAAACACACACAAATCTTAAGTGTGCAGCTTGATGAATTCTCTTTAAGTAAAACACACCTCTGTGTGTGTCTTAGGGCTGCTGTTACAAATGACCACAAACCTAGTGGCTTAAAATAACAGAAATTTATTTTCTCAGTTCTGGAGGCCGGAAGTCTGAGATCAAGGTGTTCCCAGGTGGGCTTAGCTCTGAGGGCTCCAGGGGAGAATCCTTCCTTTTGCCTCTTCCAGCTTCTGGTGGTTCCGAGAGTTATCAGCCGTGGCAGCATTGCTCTGATCCCTCCACCTCTAGCTTCACGTGGCCTTCTTACCTGGGTTTCTGGTTCCCAAATTTCCCTCTGCTTTTCTCTCACAAGGACAGCAGTCATTGGATTTAGTGCCCACTTGCCTGGAGAATCCCAGGGATGGGGGAACCTGGTGGCTGCCGTCTATGGGGTCACACAGAGTTGGACACGACTGAAGTGACTTAGCAGCTGATGCAGAATGATCTCATTTCTAATTCCCTCACTTAGTTAACCTGGAAAGACCTTTCCAAGTAAGGTTGCATTTACAGATGCCAGAATACTGGAGTGGGTAGCCTATCCCTTCTCCAGGGGATCTTCGCAACCCAGGAATCGAACTGGAGTCTCCTGCATTGCAGGAGGATTCTTTACCCTCTGGGCTATCAGGGAAACCCCACAGGTGCCAGGAGGATGCATCTCTTTGGCAGGGGGTGGGGGTGATGGAGGGGGATGAGGAACAAGGCAACCCACTCTACCATCATGTAACCAACATCCCATATCAAGAACCAGAACATCAGCACAGCCCCCAACACCCATCATCTCTGCCTGGCAGGGGGGTAAACCGCCATCAGGACTTATTTTCCCCTCAACTTTTTATTTTGAAAAATTCTCAAACTTTCAGAAAAGTTACAGGAATAGTACATTGAACAATCCTCTAAGCTTCAGCTAGATTCACACATTAAACTGTTAACACATCAACACACTTGCTTTCCCTTTGTCTCTCTCTCTCTCTATATATATACATATTTATATAATAACATTTTTTCTGAGCCACAAGGAAGTTAGTTGCAGATGTCATCATAGTTTATCCTTAAATCCTCCACTCCCTAATCTCCAAAAGACAAGGGCAGTCTCCTACCCGAAGTGAAGTAAAGTGTTAGTTGCTCAGTCATATCCGACTCTTTGGGACCCCATGGACTGCAGCCCACCAAGCTCCTCTGTCCACGGAATTCTCCAGGCAAGAATACTGGAGTGGGTTGCCATCTCCTTCTCCAGAGGTTCTCTCTGACTCAGGGATCAAACTTGTCTCCTGCATTGCAGGCAGATTCTTTACCGTCTGAGACACCAGGGAAGCCCAGTCTCCTACATACAACTATCCAATATGTAATCTATTTTCAAATTTTTCCAGTTGTCCCACGCATATCCCTTAATGTGGATTTTTTTTTAATTTTTTTTTTTTCTTATTTGGCTGCACTGGGTCTTCGATCTTCATTGCAGTACACAGGATCTTCGGTTGTGGCCTGCAAACTCTTGGTCACAGCATGCAGGATCTAGTTCCTCCAGCCAGAATCGAATCTGGGCCCCCTGCATTGGGAGCACAGAGTCCCAACCACTAGACCGCCAGGGAAGTCCATTTAATGTGGGCTTTTTAAAAAACGAGAATCCAATCGAGAATTTCATATCACTCTTAGCGTTCATGTTCTGTTTTTAAAATCATTGTTATTGCTTTTGTAATTTTCTGGCAAGACGGAGAGTTGGCAATCTTATGTCAATTCCCAAACACTTTGGGAAAAGTACTGGTCCTGGGAGTCCCTGCTCTTGGCCAGCAGCACAGTCCAAAGGACATTTGTGGTGATGATCTATGGTTTGTGCTGTTCAGTATGATTGCAAACAGCCACATGTGGCTTTTGAGCATTAGAAATGTGGCTAATGAAACCAGGGAATGGATTTTCAAATTTCATTTAATTTTAATTAAAACAGCCACACGAGCCCTATGGCCATCAGTTCAGATGGGCTTGGGTCTAGACCAGCTAGAGCACAGGCTCAGGCAGAGTGTGGGTCTGAGTTCTCTTGTCCACCCCCACGGAGGTGCTGAATGGTGAGAGGAGGGGAGAGGGAGGGGCCCTGAGGTCTAAGGTGGCTTTCCCATCTTGCTGGCCCAGCAGCCTCATGTCATTCCTTCCTCAATGCTCCATGCATATTTATTGAGGACCTACTATGTGCTAGGCCTGAGAATAAGGTTTGAACAGTCTCTGATGTAGTTTTGTCAGAAAGTGAAAGTGTTAGTCACTCAGTCGTGTCCAATTCTTTGTGACCCCAGGGACTGTAACACACCAGGCTCCTCTGTCCCTGGAATTCTCCAGGCAAGAATACTGGAGTGGGTTGCCATTTCCTTCTCCAGGGGATCTTCCCAACCCAGGGATTGAAACTGGGTCTCCGGCATGGCAGGCAGACTCTTTACCAACTGAGCCACCAGGGAAGAATTGGTTTTGTCAGAACGGATGATAAATGTCTGGGGACATGTTTGTCTCACATACCCATTTGCCTCTTTCTGAGGTCAGGGGCCTGGCTTGGCTCAGTGACTAGTTAAATAGTTTTTGGAATGAATGAATGAATGGGATGAATGAAAGTGGGGGGTAGAGTTTGGGGTGGTAGAGGCTTCCAGATTTCATCTGAGAGACCAGTACAGGATGGACAGGAGAGATAATGCTGTTTACTGAGAAAGGGCTGGCTCAGCTCAAGAGACCATACTTCGTGTCCAGGTGCTGGCCCTGACTTGCTCCGTATTCTTGGCAAATCTCTTCCCTCCTCCAGGCCTCAGTTTGCTCAGCAGTAAAAAAGAGGTGGTTGGGCTAAGATGAGAGCTCAGGACTCCTCTTGGGGTCAAGGTCAGGGTCAGCAGAGATGGGGAATTGCCGAGCATTTCCTCTTAACCTTTGGTTAGGCTGCGATGCCCTTGAAATTAGTTCCTTGAAAGGGTTCAGGGGCTTCAAAAGTTGGGGAACCGCTGAGCCAGAAGAGGTTCCCAGAGTTTGTAAGGTCAGACTCAGGACAGCTTGAGCGGGGTTTTGGGGAAACTCCTTTGCTCTCTGCTCTGGGGCTGCACCTGCCGGAAGGTATGCTTGCCAGGACCTTTCCTTTGAGATGACGATACAGTCTGCAAAGCATGGGGGTGCGGTTTGGGAAGTGAGCCTTGAATGTGGGGGTAAAAGGGGAGGAGTGTGTACATCTCACCCACACAGGGACTGAAGAACTGGAGCCTCAGGGTTTGTGCAACTTGCCTCGCCCACCCATGGGTGACTCAGGCTGAAACTGGATGCCGTGTAAGGCACACACACTGTCTAAGCTCCTTGGACAGTATCTAGAGAGTTCTTAATTGCCTTCCACTAATACTGCCACTCTGACAGGTGGGCCCAAACTGGAGGTTGTCAAAGCTGCAAAACCCTGCTCTATTTTCACATGGCAAACTCCTATTCACTCCTCAAAACCCAGCTTGGGTGTTGTTCCCTCTGAAGACTTCCCTGACTTCTGTCCTCTCTCCCATACAGTTAATCCCACCGTTTTCCAATGTGCACACTCTGGACCCAGACTGCCTGGCTTTGAATCCCTACTCTGCCACCTAATAGCTGTGATATCTTAGAAAAGTTACTTAACTTTTTCTGTGTCTCTATTTCCTCCTCTGTGAAATGGGACAAATAATAGTACTCACCATATTGCATAGTCATAGGATTAAATGAATTCATTCATAGAAATATTTAGGACAGTACCTGAGCTCAATAAAAAGCCGACCACTATTACTATTTTTTTTAATGTTTAAGACATATCTGTGAATATAGTGAACACAGCAGATAAGGATCCTGCCCTCATAATGATTTCAGCCTGTGGGGGAGAGATAGATGAATAAACAGGAAATTCACTCTGAATTATGAAAAATGCCACAATAAGGGAAGTGGTGAGTTGAGAGGAATCATGCGAGCACGGAAGAACCCCCCTTCCCAGGTCTGGGTGGTCAGCAGCATTTTTTTCTGGAAGAAATGACATCTCAGCTGAAATCTAAAGGATGAATAAGAGTTGGACAGCATAGGGGGAGGGTAGAGACAGGAGACGTGGGAAGGGTTTGAGGTCGGGGGGCGGGTGGAAAGTGCAAACGCCCAGAAGCCAAAGGGTGAGTTTGGAGGGATAGAGCAATGGCAGTGGGTGGGTGGGCGCCCTTGGTGTGTACTCTGGTTATTGAATTATTGAATGCAGGTCTATGTGGCCCATCTCCGTCCTTGTTCGTGAGCTCCTTCAGAACAAAGCTCACGTCCTCTTTCATTCCATCTGCCCAACTCCCAGCACCCAGCCTGGCACTCAGCAGGGCCTCCATAAATGTTTGCCAAATGGAAATGAGAGATGAGAATGTTGCCTTTCCCATCAGGGAGCCATCTCCGGCAACCTTTTCCTTTGTTTATACTTGTGAGTTAGGCATTCTTAATAGCCTTGCAGAGTCAAGTTCATTTGTGTGTTCAGAATTGTCATCTGCTGTGCACCCCAGACTCCTATGAGTAGGATGGTTCTGTCAGGACAAAGTCAAGTTTCTGACCCAACAAGGTGACCACAGCCCCCACTCCTATGAGGCCCTCTCCCTCCACCTTTTGTGTCTGTAAGCTATCAAGCTTCAGTGTGAATGCAGATGGCCTGGGGTCCAGGTAGGTGATGCAGATTCTGACCCAGCAGGTCTGGGACCCAGCCTGAGAGTCTGCATTTCTGACAAGCTCCCAGGGGATGCAGATGCTGTAGGCCCATGAATTATACTTTTAATATCATGATCCTAGACAACAACTGGGGCTTCCCAGGAGGCTCAGTGGTAAAGAATCCACCTGCCCAGCAGAAGAGGTGGGTTCGATCCCTGGATCGGGAAGATCTCTTGAAGAAAGAAATGCAACCCACTCCAGTATTCTTGTCTGGGAAATCCCATGGACAGAGGAGTCTGGCGGACCACTGTCCACGCGGTCATGGAGTTGGACATGACTTAGAGACTAAATGACAAGACGACAACTGCCTTATTTTCCTGGCCTTAACTGCAATGATGACTGTAAGAGCAGACTGGAGCCAGGTTCTGAAGGGGACTAGCTGCCAGGCTAAGGAGTTCAGTCTTTATTCCTGAGACCCTAGGGAGCTATGGAAGCTTTCTGATCGAGATCAGGGAGAGCTGATCCACCAGAAGACTCTGGAGTGTTGGAGCTGGTACAAGAGAGGCTGAGCTACTGTACTACCAGGTGGGGCGTGGCAGGGCTGCAGCTGGAGCAGTGGCAGTGAGGAGGCTGGCACCAGCTGAACTGTGCACCCCACCCCCATTCACATCTTCAAGTTCTAACCCACAGCACCTCAATTGTGACTGTGTTTGGAGAGAGGGTCTTTAAAGAGGTGATTAAGTTAAAACGAGGTCATTAGGGCAGATACGAATCCAATATAATCGGTGCCCTTGTAAGAAGAATAAATTAGGACACACGGTTGCACAGAGGGAAGACCATATGAAGACCCAGGGAGAAGACGGCCATCTGCAAGCCAGAGGCCTCAGAGAAGAAACAACCCTGTCGACACCTTGATCTTGAACTTCCAGCCTCCGGGACTGTGAGAAAATAAATCTCTGTTGTTTAAGCCCCCCAGTCTGTGATACTATGTTTTGACAGCCCCCGCAGACTGATACAGAGGGAATGGGTTTAAGAGGATTACACAGGTTGTCAACTGTTTGGATGGCACTGGCGTGGGCGAGTACCCTAGGATTACACGCAGATGGTTTAGAAATTGGGAGGCTCAGGGAGGAGAGAGTGCTGCGGACAGAAGCAGGAAGGGGAGCCCACAGGGAGGAGCAGGGCTGCAGAGAAGTGGATTTAGACCACGTTGCACTAGAAGAGGCTCCTGGAAATGAGGCGGGCAGTGCTTGCAGTCGAAGACGCTTAGGAGGTTGAAGTGAAGGAAGACAACGGGCCTTGTGTCAATTGGGGCCCTTGGTTGTGAACAATCAAAACTGGTTCAGGCTAACGTAAGCAAAAAGGAAAGGCATCGAAAAGGTTTCTGGAGCCTCCCAGTGGTAATGGGAGGCCAGACTAGGAAAGTGAGCTGGAGGTAAGGGGAGCTGGTCCGCTGTGGGCAGGGATAGCCATGGAGAACCCTCAGGGCCGCTGGGCCGGGAACGGCACTTGCACTCAGCAGATCACTTCTCAGCCTCAGGTCGGGCCTAAGAAAGACTGTCCATTACTGTGTAATCGAATAAAGACATGACTCCCATCACCATGTAATAAGCTTGTTGTTATTGTTTAGTCGCTAAGTCATGTCTGACTCTTTGAGACCCCACGGACTGTAGCCCACCAGGCTCTTCTGTCCATGGGATTCTCCAGGCAAGAACACTGGAGTGAGTAGCCATTCCCTTCTCCAGGGGATCTTCCCGACCTAATGATCCAACTCGCTTCTC
This sequence comes from Bubalus kerabau, assembly GCF_029407905.1. Classification (NCBI taxonomy): domain Eukaryota; kingdom Metazoa; phylum Chordata; class Mammalia; order Artiodactyla; family Bovidae; genus Bubalus; species Bubalus kerabau. Next base: position 75,482,870 of record NC_073636.1, read on the forward strand.
CTGCATTGGAAGGCAGATTTCTTTTTTTCTAATCCCTGTCTCCTGTCTCCATAGAGGAATGCTAGAGAAGGATACTGGATCAGGTTTGCTGGAAGGCAGATTCTTTACTACTGAGCCACCAGGGAAGCCCTCAGTGAGCTTACTACTCCCATTCTAAAGATGAGGAAACTGAAGCTCAGGGAGGGAAAGGTCATTTACACCCAATTCAAGTCCAGGGCTGTCAGATTCCAGCCCCTTCCACTGCACCTGTTGTCACATGGCAGGCTTTTCATGGAGCGTGTGGTTAGAGCTGAAAGGGCCTTGGTGGTGGTCTCCAAGCCAGGTCCCTTCTGAGGCCAGGAAGGAGTCTCACCAACCCTCTGAAAAGCGGAGCTCTCTCGCCCTGTCTACTGGGCTCCCCGTCTTTTCCCGCTGGAGATATCCCGCATCGCCTCTCCTCAGGGGCTAGGCTGTGGTTCCAGACCTCAGAACGCTTCCAACGCTTGCTCTCCGCCGGCCTTCACGCTGCAACCGCGCCGAGCCGGGGCCATCCCAGCGCCCGGGTTTCAGGCGTATCCAAGTCCCATTGCCGCGTGAGGCTCGAACACATCTCAGCGGGCTTTGTGAATACATTAGTTTTATTTTACCCTAACAGGCCACGGGAGGGTGGGGGCAGGGGGAAGGGTGGTGCAGCACTGGAGTTCGATATGCAAATATATGCAGATAGCATCTAAATAAGGGTGTTTCTAAATCCCGGGATTAATGGCATTGGAAGGCACTCAGCCGGCCCAGGGCACTGCAGCGGAGCAGCCAGAAAACGGCTCTCCCGGGAGGGCGTTTCGGGCTCCGTTTCAGAGCGTGTGCTTTGAAGCAATGTCTCCGCAGTACAGGGGAAGGAAGAGCTGCGGAAATCGGTTCTGGATACTTCCTGGCAAAATGTTCTCCATTGCTTCAACGATGTTGGGGGTGGGCCGGGGGTGGGGAGGGGTGGAATCTCTGAGCCTCTCTTAGTTACCACAGCCTGCGGGGTTCACTGATTTAGAAACCTGGGGAGCTTGCTGACATCTAATTCCGGGCCCTACTGATTACTGAATCAGAGTCTCTTGAGAATCTGGTTTTTGTTTTTTTAAGTCCTCATCCTTGGGAAATACTGATGCAAATTACAGGCTCTTAATCTGGAGTCTCTTACAGGTTTCGGGGGCTCTGTAGGGGTTGTTCTAATTCCTAGCTGCACATGAGAATCGTGGGGGACTTTAAAAAAAAAAATCCAGTGCCCAGGCCTCACCGCAGACCAATTAAGTCAGAATCTCTGGAGGTGAAACCCAAGCATTGCTGTTCAAAAGAAAATCCCGAGAGACTCCAGTGTGCAGCCAAATTTAAGAAGCACTGCTGAATGGATATTCTCAGGAGACATTTGTTATACCTGTGTTCTCTTGGGGGCTAAATTTAGCTCCAGGCCCTCTGCCCTGGTGGTAAAGAAGGAGCCTCTCCTTCTAGGAAGGGGATTGTAGTTAGGGCTGAGGTTCAGCAGGTAAGCACCTGTTGTTAAAATATTGAAATATTTCCCTACCCATTGGTAACAGATGTTACCAATGGATAGGGAAAGGATACCATGGAATCCTTTAAGTGCCTCAGAGCCCTTAGCCCTCTCCTCCAGACCCCAAGGCCTACAGATGCAGGAATGAAAAGGTTTAGAATGGTCACACACGCATGCCCACTTTCTGTGGGGCCTCCTGGAGTTCCTTGGCTGGAGTCACTTCTGACTGGTGCGGGGTGGTAGAGGTGGTGGTTGTTAAACATTTGAACATTGATCCTAGTTATCATACTGGGGTGAGGATTATCAGTTTTGCAGTCATAAAGGGCTAGATTCCCACCTAATTTGGGTGTGACCTTGGGCAAGCAGCTTCATCTCTCTGAGCCTCAGTTTCCTCATCTGCAAATAGGGTCAAAAACTCTCCCTCTCACCCTTAATATATTCGGCTGTGCTGGGTCTTCACTGCTGTGTGGGCTTTTCTCTGGTTGTGGTCAACAGGTCTACTCTCTAGTTGGGGTGCAAGCGCTTCTCATCGAGGAGGCTTCTCTTGTTGCTGAGCACTCAGGCTTAAGCAGTTGCAGTTCCTGGGCTCTAGAGCATAGGCTCAATAATTGTGGATCACGGGCTTAGTTGCTCCAAAGTGTGTGGGATCTTCCCAGATCAGGGATCGAACTCACGTCTCCTGTGTTGGCAGACAGATTCTTTACCACTGAGCCACCAGGGAAGCCCGTCCCCTTCCCACTTTTGGTGAAGCTCAAGTAAAGCCGAGGTCTCAAACTTGAGCACACCTTGGAATTGCTTGGCAGATTTTTTAAAACAGAAATTGCTGGGCCCCACCCAGAGGTGCTGATTCAATAGTCCTGAGGGTAGGGGGTGGCAGGTGAGGGTCTGAATTTCTAACCAGTTCCCAGATGGTGCTGATGCTGCTGGTCCCATGACTACTTTGAGAACCGGGGAACTAAAATACGCTTGAGAAAATGTGCCCAGCCAAGAGTAGAGGCGTAACCCAGGTGTGTAAAAGGGCCACAGAGGCTGCCAGTTGCCCTGTGTGCTGTCTGGGTTTTTCTCTCCTGCTCTGTTTCTCAGGGTTCTGCATGTATCTGGCCAGGACAGCTGAGTGACCATTGAATGTTTAACCTGGGGTTTCCTGAGAGCTAGCTCCCACCGCGCCCCCCGCCCCAACACACACATTGTGAACAGCATCAGATTTAGACCTTTCGAGGCTTCGAACACTGAGAGTATGGCTCCCTTCCCCCATGTAATCCAAAGAAAAACATCACTAAAGCCTAAAATGACTACATAAGGAAGTCCATCAAAGATCTGACTTTTCCCAAGCTGGCTACTTTAAGGTTTTTTTTTTTTTTCTTCAAATATCAAAAACAATCTTTGTGGCAGGAAGGGATGAATAAGTGGAGCGCAGAGGATTTTTAGGGTAGTGAAACTACTCTGTGTGATAACATAATGATGGATGCATGTCATTGCATCTTTGACCAGACCCATAGAATGAGCACCACCAAGAGTGAGCCGGAAGCTATGGACTTTGGGTGATAGTGATGTGTCAATGAAGTTTCATTGATTGTAACAAAGATACCCCTCCAGTAGCTGATGTTGACAACAGGGGAGGCTGTGAATGCGACGGGAGGGGTATACAGTAAAATGTCTGTGCTTCCCCTTCAAGTTTCCTGTGAACCTGAAGTTGCTTGAGCTCGGTCACTCAGTCGTGTCCACTCTTTGTGACTCTATGGACTATAGCCCGCCAGGCTCCTCAGTCCATGGGATTCTCCAGGCAAGAATACTGGAATGGGTTGCCATGTCCTCCTCCAGGGGAATCTTCTCGACCCAGGGATTGAACCCCAGTCTGCTCTAAAAAAATTAGTCTTAATTAAACAAATACAAAAAAATTAAAAAAAAAAAAACACAAGCAACCTTTTAAATGTGTATTTAGGGGCTGCACCTGCTCTGCTGGGACCCCAAGCAAAGTGTTACTTGCCAGTGGGTAATCCCTTGCCAGAGGAACTGGTCCCAGTGTGTCCTATTTCCCCCTCAATTCGCACAGCGCTCTCTCCACAGTATCATCACTTCTCAAGGTCATGAACTCACCTTAAAGGAAACTCCACTTGACTCTTCCTCTGCCTCCTCTAGCTATCTTGATCTTTTCTTTACCCTCTTGTATTCACCCCCGCCCCACTCCATTTTCTTTTTCCCTACAGAGCCCAAATAACCCACACCTGTCCTCTCTGTTGGTTCCTAGGCTTTAACCTCCTTCAGCCTGACTCCTGGGCATCTTCCACCCCCCAGGTTGCTTCCCCCATTGACTTCCTTCTTGCCAGATCCAGTGACCAGTTCTTAGCACGAGATGTGGAGTCAGAAGGCCTAGGCAGGATCTCCGTCACTCATCAGCTGTGTGACGGTGAGCAACATGAAGCGCTTCTCTGGGCCTTGGGTCCATCACCTTAAAAATGGCTTCCAGTCTGTGCCTCTCACGAATGCCAAGGGGTTCTGCAAGCCCAAACTCAAATAGGATGTTAAGAAGATCAGCCATGAGGCACTTGGATAAGCTGTCAAGTGTCCCCACTCCAGCATTGACAGAACCATCGGACTGAGGTGGCTGGGGGGGTTGCATGCACAGCAAGGTGGAAAGAACAGGGTGCTGGTGTCAGATGTGGGTTGAGTCCCAGGCCAGCTCCTTGCTAACTGTGCAGGCAACTCCTTGAGTCTCACAGATTCTTCACCTGTAGATTCTTCACCTGTAAAATGGGCTCCTGAATCCTAATTTGTGAAGTTAACTGGGATCGTGAGTCCTCATTGTACAGGGGAGAGCACTGGAGTGACAGAATCCTAAGAGCTAATATTCTTCCCACCTCCATACCCACCGTGTGCTGAAAACTTGCAGCGTCTAATCTCGCTTAATCCCTCCACAACACTCTGAAGTAAGGACTGTTCTCTTTCTCATTTTATAGATGAGGAAATGGAAGCAGAGAGAGACAAAGTAACTTGCTTAAGGCTGCACAGCCTGAGGAATAGAAGCTGGAACTTGAGTCCAGGAGGGCTGATCGCAAAGTCTATTCTCTGACTTCCTATGTTGTTGTTGCTCAGTTGCTCAGTCGTGTCCGATTCGTTTTGATCCCATGAACTGCAGCACACCAGGCTTCCCTGTCCTTCACTATCTCCCTGACGTTGCTCAAACTCATGTCCACTGAGTCGGTGACGCCATCCAACCATCCCATACTCTATTGCACCCTTCTCCTCCTGCCCTCGATCTTTTCTAGAATCAGGATCTTTTCCAATGAGTTGGCTCTTCACATCAGGTGGCCAAAGTATTGGAGCTTCAGCTCTAGCATCCAGGACTAGCATCAGGACTAGCATCTAGTCTTTCCAGTGAATATTCAGGGTTGATTTCCTTTAGAATTGACTGGTTTGATCTCCTCGAAATACAAGGGACTCTCAGAGTCTTCTCTAGCACCACAGTTTGAAAGCATCTATTCTTCGGCACTCAGCCTTCTTTATGGTCCAACTCTCACATCCATACATGACTACTGGAAAAACCATAGCCTTGACTAGATGGACCTTTGTCGGCAAAGGGATGTCTCTGCTTTTTTAATATGCTGTTTAGGTTTGACTTCCTATAGAAGGAGCTCAATACAGATAGGTGATAGGCACAATGGTATTGTAATTATTATTAGTGTCTCTTCGAGTCAGCATGGGAATTGCCAACACCCTGGAGCTAGAATGGTAGGTGTGTTTGTTGTGGGGGCGGGGCAGGCACTGGAATGATGCTCTCCCCTCGGGCAAGTGGCGTCTTGCAGTCCACACACCTTCCCGCTTGGTCCCAGACACCAATGTCTTCCTCACATCCTGCCAGGGCCTCTCAGGGCTGCCCCTCCCCTCTTGGGCATGTTTGGGAGAAACAGGCTTGGAGTTCCCCCTGCCTGGAAGTGGGGAGCGAAGCCTCATCTCGTGAGGCTGTCTGGGGGCCTGGAGTTATTAATAGCAGCCTGCAGGGCTGTGTCATCTAGCTGGTGACTCAGGGCTCCAGGATCAGCCCCCTCCCCATCCTGATGGGGCCTCCTCATGGGTGAGGGGCTTTGAGTCCAAGTTCTGACTCCAAACAGGGTTGGGGGGCTGCTCACCTAGGGGTGGATCCTGCTCTCCCAGGGCCTTGGCTAAATTCTGTTGTGGTGTTGGGGAAGGAGGGGCTGGGGGAAGTGGAGAAGGGATGTGGTGACAGAACCACTTCCTGCCATTGCTGTGCTGAAGACCAAGCTCCCCCAAGTTCCCCTTGGTGGGGGTGGGGAGCCCAGAGGTAAAGGAGGAAGTTGGGAGGAGTGAGGAAAGGACGGTTGGATTGGCTCCAGGAATAAGTTCTGGGGTTCCTGGCGGGGTTCCCTCTCTCTGTGCCCCAGCTGGTAAAAACAGCCAGCTAGCCCGGAGGGAATCATAATTAGAACAGCAGTAAGCACATGTTACCATGGGTCAGGCACTTTATCTCTGTGAACTCATTTGATTCTCACAGCCGCATGAGGCAAGCACTGTTATTGCCCTCATTTTACAGATTGGTAAACCGAGGCACCGGCAGGTTATGTCAATGACTTACAGTAATCGGTGCTAGAGCAGAGACTTGAACTTCTCGGCTGATTTCCAGAACAAGCCTCTTAGCTACCACTCCTTTTTGCCCCCTCCCCACTCTGTCTATGGGGTCACACAGTCGGACATGACTGAAGCAACTTAGCAGCAGCAGCAGCACTCTGCCCCTGGCTTGCTCTGTGACCTGAGGGAGGTAAATCCCCAGCCTGGGCCTCAGTTTCCTCATCTGTATGATATGGGAGTAGATAAATATGCCTTCTTCTTGTGATATATGTCGCTCCAGTACTAATTACTCATTCAGTTTTCCCTACTGGACTTTCAGCTCCATGAGCTTGGGGACAAAGCCTATTTTGGCCACTGCTGTATTCCCCAACCTTAGCACGACGCCTGGCCCATAGAAACTCAACAAATATTTCTTGAGTAAATGGTCCTTACAGGTTTGAGGATCATCATCAATGGCTTGAGTATGTGATAAAAGTTCTGGACCCTTTACATTAAAAAAATCAACATATATCAATAGTTCTCAGCTGGGGGTGTCTGTGCCCCTCCCAGCCACCCAGAGGGCATTTGGTAATGTTTGACAACATTTCTGGTTGTCACAACTGGCAGGGGGAGGTGCTGCCAGCATGGCGTAGAAGCAGGGGGTGCTACTCAACATCTTACACTGCATAACAGAGATTCTCCAAACAAAGAATGATCTAACCTCAAATTAAATCTGAGAAGATAACCTATATTCTCATGTATAAATCTGAGTCTGTGACATATATACATAGATCTGGCATTTTGTACAACTGATGTCAAGTTGGGAGTGGCTCATGGATTCTCTTAAAGTCTATCTCTGCTACCAGCTGAAGATCCCCTGGATTGGAGGGTCTCGATGTTTCCCGTCTCTAAAGTCATAGAGTCATTCTGCTGAACTTCCCTGGTGACCAATGGTTAAGATTCTACCTGCCAATGCAGGGGACACAGCTTTGATCCCTGGTCTGGGAAGATCCCACATGCTGTGGAACCACTAAACCCATGTGTCGTAACTACTGAGCCCACGTGCTGTGACTACTGAAGCCCGTGTCTCTAGAGACTGTGCTGCATAACAAGAGAAGCCACTGCAATGGGAAGCCTGCTCGTCGTAACTAGACAAAGACCTAGCGCAGCCAAAAATAAATTAATTAATAAAAATAAAATCAAACTATATTGCTGGACGATTCCACACTCTCAAGTCTGGAATATAGTTTCCCTGAGGCTTCTGTTGCAACCTCTGATCCCCAAAGACCTGAGCCTCCTCTCTGATCTTCAGTGGGCACCAAGGATTAGGGAAGAAGGGTCCTGGTTTTGTCTCCCATCTCCCACAATTCCCCTCTAACCCCTAGTCATCTCAGTTCCTGTAAATGGTAATAAAGATGAAAAGCTTCAGAACCAAATAGCCCTAGGCTTGAGTCCCGATTTTGTGTATTAACTCACTGTGTGGCCATACCCAAGTTCCTTAACTACCCTGAACCTCAGTGTCCTCCTCTAAAAATGGGAGGGGTACTCATTAAACCTACCTCATAGAGTGGTGGGGATGAAACAAGACGCTTATGGGGAACTTAACAGAGGACTCGACACGGTAAATCTCTAAAAACTGCATTATTATTATGGTTCGGAAGTGAAATGACTTGCCCAGGGTCACACAGCCTGGCGATGGCAGAGCTGGGACTGAAAACCAGAACAGTGTGACTCCAAAGCAGCTGCTCATTCATTGTGAATGCCAGGGCTTCAATTTTCCTATAAAGGAAGTTAACTGTCTCCATCTCAGAGGCTGATTTTTGAGATAAGCATGTAAAGTGCCTAGCACATAGTAAGTCCTTTAAATGCAGTGTCTCAGATTATCGCTGTCGTCCTTCTCAAATAATGCTTTGAAGAAGGCAAATATAGATCTCGCCGCACACTGGCTGGCTGGGAAGAAGGGAGGGAAGGAATTTGCTGGTTATTGGCATAAGGGGTGATAACTGGAGCTGGAGTTTGTACCAACTTCCCTCTACTGACAGTCAAGAACTTTTACAGGCTGAGGGAGGGGGCTACATGCAGAAACAGCATAGTCAACTCTGACAGTCATCTTGACATTGGTCATTGGTGGTCTGACTGGCATCACCTTGATTGTTTTGAGGTAGAGTTAATCTTCAGTTCCAGGGTCGATTTGTTTCCATTTCTTGAGGCCAGTTTTCGGAACTGTGGCAGCTGATGTCATGGCTACATCTGGTCATCATGTAGTTAACTTTTCACCTGGTGGAGGTTTCAGTATCTATAAGACAGCTCACAGGATATGGCTCAGAATATTATCTATAGCCCTTGAGAAGAAACTAAAAGTCCCTGACATGTTTAATGACTAAACTACAATCATTTGGTCTCCTTGGGCTGCTTTCCTTTGTTTCTGCATATTCTCACTTTTCTGGTTAAACTTATTCTTTGGCTAAAGTTTTTCCACAGACAAAAGGCAGGCTGAGGATATGGGGGCGGGGGAGGGTGGCGGCAAGGATCATCGGGTCCTGCTCTGTTTCAAGGTCACAGCAGATTAGAGTCCAGGACACCCCTTCTTCCGATTCCCAGGTTCCTGGTTTTGGCCCAAATCATGAAAAGTGATCACAGCCATTTCTTGAATATTTGCAACATACACAGTCCAAGGTATTTTATGTGTTTGATCTCATCCTCACATCAATGTAGGGACAAAGAACCCTTTTAAATGTATTTTTATTTATTTATTTTTCGAACTTCGCATACATTTATTCAGTTGACACTGTTGGGCAGTGTGGGGGATACAGATTTTTCTTTTCTTCCACACAAACTATCAGACAATTTCATGCTGTCTCCCCAAGTGGAGAAGTCTATATCAGTGCATACCCAGTGGACAGAGAATGTAGTCAGCAGCCTGCTGTACAGATATTTACACATAATTACAGGGCCCCTGGGCTTCCTTGGTGGCTTAGTGGTAAACAACCTGCCTGCTAATGCAGGAGATGCAGGTTCAATCCCTGGGCAGGGAAGATCCCCTGGAGAAGGAAATGGCAACCCACTCCAGTATTCTTGCCTGGCAAATCTCATGGACAGAGGAGCCTGGTGGGCTGCAGTCCATGGGGCTGCAAAAGAGTTGGACATGACTGAGTGACTAAACAACAACAGGACCCCTGCCATTGGATGTGCCAGGCTTGGCCCACCCCATCCCACCTCTCCAGGCTCTGCCCAAACCCTCCTCTCCCATCCCAACATCATTGCCTTTAGCTACAATAAGTATCCCGGGGCCTGGGACATAGCAGACCACTGAGAGTGCTGTCAGCCCTGAATGATAGGACCCAGCCGGCTACGGGAAAGGGGTAAAGTTAAGTTTTCTCATGCATGTAAAGTAAAGTTTTACAGCTGAAGAAACAGACTCACAGTGGTGAAGACATTTGCCCAAGGCACTGAAGGAATGAGGCTATGTCTGCTGGCTTCCAGACGCCACAACACTCCTACTGTCCCCACCTGCCCTCCCCCCACCTCCCAACCACCGTTGTGCAATTCTCAAGGATCCAGCCTGTTGAAGACCAGGAATTGTCTCCATGGAATTCCCCGATTTCCACCAAGCGGAGCCCACTCCTTCTGCCCCCAGGTGGAGCAGGGAAAGGAAGCTGAGTCAAGGCAGACTTCCAGGGAGAAGAGGGCAGAGCCTGGGAGTGTGAGGAGGGTCCACGGAGGCCATCTGATCAGGAAGCGGGATCGTCTGGCTCAGACAGAAGTCTCGGGAACTTTCCATCCTTTTTCCTTAGGCTGATCTCTAGGGGGTCTTCCGATGGAGGGTTCAGGGAGTCCTCCAACCAGCCCTGCCTCCCTCCCTCCCTCTCATGCAGTTCTCACAAGCTCTGCAGTTTGCAAAACCCAATCCTTCCCTTGTGGGCCTGTGGTTTCCTGTTGGGTCTGGGGTCCTGCCTGACTTGGCAATGGGGGCTGTGGGCAGGAGGGAGAGGGGGGAGGTGGTGTAAGCCCTTTCCTTGCCTTCTCATGCTGGGACTGCCCAACACACACACACACACACACACACACACACACACACACGCCATGGCCTGAGTCAGCTCTTGCAAGTGGCCAGTCAGAGAGGGGCGGGGTCACTGATTCAGTTGACAGCCTCTTTAAAGCCCCCAGGAGGGCAGCTGCAGCCAGACCAAGTGCTATCCTCACCATGAGCCCCCGGCAGCCCTTGGTCCTGGCGCTCCTGGTGCTAGCCTGCTGCTCTGCTGCCCCCAGACGACGCCAGCCCACCGTGGTGGTCTTTCCAGGAGAACCACAAACCAGCCTCACCAACAGGCAGCTGGCAGAGGTAGGCACACTCCCCCATCTAGAGTTGGGAAGGGCTGGCCGGGAGTCCCAGGAAGGGCGCGGGGTCTCAGACGAGATACTCTGGGGCTTGTTGTGGGGGGGTGGTGATGGGCACCTCTGGAGGACAGAGCAGTGAGAACAGGCCCTGGGAGATTCTGGACAGGGACTGCTGGAAACAGGCTAATGAGGGTTTCCTAGATGGGCACTGGGAAATGGATAAGGAGCACGTGGGGGTTCTGGAGTGGCGATGGGCTGAGGGTGAACAGGGGTAAACCCTAGGGGGCCCTGAAGTAGGCACTGCCTGGGGGCATCCTGGAGTGGAGTGGAGCTGAGGATGTCCACATGGAGGGGAGATTCTTGGGGCGGGCACAAGCCCTGGTATCCAGGGTACCGAGTACTGGATACAGTGTCTCGTTGCTAGTCTCCAAGAGCGGGGAGGGATGGAGTCCTTGCCCAGTAGGGCAGAGAAAGGGCGTCGGGGCTCTGCCACGTCTCTGCCTTTCCTTCCACAGGAATACCTGTACCGCTATGGCTACACTCCTGGGGCAGAGCTGAGCGAGGACGGTCAGTCCCTGCAGCGAGCTCTGCTGCGCTTCCAGCGGCGCCTGTCCCTGCCCGAGACTGGCGAGCTGGACAGCACCACCCTGAACGCCATGCGAGCCCCGCGCTGCGGCGTCCCAGACGTGGGCGGATTCCAGACCTTTGAGGGCGACCTCAAGTGGCACCACCACAACATCACCTACTGGTGCGCTGCTGGGCCCCGCGGGGGCGAGCGGGGCGCAGAGGGTGGCGAGAGGCGGGTTCCCAAGCGCCGCTCCTTGGCGAACACATCCCGTCTCAGGCCAATCCATGGCTTTCACTGAATGTGCCCGCCTCGAGGCAAGTGGCTCCCCCTCAGAGCCTCCGTCTCCCCCATCGGGGGAAATGGACCTCGCCAACTGACTCCAAAGAGAAAAGTGCGTCTGAAAGTGCTTTCGAGCTGAAAGCGTGGAGCGCAGGCAGGGCTATGTATTTGAAGTCGCGGAGACACCGGGTGGCACTGCTGGCCCGGCTCCCGCCTCTCACTTCTGCCCTTTATCCTCCTGCCTTTTCCCTCCAGGATCCAAAATTACTCGGAAGACCTGCCGCGCGACGTGATCGACGACGCCTTTGCCCGCGCTTTCGCGCTCTGGAGCGCGGTGACGCCGCTCACCTTCACTCGAGTGTACGGCCCCGAAGCTGACATTGTCATCCAGTTTGGTGTTAGAGGTGAGAACGCGAAGAAGGGGGAAATCGGGAGAATCTGAGATGGGGACAGAGGTGGGAGGATCAAAGAGAGACGAGAGGGGGCCCTGTACCTGGATTTCTCTTGCCTGTCCCCGAAGCCCTGGCGCCCGATCGCCCTTATGGCGCCCCCTCCTGACCGACACCTCACTGCACTGGGACAGCAAATGTTGGATTGAGGCTCTTAGGCCGAATTTTAGCCCGTCGTTAGGCCAGCGCCCTTGGGCAGTGCACAACCTGCGCAACCGTACGCGTCTCACTCTCTTCTCCACCCGCTTCTTCAGAGCACGGAGATGGGTATCCCTTCGATGGAAAGAACGGGCTCCTGGCACACGCCTTTCCGCCTGGCGCAGGCATTCAGGGAGATGCCCACTTCGACGATGAAGAGTTGTGGTCTCTGGGCAAAGGCGTTGGTGAGATCCCGAGCTGCCCCGGTCCCCACTCCCTTCTCCTCTCACGCGTATCACCAGTCCCTCTGACCCCAGTCCCCCTTTCCCGCAGTGATCCCGACCTACTTCGGAAACGCGAAGGGCGCCGCCTGCCACTTCCCCTTCACCTTCGAGGGTCGCTCCTACTCCGCCTGCACCACGGACGGCCGTTCCGACGACATGCTCTGGTGCAGCACCACCGCCGACTACGACACCGACCGCCAGTTCGGCTTCTGCCCCAGCGAGAGTGAGTGCCCACCCTCCCGAGGGTCCAGAGCGCTGGCTCTTAATCCCAGCTCTGCCACTGATGCTGAGGGTGGCTTGCGAACCCCTATCCTGTTCTCTGGGCCCAGTTCCCTCATCTGTGAGACGAGGCGAGAAATGGGAGGAGGACATAGGTGGCTCGTGGGTCAGTTAACTCGCGGCACCTTCAGTTAATCGTGTGGGCCTCCCAGGACTCTACACCCAGGACGGCAATGCGGACGGCAAGCCCTGCGTCTTCCCGTTCACCTTCCAGGGCCGCACCTACTCCGCCTGTACCTCCGATGGTCGCTCCGACGGCTACCGCTGGTGCGCCACCACCGCCAACTACGACCAGGACAAGCTCTACGGCTTCTGCCCGAGCCGAGGTACCGCTGACCCACCTACCTGATTCAGCCTCGCGCCCTCATTCCGCGTTGGTTCCCGAGCGTGGCCCTTCCACCCGTCCGTTTGTCTTCCCGCTCCTGTCGGTGCTCAGGACGGCCTTGACTCGGCCTGCCGTCACCGCAGCTCCTCCCCCAGCCTTCCAGATGCCGCCGCCGCATCCGCGGAGGCTTGGCCTTTCAGCCAGGCTTGCAGCCTCCTCCTAGGTCTGCGATCCCCAGGCCCCGCCCATTATTCTAGCCAGATGTCGGCGGTGCCCCACAACTCCCCCTGGGCTTTTAAAATAAGCCTCCCAGTTTCTCTAGCTCCTCGATTGGCCCGCCCCTGGCTCTTCATTGCCCCCCACACCCCACCTCCACTTGGCTCACCCGAGGCTCTGGTCTCTCCAGTCGATGCAACGGTGACCGGGGGCAACGCGGCGGGGGAGCTGTGCGTCTTCCCCTTCACCTTCCTGGGCAAGGAATACTCGGCCTGCACCAGAGAGGGTCGCAATGATGGGCACCTCTGGTGCGCCACCACCTCCAACTTCGACAAAGACAAGAAGTGGGGCTTCTGCCCGGATCAAGGTGGGCGGGGCGCCGAGGTTCCGTGGCTGGGGCCTCAGCCAGGGCAGTGGTGACCCGGAGGGATGCCCGGGCTGGGAGCTCGGCCCAGGGCTCCGAGCTCAGGCTCCCTTCTTTCGTCCAGGATACAGCCTGTACCTTGTGGCCGCACACGAGTTTGGCCACGCGCTGGGCTTAGATCACACCTCCGTGCCAGAGGCGCTCATGTACCCTATGTACAGATTCACCGAGGAGCACCCCCTGCATAGGGACGATGTTCAGGGCATCCAGCATCTGTATGGTGAGGGCGTGGGGCAGGGATAGAGGGAGGAGAGGGAAGGGCTAGGTTCTGCCGGCTCAGAACACCCCGAGAATAGGGAGGAGGGGAGAGTTAGGACTCTGATATCTATCTTTGAGAGCCCTTGAGGCTGGTGGGTACAACTGCTGCCAGGTCAGGACTTGGAGATGGCGATAAAGAGCCCGGACTCTAGAGTGAGACGGACATAGGTTCAAAAGCCGGTCCAGCCACTATCCGACTAGATGACGTTGGATAGGTTACTTCACCCCTCAACTTCCTTATCTGTAAAGTGGGGCTAACACCTGCCTCATGGGGTTGTTAGGAGGCTTAAGTGAGTTAGAACAATGCCTGGAATATAGCAAGCACCATATAAATGTTTGATAGTTTTATTATTATCACCACTTATTATCATTAGTATGTTTCCGCATCAAAGAAATGAAAATACTAAAGAATCTGCTCCATAGTTTTTTCTTTTTCCCCCTTCTGAAGATCAAAGGAGCTAATGTGCGTTTATAAAGCTCCCAGCACTGTTTGGCACCCAGTTTGAGAGCTCAAAAAAGGCTTCTCTCCCACCAGCCTGGGGGTGGGGGTGAGTGTGTGAAAGGAAGCTGCCAGCCCGGGGTTGGGGGAAGGCAGGATTCAACATCTGAAGTGGGGAGAGCGCCAGGGACCTCCAGGTAGGCACCGGGGAGCAGATACTCCAAAGGCACAGAGATGCAAGAACAGCGATTGCCTTACGCGGTATCTCTTTTCAGGTCCTCGCCCTGAGCCTGAACCACGGCCTCCGACCACTACCACCACCGAACCCCAGCCCACCGCTCCCCCCACGGTCTGCGTCACGGGGCCTCCCACCGCCCGCCCCTCAGAGGGTCCCACTACTGGCCCCACAGGGCCCCCGGCAGCTGGCCCCACGGGTCCTCCCACGGCTGGCCCTTCTGCGGCCCCGACGGAGTCCCCGGATCCAGCGGAGGACGTCTGCAACGTGGACATCTTCGACGCCATCGCGCAGATTGGGAACCGCTTGCATTTCTTCAAGGCTGGGTGAGGGGCGGGGCTGCGCGGTCGGGGGCGGGGGCTTGGAGGCGGGACCTGCCTGTGTCTCCCCGCCCACTGGCCGTAGGTTCCAGGCTCAGTGCCCCCACCCCCACTTTTCGCATCCCCAGGAAGTACTGGAGACTTTCTGAGGGAGGGGGCCGCCGGGTGCAGGGTCCCTTCCTTGTCAAGAGCACGTGGCCTGCGCTGCCTCGCAAGCTGGACTCCGTCTTCGAGGATCCGCTCACCAAGAAGATTTTCTTCTTCTCTGGTTAGTTTTCGTCTTTCTCCCTCCCCTGTGCTGTGCTTGGTCGCTCAGTCGTGTCCGACTCTTTGCGACCCTGTGGACTGTAGCCCACCAGGTTCCTCTGTCCATGGGGATTCTCCAGGCAAGAAGACTGTAGTGGGTTGCCATTTCTTCTTTCTCCAGGGGATCTTCCCCACCCAGGGATCGAATTGGGTATCCCGCATTGCAGGCAGATTATTTACAGTCTGAGCCACCAGGGAAGCCCTGAACAAATTTAGCAGGGATGAATTTCAGCCCTCCTCACAGCACCCTGGCACAGTCCTACTGAGGGGCTCTGCTCCTTGGGCACAGAGACTGCGGGCACTCCTGGAGCGTGCCTGCGTTTTCCCTCTTGACATTCAAGGGGGGTGTGTACCCCACTCCCTGCCCCCAGACCGATGTGAGCCTCCCTTCGGCAGGGCGCCAAGTGTGGGTGTACACCGGCGCGTCGGTGCTAGGCCCGAGGCGTCTGGACAAGTTGGGCCTGGGCCCGGAAGTGGCCCAGGTCACCGGGGCCCTCCCGCGCCCTGAGGGTAAGGTGCTGCTGTTCAGCGGGCAGAGCTTCTGGAGGTGAGATTCCCGGGGACCGCCAGCAGGGGGAGCCCGGGCGCCATCCGCCTGCCCGCCGGCTCAGCGCCTGTCTCATCGGTGCCGTCCTGCAGGTTCGACGTGAAGACACAGAAGGTGGATCCCCAGAGCGTCACCCCCGTGGACCAGACGTTCCCCGGGGTGCCTATTAGCACGCACGACATCTTTCAGTACCAAGGTGAGGGCTGAGAGCCAGGGTCAGGGGGAGGATCCCTCCCAGAGATACCTCCCACAGTAGGTTCCCCTACCCTGTGTTGTTAGTCGCTCAGTCGTGTCTGACTCTTTGTGACTCCATGGATTGTAGCCCGCCAGGCTCCTCTGTCCATGGAATTCTCCAGGCAAGAAAACTGGAGTGGGTAGCCATTCTCTTCTCCAGGGGATCTTCCCCATCCAGGGATCGAACCCGGGTCTCCCACATTGCAGGCAGATTCTTTACCATCTGAGCCACCAGGGAAGCCCCTGCCTTAGCGATTGGTCAAATTTCAAGCCAGAAAGAAAAAGCCGGTGGAGACTGAGGCAAATGTCCCTCATTGATGAGTTCCCCGCAGAGTCAGGGATTTTCCCAGACCATTTGAGGACCAGGGCCACAACGAGAACTAGAACCCAGATTTCCTGCCTCCCAGCTGGAAGCTCTTTCCCCCATAGCACAGGACACCTGGTTTGTATGAAGGCTTTATTAGACCATATTTATCAAGTGCCTGTAATATGCTAGGCATCATGCTGCCACTGGGGATACAGTAATAAATAATACATTACATAGATGTGTGTGTGTGACTTTGGGCAAGTCACTGCTATTCACAGAGCCTCAGTTTCCCCATATGTAAAATGGGGATGGTAGCTGGAGTTAACCCTTTCTTTCTCTTTCCCACTGCTCATCCCCAGTCAGCGGACAACTGCTGTTGGCTCAGCCTCCAAAATATTTACAACCTCCTTTGCAGACACCCTAGTCCAAGCCACGCTGGTTGTCCAATACCTTCAAATATGTTTTCTGAGAGTAGGGAGGGGCTAGGAGGGGAAGGGCATGCAAGGTTGAAGGCACTAACGAAGCCTGATCTGACCCCTCTCCTCCCCCTTCTCCACCCCCTCCCACTACTCCTGTCATTCCCTTTGCTCTGCTCCACTCACACCAGCCTCTGGCTGTTCTTTGAACACATCAAGGTCATTCCCAGCTTAGGGCCTTTGTGCCAGTTGTATCCTCTGCCTGGAAGGTGTTTTCCCCAGATTGTCACTGGGATGCCTCCCTCTCAGCCTTCAGGTCTCAGCACTCAGGCCACCTCTACAGAGAGGCCTTCTTTGGCCCTCATTATCTATTCACTCGACTGCTCACTTACATTTCCTTCATTGCTTTCCCTATTGTCAAAACCAACCTCCTTTACTTATGCATTTGCTTGTTAATCATATGTCTTACCCCACTAACATGTAAGCACCCAAACGACTGAGATCATGCCTGCATTTTCCCTCTGTTGTATCCCCAGTGTCTCTAACAGTGCTTGGCATGATGAATGTTGGATGGATGAATGGGATTTGTTGAATGAATTGTTCTGAGTATCGACTGTGTGCCAGGCCCTGTGCCAGTGCTTTGGACATGGAGGTCTGTGCCCTCCAGCATCTCCCGGGTGGGGTGGGGAACAGACATGTCCAGTGGAAACCTTGGAAAGATTTTGAAAGGGTAGGAAGCGTGATTGTGAAGACCATACTCCTGTTTGGGTCCGTGTGTGTGGGAGAGCTGGAATCACCCCTCTTGGTCCACTTTCTCCCTTGCAGAGAAAGCTTACTTCTGCCAGGATAACTTCTACTGGCGCGTGAGTTCCCGGAATGAAGTGAATCAGGTGGACTATGTGGGCTACGTGACCTTCGACCTCCTGAAGTGCCCTGAGGACTAGGGCTCCCAAGCCTGCTTCAGCACTGCAGTGGGGGCCCCCTCAGGGACCCTGCCAATAGGGAATGAGCCAGTCTGCTGGATCCCAACTAGTGGATCTGTTCTGAAGGACGAGGAGGAGGGGAGGTGGGCTGGGCCCTCTCTTCCCACCTTCCTTTCTTGTTAGAACGTATTTAATAAATGTGGATTCTTTAACCTAGAGGAGCAGATTTATGTATGGTATGCATGCCTGCATGTATGTATGTAACCAGCAGAGAGCTTACTATGCACCAGGCAGTGTTCTAAAACACTTCATAAATATTAACGTTCAATCCTTCCTATTAGGAAGGTATAATGTAATTATTCCTATTTTATAGCTGAGGAAATGGCCAGCCTGATATTCATTCATCAAACATTTATTGAGCTCTGACATGGAGCCGGGCCTTGTGCTGGGCCCTGGGGATAGAGAAGTGAGCTGAACGACGTTTCTTTCCTCCAGGACCGCTCAGTGGCCCTCAGATTCTTGGGTGCATGAGAGCCCTCAAAACTTGCTTAAAACGCAGGCTCCAAACTCCATCTCCATTCTCAGAAAGTCCACCTTAGCTATAAGGTTGATGATCCTGTGGCTGGTGGGGGTGGCATCACACTTGCAGGTGTGACCCTTTATTCTAGAATAACGGTGTGTGTGTGTGTGTGTGTGTGTGTGTGTGGTTCTGCATGTTGTGGTTGAAGTCAGGAAACATTTCTCAGCCAAGAGGACATCTGAGCTTGAACTGAATCTGGAAGGGTGAGCAAGAGTTCCTTCCTGTGCAAGGAGGACTGTCTTAACCATTAAGCCTAAACATGTTCCTACTCTCTAACCCTCACCTATGTGTGCACAAAAGAACACCTAGATGAATGTAAACTGCAGCACTGTTCAGAAACTGGCAACCACCTAAGTAAGCAGACGTAAGGCAGTGGATAAAGAAAATCCGGGGGACATACATGATGATAGGAATTACTCCTAGGACAGCACTGACTATATGCCGGGCACTGTTTCACATGCTTGAGTGTGTTAACAAGGCCAGTCCTTAAAACAACCCTATGAGAGAATGGATACATATGTATGTATGCCTGAGTCTCTTTGCTATTCACCTGAAACTATCACAACATTGTTAATCAGCTATACTCCAATATAAAATAAGTTTAAAAAAACCCCACAACTCTATGAGACAGGTTCTGCCCTCAACCTTAGAGGTGCCATTACCATTGCCATCACTGCCTCCCCCGCTTTATAAATGAGGTAACTGCTGGCACAGAACTACACAGCTCACCTGCACTCTCTGAGCTGGTAAGTGATGACCCTGGAATTGGAATGAGCTCTAGGGGCAAAAGCTGGGATTAGAGAAAAAGCAAGAGGGTATTTCAGTTCAGTTCAGTCGCTCAGTTGTGTATGACTCTTTGCAACCCCATGGACTGCAGCACTCCAGGCTTCCCTGTCCATCACCAACTCCTGGAGCTTGCTTAAACTCATGTCCATTGAGTCGGTGGTGCTATCCAACCATCTCACTCTCTGTCGTCACCTTCTCCCTCCGCCTTCAAGCTTTCCCAGCAACAGGGTCTTTTCCAATGAGTCAGTTCCTTGCATCAGGTGGCTAAAGTATTAGAATTTCAGCTTCAGCATCAGTCCTTCCAATGAAGGGAGCATTTGGGGCAACTAGAAATGGCTCAGAACTGTAACGTGTGGTTTGAGCAGAGAGGGTTCTGGAATGGGGTTCTGGAATGGTTGAAATAGGGATGGGTGGTCTGGGATAGATGAGAGAAGTCTAAGTGGCAGGCTGAGGAGGATGGATTTGATCTTCCAGCAAAGCAGAGGAACTTGACTAAAGGGTTGTTGCAGGTGAGTGGAGGTGATGGCCTTGGTCAGCTTTGATCATCATCCACACCCTGGGTCAAGTGGGAGTTTAAGGAGGGCTTTAGAGAACTTTCTCCTAAAATTCCTGTGGGTGGGGCCCTCTCTCCTAACTCACCCATTTCTCACTCAGGAATGATCCACTCCCACTGGAATACAAACATTCCTTAATATCACTTGTTTAAAATCTCTCTGGACCTCTCTCTCTCAGTTCTGTTCCATTTCTCTATTCCCCAACCCCAACTACAGGAAAACTTCCCAAAGTACAGTCTAGATTCACTGTCTCCCATTCTCACCTCAGTTGTTTGCAGCCTAGTTCCCACTCCACTCCTCCACTGAAATCACTCTCTTTAACACCTGTGATCTTCCTTAGCCAGATCCAGTGGGTACTTCTCTGGGCTCATTTCATACCGCCTCTTGACTTGTTGGACTCAGTGGATAATGCCTTTTCTTCCTGAAATTTTTCTTCACTTGGTCTCTGGGTCAGCCCTTTTTCTGGGTTCTCTTCCTCTCTCATTGGCTAGATCTCCTGCTTTCCAACCTCTAAATGATGGCATGCCCTTGTGTTCAATCCCTTGACGTCTTCTCTGTGTATACTCATTCCTTGGGATCTTGTCTAGTCCCGCAGCTTTAAATAGCATCTCTCTGCTAAAGACTCTGTAATGCACACCCCAGTATTATCCTCTCCCCTGAACTTGACTCAGATGATTCTTGGGAGCCGAAGAGGCATCTCAACCTACCTGTTCCAACTGAGCTCTTGGGCCCCACCTTCCAAACACACTTGTCCATGGGTAGTCACCACTTTAATAAAAGACAACATCATCTGCCCTCAATCAAATGTAACACCTGATCAGTCCTAAAATCTAGGGACCTGTAAAAGCTCCTTATCCTGGCACACAGTTTCTCACCCTTGGCACTATTGACAATTTGAACTGAATTATTCTTTGTTGTGGGGGATGGTCCATACATTCCGGGAGGCTTGATGTCTTCCTCCAGGAGGCAGTGGGATCCATGGACAGATGCTAGGCCCATTCAGGGTCAATCTTCCTCCCTCTGTCTTAGGCCCTAACATACAGGTGAGTGAAGGGACATGATGGTGAATCTGTGGCTCAAGGTCATGCAGTCTCTACCCACTGGATGCCAGTACCACCCTCCTCCAGTTGTGATAACCAAAAATGTCTCTGGATATTGCCAACTGTTCCTTGGTGGGCAACAATGCTCCAAGTTGAGAAATATTGCTCTAACATAACAAACATATAGACAGGTAGACCCTTCATAAGTGTGCATTTCAATATATTTTCATAAACTGAACATGACTGTCTCATGAACATCCAAATCAAGAAATAAAATATTCTGAGCACCCTAAAAGCTTCCTTATGCCCCCTTTTAATCACTACCCCCTCACCCCTTTTGAACTGTGGTGTTGGAGAAGACTCTTGAGAGAAAATTCTGGGAGATGGTGAAGGACAGGGAAGCCTGGCATGCTGCAGTCCATGGGGTCGCAAAGAGTTGAACACGACTTAGTGAAAGAACAAATACACTCTTTTGTGTCTGGCTTTTGTTCCATGCTATTTGTCAGGTTTATCCATTTTGTTTGTGAAATATAAGATCGTTCATTCCCAATATGGTACTCACTCTATGAACGTACCACTACTTACTTGTCCATTTTACTGTTGATGGGTACATGGGTAACTTTCAGTTTGAGGCTATCATGAATAATGCTGCTATGAACAATCTTGTCAATGTCTTTTGGTCAACAGGAGCTGTCACTTCTTTGGGGTACAAACCTTGGAGTGGAATTGCTGAGTAGACAGGCATGTCTAATTAGGCTCAGCTTTAGCTGACTGAACAATTATCCAAAGTGATTTTGCCCAACTATACTCCTACCAGCAGTGCATGAGAGTCCAGGAGCTCTCCTTGACTCCTCTTTCCTTTACATGCAACGTACAATCCAGAAGCAGGTGTAGGTTTAGGTTTCTACTTCCAAAATGTATCCGAAGTTGGACTGCCACCACCCCAGCCTGGCGATCATCACCTCTTACCTGCTGGTTGCAGGAGCCTCCTAATTAGACTCCCAGCTTCCACTCCTGCCCTTAGCTGAGTCCTCACCCAGCAGCCAGAGTGATCCTGTTAACATGTAAGTCACAGCACATCGCTCCCCTACTCAGAAACTTCCCATGGCTTCTCTTGTAGATAAGACTCCAGACTCCTTGACAAAGCCTTCAAGTCACAGTATGATCTGCTCTCCTCTCCCCAACCTCATCTCCACCCCATCACTCACCTCTCCACTCATTCTGCTCCAGACACCCTGGCCCTTTTGTTGCTCCCTGAACTGTCTTAGAGGCCATGCACTTGCTATTTTCTCAGCTAGAGGGCTCTTCCCTCAGATCTTTGCTTAGCTGGCTCCTTCTCATCTGTGAGGGCTCAAGTCAAATACCACATCTTCTGAGAGGTCTTCTTACTCCATCCCTTAAAGTAGTCCTTCCCCTTAGTCATTATCCCTTGACCCCACCTTTTCTTAACATATACCACAATCTCAAATTGTCCTGTCTATGCATTTGCTCACTTGTAATCTTTCTCCTCTCATTCATTAGAATGTAAGCCCCACGAGGACAGGAAGCCAGTCCATCTAATCCGATGCTATATCCCAGTGCCCCAACCAGTGCCGCAAACGCAGGGGCGCTATCAAGATGTGTTGAGTGAATGAAATCCATTTTAGGAGACCTGAAAGTGAAGTCGCTCAGTCCTGTCGGACTCTTTGCAATCCCATGGACTGTAGCCTACCAGGCTCCTCCGTCCATGGGATTTTCCAGGCAAGAGTACTGAAGTGGGTAGCTCTTCCCTTCTCTAGGGGATCTTTCTGACCCAGGGATCGAACCCGAGTGTCCTGCATTGCACGTAGATGCTTTACTGTCTGAGCCAGCAGGGAAGCCCTGACCTAGACGAGGAGAACCCGAGCTCCAGGAGCCGCACACGGGGACACCTGGTGCCGGGGTGGCTCTCAGCAGCGGGTTGGGCCCTCAGGCGCTTCCAGCGGAATTGAGAGCCCAAGGCCCCAGAGCCACGTGGCCAAACAGGGAGGCACAAAGCCCGGCGGGCACTAGGACCCTGCGCGGCGCCGCGGCCGGCGGGGGGCGGCCGGCGGGGAGGGGGAATCCGCTCCTTCTGCCTCCCGGAGCCGGGTTGCGGCCACTTGTGCGATCCGGGCCGGTTCCGCAGTCGCCCGGCCCCTCTCCGCACCATGAGCCGCAGGTTCACCGTCACGTCGCTGCCCCCGGCGGGGCCCGCCGGGCCCTCTGACCCGGGGCCCCACGGGCCTTCAGCCGCAGACCGCCACCGCCGCCTCTCGGGAGGAGACGCCAAAGGTAGAGGCCTCGGGGGGCGGGGCTTGTAGGGTGGGCGGGGCGAGTCAGGGGCGGGGCCACGGCGAGCTGGCCTTTGGTTGGAAGGGGAGGGACCGGGACCGGTGGGGAGAGGGTCAGTACCCTCGGAAGGCCGAAGAAGGGAGAGGAGCTGGGCGCTGGGGGACCGGGGAGGGCTGCAGGAGCAATGATGAGGGGAGGGGCCAGATTCGAGGTGGGCGGGGACACACGGAAGAGGGTGGAGCTAGAGGCGAGGGGGCGGGTCTTATGCTACGAAGGCTTGGGCCTCGGGAGCTGGGCCGGGGCGCAGTCAGGGGGAGGGGTCATCTCTGGTAGGGGGCGGAGCTAGAGGCGAGGGGCGTGTCTTATGATACGAAGGCTAGGACCTTGGGGGCTGGGCCATCTCGGGTAGGGGGCGGGGCAGTAGCGAGGGAGAAGGCGGGGCTAGAGGGAGGGAGACTGCGGGCCGTGTGGGTCCAGAGCCAATGGGAGGAGGTAAGACCATCCTAGTTTGCGGACAGAAAAGGGCGGGACCAAAGACGAAAGGGTTCGGGCCAGTAGTGTACGGGTGGAGTCGACGGAGGGAAGAAACATGGACCTGGGTCGCTAGGTCTCCAATCCTTAGTGCCTCAAGAGGCGTCGCGGACAGCGCCTTGGGGATCCCGGGAAGAAGACAGGAGAGAGAAGTTTGGGACCCCGGGCAGCTAAGATCCTGGGCGCAATCCTTGGGGACACTAGTCCTGTCCCTGCGGGGATTCACTTAGCTCCCTCTGCTCCAGTTCCACAAGCGGTGGGTGGAGCCAGCTCTGGCGGGAGCAGGGGCATCTTCCTGGAGGAGCCATCGCGGTGGTCTTATAATGGAAGTTACATGCAGGGTACAGACGAGAGAGGAGGGAAGGGATCCTTCTAGGCTTCGGTGAAGAATTAGCATCCTGGATGCACATGCAGTCGTCTTCGCAGGGGCCCCCTTATGCCCCTCGGGTCTGGGAGGAAGGTGGAGAATTCGCTTGAAGTGGCCCCAACGTGGGGAGGAGGAGCCTCCTCTGGCCACCAGGGGTCGCTGCTGAGCCGCAGGTGAGCTCACCCTGACCCCAGCAAACTTAAGCACCAAAAACCCTTTTAGTCGTTTTATCTGGCGAAACTCTACATTGAATAAATGACCAAACTGAGGCCTAAATTTCCTCAGGGCTCCAGTCCCGTGAACCAACCGCATACTGAACGTGGTCACTCGGATTATGGGGGGCTCTTTCCTTTCTTCATCTTTCCCATAATGTCCGTCCCTTTTCACATTTTCAGTGATGTTCTTACCGTTCTTATAGATTTGAAAGTCAGAACTCTAGGAGCCATCAATGCCTCCTTTTCTCTTCCCACCAGATCTGAGTGGTCCTCATGTCTTGGTCACTTCCTTCAAAACTTATCCTGAATCTGGCCACATCTCTCCTTCTGACATCATCACCCTGCTCCAAACATCCATCATCTCTCGTGTGACCATGACCCCAGCCTCCTCACTAGTCTGCCTGCTTCCTGTTCATAAGCACCCCCATCATTTGTAAGATAAATGGCAAACCCTTTAGTCGGTCATTCAAAATCTCCCCTCATCTGCTCCTGGTATACCTGTCCCTGTTTTCCCCACCTCCATTAGCCAGGGAAACTCCTACTCCTCTGTAAGTTATAGCTCATTTAACCTTTTCTGAAACTCTTTTTCACTTTCTCTCACTTCCAGGCAGAGGCAGACATTCCTCTTCTGCCCACCCAGTGCACCATTATAGCACATGTCCCAGTGGATGGAAGTTATTTACTTGTGTGTCTCTTACGTCTCCAGGGCAGGGACCTCATCTTTTTACCTTCGTGTTCTGACTGCCAAGTGCTCAGCTGGGCACTTAGTACGTGCTTACTGCTCACTCGTCAGGTGAGGGGGGAGGAGCTGTAGGCTCCTAATTCCCCTACCTTTGCCTTCTCTCCTGCCATTCCCCATCCACTGGTCTGAAAATAAGATGGCTCTGTCTCTTATCTCAAGGTCACTGTTCAGTCTTCCTGTTCCTATTTCCAAGCTCCTGCATACTGAAGTAAAATACAGCTCCCAGTGTTGGGTGTGCAGGTGTGTGTGCAAATTGGATGTGAATCTGGAATGCCGTGGGCTTATGGCAGAGGCGGTGTGTGTGTATCTTTGTATGTCTTGAGGGAGAAGCATCCCACGTTAGCTCTGTTGACCCGTGGGACAGTCAGTGAGTCAGTGCTTATGTGTCTTACTGTATGCCAGTGTGCTGATTGGCATGTTGATGTGTGTATTTCTGTGTCTGACTGTGGGGTGGGTACCTGTGTGCATGAGCTTGCACATGCACATGCTTCCATCTTGAGAGTAATTTGGGGATTTTTTCCCCCCAAACTTTAAACTTGTTATTTTGTATTGGCGTATAGCCGATTAACAATGTTGTGGTAGTTTCAGGTGAACAGGGAAGGAACTCAGCCATGCATAAACATGTATCCTTTCTCCCCCAAACCTCCCTCCCATCGAGGCTGGCACATAACATTTAGCAGAGTTAAGGTCCTTTAATTCTAAAATGGTTATCCATTTTAAACATAACCGTGTACATGACCTTCCCAAAATCCCTAACTATCCCTTCCCCTACTTTGTGGATTTTTAACCTCTTAGGCCCTGAGACAGCCTCCAGCATCTCTCCTTGGTAGGCCAGTATGTGGGGAAGCAGATAAGAGCTCCCTAGGAGAACTTAAAATTTGGTGGTATCTTTCCCCTAGCTGTTCTTGAGCCAGTACTCTGGCCCCAGGGGGACACTCTCCCCACCAGCTGTCCTCATCCAGGTCCTAGGGGAGAGATGGCAGAATGTGGAAGGTGGGGGAAGGTTGGGGGAGGTTTTGTAGCTCATTTACATACAAGCATTGTCTTTCATTCTGGACCCAGGGAGTGGAGTTTGTTGTCCCTGGGGGTGCTTCCTGCTGCCAGAGAATAGGAGGGGATATGACTTATGGGGGAGGAATGAAGCAATTCAGAAGCTGGTCCTTGAATCTACCACTAATCCTGGGCTGCAGCCCACATGCCTCAGTTGCCTCATCTATACCATGGGAAGATTGATGATTACTTGGCTGGACCTGGGATCAATTGTTACAACTCTGAGCTACTCCTCCATCCTTTGTATTGCTCCTTGCTATGTCCGTTTCTCATGGAGGAAGACAGAGCCTTGGGAAGAGTGCTGGGCCTGGTTAAGACTAACAGGAGTTGAGATGTGTCCGCATGGAGTGAGAGGGAGGCAACTTGTGCCAGGGGGACGGAGCAAGACCACAGTGTAGCCCATCCGCACTCTAGCCCAGGCTCTGTGGTGTGGCCTTGGGCACATTGCTTCCCCTCTCTGGGCCTCAATTTCCCCAGCTGTATATAAAGAAGTTGAACAGGAAGCTATCTGAGGGTCCTTCTAGCCATAAAAATGCTTAGATTCTTTGATGATCTAGAAAGGTGATGTTCTCTACCTCCCCCATACCCAAACCTCATGTTTCAGTCTCTATCTGTAAATTGGGAAGAACAACACTGAATTATTGGTATAAATATCTGATCTGGAGATCTCCAGCCTATCCAAGGAGTTCTCTGGTCACTCACTCCTCAAGTCAGGACTCTGAACCTCACTGCCCACTACCTCAGCCCAAGGTGAGCCTTGGGAATCACCATGGCAACAAACTGGTTATGAACGGGGCTGTAGTTGCCATGGTGATGGGCTGCTCTCTCTCTCTCTCTCTCTCTCTCTCTCTCTCTCTCTCATCCCCTTCACCTCCCCTCCCCTCTTCTCAATGAACCAGAGTGATCTTCGAGCACCAGCTTCTCCAGGTGGGGTGGGGATGGGGGTGGGTACAGTGAGAAGGGGGTCTTGATTGAGAAAGAGGGAAGATGGACTGAATCTATAGAGGAATGGGGGGCTGTCGGGGTGCCATTGCCATGGTGACCAGGCTGCAGCCTGTTAATTAAGCCCCCGGTTACCACGGAGATGATGGTGGTTGACGTGTCTGCAGCGGGCCCTATGTGTGTGTGTGGGGGGTGTGTGCTCTGCCCCAGACTCATCAATTCATAGCAAGAGCTTGGGTTCCAGAGGAGGGGCCCCCCCAGTGGGGGAGAGAAGGATGAAGAATGGAGTTCAGGGCCTTAGCTCCATGACGCCAGAGCTGGGGGTGGGTGGGTTAGGCCGTGGTGATAATGATATAGAGACAAGGGTGGATAGGGACTGAGCCAGAAAGAGGAACACTACGCCTACCTTCCATAGAAAGAGGACCCTGCCAAGTGGCTCCAGTTTCTTCCAAACAGCTCCTTGTCCTGATTCAGTGGCTGGGACCCCAGGCTGAAGTTCAGGGAGCCAGATTCTAGGCCCTAGGCTGCCACAGGTTCATCCCATGGAGCAAATTTATAGCTTTCCATTTCTAGTTTCTTCCAATTTCTTCCAATTTCCCCAGATAGGAGGACTGGTTAAAAAATAACTTACAAAATTCCTTCCAGTGTCCAAATCCTGATATTAGGAGGCAGTTTCCTTGACCTTTTTTTTCTCTCTGTCTTTCTGAGAAGCATAAGTGGAAGGGGAGATGAATTTTAGAGACTCAGAGTTGAGAAATAAGACCCGTGCCAGGCTCTGCATCTCGTGATGATTTAATGAGAGGATGCCCCTGGCCCTAGATCCTCCGAGGGCTCTTGGTGGGGATGGGGTGCTGAGCTTGCAGCCATGTTCCTGGGGCTCAGAGCTGAGGGTCACCCTTACTGGCCAAGGCCAGGCTGCCAGTGGAGGAGGTGCCTGCGATGTGTTTTCTGAAAGCCTCACTGCAGAGGCTTGGCCTGAGGCCAGAATGGGGATCAGTCTTCTTGAGAGGTGGGGGCTGTGAACCAAAGGACTGGGGTCTCCCCTTGTGGCTGTCTCCTCTGTTGGTCTTGGCTCCTGTTGAAGAGCTCCATGGATTTGGTCTGAGATAAATGGAGAATTTTCAGGGTGGGAAGAAGGCCCAGGGATTATGCAGCCTCACTCTTTCATTCTATAGATGGAGATACTCAGGGCCTGAGAGGAACCCAGCTTTGCCCAAGGAAATGCAGAGTTTCGGGGCAGAGGACAGGACAGCACCACTATCCCCTGAATCCTGGATGCCTTGTGAGATAGGAGGTCTGGTGAGGGTGCCCAGGTGGGACACCCAGGGGAAGAGGACCATGCCTGCCTTCATCTACTCCCTTGGGATCTAGATTTTCTCTGTGGGTGGGCTCAGTCCCTCCCTGAGTGGCCAGGGCTCTGGACCACAAATGGGAAATACCCCCAGGGGAACATCCCAGACCCAGGATTGCTGAAAAACCTCAGCACTTATTTCTCAGCACTTCTCAAACACACTACACATGTTACTGTATGACTTGTCTCTACAGAGTAGTAGAAAAGCATATTGGTGGTGGTGGTGGTTTGTGAAATGCAGTGTTTAAAATTTCTTTAACACTAGCCTACCCACCTGCAATCCCTTTAACCCCTGTCACCAATTTAAACTCATTTCAATTTTTGTGTGTGGGTGGGTGGTTTTCTCTCTGGGTGGTTTTCTCTCTGGGAAAGCCAAGAAGGCCAATTCTCACACCTTGTCTGAATAGCTAGCTCTCCACCCTAAAGAGTCCTTCCAGTGTCCATAAAATCCAGTGAAGGGGTTATCTTACTGGAGGATGCCTCAGAGTCCCACTTCAGTTAGCTGCTGAAGACTCGGTGGTTGATCCAATCTGAAGTCAGCGACACATGGGTGACAACAGAATCTGAGCAGCAGGCCCTGTCCATGGTCCTGAAAAACTCATGTCCTAGAACTGGATCGCTAGTGGTGCAGATTTATTTTTTCTAGGACCCTTGAAGATCTTCTGGGCCCACCTCCAATTGCAAGCTGAGAGGCCACTCTGGCCCTGCACCTATAAAGCCTGAGCACAAGAAAAGGGAGAGAGTTCATCTCCAACCCAGTCCCTGTTCCTTTGTTAGTAGCCAAGGATGAGAGGCACTGAGCAGTTTGGATATGACTGCATTTTTGCCTCTTCTATTGGAGGCAGGACCCATTTCAAAAGAGGTTATGTTGAGGAAAAGAGTCCTAAACTGGAATAAAGGAAACTGGATTCTAGACCAAGTTCTGCCATTCACTGGTATTGTGTTCATAGGCAGTCATTTCCCCCCATCCCCATCAACAGTGAGCCTTAGCTTTTTCACCTGTAAAATGAAAGCTATGCATTAGCTAAGATGATTGAAGCCATCCTCTCCAGGCCTGGAACTCCCCTGAAACTTAGAGGGCTACTGCTGGGAGCTTGGGTGAGTCTCAAAATCATTTGCCCTAAATCTGCTCTCCTCATTGGATGTTTCCATCTTGCTGGGGCTCAAAGGGTCCACACTGCTGATGCCGCTTCCTGAGATCTTTCCCCATAGGCTCAAGTCTGGGGTCTTGGGGTGCTGAGGGGGTCCCAGGACAATTAAGCTTCTAGGGGACTGGTGTCAGAGGAGGGGGAGGAACGCAGAAAGCATGTCAGCTCTGGAATCCTCAGAAAGCAATCCTGGATTAGGGGATTAGACACTCCCGCTCCAGGAGAAAATCTGGTCCCAAACCGACAGGCGGCCTCATTCTCCCCTCCCCCACTCCACTCCTGGCCAGCCTGCGACCGGCCTGCCCTCCCCAGAGGCTGCACCATCCCCAGTGGGGAATCAGCGCTCCAGAAACTCACTGCCGCCTTCTCTCCTCCTCACCACCTCTCCGTCCCAGGTTCCTTGCATGGGGGTTGGGGTGGGGTCCCTTGTTTTGGGACTCCAGTAATTTGCCTTTGAGGTGAGGCGCTGAGACCTCTATCGGTCTAAACAGAAAGAAAGGGTTCACTGCAACTCCTCAGACTCATGCCTCCCATTTTAAGCTAGGATGAGCCAGACAGTTCAGCCCCTGACCCCCGGGGGCCAGCATGGTGCTTGAGTTAAAGGCTCTGGCCTTCGCACACCCCTAGCTCCAGCCTCCTGAGCAGCGATTGTGGGCGAGGGCAGGATTCCACAGCGTTCTTCAAGGCCGGCCTCCCCAGCTTTGCAGGCAAGCTCTCCAGGGACCCATATTCCACGGCGCGCTCCCCCTGCCGCCTCAGATCTCCGCATCTTCCCTCTAAGGGTCAGCCCAGACCCCCGGCCAGGCAGCCGCTGCGGGGCCGCCTCCCCGCGGCCGCGACCTAGTTCCCTGCCGTTATTTTTAGGGCGCGGGATGGCACCTGCCCACGTGCCGGCCCCGCCTGCGCCGGAGAGTGGGGGGCGGGCAGAGCTGCGTCTGCTCCCGGGAGGCGAGGCCCCCGTCTCCCGCAGCACCCTCTCCATCCCACCGGTGCAAGCCCCCAGGTTCCGTGCGAGGGGGCCTCCGGGAGCGCACTGCCCGCCGCTCGTCCCCTCTTCTTCCTCCCTCGCTCGCTCCCCCCCGCAAAACCCCGCCAGTGGCTCACGCCTCCTGCATACGGGATGAGGTGAGCCGCGCCGCCGCTGAGAGGGGGCGCGCGCGGGTGTGAGCGTGTGTCCGTGTGCGAGTGTGTGTGCGCCGGGCGGGCGGGCACTGCAGCTTCTTCCTCCGTGGAGCGGAGAGCGAGAGAGCTAGATCGAGCGAGAGAGCGGCGAAGGCAGGCAGAGGGGCGCGGGCGAGGCGGCGCAGCCATCCCCGGGCCCGGCGCCGCGCCGCCACCATGCTAAACAACCTGACGGACTGCGAGGACGGCGATGGGGGAGCCAACCCTGGTAAGCGATCGGGGGCGGCGAGGAGAGGAAGCAGCTCTGGGGTTAGAGACAGAGCCGGGGGCCGCCTCCTTCGGAGGCGAGGCTGGGATTGACCCGGGCGGTGGGCGCCCAAGTCGGCCTGGAGCCTAGCTCCATTGGAATGCGCCAGGCGCCGTGCGAGGTGCTGGAATGTGCCGCGCCCGGGGCCAGGACGGGGGGCCGAGGGCTTGCCACTGCCCACGGCCCGGGGGCAGACGTGGGCTAGCTAAGCGGGGGAGTCGGTGGGAACGGGTTGGAAGAGCTAGAATGGGCTGACGTGGAGCTCGACGGGCGGGAGGAGGGCTCCTTTTCCCGAGAAGGGACCCTGGAGTCCTGGCGCAGAGCGCGGGTGTTGGGGGGGCGCAGTCTGCTGCAGTCCCTCGCTTTGAGACTTCCAGCTGAAAGGTGGGGGGAAGGTGCCTATGGGGGGGGTTGGAGGCATATGACAGCCCCCGTCCGGCTGCGGTGTCTCCTTAAGGGGTCACTTGATGCAGTCCGGGCCCCCTCCCCCAAAGCTGCCCGAGATCCAACCTCCGACTGAAGCGAACCTCCTCCGGGGATTTTCAGCTCTACTTTGCGGAATTTCCTTCTCCCTCTCGCGTTCCCATGGGTTCCTTTTCAGGACGGGAAGCAAGATCACCCTCTTTTCTTTCCCCTTTCCCTTTCCTCTGGGTACTCTGGGATAGCTGTGAGGTTTCCAGGGTGGGGCAGAGGGGAGTCTCTCTAGTCAGCTCTGCTAGCTTTCCCAGTGAGGCCTCAGGAATGGGGTCCCAGCAGCCGAATCCCCGGCGCCGTGGCGCGGACACTGCGGACGCGCTGCGGTGGGTGCGGAGACTAGCTAGGACCAGAGGGGCTTGGAGCGAGTCCGTTGGCGGCTCCCGCTCTCCCCCGCCCTCCTCCGCGGTTTCCCTGCTCTGAGGTCTTCGAGGCCAGCCACCCCCTCGGGCTCCCAGGCCCCCCGCCGCCCCCCAGCGGTTTCAGCCATCCATCACGGCTGTCAGCCGCCCCCACCCCCCACCCTCCAGCGGCGCTGCGTCCCTTGCGCACTAGTGCGCCTCCTGCTCTGGCTGTCTGCGCTCAGCGCCTTCAAACGCTCCCCTGGGCATTGCTTGACCCTCAGGTCCAAGACTCCTGCAGAGCTCCCCCCGGAGAAGGCCCAAGGGTCCTAAAGGCTCAAAGCGCAGGGTCTTTCAGGGACAGGCAGCCTGGACTTGAAGTCCTCCGGATCCTGGGTCCAAGTCAGAGCCAAGTGGCCGCTTGGAAGGCTGTGGACACCAGGGTCCCTCATCCTCTGACACCCCTTCTTCCTCCCTGAAGCTGAGTAGGGGCAGGAACTACTGACTGGCTAACTCATCCATCTCCCCAGTGACCCTGGAGTCAATCCGCAGGCGCCCTCCTCCATAGCAGGTTCAGGCTTCGGGAAGCGGGTGGTTTGGCAAAGTCTAGTCTGCAGCAGAGCCGGGCATCCCATCGCTGCTCCTAGGGAATGAAGGTGGGGGCTGTCATCCCACATGGGAACCCCTTCAGATGTCTCCACTCTGAGGAGGGGGCTCTGCTCCCCCAGACACAGGGTTTGGTCCAGTCCCCCACGCCCTGCTTGCCTGGGCCACGGGATTTCTGCAGGGTCTCAGGTGGCCTAGAAAAGAGTGTGCAGCAGGACTCCAACTAGGAACTCCCTTCAGTTCTACCCACTCCCCACAAGTTTTCCAGACTGAGTGTAGCAGACTCGTCTGCAGACTTTCTCTCTCTCTCTCTGAGTGGCCACGACCTGGGTCAGGCTTTTTGGCCCCAGAGAAAGAAGGCCTCCCAGTGGTGCCTGGAGACGGTGATGGGGTGGGGTGGGCGGTGGGGGGTGGTCCAAGGACCTCTGGGGCTTTAGGGAAGACCATAAAACCGAGAAAATCCGGCATCTCTGAACTTAGGTTCTTGGAAATGTAGGAGACCTGGGTCCTGACCTCGGGGAGGTGGGAATGACCAGAGAAAGAAGGCTCCTCTGGACTAAAGAACACAAGGATATTGTCTCTGCCCCCCAGGTCTCCTTTCCTCTTGGGGTCTGACGCTGTCCCCTACTCCCCTCATCTGGCTTGGGGATTCCCCGAGGCCTGGCCCCAGGTCCCCAGGGGAGGCTCCTTAGCCCGCGCCGCTAGCCTGTTTCCTCCCTGGGAGCTCTGGCGGCCGCAGCTTAATTGAAAGCCGATTCGGGCTGAGAGCTCCCAGGGGGCGGGGGCGAGGGCGGGGGCGGAGAGGGCTCAGCCTCCGTCTGGCCCGGCCTCTAGCGCGCGCGCCGCACGGCGCTCTCCCAGCCTTCTGACTCCCGGCTAAGGGAATGGGGGCGAGATCCTCCCTCGCGGTCCTGCCCCTCTGAGGGCTCGTGAAGCTCAACCCTCCCCCTCAACCGGGGTTCCAGGGAGGGGTCGAAATCAGCCCTGGCAGAGCAGGTTGGGGGCCTGGCGTCCCGTCCAGACGGCGGGTGGAAAAGCGCGACTCAGGACAAGCCTACGAGCTGCCCCCTCCTCTGCCCTCACCTCCTGGCTGGGCTCCGGCCCGGAGTCTGGCTCCGCGCTGCGCGCCGCGTTACATAAGCCGCTGCGGGCGCGTGGCCGGCTCTGCTCCGCGCTGCGCTCTCTGCCCGCGCGGTCGCCATGGAAACCGGCGCAGAGCTGCTTCGATGCCGGGTCTCCGGCCAGGACGCCCTCTTTCCCGCCCTGCACGCTCCCCGCGCCCCCACGAAAGAGGAGGGGAGGGGTGTGAAAGGAATGGGGCACTCTCGTGCCTGACGGTCCTAACCCCGAAGAGCCGCGGGGAGGAGAACCCACAGGAGACGGGGCCCCTAAATCTTGCCGCTGGGGAAAGGGTGTGGGATAGGGCGCCCAGGGTGGGTGGGGTACCACGTATATTAGTAATAATAGTGATTGTAATATTAACAGCAGTAAGTACACTTATGTGCCCAATACACACACGCCCAACAGGCATTATTTTACTTAATTCCCACCACAGCCCTGAATTAAACACGATTATTATCCCTTTGCAAAATAGGAAACCGAGGCTTAGTTTAAGTGACTTGCCCAAGGGGTGGACACAGCCATCGAAGTTGGGACTGGAACCTAAATCTTCTTGACTCCAGCCTGTTTTCCTAACCATTAAGAAATTTCTTCTCATCTCATCCCCAACCCCCTAGTTCCCACTATAATGTGGTGAGAACACGAGGCCTCTTGTCAGCATCTTAAAAATGAAGAGGGACCCACCTCACTTTTATTTCTCCTGTTCTCTAGCCCCAAAGAGCTCTTCCGAGACCCTGGGGGTCAGGAAGGGAGCCCGGGGGGATTCCCCTCAACAGACTTTTTGCTGAGCACCTACCACGTGCCAGGCTCCCACAGGCAGGACCGGTCTGCTAGTCCCAGGAACTCATGGACGTGAGGAGAAGAGTGAGCTGGTGGAAGTCCTATCTGGGGGTCAGGAGTTCTTGGCTTGATGAGTGAAGTGGAGGTGGTGGCAGGAGACAGCGGGTGGTGGGTTTCCCTTGAGGACATGAAGCATCACTTCCACAGTTTTGAGTCAGGATGAGACTGGATTTATAGCAGGTCATGCTTTGGGGATGGACCCTGGCTGAGAGACTAAGGGAGGTTTCCAGGAGGAGAGGATGGGGAGGATTTGGGCAGAATGGAGATGGAGAGAGAGAGAGGTCAGGAGATGAGAGGATAGGAAATTCAGAATATGTAGGGCCTCCACTTCACTTCTGTCTTGGTCATTGGAGAGTTTCCCCGGAGTCCACAGAGATATCTACTACTGGGATTCAGCCCTGAAAACTGAGAAAGTGTGATGGCTGGAACCAAGGGAATGTGCCTCTGTGTGTGTAGGGGGGATTGCTTATGTCTCTTTGAAAGGACCCTCTCCTTAATGCCCTGGAGACTTCCTCCTTGCATGATCTCATCCAGGCACATGGTTTCACACACTTGCTACACAACTTTTCATGGGCTACCCCTGATTCTCATGCCCAGCGTCTCTCCTGGGTCCCGGGCTGATCTGTATCCAAGTGCTTCTGGACAAGTTCTCTTGAGTGTCCTATAGTGCCTCACCGTCAGTCAAATTCAGCCTCTTCCCCACCCCCAGTCTCCCTCTTTTCCTCTGTTTATTAAATAGCACCATCATCCACCCATTTACCTCTGCTAAAATCCAGGCATTATCCTAGATCCCTCCTTCCCACATCCGCACACATCTGGCATAGAAATGTGTGCCAATAATTCTGGAGTCTGCTCACTTTTCCACACTGCTCTGGTCTGGGGTATCACCAGTCCTTGCCCAGATTTCTGAAAGTCCTTAGCTTCTGCATTTTTTTCTTTTTCTGTTTTTTGGCCACATGTGGCATGCGGGATCTTAGTTCCCCAACCAGGGATTGAACCCATCCCCCCCTGCAGTGGAAGCATGGTGTCTTAACCACTGGACCATCAAGAAAGTCCCCCCTAACTTCTTTATTCTTCGTCAAAAGGCCAGCATGATTGCTCTAAAACACAAATTTGTCCATGGTACTTTTTTGCCTGAAACTCTTCAGTGACTTCCCATTGTCCTCTGGATGGAGTCCAAAGTCCTTAACGTGGTTGGCTAGTCATGTAAGGACCCAGCCCACACCTACCTTCCTAGCCTCATTTTCTTCATATGCTTCTCCTCCATCCTCCAGCGCCCTTCCCCCCATTCCCTTTCCTTAGACTCCTCCAGATCAAACTTCTTTCAGGCCCTCTGACCCAGTCCAGCTCACTCTTACCTCTGGGCCATCGAACACGCTGTTCTGCTGTTCTATCTGCCTGGAACACCCTCCCGGCTCCCTCCCAGTCTAGCTGTTACTCATCCTTCAGTTCTCAGCCAACACGTCACTTCCTCTGGGAAGCCTTCCGTGACCTCCCAGGCTGGGCTGAGTGCTTCTCCCGTGTTCCCACAGTCCTTCGTTCATATTCTGCCACACAACTTACCACTCTGGGTTGGAAACGTCTGGCTATGGGTTTATCTCCCCTGCCTTTGTGTTCCCCAAGGGCAGCAATGGTCTTAGGCTGTGTTTTATTCCCCCACCCAACCCCCACATCGGCATGCAGGAGACATCCAGTGAATACACAATGACTGCAGATGAACCAGGGACACAGGATATGCCAAAGGGGGTCACTTTTCCAAGAGGTGGAGTATCCTGGGGGCCTCCAGCTGAAGTGGTCTCTGCCTCCCCTCTAGGAAAGAGTGTGCTTCCACCTCCCAAACACCAGGATGGGCCAGTTATGGTCAAGGAGGGAACTCTGGAGAGTCTAGGGTGCCCTGATGAATGAAGTAGGACCACCCCACCCCCCAACCAGAGCAAGGAAGCACTTCCACATTCATTAAATATCTTGTACATGTCAGGGAGTGTGCTAGGTTTGTTATACAGAACTAAAATTCTGCAGGGGAGGCAGCATTAGCTCATTTTTTCAATGTGTGGACCAAGGTTCAGCGAGTAAGTGGCCACCCAGCTGGGTGCCCAGGCAGACGGGTGGCAAACAATTGATGCCGAGTTTCTCACTCCTCTGCCTTCTCAGGGGATGGCAACCCCAAGGAGAGCAGCCCTTTCATCAACAGCACCGACACAGAGAAGGGGAAGGAGTACGATGGCAAGAACATGGCCCTGTTTGAGGTGGGCTGCTTGGGGTCCTGGGACTCCCCCCACGATTCATCTCCGCCTTCATCAGCTGTTCCCTCCCTCCTTCCTTGGGGCACTGTCCCCTCCTCTCCATTGCTCCCTCAGGCCCACCTTCTTCCTTGCCCTTTCCCCCTGCTCCTCCACTTCTTATCCTAACCCCCTCTCTCCCTGCCCATCTCATCCTAGTCTCAATGACTTGCCTCCTGGTCCCCATCTCTCTCTGCCTCCTACCACCTGGCTCACCCTCCTCTAGACCCTGGCGCCCCAGCATTGACAACTTCCTTCCACAGGAGGAGATGGACACCAGCCCCATGGTGTCCTCCCTGCTTAGTGGTCTGGCCAACTACACCAACCTGCCCCAGGGAAGCAGGGAGCACGAGGAGGCAGAAAACAACGAGGGTGGAAAAAAGAAGCCGGTGCAGGTGAGGGCCTTGGGGAAGAAGGGCTGGAGGGGAGAGAAGGCGGGGAGGAAAAAGGATTCAGGTGAAGGGATGAATGATGGAGACGGAAGGATAGGAGGTGGAGGCGGAGGGAGGGGAAGGGATGGGAGATGAGGGGTAGAGGTGGGGGGCGGGGAGGGGGATGAAAGTATGGGGAAGAGGAGAGGGCCTGGGGTGCTACTAGGGATGGGGAGGGCTGCAGAAACTGACGCCAGCCTCCCTGGCAGGCCCCCCGCATGGGCACCTTCATGGGCGTGTACCTGCCATGCCTGCAGAACATCTTTGGGGTCATCCTCTTCCTGCGGCTCACATGGGTGGTGGGCATCGCGGGCATCATAGAGGCCTTCTGCATGGTCTTCATCTGCTGCTCCTGTGTGAGTGACTCCCTCCCCTCTCCCGTTCCCTGACAGCTGGGGCTTGAGCAGGGACCTGCGGGTGGGAGGGGAAGGAAAGGGGGGCGGCATGAGACCTGAGCTTTTTTATAGGAACCACTGCGTATAATTTTGGAGAGGAAATTAGGTCTGACTGGGCATTCCAGCCTCTCCCAGGCTCATCCCTGATGGCCATCAACCAGGTGTCACCTGGACCTCTGTGTGGGTGCGGGTGCTGCAGACTCATTGATAAAAAAGATAGGTGTACATTAATAAATCAGATCCACCTATAGCCCTGCAACAGTTAATATTTTGGTAGGTCTTGACTCACAAGAAAACGGGATGATGGGTCCCAAACAGGTCTGGCTGAATTCTTCCCATCCTCTCAAAAAACCCACATGTTCACTAACACCTACTTCCCATGACATTTACACTTCCTCACATGTGACCTGTGATTCCCCCCTCGACACATGCGGTAGCCAGTGCCGAAGCTGGTACACCTGCCTATTGAATAAACGAAGAAATGGAGGCTTAGAGAACTGAAGTGACGTGTCTCCTCCAGCCAGACAGCTGGTCAGAGGCCAAGCTGGGGTTTCCAGAGCTCTCTGATGTGAGAGCTCGAGTTTCTTCCCTGTGCTGGGTGAAGAAGAGGTTTTTCTGGACAAGAAGGACTTGGCAGGAGTAGGAGCTGGAACTGTACCAAGGAGAAGCTCAGCGGAAGAGGACTTGTGGGTTTGGCGGGTGTTTATGGGGTAGCCGCCACCCTGATGGTGATCTCTGTTCTCACAGACGATGCTCACGGCCATTTCCATGAGTGCAATTGCAACCAATGGTGTTGTGCCTGGTACGTGACTGGGGCTGCTTGGAGGGGAAGGGGGCCTGGCTGGGTGGGAGGGAGACCTGGACGGTTGGGAGGAAGGAGGGGCAGTGCCCAGAGCTTTGGGCGCCCTCAGGAACCCCGAAAGGCAATACTGCAGGTCTGAGGCTGGGCTGTGATGTTTGTGGAGTCGGTGGGGGCAGCCCTCTTAAGGGGAGGGGAAGGAGGCTGTTGATGGTGTTGAACGGGGCAATGAAAGATCTCTTCCCTTTGCCTGAGACCCTCTTTGCCATCATCCTATTTTCTGAGCCATGACCTCCTTAGAGGGGTAATTAGCAACATGGTAATTAGTGCTGTAAAAGCCACTCAGAGTGTTTGGCTGGGTCTCCCACTACAGCCTGTAAGGCTTGTGAGGCCCAGTGCAACCCCCTTCCCACCACTGTCTCTGATCCCCTCCTCACCCCTAAAGCAGCCCAGGGTCCCTCGAACCTCTTGCCAATACTGGATTCTTTCTGCAGCTGGTGGCTCCTACTACATGATTTCCAGGTCTCTGGGTCCAGAGTTTGGGGGCGCTGTGGGCCTCTGCTTCTACCTGGGCACTACTTTTGCTGGGGCCATGTACATCCTGGGCACCATCGAAATCCTGCTGGTAAGAAGGGCTGGGGAGGAGGTGTGGGTCCCGGGCTGTCAGTCAGTTAACAGATGCTCTTGTAGGCTGGGTCACTCAGTAAGGCCAGAGGGATATCAGATGTGGTTCTGTCTTTAAAGAGTTCACAGTCTAGTTGGGGAGACAGGATACACTAATTATGTAACATGAACAGCTGTCGTTTATCAGGCACCCACTGTGCTCCCAGTAGAGTTCCAAGTGCTTTACAGTCATTAGCTTGAGTCCTCACGAGGTTTAAGTATTATTATGCCCATTTTACAAATGAGAAGCTCAGAGAGGTGAAACGACTTGCTCAAGGTCACTCGGCGACCAACTGTCAGAGGTGGGTTGGGAAGAGCGCAGTCATGGTAGAAATGATAACAGTCATTTCCCTCAGTGATTGCCTACTACGCGCCAGGGTGCGCTGTGCTGGACACTCTGTGGATGTTAATGGTAGAGGGCAGATGGCTGGCAGGTTGCAGAGAAGAAGGAGCTGAGAAAGAGATCTGTCAGAAGCAGTGACTGATGAGCAGTCAGGGCCCTGGGCAGTGTCTGAAGTGGACAGCTGCTGACCTGGGTCTCAGTTCTTCCTGCCCCTGCAGGAGGAAGTGGGAGCTGGAGGTTCCTTGGTATAAGAGAGCCGGGCTGACATTTCCCAAACACTTTATTCTACCTAGGCCCCGTGGCTGGCCATGTATCATTTTATTTTATTCTCACGACTCTTGCATGAGTTAGATATCTTCATTTAACAGATGAGGAAGGCAAGGCTCAGAGAGGTAAAGGGACATGTGGAAGGGATGTGAAACTGTGTCTTTCTGACTCTGAAGCCTGTGCATGTCCCCCCAACTGCACTGCTTTATAGAACTAGAACTAACAGATGTTTCACCTTCTGGCCTGGGGACAGATTGGAGAAGTCCAGGGTCAGGAAGGATAGATGGGGAATAAATGACCCAAGAAGCCAAATTTTGAGAGAATAATAATAGACCTCTATGGCTTTTACAAAATTAAAACATTATTATAAAAGCAGTTCTACCTATTGAATTGGAAGATTAAAAAAAATAAATTGGAAAAAATCAAAGAATGTAAAAAGGGAAATAACAATCTCCTGAAGAAAGTCATCATTAACATTTTGGTGTATCCTTCTAGTTTTTGTTTTTCTTTATGATATTGCATTTTGTCTTTATAAAACTCTATAGATTTCTCTAATAGTTCAAAACTCTCTGCAAATATCACTTACAACTGAAAATAACTTTTGTAACAATATAAATATATTAATATTTCATATAGAAATTATGGAAAATACAGATGTGCAAAAAGAATAAAGATTATTCACATTTTTACCATTCAGGGGAAACGACTGTTAACATTTTGATGTATCTACCCACAGACAGACATATATACACATGTATGTGTGTATATATTCACATGTAAGTAAACATATATATATTTACAAAAATGAGATAAAACACATTCTCTTTAAAAATAGATTGTTTTTACCCAGTCTAACAGGGATAGCTTTTTTAAGTTGGTTCATATAAATCTTTGTTGTTCTTTTTAGTAGCTACATAATCTATTTGGAAATACCGTAATTAATTTACCTAATCCTCTAGGGATGAATTTCTAATTTGTATCTGCCTTTCTAATTAAATAATAAAGACAATAAATAATCATTAATACTTATACTTGATAACAAAAATGATAGAAATTAATAATTGCTCCTAACATTTTTGCAGTATCATCTTTTAATGACTGAATAATAACTAGTCTTTGTAGGACAGACCCTCTCATTGGATGTCCTTCCCAGTCTCGGATTACTGTAAATATGCTGTGAAGAGTTACCTTTTTCTCCAAAGCCCTGCCTGCACCTCAGGTTATTTCCTTGGGGTGGTTCTTCGTTGGTCCCCACTGGGTTACCTGCTTGACTGCCTCACCCCTTTCCCACAGGCTTATCTCTTCCCAGCCATGGCCATTTTTAAGGCAGAAGATGCCAGCGGGGAGGCGGCAGCCATGCTGAACAATATGCGTGTGTATGGCACCTGTGTGCTCACCTGCATGGCCACGGTGGTGTTTGTGGGCGTCAAGTACGTCAACAAGTTTGCCCTTGTCTTCCTGGGTTGTGTCATCCTCTCCATCCTGGCCATCTATGCTGGGGTCATCAAGTCTGCCTTCGACCCACCCAACTTCCCGTAAGTGCTGCTGCCCTGCACCTCAGGCACCCTCCCCCTCCTCCCTGGCTGGTTTCGGGGTCTTCACACTAGTCTCTGCCTCCCCCCACCTGCCCCTATCTCTCAGAATTGGAGTGGTTGTGGATTCAGAGTAAACTCTCTTGGGAGGGAAAACCTCTCCTGGTTTCAGGTAAATCTCTTTAGGGTGGGGTAAGTTTTTTTGGAGGTGGGCCCAGTGTCCCTTGTGAGGGTCAACTGCTTGCTGGTGAGCTGGGCTTCCCAGCGGCTCAGAGGTAAAGAATTCACCAGCCAAGCAGAAGACATGGGTTCAACCCCTAGGTTGGGAAGATCTCCTGGAGTATGAAATGGCAATCCACTCCAGTATTCTTGCCTGGGAAATCCCATGGACTGAGTAGCCTGGTAGGCTACAGTCCATGGGGTCACAGAGTTGGACATGACTGAGCACGCTCACTCAGGTGGAGTTAGGAAGAGTCAAGTGGAAAGATTTCTGAAGGGATGACCAGTCTGTGTGAGGGAAAGCTTTCTTGGGTGGGGAACAACCTTCTGGAATGAGACAACCACTTAGTGTTAAACACCTTCTCTATCATAGGACAGGACACAAAAGAGAGGGTCTAGGGGCTCAGGTCCCTCTTGGTTCAGCTTCTCTCCCTAGGACACATTCCTCTACATACATAACAGGGCTCAGAAGGATGGCACATTGGGACTGCTGTCCATGGTGCTGAAACAGCATCGCAGGAAAGCAGTAGTTCTCTGCCCTGGCTCATACTAGAGTCACTTGGGAGGGAGGCGATTCCCCAGAGGGCCAGTGGTTAGGAGCTTTGAAAAAACGCTGATCCTGGGCTCCATCCCAATTAAATCGAAATCTCTGGATATGGGGCCCTGGCATCTGTGTTTCTTCGTGTTCCCCTGGTGGTTCTACCATGAAACCAGGGCAAGGTTACATCCCTCCCCACCTTCCTCCCTTGTTTCTCTCCCTAGGATCTGCCTCCTGGGGAACCGCACACTGTCTCGCCATGGCTTTGATGTCTGTGCCAAGCTGGCGTGGGAAGGAAATGAGACAGTGACCACACGGCTCTGGGGCCTTTTCTGCTCCTCCCGATTCCTCAATGCCACCTGTGATGAGTACTTCATGCGAAACAATGTCACAGAGATCCAGGGCATTCCTGGTGCTGCCAGTGGCCTCATCAAAGGTCTGAAGGAGGGACGAGGTCTGGTGTCCAGGGAACACTGCAGGGATTGTGGACTAATCAGTTAGGATTAAGGGACTCTCTTTGGGATTCAGTTAAATTCGATCCATTTTAATTGAGCACCTACTCTGGGCCATGTTCTATCCTTGGGATCACAGAGGGGTAGAGATGAAAGGGAACCTTTGCATGTCTTTCCATCTAGTGGGAAAGAAAGCCATCAGTTTGGCAAGTATTCACTAAGCACCTGCTAAATGCCTAGTGCTGTGCTGAGCACCAGGAACACAGCATAAATAAGTCACAGTTCTTGGCCTCAAGGAGTCTAATAGCAGAGACAGATGTAATAGCAAATAAATTATGACATGTGTAGACGTGCATTCAATGAACAGAGTTCTCCCAAGGGAGGGAGTGGTCATGTGTATAAGGTGGTAAGACTAGGCTTCCTGGATTCATCTGAGAAGGGTTTTGAAGAGCAAATAAGAGACTTTCAGCTATACAAGGGGAATAAGGGAATCACAGGCAGAAGAACAGCTTGCCTAAAAGCATGCAGACACAGAAGAGCATATTGTGCCCTTCCAACCACGAGTAATTTGGTATGACTAGGGCATAAAGTGCAAGGGAAGGAGGGGCAAGAAATGATGGAGAGACTGACATGAGCCAGACTGTGGTCAGTCCTGGAAGCCATGTTGAAGAGTTTGGACAGTGCTCTGAGGGTGATGAGGAGCTGCCAAAGGGTTCTGAGTAAGAGGCGGACATGGTCAGTTTGTGGTTTCTGAAGGTTCACTTCAGCTGCTAATGTGGATGGGCTCATAGCAGGGAGGGGACTGAGTCAGGGAGTTTAGGGGGCGGCTGATGCTGAGTCCTGGTGAGATATGATGGTTTTCTTACTGAGAGTGGTGGATGCCAGCAAACTTGTTCTCCATCAGGCCTGTTTTGCACTGCCCCCGCCCTCACTCCCAGGAGACAGGTGGCAACATCTAGAGACATTTTTGGTTGTCACAACTGAAGGATTATTACTGGTTTCTGGTGTGTAGAGGCTGGGATGTGGCTAAATACCCTACAGTGTGAGAGGACAGCCCCCTCCCCCCACATACATACAAAGAATTGCCTATTCTTATCATAGTTACCACTACAAGTTAATAGGGCCAGAGTGGAGAAACACTAGAAAGATGAGAAGGGGTGTATTTGAGAAATATTTAGGAGGAATAAGGATAGGAGTTGGAGATGGTTTTGAAACAGAGACGGGGAAAGGGAATGGTTGTGAGCAATGTCAAGCTGATCTGTATTGATGGTGGTGCCTTTTACCAATATAAGGGGTAAAGGAAAGGAGCCATTTGCCGTGAGTGGGTGGCG
The DNA here is from genome assembly GCF_029407905.1 of Bubalus kerabau. Classification (NCBI taxonomy): domain Eukaryota; kingdom Metazoa; phylum Chordata; class Mammalia; order Artiodactyla; family Bovidae; genus Bubalus; species Bubalus kerabau. The sequence goes on from NC_073636.1 coordinate 75,525,890, forward strand.
AGACCAGTTTGGGACATATTGAATCAGTCTGAGATAGGTCTTTGTTGTATATGTCCTTCAGTAGATTGGACCATTTTAGGGCAAGGACTCGATCTGATTCATGTGCAAAGTCCCTGGTCCAAAGCAGGGGCTTAGGAAATGTTGGTGGAAATAAGAGCTGGTTGATTTTGACCCTTCTTTTTGTCCACCCTGCCTCCTGGCCCCAGAGCTCTGGCACCCTGATATCTGAGAGTCATGTCTCCCCCACAGAGAATCTATGGAGCTCCTACCTGACCAAGGGGGTGATTGTGGAAAGGCGTGGGATGCCCTCGGCGGGCCTGGCAGATGGTACCCCCATTGACATGGACCATCCCTATGTCTTCAGCGATATGACCTCCTACTTCACCCTGCTGGTTGGCATCTACTTCCCCTCAGTCACAGGTGAAGGGGAGCTCAGAGAGGGAAGACTCTGCCTGGGAGTGGATGGGTAGGGAGAAAGTCAATCATGATGTGGGGAATTTCTTAGTCCAATAGCCCCATTACATAAGCAGGATTCAGTTCCCCTCCCACTGGACAGGTGAGGGAATTAAAGCCCGGAGTAGCCAAGTAACACGCCCAAGCTCTCACACGAGTCAGTGGGCCAGGACTAGACTCCTGGGTTCATGACTCGGAGGCTGGTGTCCTATCTCCGTCTGCTCTCCCATGGCTCCTGTCCTAACTGCTCCTCTGTTGACAGGGATCATGGCTGGTTCTAACCGCTCTGGGGACCTGCGGGATGCCCAGAAGTCGATTCCCACTGGCACTATCCTGGCCATTGCCACCACCTCCGCTGTCTGTATCCTGCACAGCTGGCGGGGACCACTGTGGGTGGGGAGGGCTAGACGGAGGGTCTCTGAAGCTGCTGCTGCATCTGGCTGGCTCAGGAGGGGTTGGGAGGACGGGAAATGCCGCCCTGGGGATTTTCCTTCATCCTCTGCTGCAGACATCAGCTCCGTTGTCCTGTTTGGGGCCTGCATCGAGGGGGTCGTCCTTCGGGACAAGTAAGTAAGGGGCTCAGGGAGGAGCCTGTTCTGGGGAGGGTGCAGTGGGCATCAGGCACACCTCTGTGTGCGCACTCCAGGGCCAGGACTCCCTCCACCTACTGAGGCAGAATCTTCTGTTTTAAGACAGTGCCGAATGGCCAGTTTGTGGTTTCTGAAGGTTCACTCCGGCTGCTAGTGTGGATGGGTTCATAGCAGGGAGGGAACTGATTCGGGGGTCTAGGAGGAGGCCAAATGGCCCTGTCTTAAAAATCAGAAAATGCTTAGAAAATGCTCTTCTTGATTCTCACACCACATCACGTCACCACGTGATGAGGCCAGAATCCCCATTTTTCAGATGGAGACACAGTTTAAGATATCTGCCCAGGATGACACAGTCTTATACAATTGACCATGTACTAGAATCATTATTAGTGGGGAGGGGCAAGATAAGGGTAGGGTGTTAAAAGGTACAAACTACTCTGTGTAAAAGAAATAAGCTGCAAGGATATATCATTCAACACAGGGGATACAGCCAATGTTTTATAATAACTATAAATGAGGTATGACTTTTAAAAATTGTGGATCACTATGCTGTTAACCTGAAACTTATATAATCTTATGTACATCAACTATACCTCAATTAAAAAAAAAACAATTGAGTTGCCACTAAGTTCCAGGCACTGTGCTAAGCATTTTACATATGTTAACTCCTTATTCCTCCCACCAATCATATGAGATAGGCTTATAATGATCTTCACTTTACAGCTGAAGAAACTGAGGCACAGAGAGGTTGAATGTCTTGCCCAAGGCCACACAGACAGCCCAGTCATCAGGGGCTTTGTCTGTCCCTTCATTCCTACACAGCCAAGCCCCGTGGTGGACATACGGCTGGCCCCGCAGTTGGCATGGGAACCCTTTGGAAATCCAGTTGGCATTGCTTACCCAGCATCTCGTATCTTCTACTGCTTCCTTCCAGGTTTGGCGAAGCTGTGAACGGCAATCTGGTGGTGGGCACCCTGGCCTGGCCGTCTCCCTGGGTTATCGTCATCGGATCCTTCTTCTCTACCTGCGGGGCTGGGCTGCAGAGCCTCACGGGGGCCCCTCGCCTGCTGCAGGCCATCTCCCGCGATGGCATAGTGCCCTTCCTCCAGGTCAGTGGTGGGTGAGGTGTGGGCCGATAGTCGACCCCCTATACCAGCCAGCCAGGCCCCTGCCCAGCGAGGCCACCCGGTGAGGAGAGGCCACAGCAAGCCTCGAACTGCCTTCTGGTCTCTGCCTCTCTGTGATGCCACTATGAAAAATGGGTGTGCTTTAGTTGGGACTTGGCCCATGCTCAGGGTCATCTCTTTGGGCAGGGTTGTCTGCTCTTAGGGAGAAAAATAAATGGTCCTCCTTGGGCCTTGTGACTGGGCAGGGACTCGGGAGACAGCCAAAGGGCCGTGAGAGGAGGGTGCTCTCTGTGGTGCTTTAAAAATATATATATATGATGAACTCCGTCATGGCTGCTTGCTGGCCGCCTGGAGCTCCTCTTCCATCTGTCCCCTCCTGTTCCCCTTTAGGGATCATCTGAACTTCCTTGCACTTGGGTACCAATGTCAGGGTGGGCAAGATACAGCAAAAGCCTGGTATCCCCTTGGGTACCTTTAAAGGATGAGAAATGCAGTATCCCTCTCTCTCTGCCTCTCCTGTACTGGTCCCCAGGACAGGAGGAGAGAGACAAGAAGTCCTTAGGGTCTCAGGCCCCTGTGACGGTTGCTGTGTCCTCAGGTTTTTGGCCATGGCAAAGCCAACGGAGAGCCAACGTGGGCCCTGCTCCTCACCGCCTGCATCTGCGAGATTGGCATCCTCATCGCATCCCTGGACGAGGTCGCCCCCATCCTCTCTATGTGCGTGCTGGCCTCCTGCCCTCCCCATCAGCTCTGGGGGTCTCTCTACCTGGATGCTCCAGCTGTGACCCTGGACGGCCCACCTGAACCACTTTAACAATCCCACTGTCGTAGAAACCTGTCCTCTGTTGTACAGAGAGTCATCCCCACATGCACCAGGGCGTGCTGTAAGGGGATCTGGCCTTTGAACCCCTTCCTATGCATCAGAACATGACTCGGCCACCTCCCTGGTTTCTTCCTCCCTTTCCCCCTTTCTCTCCCTGTGTGTCTGTCTCTGCCTCTCCTGCATCTCTGTCTCTCCGGGCCCTTTCTATGTTCTAGGTTCTTCCTCATGTGCTACATGTTTGTGAACCTGGCCTGCGCGGTACAGACGCTGCTGAGGACGCCCAACTGGCGGCCACGCTTTCGATATTACCACTGGTGGGTGCCTGTCCTGCCCCCCCCCCCAACCCCCTGTCCCACAGGACCATCCTCTTCCCGGCTCCTCACCCCAGCCCATCCCCTCCAGGTCTCAGGATCCTCAACTCCAGCTTTCGTAGCCCAAGTAGCATGAGAAAAGTCCTGGCGAAGTTCTCCTTATAATGACAAGTAATAACAGAAGACAGTATAAGCAGTCCCAGCTAGAATCCCTCTCATGTCCATAGTGCTCAACACCTGCCAGTCTTGATGAGGAAGCCTCAGTTTCCCCAGCTGTGAAATGGGACAATAACCGTACCTACCTCATAGGCCCCTCTGAGCCTTACAGTGCTTGGGGCACAGAAGGGTGCTCCTCATGTGGGGCCGGACTTCTGATTGTTCTGCTTGATGGTTCTTGATCCTCACAACAGGCTGGTGGGACAGACAGGGTGGGCATGATCATGCTTATTCTACCTGAAGGAAATGGAGGCTCTGGCAGGGAAAGGGATGGGCCTAAGGTCACCCGCCACAAGGCTGTGGCGCACCTTGACCAGAACCTAGGCTGCCTGCCTCTGTCCCACCTCGGCCCTCCTGCCGCACCAGTCGCCTCGTCCCATGTTCATCCTGGGAGATCTTGCCTCCAACTCTCCCCAGAGACCCCTGCCCTCAGAACCCCTCTGGCAGGGTGGTCTGCCAGGGCCTGAGGCACTGGGCCAGGGCAGTGTGGTGACCGAGGAGCTGGGCAGGGCCCTGTCCGTGGCTACTCATCCACCCAGAGGCCCCAGGTTCCAGTGATGCTCCTGGAGATGATGGTGTGGGCTCCCCTAGCCCTGGCTGTAGCCTCCCAGGTCTGGCCCAGGCCCTCTCTGCCCCATCTAACTCTTGCCTTCTGAGCCCTGGGCACCAGTGAGAACCCCGCCAGAGGCTCAGAGGCCGGGTCTCCCTTCCACTGTCCAGGACACTCTCCTTCCTGGGCATGAGCCTCTGCCTGGCCCTCATGTTCATCTGCTCCTGGTACTACGCCCTGGTGGCCATGCTTATTGCTGGGCTCATCTACAAGTATATCGAGTACCGCGGGTAAGGCGGGGCGAGGCTGGGGCGGGGAATGGGAGGGGCGAGGAGGCTAGAGATGGGTACTTGGCGGGGAGGGGTGGGGTTGAGGCCGAGACGCTGGGGAGAATGGAGAGGAAAGCCTGAGGGGGTGGGACAGGAGCAGAGGCAGGCACTGAGGCTTTGAGAAATGGAGGTGGCCTGGAGCGACCGCCCTTCTGAGCCCGAGATGGACGGCTCTGGCTCCGCACTGGGGGGTGGGTGCTTCTCCCTGGTACTCCCCGGCTTTCTGCCTCTTGTGATCCCCCCTTCCCGGCCCCCAGGGCAGAGAAGGAATGGGGCGATGGGATCCGAGGCCTGTCTCTTAGCGCTGCTCGCTATGCCCTGCTGCGCCTGGAAGAAGGGCCCCCGCACACCAAGAACTGGAGGTGAGTGATGGCGACTGAAGAAGGAGGGAGCAGGGCCCGACCCACCCCACCTGCTTTGTTCTGCTCTTGCTGAGTGGTGTTCGGCCTCATCTGAATGCTTCCCTCCTGTAACGCTGAGGCTGAGCTGAGGTTCCACACATTTGTTCTCCAAAACCCTGCCTGCCATGCCAGTTTCTAACCATCTATCCATCCCTCCATTCATCCCATCATTTGTTTAAAAAAAACACATGATCTATGTGCTGACCCCTTCTGGTCTCCGGGGATGTAGTGAGCTCACAGTTCCCTGGAGAAGGCACGTGCCCAGAAAGTTAAGTGGAGTATCACAGAGCATTCACCCTGAAGAGAGGTGGGATCATCCACTTTGAGAGTTACAGGGCCTCTTAGAAATCTCTAGATTCCTAACAATCTCTCTATTGGCTCCCCTGGTGGCTCAGATGGTAAAGCTTCTGCCTACAATGTGGGAGAACCGGGTTCAATCCCTGGGTCGGGAAGATCCCCTGGAAAAGGAAATGGCAACCCACTCCAGGACTCTTGCCTGGACAATCCTATGGACAGAGGAGCCTGGTAGGCTACAGTCCATGGGGCCGCAAAGAGTCGGACACGAACTGAGTGACTTCACTACTACCACTACTATTTGATTCACGTAAAAATCAGGGCTTAGGGAAGGTCTCAGGGGTCGTGGAAGGCAAAACTGGAGCCAGAATCTTCCCCTCTCACCTCTCAGCCCAGGTGCTTCCTAACTGCTTGCTCTGCAAGCCCTCCTTCTCCTTCAGGTTCATTTTGCTAAGAGTAAGGTCTGGAACCCTGGAATGAGGACATCGTGGACTTGTCCTCACTCATGTCTACTAAACTGGCCTTTTAGAGACTGGAGCTTTGCATAAATAGTCTGTGAATCCTCAAATGCTTAGCACAGGATCTAGCCCAGAGTAGGTGCTTAGAGGATGGTATCAAACTGATGGTTAGCTGGGGAGGGTAAATGAATAAGGGAATGAACAGATAAATAGATGGGTAGATAGCTGAGTGTATATATGTATGGGAGTGTGGTTTGGTGAATAGATGAATGTGTGGATGGATGGTGGTAGGTGGATGTGAGGGTAATTGAGTGAATAATGCATGTGTTGGTAAATTAACATGGACGTGAATGGATAACTGAAGGATAAAATAGATGGATGGGTAGGTGGATAGATGGATGTATGGGTGAGTGAGTGAGGTAGATGGGTGGGTGGGTGGATGGATGAATGCATGGGTGAGTGAGATAGATGCAGAGATGGATGGGTGGGTGGATGGAGAGATGTGTGGGAGATGACTGGATGGGTTGATAACCCAAGGACATGGGTGGATGGATGTTTAGGTGGATGGGAGTATGGGGGACAGGTGATTAGTGTATGGAGTATGGGTGTATGAGTTTTGGTGCTTGGGGAGGTGGTGGATGGATCACGTGATCTTGCACCCACTTCAGGCCACAGCTGCTGGTGCTGGTACGTGTGGACCAAGACCAGAATGTGGTCCATCCACAGCTGCTCTCGTTGACCTCCCAGCTCAAGGCAGGGAAGGGCCTGACCATTGTGGGCTCTGTCCTTGAGGGCACCTTTCTGGATAACCATCCCCAGGCCCAGCGGGCAGAGGAGGTGAGTATAGGGCTTGGTGGGGGGCACGTGGCAGTTGGGAAGACAGCCCCTTGCTCCTTTTCAGTTTCTTCCTACCACCTCTCCCATCAGCTGGGGCTCAGGCTTCTCTGTCCTCCTCCTCAGAAGTGGAGTCCAAGGGCTCAGTGACTAAGTTCCTTAGAATCCAAGCTGCAGAACTCAAGATGATCAGGGCCAGAAGGGCCCATTTTATGGATAAGGAAACTGAGGCTTAGAGAAGTCAGGTCATTTGTTTAAGGACAGAAAGCGGAGACTCAAAACCTAGACTCCTATTCCAGCTTTCTTCTGCCAAAGCATAAATCTTTTAAAGCGTTTTCACATTGGTGGATTCTTCCAGTTCCCACAATGCATGGGGTTGACAGGATAAGTATCCAATTTAGCACAGGAAGAGACTGAGGCCCAGAGAGGGAAAGCAGCTTGCTGAAAGTCACAAAGCTGGCTGGAAGCATAGCAGGATTTGAACCCAGGTCCCAGGGGCTGGATTACTTGCTCTCATTCCTATCTACTGGTCATTGCTCACGGAGCAGTGGGCAGAGCCAGCGTGAGCTGGGGCAGCAGGGGTCTGCAGTAAGTGGCGCTAACAGGTGTCTGGTGGGTGGCAGAGGAAGAGGGTTCTGTCTGTGAATCAGGCCTCTCTCCCCTCGGGGCCATGATTAGAAGTGGAGAGGGCAAGGGGGCCTCAGGGAGGTGCGATGAGATGGGGTGGGGCACCCCTAATGGCTTGTGACAGCCGCTGTTTCTGCCTCACTGGGCCGTTCACACCGATCTGTCAGGGCCCAGGGCTGGAGGCCTCCACTGGTCACTTTAATTCAACATGCAGTGGCTGCACATGTCCTGGGTACCAGACACTAGGGTAGGCCCTGGGGGACACGGGAAGGTGGAAGACCAAACCCCACCCCTCAAGGTGGTCCCAGGCTGGAGGGGGAGACAGAACATACACAGAAGGCTCTCCAACCCATCTGAGGTTGACAGGGGCTACCTTAGAGTTAGTAACCACAAAGTAATAGAACGTATTGAGTGTTTATGATCTCTCAGGCTGTATACTAAGCTCTACTCACATCATGTTATATCATTCTCCCTCTTCCTAAATGAGGTAGCTGTCACAATGCCCATTTGACAGATGAAAAAACTGAGGCTCACAGAGGGAAGTGATTTGCCCAAGGTTACTCTGCTCTTATTTTCAGCCACTGCATGCTGAATTAACAGACTGGGACAGAGGCAGAAATTGGAGCCCTTTCTGTTTGACATTAGGAGATTGGTTAAGAGTGTGAAGGATGGAGTCAGACCCCTGGATTTGAACCTCTACAATAATATCCATTATCCATATGGCCTGAAGCAAGTCTTAATTTCTCTGAGCCTCAATTTCCTTAGCTATAAACTGAGAGTCATAAAAACACTTCCTTCATCGCGCAGATTGAATGTGTGTTTTAAATGCCTACTATTATGCTAACTTTTAAAAATCGTTAAAACCAAATTGTCCAGCTAAGCAGAGGAGCCCAGTTTCATTCTGGTCTGGGTGGAGGGGTGGTGTCTGAAGAAGGTGATGGTTGAATTGGCCCAGGCAGGGTGTCATGGACAACATGGGGGAGGGGGAGTCTGGGTGGTGGGGGAGAGCTTCCCTGGGGAATCTGTGAGCCATGGCAGGTTGATGGGAAGCATGGGGTCTGATCATGAAGAGCTTTGCTTGAGTAGTGGGGAATAGGGGCCATAGGTGATGGGGTGCCAGAGGCTGACATGGTCTGAGCTGAGCTTCAGGAAGATCCGGATGATGGAGAGGAGAGATGGGAGGTAGGGAGGCTGCAAGGGGCTGAGCAGGGCCAGGGAGGCCTGAGCCTGAGGCTGGCCCTTTTCTGATCCCTGCCACCCCAGTCCATCCGGCGCCTGATGGAGGCAGAGAAAGTGAAAGGCTTCTGCCAGGTGGTGATTTCTTCCAACCTGCGAGATGGCGTGTCCCACCTGATTCAGTCCGGGGGCCTCGGGGGGCTGCAGCACAACACTGTGCTTGTTGGCTGGCCCCGCAACTGGCGACAGAAGGAAGATCATCAGACGTGGAGGAACTTCATTGGTAAAGCTGGCTGGGCTGCGAGTGGTGGAGGGCTGCGTGGAGGTGGGTTCTCCTTTGGGCCTGGGGACGGCTTCCCAGGCATAACAAGTATGGATCCAGCATATACAGGTGATGGCCTTCAAAGCTGGCCAGGTGCCAGACACTGTGCTGGGAGGCCAGGGACTCAGGTGTGAAGGAGACAGACTTGGCTCTTGCCGGGCGCACAACCCTGCAGGGAAGACAGAGCAGGCCAGTGGGAAGACCTACAGTTTTGAAGTCACCACTGAGGCCCGGGTCTAAATCTAACCTCTGGCCCTTCCTTGCTGTGTGATTGTTCACAAGTGCCTCACCCTCTCTGAGCATCAGATTCCTTGGTAGTAGCAGAAATAAGTCATACAGTAACTAACACTTACAGACTGCGTTCTGTGTGCCAGACAAGTGGTGGCTTTCTCTAGGTCTTGAATTCTCTCAGCAGGCCTGTGAGGGCTAGGCATGGCTGTCTCTATTTTAGTGGCGTGAAACTGATGCACGGAGAGATGAAGGTCACGGCAGCTGGTAAACCCTGAGGCTGCTTTATCAGTAGATCCCAGTTAGAAGGTAGTTGGGAGGATTAAGTGAGCGCTGCAGGGTCGCCTTCTTAATCAGAAAGGGCAGGTATCCTTATTACCACTTGACCAGTGGGGAAACTGAGGCCCAGAGAGGTTTTTTTTTTTGTGTGTGTGTTTTTTTTCCCCCCAAGTTCAAATGAGGCCCAGGCAGATGGGGCTTTTCTGACTCCTCAGTCCAAGGCCGAGGCGGGAGGCGGGATGGGGAGGGGTGCTGGGTGCCAAGGAGGGGACCAGGGTCACTGTTTTACCGTCTGCCATCTCCTTGGCCTCCTCCAGAGCTGGTCCGGGAAACCACGGCTGGCCACCTGGCCCTGCTGGTCACCAAGAATGTCTCCATGTTTCCCGGGAACCCCGAGCGCTTCTCTGAAGGCAGCATCGACGTCTGGTGGATTGTGCACGATGGCGGCATGCTCATGCTGCTGCCCTTCCTGCTGCGGCACCACAAGGTGCGTGTACGTGTGCGCGCGCGGCCCCGCGTGCACGTGCTCGTGGCTGTGCGCGCGCCCCACATGCACGTGCACGTGGCCGCGCGCACGCTCCCGTGTGCGCGTGCTCATGGCCACGCGCGCGGGGGGCTCCCGGGCTCCCGCCTGGCCCACCTCCGTGTGAGCTCCTGGGAGAGGGCTCCAGTCACCTCCTTTATTCTGAGGTGTTGGGAACTGACTGTGTCTCCCCTGGCAGATGTCCTTGAATTATAGAGGAGAGCCGTGTTTAATTCAAGCGAGTGATGCTTCAATGGCGGGGGGCCCTCACCTAAGCAGGGGCATTTTTGTACGGAGTGGCCACCGAGATAGAGGATTGGTGGGCTACCTGGATGTGTGGGAAGGTGGTGGGAAGGGTGAGGGACGAGGTCTGGCCCTGGGTCTCCGCACGGCATCTGGACTGGACCTTTCTGGGTCCCCTTCATCTCTCCAGGTTTGGCGGAAGTGCAAGATGCGAATCTTCACCGTGGCCCAGATGGACGACAATAGCATCCAGATGAAGAAGGACTTGACCACATTTCTGTACCACTTACGTATCACCGCAGAGGTTGAGGTGGTGGAGATGGTGAGCCCCCAGGAGCTGCCTCTGACATTTTAGAGTCCTGCTGGCCTCTTTGCCCTTGGGCCCAGAACCAAACAGGGGAACCCCAGTACCCATCAGCTTGTGATGCTAAGGTCCTCCCCCCGCCCTCCAATCCACTTTTGGCTGCGCTGGGTCCCAGTTGTGGTACTGAGGTCGATTTTTGTGGCGGGTGGCATCTTCAGTTACAGCCTGTGAACTCTTGGTTGTGGCATGAGGGATGGAACCTGGGCATACCCATCCACTTTTAAGCCTCTCACATGTTCACCCAAGAGCCCTTCCACCCATCCATCCATCCACCCACTCACCCACCCTGCCTTGTATCCTTTATACGAATAGACATGTCTAGTAATGTTGACTACATGAGAGGCACTGTTCTATGTGCTTTATATATACATTACTTCTCACAGCAATCAATGAAATAGATACAGTTATCCAATTATCAGTATTCCCATTTTACAGATTAGGAAGTTGAGGCACAGAAACGTTAAGTAATTTGCCCCAAACGTACACCAAGTGGCAAAGCCAGAATTCAAACTCAGGCAGACTGGCTCTAGAGTCCAGGTTTCTAGTAGTTACACTCTAAAGCCTCTTGTTATCCATTCCACTCAGCACCATTTACCCATCCCTCTAATGGTATATTCATTAATCCACCCATATATTCATTAATGTATTTATTCACTCACTCATTCATGCATATGTGTGTGTATTCATTCATCTCTATGTTCCTTTTTTAACTTCTTCCCCCTCTCCATTCACCCAGGTAATTAATTAATCAACTCATTCATTAATTCACCCATTCATTCACCCAGTCCTGGGCTTGAGGAGGGAATGAGTTGCCTCACCTTCAAAGAGCATCACCCTCTGCTTTGTCCTTCCTCCCACAACTGTTTATTAAACTAGGTCATTGGACAGGGAAGCCCTAGGCTGGCAGCAGGAAGAGGGCCTGCCTCTCTTTTCTTGGCCTTGCACCTGAGCTCGGAGCTCATACTTTCCTCTCTTGCCCCTCTCCCCCATCCCGCCCCTGCCTGCCCACAGCATGAGAGCGACATCTCCGCTTACACCTACGAGAAGACCTTGGTGATGGAGCAGCGTTCCCAGATCCTCAAACAAATGCATTTAACCAAGAATGAGCGGGAACGGGAGGTGAGGTTGCCCTAGCTGGGCTCGGAGTGTCTCAAGCTGCTGCCAGCTCTGGGGCTGCACAGATTTGGGATGGCCCACTCCTGGTCACTGGCATTGCCACCTCCTGGCACTGGTTCCCCAGCAGCAAGGGTGCACGCTGCAGCTGCCTGTCTCCAGCCTCCCAGCTGAGATGCAGAGGGGCTTTGGCAAGGGTGACAGATGTACTCTCAACGTGACTTCTGGGGCCCAAGGGAGAAGAGTGGAAGTTAAATGTGTATGGATGATGATTCCTCAGGGGTGTGGGCTGCAGTGTGGGGGACAAGGTATCATGTGATAGACCCTTAGAGAGTGAGTAATGAGTGGATATTTCAGGATACAGCTGATGATGAGAGCTGGGGGCAAACCTCCTAGGGTGTGGATGGTGGGTTCTCAGGGGTAACGGTGATGAGTTCTCATGGGGTAAGGCTGGCTGTAAGGTCTCTCCCGTGTGGGTAACATGGGCCCACCAGCCCTCTGGCATTAGGATGAAAGCCCCACCCCAGCGAGTGGGGTCCTTAGGGCTGGGGACAGAAGAGCTCTCAGAGGTGGGTGACAGTACAATTGTAAGAAGTGGCATGTGCACTGACCAGTCAGAACTGGCCCTGAGGTAGAGCTCAGCTGGGCCAGGTGTCAACCCTTTGGTCACTGGAGAGTGGGAAGGCCAGGGGTACTGGAGAGGAGTTGGAGTGGCCATATCAGTGGGGCAATAGCTATTTGGTGTGGAAGCATCGCAGTATTTTAACAACTGGTACAGGTCCCGAAAGTGCACATCCTGGCTGAACATCAGCTTTGGGGGTAGCTCTTTGCAGGGCATGGGTAGTGATTTCCATGGCACCAACTTGTGTCCCTCCCTAGATCCAGAGTATCACAGATGAGTCTCGTGGCTCAATCCGGAGAAAGAATCCAGCCAACACCCGGCTCCGTCTCAACGTCCCAGAAGAGACGGCTGGTGACAGTGAGGAGAAGCCGGAAGAGGAGGTATGCAGCTCGGGTAGTTTGGCTGCAACCGGTGGGAGCAGAACCTTTGGCCTCCAAATGAATCACGTGCCATCCCTTCTTTCATCCCTTAGGTGCAGCTGATCCATGACCAGAGTGCTCCCAGCTGCCCTAGCAGCTCACCGTCTCCGGGGGAGGAGCCCGAGGTGGAGGGCGAGGCAGATCCAGAAAAAGTGCATCTCACCTGGACCAAGGACAAGTCGGTGGCAGAGAAGAACAAGGGCCCCAGTCCTGTCTCCTCAGAGGGCATCAAGGACTTCTTCAGCATGAAGCCGTACGGGTCTGGGGGCTAAGGGCTGGGGTCTGGGGTGAGCCTACAGGGTCTTTGCTCCCCATTGAGAGCAAATGAGTGGAAGGGGTCCTGGGCTGGTAGTCAGAAGGCCCAGCCCAGACCTCTCCTTGGTTGCTCTGTCTGAGGACTCAGGTTGGGCTTGATTGCAAAGGGTCAGAACGCACAGGTGCAGGCAGTGGAAAGGTAAAGGCTGGGGGGCTGGGAGAACAGGAGTCATCTGCACGCAAGGTGTTGATGGTGGCTCAAGTCCTCAGCTTCTCCTGCTTTTTCTGACCCTTCTCCTTTTTCTTCCTCTCCTTGCTTCTCTTATGTTTCCTGAAGGGAGTGGGAGAACTTGTAAGTGCTTCAGAATTTTTAAACTCTCTCCTAGGTTGGCCAGGTTCCCTACTTTTCTCACTCTGCTATGAACCCTCAACTCGTGCCCCTGACCTCTGGGGTAGCCCAGCTTGGAGTGGTCTAGGGTTGGTGGTCTCTGGCTTGTAAGGAGCAGATCCCAGCAGCCCGGCGCTGGGGGCGGGGGAGGTGCTGGAAGGGGCGACTGGATCCAAGTCCCCCCTCTCTCCTAGCCTTCCTGCCCTCCTCCCTGGCTTTCTCCCGCAGGAACCAATCCAACGTGCGGCGCATGCACACCGCCGTGCGGCTGAACGAGGTCATTGTCAAGAAATCCCAGGATGCCAAGCTTGTTTTGCTCAACATGCCTGGGCCTCCCCGCAACCGCAACGGTGACGAAAACTGTATCCTGGGCTTAAAATTGGGAGGAAGGAGGGAGGCGGACGTCAGGGGTCTTAGTTCCTAGCCCTGGGAAGGAAGGGCTGAGCCAGGTCGGCTTCAGAATCAGCACCTCGGACAGGGACGCGAGCCCCGCGTTCCGCTGGCGCCCAACGGGAGCCTGATTCCATGGGGGAGGAAAGGGGACAGTCTTTCTCCTTGACGGGCGCTCAGACATGGAATTCCTCGAGGTTCTCACCGAGCGCCTGGACCGGGTGATGCTGGTCCGCGGCGGCGGCCGCGAGGTCATCACCATCTACTCCTGAGAGCCAGGATCAAACACCTGGGCCCGAGCGCGTCCGGCCCGCGGCCCCGGAGCCCTCGCTGCGCCCCCCGCCGCTGTCACCGTTTACATACAGACCCTGTGCCCGCGCCCTGGCCCCCTTTCCCCGCTGCCTGAAGCCCGGAGGCCACGTCGGCTGGGGCGGACCCGGAGAAGACCTCCCCTCCCGGAGACCAGAGTCCCGTTGGCGCGTCGGCCCCGGCCGCCCTTTTTCTAAGCCCGGCCTCGCCCCGCCGGAGGAGACGCTGCAATAAAGATCGGAGGAGGCTGCGGAGAGGAGCGGACCTGGGGCTTCGAGGACCCCCGGTCGTCCGCCCGGCCCCTTCCCTCTCTTCCCGCGCCCCGCCCCGCCCGCACTCTGCGCCCCTCCCCCGGCGGCCCGGAGCGCGCGGGGTGGCGGGGATGCGCCCCGCAGTCTGCGTTCTACTTCCTCGCGAGGTCGCGGGCGCGAGCCGGCCGAGCGTATACATAGTGTACAGGAGACATCGCGTGTATTTTTAACGTCCCCATATTTCTGTGACTTAGAAGCGCAACGGACTTCTCGCCGCAGTCGCGCTTTCCCGCTGGGGGCGCGCCCAGGGAAGGCGGAGGCCTCGGAGGCTGGGTTTTCCTTGAAGTCCGAGCGTTTGAGAGCAAACGTGCTTTTAGGCCCAGGCGGGACTCGTGGTCCCTCGACCACCCACCCCCTCCACGCCTCCTTACCTTTTCCGCGCGCCCTTGGCTTCCGACCCTTCTTCCCTCTAGATCTTTTCGGAGACGAAGTGAGACAAGTGTCCCAACTTTTCCTGGATTCGCCTCCCAGCGAACGTGAGCTTCCACTGTGGCTGCAGAGACGCGCGCAGCCTCTTCTCATCGGCTCTTTATGCAAGCTGGGGCCAGGAGAGGGGAGGGGCGTTCCTTAAGCCAGAGGAACCGAGAGAGGCCCTCGCCCCCGCCCCCAGGAAGCCCCGTCCCGGTGCCTTCGCTGGGGGAGCAGGCGTCTCTCCTCCACCGGCTTGTCGCCTGCTCCCCCCATCCCGTGGCTCTTCGCCAAAGACTGAAATCGGGGGAGGAGGGGGTTGGAGGGCGTCCCCTCCCCCGGAGTTTCCTCCCTGGGACAGGTGAGGGAGGAGGGGGCGTTTCTGGGTTAGGGGCCGGACCCGCCGGGGTGGCCCCAGCGCTGCCCCTGACGTTTCCTACCCTGTTCGCATCCGGCAATTCCGGCCTCGGGGACCCGGCCGCCTTCTCCGCGTCTGGGCGCCGGGCCTCGCTGCCTAGCAGCGGCCTCTAGCTGCGTCTCCCAGGTACCTGGGCCTGGGGGAGGGCCGGAGTCGCCACTTGCTTAGTTCTTAAGCGCCTCTCTGCCCTCCTTCAACTAGGGCCCCAAGGCCTTTGGCTTCTCCAACACCAGTCCTTGGCGCTTCTGCTCCGCCAGCCCGGCCGGAGATGCCCTCTTTCCTTAGAGAAACCCCGTTGGCCGGGTTCCCTTCCCCCAGGGCACGTTACTAAGGGGGGACATGCACTGCATGCTCGTTCCAGCGCCTTCTGGGGCTGGGTACAGTAACTCCAGCCCTAGGGCCCTGACTGCACCTAGTTAGACATCCCGTCCATCTCCCAGAGCTGAGGCTTCTGGGGACTCCTGACCTCACCACCTCCTTTCCTTTGAGCCCAAGGCAGAGCTGGCGCTGGTGCCATCTTGACTGGGTCAGGTGTGGCTGGAGGAGGTTTGGACGCCTGCGGTTAGACCAAGGCCTCTCTGAAATTTGATCAGGGGGCTGGATAGATTTTTCCGGGTAGTAATCCCAAGTTGGAGGTATCAGACACCAGCACTTCCCACCCCCATCCTCCAAGACCTCCCTCTGAGAACCACAGCTGGGTCTAGCCTTCTGGGGGCCTAGCACTCTCAGGCTGAAGTGGTGGGCTAGGCAGAACCGAAAGGGGGCTGTATTAACATCACTTAGGGAACCAAAGTTGCACTATCTGGGCCCAGGCTGTCTGGTTGGCAAGAGCTGTTTCCATTGATGAAAACAGACATCCCACAACAAACCCCCAAATTTTCTGTGCTACATGTGCAATATTTGTTATGAATGTTATCACCCGTCACTCATCAACTTATCTTTATAATCATGTAGCTAGATGTTTCATGTCCATTCAAGTGACTTTTATTCTGAGTGCAATATTTCAATAGCCTTGTAGTGATAACTAGTGTTGCTTTTGTTTTAGACGATCTATGTGCAGGGCAATGCAATGAAGTTGAAAACCCTTGTAAATAGGAGAGGTTGCAAACCAAATCAAGAGTATTTATTACTATTATTAGGCCTGCCTTTAATTTTCAGTGTGTTTCAGTATTTCGCATTCTGCCTCAGTATTGATCTTGTGTTCTTTGTGCCAAGATGAAAAGGAGAGGGTTGGTTCTTTCCTTTATTGTTGAATGCTCCCATTTAATGCTTTATAGCTTTTACTGTATTAATTTTTTAGACTCCCGTCTGCACAAAATGCAATAAAAATAATTTTATTATACCCTTCACAGCCTGAGGTGTGCTGTTTGGACTCTCCAGGGGGAAGAACTAGTAGGTGCGAAGAGGGGTACTCAAAGCGGGCCCCCCTGTGAGGATCCCAGACTCTTAATCAGAAACACTGACCACCCCTGACCGAAGAGTCGGTTGGTTGACCCTCCAGGTCTGGCTGCCTAGTTTGTGTACTGATAGTTCTGGAGCCCCGTCAAACATCTGAGACAGCACCTCCAGGTCAGGCTGGGCGCTGATGGCATCCTCATCCCTGATCTACTGGCGGCCTTGTGCCAGTCAGTTTACCACACCCACCCTGAGTTTCCTGGTGGGGAGCTCTATGAAATGCTCTCCAGTGTGCCCACCTGGGACACTGGTTCTGCCAACCCCTTGCACGATGGGCTGGCAACAGACAAAATCAAAACAGGAGAGCACCCCTCTCTCCACTGCCTTTTGGTCAGAAATGGCCTCCTCACCATTCTGTTTTCGTTAAGAACAAGCGGACAAGCCTCTGACACACCGAGTCTGCCACAAACAAGGATGTTTACACACCACTGTGATTACCCAGCAGGCTTTTACTCCGAACTGTTGTTAAAGCTTCTAAACAGGTGAGCTGTATGAGAGGAGCTAGGGTTCAAAGAGGTTTTGAGGCCCGACTGCAGGCTGAGGACAAAGGGGGACAGACCTCATGACAGACTGAAGCCGTCAGCTCTGTCAGGGACCCTCACCCATGCGCTCCGGGGAGGAGTGCCCACAGAGGCCCTTCGCACAGTCACACCCCAAAAAAGACAACACGGCTTTCACTTTTACATTTTAATTAAAAAGTAATCATTTCATCTTATTAACAACACAGGAGTTCCAAAGAGGAAAGAAAAAAAATAAACACTATATAACACAAACAGGTCAGAACATAAAACACTGCCATCTGGGGACCTTGAGTTTTGGAAAGCAATGTTTACTCAGCTACTGGCAAGGACTCAGCTGAAGTCACTGCTCTCCCGTGTCTCCGCCAGGGGTCCCTTGAGACTGAGCCACAGGGCGCTAAGGAGCACCATCCCTAGGGAGAGGGCAGCTTCCTTTGGCTCCACTTAGAGCAGCAGGCAGAGGTCCTCCCTCTAGTAACTTCACTCTGGCTCAGAAGTTACAAACAGCCGCCTGCATCAAGAACATGTCCAGCTACCAAGTCTGACATCAAAATGGTCCCTACCTCCTGCTGCTCAGAAAACAGAACAAGAGCCTGATTTCTGGGCCAATGCTCAGCGCAATCACTGAAAAAATGGGTGTTCACCGCCAGAGTCTAGGGTGGTCTTCTCAGAGCCAACTCCATGAAGCTACCACTGGTGAGGAAGAGGCTGACAAATGTTAAAGGGTTCAGAGTGGTTGGGGCCCAGATTCACAGTTTGGGTTAAACTGCTGGTGACTGGTGCTGCTCAGTTCATGGAAAATCTTCCATTGCAATGAAAGCCACAAAGAAAAAAAAAAAAGAAAAACCAAGATCCAACTACTCTGGGTCAGGCAGAAAAGTGACTGCCATGGCCCCTCTTCAACAACTCCAGAGCAGCCTGCTTACCACCCCTCAGGCAGCCCCCACACTCGTGGGACAGGGTGCGCTGGGACCGTGCCCACCAAGCCCAGCCTGTGGCTCTACAACCCTGCACAGGGCCGCAGGCAGCAGCTCATGCTCTGCTGGGCCTGTGTGAGGCCAGAAAGCCTTGGGGAGGTTCAAAATGAACAAAGCCAGTGGCTCTCGCCATGAAAGGACTACCCCAAATGCAGCCAGTTCGGACTTGGCTGCTTTTTCCTTCCCCGCCCCGACATCGAGCTGACAGAGACAAATGAAATACAAACGGAGCCCAGACACCTATATTGCCCATGACCCCAGAGATCTTTATTTTCTATCAAAAAAATAAAAATAGAAAAAAAATAAAAATAACCCCAACAACAAAAAATACACCTCCAAGACAGTACAAACTCTGACTCTGGAAGGAATAAGTAACAACAGCCTTGGGCAGAAGAGAGCAGATGGTAGAAACTTATGCCATTCGATGTGGACCTGGATACGCGCAGAGAACATCCTCCAAGTAACTCTACTTAGAACGCAACAGGTAGGAGGCCAGGGGAAGAGGGGCCTGGGGGAAGTTGAGATTTAGCCTCAGTAATGCCTCTGGAACGATCCTAAGGGGGCCTGGGGCTGCCTCACCTGTGCTGTGGTCTGGCTAACCAGGTGGGAGAGAGCAGGGCCACTCTGGATCAGGGTGTCCAGAGCTTTCTGTACACTTGGATTGTCAAAGTTGATACTTGTGGAAGACACGGGCCTCTGGCTAGCCAAGTTGCTGGCAGGTGCCAGGAGGGTGGAAGGCTGGCCAAAGAGCCCTTGGGAAGGAGCCCCAGGCCTGGGGCCCATGTTCCGAGCAGATCCTGCCTGTCCCAAAATGCTTGGAGGCTGATTACCAGAGGCCTGTGATCTTTGCTGAGGCTGGCTGTTTGCTGCTGTGGAAAAATTCTGGTTCTGGGTGTTTCCGGCAGCAACTGAGGGGGATGCAGAGCTGCTATTGGCCACGACCGTGCCACTATTGAAGAGGCTGAGGATTTTGGCCTGAAGCTCTTGCTGGGAGGTGGGGGGTGCAGCTGGAGTGGGTGTAGCAGACGGGAGCACTTGGCCACTCTGGAGCGGTTGAGAGCTTGGCTGTGTCTTCAGTGAGGCACCCGAGGTCGCCCCGAGTGGTTGACGGGAAATCGGGCCTAGAAGACAGAAAGAAGAGGTATCTGGTTGAAAAATACCCTCCATGGGCAGGAGGCTTAGCAGCCCAGGGAAGAACAACAATCACTAGTTACATCAATCACACAGTACACAGACTATAACATCGATTTCCCAAAGGGGCCACTTCATAGTACGTGCTGTTTTCAGTAAACAGCTTAGTTCCCCCAGAGAACTACTTTAAAAAAAAAAAAAAGGCCATCTATCTTGGTTCCCAGGGAGCCAGCCATACTAGCCCACCCACCACCACATTAACTACAGGGATCAGAATTCAGTATCCAAATCTTAAGTTACCATTATTACGCCAGCACGGATGGCCCATGCGGGAAAACCCATGAGATGGGCTCATTTCCCTTACCCACCCCAAAGAGCCCTGGGCCTGCCACCCTCCCAACAGAGCCTGGGGATTAGAGAAATGCAGAGTCAGAACTTCACCTCGGCCCTGCCACGTAGCTCACCAGGCAGAGAGTCGGTGCTGCTCCTCATAAGCCGCTCCTTCCTCTCTCGCAGGTAGTTGATGATCTTGTCAGTCTCTTCAGCAGTGAGGTACCTGTTGTCGGCCAGCAGGTTGAGGAGGCTCTGGATGGCTGGGGGGTGCCCCCCACGCATTCCCTCCTCAGGGCCTCCTCGCTCTCTCTCCTGGAGGATGGCTTCATCAGCCATCTTGGCCGCCTGTCTGGCAATCTCCTCGCGCTCCTTCTCCCGGCACTCATTTTTATAGCGCTCATAATTTCTGGCCACCAGCACCATGGCATCTGCCTGGGGCATGTTGCGATGCTCTGTAGGAGGGAATGACCTGAGTTATTTTCTCCCATGACAGATCTGAGTGCCCACCTGCTGAACTCTACCAAGCCTTTCCTGACCTCAAACAAGCAAGAAAACCATTTCACTGACAAAAACCCTTGGAATGGGGATGGGGAGAGGTGGGGCGGGAGGGGATGCAGCTCAGAAGACAGAGAATGGGTTTCTTCAGTGGGAAAGAGACACCCTTGTAGAGAGCTAGTTCTGTGGGGAATTCTTAGATCATAGACATGTAGTAAAAGCCAGAGAAACATGACAGTCTCACAGATTCAAAAAGACCATGTGGAGAATAACCACAGGAGGTAGGCCATGGGGGTCCAAACAGCCCTCTGTAAAGCCTGGCTTTCCACCACACTCCTCAGGATAGAGCTGTTTTTTAATGTATCAGTTCAAAGGTTATGGACTAAGATCAAATGATGACCCTAAATAACCTTCTCCCCTCCCTCTTGGGAAACAAGATTTATAAAGTGGTGAGAAGACTTCTTGGCACTTGATATAAATGTCTTCACACATCTTGAGGACTGTTCCTCAGAGAGGCGAATGACCTGCTGGAGAGGCTTCTACACTCTATGCTTATGGGTAAAACTGGTCAGGCAAATAGAGGGCCCAGGGTGGTGGGAGAAGGGAAAAGTCTGTGCTGTGAGAGCAATCAGCAAGGCATCAGTTGACTGAGTCTCAACGATCTGGGAGCAAAGGACTAAAAGTTACTTTAGGGAAGGACTTCAGGGAACCTACCCTGGGCCTCCAGGAGGTCAAGGCTGCCTCCCTCTTCTCAAAGTCCCTCCACTGACTTCTCCAGCACACTAACAAAAAGTCTCCTAACTGCCTGTCACGTGCTTTGTCCCTCATTCCAAAGTCTGGTGA
Source organism: Bubalus kerabau (assembly GCF_029407905.1). Classification (NCBI taxonomy): domain Eukaryota; kingdom Metazoa; phylum Chordata; class Mammalia; order Artiodactyla; family Bovidae; genus Bubalus; species Bubalus kerabau. The sequence goes on from NC_073636.1 coordinate 75,546,423, forward strand.
AAGCAGGGACTCCAGCACACTCAGTGCAGTGTGTGCCAGAGCTGTGCTGGCTCTCACTGGTGCGAGCAGACTGTGCGCCTCTCTCCCCAACTTGCCCTGAAGTGACTTCATGTTGGTGGCTTGAAATAGAACACGGTGGGAGTATTTACACCATGGAAATCAGGAAATTCTATAAACCACACCATCCCCACCCCAGAACTGGCTGTTAAACATTTACTAACACATCACTGCACATACCTAAGGGCTGCATGTAATGTCACACACAGCGGGCCCAGAACTGCATCCAATGAAAGAAGATCAAACCAGTAAATGACTATGCAAGTCTCTGCCATGCACTTATAAAAGGGCCCTACCACATTTGAGCTGAAATACCTTTACCTAAAACCTGCTGCTTCTGAGTAAGCCATAAAAAAATTAGTGGACTAGTATCTGGAAGTTTCTGGAATTCTAACCCACTGGGGCCTCCATACCTTGAGGGGTTCCAAACATGATGTTGACTGTACAGGAGCGGTGAATCTGGTGTTGCTGGGTGATGACAATAGCAAAGGGAGACCCTCCCCTGCTAACATCCTCCAGGGCTTGTGACAGTGATACTTCCGTGTTGAGGAAGATTAAATCTACTACCATGCCTAGGTCTCGGACCTTCCGCCCCACAGATTCAGCATAATCTCTGCAGAAACAAACAGGATCCAGTTGAGTACTCCCTGATCAACTCCCAATCTGTACAGTGGCACCTCAGCCAGAAGACTTCAAATCCTAGCTCTACCACTGTCTCCCTAGCACCCTCTTCAGGCTCCAAGAATCTAAACCAATTCCTTCTCTTTATATTGGCTGAGAAGTTCCCAATGGAACAGTACTTAGTGTCCCAGGCCCTTCTCTTGATTCTCTAGTCTGATGGTCATTCCTAAACACCATCCTGTTGCCTAAGATTTGTAGCACATTTCTGTCTTGGCAGAGGCTGTACACCACAGTGAAAAAACCATGGGTTTTAAATGCTAGAGTCAGGTTTGGATCTTAGCCCTAACATTTACTTGCAAAGTTGAAGCTTTAAGCAAATCCCTTTACCTCTTACAAACCTCAGTTTCTTTACCAATCAGACAGGAATAATAGGGCTCAGTTCATATGTCATTTCCTTAACTTTCTTTCCAATCTAAATCAGATCCTTGATATATTTCTTCTTATAAGACTCATCACCAATACATTTATTTTTGTCATCTGTCCAACTAGGGTATAAGCTCCACAAGAGGAAGGGGCCATGTGTGTTTTGCTCATTAGGATTACAGCTTCAGGACCTAGCACCTGCCACACACAGAAAAAATTTGATGAATGAATACATGTGAAACATGATTACTATGAAGATTACAAAAAAATTAAAAGCGCTTAGCATGGAGTAGTACAGAGTAGGTGCTCAGAAAATGACAGCTATTATCATGCATTTAAAAATAAAAAGGCAAAAAAGTTATCTGCAAGTTAAAGCAGCATCTGTTTCTAAACAAGGCAGCCCAGAGCCTGTGAACTCTGTCTGCTGTTTGGTGTCTCAACACCTATCTCCCTAGGTTCTGCCTTGAAAATTAGCTCTTTAACCCCAAACTGCTAGAAAATACATGAATTTATTTACTAACCACTTGGGGAAAGGGAACATAGCTAATGCCAAACTTGCAAGCTGCTACACTCCCTTCTGCACCTCTGAGCTGCTTCTTCAAGGAAAGAATGTGAAACAGAGGTAGAATAAAACAGTGCTGTGAGCTCTGACTTGGCTAGCACGGTCACCTAACAGCTCTGCAAGGCCATGGCACTTCACAAAGCCGGTTTCTTGGCTGACGCATGCAGACATGCCTTCCAAAGTATTAGGGACTCGGGGTTCTCTCACGAAGGGGACATCTACTGCTTTGCCTGACCAACATATACTCCCTCGGATTTTCCTTTGGGAAGGCACCCCTTTTCCACTCAGTCTACCCCAGCTCCACAGGATTAATCCCACTTTTAGCACTATGAGTGGGCACATGACCTAGCCCTGGCCAATCAGGGCATCCAGCACTGCTGGCCAAAGTGATAGTCCAGGGTTGGGAAACAATTCCAGGATTTCAGGTGGAAGCAACAGGAAAAAGCAGCTCTCTTTCCACGGGTTTGCTAAGTTAAGGAGATACATGTCAAGAGCTAGCACTGTGCTGTCTTTTCAAGTAGAAAGCTTGTCTGAGAGTGAAGACAACACAAAAGACCAAGTCTTTATGAGAGGCTGACCCTGAATGCAGCTGTGCCTGAACGTCCCAGTCAAGCAAACTAAAAATTTCCCTTTGGGCCCAAGCCAGTTTGCAGTGGGTTTTCTGTCATCTACAACTGAAAGAACTCTGGTTAACACAGTACAGCAATGCCAGAGTACACAGCCTGGCAGTGTGTACAGCTGCCAAGAAGAAGTCTAAATTTCTAATTTCTCTTCTGCTTCTTCTCCTCACTCAGGAAAAATCCAAAGGGTTCTTACTTAGTTTGCTTGTTGACCACAATCACAGAACAATCAACAGGCCTCTCGGCATCAAAGCGTCTCTGGATTTCCTCAAAATACTGACGATAGAGCTCTTCTCTACGACGCTCCTCACGTTTCAGACGCTCTGCAGGATGACACAGGGAAAACTGAAACATGGACTGTGCCTTTCTATAAAAATAAGTCACAGGCCTTATTTTCAATCTTGAACTACTTGTAGGCAAATGTTGTAATCTAGACTACCTCTGAAAAAAAATTATTACTTTTTTACTATTATAAATTCATTAAAAAGGAATGAATGGATTACAAGGCATGGCTACTTTAATCTGATACATGCTACCAGAATGTCCTCTAGGAAAGCTGCTACTAATTCATCCTTTCTTTGGGGTGGATCACCTTGTGCTATTTCTCCATATCTTAATCAACACTGAGTTTTGTCATTAAAAGAAAAAAAAAACCCTCCTGCCAATTGATAGGCAAAAGATAATATATCATTATTATCCTAATTTTCATTTTTGGGACAACTATTTAAGACTCTTATTGACAGGTAATTGTAATTTGCTAAAAAAAAAAAAAAAAAAAAAAGATCAGGCAATTAAAAAAAACCCAACAAAAAAATCCTAAACAAAACCAGGCAGTAAAGTTCTGTAACAAACTAAAAATGAGGTTCTTAATTTGACCAGGAATAAAGCAATTAAAAAATCTTAAAGATGTATTAAATATATTGAGAAAATCAAGGCTTTAAAAAACATGTCTTTACCTAAAAAATAGATGCTCTTAGGTAAAAATTATAAATAAAACAACTCTCCCCACATACTACATAGGTAATAAAGACAGTTATATTTATTTGGTCAATGAGCAAAAAACAAACATTTAACCTCTTCAGCTCCAATTTTTAGTTCATTTCTTTTCTTATTGATAGTATTTCATATTTATTTCTTCTTGTTGGGTGACTAAACCAGATGACAGTACTACTTTACATTTTAAAAATGATTTTCAAGCTGAATGCTCTCTACAAATGAACAGGCCATTTGTATTTCTTCTTTTTGTGAACTGCTTAGCCAAGTCATTAGCTCCTTTCCATCTGGTTATTAGTTTCCTCTTTCTTTTATAAAGTGTTCTATTTGTGATAAGAATAAACTGTTTTTTCTACTTTACCTTTTGCACGAGACTGACTTTCTGGGCCTGGAGGGCCACGTCCATCAAAGCTATCTCTGTAACGGTCAAAGTAAGCATCATCTTTCCTCCTGCAGTAGTCATCCATTCGCAGGTATCGGTCATAAGAGCCTTCTCTTCTGAAAATGTAAAGAAATGTGCACAAAGTTAAAGGTTTTATCCTGCAAAAATCAAATACAGAGAATTCTTCAAGACCCAGCTATCTGTGAGGAAGACATAGTAAGGCACAGAACTTTGGGATTACGCAAACAAAATTATTATCTGGGACTCACTGCTTATCAGCTCTGTGGCTGGGACTGAGTTAACCTACCTTCCAAAAGGACTGGGAGGATGTACAGAACGCTCTCAGCATAATGGAAGCTCCCTGGCCCAAAGTAAACACAAAATAACTGGTAGTAATTATTGATAATAGTTTTGAGGAACCATTCTAGGCACTACCCCAAGCCTCCTTCCTTGTGCTTTTTAAAAACTGTGGTTAAAAAACAGAATAAAAAAAAAAAACATATATAAAATAATTTTCATCATCCTGAACAGTCTGAACAGAAACTCACCCCCGATCTCTGTAACTTCTAATCTACTTTCTCTCTATGAATTTGCCTTTTCTAAATATTTCATGTAAGTGAAAACATGTATTTGTCTTTTGTGACAATGTAGCATAATATTTATTTCATGTAGCATATTTTTTAAGGTCTATCAAGGCTTAGCAGGTATAAAAAGGACCTTTTTATGGCTGGATAATATACTGTATGGATATACCATACTTTTTAATCCATCTATTGATGGACATTTGAGTGGTGTCTACCTTTCGGCTACTGTGAGTAGTGTTGCTATGTATAGTCACACCCATCTGTGTAAGTTCTTCTTTTCAATTCTTTTGGATATATATTCAAGAGTGGAGCTGGTGGATTATTAATTCTACTACATTTAACTTTCTGAGGGACCGCCAAACTTTTTCACAGCAGTCATACTACTTTGCATTCCTACCAGCAATGTATGAGGATTCTAGTTCCGCTATACTTCACCAACACGTAAAAAAAAAACTATTAAAGCCATCCTAGTAGGTATGAAGTGCTAGCTCATTGTGGTTTTGATTTGCATTTCTCTGCTAACTAAGGATGTCAAGTATCTTTTCACGTCTTTATTGGCCATTTGTACATCTACCCTGTGGTCCTGCATGGCCAAAACAATTTGCACTCCCATCTTTTTTTCCATTTGCACAATGGTGCCTTTCACAGCCCACAGGAAAAGACCCAGATTCATCATTAAGCAAAATCCGTCTTCAATCACACATTCAGCAAATATTTATTAAGCGGCACATCTCTCATGGTGATAAACACCAGAAACATAGGCCTGAGAAAGGCACTGCTGTACCGAGTTTTCAATTAGTTCAGCAGAACAAACATAAAAAAGACTGCTACCAAAAACAAACAAACAAAAACCCAGCAAGCAGAACAACTGTAGAGGTTACCTGAGAATGGGATCTCGGGAGTCTCTCATCTCTCTGTATCTGTCGTACATGGGATCTCGGTGATCTCGAAAATTCCTAGTCTCTCTTAGGTCACGAAAGTCTCTAAGATCCCTCATGTCCCGAGCATCACGCATACTTCTGCTGTCTCGGTGATCCCGAATGTCTCTGCTATCCCTGTGGTCCCGCAAATCTCGGGGGTCTCGCATGTCTCTGCCATCTCGAGCATCCCGGCCATTCCTGCCATCCCTGGGCTCTCTTCTTGGACTTCCTCGAATGGGCGATCGATCACGTCTTGTATCTCGACTATCTCCAAAGCCATATGGATCTCTGTGGGAGGGGGCAAGAAGATGCTAAGACAAAGGAACTGAAGGAGTCTACCCTTGAGCTCTTTACTGGAGAAAGCCCCCACCCTCCAAGCATTTTTCTCTAAAACACAGCAGTCAGTGAGAAATAAGATTAAAATTTTAAGGACAGTCACCCATCTGGTCAGCAAATAAAGATTAGCATGTTTTAGAATCTCCAAAGATTTGGATATTCAAGGAAGAATGTATGATCCAGAGCCAAGGGTTTTGACTGGGGTCATAGTGTTTATGAGACTTTGTGAGGTAAGTCAATATTCTGTATACATGTCAAACTATCATCTCTATCTCGACAGGTTTTCAAAGTGAAAGGGTCTTCCCTCATTCATTTCCTCCCACCAAACTTATTTGAAAGAGATTTTAAAAGGGGAGAATAGTTGCAGGGGTCGGGGTGTGTGTGTGTCATAATAAGGGGCAAGACTCATGAAGAAAAAATGAGCAAATGACACAATCTCATACAAGGTTGGCACAATCTCATACAAAGTAACGGTGATCCAAGGAGTTATCCTTAAAAGTACAGAAAACGTTACTTTAAAAAACATTGAGCAGGATCAATCAAATAAAGGGGAAAAAAGAAAGAGAAGTGCAATACGAGACACACAGTCAAGTATAGGAGGAACACTCTATCTTCTTAACATGAGTAGCGGTCTCTCTTAGTCTAAAGTTTAAGTAGAACCTGGCTCCTTCTGGTCAAGGTGTTCTTTCTTTAAAAACAAAACAGTGTTTGAAGTCACAGGTGTTCAGCCTGATCTGATTCAATATTCTTCATGAGACTACCCCACTAGGAACTCATTCTCAACATGTTTAAAATTAAACTTCTTATTCAACCCACTCAGGCACAGTCAGACCTTTTCACTTTTGCCAAAAATCATCTTCCCAATTACCAAGGTTTAAGTTCTTGAGAGTTAACTTTGATTTTTCTTCCCTATCAAGTTACTTGAATACTCTTTGCTTTTCTTGTTCATTCCCATTGGACTTTTAAGTTCAATCCAAACCCTTATTCTATGCTGCATCACCAAGAATTTTTAAGATACAAAAACAAAATCCAATCTTCCAGATTTCAATTCTTTCAGCAAATAGCAGATAAACCATCGATTTCCACCTGTTACCAACTGCAGCTTGGCTATCACGCTTCTGGGCACTCTTCCCTAACAAATTTGGCCCCTTTCCATTTATTATTTCTCCCTCATTTCCTGATCTAACTTCCTTAGTTCTACTTAAGCTGGTCTTATGATTTAACTCACATGACTTATTTCAGTATTTCTGTTCATATGGCTTCTCAACCAGGAATGATTTTCCTGCACTAACTCAAGTATCACCTAATGCTCAAAGGCAAGTTCATGTCCCATGTCTTCCCAAAAATATTCTCTAATCTCTTGAGTAACTGCTGATCTCTCCTGCTAAACTCTTAGAGCACTTACTATTACTCATCTAGATCTGATTTACCTTTTTACAATGTCTCCTTTTAAGACCCCTTTTAAGGATTACCTCCTCCATAAAGCCAGCCCTGAACTCTTGATCTTTTCCAGCAAATAGGCCCCTCCTCCAGTCATTTCCATCTCAATAAACGGCACATCTACCTACTCAGTAGCTCAAGCCAGGAAACTGGATGTCATCCTTTCTTTAAAGCCCTATCCACTCTTCCAATGACATTTCCAAAATGTGTTCACTCTTTCTCTGAAACTGACATCCATTCTGCCCATGTTTCTTTATCGCCATAGGTACCACTGAAGCCCAACCCCAAAACACCTTTCCCCAAAACCACAGCAGAGCCTTCTAAAGTAGTCTCCCCATTTCTGCTCTTGCCTGTTTCCTAATCTTCTTCTAGATTACTCTAGAACCATCTTTTAAACATGTAAAACCCTTCATTGGTTTCCCACAGTATTTAGAATTCAGTCCAAAATCTCTACTGAGGCTAATAAGATTCTGCCCTGCCTCAGCTCTTGTCTTCTCCAACCTTATTCCGCCCCCTCCCTAGTCTGCGTCTTTCTTACCATATTGACTTTTCAGCTGTAACCAGTCAAGGTTTTCCCCAATGCCTCTCATTGTGCAGCAGGAACTACTCAGCATCCCTTACTCCATGATTCTGTTAGTTTAAAACTTTATCTTTGGTCCCTAAATTCTGGCCACCTTCTCTCATAGCACTGTTTTCACTCATGTTATTTATCACAATTTGATGTCACATATCAATTTACTTAATGCCTGTCTGCCCTACTAGACTGCAAGTCCATGAAGACAAGGACTGTCAGTTTGACTTCATGATAAAGCCACTACATAGGCTTATATTGTCTGGCATAGAGCAGATGCTCCATGAACCTGTTAAACAAGTCTTGCTCTGCATACATATTTCTATTGCTGCACTTATCACACTGTTCTGTAGTTATTTGTTTGCAATGGCTTCCCTACCAAACAGTAAGCTCACTTGAATGCTTTGTATCCACAGGACACAGCAGAGTTCAGTAAATGTTTAATAAAATGAATTATTCAACTAAACTGTAAGCCTCTCAAGAGCAGGCATCATGTCTTCCTCATATTTTTGTCACCTACCATGATTACACATATAGACATTCATCATGATGCCCTCAGCTTGGAAGAAAACCTCATTTTCACTTCATCCACATGGTCACAACAAAAACAATTTAAATGCCAACTCTGTTTCTATGAAAAGTCCTTGTCATATGTTTTAAGGCTCATAAGTACTCTTGATTGGTGGGAGCAAACATATGGGAGAACAGAGAATTTAAACGAGGATGGCTAAAGATTTTTCCTACTAGAATAAAGTGCAGAGTAACCGAGATTCTTACTTCAACTTTTATCATGTCATATAATCCCTCTAACATATGTAACATCTGATATAGTGTATATTGTGGGCAAACACGTAGGATCCAATGGGAAGGGACAACTGTAAAGTATTTCTGGATTAATGATCAGCAGATAAACCTGCCTTGGGGAGCAGTCAGAAATAAGTCATTAGAGGTGGAATCAGATTTCAAGTGCTCTTTGGCAATCAAGGCTGAAAGAGATCATGAACCTGACAGACCACAGACCACACACAAAGCCGTAGGCTGGAGAAAACGGGGTGGGGGGGTGGGGACAGGGATACCACCACATCAGGCACTTTTTACAGTCCTAGGACGATTACAAATGCCACATCTGGTTTTCATTCTTTTGAATCCACTGAAATACCTTACTCACCTGTCGACAGTTTATTCCTGGAGGTTGACCACAATACCCTAGATTCCCAAAGTCCAGGTTCAGGCTTCTAGTTTGAGAAGGTAAGCAGTCAATCTAAAGTCTATGTGCAACAAAACTATAAATCCCCCCTTAATTACCTTGGGGGTAAAAATGTAGAAGAGATGATATTCACAAGGGAACGAAGAACCAAAGGAGTAGCAGAAGCAGGGACAGAGAGGATAGCAAGGCTCTAAAATGAAAAGGTAAAGCTTTCCTTTCTCCAAAAGACAAGCAGCATGGCAGACTGCTTTTCTTCTGGAGACAAAAACAAAACAACCCTTTAGGAGCCAAACAAAGACCTCCCCAGAAAAAACGGATCCTGGTGTTGGCCCCAGCATCTTTCTCAAAATAAGAACCAGATGACAAAAAGGTGGTACAGTGTGCAGGATTCAGAGTGCCGCAAGGATGAAGCCTGCTGAACAAGATGCTTGGCCTCAAATAACAAGTGGGTTAGAGGCAAGTTTCTGGAGAATGAAGTTCACTAGATCATCCCATGGTACCAAAGTTGTTTAACTGGAGACCAATGCACTGTACCTCAGGTACTAGGTCACCAGAAGCTAAAAAGAAACTGAACAACAGTTAAAACTTCAGAACCAGAGTCCACAAACTGAAAGCAGTTGATAAACATCGCTAAAATCCTGTTGCAAATTCCTCATCTATTCAGCAGGAGGGGGCAAAGCCAAATGCTCTCTTGCCTTGAGAGAAATGGTAGTCACACCATTTGCAAACATCTGAGGGGTAAGCAGGGATGGATGAAGGAAAAGACCATGGCTCAGATGGCAAGTGATATGCTCCTGGTAGAAGTGCTTCTCTTCCTGAGGAGCACCAGGCATTTGAGAGCTCTTGGACAACTGATGGACTCTGAGCTTCTCTTTGGCTAGAGACAGCCTCAAGCCCAGGATGGTGTTCTTTGGCCTTGGCTGTTCAGAAGGTCAGGGAGGAAGGCCTCTGTCCTTGTCTTTGTCAGCATCTCCTTTCTCCTTTCTGTTCACTGGAATATTTTCCTTCTAAAGCCAACCTTTTTTCTCCTGGAAAAAAAAAATCCATCAGCTCTTTGTATTTCTGTTCTGTCACAGATACTGTCCACAAATACCATTCTCTAAATGGCTGGCTGCTGTGTGATGCTGATCCCCCACCAGGAGCTCCATGCTGCCATCAGAAACAGAGACAACAGACTTGTACAGAATTTTGCCATTGGGTGCAGGAAGGATAACGGGGTGCAACAAGCAATCGCACCTTACAGATCCAAATTTGTAAGTGCCCATGCTTCTCCCTAGGAAGCACACTGATAATTTTCTCAAACACAAATGTGACTCTTCTGTTGGTAGAGAGGTGGCACTTGCTGAGAACTGACGGATCTTCTTTAAGTGTTAGTGCGCAGGTAATCACAGCCTGGAGTCTTTAATTGTGAAGCCCACCTAGAGCTAGGGCAGTCTCACACCCAAGAAGCAAGCAGTTATTAAAGGAATTAACACTGTGGATACACAGAAATCACCTCAGGCCACATAAGAAACTTGTCTGCAGTTAGGCTTTTTCTTTTCTTTATTAAAAAACTGAAATATAGCTGACAATGGCCAGTTTATTTCTGATGAACCAATCCTTGACGACTTTCACCAATGAGGCACCAGGCCTAACATTCTTCACGAATACATAGAGAAATTCTCGGCAGAGGTCTCGATGTAGACAAGTTAACTCTATTTGCTTTTCCTCACGTCATGCAGGAAGGTTTAGGAAGTAGAGTATCACTTAGAGGCCATGTCTGCAGAAGGATATGTTCCAAAACCTGGACTGCTCAAGTGTTGAGCTGAAGATGGAAACTGAGAACTGAGTGAGGAACGACTAGAATCATGATCAAGTCTCCGAGCATGGTTAAGGACTGATGCCTAGCACCAATGGTAGACAACTTGCATGGTAACTATGCAATGCTCTCAGTGTGCACAGCGGAGTTCAATGAAGTGGTCCAAGGGTTAAATGACGAGAATTCAGGCTGAAATGTGATCCAGAGCAGGGATCCCTGATGCAGAATTCTGTGCTTGGCTGGGCCAGAACCGTCAGAACCACATCCCAACAGCTGGAGTCATTAGAGAGGCATATTACTGAACGGTGAGCAATACCAGCAGAACTGTGGCTTACAGAGACATTTGAAGAGGTGATAATCCTGTGAAAATTCCCAAAGATACTGAGGTGTTTTGACACTCAAGGTTAAAGTCCAGCAAAATAAGGTGTTACAAAGGTCTTGCCAGCATGCTTAGAAACAATTTTCTTAAAAAGTAGCAACACTGAAGACACAGAGTTACAACTTAAGGGAAATGCTTGCTATAGGTAGCTTTTTTTTTTTTTTCCTTCCTGTGAACAATGCATTCCTCCAGGGCTGGGGGCACATAAAATGTTTAGGGTTGCTAAATGAAGTCAGGTGGATTGCTGTCAACATACTGATACACTGGAATTATCTCAAGGTTTTGACTGGAAGCACGCACCTGAGGAGAGTGCACGCTAGCCAGTGTTCACCCTCAGAGAAATGATTAGCCCCTTCCAGACTAGTGTCTTAAGAGAGAATATACGATAAGCACAATGATCAAAACCTTAGTATTCTATTTTGAATACAACATTCAATTTATCTGACTTTAGGGTTTGAAAATTTTTATTTTTAAATGGAACAAAACTGGGACTCTGCTTAAAGACTTTTAGATGGGGCTCAGACTAGATTTTTTTTTTTTAACTAAATGTGAATATTCCTCTTCCCCAAACCTTACTGAGTATGACTATATGAAACTTAATCATGCTAAACAAGCATGACTGTTCCACTTTGAGGAACCCAGTTAGGGACGGATCACCAAGAAGACTGATTTTCAATGGACCTTTAATTAGCCTAGCTGTCCCTCCTATTGATTATAAATAAAGCGGGAAGCCACAGGCCAATCCATGTCCCAAATGACCTCATCTTAGAATTTATTTTTGAGGAAGACAATATATTAAAATGAAAATATAAGTGACATATGTTTATAAATCTGGTAAGGAGAACATTTTAAAAGGCCCCCTCCAATGTTGTTTGTATGTTTATCTTTGGGGGTGGGGATATAGAAAGAAAGAAAAAAAGCATTCTTCCATTACAGATGAAATTATAGAGTTGCATTTTAGGCTGGGATGAAATTAATCTTTTAAATTTAATGCTCTGGCAATGGCAAAATTGGATTTTAAGCAGGGGAGTAAGCTATTTCCCCAACATTGCCAATGCTTAGTGAATACCTACAATAATGGGAAATGTTAAAAGCATCTGGTTAGGTATATTTTTAGTGCAATGACATAAAACATTCTTATCATAGCACAAATGAGAACTACTTTTTATTCTGTGATGTGCAGTCCCACCTCCTTTTTGCCTGCGGAAACATTACCCAGACATCACAGACATCATGAGGATACAGAGAGCAGGAGGATTTTACTAGGGGAGTGTCTTTATAGTGACCAATTCTACACTCCTGTAAGCTACCTACTTCAGAAACATACACATTTGAGCTCCTTGGAAACTGGATATACACCACATCTCGTTTCAAGTCATTTAGCAACCACAGCTTCCAGTGGAGCCCATATGTCTGACCATTAGATGCAAACTCTCAGTCACTTGTATTCCATGTTTACTGGGGCAACGAGGAGCAACACTGAAGGGACTGTCCAACATCTGCAGCGTGGTTAGATGCAGCACAACGGAAACAGACTTATATGGATCTGCTGAAGTTCCAGAGCATTCATTTATGTTCTTTAGGGCACTCACACATACACACAAAATCAATCAATATACTATTTACCTGCAAGCTGCAGGCATTCCTTATGGTGTCAGAGAAAACAAACAGAATACCAATGTATATGCTCACTTCTGCAGTGAAACCAATGGATGACCAGGGCATCCAGCTAACAGCTGTGGTGCAGCTATAACTGTGGTGTTAGATTCAACTTCCAGGCAGAGTGTTCAAAGAACCTAACTGAAATCAGCAGCATTACTTTGTCCCTAAGGTCTGCTCGAACTCTGCAGAACATACCCGTGTAATTTAATCCTGGTAGCTTAGAAAATACCATCAGGTCCAAGTGGGCACATATACAAACACAGAGCAACCAATCCTTCCTATAAGTAGGTAACAAACTATAGGTGTTTTTGTTTCAAAGCAGGACAGCTGTATGTTATGTGTAAGTGCCCAGTTAGTTGGGTATACCCCCAAGTGACCTGTGGAGCTACCAGTATAGACTAGGATTTGTTGTACTCAGCATGTTCAGTCATCATATGAAATGTAGTTTCCCGTGGTATATAGTTTAGGTACACAATTTACTGTGGGAAACTGGCATTTTACTTAGGGGCAAAGGCAAAATCCATACTGAATATCCACTTGGGCCATGAGGAGACACCAGATATGAGATATGTATGTCTGCATTCCACACAAAACTGCACACACTGCATCCACTTGTGTGCTATTTATGAGGCCAGACAGTTTGAATACAATATACTCATCTTTGGTGTAATGGCAACATTAATGAGGCTCTTCTTTGGGACGAATTTAATGCATATCTTGAGGGTACACATCAGGACTATCTCTTGTAAATAGTGGACGACTATTTGGGGAAATGCCTTTTATTTCCAGGAAAACTAAGAAAAAGGGAGACTTCTAGAGGTAGGGTGTTTTTGCCCTTTTTATTTCCCCTCAATAGGTAACCCAAGCACGCGAGCGCACAGGGGGTCTGCAGCACAGGCACAGTAGCAATCTCTCAAGCAGCGCTTTCTGTAAACCTGGGTGAACATCTGGACCGGCAGCCATGTGGAATGAAGAGTCGAGCCTGCTGCAGGGCAGCGCAGCACACACCAACGACCCTCGGGCACTCCTGCTGTGGAGGCTCCCACTGACACGTGAGCGGGGGACACACAGAGGTTTATCCTCTTCCAATCGCCTGCAACTCACGGTGCAAGCTGAACTTGCTGGGTTTGCCACGGAAAACAAAGCTTCCTCTGCATCTCCTGATGTATGTTCTAAAAAAGCAGCAAGGCCCTTCACACAGGTTCACGTTCTTATTGTTTGCTTGTGCGTTTCTGATTTCTTGGGGGGGAAGAAAAGACCCTTGATGTACGAAGTTGGGCTTAACTCCCCAGAGCCCAACTCTCCCAAGGTAACTCACTGCTTCAGGGTACTTTACCTTCGTGTGGGGCTGGGTCTTGATGGAGCCGTATTCATATTTCTTCTTTCCGCTGCCTTATTAATATCTGAAAAGAATAATCAACCCATCTGTTCAATGCTACGGAATAAAAACAAGATCATCAGCACATTTCAAATGAAAGCAACAACAAAAAAACTACAATGACAACCAGATGGTGTAAGAAAATCCATTCAGCAGACGCATAGTCACTTGGGCAATTTTTATTAAGTTACAGCAGTACGTTGTCATGGCTTGGTAGAGAATGTCCCTTAGTTTTCTAGCCAACACATAATTTGTGTAAAACTGATTATGTCAAGGCTTTAACACTGCCAAGCCTAAACCTAAAAACTTCCCCCTCCAAAAGGGGAAAAGGCTGTCTTCTAAACTCTTGGAGAGCCAGATGTGTGATTCTTTTTTGAGGGGAGGAGAAAGAAAGAAAGAAAATTTTAAAAAGAGAGAGAGAGCAAGGGCAAGTAGTTCCATTTTATATTACAAGGAAGTAATGGCTGGAATCCAGTCTTAAAAAACATCTAATATTCCATGAAGCAGGGGCTCCTTTTAGTTTGCCTTGTGGCATTCTATGGGTAGAATCTTTCAGAATGAGATGTAGGAAATAAATTAATTTTTTTCTAAACAAGGCATATGACATGTTAATATTTATAACCCTCATAGCTAAGTACCTAAGAATAAGAACTGGCATGTGGTATAGTAAGGTTAAGTAATAAAACACTCATCATAAGTCTTCACTATAGAAGCCTGGCATATACAACTAGATAAAGAACAGTGGAAACATAAACTCACAGAAGCCAATCTGTGCAGTTAAAGCCTCTCGGTTAAAAACAAAACAAACCTACTTTGCAAAAGCTGAAGCAAGTAATAAAAACACCATATGTAAGTAAGAAATATCTAAAGAAATGCACCAATCTATGCTCAAAGTTAACACCTGATAATTTTTATATGCCTTAAAAAATAAGCATATTAAAAATTTCATACTTTTGTATATGGAGAAATAAAACTGCTTTCTGCTGCAGTGTAATTTTATTCCCCTTGTTCCATATTAAGCAATTAACAGTGTATCTAATAATGACATTAAATGGTATTAAACAATCATATAATTAGGATTTAAAACAGTGATTTTAAATAGCTTTGAAAACAGTAATTATGTGTGTGAAAAATTCTAACCAGAGTCTTATCACATGAAAGACCAGAGAAATGACAAAACTTAAAGAGGTCTTGTATGTCTTTCCCCTGCTATGTTGTCAACTATTGAGTTCCTGTTCAAGTAAGAATGATCTCAGTTCTATTTTAAGTCAGAAGCCCCTTATCTTTAGGAGAATGGCTTTTGACCAAACTGAAGGTTACACATCTAAACAGTCAGAGAAGTATATTCTATGTAAACTGCTTCTTAAGTTTCTAACTGAGCAGACACAATCCCTCTACCTTTATAAAGAATCAGAAAATATGTTCTACACAGAAATTGGCCAGTAATACCTGACCATGGGTTTGGTATTGCATGTTACAAGTTACAACCCTTAAAATTCACTAAGGCCTGACTTTTTTTTTTTTTTAATATTTATTTATTTGGCTGCACTGGGGTCTAGTTGCAGCATGCAGGATCTAGTTCCCTGACTGGGATGGAACCTAGGCCCCCTGCATTGGGAGTGCAGAATCTTAGCCACTGGACCACCAGGGAAGTCTCAAGTCCTGAAATATTAACATATGTTATATAATGACAGATCATACAGGGAGTATCTAGTTTCTTCTATTTGTAATTGTGAAGAGTATCAGGTTCAGGCTTAGCAGGGCCTACTGCCCTAGTCCGCCCACTTACTTTGTACTGCTTTCTAACACAGGGTGACTATGATTCAGAGAGAAATGTAAAGTCTTTGATTATTTAAGCAGTTTTCAAAGTATCTCTGGAATACATGGGGAGTGGTGTTAGTGGCATGCACATTTCTTTTAAATAAGGACCATACTTCCCAGCAGGATTCCATGTATTATTAAAGAGTCATGTAAATAAAACTCATCTAAACACTGACTTGACTCAGCAAACATTTAGGTGAGAATATGGAACACAAGGTACTACTATAACTGGTGTCTATAAATACTATATAATTTTGCCCATATCATATGAAAAGGACTATTGCATTGTATAATTATATCCAATTCTGCGAGGGCCACTAAATATAGGACTGGGGAGATCAAAATACTCATGGTACCATATAACTTTGGGGCAAAACTGGTTGCAGTTAGAATGAAGGAGGTAAATATTTTCCTTTGAAGTTCGTGAAATTCTTTGCAATCACTTGAAAGATTATTTTAAAAACTCAAGATTGTATCTTTAAACCATTCTGACTGTAATTTGCCTCCTAGTATCCATTTTCATGGAGGAGTCCAAAGTAATTGTTTTTGGATGGTGTGGCTTAAGTTTCTTTTGCAGAAAAGAGAACTCTTAGACCATTTTCTTAATTTTAGGGGTTAGCAAACTTTTGGTATGGTATAGCAACTGTTTGTTTATTCATTCCTATTAAAGAGATCCTTAAATCTCCACCTTGAGTAAGATATGGACAAAATTAAACTTGAAACATTTTGCTAGTCTCACTGCCATGTAAGAGGACTGCTCACGTTACGCTAGAGTTGGAGGCGTTTTTAGTAAGAGTTACGAAAAACTATCATCACCGCCAATTCACGTACACAAACAGGTCTAACATATGTGCACACAGAACTTTTGGAAAACCTAAGAATTCAGAAATACAGAAAGAACAGAGAAGCTACCAAAAGTACAAATAACTTCAGAGAGCCGATCACGGTACAACAAAGATTTAAAGCAGCAGAAAAAACAAACCAACAAACCCAAACCTTGCACCATCCAAATTTTCTGTCACATAATTAGAAAACCCATCAACTGGAGGTTCATTTGAACAAGTTTCAATTTGAAAATGCAAATACTGGGAGTAGTAAAGGGTTTTTTTGTATTAATTAATTGAATCAGATTATTTTCTTTCTAAACCCTTACTGAGATACAAAATTTACACCAAACAAATAGAAATGATATGAATGTAAAGGAGAAGGGAAAAGAGAAAGACAATTTGGGAATCTTTCTGGGTGTTAGAGGGGAATCAAAATTGGAGGGAATTTAATCAACAGGAGGGCAGTGGTAACTTAAAAGAATCTCCAAGGAGAGGTGGAATGCCTCTTCTGCCTAAAAAAGGGAAGAAACAGTGCTTCTTTTTCTTCCTGCTTTATTTTATCTGGGGCAGCTCAATCTCAGTGTCTCTTCCACCTCAGCTTGGTTGGTAGTTCTACACTTTGTCAATTTATTAGCAATGTGAATACCATTCAAAGTCACCATTACCACAAGGTGCTTAACCTTCACCTGAATATCTATAACTTCTATGGGGTAAAAATAGTTAAAAGCACTTCTCTAGTAAGAATTTTTAGACAAGAAAAACAGCACCAACCGAAGGAATTCACATAAAAGGGGGAAAAAAATGGAAAATAATCTGGAAAATGTTACACAGGAAGCAGCAGAGCTGTTTTAAATCACAAAAGAATGGGGGTAAAGAACTCCCAAAGGAAGGCACAATGCTTAATCTAAAATTTTATTTTAGACTAATATGCCAGACAGAGTTCACACAATGGTACTCAGATATGCTATAAATAAAAATGCATGTTTCATTCATATTATCAGAAACTGGTTTGCTCTATTTTTTAATTGTACCACCACAAAACAATTCTTTTCACTGTAAAACCAATTTTTATACTTCAAAGACAGTCACAATGGAAAACAGGACTATTCTCAACAAGTGCAGTGTGAATTGTAACATCTGACAGTGCCAACTCTGGTTGTTGAAATAAGTCCTAACCACTGGACTGCCAGGGGATTCCCTACACTTTCAAGAAATGATTACAAATGAAATAAAGCTTGCCGATAGGTCTAGCTGAAAAGCAACCAACAATTAGGAATTATTAAATTGGAAATACATGATGACAAAGATAATGCTACTTGAGAAACCATACTGACAAGACAGTGACTATGAGACAGTAACTCCCAAAATTGGGAAGGGAAAGGACAGGACTTCTCACTTACACCATATTTATGAAGATGACTTTGATGATATATTGTACCATTAGGGATATTATGAGTTATACTGTAAAGTTAGGGATAAGAGAATGCTTGGCCTGCTGCTTCTAAATCGATGCTTTAAGCTCACTCTGAAAACTACACAATCTCTCATATTTGGTTATCTCCTTCAATTTCTAATTGAAATAATTATTGTATCCTTAATGGTATTAGGATGTTATTCCAAGGAACAGAAATGGTGGAAACAATATAACTTATATTTACAAAATACTTACTCTGTCCCAGAGCCTGTACTAAGAACGTTATGTACATTATCTCAAGCAAACCTTTCTACAACTCTTGGAGTTGTATTATGATCTCTACTTTGAGAATGAGGAAATTTGAAGTTTAGAGAAATCAGGTGACTTATCTGAGGTCACAAGGTGATCAAAAGGCAAAGCTAGAACTCAAAACCAGGTGTGCCTGACACTAACATGCTTAAACATGTTATGCTGCCTCCAACAGGGAGTAGAAAGACCTGACTTCCATTCTGAACACTGGTGAGGGCTTCCTGATCAGATGCTGATGGAATCTGGAAAAGGCAGTCTATGCTGGGCACAGCAGTGTTTAAGTGCCCCAGACACTCAACAGGGTAGGACCTGCTTATTCAATTACAACTTTGATTTCTATCACCTGAAACAACAATGTTTCTGGCTTTTACTACTGACATTCTATTCACTATAACATCTCAGACAAAAATTCTCTATCAATATTTAATTTCTGGCCCTTTTTACTTCTTTTGAGGAAAGAACCTTGGTTGGAATCAGCAAATCTGAGTTCTAGTCCTACTTTTCTGGGATGTGGGGGAAGGGATTTAGTCAGGTCACTTGATTTCTCTAAACCTGATAAAATGGATATTCTACCTTATTTGTTATACTGATTCAAGAAGAATATCAACGAAGAGAAAAAGCTCCCTAATTTGGACCAACAAAGGTTGAGCTAATCTAAACTACTAAAAAAGTTGGAGCAACAAAAACTTCAAAATATAGGTTCATTTAAAAAAGTAAAATTTCAACTGAACTGTACAAGTAAAGACCCTTGTGCTGCGCTTAGTTGCTCAGTCGTGTCCAGCTCTTTGCGACCCCATGGACTGTAGCCTGCCAGGCTCCTCAGTCCATGCGGATTCTCCAGGCAAGAAATACCAGAGTGGGTTGCCATGCCCTCCTCCAAAGGATCTTCCCAACCCAGGGATTGAACCCAGGTCTCCCGCACTGCAGGTGGATTCTTGACCTTCTGAACCACCAGGGAAGCCCAGAGATCCTTAGAAAACTAAATTAATGAACTTAAAAAGTACTGTTTGTAATCAGGACATCAAATGCTTCTATACATAACCACGCATCACACTCTGTACTAGGTCTTAAGACATACGGAAATAACAAGGCTTAAGTCTCTGCCTTAAAGGAGTTCACTGTTTAATAAAGAAGAGAGGCACATGTATACAGATAATCACAACATAATTTAAAATGGGCTTATAGAAGAGATAAAGAAGGCCTACCTATGCATATGTATGTGTCAGGGCAGAGAGAACACTGGGAGGAATAGGGGATGAGGGATGGGTGGAAGAGGTTGGAAGGCCTAAAAATAACATTTAAACTGAGTCTTGAAGAATGAGTTTACCAGAAAATAGAGAAGTCACTGCAGCACATGCAAAGGGAAAGGAATGGTCTGAAGGGCACAGTAAGAAATACTGTAGGAAGTCTACTGTAGGAAATGGGATGATAGGAGCAGGAAAAGAGAGGAATTACAGATGCAAGCCAGAGCAGACTAAATAACAAAAAAAATCTCTGCTATGGGAAAGGAAGAAACTGGTGGCAGGAGGGCATGTTAGGAGGTTATGAACTGAACTACCATAAACAGAGTTTCAGTGAAGTCAAATTAATGAAGGTTTATTCTATGTTTATTATTCAAAATAATAGGGGATTATTTAAATCTATGACATTCAAAATATTGCCCATTAAAATAATGTTCCTTGAAGATCATTGGTTTGACATTGAAGGGACTAGAGGGGAGAAAAATATCTAAAAGTTATGATTTTTACCTTCAATAAAGGGATATAAAATGAACTGATGGCTAGAGGACTCATTATTTAATTAGCCAACCATCCACTGATCAGGAACAAATAGACAACAAACCTTATTTTTTCTAAAATCTTCCATTTGTCATCTTTAAGTGTACAGTTCAGCAGTGTTATGTATATTCACAAATATAAACAGCTGGGCAATAGGTTTCCAAAACTTTTTCATCTTACAAAATTAACTCTCTTACACCCATTAAACAACTACCCATCTTCTCCCCGCCCATATATATTTTTTCTTTTCATTCTCAACATCACATTTCTTTAACGAAGATACATAAGTGCCACCTGAGAAGATGTTTAAAAATGGGATTTCCAGACCCCTTCTCAAACTTTCAGTATCTGAGGATAGAGCCTAGGAATCCAATCCACACTTAAGCAAGTTTCTTGGCAGGTATTTGGGAACTACAGTGCTACTCTATTATCTATTTATTCCTGTAGTTTATACAGAACATATACTTAAGTCCTCCATTTAAAAACCTCTCTAAACTCCTGTGTTCAAGGGGGAATAGTTCATAAACTGTTACAAAGAACATGTCACACAATGGCTAAAATCTGCAGACTGGTCAACTGGGAGCGGGGGTGGGACGCTGCACCCAGAACATGTATTTCCAACGAGCTGTTTCTAGTGACTCTGATGCTGTCCTAATGTAATCTTCCCAAAGGCTGAAAAAAAGTTCAACTATATATTTAAAACTCTAAGTTTTAAAATTGAATGAAAATCATCTTTTTCCTATTTTTTCTTTTGGATATCAAAAATCATTTCAGAAGAGAGATTAAAAACAAACTTCTTGTATCATCTCTATCTCAGTCTCCAACTGCATAATTAAGTATGCAACCTAAAAGCCAAATGACTTGTAATTCAAAGTTCTTCACAGCTTGCTCACTAGCTGCAGAATCAACCTAACTTTCAGTAATTCTATCATTCCAGATCCAAACCAGGAGACCACTCAAAATATTTTTTAGAGCTAAAGTTGTAAGCCATTCTGCTTTATAACTGTTCATTAATGCAACTTAAGTTCTCCTGCTCTTTGCCTAAAGTTGTTGGTCTTTGCATAGGTCAACAATAATGTTTTGAACATGAAATAAAAGGAAAAAGAGTCATGGTTTGGAAAAGTTCTGATTCTTTGAGTGGAATTATTTTCTTAACATTAACACAATTAGTCCAGTTGACCTATTATCTTTCATTTTTTAGTGATAAGATAAAGAATGAAAATGACCATCCCTATAAAAATTCATATTTGGCGGTAATAAAACCACCATTTAAAAAGCAGCAGGCATGCTGGCATCACATATTTAGCTGTCAGTATAGTTCATATTTCCCTCATGTGCTGCTGCCTCAGACAGTGCCCTAACACTGATGCTTTCCTTAATGCTTCTCACTAATGAGAATCACAGAGGGTAATTTTCTGTTGCTTACTGCCCTTTTAACTTCTCAGTAGTTTACTTCAAGTTACTGAATAGTCTAGGCAAATGTTTATGCTGTTCAAAGGACAAATCTTTAGGCACAAAAAGGCTGATGGAGCTTTTAAAGTGTTTGTCTTAAAGACATATGGTCAGTATTAGTTAACAGCAAGGTACAGAGAGCAAATCTAGAGTAGCAGAAAGAGTAGTCGGTTTGGGGGAACACCACAACCACAAGCTGTTCGTGGCAGGAGAGCAAGAGAAAGGCATCACGATACCTTCCTCTCTTGAACATCCACACTGCATATGTTTAGTATGTTAAAGCCTCTGAGAAGTTCTGGAGTAAGGACACTGCTTTTTTACCTTAACATTTCCCAATTTTACTTGACCACAAAATCTTTTATCTACTGGGCCACAAAATCCTTTATCTTCAATATGTTCTACTAATATGTTATTTGGGCAAGGAATATGACCTCTCTGAGCCACTGTTTCCTCATATGCAAAAAAGATATAAGACTGGTCTACCTATCTCACAAGAGGACAGGAGGGAGAAAATGAGTTGGTGTTTGTAAACCTGCTTTGTGAACTATAAGCACTGTCTGTTGTACTTTATCATCACCACCAAGAGTAACAGTGAGTGTAGGAAGAGATGGTTAATTTCTCCTGTGGAGAGTCAAAAACAAAGAAACAATATAAATGGAACACAACAGAATGTTAAATATAGTTCCTCCAAAGGTTTTCCATTCTTTTTTTAAATAAATTTATTTTAATTGGAGGTTAATTACTTTACAATATTGTAGTGGTTTTTGCCATACATTGGCATCAATTAGCCATGGGTGTACATATGTGTGTACATGGGTGTACATATGTCCCCATCCTGAACCCCCCCTCCCACCGCCCTGCCCATCCCATCCCATCCCTCAGGGTCATCCCAGTGCACCAGCCTTGAGCACCCTGTCTTATGCATTGAACCTGGACTGGCGATCTATTTCACATATGATAATATACATGTTTCAATGCTAGTCTCTCAAATCATCCCACCCTAAGGTTTTCCATTCTTAAAAGCACAACTGAATTCCAATAATTTGCTCAACAGCAATAAGCTGTACAAAGGCACTGCCATCTGCAGGCGATGGAGAACGAATGCTTGAAATGGATACTTAAAATGAAGTTTCAAACCATCAGGTGCTCTTTCTCATCAGACTTCTAAAGCCTTTCCAAAAAATGTTTATTCTTAGCTTTTGAACACTGGTAGATGAGGTTCCATTTACTTAAGTTCTGAAATTGACTGGAATAAAATAAAATTCTCATTTCTTCTCCACACAGGACTGCTGCTTTGAAATGTGAAAATATTACCTTAGCCTTTCAAAAATTCTACATTGTCCCTGCACAAAGTACTCCCAGGGAATAAGGATTTTTTACACAGCCTTTTGAGGAAAAAGCCCTTGAAAGGCCTATGCTGACTTTTCTGAGTTCTCTCTCAGTGAGTTAAAGTAAATCTGCTCTCTCATACACAAAAACAGAGCTTATGAACAGACTACAAATAGAACACAATGTTAACTAAGGAGTAAGTTAATTTGTCAATGCCTCCTTCAACCCGTGGTGTTCAGAGGCCTGGGCCATTCAACAACCTGCATCTAGAAAAATTCTTCCTCTGGGCCTTCTCCAGCACAGTCTACAGGAAAAATCACTGTTTCTATGTTTTACGTTAAGACTGTCGGAGGTTTCAAAACCTTATCTGGAGGGTGATAGACAAGTTAAAGCAAAGGCAAAGAAACCAGAATGGAGGAAGAAACTGATGTCGACATACCGCAGTGATTTCCAATATTCACAAAGCAAAGTTTGGGCTTTACTGTTTTGGAAAAGTCAACACCAGTTAGTTTTCATACCCAGACTGACTCATACGCAAAACGTGAAATCTAGAGTTGTCACAAAGCAGATCCACCGGCGTTTGCAAAACATTTTTGTTCAACTATCTGGCAGGTACCACACCACAATGCCACAAGAAAACCGAGGAGACACACCGGGTGCTCTTGAGCGCAAAGTTTCTCTCAGACTATCCCGCGTAAGTTAACGATGAGAACGGTTTACAACGAGAAAGCTTTTAACGTTAATTATTACCCCCGAAGACCCTAGGGCGTTTCATGGAGTCCGCTAAGTCTCAGGGGTAAATTCTGTGCACAGCGCTAAAAGGAAGAAGGACCACAATTAACCCCACATTCCTAGGGCAGCGTTTCCCAAAGCGTGGAACGCAGAATAATTTCAGGAGGAATCAGGACGCACTGTTTATTTTAATACGTAAGTATTTATTTCTTTATGAGCATTAAAGAATTGGCTTTCCATTAAACGGTCGGTGATTTACGCTTCCACCTTAAACAAATGTATTTTTAAAAAGGGGAAAAAAGTCAGTTTAAAGAAGAAAAAGTAACATTTGGTAAATAAATAGCTGTTTAGATGGGTACATGGATGTAAAAGTGCAACGCGAAAGGCTGAAACTGGGGAAACGCCGTCCTAAAAAAAAAGCCCTCCCGGCGAGCCGTCGGGGTGCAGAAGGTGCCCAGGTTCCATAGACGGAGAACCAGCCGGTTGGGACGCTGGCTCGGTCGCTAGTTGCCAGGGTAACCGCGGGCTCGGTCGCTTTCCCCGTTTCCTAGGCCCAGATCCGCGCTATTAAAACGGGTGTGTGTAAGGGGAATGTCACATAACAACGAGACGCCTCGAGAATGCTGTCAAGAGGCCGCGAGGAGGCGGCGACGCGGGACAGCGCGTTCGGTTCGCCACCCAGCGCCGCGTGCCGCGCAGAGAGCCCGGTGAGGCCGGCCGCCTCGGCCCGGGTTCGAATCCCGACTGCGCCACCGATTAGCTGAGGACCCGAAAGCAAGCGACTTCACGTTTCGAGAAGGAGACATGGAATGTGAGGCCCGAGGCTACAGAGGAGCCCCACAAGGGCTATTATCGGCGGGTCGTGCTCAAACCGCAGGCGGCGGTGCGGCGCCGTCGGCCCCGAGCCCACCTCCTGCCGCCCCGGCTGACCGGGCCTGCGCTCGACGGTAGTCAAGAGAAGGCCGCGCCCCGCACCGGGCATGCGCAGCCCCGCGCGCTCCCGCAGGGGGGCCGCGGTGGCGGCCGCGCGTCGAGCGGGCCCTCCTGCCTCAGCCTTCCCATCCGGCCCTGGGCCCCCTCAACCGTCAGCCCCACGCCTCGGCGGACGGCCACCGCTTCCCGGCACTCACCGCTACCAGCGCAGCGGGCTGCTGGCCGCTTCTCCGCCTCAGGCCCGCCGCTGCCGCCTCCGCCTCAGCCCACCTGCCCGCCGTAGGACAAAGGCGCCACCAACCGACCGGCGCGGGCACGAGGCAATGGCGGCCGGGGCGGGGAGTAGGGCCAGAGGGCGCGCACGCAGCGGCAGGCGCGGCAATGTCGCAAGAGCGCGCGTGTTTGCGGCAGGACTGAGTTGGAGCGTCGATCTCCTTAGCGATG
The DNA here is from genome assembly GCF_029407905.1 of Bubalus kerabau. Lineage (NCBI taxonomy): Eukaryota > Metazoa > Chordata > Mammalia > Artiodactyla > Bovidae > Bubalus > Bubalus kerabau. The sequence goes on from NC_073636.1 coordinate 75,571,395, forward strand.
AGGGCGGGGAAGTGGCTCGCACGGCGGTTGAGAAGTCAAGGGGTTGCCTAGCAACGGCGTCCCTGGGTGAGGATGGGTCCCAGGCCTCGTCGCCACCATCCTAAAGGGCTTCGCCTTTCTTCAGATTTTCAGAGTGCCTTCTTTCCGCTGTAACTGTGGAAAGAGATCATTTAAATCCTGGAATACTTTGATTTCGCCCTGTATAAGACTCAACACCTATAGATGTGTGTATTGGAGACTAATACATATATTCATGTAACCCCCGGATCACAAGGAACAAAGCAGAGAGGTAGAGAAAGTGTTTTGTTTACGTTTAAAGAGGCTGCGTGGAGGAGGAAACGGCAACCCACTCCAGTATTCTTGCCTAGAGAATCCTGTGGATAGAGGAGCCTGGTGGGCTACCGTTGGGGTCGCACAGAGTAGGACAGGACTGAAGGGACTTAGGAGCACCAGCAAAGCAGCTGTGTATCTTGTTTAGTCTTACTGACAAGAGGCAAAAGGATTCTGGTGATATAGTCACAGATTCATCTTGAGTTCTTTCTTTCTTTCTTTCTGGAATATTCACTCAATGTCAAAAATAAATTTCCCAGAAAGTAATTGTTGATCATGAAGCATGTAAAATATTGTATTGCTCATTTAATCTGCAGAATATATTTGTCACAGTAAATGGAATTTGCTCACACAATTGTAAATGCACTCTGTTAATCACAGTGATGGCTATGTGAATCAGGTAGGCTTTTTGTGAGTTAGGAAGTGCTGCAAACCCCATGGGTCAAGTTTTTGTCCTTGTGAATGTGTGTGTTAGTTGCTCAGTCGTTTCCAACTATTTGCGACTGCGTGGACTGTAGCCTGCCAGGCTCCTCTGTCCATGGAATTCTCCAGGCAAGAATACTGGAGTTAGGTAGCCATTCTCTTCTCCAGGGGATCTTCCAAATCCAGGGATCGAACCCAGATCTCCCGCATTGCAGGCAGATTCTTTACCATCTGAACCACCAGGGAAGTTCTTGTGAATAGTGCATGCAAAATAAAAATGGTGGCAGTGGGATTTGAATACTATGAGAAATCAGATTTCTTTGACACCAGTTCATAAGGTCCCTCCACTAATTTATTCACTGAATGTTTATTATACACCTACAGGGTGGCCTTATGATTTATTATACACCTACTCGCTATCATGAGCAAATGCAGACCCATCCCTGCTGTCTTGGAGATTCAGTGCAGTGGAGAGATAGAATTAGGCAAACAATCACACTTGTGCACAAACAAAAGTAACTGAAGGAAAGGAATAGGGATGCACTCTATTGTCTAGTTATTCTCCTTATGAATACTACAGAGTGTATCTGATGCCTATCAGCAGGTATGCTTGGCTTTCAGATCCTTCCCATAATTCATCATGGCACCTGGGAAAATGGAAGCTGTATGGTTTTTTCCTGCCTTGGCTGAGAGGTTCTGAAGGCAGATAGGGACTTCTACTCCCAGGAATTTCCTCTTTACTTTATCCCAGGCTGTTCACCCACTCTTGGTGAGGAGTCTCAGGGTTTTGTGGATTCACCTGCTTTCCTGATATCCTTTTCTGTGTCAGGTGAAAAATGACATTTGACTCAGTTCAGAATCTTCTGTTTCTTTCCTTCATTCCTGCTTTTTGGTGCTTATGACATAAAGTGGTACTCTTTTCATTGTTTGGTTGAATACTCTTAATTTAGGCTGATATCCTTTAACTTTTTATTATTACTTTTTAGTTAGATATACAGGGACAGAGATACTGTGACTCAACTTCGTCTTGTTACTTTACCCACCCAGAAGTTTTACATTATCTCTTACTCTTCACAATAACTCTATGTGACACTATATGCTTTAAAATTTTTATTTTTGTTTCTGGCTCTCTGTTCTGATGCTATATAATTTAAACTTTAAAAATTCCTTAATATCTCAAACATACATTAAACTACATAAAATAATACAATGCATACCTTTCACTCACTACTAAGATTCTCCTTCCATTTCCTTCCTCTCTCCTATAAATACCTACTCTCCATACATTTTCAGGTATATTTTGTACTAAGTTGCTTCAGTTGTGTCTGACTGTGACCCCATGGACTGTAGCCTGCCAGGCTCCTCTGTCATGGGATTCTCCAGGCAAGAATACTGGAGTGGGTTGCCATGCCCTTCTCCAGGGCATCTTTCCGACCCAGGAATCGAACCTGAGACTCCTGCATTGGCATTCTTTACCACTGAGCCAATGGTAGTCAGGGAAGCCCATACATGTCAGAGTTTTCTAGAATACACACCTTAGGAGTGGAATTGATGACTTTGTAGTATACCACATCTTGAACTTTAGGAGGTTTATAGCCAGATTGCTCTCCAAAGAAGTACTAGTATATACTCGTGCAAGCAATGTGTAATACCACTTTTAGATATACTTGCCAACTTTTGATATTTTCTGACTTTATTTATTTATTTTCACTTATATGTGTAAAATGATATGTTTTTTCAGTTTTAATTTTCCTGAATTTAGTGATATTGAGCATCTTTTCTTACAGGCTCTCCAGGTTTCTGTCTGTTGATATTTCTGGACCATTTTTCCACTGGGTTTGTTTATGTTTTTCTTATTGATCCATAGGAGTTATTTACATATGCTTGATACTGATCTTGTGTTAGTTAGGTCTTCTTTCTGTGGTTTGTTGATTTACTTTGTTGATGGTATCTCATCATTGAGAAGTTTTAATTTTTAATGTAGTCATATGTTTCGATCTTTCCCTTCACGGTTTGTAGTGTTTGGTGTCTTGTTTAAGGATTTCTTCCCTCTCATGAGGTCATGTAGATATTCTCCTTGGTAAATACTATTAGTACGTCAATTTTACAGGTAAATCATTTGGGGTACGGAGAGCTTATATGACTTGCCTAAGGTCATAGAGCATTGGAGGTGAGTGACTTGGGTTTTTGACTCCCAGGTTGCACTGTACTCCACAGCTGATAAATCTCTTGCCACCCTGTTCTGCTAATTATCTCATGAGAGCACTTCTCAGCCTTTTCTTGTAGACGAAGAGGATGTGCAGAGCTCAGACAAGCTGCAGATTAAGTGCGGTCCTCATTTACTGCGTCATGAAACCCTCTGGCTCTAGACTTCACAATACTTAGAAATATTTTGAAAATCTTCAAATAACTTTGGCTATACATTAGAGTTGCAAAAGTAGTACAAAGAATTCCTGAATGTTATTCACCCAGATTCCCCAAATGTTGAGCATTTTACCTTGTTCAATTTGTAACTGTTTCTCTGTATTATTGAATCTACCATGCTAGATTAAATTATTAGTATCTCTATGTTATCTTTGCATTATCAAACCTATTTGAATTTCACTAGCTGTCCCACTAATGCCAGTTAGAGCAAAAGAAACAAAAAAGATTTTTTTTTTCTGGTCTAGAAACCAGTCTAGGGTTTTATGTTGCCTTTTAGTTTTCAAATCGCTTCCATCTCCTTTAATCTGCAACATTTCTTCAGTCTTCCTTTGTCTTTCCTGACCTTGACATTTTTTAAGAGTTCAGGCCATTTATTTTAAGGACCATCCCTCATCCAGGCTTTCTGATGTTTCTTCATTATTAGACTCAGGTCAAACATTTTTGGCAGGAATACACAGAAGTGACGCTGTGTCCTTCTCAGCCAGTAATTTTCTTTTGACTAGAACCCTCTACAATATTATGTGAATAAATGCATTTTTCCAGGCAAAAGAATTAATATCTCTTATTTCCAGATCTCAAAGGATCCACATGACGTAATAAAGGCCCAGAAGTTCTTCATTCCTCTGTACTGGTCTTGGTGGGAATCCTTGCTCAATAAGATGCTCTGAGGGAGGCAGGGAGGGAGACATTGAGAGTTGGGCCATGCCCTCTCCCAGGCCATTTCCTACACCTTCATCCCCCCCGCCCCCTGCCCCACTCCCTTCTCTGCCACCTCTTTAACTGCTACTCATCCTAAGGGCTTTAATTTAAATCTCACTCCCATTCCCCATTTAGAATAGAGACTTTATTTTGGGGGGCTCCAAAATCACTGCAGATGGTGACTGCAACCATGAAATTAAAAGACGCTTGCTCCTTGGAAGTAAAGCTATGACCAACTGAGACAGCATATTAAAAAGCAGAGACATTACTTTGCCAACAAGGGTCCATTTAGTCAAGCTATGGTTTTTCCAGTAGTCATGTATGGTTGTGAGAGCTGGACTATAAAGAAAGCTGAGCACTGAAGAATTGATGCTTTTGAACTGTGGTGTTGGAGAAGACTCTTGAGAGTCCCTTGGACTGCATGGAGATCCAACCAGTCAACCCTAAAGGAAATAAGTCCTGAATATTCATTGGAAGAACTGATGCTGAAGCTGAAACTCTAATATTTTTGCCACCTGATGTGAAGAACTGACTCATTGGAAAAGACCCTGATGCTGGGAAAGACTAAAGGCGGGAGGAGAAGGGAATGATGGAGGATGAGATGGTTGGATGGCATCACCAACTCAATGGACATGAGTTTGAGTAAGGTCCAGGAGTTGGTGATGGACAGGGAAGCCTGGCGTGCTGCAGTCCATGGGGTCACAAAGAGCCAGACACGACTGAGCTCCTGAACTGAACTGATAGAAGAACAGACTATGGATTCAGACTGCTGCTGCTAAGTCACTTCAGTCGTGTCCGACTCAGTGCTACCCCATAGATGGCAGCCCACCAGGCTCTGCCATCCCTGGAATTCTCCAGGCAAGAATACTGGAGTGGGTTGCCATTTCCTTCTCCAATGCATGAAAGTAAAAAGCGAAAGTGAAGTCACTCAGTCCTTAGCGACCCCATGGACTGCAGCCTACCAGGCTCCTCCGTCCATGGGATTTGCCAGGCAAGAGTACTGGAGTGGATTGCCATTGATTACTTGGCTCCAAATCCTGGCTCTGCCATTGACTAGCTGTGTGACCATGGGCATGATACCTAACCTCTCTGTGCCTCAGTTTCCTCCTTTGTAAAACAGAGATAGTAAAAAGACCTGTCTCAAAAGATTATTGTGAATGTTGCTGAGTTAGCATGTCTAAAACACCTAGAACAGTGCCTGCCAATAAGCATTAATAAGCTGGTAGTAGCTTGCCAGCCTAAGGCACACTCTTAAAAAAAATTTTTTTTTAATTTACTTATTTGACTACAGTGGGTCTTAGTTGTGGCACACAGGATCTTTTAGTTGTGGCTTGTGGAATCTGGCTCCCTGACCAGGGATGGAACCTGGGCTCCCTGCTTTGGGAGCGTGGAGTCTTAGCCACTGCACCACCAGGGAGGTCCCTGCACTCTTACGGAACTGTGCTTTTCTGTCTTAAAACTACCTTTCCAATCAGAAGCTGTGCAGTGGAATATGAGGCAAATTTGGGAGTTACCGCCTAATCTCACAGCTGAGGATAAAGAGGTACTAAATATAAAGCAGGGGCACTTGACCTGAGGTTTTTCACAAACTGGGAAAAACGTACTTCCTTATTTTCATTTACCTCTTACTGAAATTAAACTTTTCTTTCAATTAGGAATGTAGTCAACAAACAATAATGTTAGCAGAGCTTGCTATGTTGTCTCCAACAGAGAGCACAGATATTTCAAGTCACATTACAGTTGTGAGGGAGGTCTTGAATTATTGTTTATGCTCATCATTATTTTGAAATTAATGTAAATTTTAGGCTTGCCACAAGATCTTATTATTTAAACCATTAATTAAGAAGCATATTCAGTGCTATATCACACCTTTGTATTTCTAATATTTTGATGACTGTATTTCAATATAATTAGTTTTCTTTGTAACCTTATCTATCATATTTTATGCATTTAAAAACATTTCCTGAGAAGGGTCCATAGTCTTCTCCAGATGGTCAGATAAGTCCATAACGTTATACACACAAAAAAACCTTAAGAATCCTGTTCTAAAAACAGTATTCAATCACTCTATGACATAACTAGTAGTAATATTTGGTATATCTCCTAAAGCAAAGGGAATAAAAGCAAAAATAAATGAGGCCTAATTAAACTAGAAAGCTTTTGCACAGCAAAGGAAATCATCAACAAAATGAAAAGACAACCTACTGAATGTGAGAAAATATTTGCAAATGATATGACCAATAAGGGGTTAATATCCAATATATATAAACAGCTCATACAACTCAGCATTAAAAGACCAAACAACCTGATTAAAAAATGGGTGGAAGACCCGAACAGACATTTTTCCAGAGAGGAAATGCCGATAGCCAACAGACACATGAGAAGATGCTTAACATCGCTAATCACCAGGCAAATGCAAATCAGAACCGGAAGCTATCACCTTACACCTGTCGAATGCCTGTCATCAGAACACAAGCAACAAATGTTGGCAAGGCTATGGAGAAAAGAGAACTCTCATATGCTGTTGATGGGAATGTAAATTGGTGCATCCACTGTAGAAAAGAGTAGGCAGGTTTCCCAAAAAACTAAAAATTGGAAATTCCATGGCAGTCCAGTGGTTAGGATGCCATCCTCTCTGCTGAGGGCCTGGGTTTAACCCCTGGTTGGGGAACACAAACCAAGTGGTACAGCATTAAAAAAAAACACCCAAAACCCTAAAAATAGAACTACTGTATGTTTCAACATTTCTACTCCTGGATATATATCTCCCCCCAAAAAGCCCACCACTAATTTAAAAAGATACACACACCTCGGTATTCATAGCAGCATTATTTACAACAGCCAAGATATGGAAGCAACCTAATTGCTCATCAGATGAATGGATAAAGAAGATGTGGCTTATATATACAATGGAATAGTACTCAACCATTAAAAAGAAGGAAATTTTGCCATTTGCAACAACATGGTGAAATAAGTCAGAGAAAGACAAATGTTATGGTATCACTTATATGTGAACTCTAAAAGATACAACAAACAAGTGAATATAACAGAAAAGAAGCAGATTCACAGATATAGAGAACAAACAAGTAGTTACTAATGGGGAGGGGCAAGATAAGGTTAAGGGGTTAATAAACTATTACGCATAAAATAAACTACAAGGACATACTGTACTTCACAGGGAATACAGCCAATATTTTATAAGTATAAATGAAGTATAACCTTTAAAATTGTGACTCACTATGTTGTACACCTGTCACATATACATCAACTTTATTTCAGTTAAAAAAAATGTGGTCGCTGACTTGAGCTTCCCTTGTGGCTCAGGGTGAAGAATGTGCCTGCAATGCAAGAGACCTGGGTTCAATTCCTGGGTTGGGAACAATGAGATGAGAAGCTCCCCTCTGGGTATACTAAGAGGTGAGTCAGTCATGTCTGAGGACTTTATACATATTGTTATTTAACCCTTGCAACACTGGTATTACTATTCCCATTTTATAGATGAGAAAATTGAGGCTCAAAGAGGTAGGTTAATTACCCAAGGTCATAGGACAGAATACTAGAAAGGAAATCTGTGCTTTTAGTGACTTCAATATCCCGTTTCCTATGTAAATCCTCTTAGTCTTTCTGCTGCTGCTGCTGCTAAGTTGCTTCAGCCGTGTCCGACTCTATGCGACCCCATAGACAGCAGCCCACCAGCCTCCACCATCCCTGGGATTCTCCAGGTAAGAACACTGGAGTGGGTTGCCATTTCCTTCTCCAATGCATGAAAGTAAAAAGCGAAAGTAAAGTCGCTCAGTAGTGTCCGACCCTCAGCGACCCCATGGACTGCAGCCTTCCAGGCTCCTCTGTCCATGGGATTTTCCAGGCAAGAGTACTGGAGTGGGGTGCCATTGCCTTCTCCATTAGTCTTTCTAGTACCCTGTTAAGTATTAATAAGTATCCTATTCCTTCATTTTACAGATGAGGAAACTGAGACTCAAAGCAGACAAGTTATTTTTTCTCACAGCTAAACAACAGAGTCAGGATTCAAACCCATATCTGTCAGGCGCCCAAGCCCGTGTGTGTCCCACTGTGTCCAGCAGAATTACTGACAAGTACCATGGAAGTGTAGCCTTGAAGAGCTGATGGTTTATCAGATATATGACTCAGGCAGACCTTTTCAGGCCATGCATCGGGATTAGATGGTTTGGAAAGAAATCACTTTTCTGCTTTTGCTATGGGGTCACAGAGTTCTGTGGGGAACCTCTTCGTGAGTGTGACATACACACTGGCATCTGAAAGACTCCATTAGCTGCTATTGTCTAGACAGTAAAAGTAGGAAGCAGGAGATAAAAGAATACACAAGTAGGAAGTTCTGTATTGGGCTCATGCTGAAACAGAAAGAACATTATTTTGAAACCATTAATGATGAACTTGGTAAAGATCAAAGTAGTCTTGTGACCTGTAAATCTAATAAAATGAAAATGAGGTAATGGTATGTTTTATAACTATTGAGTTTCTGAGAAGCTGGAAATTATCTCAGCATGAATACTGTAAGCGAACAGGGAACAATGGAAGCCATCTAGAAAGAGATCTTTATTCAGCTTTATTTATAGCAGGTATTCGTCTTGTCTTTCAACACAGGGATCACAAAGGAGTCTGTTTCACCTTGCAGGGTGTATGAAAATACAACGGCTGTCACAGTCCCCAACGCTTCCTTCCTTCCGAAGAACACAGCATAAAGGAGAGAAAGGCGGAGAGTGCTGTGAATAGGGGGCTGGATCGCTGGGGCTAGGAAAGGTGACAGGAGGGAAGAGGAAATAAGGAAAGAAGAAAAAAATGAAGTGATTCTTCCCACCATCACCAACCCCTATCCTCTAGACCCAAGCTGTGTAATTTAACCGTCGTCACTAGCAATACATGGGCTTTCCAGGTGGCACTAGTGGTAAAGAAGCCTTCTGCCAATGCAGGAGATACAGGAGACCTGGGTTTGATGCTTGGATCCGGAAGATCCCCTGGAGAAGAAAATGGCAACCCACTCCAGTATTCCTGCCTGGAGAATCCCATGGACAGAAGAGCTTGGCAGGCTACAGTCCAGAGAGTTGCAAAGAGCTGGACATGACTGAAGTGACTTGGCAAGCACTTTATGTTTATTAGAAGTAAATAAAAAATCTGCTTCCTTGGTTGCACTTACCATCTCCCAAGGGTTTAACAGGCACATGTACTTTGTGGCTACATTATTGGATGGTGTAGATACAGAATGTTTCTCTGGAAAGTGCTATTGGACAGCACAGATAAACATCCAGTTCCATCTAGGAAAATTCAAAGTCTAGGACAAGTGGAACCCTGTGACTGTATCGTCCTCAGCCCATGGGAAGACAAGAGTAGAATCTTCTGAAGTGGGATATGAGAGTGCCAGGCTTCTGTGTAACCTAGCACATGTACTCTCTAGGACTCAGTTTTCTAATTTAATGATTAATTTAAATATTTTAGTGGATACTATAGGAAAATCACATAATTAATTCTTAAGATAATCATGTGAGCTGTTAGGCCAGTTTTTTTTTTTAATTGGGATACAGTTGCTTTATAATATCGTGTTAGTTTCTGCTGTACAATGGAGTGAATCAGCTATATGTGTATACATATATATATAGCCCCTTCATCTTATGTTAGGCCTATGTTAACAGAGGAGAAACCAGAAGTTAAGAAAGTGCTCAGGGCCACATGGTCAGGAGCAGAACCTGGCTTCGGACTCAGGCCTCTGACTTCAGAGTCCACATTCCTGCCCACCTAGCTACCCCACTTCCTGCTGCTCGGTTCCTCCTACACAAATGAAAGTGCCCCAGTCGGATTCTCCCCACAACAGAAACTGGGACTAGGACTTAAGTGCAGCTAGTTTATTTCGGAGGCGGCCCCAGGAAGTGCAGATAGGGGTGTGGGAGAAGTGAAACAGGGAGGGGAAGGAAGCCATTACAGGGCTGGTTAAGGACAAGGCCTACCCTGTGGGCAATGGAGCGTAATCTTGATGGGGAGAGAGTGTGGAACACATGCTTCTGAGTAATCCTACTTAAAGGATGAGCACTGCAAGGAGATCAAACCAGTAAAGCCTGAAGGAAATCAACCTTGAATATTCATTGGAAGGACTACTGAAGCTGAAGCTCTAATACTTTGGCCAACTGATCTGAAGAGCCAACTCATTGGAAAAGACCCTGATGCTGGGAAAGATTGAGGGCAGGAGGAGAAGTGGGCAACAGAGAATGAGATGGTTGGATGGCATCATTGACTCAATGAACATGAGTTTGAGCAAACTCTGAGAGATAGTGAAGGACAGGGAAGCTTGGTGTGGTGCAGTCAAGTCCATGGGGTTGCAAAGAGTTGGACACAACTGAATGACTGAAAACGATAAGGGGGTTAGGATATTCATCCATGAAATCCTTGTCATTGTAGATGGCTGTTCCTAAGGACACTGACTCTGGCACTTCTGTCCAGACATCCTCAATGCCTCAACAAGCTCTTGTAACCATCCAAGGTCCCCCAGGCAGAGGCCACACGTGCTTCAAGTAGGGAACAGGAACATGTACATGGAGGGCATGTGAGTGAGGTGCCAACAAGATGCTACGTAGGAGATTGGACTGAATGCTCTCTCTACTCTAAGAAACTAATGGATAGCTGAGCTTGGCATTAGGTATTTTTACATCATAAAATCTGAAACCATAATGATTAACAGTCTGCCAGAAAATTTTCACAGGGAAAGCCTGGAGGTACAGTTAGACATCTGAGCTGATTTTCAACATGGATGACAGAGTAAAGAGTTAATACCGTTGGTAGTGGAGGAACTCGTTTTAGATAAGGTAATCAGGGAAGGCCTCTCTGAGGAGATGCCATTTACCGGGAAAGCCCAATAGTGAGATAGCAGAGGAAGAGTGAAGGACAAGCGTTTGAGGTAGAGTGAGCAACACAAAGACTCTTGAGTGGGGAGCCGAGAGGCCTTACTGGCTGCAGTGTAGCAAGCAAGCAGGCCAGAAGAGGGAGAGGTCAGCGAAAGCCAGATAACGCAGGATCTCAAGGTCCCGGTAAGGAATTCAGATCCCTTCCTCCAACCTAAGTAAGTAAGTGTTAGTCGCTCAGTTGTGCCTGACTCCTTGCGACCCCATGGACTGCAACCCACCAGGCTCCTCTCTCCATGAGATTTTCCAGGCAAGGATACCGGAGTGGGTTGCCATTTCCTTCTCCAGGGGATCTTCCCAACCCAGGGATAGAACCCGGGTCTCCTGCACTGCAGGCAGATTCTTTACTGACTGAGCTACAAGGGAAGCCCCTCCTTCAACCAAAGCCATCTCTTATTCCAGATCTCAGAGTCTGAGAAGGCTGTGGGCCAGACATGAAGTCGTCTTTGTCTAGGCATCAGGACCAGCCAAGCCAGTGAGGGGCTTTAACCAGATCATGATAAAGAGCTTTTCTGTGGGTGGGAGGGAGGAGACATACATATACTTATGGCTGATTCATGTCGTTGATTGGCAGAAAGCAACACAACATTGTAAAGCAATCATCCTTCAATTAAAAATAATAATAATAAAAAAGAACTTCTTTGTCAGCTCACCTGTTACTTTTGCTAGCTCTTGAAAGTGAAAGTGAAGTCGGTCAGTTGTGTCTGACTCTTTGCAACCCCATGGACTGTAGCCTATCAGGCTCCTCAGTCCATGGAATTTTCCAGGCAAGAGTACTGAAGTGGGTTGCCATTTCCTTCTTCTTTCCATTACCAGGCTTCCCTGGTGGCTCAGAGGTTAAAGTGTCTGCATCCAATGCAGGAGACCCTGATTCAATCCCTGGGTCGGGAAGGAAGTGGCAACCCACTCTAGCATTCTTGCCTGGAGAATCCCATGGACGGAGGAGCCTGGTAGGCTACAGTCCACGGGGTCGCAAAGCATCGGACACGACTGAGCAACTTCACTTTCACTTGCTAGCTCTTAGGTTTCCTTAATTTCTGATTGGGTTCTTTCCTGAGTTTCTTAGTTCTCTTTGATAAATTCCCAGCCAGCTCTGCTGAGCTGAGGGGGAAAGATTTTTGTCCATGGCTGGGCCTGGGAATCCCAGCTGGAGAGTCCAGTCATCTGGAGGAGAGGGGCAGTTAAACTTTGGACAGTGTGGGGATGAGCAGGTGGATTCCAGTGCACCCTTTCAGTCTCATTTCATGGTCCCACATTCCCCCCACATTCACATTCAAGTTGTTTAGCATCCAGCATGTGCCTGGGCTCCTTGTGGGCCTCGGGCTATAAAAATCGTCTTCTCCAGGAATCAATTCAGGTATGAGTGAGGGCCCAATCCAAAGGTCATTGAGTGAGAGTTCCCCGTTACTTAGGAGCTGGTAAAAGTCACAGGCCCACCCTTTGTAACCTGCATTCCAAACGGGAGGCAGTACTTTCTCTCCAAGGTTTACAGTGGGGCAGAAATGGTCCCATATCCCTTAGCCAATCCCTTGCTTTCCTTTTCCTTGCCCATATAATAATCCTGGGGAGGGAGGAGTTCTCTGGTTTTATTGAGGAATGTATGTTTATGGCAGAAGATAGTTCCCACCCCCACACCTTTCTCTGGTAGTCCCTCCTGGATATTAAAGAGTGAGTTCAAGAAGAGGATGCTGGGATAGTGTTCCCAAGTGGTGGTGGCGGGGGTTACTTGGCAACAGATCTGCTGATGTCCTCCTGTGCTTATCTGAGCAGGGGAGAAGAAGGGTGGACAGGGGAGGAAGTAGAGTCGCTGACCAGGAGGTGTGAGTTTTCTCTGGGTCAGGGGGATGCCCCAGTAGTTAGGCTTTCTGGTACCCCGTTCAAGCAGACTGCTGAGCAGAGGGTCCCACCAGTGGCAGGGGCCCTGCTGGTGGTGCGACAAGTTAGGAAAGCTCAAGTCTGAGCAAGGTGCCCCTTGTCAGAGAACCTGGCAGTGAGGAAGACCCTAAGAAGGTTATATGCCCCATGGATGAAAACTTGCCTCCCTGGGTTAGCCAGGGAAGCAGGGTCAAGCAACAGGCAGAGGGCCATGTTACAGAAGGTTGTTCCCGCTCCCTCCTCCCAATTTCAATAAGGGGATGGTAGCAGGGTATGTCTCCCAATCAGGCCACACACCCACTTCCAGTTTTTATCCAAACAAGTGGGGTCCTGGCTCAAGTCAACCCTTGGATAAGTAAGGGAGAAGATCAAATGAGATTTAAATTGAGTTTGAGAATAAAGCTTTCAAGGATGGAAGCTTAACAACAGAAAGTGATCCTAAAGTAATGCAATCTGCCCAAGATGTCGTTAAGGAATGGAAAATGGAGATTCAACACAGCAGGACTGAAGGCAGAGATGAGGGGGAAAAAAGCTTCATTATTATATCCCACTGAGTTGAGTCGCCTCAATACACTGGTTCTGTGAGTAAACAGAATAATTGAAATACGGTGTGGTAGAGCTGGAGTCTTACCTAGGCAAGCAGCTCCAGGGTTCTGAGCAGGCATGGGGAGCTAGGGGTGCGCATCCCAGGTTGGGTGATGGAGAGGGCTTTCCAGAGAAGAGGCACCTGAGTTGAGCCTTGAAGGATAAGAAAGAGCTGGTTGGGAGACTTCCCTGGTGGCCCAGTGGTTAAGAATCCACCTTGCAATGCAGGGGATGCGAGTTTGATCCCTGCTCAGGGAACTAAGATCCCATGTGCCACGAAGCAACTAAGTCTGCATGCTACATCTAGAGAAAGCCTGCACACTGCAATGAAGACCCAGAGAGGCCAAAAAACATTCAAAATAAACAAAGTAAAATTATATATATATATATATGTATATATAAGTTTTAAAAATCCTACATTCTTTAAGGAGACTCAAGGAGAAGAAATGGCAACCCACTCCAGTATCCTTCCCTGGACAATCCCATGGACAGAGGAGCCGCAACTGCTGAAACTTGCAAGCTCCAGGGCCCGAGGGTCACAACAAGAGTCTGTGTGTTGCAATGAAAGAATCTGCATGATGCAGCGAAGATCCTGCATGCCACAACTAAGACCCCACGCAGTCAAATAAATACTTTTAAAACAGAAAGAGTTGGTTCAATGACAGGACAGTGGGAAAGGGCTTTCCCTGCAGCGATGACAGCAGTCTGGAGCGGAAAGTTGAAGGCAGGGAGGACAGTTAGAGATGCAGGCCTTGAGGCCCTGTGGGCTTGTGGGAGTGAGAGATCTGTGGGGTTGCTTCACGTCTGGGAGGCGCACAATCGGGTTTGTATTTTAGAACCACCTAGCAGCCAGATTCCAGCAGTGCTGCAGACTTGACCTTCAGGCCCGCTTCTCATCCATTTATCTGGCCCTGGGACTTCCCCCACTGCCCCCACCTCCCTACAAAGGCCATTTCTTCTGTGATTTCAAAATCCTGGGTTCCTGCTCTTTGGAATGTCTTTTGCCCTACTCCCACCACTGAACGCTTCACGGTTTCACCCTTCAGTGGGACTCTGAAATATTGTCACCCTCCCCAGAAGTCATCTTTTCTCTTTCCTCCGCCAGCACACTCTTCTCAGCCCAAGAAGATTCGATGCCTTCTCTGGGCCTATGCCTGCCAGCCCATGTCTCCTCGGAATATGCATATACTAAAATATCTTCTCTTTATCTCATCTGGTCTTCGCCCCATGGGGCCACCCGGAGGCTACTATTTATTCTTTCACACATTAATTTAAGCTGCTTTAATTGCTGCTATGATATGTTTTATATAATATAATTAATGTTTAATCCTGTGTACTTGCTTCCCAAGGCAGTTTTGTGAAGGGCCCAATTTTAGAATCAAGCAAATAAAGAATAAGTAATGGCTTAAGTTATTATAGTAACGCCCCCCTCCACCGCCCCCCTAGGAATGAAAATGGTGCTTGTGTTTTTCAAAGTGGGTTAAAAAGGGAAAAGATATTTTAATGTTGTCTCTATCCCAGGCATGCTTGTGTGACTTTCATGAAATTCCCTGGTCTCTGATTTCAAGTGTTCTGGGACTATGGGTATCAACTTGAGGTCTGTGTTGAAACTACCAGCTTAGTACCCCCTTTCTGACGGAGACTGTGCTTAGAATAAGAAGTTATCGAACCCACTCACTTATTTATTCATTCAGCAAACGTGTTGGTGCCCAGGACTGGGACAGATTCAGTCCTGCCCTCAAAGAGCTCACCATCAAGTGGGGCCAGGCATATGGGTTGAGAATTCAGCATATTAATGCTGTGGGAACATGGGAGCAGGGGCGAAGGTGGGGTGCAGTATCTACTTGTGTCTCGGGGAGTTAAGAGGAGGTTTATCTAAAGAGAAGGTAAAATTTAAACTCATTTGAGGAAGGAGAAGGAAGGAAGAAAACAACAAGACAGAAGAAAGAAACAACTGTGCCTTTGGAAAGTGAGGGAAAGCCGAGGCTGCTTGAAGCCAGCATGCATGGTAGGACACGGCAGGGTGTGAGCGTGGGAAGAGAGGGTGGGGCTGAGTGGAGACTCAGCTGCGCCAGGAGAAGGAGTTTGGACCATCCTCAGATGAGAGTCTCTTGTTCAGGAAGGAGATCAAACCAGTCAATACTAAATGAAATCAACCCTGAACATATATTGGAAGGATTGATGCTGAAGCTGTAGCTCCAATACTTTGGCCACTTGATGTGAAAAGCCGACGCTGGAAAAGACAAAGGAGGCAAAGGAGAAGGGGTGACAGAGGATGAGATGATCAGATAGTATCACCAACTTAATGGACATGAATTTGAGCAAACTCTGGAAGATAGTGGAGGACAGAGGAACCTGATGTGCTACAGTCCATGGGGTTGCAGAGAGTTGGACAAGACTCAGTGACTGAACAACAACAACAGGGTCTCAGTTCAGTTCAGTCGCTCAGTCGTGTCCAACTCTTTGCGACCCCATGAATTGCAGAACACCGTGCCTCCCTGTCCATCCCCAACTCCCGGAGTTCACTCAGACTCACGTCCATTGAGTCAGTGATGCCATCCAGCCATCTCATCCGCTGTCGTCCCCTTCTCCTCCTGCCCCCAATCCCTCCCAGCATCCGAGTCTTTTCCAATGAGTCAACTCTTCGCATGAGGTGGCCAAAGTACTGGAGTTTCAGCTTCAGCAACATTCCTTCCAAAGAAATCCCAGGGCTGATCTCCTTCAGAATGGACTGGTTGGATCTCCTTGCAGTCCAAGGGACTCTCAAGAGTCTTCTCCAAGGGTACAGAGCAGCGCAAAAAGGTTTTTAAGCAGTGAAGTGCCCCCATCAGACCAGATCCTACAAACAGAATTGCGACAATGTGCACAATGAGAGAGAGAGATAGGGCTCAGAGTTACCCGGAACATAGCAGAGACTCAACAAATACTTAACTGAGTGAGTGAGGCTGTTGTGTTGTGACAGCCCAGGTGAAAGATGCCGAGCCTCTGAATTAAAGCTGTGGCAGCGGGGATAGAAGAGAGGGGATGGATCCTGAAGGTAGAATCTACAGGTCTGCAAATGTGCCCTTTGCAGCAGAAGCCAGGAGAATGGGGTTAGCAGCTCTCTCCCGTCCTCTCTGCTCTGTGCAGTTTGGCCTTTTGACCCTGCCCAGAAACTCAGAGCTTGGAGAGTCATCACCCCAAACACCCTCTAGTTCAAGCTCCTTAGGTTTCACTGAAGCACACCGAGGCTCAAGGACACCCAGCCCATCAGAAGCGGAGCCTAGGCCAGAACCCAGGTGTTCCCTGCTGCCGAGCAGAGTGTTAATACTGGTTCAGGAAAGGCTTGGAGGGTCTGAACCGGGGGAAATAATCGCTACAAGGACGTGTGCTTCTGCAGAACTAGGGGGTCTCCAGTCTCCTAAGATTCTCAAGGGGTCCTGCGAGCCCACGAAAGACTGGTCTAGTCTAAGTGCCTGTTTTCACGTGGCGGAAAGAAACTGGAATGGAATAGAGTCTGGTGGGGACTGCACACATGGATGGATGAATGGATGGGATGGGGGAGGGGGCGCGCTGGGACGCGGCGCCCACGCGAGGGAATTTCCTTTGAAAGACAGCGAAACTGTAAGTTGGGAAACTCTTTTCCTTGAAAGGCCCCCGCCCCCGCCCCCCAACCCTCCTTCCACTACCCAGCCGTGGCCTTCCCGTTTTCTGGGAACTTCCTTAGGCCTCTCCATCCGCGGCGTTCGACACTTTCGGTTCCACCGGGATTGCCGGAGGTGGCGGGGAAGAACGGGGCAGGGTGGGGGAGTCTTCTCAACACCCATAGGGATCTCTTTCCACTCCCTTCGCCTCTCTCCCAACTCCTCATCCCCATCCCCAGAAAGCGGCTGTCTCCCTCCTGCTCGGCCTTTGTAGTCCTAGAGTGCGCGGGGGTTGGGGGGGGGTCCCATGAAGAGCTCTCCTTGGAACCACGCTTTCCCCTCTTCTCCCCGCTTCCTTCCCCAAGCGCGTCCCTAAACTCCTTGGGGAATTAGACTCCCCGGGAATGTCCTGGGGGAAATCCCAGGGAGGTGTGTCTCCGGGAGCTCCGCCCCTCCGCTAGCGAGGCTGGCTGCGATTGGTCCCCGAAGACCCCGCTTCTTTCCTGGGCGGGCTCCCGGGCCGGGACAGGGGAACTGGAAGCGGCCAAGTCCCGGCGCGCTCTCCTCCGGCCGCCGGGTTCTCACCTCGCCATGGTTCGTTTGCCACTGCAGTGTCTCTTCTGGGGCTTCTTTCTGACCGCCGTAAGTTGAAATTCCGTTCCGACCAGAGGCGGGAATTTGAGATTAGAGAGTAGGGAATGGGAAAAGAAGCGATACTTCGGGCAGGGAACCTTCTGAGCTGATTTTGGGGTGGGGATGTGGAAGCTGGGTAGGGTACCCGGGGTCAGCTGAATGAGATGGGCTGTTTCTCTCTCCTCCCGGGCAGGATGGGGGTCCCAGGTGGCCCACAGAGGGCGCCTAGTGGGGTCGCCGCAGGAAAAGCCTAGGCAGCGCAGATGAGGTTGGGGGTTTCGGCAGCCTTAAGCCTTTATCTGGTCAAAAAACTGTAGAGTCTGGGTCTGCCTCGAAGGCTGGCCCCAAAGAGGCGGTGAGGGGTTTCAGAAGTGAGAAGGAAGGCCAGCCAAGGGAAGGGGCGGGTCTAGCCGGTTTCCTGTCTCTTTCCCAATGTGGATAGATGCCAGCCTCTGTGAGTGGTTATCACCTCCTTGCCAGCTGGGGTGGCCTTCTTCCAGGACATCTTGCGGGAGCAAGGGATGAGGGCAGTGGCCCAGGTGCTTCTCTGAGAAGGCAAGGAGCTTTTAACGTTCCCACTCCAGAACCAAATCCTGGTGATCCTCCCCAACCCCCAACATAGGAGGAATACCCAAGGCTGTGTCCCTGCCTCCTGAATTTAAGATGACATAGGGGACTCTCGGGGGAACTGAACAGTTCATGGGACCATGAAAGGGCTGGGAGACCAGCAGGGGTTTCTCCAGGTACCCCAGAAGGGCTCAGATATGCCCAACCAAGCATATCTCCGGGATTTTCAGAGTTCCACACTTGACTCGCTTCTAGTTTAAATGTATTTTTGTAGTTCCTCATTCTGGAGGCTGGGAATCCCCCAAGTACCTGACACTGTCATCCCCACCCCTCTGGTCTCCCCCTAACTTTCAAGGGCTGTACTTTCTGGCATGAAGGCAGGGCAGGAATGACCCATGAAGTAGGGGGTCAGCAGCAAGGGGAGAGATGCTGTGGGGAAGCTGCTCTGGCCCCAGCACTTTCATTTTCACTGTAAGCAGTGGCTCTTAGGGAGAAAGGAGGCAGGAAGGGGGCTCTTGGAGGAGAAGTGGAGGAAAAGCCAGTGGGGATAGGGTGAAAGGTGGTCTGGGCTTCTCAAGAGCAAAGTCCCAGTTTTAGCTCCAGGTGGAGACTAGGATGTGACAACAATATCTGAGGTTATTTACTGAGAGTTTCCTGTGTGTCAGGCTCTGAGCAAAATACTTTACATGCATTCTTGGTCTGATTTCTTCCAACTCCCCCATTATACAGATGAGCAAACTGAGGCTCAGAGAGAGAAAATGGCTTGCCCCAATCCACTTAGCTAGATGGAACCTGCTGATAAATGTACATCTGCCTGATTTCTGAGCCAGCCTCTCAGATGGTGAGAGTTTCCAAGCCTTGGTCCTGAGCTACCACATGTCAGAAGGGTTGAAACTATGAAGTGGGAACTGGGGATTCGACACATTTTCAGAGGAAGGGCTATATTTCTCATATGTTTGAAAATGGCATAGAGGACTTTTATTGCTCTGGGAGTGTGGGGGGAAGGTCCATGGGCTTGTGGGGAGAACGTTCATGGGATGGTGTGTTGTGATGTGATGGTGGGAGCAGTGACCTTTGCTGTTTCCTTCCCTGCTTGGGATAAGATACACTTCTGTAAGTAATTCGCCACCCCCACCCCTCACCTCCCCCCCCCCCGGCCCCGAGTTGAAGGAGAACCACCAATTAGGTAGGTTCCTGGTAGCCAGGGTGCTGGGCAACCCAGCAGATACTTATGTATGTATGATAATTAAAAGTGCCATTTAATGAGCACCTCCTATGTTCTGGACACTATACCAGGCCATATGCATCCATTCTTTCTCATCTTCACAACCTAATCTGTGCATGCATGCATTCTAAATTGCTTCAGTTGACTCTTTGTGACACCATGGATTGTAGCCCGCCAGGCTCCTCTGTCCATGGGATTCTCCAGGCAAGAAAACTGGAGTGAGTTGCCATATCCTCCTCCAGAGGGTCTTCCTGACCCAGGGATCAAACCCATGTCTCTTATGTCTCCTGTATTGGGAGGCGGGTTCTTAACCACCAGAGCCACCTAGGAAGTCCTAATTTGTGGGGCAGGCATTATCTCTCCCATTTTAGAGTTGTAGAAACTGAGGGTAAGAGAAGCAAAATAACTAGTTAAGTGTTACAAAGTCAAGACTGGAGCTTTATGCTGTTTGACCCTTAAAACTGTTCTTTTCACCGGCTGTTCCCAGGGTGTGAGATGATTTTAGAGAGCATGCGGTCGCTGCTGTTCAGTTGCTAAGTCATGTCAACTCTTCTGCAACCCCATGCGGATGTAGAATTAACAACACAAATCCACTTTGCAGTTCTAGTTAAAATCCTTTTCATTTTTTCAAGAAGGAAGTCGCTGGAGCTAGAATATAGTTAATACCTCTCAAATGCCTTGCTAATCCTCCTTTTAAAACAAAAATCAGGAGCAGGCCAGGGGTAGAGGGCTGTCAGTAAGCAAAGCAATCAGCTATGGTTTAATGACATTGTTTTGTTTCTGTTGAATTTATTTTTAGGGTTGCCTTTTATTTATGAGAAGTGATACTAGTTTTGTTCTCATGGCAATGCTATGAGGTTTACCTTGAAAATAAATGTATTTAAATGAACAAGAAGTCATGAATAGCATGGGTGGTACCTGGATGTAGTGACAATGATGCAGGTGAGACCCACGTTGATGGAGAGAGGGAGTATTGAGACCTGAGTTCTCATTCGGATTCTATCACTGCGTGACCTTGGGCAAGTGAATCAGCCTTTCTGGTCCCCAGTCTCACCACGTGTGAAGTGAAAGAGTTGGATTTTATGCTTCCAGCTGCTCCATCCTGTATTTCGTGAGGGAGGGGTTGGATGATCAGATGATGAGAGGTTGGAGGGAGAAAACATGATGAGGCTCGGAAAGGGGAAGAGGGTGGGGAGCAAAAGAATAGAAGGAAGAGGCCACATGCTAAATATAGCCCCCATTTGGACTAGGACCAGCTGGAGTCAGCCAGCTTCAGGACTCCAGGGTAGATGCTGGAGTCCTCATGTGCTCTTGGGTTGCTGGGGAGAGGAAAGACTCAGCCCTCAAGCCAAAAGGAAGCTTTAGTTCAATGAATATTGTGAGTTAACAGCGCAATTACTTTGTAAAATATCAGAATGATTCTCTGGGTACCTTTGTCATCATACTAGTTGGCGGTTTAGTTAAAAACAAATGCAACATATAACACACAGGCCCCGTTTTTCTGCTTTGTACTTCCACTTTGGTTCTAACCTCTGTCCTGGCTGATTTGCACCTGTCTGCCAAGGAGGCTACATCTGAGATTTCAAGATCCCTTCAAATCACCCAATTCTTTTTTTAGGTCCACCCAGAACCAGCCACTGCTTGCGGAGAGAAGCAATACCCACTGAACAGTCTTTGCTGTGATTTGTGC
This sequence comes from Bubalus kerabau, assembly GCF_029407905.1. NCBI lineage: Eukaryota > Metazoa > Chordata > Mammalia > Artiodactyla > Bovidae > Bubalus > Bubalus kerabau. The sequence goes on from NC_073636.1 coordinate 75,592,395, forward strand.
CCGCCGGGTGAGACGCCGACCCTCTAGCCCCACGTGGGACCTGTCTTGGTCTACTGGCACATGCAGATCTCATGTGTCAGCTATAAGCTTGTGTCTTAAATGACCCCTGGGATTCCCTGTCCCTGCCCCAGGATGTTCTGAGTTTCCTCTCTGCCGACCCAGAACTAGGGTTCTTATCTCTTCTGCGTCCTATACCAGAGTGTGAAGGCTGGAAGGGTCTGGGACTGCCCTCTTTGAACCCCCCTCCCTAAAGCCCAGCCTTACCGCTTTTCAATTAAGTGTCTGACTCATTGGGTTGCCTGGAGTGCCCTCATTTCCGGATGTTTTCCAGGACAGAAACTGGTGAACGACTGCACAGAGGTCAGCAAAACAGAATGCCAGTCCTGCGGTAAAGGCGAATTCCTGTCCACCTGGAACAGAGAGAAATACTGTCACGAGCACAGATACTGCAACCCCAGTGCGTGGGCTGCGGGGGAAGGGGGCCCTTGGGAGTCAGGCTGATATTCCAGCTCATTCCTGACAGTACAGCCATCCTGGCTTTTTTTTTTTTTAATAGCCAGGGTCTGTTCTGATTGGTTAGAGTCTGGGTTGTCTTGGTTGTTACCTAATTTGATTGCTGTCCCTGCTAGGAAGAGGGTCTAAAAGAAAAGAACAGGAAATATGAAGATCAGGGGCCCCTGGATCACGGCCGGTAAGGGGTTCCCATCCTTCCTTCCTGTCTCTGCGCAGACCTAGGGCTCCGGATCCAGAGCGAGGGCACCTTGAATACAGATACCACTTGTGTATGTGTTGAAGGCCAACACTGTACCAGTCACACCTGCGAAAGATGCACGCCCCACAGCTTGTGTCTCCCTGGCTTCGGGGTCAAGCAGATCGGTAAGTGGCCTGTCTGGGAATCAGTTCTACAGGCAGGAGAGAGGAGGCAAGGGCCCAGGGAGAGGGGCTGGGCAGCGGGCACTCCGCCCCAGAGGCGGAGAGACCAGCCTACGTTGATATCTCCACCATAGTGGGTTGGAAATGGAACCTTTGCCTCTGCCTCCCACTGTGGGCATCAGCCTTGGCCCACTGTGGGCATGGGGCTCAGGAGGGCCGTGGGGGAAGCCTCCCTAGGGGCTGCCTGCAGCAAGGGAAGGTATGTGCTGCGGGGAGAAGTGCTTTGAAGCAGGATGCTCGTCTGGTCCTGCCTGCCCACCGGTCCCCCTGACAGCCAGACAGGGGGTCCACTGTAATGATTAATGCCTCCTCTTCCCCCTCAGCTACAGGGGTTTTGGATACCATATGTGAACCCTGCCCGGTCGGCTTCTTCTCCAATGTGTCATCTGCTTTTGAAAAGTGTCACCGTTGGACAAGGTATAAGGACTTATCCCTTGTGTTTCCTGCCCCAAGAGGGGCATGGGACCTGCTTCCCTTCTCTCTGGCCACCAGTCCTTCGGTCCCCGCTCCCCATGTCCACACACACTCACACACCTCTAGAATGTCTCGAGGGACCCCCACGGCCAACCAGACAGACACTTTCGGCATTTCCTGTCTGCTCTCTCTGGGTGGTAATAGACACGGCTGCTCTCTGATCTTTGGTGAAATTCTCCCTCCGGGGGGGGGGGGTACAGTGACACCTCTTTTCCTTTCCTTGTACCCCTCTCAGCCCCTCCTTCCTCCTCCTGAACTGGTTTTCTAGGCCTTTGTTCTAGGCTCTAGTCTCCCTTCACTTTGCCCACCTCCCCTGGACCATCTTTTCCACATCCGTGGCTTTGGCTACGGATCGTTCCCCATCACCATCTGTCTAGATTTGTCTCCTAGGTCCCAGACTGTCGTATGTACCTGCCGAGGGAAGCCTCCTCGGAGGTGAGCCATGGGCACCTGCCTGCTCCCTTCACCCGCTGTGATGGGCACAAACATGCCTCTGGGCACCTGTTGCAGGGTCCTCCTCTGTCTCCCCCAGTCAGTCACTAAGTCCTGTCTGTCTAACCTTCCAAATGTTTGGGGACTCTTCCTCCTTCTCTCTGATCTCCCCTGTCACCACCTTAGTTTGGACCTCACCACAGTGGTCTGGCCGATGCTGTAGCCTCCTCACTGGCCTCCCTGCCTCGATCCTCTCCCTTTCAGCTGGCTCTCCATCCCTTTGCCAAAGTAAGCTTTCCACCGTTCTCTCCGGAGCATGGCACTCCCTGTTGAAAATGCCCCGTGGCTCTCTGCGCCTTTGGGATGAAACCCCAACTCCTTTGCACAGCCTCCAACCTCCCAGCTCCATCTCGTGATCTCTTCGTGACATCATGTTGCTTGCAATTCCCTCAACACACTGTTTGTTCTCTTGCATTAAACGCTTCTGCCTGGAATACACTTAAGCACACGCCTGATTAAGTTTTTTTTTACGTTTAATTTGAAAAAATGAGTAAGACAGGCCTGAGTACAGAAGGCATAAAAGGGCCAATAGTGATACGTCCCCTTGCCGCCCTCAGCCATCCTGCAGCCACTGGACCACGCGTGTCCTTCTAGAGGTTCTCTGCACAAACAAACAAAGGCACACACATGCAAACAGATCTTTCACACAAATAGTGGCATCCCGTATATACTGTTTACTGTCTGCCTGTCTCCAGTAGGTGGCAAACTCCTGAACTATAGAGGCGCTCTTTTTCTCTTCCATGGATGTATCCCTTATGCTCCAAACAGCATCTGCTGCATAGTAGGTGCTCAATAAATCTTTACTGATAAATGTTGACTGAGAAAGGAAGGCACCTTGGTTTGGTAGAACCAGAACACTGGGTTCCAGACTCACTCAGCTTAGAAAGGGTATGACCCTGTGGGACTGTGACCCTCATCTGAGCTTTGGTGTCCTCATCTGGAAAATGAGAATGACCTTCATTTCACAAGGGTCAAGGAAAAGACATGTAAATGTGTTTCAAAAACTCTTAAGTACTCTTCTCATATATGTGCTTTCTTTGAAGCTTCTCTTTTTCCTTCGTTGGATGTTTTGTCCTTTGCGATATCCTTCTCTGTCCATCCCTTTCCATTCCTCCTGGGAACCACCTTGGTCCAAGTCTTCATCATCTAATGTTTGGCCACTGCTTTGGCAGTGGCCTCCTGGAAAGCCATTTTTCTGTCATTTCTCCACCTGGGAGATCTTTGGCCATTAAATCCTCTGGCAGCTTTAGTCATCTGGTTGGATGCTGACGTGACCCACCAGCTGAATCCAGCTGAAAACTTCATGGCTGATTAGTGATCTGGTTCTAAAGACTCAATTTTCCAGAGTTTCCTTATACCATCTGGCTCATCACCCACCTAATCCTTCATATCATGTTGTCCTGCTTAAAGAGAATATGTTGTTATTGTTGTTCAGTCGCTAAGTTGTGTCCGACTCCTCTGCAGCCCCACAGCCTGTAGCCCACCAGTCTCCTCTGTCCATGGGATTTCCCAGACAAGAATACTGGAGTGGGTTGCCATTTCCTTCTCCAGAGGATCTTCTCCACTCAGGGACTGAATCTGTGTCTCTTGCATTGCAGGTGGATTCTTTACCACTGAGCCACCTGGCACGCCCTACATATACTGATGTTCTAAATTTTACATCCCTCAAGGGCCCACTGAGATCTAACTTCCCCAGGGAAGTCTTTCTGGATGACTCTCAAACCAGAGATTCTCAACTGAGCAGTTTTCTCCCCCAGGGGACACGTGACAATATCTGGAGATATTTTGGTTCTCACGACTGAGGAGGAGGATGCTACTGGCCTCTAGAGGCCAGGGACGCTGCTAAACATCCTACGGTATTCAGGACAGTCGCCACCACAGAAGAAAAATTATGTGGCCCCCAGACATCAGTGGTGCCAAATTTGAGCAGCCCTCGCGTCCTTGCATTCCGGTCACTGTGGATTCTGCCTCCTTTCCCTGAACCATGCCCCGTTCACATGCACTTGGCACTCGTCAGAGGCTTTCCTACCCTCACTCCTTCACGGTTTACTGTTGTCTTTCCTCTGCACTCGCGAGTTCTGTATGAAAAGTCCGTGTCATTCCCATAACAACCAGCACGGGAGAGCACGCATAACACATGCTCCGTGAACCTGCGCTTGTTGGTTGTTGGCCGTCTCCCTCTGGGGTTGGAAATCTCACGAGTGGGGAAACTTAGCATCTCTTTGTCTCTGTGTGTCTGCATGGGCACGCATATCTGTACACAGCTGTGAGAGAAAAGGCCTGGTGGAACAACATGTGGGGACGAACAAGACAGACGTTGTCTGCGGTAAGTCCTGGAGAGTGGGCCCCAGCGGACGGCTAAGAAGGTGGGGAGCTGAGGGGAGACTGGGGTACCCGGAAGCACTGGTGGGGTAAGAGGGAGGGGAGGCTAAAGCAAGAGGAGGAGGCAGTTTGGAACTGTGGCAACCTAGCTCTGCTGCTTATCTGTTGAGCCTGGGCAAGTCACTCCCACTCTCTGAGCCTCAGTTTCTTCATCTGTAAAATGGGACAATACCACCTCCCCTACTAGGGCAGTGTGAATCCCTGGCATGGGCTCAGGCATTTTGGAGGCGCTCCTCAGGGCTGTTCTGCCACCCTGCACACTGAGGACCAGCATGTGTGACACTGTTTCCTCTCCGGGTCTCAGTTTTGTTTTTTTTTGGCCGTGCCACATGGCTTGCAGAATCTCAGTTCCCTGATCAAGGATTGAATCCCGGCCATAGCAGTGAAAGCCCGGAATCCTAACCTCTAGGCCACCAGGGACCTCAGTTTTGATTTTAGAATGAGGAGGTGACTTACAGCCCAGATCACAGACTCAAATAACTACAGAGATTAGGCAGGATCCAGTTAATGAGTGAAAAAGATCAGGGGTAAGAAAAAGACACTCTGCTTTTCCTTAAAATTCACTTTCCTCTTGGCAGGATTGGGACTGGGGTGAGGTGAGGGAGGCACTTGCCTTGGGCACAATATTTAAGGGGGCACCAGAAAAATGCTGTCATCAAGATAGATATTTGAGGCAATACTTAAAAAAAAATTACTGTGAAAACTCCACAACAAATAGAATAGCAACAGTTTAAATAAAGACAGGCTCCAACCCTGTATTTGCACAACCCAGCCTCACTTGCCTCACTGTAATCCTGACTCCAGTTCCAATAAAACTTTATTTGAAAACAGGTAGCTGGCCCATGGGCCAGAGTTTGCTGATATAATTTTTCAAAACATGACATTAAAATATGACTTATTTGGGGCTTCCCTGGCAGCCCAGTGGTTAAGACTCTGCACTTCCTATGCAGCAGACACAGGTTCGATCCCTGGCCAAGGAACTAAGATCCCATATGCTGTGTGGCATGGCCAAAAAACCCCCAACTTATCTTGATTACTGAGCTTTTGGGTGTCCCCTTCAGTTTTGTCCTGAGGCAGTGCTTCATTGGTCTTACTTTAGTCCTTACCACACCTCTGGTCTTTTTTTTCCAGTTTCCCATGTAGAATAGAGACTTATGCACAAGAAACACTTTCCCTTCCTCTCCATCCTTCTATAACAAAGATGAGGGTGCAGATGTAAATGAGGCTGGGCCTCGGTATTGGACAAAGAGTAGGGAGGGGTGGGGAGTGTGGCCAGCTGGTAGCGGCAACTTTCACCACTCAGTTCTGGCCAATGAGTGGCAGGTGGGCTGCTGGCCCACTGGGGCTGGATCTTCCAAATTTGTAAAAGAAATCAGATACCTAAATTTTAAATGTGCAATCTCTTAATTTTAAAATGTTGGCAAATATTATAAATTAAACACACACACACACACACACACACACACACACGCCAGTCACACTAAAGACATCTGTTGATCACATTTCTACTAGGGGCCATGTGTTTGAAATTTCTGATATAGATGAGCTTCGACACAGAAGGATTTGAGAGTCCAGCAAAGCACAGCAGCTTTGGGCAAAAGGTTGGGGAGCCATGGCTGAATTCTTACTCTCTCCAGGTTTCCAGAGTCGGATGAGGACCCTGGTGGTAATCCCCATCACAATGGGAGTCCTGTTTGCTGTCCTGTTGGTATCTGCCTGTATCAGTGAGTCCCCAGGTGGGGAGGTGATGGGGCAGGAGGGACAGTTGATGGGTCACCTGTTTCCTGATCTGGCCTTGCCAACTCCCCATCCTTTTTTTTTCTCTCTAGGGAACATAATCAAGAAGCAGCAGGCTAAGGTAAGTCACCCAGGGGAAGGTCTAAGACAGGAAAGAAAGACTGATTCATTGTTGCCTATATGGCAACAAAATTGAGGCAGGGCCAGTCCCCTCCCCCTCCTCTGGGCTTGGGGCTTCTCCCCTTTTGTCCTTTTCTCTTCTCCCAAGCTCACCTTCCCCCAGAGCTTCCCCAGCACCACTGGCAAAGTCTGCCATTCACTGTTCTTTCCTGGGACAGCCGCATCTTCCGAGCCTTGGTGTGGGGTCTAGGAGTGGGTGATAGAGGAACATTTCCTTAACCCGCGGTCTCCCCTTACGGAAGCTTCGTGACACCCTCGCTGTGGCCAGCAGGGGGCAGGGCGCACCCATGGAATCAGCACTGACCCTTGGTTTGGGAAAGGGAAAAGGGGCGAGGGGTGGGATGGCTTCCAGGGAAGCGCTCGGAAGTGTTGCTAGGGGCAACCCCAAGCCTTGTCTCCCCAGGCCCTGCACCCTACGGCTGAAAGGCAGGGTCCCGTGGAGACGATTGATCCGGAGGATTTTCCCGGCCCCCACCCGCCTCCTCCGGTGCAGGAGACCTTATGCTGGTGTCAGCCGGTCGCCCAGGAGGACGGCAAAGAGAGCCGCATCTCCGTGCAGGAGCGAGAATGAGGCTGCGGGCGCCCAGGGGCGTGGCAGACCGGGCCCATGGACACGAACCTGGGGCTGCTGCTGCGGGGGAGGGCGACAGCCGCCCTCTGCCTGCACCCCTGCAGCCCAGAAACAGTTCACCTTGGGGCGCCTTTCACCCCAGCCCTGGAGCCCGGGCGCTCAGTCTCCCAACCTGCTTTTAACGATGGTAACAAAACTTTGGGGACGACATACAATAATATCCACCAGACCTTCCACCCCAGCGAGCGGTTCATTGCTGACAGATGTCATTAGGTGGCTGCTCTGGGCCCAGGAGGCATATACATGGATATGCAGCGCAGTATTGTTTGTGACAGCGAGCAACTGGAAACTGCTTAACTGTCCATCACCAGGGGACTGGTTAAATAAAACTGTAATATATTTATGCAACAGATCTTGAAAACACTGTCATGGGGGAAAAAGTAGGTTGCAGAATGGTGGGCACAGCAACTTTTTTTTTAAAGCGTGTAACCCAAATCAGGAGGCTCAGTGCTAAAGCATCTGCCTCCCAATGCAGGAGATGCAAGAGATGCGGGTTCAATCCCTGGGAAGATCCCCTGAAGGAGGAAATGGCAACCCGCTCACTCCAGTGTTCTTGCCTGGAGAAGTCCATGGACAGAGGAGCTCGGTGGGTTACAGTCCATGGGGTTGCAAAGAGTGGGACATGACTGAGCATGCACACACATCCCAAAACAATATGATGTATCACCTACAGATACATATATAAACACAGAGTGTTATATATGTGGTATAAATGGGGGTCCTGGAAGGACACACAGTTAGGGAAGAAGGGTCCAGGGGAGGGTTGGTTAAAGAAAGATTTGACTTTCCCATAATGCCTCATTTTTCCCCCCCCAAAGAAGAGTGAATTCACACACTGCTTATGTAATTAAAAAGTCATCAAACATGTAAAAAGAAAAGCGGGGGTGGACACGCTGGGTGACATGAGCTGCTTCACATGCTGTCAGGCTCTCAGAATTAGAGTGCTTTCTGAGCGTAAATAAGAAAAGTCCCCAGGCCACGGCCTCTCCAGGGTGGGTTCTATGTGCCCTCACATTTGGCACCCTGTTTGCAAAGGGGTTTCCCCGTGTGATTCACATTCTCGACAATAGCCTTTGGGGCAGGCAGAGCCGGCATCCCCCTACGTCTTTATCGGAGGTGGAAAAGGAGGCCCAGAGAGGTAATTTATAGTCACACAGCAGTTCAGAGTGGTCCCCCTCAGAGCGCCCCTTCCTGGTCCTGGGCTGCTTTTTCCAGCCCTGCTTGCTCTTTGGAGCCTACATCTGTGGCCCCTTCCCAGGGAGCTCCTGGGCTCCCCACCTCCTTTGACATCCCAAATGCCATAGGATCCTCTGACGGCTTCTCGGTCAGATGGTGCCTGCTTCCCCCTAAGCAGTATCTGGGGATAAAAATAAACCGTCCTGTTCTCTTTTCCTGCTGTGCCAACTGAGGGGGAGCCTAGCCAGGAGGAGCAGCAGATGGAGTGGGAGCAGAGGGGAGGGGAGGGGGGAGGTTGTAGGGCAAGAAGGAGAAGGAAGGGGATTGCAAAGCTCCAGCACAAAGACTCCTGCTGAAGATGGGGCTGGGCTGGTTTAACCCAGGGATCCACCCCCCCTACCTCTCCCACTGGGAGAAGCTGCTTTGGATTTCCCAACCTGTCTTGCTGCCTGGAGGGTGGGGGTGGAGAGGGCTTGTCCCCATTGGAGGCTGTGAGGGCAGCTGGGAGCCAGGAGAGGGGCACCTGGCTTGGCAACATTCCCAGGAGAGAACCATTTGGAGGCACCAGGGGGAGCCGTCTGGTTCAGAAAGCAGGGCAAAGTGGTGGAGGGGGGAGGTGGGGGGAGGGGAGCCCTTGGCCCTCACCTTTATCCTCTGCCGAGAGTCCAGGGAAGCCCTGGTGACTCAGTGGTAAAGAATCTGCCTGTCAAGCAGGAGACGAAGGTTTGATCCCTGGGTCAGGAAGATCTGCTGGAGAAGGAAATGTATTCTTGCCCAGGAAATCTTGTGGACAGAGGACCCTGGAGGGTTACAGTCCATGGGGTTGCAAAAGAGCTGGGGCTAAAACAACAACAGAGTCTAAATGCTAATGCTACTTCTGTACAGGACGGTAAGGCAGAAAGAGACTAAAGACCCAAGTCTGCCACCTATTGTCTGTATGACCTCGGGTAGGTCACGCTCACTTTTTAGGGTCTCAGTTTGATCATCTGGCAAATGGAGGCAATACAATGGGCAGATGCTACGCATGCCTCCTTCCATGTATCCTAGTCACTGGTTCTCAGTCTTGAGCATGTATCAGAACCACCTATAAGACCTGTCACTAATAAAAGACAGATTGCTGGGCTCCGCCGCCCATGTTTCTGATTCAGTATCTTTGGGATGCGGCCCAAGACTGTGCAATTCTACAGGTTTCCCAGGTGATGCTTCAGGTCCCGGGGTCACACTTTGAGAACGAACACCCTTGGCATTCACATTTCTTGCTGAGCAGTCGATTTCCTCTTGCAAGCACTCGGGGCTTTCCCTGGTTTTCAAAACAGGCTTGGTGCAGGTGTAGGGCAGGTAAGATGCAGCTGGGTGAGCAAATGCCCTGAATGTGTGCATGCGTGCTCAGTCACACCAGTCGTGTCTGACTCTTTGCGACCCCGTGGACTGTAGCCTGCCAGGCTCCTCTGTCCATGGGACCCTCCAGGCAAGAATACTACAGTGGGTTGCTGTGGCCCTCCTCCAGGAGATCTTCCTGACCCAGGGATTTAACCTGCATCTCTTACATAATGCCCTGAATACTCTCAAACAAATAGAAGTGAAAGTTGGAGGATAAATGCCCCAGCCTCCTTGCCCTTGGGAGGGACAAATCTGAGGTGTGTTCTGTGCTGTCTCCTGGGTTCCCTAGAGGGCTCGATCCACAGATGCCCTCTGCATGGGCTTCTTTTCTTTTCTGTCTCATGTCCCACAGCCCCACTGGTGCCTCTTGGGTTCAACTCTCCAAAAAACTACCTGCATGCCTTCCTCGTTGCAGAGTCTGCTTTTGGAGAAGTCCCCTCCAAGAGTCAGCATTGGCCAAGCATGAGAAGGTACAATTTTGTATATCTTGCATCCCTGACAAAGAGAAGGGGTTGTTATTCTTGGCAGCTGTAGCAAGTTCTGGATTCTAAATGGACCTCAGCCAGGAACTTTTTAGGTGACTCTCTGGTTCTGAGGTTTCCCCTGCTCAGATGTGATGAAGGACTGGGGTTCAATGAGTTCTAGTGCTCAGTCGCTTCAGTCGCGTCCAACTCTGTAGCCCACCAGGCTCCTCTGTCCTTGGGGATTCTCCAGGCGAGAATACTGGAGAGAGTCGCCATGCCCTCCTCCAGGGCATCTTCCCAACCCAGTAATCGAACCCATATCTCTGGCGTCTCCTGCATTGTAGGCAGTTTCTTTACCCACTGAGCCACCTGGGAAGCCCATTATGAGTTCTAGGGAGCTTGCCAATTCTAAAAATAAAGAGGATCAGCCCACACTGTAGGGTCCACTCTGACCTGTGGATAAATGGGTGGGCGTGAAGCTCGCATCAGCCAGAAGGTGGCGCCAAAGTAATGTCCGAAGACCCTGGCGGCTGGCTTTTGCCCGCTCTCATCCTCCCGTCATCCATCCGCCAGAGCCTCCTGCGACTTCTACTCTCCAACTTCATCCGTTTCTCGGGTCTCTCTGTCCACTGCTTCCTCCATTTAACAAGCATTCCTGCATTCCTCCTGTGGCCTCTCCCCCAGCTGGGGTTGTGCGTGCGTGCTCAGTCACTTCAGTCGTGTAGGGTTGTGCAGGATAGCGCTAAGAATGCGCAGGGCCGGAGCGCTCTGTGCTAGGCACAGGGCCAAGAACTTCACACGCTTGTCTAAAGTCCCTAGGACGACCCCGAATAAGGCACAGTCTCTTCGAACGCCCATTTTACAGATGGAGGCTCAGAGGCTAAATGACTTGCTACGGTCTGAAGAATTAGAGCTGGGATTTAGGCCTGACTGATTGATCCAAGACCTCTGGCGAGTGAAAAACCAGGCACATGTCATTAGGCTGTTAAAAGGCCGTGTGACCGCCCAGGGCAGAAGAAAAGGCCCCGCAGGAGCAGGTAACCTTTAGGGCTGGGGTTACACGGGAGCTGGAGAGCAAGACAGGCAGGTTGGGGCAGTCAGGATGGCAGAGCCTCTGGGCAAAGCAGCAGCAAGGCTCTGTCCATCTTGTGGGGGGAGGGGGAGGTGGCATCTATGGATTCCATCCAGTGGTTGCCCTCTAAGAATGAGAGTTATATATTGCTGGGCATCCAGATTTCTATATTAAATCTCCCAATGTTTAAATGCTACCAATCCCCCAAATTAAAACAAAACTGTGAGAGCTCAAGACAGCATATCAGAGAGGGTTGAAATTAAAAGTGACTGGGAATTTCACTGTATCCAGCACTTTTCTTTTATAATTAAAAAAAATTTTCGGCCACATTGCGTGGCACAGTTCTCTGCCCAGGGATCTAACCCACGCCGTGGAAGCGTGGAGTCTTAAGCACTGGACCTCCAGGAAGAGCTACTTTAGTTTTCTATGAGGGGAGACTGAGGCCCTGGGAGGGTCCAGGGCCAAGTCAGGCCACATGTGCCAGGCAAGTTGTCTCTTTTCTCTGCACCCCAGCTGGGAGGCTGGAGAGTTTCTGGGGCCTTAGGCTCCACCCTGCGACCCTGGTTAACTGGATCTAAAACACTGAAATTCTAGGACTGGGGGCCAGGGCTGAGCTGGTTGTAATGCCCTCTTAATTCGATGACAACCCCCACCCCCATCTCGGCCCCCAGGCACACGCTCACACACTCTCCCCTTAAGCCTTCAGGGCCGCGCAGTTGATTCCTTGGGCAGCAGAAGTTATTAAAGAGTCTGCCCCGAAGGATTTCTCTCCCCAAGAGTGATTCTAGCTCAGAAAATTACCAACCCACCTACAGGGGTGGGGAGATACAGTTTTGATTTGTTTAAAAAAAAAAAAAAAAAAACAAAGAAAAAAAAAACCCCCATGCTGTGGTCCTGGAGTCTGGGGGATGGGGGAAGCTCATTGAGGGGTGGGGTCCTCTGGGATGTGCAATATTGCTACGGTGTGTGGGGGGGGAGGTTGATGATCAGTAAAATCAGTGCGCAGCTTTGTCCAGACAGAAAGTGGGTGGCGGTGGAGGGATTGGGGGTAGAGGGGCCTCCTGCTTCTCTATTCCAGTCCCCTCTTCCAGTCCCTGGGGGCTCTCTGCCTCTTTCGCCGCCCGCCGACTGGCACATCACGCTGGGCCCTGGCACCCAGCTAGTTCGCTGCCTGCTCCTCCCTCTAGGATCTCCTCCCACCCTCTGCAGTCTCTGCGTCTCCCCCTCCCCACCTTCTGCCCGTCTCCCTGACCGATCACCTCCTTCCCCTCCTCTCAGCCCTCCCATCTCACCCTTGTTCTCTTTTGAACAAGTATTCTTGTTTTGGCAAATCACCAAACTCCAACCTGTGCATCTCACCGCCCCCACCCCTGTCCAAGCAATGCACAGGGAAACCAGCCCACCTGTGAGAGTTCCCCCCCCTTCCCGCCCCCACTTCCAAACCCCCGCCAACCACAAGTTACAGGTCCTTCCAGACTTGTTTTCTGTACCAAAAATATTTTTTCAACTCGGGCTATTATTGCATGCAGTATTTTGTAAGCAGACTTCTTTGCTTAACTGTGTACAGCAGACATCTCTCCATGCCAATAAATATAGATCGACAACAAGCTTTTTAATTGCCGCATAGGATTCCATTGTCTGGCTGGAGCCCGATTCAGGTAAGGGCTCCATATTAATGGACATTTAGATGGCTTCTCTCTTCCCCTCTTGAGTCCCTTCCTGCTTCTATGGCATCCCCCTCTCCACTTCCTCTTTCATTTTTCCTCTCCTCTCTGGCCTTCATCCCCAGCCTCCCGCCCTCCCCATTCCCTCCAAGCCTTGGGGGGGCCCCCTGTGGAGGAGTGGGGGGTCGCGGGTGTTTAACACCCGGTCCCCTGTGTCAGACATGTGCCATCTCATTAGTAAGCCTGTCCCCCCAAGTGAGTCAGGCAGGAGCCACAGTGGCAGCGAGAGGCCTAATTGAATGTAACTAATTATTCACTCCCTTAAATGGGCCTGGGAGGGACAGAATTACTCACTCTGAACTGGGGAGACAGGGAACTGGCTGGCTGGCAAACAAATCCTGGGGCCTGTGGAGCCAGTCCTCCTTGGAATACTAATTAGGCAGGAGGGCAGGATCAGATCAGGAACCGAGAGCCAGCCGCCTGGCCCGTCCCCCTCCCAGCTGGGAAACCGGGGGTCTAGAGGAGAAATGAATCATTGTGTGAAGCTAGTTGCAGGCCCACCCCATCCTGGACCTGGGAAGTGTCACTAAGGGAGCGGGGTTTGGGGGACGTGAAATGTTGAGCCTTCTTTTGGCTCTAGGAAGACAGGATTCATGTTTCAGGTGGAGGTGGATGGCAAGAGACCTCAGTCCCACCAGGAGCCGTCGGGACCCAGCTGGCTCCAAGAAGGGTCCCCTTTGCTCCTGAGCTGTCAGGGGCAGAGCAAAAGACTGATGATGTCCACAGTCCTCATGGCAGCCCTCTGGGGTGGCAGACTCCTTAGCGAAGATCAGAGCCAACACGGGCCAGAGCCGGGGCTCAGCCCTCTTTGGCTACCAAGCTTGAGTTCCTAACTGCCGAGAAGGACCCAAACCTCACTCCTGACAAATCAAAATGTCCTCAGGGTGGGGTGGGGTGGTAGTAGTCCAGGCATCTTTTTTTTTTAAGAGCTTCCTGGTGATTCTCACATTCTGTTGTTGTTGGTTGTTCAGTCTCTAAGTCATGTCCCACTCTGTGATCCCATAGACTGTAACCCGCCAGGTCCCTCTGTCCACGGGATCTCCCAGGCAAGAATACTGGAGTGGGTTGCCATTGCCTGCTCCAGGGGATCTTCCTGACCCAGGGGTCGAACCCACGTCTCTTGCATTCGCAGGCGGATTCTTTACCCTGAGCTACCAGGGAAGCCCTCTAACATTCTACCAGGTCTGAAAACCACTTGTTTAGGCCTTAGTTCCCTATGAGTCTCTGTTCTGGGGCAGGGGCGGGGTGGCCTGGGTAGGGAAGTGAAGAAAGACCTGAATGCAGCCCCAGGGAGCTCCATGCTGGGCAACTCCTGCAGGTCAGAGGTGAGGATATGGGGAGATGCAGAAAGGAGAGCGAAGGGGTGTGTGTGTGTGTGAGAGAGAGAGAGATAATGGTAATCCTGCCATCTTATACAGGCACTTCTCACACAGGATCTCATTTGATCCTGACAACAGACAACAGCTCTTTGAGAGGGTATAGTTATCCTTGCAGCTGAAAAAGGTGAGGATCAGAAAGGTTGAGTAAGTGGTCCAAGGAAACACAGCGCGGCCAACGTCCTGGCTCTCCTGGATTCCAAACCCCATGCTCCTTCTCTGCCGCGGCTTTGATTCTGCTATTGTGTTTGCGATGTCTTCTCCAGCAGGTGTTAGTGTGGGTGTGCTACTGTTCTGTGTGTGCGCACGCTTGTTAGCTGGGTCTATATGAGCATGCCTTTCCCTCCTGAAAGGGGCTGGCTGTTCACAAGCCTCCCGCTCCCATCCAGCACAAAGCCTCCTGTTGACCAATGAGAAGAAGGGGGGAGGGCAAAAGCCCCAGCTTCTTGCCCCCTTTTCCCGAAGCCAGCTCCAGTACCCACTCAAGAGGCAGTCTCCTCTCGATGCTGGGGGCTGGCGAGGGGCAGGGGAAGGCAGGTTACCCTTCCAGCCAAGTGCCGGTCAGCCTTGCTTGTAATGAATGTGGAGCGAGACCTCTCTGTAGTCCTAGGGCAGGGAAGTTTCCCCTGCCCCATGAACGCGCTGCCCCCGCTTTGGCCCCCAGCGAGGGTGGCAGGGAGAGATGGATCACCCCCCTCTCTCCACCCTCCCCAAGTGCAAGGGACTTCATGGGGGCTTCACAGCGGGGCAGTAAATTTATGAGACCAACACAGATCCCCCAATCACCTCGTTGGCTGATCCATCTTCCTGGAGTCAGGGATGACATGAAATTATCGTGAAATACATCTCCAGATGATGGAGGCGCTGGTGGGTTGGGGGCCAGCAAAGGTGCCAGGGCAGAGGAAGTTGGGGCTCAGGTGGGAGGGCTGTTGCCACCCCCTCCTTGGCTGAGACCCAGAAAAGGGGACCCTGCTCACTTTCCAGAGTCTTTGGCTGGGGTGGGGCAGCTGTGTTCCATCTCTGCCTCCAACTTCCTTGGAAACCCCCTGCTCAATGAGACTCTTAAGCCACCAGGCTGCATGTAGGACCTCAGCTCTGATGGGGCCATGAGGCACTTGTGTTTCCAGAGTCCCAGAGTCAGAGAGACGGGCAAGGTGAGCTGAACAGGGCAGCTGGATTGGAGGAAGGGCTGGGTTCTGCATGAGTGGGTGGGGGCAACAGAAACAGGGTCAGGACCACGGTCCTGCGTGATGCTCCACACCTTTGGTTGCCCACCTGTAATCATGGGCAGGGACCAATCAGAAGGTCTCTCAGAGGGATGGGGTCCTTGGAGGCTCCCCTGCTGTATCTGGCATTAACTCTTCAATCTCTGGGATTGAGGAGAGAGTCACGGAAGGGACCAGTGTTGAGGGGGTGCTACTTGGAGAGCTTGGGGTAGCACCTAGTTATGACTATGTTTGGAAGTACAGCTGACCCTTGAACAACATGGGGGTTGGGAGCACCCACCCTCTATGCAGTGGAAAATCCACGTGTAGCTACAGTTGGCCCTCTGTATTCACGATTCCACATTCAAAGATTCAACCAATTGTGGATTGTGTAGCATCATAGTATGCTTTTATTGAAAAATGCCTGCCTATAGATATTTTATATAAAATATCTGCATAGATATCTGTGCAGTTCAAACCTGTGTTTTTCAAGGGTCAAGTGTAGTTAGTTTTTTCCCATGCCCTATAGCAGGATGGGGGGCTTCCCTGGTGCCTGCAATGCTGGAGACCTGGATTCAATCCTTGGGTTGGGAAGACCCCCTGGAGAAGGGCATGGCCACCCACTCCAATATTCTGGTCTGGAGAATCCCATGGACAGAGGAGCCTGGTGGGCTAAAGTCCACAGGGTCGCAAACAGTGGAAGACAGCTAAGTGACTTACACTCACTCACAGAGCAGGAGGATGTGTTCCAGCTGAATGCTGTCTTGGAGCTGGTCCCCAAAGTCCAGTGGTTCCTCCCTCTCCCTTCTGGCTGCGGTGTCTGGGTCCCCTCCCCAAAGACGCTGGTCTTGAGGCCACTGAGTCAGAGGATGAGCCCAGGGATGAAGGGCATACAGGGATCTGCAAACCCAGGGTGCCAGAGCCTTCCTGCCTCTCCTCAGCCCCACTTCAGCCAGCTCTCAGGGGACCCCCCGCCCCGCACCCTGAGCGCTGAGCTGGAAGTGGATGCAGCCAGCATCTGTGCAGCTGGGATGCGGTCATGCGGCCTCCTGAGCAAGGCCAGCTCTTGCTGTGGGAAACTGTGAGAGTTGAGGCTCTGTGGGGGCCTCCTGGGCAGGACTGGCCGACCCCGCCCGCCCTGATCTAGCCCTGGGACGCCCCCCTGGGAAGGGGCATAGCCACTCTGGGGGATGGTAAAAGTCCAGACAGCCAGACCGGCGGCACCTAGTGATGTTTCGGGCTGGGCGGGGCCCTGGAGTGTGAGTGCAGCCCCGAGGCAGTGGGGTGGGGGGGAGCCAGACACAGCCGACTCTGGAAATGAGATTTGTGTTGTTATCTGTGCTCGCTCAGGCCGAGGGCCTTGGGCATTAGCTAACCTGACTGAGGAGTTAAGAAGCAGGGAGGGGCCCAGAAGCAGAGGGGTGGTAGGAGCTGAAACACAGGCTGGAGTGGAGGGAGCACCTGCTGGAGTGTGTGTGTGGGTCTCTTGAGGGGTTTGTATTTGTGCCTTTTGGTTTTCCCAAAGTGTGTGTGTGTTTCCCTGGTTTATGCGGATGTCCTTTAAAGGGATGCTGGGTGAGTACTTGGCTTCTTGCTCATGTGTTGAGATTTCTCGTGTGTGTGTGTGTGTGTGTGTGTGTATACACAACCACACATTCCTGGCAGTTTGGTGTGTACACGCTCTATCATACCCCACCCCCTCAGCAGCCTGCAGGTCCAAACACAGTTTAAGGAATAGAGCGGGGGTGAGGGGGCAGGGCACCCAGAGGGTGGTCCTGGGAGAGCTGGGCCCTGGAGGTGGTCCTGGCCTGGCAGGGAACAAAGGGCCAATCAGTGGAGAGGCCACGAGAGCGCTGGCTGATTGAGGAAGAGGAATTAGCCAGGAGCCTCTCGGGGCCCCATGGGGGGCGGGGGGGGGGCCTGGTATCCTGATTAGTGAGCAGGCACAGCTGGGTTCACCTGAGCTGCAGGCAGCCGGGCAGCCTGGGGCAGGGGGAGTCTGGGCATGGGCCAGGGATGAACCACAGCAGGGCCTGGACTGATGACCAGGGATGGCAGGGATGGACTATAAACAACAGATGTCACCATGACCCTAGCAGCTCCCCGATACCCAGGGTTCTCAGGGTGCCTGGTGATGGAAGCGGCATCTGCCACTCAATCCTCACAATGCAGGTTCATCCATCATTCAGGCTCCTGCATGAGGACATAGAGGCTGATGTTGCTGTTCAGTCCCTCAGTCGTGTCTGACTCTCTGCGACCCCAGGGACTCAGGCTTCCCTTGTCCATCACCATCTCCCGGAGCCTGCTCAAACTCATGTCCATTGAGTTGGTGATGCCATCCAACCATCTCATCCTCTGTCATCCCTGTCTCCTCCTGCCCTCAATCTTTCCCAGCATCAGGGTCTTTTCTAATGAGTCGGCTCTTCGCATCAGTGAGGGGATGCACAGCTCCAGGTTGACTCGACCTCAGAGTCCTCTTTTTACTTTTATGCCACCATCCACGACGGGTCCCAGCCCTCCGCTACATCACCAGTGGGGAGAAGTTACAGGAGTACAGATTGCAGGGACAGGAAAAGAGGGATTTATCAATCAACCTGACCAGCAAGGGCTTCCCTTGTGGCTCAGCTGGTAAAGAACCTGCCTGCAATGTGGGAGAGCTGGGTTCTATCCCTGGGTTGGGAAGATCCCCTGGAGAAGGGAAAGACTACTCACTCCAGTATTCTGGCCTGGAGAATTCCATGGACTAACTCCATGGGGTCACTGAGAGTTGGACACGACTGAGTGACTGTCACTTTCTTGATCATCAGAGCAGACTGACTTGGTAGGTGATGAGACACTCATCACTGGAGGTATGCAAGGAGTGGCCCACTAATGAAGGGCTTCCTTGAGGGATAGGAGATTGGGTTCCATTTTCTTCCATCACTGTAATATGGTCTTGAATCACAGCCCCTGGGTTGGAATCCTCACTGTGTGACCTTGGGCAACTGGCTAGCCCTCTCTGTTTCCATTTTCTCATCTGTGAAATAGAGAAGTTTGAGGATTGAATTCAGAGGATAGAATTTTTCCAGTAGTCATGTATGGATGTGAGAGTTGGACTACAAAGAAAGCTAAGTGCCGAAGAATTGATGCTTTCGAACTGTGGTGTTGGAGAAGACTCTTGAGAGTCCCTTGGACTGCAAGGAAATGCAACCAGTCCATCCTAAAGGAGATCAGTCCTGAATATTCATTGGAAGGACTGATGCTGAAGCTCCAATACTTTGGCCACCTGATGCAAAGAACTGACTCCTTGGAAAAGATCCTGATGCTGGGAAAGATTGAAGGCAGGAGGAGAAGGGGCGAAGAGGATGAAATGGCTGGATGGCATCACCGACTCAATGGACATGAGTTTGAGCAAGCTTCGGGAGTTGGTGATGGACACGGAAGCCTGGCGTGCTGCAGTCCATGGGGTCACAGAGAGTCGGACACGACTAAGCGACTGAACTGAACTGAAAGCACTCAATATTCTAACACTGTGTGTTAGGTGGGGTCAGAGAGAGCTGGGGGAAGAGGGACTTGGGATGAACAGAAAGTAAAGTGGAAGGAAACACAGGTGTTGGTTCTGAGGCTTGAGGGGTTAGGCGGGTACTCAGGTCCCCTGAAAAATCCCCAGGCTGCTCTGCTTCAGTCTAGACCTCACCTCCCCTTTCAGGCTATTACTCCTCCTCCCCTCCCTGCATTCCCTGCCCAGTTTTTCCTCCTCTATTTCATTCTTTATCCGCATTAAATTGACCATGTCACCCTCTCATCCATAGGCTTGGATGATTCCCTTTTGCCCATGGAAGTGATTCTCCAAGTGCGACAGGAGAACCCAGGGAGTTGGGGGATAACCTTAGGTTATCTGGAGTCCCTTACACGACCCTTACAGGATCTGGAGTCCCTTAGGAAATTTCTAGTTCTCTACTAATTCCAAGGAGGACATCTCCATTTAATGGTATTTTGTCCTCTACTCCTTTATTAAAAGGAGGTGAGGCTCAGATTCAGAGCTATCAGCAAGAACTCAATATCACTGATGAGTTCCAGCCATTTCCTTCTTCTCAAAGCACCAATCCTCTCGGCCCCCCAACTACACGCTTTCTTCTTTGTATCCTCTTCCCTGGCTACTCCTCCCGAGTCTCTGGGATTGTCCTCTGGGGCTGACCCTCTAAAGCTGGTGTGCCATCGGGCCCCCTCTTGTCTGGACTCTGTCCAGTCCCATGGATTTCAGCACCACCAGTGAGTCCCCAGCACATCTCTCCAGACTCAGAGAGGAATGTCCAGCTGCCTTTGTGACATCACCACTGGATGTCCATCTCAACCTGAAAGTCCAAAATGGAGCTTGAGTTACCCCACACCTCTGCCTTCCCTCTTGCTCGCTCTGGGTTTCCTTGGTTCCTCTCTCTAACCCGCCCCATCCAATCCATCAGCTATACCCATTCACTTTACCCGCAAAACATATCCTGCTGCTACAGACACTTCCCTCTAGTCACTTTGTGCTCTGGACCAAGCCATCCTCACGCCTCACCTGCATGTTACAGTCACCTCTGCCCTGGTCCTGTTGCTCCCACCCTGCACCCCTACAGTCCACCACGCAGCAGCTGGAAAGGCTTTTAAAAATGGTGATCAGACACTCTCCCTCCGCTGCTTAAAAGTTTCAAAGGGAATTCCCTTGTGCTTACAAAAATTCAAGCCCTTTGCGCTGGTTTACAAGGACCCTCTTTGGCCTGTTTCTCCCTCTTCGTCCTCACGTGACTCACCCCCTTGTCCACTCTGTTCTGGTCCCAGGAAGCTCAGTTCCACCTTATTCTGTCTGGGACACTCTCACGCTTGATCTTTGCATGGTCAGTATCTTCTCTTCCTTTTGCTGTGTGCATGAGGGTCACCTCCACAGAAAGGACTTCCCTGACCATCCAATAACCAAGTCACTTCCAGACATGACCAAATCGGCCTCTTCAGGCACAGCAGAGCATGACACTTTTACTTGTTTCCTTTCTTTGCTTTTTTTCTTTTCCCCATATAGCTATAAATGTCTTCCCTGGTGGTGCAGTGGTAAAGAATCCACCTGGCAATGCAGGAGACGCAAGAGACGTGGGTTCAATCTCTAGGTCGGGAAGATCCCCTGGAGAAGGAAATGGCAACCCACTTCAGTATTCTTGCCTGGGGAATCTCATGGACAGAGGAGCTTGGTGGGCTACAGCCCATGGGGTTGGAAAGAGTCGGACATGACTGAGCACTCATGCATGCATGCACGCACGTGTATAATTATGAACCAAGAACTTGAGTTAGTAAAATGTCCAGGAGGATCATTGGTGCGAACCTGTCTGGTTCACTGCTGTATCCTCAAAGCCAAGAATGGTGCCTGTGTCACTGGAGACAATTATTAAGTATTTGTTTCTTGAATTAATAATTATACATATATATATTACAATCACCTTCGATTTATGATGGCTATCACTGTGTTTTTCCACTGTAGATAGAGATTTAAACTTTCCTTTTAAGAATAAAGAGAGAAAAAAAAGAATAAAGCAAAAGGAGATCTTATAAGAGACTTGTATCCAGAATATTAAAAAACTTTTACAACTCAACAATAAAAAGACAGCATGGTTAAAAATGGGCAAAGGATTTGAATAGACATTTCTCCAAAGCTGAAATGCAACTGGCCCATCAGCGCATGAAAACATGCTCAGCATCACTAGTTACTGTGTGTGTTAGTTGCTCACGCGTGTCCGACTCTTAACGATCCCATGGACTGTAGTCCACCAGGCTCCTCTGACAATGGAATTCTCCAGGCGAGAACACTGCAGCGGGTTACCATTCCCTTTTCCAGGGGATCTTCCTAACCCAGGGATTGAACCCGAGTCGCTTACGTTACAGGCAGATTCCTTACTGTCGGGAGTTACCAGGGACGCCCCATTGGTCACTATGGAAATGCAAATCAAACCACAATCAGATGCCATTTTAAAGCCATTGGAATTTAGCTACTAGGCTGATTAAAAATGAAAAAAGACAGATAATAGTAAGTGTTAGCAAATGTGGAGAACTTGGAATGCTCATGTATTGCTGGGGGGATTGTGAAATGGCACAGCCGTTTTGGAAACAGTTTGGCAGTTCTTCTTCCTCAAAAGGTAAACATGGAGTCATCATATAATCCAGCAATCCCACTCCTAGGTGTATACCTAGGAGAACTGAAAACATACGTCCACACAAAAACTTCTGTGTGAGTTGATAGCGACATTATTCAAAATAGCCCCCAAATAGAAACAACTCAGATGTCCATCAACTGATGAATATGGTATAGCTATCCAATGGAATAGTATTCAGCAATAAAAAGGAATGAAGTGCTGCGATATGCTTCAACACATCTGAGTGGACCCTAACACCAGGTTTCTAACAGGAAAAAACCCAGTCACAGAAGGCCACATCACATACTGTTTGATTCTATTCATCTGAAAGCAATGGCAACCCACTCCAGTACTCTTGCCAGGAAAATCTCACAGATGGAGGAGCCTGGTAGGCTGCAGTCCATGGGATCTTGAAGAGTCAGACACGACTGAGTGACTTCACTTTCACTTTCATGCATTGGAGAAGGAAATGGCAACCCACTCCAGTGTTCTTGCCTGGAGAATCCCAGGGACGGGGGAGCCTGTTGGGCTGCCGTCTATGGGGTCTCACAGAGTCAGACAGGACTGAAACGACTTAGCAGCAGCAGCAGCAGCATTCATCTGAAGTGTCCAGAATAGACAAATCCATAGAAACAGAAAATAGATTAGTGGTTGCCAGGACGTCTGGGATGGTGGTGGGGGGAGAGGGAGGGAAAATTGGAAATGACTGATAATAGTTGATGAAAATGTTCTGAAATTAGATAGTAATGATGATTGTACAATTATGAATATGCTAAAAAACATGAATTGTACACATTAAAATGGTGGATTTTATATTATGTGAGTTATATCTCAATAAAGCCATTATTGAAAAATAAAGTTTAAAAATGATCACTGAAAGAAAAAAGCCAAGAAAGGCATGAGTCTCCTGCACAGTCATGGAAGAGGAATGTGAGCGATTTGAAGCTACCTTATGGGGACTTCCCTGGTGGTACAGTGGTTAGGACTCTTCACTTCTACTGCTGAGGCACAGGTTTGAATCCTGGTCGTGGAACTAAGATTCCACATGATGCATAGTGCAGCCAGAAAAAAAAAAAAAGATGCTGGCTTATAGGCTTACAAGGATAAAGTCCAGACATCACAGTTTAACATTCAAAGCTTAACTCCAGTTTTGTATGCTGCTCTTCTCTTTAATCTGGTCACATTGGGTTGCTCCCTGTCTCTGAAACAGGAATCTTTAGCGCTGCCTTGTCCTTGCAAATCCTTGCCCCTGACTGGGGCGCTCACTCTCCTTTTCTCTATCTGGTCAATGTCTGCGGGAAGGCTAGGTGCTGAGGCTTCTCAGGTTGCACTGGTGGTCAAGAACCCGCCTACCGATGCAGGAGACTGGGGTTCGATCCCTGAGTTGGGAAGATTCCCCCAGAGGCGGGCATGGCAACCCGTTCCAGTATTCTTGCCTGGAAAATCCCATGGACAGAGGAGCCTGGCGGGCTGCGGTCCACAGAGTCGCAAAGGGTCGGATGCGACTGAAGCGATTTAGCACGCATGCACACATGCAGTATATGCCAGGCTCTGTGCCAGGTGCTAGCGACACAGTGCAGAGAAGTGAGACAGACACAGTCTGGGCCCCGGGCTGGCTCCCAGGCAGGACAAGGGAGATGAAAGCGTACCTGGCAACAATCAAACTGGAAGGAGAATCTGGGATGCTGGGAGCACTGAGGCTGCAGAGGCGCAGAGGAAGAAACTGACAGAGCCTGAGGGATCCAGAGGGGACAGAAGAGGGGCTGTTTCAGCTGCGGAGTTTAGCCAGGCAAGAAACAGAGGGAAGTGTATGACAGGCTGAGGGAATGGACTAGGCTAAAACCTCAGACAGAGCACAGCAGGTTGGAGGAGGCATCAGAAGGCAGACTGACTGGAATGTAGCCTGGGAGGTGGGGAGTGGCAAGAAACGGTCTTAGAGGGAGAGTGATCAGGCAATCGGTGCTCTGGGTCTTTGTTGGTCATGCCAAACATGCTGGATTTTTAATTCCAGAGCTCAGTTCAATTCCACAGAATATTATGCTTATTTTTCTTCAAATCACTGATCACCCCTGGCATTATACATCCATCTGTTTATTGCCGGCCCCACTACTAGAAAGGACGTGAACTTTGTGTTGTTGACTGCTGTGTACTCAACAGCCAGAACGGCTCATGTAGGCACTCCATAAATACTTATCAAATGCATGGATTTACATGCCTGTCTCCTCTGCTTCACAGTTATTTAAGGTCAGGGAATGGCTGGATTCATCATTATGTCCCCAGGGCCCAGCACAGAGCTTGGCACACACATGCTGCTTAATAAATATCCAGAGAATAAGTGAATGAATAATTGTCTCCTTCAATAGGCTACAAATTCCTAAAGGGCAGAGACTGCTTGATATATGTCGTCAGTGGCCCCCACATTGTCTGGCAGACAACAGACAGTCAGTAAAGATTTGTTGCAATAGTCGAGAGTCCCCTCTGGATGGGGCCCCTGGCATGCTTGCGTTGGGAGCTAAAACTTGACACCTTCAAGGGTATTAGCTCCCAGGTAGTCAGGAAGAGGAGATCCCCAGTTGTCAAAGGGTCTCCAGACCTGGGGCCACAGGTCTTGCCGACAGGATTAGCTTAGATGTGCCAGGTAGCCCGGGAGACTGGGAGCATCAAGGAGGGCTTCCTGGGGGTCAGAGACCACACCACTGCCTATCAGGTCTCAGCCCCGCCTCTCTCTGGTGATTGGCAGGTGGCTCCACCAATGAGGTGTGAGTGCAGCTGTGGGTGGAGGTGGTGGGATGGGACAGATGGTGGGTGACAAGGAAACCCCCATGTTCTCCTCCATCTGTTACATTTAATTGACTTCCCGCAGAAAGAAAAAAAAAAGATAAACCAGTTGCAAGGATGAAATTGCTAATTAAAAGGCCCTCTGATTAGATAGACAAATATTTACCAATTACGCCTGACCCTGTCTCTCTCTCTTATGTCTGCAAACTCCCCCATCAGCATCATGGCTGCATGACACCCAGCTGGTGGCTCTTCCACCAATGCCTCTCCTGGGGCTCAGACTGGCTCCGGGTGAAGCCGGGTAGGAGAGAGGCAAATATGGCAAATAGTCATTCAACAAACACCATGCTCAGGTCCAGGCTCAATGCTGGGCCCCAGAAAGCTGCATCAGGATTGCCAAGCTCAGTGCTGTGGGTTGTGTGCTGCGTGAAGGTTCAGCCCAGGGAGAGTGGGGCTCCACTTGTCAGCCTGAGACTTCTGGTGGCAGAAGAAGATTTTTTCTTTTTTTTTTTTTTTGCACAATGGGCCATTAGCTTGCCAACCCATGTTCAGAGGATCATGGCTGTATTTTTTTAAATCCACACAGAATGGGCTAGTGACAGCTGAATAGAGATGACTATGATTCAGTTCCTGAGCCATGGGCTCTTGGGAGTGTGGGGGAGAAAAATCTACCTATGATGAATAAACTGTCATTTAACATTTATTGAGCTCCTGACGTTGTGCTAAGTCCTGGGCTTCCCAGGTGGCATTAGTGGTGAAGAACCCGGCTGCAGGAGACATAAGAAACGCGGGGTTGATCCCCGGGTGGGGAAGATCCCCTGGAGAAGGGAATGGCACCCCACTCCAGTATTCTTGCCTGGAGAATCCCATGGACAGAGGAGCCTGGTAGGCTACAGTCCGTGGGGTTGCACAGAGTCGGACACGACTAAAGCGACTTAGCATGCATGTGCTAAATGCTGGGGGAGAGAGAGATGAGTAACACATATTTCCTGCCCTCCAGGAGTCCTGTCCACTTGGAAGAGATGGGCACCCATACCTGGGTCTGCCCTTCCTGTCTTCTTTTCCTTCCTGCATTCCAAATAATCTTCAGAAATACCTGGGAGATAAGAATCATCACTCTGGACTCATGGGGCCTGCACTTGAATTTTGGCTCTCCCCTGTTCTGGCTGCGTGACCTTGGGCAGCTTACCTCACCTCTCTGTGCCTCAGGTTTCCTAAGTTGGAAATAACGATGGTAGCAGCATCATGGAGTTATTACAGATGAAATGAGTAAATGCATGTAACTCATGCCTGACACATAGTAAGTGCTCAATAAAGGGCAGCTATTGTTATTTTTTGGGTCTATTATGTGTCCCTTGGGAACACAGAGCTGCACCAGTGTGGTTTCCTCCCCCTTTAGAACTCACAGTGTGGCGCACACACAGAGAACCCCAGTAACACACCCAAGCTCACATACACTCAGGCTGCGCTGAAGAAGTTGTGGTGACAGGGTGCAGTTCTATTTTTTGTTTTCTTTTGTTTTGTTTTGTTTGACTGTACTGGGTCTTCCCTGTGATGTGCAGGCTATTTGTCCCATGGCGTGTGGATCTAGCTCCCTGACTGGGGATCAAATGCGCGTCCCCTAACCACTGGACCACCAGGGAAATCCCAGGGTGTAGCTCTAGAATGAGTGAGTTTTAGCTTAGAAGTCAGATGAGTTGAGGTTGTCTTACACCCAGACTGGGGAAAATGGAACGATTGCCTGGTGAGGTCATGAGCTCTCCATCCCTGGAGGTATGCCAAAGAGTGAGGTTGCCACAGAGAGGATCCCAGCTGTGTGGGAGAAAAGCAGGTCAATTCCATCAGGCAGACACTGGTGTGGGGCGTGACAGCCCCCTCCTAGGACAGTGGGATAAGTTTTCCAGGACCAGAGAATTCCCTAGCGACCCGGTGGTTAGGACGCAGTGCTTTCACTGCCAGGACTGGATTTGATTCCTGCTTGGGAAACTAAGATCCTGCAAGCTGTGCGGTACAGCCAAATTAAAAAGAAGAAGAAGAAAAAACGGATACTAAAGTTCTCCAAGAACAGCTGGGTAGGCGTGGAAGCCTGACACTGGGCAATGCACTGGGAGCCCATTCCACTAGCAAAGGGACAGCCAAGCCTCCCGCCATGCATGTTCATTTCCTGGGGTGAGGCCCTGAATGGCAGGAGTGTTACGGACAGAGGCAGGAAGGTGTCAGACTTCAGCCCCTAAGGTGGCCCCAGTTGGGGTGGGAGAGAGCTGGGATGATTCAGTCCTGAAGGGGTGACTTGGGAACCCCTCTGCTGTGTGACCACTGTCTACTTACTCCTCATCTCAGTTTCCCCACCTGTAAAATGGGAAGAGAGTGGACCAGATAAATGTCAGTGTTCAGCCCTTGTTTCCCTTCTCCCATTTCCAAATCACTGACAACACATATTAAGTACTCACCACATGCCCAAATCCGTCAGTCCTAAAGGAAATCAATCCCGAATATCCATTAGAAGGACTGATGCTGAAGCTGAAGCTCCAATAGTTTGGCCACCTGATGCAAAGAGCCGATTCATTAGAAAAGACCCTGATGCTGGGAAAGTTTGAAGGCAAGAGGAGAGGGGACAACAGAGGATGAGATGGTTGGATAGTATCACCTACCCAATGGACATGAGATCGAGCAAACTCCAGGAGATGATAAAGGACAAGGAAGCCTGGTGTGCTGCAATCCATGGGGTCGCAAAGAGTCGGACACGACTGAGCAACTGAACAATAAGAACATGCCATGCACTGGATAAGAACAACTAAGCCTGTTGCATGTAGCATCTTGTTTGTTTATTAAAGTTTTATTTTCTTTATTTTTTGGCTGTGCTGGGTCTTCATCGTGTCGCGTGGGCTCTTTGTTGCAGTGCACGGGCTTCCTCGAGTTGCGCACAGGCTCAGCAGTTGCATCGTGGGAGCGTCTCTAGTTGTCCTGCAGGATGTGGGATGTTAATTCCCTAACCGGCAATCAAACCCACACCCTCTGCACTGAAAGACGAATTCTTAACCACTGGACCACCAGGGTTCACCCCTAACATCTCATTTAAATTTCACCTCAACCCAGAAGGTAGGTACTCTTACTGCCATGCCCGCTTTACAGATGCAGAAGCTGAGAAGTAAAGGAAGTTAAGTTCAGCTAGCACAGAAGTAACAGAGCCAGGTCTCAAATTCAGGCCTGGCTGACACTGAGATGGGGGATGCCAGTACCTCTGTCCTCCTGCCTGCCAGTCCTGCTAGGCTCCCCCGCACGGCCCCCGCCCTGCACCCCGTCCTAGGAGCACGGCTCCCCCCACCGTCCCCTTCCTGGGCTCATACCATGAAAGCCCCATGCAGAGCCTTCGACTCTAGAGGGATATATATATTATCTAAATTTGATAAGACAACTTAATTTCACTCCGTGTCTGTTACCGGCGATAAAACCAGGAGACTTTTATGACCCAGCGTCCCCGGCAAGATTGTCAGGAACTTATTATACAAGGTCTAACTGGATTTCTCCCTGCAGATGGCTGGGAGCCATGGGCTGGAACGCAGTTTGGCATCACATTTGGGGGAATAAATGCAAAATGCCTGTTCCAGAGGCTTAGATAAGGCAGCAGGCCTCTGAGCTCCCCAAGAATCGGATCTGCCTTTCCCAGGCCCTGAAGGGTGATTCGGGTAGGATTTACTTAAACGCTGTTGGCGGAGGACAAGATGATGGGTTTTCTCTCCCCCTCACCCCTTGATCCTTCTCACCCAGGGAAGGAATGTGGAGGTGCCTGAGACCTGGGGTTCAGAAAAGAGGTTCCTGGAGAGTGAGAAGTTCAGGGCAAAGATGGGGTATGGAAGGAGGGGCATGACTGGTGATGGAGGTGTGAGACAGATGTGAAGACTGTGTGCAGTAACAGAGGGTAAAGGAAGAGCCAAAGGAGGGGGAACTAGGTGCGTCTTCACTTGCTGTCTTCACTTGCTGCCCGGGGATGCCCCCAAGACTTCATCCTTACTGCCCTGAGACGCCTGTCTCCTTCCCCAGCCAACCCCCAGGGCTGGTGTGGACCCTCACACACAGGGCTCCTAAAACAGACGACGTCCCTCAGATGTGGGGTTCACATATTTGGGCTCACAGATGCCACAATATATTCTTTTCTTTCCTGGCATCAACTGAGCCGTTTGCATGATCGGCACTGCCCAGAGTGGCATCCACAGACCATTGTGAGAAAAAGCCATTATCTGCCGATACCCCAATATTTTTTAAGGTTCGCTGTCAGCAAACCCCACATTCGGAGCTCACCTCAAAATCTGATAGCTCCTAGGCTCGGGCTGACAGACAGACCTAGGATTCAGCTCAGTCTTAACACCCAGTGCAGATCTATAGCCTCCTAAACCTCACGCCTCCTAAACCAAGATCAGCCCCAAGCTCAGAGTTAGACTCCCCAGACTGACATCCCTCCAGGGGTGGGCTTCTACACGTATTTGGCACAACTCCAGATTCAGACATCTTCTCGAACTAGACTCTAGCCCTTAGCTTGAGCATCCCCAGCCTTGGGTCGCCCCCAGAATCCGAAGGGTCACCCTCAGATTCAGGCATCCTCCCCCAAAGAAGCTCGGACCAAGCCTGAGGTCACTGCAGGCTCAGGCTCTCCCAGGACCCACCCAGGGGCAATGAAACTGTTCACTGGCGATGACCAAGGAAGCAATGACCTGGGAAGTTTCAGGTCCGCCCTTGCCCTTTCTCCCAGGCCAGGAAGGCAGCGAGCTGTTTTCATCTGTCACCCAGCTCCTGATGCCTCATTTATCTCCCTTTCAATGGACTCGGGACTCACTTAAGGGAAGGCTTGTCTCATCTTTTCACCCCTTTGTTGCTTCCTCTTCCATCTAGAACCCTCCATCTTAGCTGGGCCTTTCCCCCTCCAGGTTTTAGAGAGGAGAGGGTAACATTTATTGCGCATCTTCTGTGTACCATGAGTGTGGTCTCATGGAACTCTCACCATAACTGTTCTTTTTAAAACAATTATTGGTTTTTATTTCTGGCTGTCCTGGGTCCTCGTTGCCGTGTGGGTTTTTCTCCAGTTGCAGCGCTCAGGCTTCTCACTGCGATGACTTCTCTTGCGGCAGAGCATGGGCTCTAGGGTGCTTGGGCTTCAGCAGTTGCAGCATGTGGGCTCAATAGTTGTGGCTCCCAGGCTCTGGAGCAGACTCAAAAGTTGAGGTGCATGGGCTTAGTTGCTCTGAGGCTTGTGGGATCTTCCCGGATCAGGGGTCACACTTGTGTCTCCCACCTTGGCAGGCAGATTTGTTACCACTGAGCCATCAGGGAAGGCCCTCACCATAATCTTTTGACTAGATTTTTATTATATCCATTTTTTTGATAAAGAAACAGAGGGACGGAGAGGTTAAGTCACTTGTCCAAAGCCACACAGCCCTGAAGCGTGGGAATTTTGTCTCTGCCAAGGATCTGGTCCTTGTATGGGCTTGGGCGTGCCCTCAGGTGGTGGGGCTCCAGGGGGTGCTGTGGCCTTTGGAGAAGGCACAGTGGGAAGGCTGCTGTTGTCGCTGAGCCCAAGTTTGTATTGTTTCCACATCGGCAAGACTCATTATTTCCAGTAGACAGGAGGATGGGGGGAACAGGGGCGTGGAGGACACCGCAGTGAGATCAAGGACACCGGTTGCCAGGGCCAGTAGCCGTGGGGGTGGTGGGGGCAGGAGATGGCCTTTGCCAGAGACAGTGATGAATGGGTCGGGTCCCAGTGGCAAGGTGCTGAAGGGCAGAGACCCAGTTCCTGCGTGTGTGTGTGTGTGTCAGGGGTCAGAAATCACTGCCCCCCTGGGACTACCCCATCTTGAGTGAAGACCAGAGAGTCTATGGGACCTCTGGAAGACTCATAACCCCTGGAAGGCCCGACAGGATGCAGAAGGCAGGCTGGAGCCCCGTCTGTGCCCCCCAGCTCTGCAGTTTCCTGCGGGACCCAGTGGGGTTTGAGTCTTGAACCAGGATCTGGGGCTGAATGAGAGAGAGCCTGGCTGCACTGGGGAGCACGTGACTGTTGGAACCAGGCGGTATCCCTTCCCAGCTAGGTGACCTGGAGCAAATCATTTCACCCCTCTGAGCCTCAGTTACAAGTAAACAGGTGCAGTGAGGCTCATCTGCGGGGTGGTGAGGGTTGAAAGGTACACGCTAAGTGCTCGTTCAGGAAATGGTGCTTTATATTATAAAGGGGTTACCATGCCAGCACTCTAAATGGCTGGCCCTGAAAATTGCCTCTAAGGGGAATAGGGATGGAACCCAAATCCCTCAGCTGAGAGTGGCTTTTTTTTTTTTTTTTTTTAAGAGAAACAAGTAATATAATCCTCAAAGGATTTTCCCTTTTGGCTCTAAAAAATAAATAAATAAATAAAACAACTAATATCTTCATTTCCATCCTCCCTTTTAAGCTAATTTGTGGAAAATTAAAACAGGGAACTCACGGTGGCTGGCATTTTAATTGGATCTTGACTGGCGTCCTCACTAGGATTCCCTGATTAGTATCTTCAGTTAAATCCTCTATGCTTCTTTTAGCTGATTTTCTACCCTGGGCAGGGCCTGGGATAGGCAGGGCTGCCCAGGGCCCAGGTAACTTCCCATGCCAAGAAGAGGGCTTCAAGCTGGTACCCCAGATGCCCCAGGGGCTTTGGGGACAGAGTGACCCAGGTTGAAATTTTGGCTCTGTTACCTGATTGGGTTGGGTGGGGGGGAGGGAATCTGTGCAAAGGATTTGCAGGAGGCACCTGTGTCCTTAGCTGAGACTGGGACACACCTGAATGAATTTACCTGGCACACACAGACGAGCAGCACATGGTGTCTCCTTCTTCAGTCCACCTCCAAGAGAGTTTGGGAGGGGGGCTTTCACAGGGTGGGAAGAATGGCCAGCCCTACCCTGCCCGTATGGCCCAAGGGCAGAGCTCTTTCTTGCATCCATCAGCCTCACAGTTTCTGGTTAAAAAGGCAGTTCAGGGACTTCCCTGGGGACACAGGTTCGATCCCCGATCCAGGAAGATCTCACATGCCTTGGAGCCTCCAAGCCACCACTATGGATCCCATGTGCAAATACTGAAGCCAGCACACGAAGCATCGAAAATCTAGCACAGCTGGAAAAAAAAAGCTCACTGCTTTTCCCACTTCCAGGATTTCGGAAATGATACTAATAGTGTGTTTCTTGAGTGCTTACTTCCTTTCAGACCTTCTTTTGTCCTTATGAAACTCCTGAAGGAAGAGACAGTTGTCTTCCCATTTTATGGATGAAAAAACTCAGGCTCAGAGAGGTTGACTTGCCACACAGCTAGGGTAAGTGGCAGAGCCAGAAATAGAATTCAAGTGTTTTGCCCCTCCTCTCCCCATAGCTTCCTCAACCAGCCTCAGTTCCCCAGTTTTGGATTAAAGTGTGTTTCCCCAGCCCTAGGTTTCCAGGGGTGTTCCTCCAGGGCCCGGATTTAGACCCCTGGGCTGGCGGGTGTGTGATGGGGTAAATGAGAGGAACCCCCAGCACCGCTGTGCCCCCACTCCCCCAGCCCACATACCCGGCTGTAGGTGGGGCTCCCTCCTCTGCCCCGTGGGGGGACCTGCAATCAGTGCTAATCAGCCCCGGATAATTACTCAGCCCTGGGGAGGTGAGCACAGTGGTGCTGGGGGGTTCCAGCCCCGGTTCGCTCAGTGGGACGCTGGCACAACGCTCTCCTTCCCAGGTCTGGGTTTCCCTGGCTACACTTGGGTATCGTTTAAGCCAGTAGGTCTTTAGCTCTGAAATGCAAGACCTGCCCACTTTCAAGAAAACTAGGGTGGTCACAGAGCTCCAGACCAGAGGTGTGGGCTCAGCCCGGTTGCCAGGTTTATAACCTGGTCCTGTCCTGAGCAGCTGGGATAACTCATTGAACCTGGGCAGCTTTCACTTTTCCCATCCATTAAGTGGGGATAAAATTAAAGCATTGACCTCTGATTTAAGTGACTGTTAGGAGCATGCATGCCCAGTCGCTAAGTCACATCCAAATCTATGTGACCCCATGAACTTCAGCCTGCCAGGCTCCTCTGTCCATGGGATTCTCCAGGCAAGAATACTGGAGTGGGTTGTCATGCCTTCCTCCAAGGGATCTTCCTGACCCAGGGATCAAACCTGTGTCTCCTGCACTGACAGGCGAATTCTTTACCACTGATCCACCATGGAAGCCCGACTATTATGAGAGAGAGGCCCAAATCCAAACCACTAGACCACCAGGAATAAATGATTGTTAGGATGGGCTGCTGTCTATGGGGTCGCACAGAGTCGGACACGACTGAAGCGACTTAGCAGCAGCAGCAGCAGAAGGATTCAATGTGGTGCCTGGGATAGTTTCTGAAATATTATGAGCGCTCAATTAATGGCAGCTAGGGTTAGGGAGCATTTTGTTTGCATCATCTTATTGAATTCTCTGAGCAGCTTGGTGAGTGAGGCATTATTACAGATGAAGCTCAGAGATAAGGTAGCCCTACACTTGGGGGAGCTGACATTCACTCGCTCTGAGCATTCCCTGGGCACTTACCAGGCTCCACACTCACTGCTGAAACAGACCACTCCCACCCTCTTGGGGCTCATATTCCAGCAATTTGAACACCCCCTCCCCTATCCTCGGCTTCCCTGGGAGGGACACCTCCCCACCCTCTTGCAGTAGCTGGGGAGGAATTAAGCCGGAGGGTCCCAACCAATGGATATCCTTGGGGTTTGGGTGCTTAATGACTCCCCTCCTCCTCATAACCATCTCATGTAAATTTCTTTTATAATTACACTGAAAGCTATCAAACTATCTAATTTAATTTCTTTGCGAAAATAAATAGCTAAAGTGGCCCTAGGTACTAGCATAAATACTTCAAGCAGAACCATCCGGGATAGCTACTTATGCAGGCCTGACTGGCCGCAATACACACTTCATAAGTACATATTTATTGGGCCTGCCCCCCTCCCCCGAAGCCCTCTCCCTTCTAAGAAGAGGCAAAGATTCTGCTGACTCAGCCGGAAGAAGAAGAAAGTGATTGGGGCCATGGTGGTAGCGAGGAGGAGGGGTGAGGGAACAGAGGAAAATATGCTGGGTAATTAATTATCCGTCTTTGTACATCCATAACTTTTTATTAAACAAATATGCAAATACTGCCTCTCCGCTGCCTTTGCCCGGGTCTGCCGTGGGGATGACTGTTAATTGGCGGCGGGGTCCGTGGGGAGGAGGCCTGTTTGAGAAGCAGGCCGGGGCTGGGCCAGCCTCCTCGCTCTCTCACTTGCCGTGGCTCCCCTGGTCCACTGGGCCAGCATCATTACTCAGATATGCTTACACAAGGCCAGCGGATTGTGCCTTCTTCTTATCACCTCTTGGCATTTCTGCCTTTCTTCCCAGCTGCCAAGGCTCAGGGTCAGGTGAAGACCAAGACTCCTCTCTTGTTCTGGCTTCTGTCTACTTCCTCAGCCTCATTTCCAGTCCTTCTCGCTTTTGGCTAGTGTATCTCAGCAGCCCTGGCCTCTGACCTAACCTGCTCTACCTCAGGACTTTTGCACTGGCTATTTCTCTGCCTGGAATGCTGGATTCTCATGGCCAGCTGTTTCTTTTTTCTTTTTTGGGGGGGTTATACGCCAAGGCATGTTCAATCTTAGTTCCCTGATTGGTGATTGAACCCACACTGCCTACCGTGGAAGCACAGGGTAGCCACTGTGCTACTGGACTGCCAGGGAAGTTCCTGGCCAGTTCTTTCTTGAATTTCAAGTTTAAGGTCAATGTGACTTATGTGGCCACTTTTTTTTTAAGCTACTTTGCTTTATGATTATTATTTTTCAGCACACCTATCACCTTGGTAATTTTCACTTTTATTTATTAGTTTTGTAAGTTTATTATTTCCTCCTGCCAGAATGTGACTTCCAATAGAAAAGAGCCTTGTGTTATCTATGGCCAAATCTCCATTGCCTAGAATGGTATACGTAGTTAGATGGCCCTTGTTCAATATTAATGACCTGAATGGAAGGAAAAACCTCCTCACTCCTCTCCTTGTCCCCAGGCCCCCTCTTCCGTTCTCCATACCATTCAGTAGTCTTTTTAAAACACAAATCTTACCGTGGACAACCTTCCATGGCTTCCTAGTTCTTCAGAATGATATCCAAGTTCCATTACCTGCCCCATTCCAACCTAGTCTCTTTACCTCTCCATGAAGAAGGCAATGGCACCCCACTCCAGTACTCTTGCTTGGAAAATCCCATGGACAGAGGAGCCTGTTAGGCTGCAATGCATGGGGTCGCTAAGAGTCGGACACGACTGAGCGACTTCACTTTCACTTTTCACTTTCATGCATTGGAGAAGGAAATGGCAACCCACTCCAGTGTTCTTGCCTGGAGAATTCCAGGGACGGGGGAGCCTGTTGGGCTGCCCTCTATGGGGTCGCACAGAGTCGGACACGACTGAAGTGACTTAGCATAGCATTACCTCTCCAACTCCTTCTTTATCCTCCGACACACTCACTGGCCTTCACACAAAGCATCATTCTTCCATGTGAGCCTTGGCACAAATGTTTCCAGCTGCAAATTCTCTTCCATACCTCTGTTAGCTTGGCCAACTCCATCTTTTCTGCGTCTCAGATCAGGCATCACCTCCTCTAGGAAGGCTTTCTGCTTAATCTGCTATCCTCCCTGCCAGTGCACTTTCATCTTACTCTGGCTTTTCTGCTTCTCCCTCTCTAGATGGAGGTCTTTAGGAGGATGGGGATGCTGTCTCCTTTCTCATCTTTCAGGCAACTATCGTGAAGCTGGGCGGGGTATTAATCAGGTTCTGGTTTGAGAACGTGGATTCTGGTCCAGCCTCTCTGGATTCATACTCCAGCGCCTTGATTTACTGGCTGTGCTGGATAGCCACCAAGATGGTGCCCAGTAGGGTGGTGGCATCTGGTATTTATACCTGTGTGGAGCCCCTTTCTCTTGAGTGTGGGCTGGGACCTAGGGACTTACTTCTAATAGATACGATACAGTAGAAGTGACGGAATGTCACCTCTGTGAGTAGCTTATAAAAGGGTGAAAGCTCCCCTCTTGGACACTCTGTCTTGCTCCTTCTCTATGAGGGACGGCAGACAGCTGTCCTGTTACGGACGGCCCTGTGGTCTCTGGAAGGGCACACATGGAAAGAAGCTAATATCTCTAGTCAATAGCAGGGAGGGCCTGGGACGCCAGGGAAACTGTGCTGGAGTCCTGACCTACAGAAACTGTGAGGTAATCAATGTTTCTTGTTTACAGCTGTTAAGTTTTCGGCTAATTTGCTACACAGTGATAGGGAACTAAATATTAACTAGGTGCTTGTGGGCAAGACCTTTCTGTGTCTCAGTTTCCCTATCTGTAGAGTGGGGACAATAATTACCCCCATCTTGTGGGTTGTTGTGGGGATTAAATGAGTTCCTTAGAACAGTGACTGGCATATAGTGAGTGCTGCGTGAGTTTAGCTAGTCTCACATTGTTAGCACTTTGGAGGTGCTTAACAAGCCCTGAGCAGGAACAAACATGGTAAGAATAATAGTCCTTGTCTATTGCTCTCTGGGCATGAAGTTCTAGCTTCTTGAGATGGCACTCAAGGCCTTTTATGACCCCTCAGACTCCTACCAGCTTCATCGCTGTGGGGCTGGCCACTGTGTTCAACTCACCACCTCTCATCTCATCCTTACAACATCCCTGTAAAGTAGGGACTGTCTTACAAATGTGGAGCTTGGGTTCAGAGAGGTTAAGTAACTTGCCCAAGGTCACACAGCCAGAACAAGATTAAACTAAGTTTTGAATTCAGGAATGTCTGCCTTCGGGTCTGGTTTATTTGTGTAGCCTCAGTGCCTTCCATGGGCCTGGCATAAAGTAAGAAGCAGGTCCATGGTCACTGAACTGCCTGCCTGCCTGCCTGGATGAAGATTGCCCCTTCCTCCACCTCCCATTTGTCAGGTGAAAAAGCAACAAAAAGCTCACGCGGCCAAGAGACTTTGGAGAGCAATGCTTAACCCAGAGGACTGACTCACCAATGGGCCCCTGGGGCATCAGCCCAGTGACCCTGCCCAGTGGCTGGCTTTAATAGAGGAGGAGGAGGCAGCGGGAGCCAGCAGGGAGAGCTGCCCATTAGCCCTAATTAGCAGCCCGTCTGGAAAAGAGCTTGGGCTGAAATTAAGATGCTGTCAGTGGGTCCCAGCTGGGTCGTAGCAGAGTGGCAGCTGCAACATTTCCAGAGCCTGAGCTTGAAACACTCAGCTGGGAAGGCCTCTCTGCCTGACTCCACCTGGACCCAGGGGCCCTCGGGAGGCAGCCAGACCTCTCCCCCAGCGAGACGGTGATTCACTGAGAACCCCTCGAGTGTCAGAGCTTGAGCCAAGCCCCCACCACCCTGGTTATCTCCATGGGTCCTCCCATAGCACCTCTACACCCATTTTTCAGGAAGAAACAGAGGCTTAGAGAGCTTTCATGGTGTGCCCAAGGCCACACGGCTAGATGTGGCAGAGTTCCGGGGGGGCTCCTGAGACAGTGCCCCGAATCCAAGGCTGCGTGGGTAGGTCGGAGGGGGAGATCCTGAGCAGGGCTTGAGTGGCGGGAATCAGCGGAGGACAGGGGGCAACCTCTGGGCTTCAAGTCACCTTCTTTCAGTCCATCCCTTCCTCCCATTCCCAGGTCAGGACAGAGGTCCCTGTGCTGCTCCCTTTGTGGGGAGAGACAAGTTATGTAGAAGAGGCGGGCTGGGTTTGGGGTGAAGTAGGGTGAAAGAGCAGGAAAACCAAGTGGCAGGAAGGATCCAGCCTGCCTCCAACTCTCCACTTCCTCTTTTAAGGTGCCAAGAATAAACCAGGATTTAAAATCAAACTTAAAAAATCACAAAATCCCTACAGCTGCTTTCCCAGAAATCAGTGGCAGTGATTTGTGCAGCAGATGAGCTTTGGCCAAGCCCTGCTGGACAGTGGGTGGGGCTGCAAGGCAGGAGGTGGGCCAGGAGATGCCCAGGACCTAGGCTGTCCCCACCTTGGTTGTCGATGTTGTTATTCATAATAATAATGAACAGCCCGTTGAGGGCTTGGGATGAATGTGTGTGGAATAAATGGCAGGTGGACTGAGCGTTTCCTATCCCAGCATGGCCCTCTGGGAGGTACGGGGCGGTCTGCCTTACCAGAGGTCGTGGCTGAGTCTACACAAAGCTGGTGTCCTCAGAGAGGCTGAGCTGAGCCTACCTCAGCCTGCACACTCCCTCGGCCTTCCTGCCCACCCTGCCGCCAGGCTGAGTAGATGGTCATTTGCTCCCCAGCCGGCGGGCAGCTACTGATGTTTTTATGGGCAGATTGCAGGTAATGAGCTTTCCCTCCAGGACCTGGGGACAGTCTAGAAAATTGTATTCAGGTTGGAGAGAGGAAGAGGGGAGAGGAGGGGCAGGAGGTGAGAGATTCTTCCTGCCTCTGCCATCTGCATCCCCACAGCCAAGGAGGGAATCAGGTGAAGCCATCAGGGAGGGCCCAG
Source organism: Bubalus kerabau (assembly GCF_029407905.1). NCBI lineage: Eukaryota > Metazoa > Chordata > Mammalia > Artiodactyla > Bovidae > Bubalus > Bubalus kerabau. The sequence goes on from NC_073636.1 coordinate 75,630,046, forward strand.
ACCCACCAGGGGTGGGGCAGCAGGCAGTAATTCCTTCTCTCTCAGGATGACTTTATGCTGAACTCTGATCTTGGTGGCTGTATGTCTGGAATTACAAATGGCAATGACTGTGCTCCCAGGGTCACCCTTTCTTTATTCCATCCATGCACCCATCGTCCATCCACCCATCTACTATCTACCCACCCACCCATTCATCCATCTATCCATTCATCAACCCCTTGAGTCATCCATCCAACAGGTAGTTACAGAGCTCTCTCCTTGGCAGTGGGTAAGGTCCTAAGGATAGGGCAGTAAGGAGGTGAAGAGGAAAAAGACATCGCTCTCCTTCCTAAGAATAGTCACTCACTTATTCATCTATTCAAATGATGATATTGAGTTCCTATGATGTGCCAGGTTCTGTGGTTAGTGGAGATACATGCATGCATGCCTGCCGAGTCACTTCAGCCCTGTCCAACTCTTTGCGACCCTGTAGACAGCAGCCCGCCAGGCTCCTCTGTCCATGGGATTCTCCAGGCAAGAACACTGGAGTGGGTTGCCACGCCCTCCTCCAGGGGCGCTTCTCCACCTAGGGATCAAACCCATATCTCTTATGCCTCCTGCATTGGCAGGCGGATTCTTGACCATGAACGAGCACCACCTGGGAAGCCCAGTGGAGATAGAGTGATGAACAAAAACGACACAGTCCTGATGCTTGAGGGCATCAATGAGGATACCAAGCGAGGCTTCGGGGATGGATACAGATGGGTACTCCTGAGAATACAGGTGATGGACCTGCAAGAGTGCTGCTGGCGAACATTGATAATGCCACCAAGTCATCGCAGGCGATCCCTGCTGGCATCTGCAGGGTGTTGGTGATAAGCATTGATGACGTGCTCCTGAGGATATTGGTGACGGACACTGATGGTACTCCTTTGGCAGCCAGGGTGGGCACTGGCGCTGAGCAGTAGCCATGCTCTCAAAGACATCAGTGACGGGCTCTGGGAGGAGCTGATCTTTCCTTCTCCTGCAGATCTCACTCACCCTCCGAGTTCAGTCTCCTTTTCCCCAATCAATTAAAGCTCCTGCAGGCAGACAGACCTCGGGATGACCCTGCGGCTCCCAGTGTGATGTGATGGTGGCCCTCTCCTGGCCTTTACTGAGCTGCAGAACCCGCCTCCCAACTGGTGGCCTATTGATCCCCTTGCTGGGAATTCTCTCTATGGTTAGAATGTCATTTTCCACCCCAAACACCTCTTTCTTGCAATTACTGAGAATTACTTATGAGGAGAGAAAGAAGAGAGAGGAGTGAATGTGTGTGTATTGATTACCACCCCTGAGAAGCTCACGGATCATTTAGAGTAGATTAACCTAACTTTCTTTTGCCTTTTGGGAAGTTGGACTGCAAGTTATTTAAGGAGATTAATCAGCTCATCAGAGGACCAGTCTTCCTACTTCTTATATCTATTTTTAGGCTAGTTGGGACCGTGTCATTTTTAACCCTCCTTCAAAATATCTTTTGCCCACCACTCTGCCTGTACGTTCACCTTGACTGCCCAGGTCACTTCAGCAGGGGCTCCTGCTGGCTCCTCTTTAGGGGAGAAGTAGGCACATCTCTGGCTGCTGTTCGTTTACTCAGATGGCCTTGTTGCCTGGATCCCAGTCTGGGCACAACCTCAGAAAGGGCTGGACCACCCCAGGCCAGTCTCCCCATCCAAGCCCTGGCTCAACGCAGCTGTTGCATAGGAGAGACCCAAATATTCCAGCCACCAAAAGGCAGTGACTTCCAGAGACTTTTCTGTGAGCAGGGCTTGCTCATCAGTTCTGCAGATGTCCGTCCCGCCCATCCACTCCCCTGCATCTCCAGGTGCAGCTCCGACCTCCTCCGCCCTGCCAGGAAGCCATCCCAGACTGTGCCATCCTTCTGGGGACACTCGTTCTGCTTAGAGAGAGGGGATGCAAGAGCAGAGGAAGGAAACAGAGAGAGAGAGAGAGAGGAAGGGGAGGAGAAAGGAAAGAAGAGACAAGGAGAGGCAGCGAGAGGGCCTGAGGAGGATCCGCCGGCTTCCTGACTCGACGGCACATCTTGCAAGTTCATCACGTGCAGACAGATTGGGGCTCGAGTCTCCGCACCAGCCTTCCCTGGAAGGGTGTGTGACCTTGGGCAAATCTCATCACTCCCTGAGCTTCGGGTCCTCATCATTCAAATGGGAAGATGACAGTTCGTACCTCGCAAGGTTGGTACGGTTGCAAATGAGGTCATGTATATAATGCGTTTAGAACATGGCCTGGGGCTTTAGTAGGTGCTCCAGTGATGGCAGGTAGGTATCGCCAGGTCACTCTTGACGGCAGGACTCCCGGCAGAGCCTCTGTGAAGATGTGCTGGGTGATCCGGAACCTTGTCTCTGCTGTGGGGACCTCCGTTCCTCCTCTCCGTCCCCCTGTCCACAGGCGGGTGCAGAAGTGGCAGCCAGTGGCCTGGGTCTCTGGGAGGAGGGGGCTGGGAGTCAGCCCCTGGCGTCTGGGCTACGAAGTAGCCCCTTTCAGAGCATGACAGGCCCTCGCTGCCCCCTTCTCTGCCATTTCTCTCCTCTTCCAGGAAAAAAGTTTGAAGTTGAATAGGTCCCGAGGTGGAATATTTTCCAAATGTCAGTGCAATCTGTGGTACATTACAGCTAAATGCGATCGTCGCCGCGCTGGGCTCTGAATGTCAGCGCACCGCCGCGATGCAGTGACAGACCGCAGGCTGACAGGTGGGGTCTCAGCCCCCCACCTCCTGGGAAGTCAGCCTGGCAGGGGAGGGAGGCAGGCCATCTCTGGGCTCAGCAGACGTGGACCGTGGGCCTCGGAGGGACACGCCGCGGGCTCGTGAGGCCCCGTGTGTTGTATGTGCGTGTGCGTGAGTGGGTACACCTGTTCCTGTGTTTCTGTGCTACATACGTCTCTCTTTTTTTGGCTGCACTGTGTAGCGTGTGGGATCTTAGTTCCCCAACCGGGGATTGAACCCGTGCCTCCTGCAGTGGAAGCGCAGAGTCTTAACCACTGGACCAGCAGGGAAGTCCCTGTGCTTTGCACCTTCTTATTGTCACTGTGTGTCACTGTGCACGTGCCCAGACCCTAGGAAGGTGTTCACTGAGCCCCACGGAGGTCTATGTACAGTGCTGTCTACGAGTCCTCCATCTCAAGGTATCCCCGTATGTCAGTGTGTGCACACGCAGTAATTTAGAGCTCCTGGAACGATGCACACACGTTCACACTGCCCACCAGACTGTGCGTCTGTCAATACAGACATCATCCTTCTCGAGGTGCCGTAATACCCGCTGCGTCATCTGTCTTCCTGTGGCTCTATCTCCCTCACCCGTGTGTAGTGTGTGCTGCAATTGTGTATTTCTGTGTATCCACAACTGTGTGTGTGGTGTATACAGTCTCAAGACTTCACCAGGTGTGTGTGCGTGCACGCACGCACGTGTCTAGGTTAGTAAATCTCATCTCATCCACAAAGGAGGATGGGGAAGCGGGAGTCAGGAGAGGCTCTCTGCCTCGCTGCCCCCGTGGTGGGGCATTCTGATGGCCATGTGCTCTGTGGAGCCTGTGATTGGCTTGGCAGGAGGGGGCTTCAATCGTCTCCAATTACCGGGGAGTGGATGGTGAGCTGTGAGGCCGGAGGGATGGCGGTGCATGCCAGGATTAAAGCGTCCTGTGTATGCAGACGGGCCCCGTGTGTGTGCGTGCTGTCCTTGTGTTTTGTGATCTTTATGTGTGGCCACAAGGGCCCGTGAGAATGCCAGGCAGACCCGCGTCATGTGGGACTGGAGGCCATCAACGTGTCCCTGGGCGTCCATCTGTGTTGCCGTCACTGTCCCTGTGGGGGTCTGCTAGCACACACAGTGGGGTGTGTATGAGTTGTGGTCTCTGTGCATCTGAGCATGTGTGTGTTCTTGTGTGACTCTTTGCGTGTGCTGGTTCTGCCCGACTGTCTTTGTATGTGCCTTCAAGTATATGGGAGGGTCTCTGGGGTTTTCTCTGGGTAGAGTTGGTGAGCATGTTTTTGTTTTAGTCGCTAAGTCGTATCTGACTCTGTGTGACCCCTTGGACCATAGCTCGCCAAGCGTCTCTGTCTGCGGCTGTCTACGAGCCAAAGAGAATGGTCTGGCTCTCACAGAATCCTGGAGAGGGTTGCCGTCTCCTCCTCCAGGGGATCTTCCAGACCCAGGGATCGAACTTGTGTCTCCTGCATTGGCGGGCAGATTGTTTACCACTGAGACACCTGGGAAGCCCGAGTGTGTACTTTTGTGTGTGCGTCTGTGTATGTTTATGGTTAAATGTGACGTTCCGAGCAAACTGATCAGTAAGAAGGAAAAGGAAGAGAGAAAACCGTGCCCCATCCTCACCCTGTCCCAGCTGGTGGTCAGGATCCCAAGGTCTTCTCCCTCAGACTGTACAAGCATCCACCCAAGGGCGGAGGTCCCGCACACCCCCAGTTAAAGAGCTCGGTGAGCCTGGTGTCTCTGGTGACAGCTGGTGCTGAGCCTGGCCTGGGGGATGAATCGTGTCTTCCTGGAATCCACGTTTTGAAGTCCTAACCCGCAGAACTTCAGCACGTCACCTTATTTGGAGAAAGAGTCATTGCAGATGTGATTTGCTAAGAGGGGGTTATTTTGGAGTCAGGTGGACCCCGTACTCCAACATGACTGGTGTCCTTAGAGAAAAGGAAGACTTTGGACAGGGACAGACATGCACTGCGGGGAGAAGACATCTGTCTACGAGCCAGGGAGAGCGGCCTGGCTGTCACAGACCCTCCTCTCCCAGAGCCTCACATATATAAACCTTACCTAGGCCCACATACCACACACTAGGAACCAAGTCCATGGACACCTGGATGTTTGACATCCGGCCTCTGGCACTGTGAGATAATAAATTTCTGTTGCTTAAACTGCTCAGCTTCTAGCGCTTTGTTACGGCAGCCCTAGCAAACTGATCTGGGGATGTGAAGGCTTAAAAGTGCTTCTCCGAGCTCCTCTGCTTCCTGCAGACCCATCTCGCAGCCTCCTGTGCTGTGATCAGCAGGCTGCCCACATCTTCGCCCCGCCCTAGGCTCCCCCAGCGCTAAGCAAAGTGCCCTCAAGGTCTCAGGCCAGCAGCCTCTCCCCTGGGGCTAGACAACCCCACCTCTGCCCCTTCCCCCACCCCTCCCCTGTCCCCAGATCTCAGCTTCCTCCAGACTCTCCGGATAAGCCTGGGCTTTATCACCTTTCTGAGCCCAAGTATATCTTTCTCTACCCACTTCCTGCTCCTCCCATCTGGCTCTGTGTTCTGCATACAGCAGGTGCCCACTGAAGGACTCAGCGAGGGGCCCCAGGCTTTCAGCCTCTTTCTGGGCTTGGACTGGGAAAGAGACATCTGTGCTGCTCCTTTCCCCAGACCAAGTGCCCGCGTCAAGGTCCTGCTCTTGAAAGTGAAGTCGCTCAGTCGTGTCCGACTCTTTGTGACCCCATGGACTGTAGCCTACCAGGCTCGTCTGTCCATGGAATTTTCCAGGCAAGAGTACTGGAGTGGGTTGCCATTTCCTTCTCTAGGGGATCTTCCCGACCCAGGGATCGAACACGGTCCTCCCACATTGCAGGCAGATGCTTTACCTTCTGAGCCACCAGGACAGCTCCTGCTCTTACTGGGGCTGAGCTAGGTGCAGGTCTGGGTCACCAGACCCTCCAAAACCCCAGAGACAGGGACTATTTTAGCCCCATTTTGCAGAAGGAAAACCAAACCCAGGGAGGAGAAATAAGTGGTCTAAGACGACGCCTTAATTCTTGAACATCAGATCAGAAAGGAACTTTGGCACCAGCTAGATCATCCCTCTCCCCTGCTCCCATTTTATAGCTGGAGAAACTGAGGCTCAAGTGGCTCCTCTCTTTCCACCTACCTCTAATGCTTCCTCACTGTTCACCCTTGACCCTCTGAGCGCTTCCCTCTCTCTCGTTCTTGCGACTTGAGCAATTCTGCAGACCAGGGGGTCAGCAGAGCTCTTGTCAGCCCCTCCTCTTTCCCGAGCTCCAGTCCGGAATTTCCGTGTCTTGCGCACATGGCCCGCAGGGCTTTCAAACTCAACATGCCCGGAGCCAAACTGACTTCCTGTGATCCTTGATCCGGGGCATCTCCTGGGTTCCCTGGCTCATTACCAGCTTCTCTGTCCTTGCCGCTTAAGCCTGAAGCCTTTGACCTGCTCTCCCCGCCATGCCCACATCCAGTCAACTGCTGACTCCCACTGGGTCTTCCTCTTAAATATTTCTCAAATCCACTGTTGCTGACCCAGTTTAAGCTTCAGCTTCTGTCTCTCTGAGATTCCTGTATTAACTTTTATTTAAAAAATGCATTTATTTATTTGGCTGTGTTGAGTCTTAGTTGTGGCATGCGGGATCTTTGGACTCTAGCTTTGGTGCACGGACCCCGTGGTTGCAGTGTGTGGGCTTAATTGCTCCTTGGCATATGGCACGTGGGCTTTTGGTTCCCTGACCAGGGATTGAACCCACATCCTCTGCATTGCAAGGTGGATTCTTAACCACTGGACCACCAGAGAAGTCCCTGTATTAACTTCTTGTATCGGCTTAGGATAAAGCTTGGATGCTTGGAACAGAAAACCAAAATAATAGTAACTTCAGCAAGTTGGAAGTTCATTTCTCTCTCATGTAATCAAAGTGTGGATTGAGCAGTTCAGGGCTGGTATGGTGGCTCCATGAAGCTAAAAGAAACCAAGTTTCTGTCCAGTCCACTGTCTGGCATCCATAGGGTCAGCATTTGTCTTCATGGTCCAAGATGACTGCTTAAGTGCCAGCCATCTCAGCTGTGTTCATCCAGCAGAAAGGAGAAAGGAGCAGGAAAAAGAGGCTAAAGGTATGGGTCAACAGTCTTTTAAGGAAGTGTTCCCAGAAGCTTCCACTTAACAATTCTGCTTAGATTGTTGACGAGGACTCAGTCCGTGTAATACATAGTTATAATGGAGATTGGGAATGTGGTCCCTGTATTAGGGGGCCAAGTGCCTAGCCAAAAACTGGGGTTTTCTGACTAAAGAAGAAGATGAGAATGGGAGTTCCTCACCTCTTCACTGGTCTCCCTCTCTCTTTTCTCACCCTCTAATCTACCCTGGACACAGCAAGGTAGGGTAATCCTTCTAAAATACAAATCCAGACATAGAGTTGCCAGATTTGACAAAGAAAAATATAGGATTCCCAGTTAAAGATGTGAATTTCAGATAAATAATGATACCTGTTTTAATATAAGTGTGGCCCGGGTAATATTTAGGAGATACTAATGCTAAAACAACAATTTATTCTTTATCTGAAATTCAAATACAACTGGACACCCTGCAGTTTATCTGTCAACTCTTTCCGTACACCTTTCATGACTTTCCATTGTTTTTGAGAAAAGGCTCAAGCTCTTTGGAGGGATTTACTGGTACCTTTATAATCTGTCCTCCAACTGACCTGTCTAAGCCCAGTGTTTCCTGGACAAGCCAGGCACTGCCACTGTGTCTCCCAGGCTTCAAGCCTCTGTTTGAGTTGTTTTGTCAGCCTGGAATGCCCTTGTCTATCTGAGAAGCCCCACGCATCCAGGAGGGACCATGGCCTCTGTCCATCTCTATATTCCTGGGACCTGGCTGGGGTGTGAGATTATTTGATGAATGAAATGACAAGTTCAAGGCTACCCAGCAAGTGAAGGGCAAGGTTACAGCGGCCGCCTGGACTCATGACTCTCTCCCTCAGATGTACCCGGGCATATGAACTCAATGGTCCTCAGAGAGCACTGGCTCTTTGCACCCAGCTGGGTCACGTGGAACCAGCACTGCGTTCTCTGTCTCCTGGGTCTTCATTCTTTAGGAGCCCACATCGGAGTGCAATGCCCCCAGCACACAGGGGGTTAAGCCAGCCTTGGAGACGGGAGCTGGAGCCCATGGAGTCCTTTCTGACAATAAAGCTAATGAATCCCTCCTTGCCGTTTTCTCTTGCACAATAACATTTAATCATCATTTGCACAGCAGATGAGAAGTTTGAGGCAGATGCGATTCTGCATGAGTGGCGATTTCTGTGTGTGGGCACCGTTCCTGCTGTCCCCAGCACACCTGACAATCTGGGGCTGGGACAGGCTGCTTCCCAGAGGGGCTGTGTGTGCACCCACGTGCCAGAGCTCTGACCCTGCACCCATGTGGGAGGTGGGCTTTGGAGGCACGTGTCTATCTGGGTGCATGCTTGGGTGTGGAGTCAGACACTTGTGGTGTGGCTGTGGGTCAGCCTGACGGTGCACATGGACAGAGGTGGTTAGGTGCCTGAGGACACGTGGTGTGGAAGTGGAGGTGCACACGTGTAGGCAGGCAGGCATATGGGGGTAAATATCATTGCGTGTGTATGTGTCCCTGGTGTTGATCGGAGCGCTTACTAGAGGATGCCTCTAAGTGTTTAGATGCTCGTAAGTGATCGTGTATATTATGTACACGCAGGCCTATGTGCTCATATGTGCATACACATCTCTGGGCATCATGGAGTTGAATTTAGCTCCATACGTGCACCCATGTGCCAGGGCCGACAGTTCCTGAGGCTTTCCTGTGCATGCACACGTATTATATGGACCTATGAGTTCATATGCCCGGGTGCATCTGAGGGGACACACATTCGTGTACCACATACCTGCCTGGGAGTGTCTGGGGACACACAGATGTTCATGAACATGTATGCATGCACGCCTGAATGGGGAAATGTGTTGGTTCCTGAAAGGGTATCAGTGAACACACACATACATGCAAGCAAGAGAACACAGCTATGGAAGGTACACATGTCTTGTGTGCAAATGTGAGTGCACATGTGAGTGTGCCCCTAGTACATGCATGGTATGTGGGCACATGGCCACATTTGCACACCTGCAGGAGTTATGCTCTGTGTGCATGGCTGGGAGCATCCATGTGTCTGCACCACGCACCCAGCCAGGAACATGTCTGAAGGTACACACGTGCCTGCACTGTACGCTGGCATGGGTATGTGGGCGTGCTCATAGCCCCCCTGTGCACGCACTGAAGCGTGAACCCTCTCTTGCTTCCAAGTGAGGGCTGACAGGGTTACATTTTCCAAAGGCTCAGCGGCCAGTGACAGAACTGGTCTGAGCGCACTGGCTGGCAGGAGGTAAGTGGAGCTGCTGATTCGTGACCCGGGGGTGGGCGGTCATGACGGCCGGCTGACGGATGCAGCTCTCAGCCGCCCTCTATGACAGCAGCCGGCTCTCGGAGCTGCCTGAAGCAGGAGGTGGGAGGTTAGTTCCTGACCTGTGCGCTCGGTGTTGGCTTCCCACTTCTCTGGTGCGTGCCCACATCCACGTGCAGACGCACACGCATTGGGACAGCCAGAGACGCAGACCCGGGCTTGGACCGTGGCCGCAGCCCCACCTCCGCCTTGCTGCCCAGCTATGCCATCTGTCTGAAATGCCTCCCCTTCCCACCGACTGCTTTCCTCTCCTCAGACATCCCCAGAAACTCCACTCAGAATCTGAGCTGTCCTTGTTCTGCCCAGAATCAATGGTGGGGTGTGTGTGAAATGGTCCAGACCCTTGTAAGCTCTGCATCCCTGATCTAGCACCACCCCCCACCCCACAAATGTGAGCACTGGGTTCCTCATCCGTAAAATGGAGCTAATGAGGTACCTGCTTAAAATAAACAAGGCACTTAAATAAAGCACTAAACACAGAAAGCATTGAGTCCACCCTCCAGGCTTTTACCTGTACTAGTAATTACGTACGGAGCTTAGAACAGTGTCTGGCATGCAGCAAGAGCCATGTAGGGCACGGTCATCATCTCTTACCATCATTGTCATTGTCATTAATATCCCTGGTTCTAAAATTCTTAGCCAATTATGCATCAATTCTTGCTCATGACCCTGAATGCTCTTTTATCCCATGCTGCTGATGGTGACAGAGATGATGACAATATAAGGGATTTTTTTTCTTTTCATTTTTCCCTGTGCCTTGAAAGGGGGGCAGACATGGGAGAGGGAAGGCTCTTTGTTTTCGGAGCTCCTTGATAGAGTTGGGTGTGCCCAGTTAGAGCCTGGAGCTGGGGCGGCTGTGCTGTCTGCGTAATATAGGGAGGGGAAATGGAGCTTGTGCGGGAAGTTGGTGAGAATCAATGAGGCCGAAGGGCAAACACTGTGTCGGCCACAAGACCCTTGTCTGTGACCCCAGACCATCAGAGAATTCTGGGTACAAAGCTCACAAAATACATGATGTGATGGGCACCTTGTGGAACCCAGAGGAGGGTCTGGGCTCACGTATTTCACTCCTGGGTTGGCTCAGAGCTCAGTGGAGTAGGCTGGTGAGGGTGCAGGAGCTGGAAGCAGAGGGGATCTAGGGGGGCATTCCCTAGCCCTCCAGCCCCACTCCTAGGATTAGCAGAAATCACAGGGAGGCTTGAGGACTCCCACAGGCTGTAGAATGTGGCAGTGAGCCAAGGAAAAGCTCTCCCAGGGCAAGCCGGTGACATCAGATACATCCAGACCACGTGTCCAGGGCTTCCTGTGGGTCAGGCACCGTACGTGCTGCAGATGGTGTAGGTTCCGGGGATCAGAGTGCCCCTGTTAAATCTTGGCATCTCCACTTCTTAGCTGTTTGATCTTGGGCAAGTTACTTAGCCTCTCTGTGCTCCATTCTCTGACCAATAAAATGAGGGCTACTTCACTGGGCTGATGAAGGAGTAAAAGAGGTCATTCACATGAAGGGCTTTGAGTAGTGCCTGGGGTGGGAAATGCTCAGTGCCAAGGATTATTTCTGTATTTTTTCCTCACCTGCAACCCTATGGAGTAGGTGTTCTAGTGTGTGCAATTTATGGAGAAGAAAATAGGGGCACAGAGAAGGTAAAACACTTGTCCGAAGTCACACAGCTGGAAAACAGAAGAGCCAGAGGCTCAGAAGGTGAATCTGGATGAATAGCGTTCTTTTATTTCTGGCAAGCTCTTTAACTCTGTGTGACCTCAAGAAATCATTCTCCACATATGGGGTTTGGACAAAATGTTCAAGGGTCTTTGTGACTCTGTCCCTCTGGACATGCAACCTGTCTATAATTTTCTTGGCAGGGACAGAGTCTGACAATGCAAGGTGCACATGTGGAAGGAAAAGAGTCTTGGAATCAGAGGTCTTGAGTTGTTTCAGCTCTGTCCCCACCAGCTGGGTGAACTTGAGCCGGTCACTTTACTTCTCTGGATTTGGATCTCAGTTACCCTCTCTACAATGGTGATGGCAATACCAACCTGAGAACTGTTGGGATTCTGTATGTGAGAATTGGGCACACAATTGGGTGAGGGAGAGGATCATGTCTTCTCAGGGGTCTGCAAGTTACCAGGGCTCCTACATGGATGAGAGTCCCAATGCCCCACATCCCTCAGTGGACTTCAGGAGACATGGTCAAGTTGACCAAAGCATCGTTTCTTAGCTTGGCCTTCAAGGTATTTTCCCAGCTGGCCTCTAACCAGCCTTCCCCGCTCACATCTCACTATTCCTCCACCCAGTGGTCCAGCCCTGGGGACCGCACATCACTCCTGAAGCTGCCTCATCCTTCCTGCCTCTCCCCCACCCCCAGTCTTTGAGGATCCTCTTCTCCTCTCTGCCTGGAATGCTCTTGCTTGCTCGGCTATCTCATATATCTCAGACTCATTCTTCAAGATCCAGTTGGAGTCACCTCCTCTGGGAACTATTCAATCTTTCTTCAGTGTTTCCAGCAACTTTTTTTTCTGTTAATTCTGCTACAATGCTTATCCAATGCATTGTTACTAGCTGCTTCTGGCCCCCTGCACCCCACCCCCAAGTTGGAAGTTACTGGAAGGAAGGAACTATTCATGCTCTGTGTATTAATGGCATGGGTTACTACTCTCTGAGCCTCAGTTTTCTCATCTGTGAACTAGGCTGACAGGATCTAACTTAGATGAGATAATACAGGTAGGGCACTCAGGACAGAACGACTATCTCTGGATATGTCACGGTGGACCTTGGCAAATGTGGAGGGAATTAATGAATGCTCCCTGGGAGGGTAGAAGAAAAAGGCAAGTGAGCATTTATTGAGCGCTTTCAGTGTGGCAGGAAGGCACAGAGATCAGAACTTAACATTCATCGTTTCCTTTAAGTCTCTTAACAATCCCTTAAGGAAGGGACTATCATTAGCCTCATTTTACAGATGAGGAAACTGAGGCTTCAGCAGTTGAGGACCTTGATGAAAGATGCCTACCTAGCAGGAGATGGAATTCACAGCCAATCAATGCAGAACGAATGAATCACTTGGGGACAAGGGTCTGAGGGCAAATTACCTGTATCTTATAATCAAATGGTTTTAGAACCGGAGGCTCTTAGGGATGACTTAGCTCTGGGGTCCTTAACTTGGGGTCCATGGCTGGGGAAACTGCAGGGTCCCAGACCAAATAAATAAGGTCCTCAGGGACTTCCCTGGCAGTTTAGTGGGTTAAGACTCCATGCTGCTGATTGAAAGGGAGTGTGTTTGATCCCTTGTCAGGGAACTAAGATCCCACATGCTGTGCAGTGCAGTCAAAAGGTAAAACTAAAATAAAATAAGGTCCTCATCACATCCAGTGGCTTTCAACTCCTCCATCTCCCAGCAACCCTTCCACTTGATCTAAGTCCTGGAGCTGCCCACCTTGCCTTCTCTTGGCACCCCTGGCCAGTGTCCTATTCCAGTGTTGCCTGAAACGCCAGTCGCTGGGAATGTCCCTATGTCCCACCATCCTCCATTCAGAGCAGGAACACCTTTTCTCTTTCCTTAGAAACGTAGAGAAAGTGGGGAGAGAGCTCAGCCTGGGAGACAGACACGTCTGGCTTCTAATAACGACAAAAAGAATAATAGTATCAAAGGCTAACATTTATTGAACACCTACTATGTGCTAGGCACTGTCCTAACCACTTGACACATACGAAACCTTTTTATCCTCAGGACTCTCGAGGTAGGTTCTGCTAATTTGCCTCGTTTGACACAGGTGGAAACTGAGGCCCAGAGAAGGGAGGTAACCTGCCCAAGGCCAGGTAGCCAGTAAGGGCCGTGGCCCCACCGCACACTGGCGGGGTGTCCTTGGACAGGTCCCAGCCACTGCTCTGGGGGGTCTTTTCCCATCTGTTACCTTCAGGCTCCACCTCGCGGTTTCCATGACGACTCTGCACAGTCCCAGTACACAGTAGGCGCTTAGTAAATGAACAGCCCTTCTTTCCTCTTAACTCTGATGGGGGGATACCTGGGGAAGGGAGGGCACTTAGGCAGCATTCTCCCTCCGGCTTCTCCCCCAAGCCAAGAGGGAGCCACGCCCCATCCAACCCCTCTCTCTGTGTAACCCCCAGAGCCAAGCGGCGCCCGTTCTCCGGGCAGTTTTCGTGATGTTGATCCTAATTCCCGCACCTCTGGGCGAAAGCTGCCCACTCCCTCGGGGAGGGATGCCGTCGGAGGGTCCGCTCGCGTGGCCCCACTCCTGGCCGCCCTGGGAGGGTGGGAGGTTTGGGAAAGGGGGTGAAGCAGGGGACGGACGTGCTTTGTCCTGGGGGTGCAGTCGGGTCCCGGGCGGCAGGGAGGGCGGGCTAGGAGGCCGGGGCCTCGTCGTCCGGGCGGTGGCCGGCGTAGAGGGCGGCCAAGGGCCGGAAGCGGGGGCCCCAGCCGCTGAGATAGGCGAAGTCCTGCTCGGAGCCCGACGAGCCGCCGCTGTGCAATGAGCTGAGCGAAGCGGCCGGCGAGTCCGCGCCCTCGAAGGCGTAGGTCTGGAAGGCGTCGTAGGGCGGCACCGACAGGTCCCCGTCCGCCAGCGCCACTTTGCGGCTGATGAAGTCCCTGAACACCGAGAAGTCCGGCTCGGGGCTCGGCGGCCCCTGCGGCAGCGAGTGGTGCTCAGAGGGCAGGCGCGCCTGCGGGGGGCTCCCCGCGCTCCCTGCGGAACCCTCACCCCCGCCGCCGCCGCCGTCACCGCCGCCGCCGCCCTTGAGCTCGCCGAAGTCGTAGAGGCTCCGCAGCGCCGACATGTCGTAGGCCTCGGTGTCCTGCTCGCCGCCGCCCTCGTCGTTGTACTTGATGACGTTGTCCCGCATGTCCTCGTCCTCGTCCGAGCTCAGGTGGCTCTTGTGGTGGCGCCTGAGGGTGAGGATCAGCAGCACCAGCACTGCCCGGGAGAGAGGAGCGGGTGCCTGTGAGGGCCCAGCCCCACCCAGGGCGGTCCCGGGAACCACCCTTCTCCTGATGCCCAGCAGAGCTGGTTCAGCCTAAAAGCACATACAGGTTTCCTAGATTTCTGTGCAAAAATACCTTTCTCACAGTCTGGACAGAGCTGGCTATCTGGAGAGGTAGTGAGCTGCCCATCTTGGGATGTGTGCAAATCAAGGCTACACCACCACTGGGGGTGGGGACAGAGAGCTGGAGTTAAGAGATTTCATGTGTGTTGTAGGGCTGGACCCAACCTCTGAGGTCTTCATCCTCAACTCCATGAAGATACATCCCCATGAGGTCTCTGGGGGCTGGTGGGTGGAAAGAGGGTAGCTAAGGTTTGGGGGGAATGAAATGTCCTTGACCCTGACCTCTCTCTCACCCTTGTCCTTCTCTGTCCACTCCAGAGGCCCTGATCACCCTGTTAGCCCTTTGGGTCTCAGATCCAGGTATGTCCTGCAGGAGCCCTTGTCTGAGAGCTCCAGGCCGGGTTCAGCACCATTACCTCCAAGCTTCCCCGGTGAGGGTTCCTCTCTATCGCCCTGCTTGGGTCCCTGGATCAGCAGCATCGGCACCTCCTGGGAACTTGTTAGAAATGCACGTTCTTAGGTTGTGCCCTAGATCTACTGAGTCTGTTTCAAAAAGGCTTCGAAGTCATGCCCAGGCAGCTCAGGTCTGAAAGCCACAGCTCCTTCACAGCACAGACCCTGCCATATGTTGGTCTCATCTCACCTCAAATCCACACTCTGAACTGCCCTGGAGGACCCGGAGCATGTTCCCCTGGTGGGGAGCCTGGCACGCACGCAGTAAGCATGAGAAGTATGCTTGTTGAATGAATGACTGAATAAAGAACTAGATGGAGACCTGGGTGTTGCAAGGTTGAGAGAATGAATGAATCGTCCCTTCTTGGCTTTCTTCAACTGTCAGAAAGGACTCTGCATGCCCTTTCTCCTCCCATCTCACTGATAACTTGTCTTCAACCCTCTAAGCAAGCTTCTCTTCTCCTCTACTCTCTGACTTCTTTTATTTAAAAAAAAATTTTTTTTTTTTTTTTTGGCTATGCCATATGTGGGATCCTAGTTCCCTGACCAGCGATTGAACTTGCACCCCCTGCCTTGGAAGCAGAGTCCCAACCACTGGACCACCAGGGGCAGGAAGTCCCCTCTCTGATTTCTTAACATCAGATGTCCCAGGACTCAGTCCTTGGTCCTTTATCTACATCCTCTTTCTTGGCGCTTTCCTTGTCTCGTGGCTTTAAATTCCAATTAGAGGTTGACAGCTCCCATACTGCAGCCTCCAGCCTGGACTTCTCCCTTGAAACCTAGATTGTCCATCCAGTTTCCACCCCAACAAGTCCCAGGGGGTGACCAGAAGAATCACAAACTTAACCTGTTGAAATTTAAAATAATAATATTTCCTCCTTCTCACCCTCTGTCTCCCCGCCTCAGCAACGGCAACCCCAACTTCCCAGTGACTCGAGGCTTATCACCTCTTTCATTTACTGATGAATCCCAGTGCCTATAATTGAGCACATGGGGGTGGGGCTCATGGATGGATGCATTGGGAACTGATGAGAAAACAGAGAATTAGATGGATGGCTGGGTAAATGAATGGACAGAGATGCACTGGGTATCATGTCAGGCACTGGATTTTTTTTGCTGCTCCAAACAGCTCGGGCAAGCCCAGGGGCCAGAACCAGCTGCGAGGGCCATGGGGCAGGCTGCTGGCTCATGACCTAACAAGGTGGCCCATGACAGGGAAGGAGGGGGGAAGCCGGGGACAGGTCGGGAGGGAGGAAAGGCATCAGGAGAGAAGTGGGAAAGATGGATGGACGGCTTCCGGAGCTGGAGGCCGGAGCTGTGGAGGGCGATGCCCGTGAGAGCAGATGGTGGGGAGCGCGGGCGGCGGGCGACAGATGTGCCAGGCCTGATCAGCGATTCCGCCCGTCACCTTTACAGCACTGATGTGCACTTTCTTCGTTTGTGGGCAATTAGGCAGAAATTTGTTTGCACTGCCTCAGAAAATGAAACCGCTGTAAAGTGCACCCTCTGGAAAAAGGGTTTCTGAGCCATGGGCTGAGGAGGGGAGAGAGAGGGGTGGGGGGGAGCCTCCTAGCTAGGAGGGGCCTGCCCATGGCCTCTGCAGGTCCTGGGGGTGGGCAGCGAGGCATAGGAGGCAGCTGAATCTCCCAGGGAATCGAGCAAACCTGGGATCTGCCATCCAGCCCTTCCTTGAGCTCCTCCAGCTTTGGCTGTTCTGTGAAGTCCAGAGGTCAGGGCTGAGGTGACAGCGAGAGGCGGCACTGTGGCCACTGGGTCTAGTTGAGCTCCTGAAACTGGACCTCCTCCTTGGGGACACTTCAGGGGTTCAAGTGGCTGCTGGTGCAACTGATACCAGAGTAGATTTTGACCCCTCCCCGAACACCTTAAGCTTTTACCCCAGCTGCCCCAACATTTTGCCCCCAGTTTAAATTCCTAGCAGTGAAAAAAAAGTTGTGTCTGACTCTTTGCGACCCTGTGGACAGCAGCCCGCCAGGTTCCTCTGTCCATGGGATTCTCCAGGCAAGAATACTGGAGTGAGTAGCCATTCCCTTCTCCAGGGGACTTTCCCGAGCTAGGGATCCAACCCTGGTCTCCTGCATTGCAGGCGGATTCTTTATTTTCTGAGCAATCAGGGAAACCCAGATTTCCCAGCAGGTGGGGTACTTAAAGGAACAGAAAACACAGGCTGAAAAGACCTGATTTCAAGGAAGACCCAGTTAGAAGACTAGTTGGGTCCCCTTCTGCAAGCCACTTAACCTCTCCAAGCCTCAGTTTTGTCATCTGAAAAATGGGTTTGATCTATCTGGCTGCATGGTTGTAAGGTTCGCAAGAGCCCTTTTTATTAAAAGTCCTACATAGAGAATAAAATAGGACAATAGACATGAGAGAACTTTAAAACATAGGCTTGGCTTTTAAAAATTAGGGGAGACTTCGGGCCATGTAGAACCAGCTGAACTTAGTCTCCACTGGGTGCTGACCCCTTCTGAAGCTGGCAAAGCGGCTGCTCGGTACTTAGGAGATTTCTTAAAAGAGCTGCAGGTTAGAGCTTGGGGCTCAGGCAATTGGTTCAACATGGAACAGTGGAAAGACACGCCCCCATCTTCTCCTGCCAGAGCACCAAAATCGCAGCTAGCTATTGAACAACCATCGACTGGAGGATGCTGAAACCCACTAAAAAAATCCAAAGACAAAGGAGAAGCTGCAGTGAGACGGCAGGAGGGGCCCAATCATGATAAAATCAAATCCCAAACCTGCCAGATGGACACCCCCCAAACTGGAGAACCAAAGAAGTTCTCTGCCTGTTGTGAAGGCTCTGAGCCCCACGTCAGGCTTCCGAGCCCGGGGATCCTGGAAAGAACCTGGAGCTCCATCAAGCCAGCCCTTCCTTGTGCAGACAGGAAAGTCAGACCCCTGCAGGGGCCGCTGGGGAAGGAAATCCGGGGCCGGAGGACCGGGGCCAATCAGGCAGGGGGGTGGGGCTGGCTCTTGGCGGACTCACCGACCAGGATGAGGACACAGACCAGGAGGGCGATGAGGGCGCCGGGGCTGAGGGAGGCGGCCATGACGAAGGCCGTGGTGTTGCAGGACTGGATGGCGCCCGAGCTGTCGCAGCCGCAGATGCGGATGGTCAGCGTCCCCGTACTGCTCAGCGTGGGCGGCCCGCTGTCCACCACCAGGATGGGCAGGAGGAACACGTCCTGCTCCTGCCGGTTGAAGCCCATGTGCTGCGTGTGCACCGCGGCCGTGTTGTCTGCTCCGGAGAAAGCGAGGGGCGAGTGACTTGGGGTCAGCCGTGCCTGTCCCGGCCCCTCCCGAGTCCACCTTGGGATCTGCCTCACTCTGGCCCCAGCTACCGCCTCCCAGAGGACCTGATCTCCCCCAATTCTGCCCCCCAGCTGCCTGAAGGTCCTGTCCCCAGCCCTTGAGCCTTCACTTCTGTCCTTAGCTGTTCTAAGTTTCTCTTCCCAGCTGTCTCAAAGTTTTGCTTTCAGCTATTTCAAGATTCTGTCCCCAGCTGTGCCAAGGTCCTGTCCCCAGTTATTCCAAGATTCTGTTCCCAGCTGGGCCAAGGTCCTGTCCCTGGCTATGTCAACTTTTTTTTTTTTTGCCATGTGTCTCAACAGCCTTTTGTTGTTGTTGTTGTTCCAGATTCTACCACAGCTGTCAAATGCATCCTGACCCTGGGGTCCTGTGGTCGTGGGGTTGTGGCTTTCTGAGCTCTGACAACTTCTGGGTCATCAGAGAAGACTGGGAACTCCGACTGGCACCTGCCTTTGGCTGAGGGAGCTTGCTGTCAGGGGTCTCTTTAAGAGCTGAGCCTGGAGAGCTTGGGACATACCCTTGGGGCCTGATAAAGATGCCTCAGGGCACCAAGGTCTCCTCACCCGTCTCTTTCCTTTGGATGCACGAGGCCAGAGGAGACAGTGAACACACATGAGTCATACTCATCATACTGCTGCAGGCTGGCGCCGGGAGTGCCCGTCAGGACTCGGGGGCGGGTGGAGAATGTGTAGACGTGCCCACTTCCCCTGGCCTCCTGACTCCTCCACCCCTCCCCTGTGTGGGCCAGGCCATCACGGACCGCCCCCCACCCCCCACCATCATTTTGGTGGAAGTACTCAGAGCCCACCTGGCTGCTGGCTGTTGCCCCCTCCCTTGATAGCCAGCCCCACAATGGGGGCCTCACTTCCTGCGAGGGGCCCAGGCTTCCTTCCTGAGTCCTTCTCTCTGTGTTCACAGGCTTCATGTAGGTCTCTCTGACCTCAGATTTTGGCAGCCCGGGCCCCTTACCCAGCTTTGTGTCCCCATTTAACTCAGCCTCTTCCGTGGCCCCCATTCAGTGTTCCTGTCCTGGCCTTCCCCATCATGGACATAAAGCAGGAACTAAGAGCCCTCAGAAGGGCCAACGTGTGGTCTTGGGCACATCTGTGAAATAGCCTGGAGATCCGACTGAAACAAGACTGGTCATGGGTTGAAGCTCATGTGATGGCCACATAGGAGTTCGTTGTGTGATTCTCTCTACTTTTATACATATTGGAAAATTTTCATTAAAATATTAATAACTAAGGCTGAGTCGATCGTGTACTAGTTAGGGAAACTCATTTAGCTTGTCGGGACCTCGGTTTCTTCATCTGAAACTGAGGAAAACTGCATCCCACAGGTGTGAGGATGAAATGGTGTAGTTCACCCGTGCCCTGCAGAATAGCTCCAGCAAAGCAGAAACTCTCCATGAATGCTGGTTGTTAATTTTTTCTTGCCCCACCCCCACACGCCGTACCCCACGCCCGCTCTCTGTTGAGGCTGCCCTGACTTTATTCACCAAGTTCCCGCTACCTGGAACACCCTCTCCACCTTCTTGCCTGGGCAAATTCCTCATCCGTCATGCTCCAGCTAAATGTCACCTCCTTTCTGTGGCCTCCTTTCTCCGCTTCTCTGGGAAGGAAGGATTTATGGGTCCCCCGCCCTGCTCTGACTATGCAGGTGCCACGCACACTTCTGTTACAGTGCTTGTCATGCTGCGTTAAGGTAGCGTGTGCCTGTCTCTTCCCTGGCAGTGAGCCAGCCTGAAAGAATGATGCTTGAACGAGCCACATCTTTTAGGGGTAGCTGGTGGTTCTGGGTCAGCTCCTCAAGCTCTGGCTTGAACTCCAGCCTCCTGTCAAAGGGCATTCAAGCCAGCTGTGACAACATCTGCCTTCCCCTGAGGATGAAAGGCTGAAGAGCAAGATGAGGGGTAAAGGAATAGCATGGGACTCCTTTATATTGACTGCATATTTTTTAACACATCAGGGACTGGGTGGAAATGCTTAATCCTCACAAACATCAAGAGTTGTAACATTATTCCCATTTTAAATACTTGGAAGTTGAGGTTCAGAGAGAAGGGATTTGTCTGAATTTATTGTGTTAATTGGTGGCATAGCTATCTTTTCCATCCACCCATCTTACCATCAATCCATCCATCCAACTGTCTTCCATTCATCTGTCCACCCATCCTCCATCCATCCATCCATCCATCTATCCTTCAACCATCCATTCATCTGTCCTTCCATCCATGCATCCAATAAATCTTTATTGAGTACCTACTGTGTGCTTGGCACCATGCTAGTCATAGGAGGGAAATAATGAAGACCTAAATCAACCATAGTCTTGGATCTGGTCTTAACGTGATAATGTGAGAGACAAATGTTAATCAAATAAACCCACAATTTAGTCTACAATTGCAAACCATGAGGAGTGCTAAGAAGGAAAAGTATAGGAAGAGCATTTAACAGAGGATCTGACCCAGTCTGGGAGGTCAGGGAGAACTCTTTGGGTGAAGACATGATATTATTGCTGAACCCTGAACAATGAGTTCTAGGAGAGGGAATAGCCTATGCAAAAGTCCTGCGGTTGGAAAAGGCATAGGAACTCAAGGAGCGGAGAGCAGTCTTTTGTGACTGGAGGGATAGGGTGATGATTAGAGCAAGTCAAGAAGAGTGTGGAGAGGGAGGCAGAGGCTCATTATAGAAAATCTTAGAGGCCGTGGTAAGGAATCCCGTTATTTTCCTAAAGGCAATAGGAAGCCACTGGTTGGTGGGCAAAGAAGCAACCTAGTGACATATCATCCCTCCATTCAACAGCAAATAAGAATTAAAGACCCTCTTTAGGTCAGGATAAGCCTTCCCTGGCGACTCAGTGGTAAAGAATCCGCCTGCCAATGCAGGAGATGCTGATTTGATCCCTGGGATGGGGAGATCCCCTGGAGAAGGAAATGGCAACCCACTCCAGTATTCTTGCCTGGGAAATCCCATGGACAGAGGAGCCTGGCAGACTACAGTCCATGGGGTCGCAAAAGAGCTGGCCACGACTTAGCAACTAAACAACAACAAGAAGTCAGGATTAGTCTAGTCCCTGAGGACAGAGCAGTGAACAAGACAGACACAGTCCCTGCTTTCTCAGAGCCCACCTTCTAAGCAAGGGTGCCTCTAATCTAAAACACAACCGTGGATGCGGAAGACCAGTTAGGAAGCTGTTGTATGTTTTAGATGCGAAATAATAGTGGTCGTGGAGGCACTGAGAAGCAGACAGATTTGAAAAATGAGTGGCTGGCTCTGGCTCAGCCTCAAATTCCCAAGTAAGAACAGAGGAGGAGAAAGTGGATATTTGTTTCTCAGGGCTGCTGTCTTTGACCATGGGAGCCATATGTTTCTGGAGCTCTGGTCCCTGCTACTGTTTCATTCCATAAGAGGAAATCCCTGAGCCTCCTTCCCATCCCTCTTCACTCCTCTCCTGGCAGCAGCTGGCTTCATCTGGGGAAGCCGCTGGCCACACCAGACCCCGACCCCACCCTTCTAGGCGGGATCTGCGCCCAGCACTGCATCCATCCATCTGGCCTGACATACATCAGTGTCAATCCCTGGCTGCAAAAGCAATATTTATAAATCACGTTTCCAAACTGGCTACAAATTTGTACAAAGAAACAGATGGGTTGGGGTAGCCGTTTGTCAACTGGGATATTTATACGGTGAGGAGGAGGGGGCTTGGCACACCGTGGGGAGGAGCTGGGGGGCTGGAAGGAGGAGCCCTTGCCTGCCTGTGCTGACCTCAGCACGCTGCAGCTGCCCTGGCTCCCAGTTCTCGGACCAGGGGGTCACACCGGATGGGAACCCTGGTGGCCAATCCAGCCCCCCACCCCTCGATCACAGAGGGGTAGTTGGGGCACAACCTCAAGCCCCTTGGGTTGGAAAGATCTGTGAACCTGGTGAGGTCAAGGGGTCAAGCCAGGGCTCCTTGTGTCTCCTATGCCCAGCTCAGGGTTCCACAGCAATGATGAGCAGGCAGGGCAGTACTGGTGGTAAAAGTTGTTAAAATATCGAACTACTTCCAGAAAGGTTTAAATAGTCGTGACTCGGAGTCCCCCGATTCCTGCCCTGTTGCCTCGGCCTCTCCCTCAAGCACATCCCCAACTTTTCTTTTTTAAAAAAATTATTTATTTATTTTAGCTGTGCCTGGGTCTTTGTGGCCGCGCGGGCTTTTCTCTAGTTGCTGGGAGCGGGGGCTACTCTCTAGTTGCAGTGCTCAGGCTTCTCACTGCA
Source organism: Bubalus kerabau (assembly GCF_029407905.1). Lineage (NCBI taxonomy): Eukaryota > Metazoa > Chordata > Mammalia > Artiodactyla > Bovidae > Bubalus > Bubalus kerabau. The sequence goes on from NC_073636.1 coordinate 75,652,347, forward strand.
GCGGCTTCTCTTATTGCAGAGCACAGGCTCCAGGGCTTCAGCAGTTGCTGCTCATGGGCACAGCAGTTGCGGTTCCTGGGCTCTAGAACACAGGTTCGATAGTTGTGGAGCATGGACCCAGTTGCTCCATGGCATGTGTGATCCTTCTGGACCACAGATCAAACCCATCTCTCCTATCTTGGCAGGCAGATTCTTTACTGCTGAGCCACCAGCACACTCCCACTTTAATACAATCAAGTCATTGATGGATTAAAGCCTGGCTCCGCAGAGGCCCCAGGGTCCTACTCCAGGTTTATGATCAGTGTCCTGATTGGTTATCTGAGCTGCTGCTGCTGCTGCTGCTAAGTCAGTTCAGTCGTGTCCAACTCTGTGCGACCCCACAGACGGCAGCCCACTAGGCTCCTCTGTCCCTGGGATTCTCCAGGCAAGAATACTGGAGTGGGTTGCCATTTCCTTCTCCAATGCATGAAAGTGAAAAGTGAAAGTGAAGTCACTCAGTCGTGTCCGACTCTAGCGACCCCATGGACTGCAGCCTACCAGGCTCCTCTGTCCATGGGATTTTCCAGGCAAGAGTACTGGAGTGGGACACTGGTTGTTAAATCCATTTAAGACTCCTGGAAATACACAAGGGTCTGGCTTCAGAGGACCCGGAGGCCCTGAGGGAGGGAATGTCAAAGTCTTGGGTTGGTGGTGGGGTGAACCCAGACCCGTTCCAGGTTCAAAAGGAACTCGCATAGTCTGACCTTAGTGCCTCTCTGACTACATGTCCTCCAGTCCTGTCACTCACTCACCCCAACTATGGAGGTCTTGAACATCGCAAGCCTGCTCCTGCCTCAGGGCCTTTGCACTTGCTGTCTCTTGGACTTGGATCATCTTTGTGCAGTTATCTGCATGGCTCACCCCTGACTTCCTTTAGATCCCTCCTCACTATTGACTCCTTCACAGAGGCCTTCCTAAGCCACCTTATTTAAAGTAGCTTCTGAAACTTTTGTGCTATGCTATGCTCAGTTGCTTCAGTCATATCTGACTCTTAATGACCCCAGGGACTATAGCCCGCCAGGCTCCTCTGTCCATGGAATTCTCCAGGCAACAGTGCTGGAGTGGGTTGCCATTCCCTCCTCCAGGGGATCTTCCTGACCCAGAGATCGAACCTGGGTCTCCTGCACTGGCAGGCAGGTTCTTTACCACTAACGCTACCTGGGAAGCCCAGCTTCTACTCTTACCTTGCTTTATTTCCTCCTGTTTTGTCTAACATGTGTATGTGAATACCTACTATGTGCCAGGCACCGAGGGTCCAGCACTGAATAGAAGTCCAAACTCTTGTGAAGATTGCATTATTTCTCCCTGCTGGCCACTTACCACCCTCATCATATTATTTGTTTAATTTCTATTTTCCCTCCCTAGAATGTAAACTGCACGAAGGCAGGGATTTTGTCTCATGTGCTGCTGCATTTTTAGGACCTAGAACAGTGCCTGGCATATAGACATATTTTCAATAAATGTTCAAGAAATAGTTGCTGAATGAAGGAGATACCATGTTCTAGGTACTGACAATACACTTCAGTAGGCCGCATTTCATTGGGGCCACCTAGCTGCCTGGCAGGCATTTTCAGTCCCATTTTACAGATGGTAAAACTGAGGCAGACCTCAGGGTTGCACAGGAAGTCATGAACTGAGATTGAACTGAGACCCAGAGGTCCCTCACTCCCAGTGTGTTGATCCCACCCCCAGGTCTACCCCTTAAAGATTCAGACTTCAACTTCTTGATGAAGGTGGACCTGCAGGGGTGGGTTTCACAAATGCAATCAGCTCAGGCTGGGTGGGGCAGTTTGCTTGCTTTCAAGGTAGGGAGAAGGAAGCACAATGGAACTGAGATACGTGTGGGTTTGAATCCCAGCCTCACACTGACTCCCTGTATGACCCTGAGTGAGTCCCTTGTCCTCTTAAAGTCTCAGTTTCATCACCTGCAAAACGAGGGGATGGGTAAGAAAAACTGCCTCCCAGGTGACCATGAGGATGCAAAGAGAAACGAGTGGGCTAAAGCACTTTCTTTCTGGCTGTGCTAAGCCTCACTGCGGCACGTTGGCTTCCTCCAGCTGCCGTGCAAAGGCTTCTCTAGTTGTGGCCCACGGGCTCAGTCATGGCAGCGCATGGGCCTAGTTGCCCCTCGGCATGTGGGATTTTGGATATCCGACCAGGGGCAGAACCTGTGCCCCCTTAATTGGAAGGTGGATTGTCAACCACAACCAGGGAAGTCCCAAGGGATAAAGCACTTTTAAAACAAAAGGGTGGGAGTTGTGTGTGTGTGTGTGTCAGTTACTCAGTTGTGTCCGACTCTTTGTGACCCCATGGACTGTAGCTCGCCAGGCTTCTCTGTCCATTGGATTCTCCAGGCAGGAATACTGGAGTGGGGTGCCATTCCTTTCTCCAGGGGATCTTCCTGACCCAAGATCGAACCCAGGTCTCCTGTATTACAGGCAGATTCTTTACCGTCTGAGCCACCCTGGATCCCTGGCTTATTCCAATCTTCACTTACATCAGGGGCTCCTCCCACCCTGGAACCCCACCCGCTCCCATTCTTCAGGTATTCCCTCTCCGTGTCTTTCTATCTACCCCTGTTACCCTGGAGCTGGCCCCCTCCACTCCACCAACCCATCTCTTGCTTGTTCTTCAGTCTGGCCAGCAGGCTTGGTAAGGGCTCCAGCGTGGCGCAGACGTTCTGTGTGATCTCCGACCCATCACTGGCCCTCTAGGGGCCTCCATAACATGGGAAGGGGGCGGGGAGGCTAGGCTCCTCCCTCCACGAGTCCTGGGATTTGGCGGTCCTTCAGAGGTCACTCACCTTGGATGTCGAGCAAGGAGAAATGGGGGTTGCTGGGAGCTTCCGGCACCAGGCGGAAATAGAAGCGATGCCCGCTCTGGGGCTCGTCTCTGTCCACCACGCTAATGGTCTGGATGAGCTGAAGGGTTAGGAGGGGGCAGGGGACTGAGGTGAGGCCGAGCCCACGCCGGGCCTGAACAGAGGTTGCCCCAGCAACCGACTTGGTAGCGACCCCCAGCCCCTCAGTGGTACCTGGCCTGGCTTGGCATCCTCACACACGGCTGCCTCGTAGGGTGTGGCCAGCTCTGGGGGATTGTCGTTCACATCCAGGATGCGGATCCTTAGGGATGCCCGGGATAGCTGGGCATGATTGTCTGTAACAAGAGCACAGCAGTAAGGTGGGAGGCTTCAAGTGTGAGATCTAGACAGCCCCCCATCTCCTGCTAGAACATTAGGCAGTGGGGTCGCATTGAGAGATCTGTGTGTTGATCAAGCTGGACATCGGACTAAATGGGTCACAATCACCATATCAGTGTTATTATCATCATCACCACCATTTGATTATCACTGTAACCGTCGCCATAATCACCAGTCCCACCCCATCACCAACGCCATCACGCTCTCCACTGCTACTACTGCTCCCTTCGCCATCACCATCACCAGGAGCGCCGCCTCCATAGCATTGCCACCGGCATAACCATCAGTACCACCGCCAGCATCCGCCCCACTCTCACCATCACCCATGCCATCCCACCTCCTCTGTCACCTCACCAGCAGCATGAGAATGATCACCAGCGTTGTATCCACTAGTCCGCCTCCCTCATCTCCACCATCACAAACACTAAGGCCGTCACTCACCACCCTTGCCAACCCCAGCACCCCCGACACCACAATCACCCGTATCCCCACCACCATCATCTCCAGGCATTCACTTATCCACCATCTCTGTTACAGCCCCGCCAACACTGCCAGGACCCAGCCCTCATCACCCACATCAGGACCACAGCACCACCACCCAACCACACTACAGTCAACACTGCCACTCTACCCCTTCACCTCAGCGTGCACAGAATGCTCCTGGAGCATCCATACCCATCATTTCAGGTCTCCTTGCAGAAATCTGGTAGCTTGGTACAATTTCTATCCCCATATTGCAGAAGAGAAATGAAAACATTGGAGAGTTTAAAGAATCGGTCAGCTGGCAACTGAAGTCCCAAACCTTTGCTCTTTTAAGACTTGATCCTGAGAGGGCAAGACAAGTCCACTGGAGGTGAGTCTTCACCTCCAAAACCATGCAGTCCCCACCCCTCCATCTGTGGTGTCTTTGAGGTCAAGGCTTGCGTTGTATTAGTTCCTGGGTCCCCAGCATTGTGGCATGTGGCACAGACTAGGTTCTAACAGATCTGCGGAGTGAATGAGTGAAACTTGGAAACACTCAGACAGAAAGAGGCTTGCATTTCAGGCATGGCTCTGTCCCTGACACGGTGTTTGATCTTGGGTAAGATGTTTCCCTCTCTGACATCAGTTTCCACACCTGGAAAGCAGAGCACAGTGATTAAGAGCAAGGACTCAGGAACCAAGTGGTTCCAATCTCAGTGGTGTCACTTAGTAGCTGTGTGATCCATGCCAGGTCACTTGACCTATGCCTTGATTTTCTTACCTACAACAAAATGGGTCTGTTAGGAATGGGTTGGCTAGGCGGACAGATTGAGTCAATATCTGCGAAGCACTTAAAACTGTATATATAACACATAACAAGTGTTACATAAGGAGTTGTTAAATAAACAGGCATCCTTGAAGGATCCTCTCAGCAGTGACATTCAGTGACTTGGGGCTCTGGGACACCCCATCCCCTCCTGTCCTTTCTGAGAAGCACCCTGAACGTTGGCCCTTTACAGCCCCCAGACCTCTGAGTGCTCATGGGTGCCGTGTCCTTGGCTATCTTAGCCATGAGTTCATTACTGACATGTTCCAGCCAACAGTGCAATCAAGGACAGGCAGCCAGGAACCCCATGAGTTTTTTGGGGGAAGAGGAGGTGGTTGACTGCTCCTTTTTGTGAACTCAAGGGCCCCAGCGGATGCTGACTGCAGCTGCTCCTGTGTCGATAAAGACAGAAATGGAGATTGGGAGGCAGGTGTGGCCACCGGGTCAGGGAAAGGAAGGGCTGCGGATGGGGGGCATCCTTAATTAACTCAAACCCCGACTCCTCTCTGGAGCTCCCCTTAGCCAAGGTGCCTTATCTTCTCAGCTCACCCAGATCTGCTGCTTCGGCGATTAGAGGGGGCTTTTCCGGGGGCGAGAGATAGGAGTCGTGACTGGGAATGCCGGGTGAGCTGTTATTTTTAAGAGCGCTTTGCTGGAGAACAGCCAGCCGGTGGGTGCTTTGTGGGGAGAGGAGGAGGGGAGGAGGGGAGGGTGAGGTCCATCACCAGGAACAGGCACCTTTCTTCCCACTGAGGCAGAGGGAAGGTAGGGGGTGAGAGGGCACCTTTCCCTTCAATGGGGGGGTTCAGGGCTGGAGGCAGAGGTAGGGTCCTGTGGGGCCAAGCAGAAGGGGTCCTCAGAGTCAGATAAGATCCTCAGTGGGCAGACTGGAGGCTTGGGTCCACTGCTAGTGAGACACCCATTATTGTATCATTCCTCTGGGTTCTCCTGGGCCTCTCCTATCTCCTCTGTAATTCTATCTCGATTATCTTGATTTATTGAGATGTAACTGACATGTAACACTGTATAAGTTTAAGGTGTAAAATGCAGTGATTCAATACACATAGATTTTGTGAAATGCTAGTCACAAAAAGATTAAGTAGTACATCCTTACTTTACAAAGCTACAGTTTCGTTGTTGTCCTAGCTCCTCCTTTCAAACGTTATGGGTCACTTCTTGGGAAAGTCCTGAGTCCTTTGGCAAGAGAGAGCGTCTCAGATCTGAGAGGTGGGGCAGCCAAGAGGTGTGTCTCTATGTTGCCAAAGTTGCCACCTACACAGCTTATCTCAGAGACCCCCTGCCTGAACTGGCGGCTGGCCTGGGACCCCAGAGTTCGTGGGCCAACCCTAAGCACAATCCCCATGCTTTGGCATCATGACAGTCTCCAGCCTGGCTCATTAGAATCACTTGGGAAGGGACTTTCTTGGTGGTCCAGTGGTTAAGAATCCACCTTGAAATGTGGGGGACGTGGGTTCAGGGAACTAAGATCCGACATGCCATGGAGAAACTAAGCCTACGTGCCTTAGAGAGGCTGTACACCATACTGTAGAGTCCATGAGCCACAATGAAAGACTGCACGATGCAACGAACTTCCCGTGAGCCGCAGCTTAGACCTGATGCAGCCAAATAAATACAATTGTTTTTAAAAAATCCTGCTTTAAAATGAACTGATGCCGCAAGACTTGGTCATTAATTTTTTTTTTAATAGCTCCAGGTGAATCTATATAATATGTATCCATAGTAAGCTTTGCAAACTCCAGGGGTGACTGGTAGGTGCTGGGGGAAGTCCAACTGGACATCTTGCCTCTGATTGGCTTCCTCCAAACCCCTATGGATCACAACATCATTTGCAATAATTGATAATAATGCATAATTTTACCACCTTAAATATTTCTGGTATAAAACAAGAGATCCATCAATTAATAATTTCCTCTTCATGCAGAAAGTTCCAATTTATAACAAACTTTCTTATCTTTCATTGGATCTTCAAAACAACTCATAAAGAAGATCTTAACTAAACCTGTTAAAAAATTTTGGGGGGCCATGCCATGCAACTTGCAGGATCTTAGTTCTCTGACCAGGGATCAAACTCAGGTCCGGGCAGTAAAAGTGCCGAGTCCTAACCAGTGAACCGCCAGAGAATTCCCTAAACCTATTTTGTAGATGGAGAAACTGAGGCCCAGAAAGGGGTAAGACTTTGTCCAAAGCCACAGGAAAGTCAGTGGCAGAACTGGCGTTGGGTCCTAGGTCTCCGGACTCTCAGTCCAGTGCTTAGTCCAGATGCAATGCCCGTGGGCCCTTCCGCTGCCTGAATATTTGTCCATCCAGATGCAGCTACTGCTCGGACTGAGGCCCAGGCTGACCTCGCCCCACACCCAGTGGTAGGCGCCCTCTCCCAGGGCTGGATCCCCCAGGGGTCCCACCCACCCTCCCCTGGCATCTCAGTTCAGCTGACTGACATGCAAATTAGTTTAATTATTTCTTCTTCTAAAATAAATTATATTTTGCAGTAGCTGCAATATGTTGTGTCAGGCAAAATTACATTCAATATTTTTAAACTAATTGATGCAGCCTTGAGGAAGGCTGATTGACAGCCCAGAGCTGAGCAGGCCTGCAGTCTTAACCGATTCCTAAATTAAAATTAAACGTGCCTCGGCCGGGTGCTTCCTCTCTGAGCTGGCTCACCATTAATCCGGGGAGGTGGCAGGTGGAGCCCTGGGGGGCCGAGGGGCTGAGAAGCGTGGGCCGTTCTGTGGGTGCCTTGGGAAGAGAGCAGGCTTGGGCGGGAGAGCCAGTGTGCAGTATTGGCAGGCCCCTTAGCTTCTCTGGGTGTCAGAGTCCCTTTTGTATAACAGATGGGGGACCGGACTGGGCAATTTGAAACTGAGACTTCTGTTTTTTGCTGACTACTACAGTTTGAGCGCCTCCTTTGTACCAAGGGCGCAATACTGAACAAGACCAACACTGCCTCTTGGTCTATGGCAGGGACAGACAGCATTCCAGACTGTGATAAGAGTTGAGAGGAAAAAAGCCCAGGACTGTGAGAGGAGGAGGCAGGGGCTCCTACCCTGGTGGGGCACAGGGATGTTTACCCTGAAGTAGGGGACAGTGGCGCCAGTGGTAAAGAACCTGCCTGCCAACGCAAGAGATGTAAGAGACGCGGGTTCGATCCCTGGGTTGGGAAGAGCCCCTGGAGGAGGGCATGGCAACCCACTCCAGTATTCTTGCCTGCAGAATCCCATAGACCGAGGAGCCTGGTGGGCTAAAGTCCATAGTGTTGCAAACAGTCAGATACGACTGAAGATACTTGGCACTTAGCAGGGGACCTTTAAGCTGAGATCCAACTAGGAAGTGATCAGGTGAAGGGGATGGGAAGAAAGAGTTCTCCAGACAGTAGGAACAGCATGTGCAAAGGTCCTGGGGTGGGAGGGGAGCCTGTAGATAGTAAAACTCTGGATTCCTTCTAAGGAAGACCCCATCCCTTGGCCGCTCCTAATATAGTGTTTGGACCAAACTGGACTTAGAGGGCTGGAGGCCAGCAGGAAAGACAGAGGGTGTAGGGCCTGGCCTGGTGACCCTGTTAGGGAACTCCTGGGAATGAGTGCCTCCCAGAAGGCCACCAGCAAACACATACAGAGAACCTGCCATGGGCCAGGGTTTGTTCTGCCTCATTTCATCCTGTCAGCCCCTGGGAGATACGGATTTGAATTACTGCCATTTTTTGATGAGGAAACTGGCTGAGAGGTAAAGAACTTGCCCAAAGTTTCACAGGGGGACAATCAATGGAACCTGAGCCTGGTTCAAAACAAGGACTTTCTACCCATCAAATGATATGGCCTTTCTGACCATCTTTAGCTGCCTGAGGCCAGCTTGCCTTGAGGCCCCAAATGTCTCTGCCTCCTCCAGGAAGCTTTCCTTGACTGACCTCATTCCTGGGCAGTCAGACTATATGTCCAAGACCTACATACCCATAAAGCCTGTGTGATCTTCCTCCCTGGCCTTGTCCCTTGCCCCACTCTCCGTTTTCCTCTGATCCAAGTTTCCTCTTTGCCCTCCAGATATTTGCCCAGATGTCTTCTCAGCGAGACTTCCCCTGATGACTTTATTTTACCTTGCTCCTTGCAATTCCACCAGATACCCCGTTTACTGCTCTCTCTCTGTCGTGTTTATCCAACATCCCTGTATTTTTGTTGTTGTTGTTGCTGTTCAGTTGCTAAGTTTTGTTCAACTCTTTGCGACCCCATGGACTGTAGCCTGCCAGGCTTCACTGTCCTTCACTGTCTCCAAGTTTGCTCAAACTCATGTCCATTGAGTCAGTGATGCTATCTAACTGTCTCATCCTCTGTCTATATTTTTACTTAAACTCACCCATCATCTATCTCCCCCACTAGAAAGCAAGCAGATTTTTGGTCTCTTGTGTTTGCTGCTGTCTCCCCAGCCCCTATCTGCATGGCACACAGTAGGTACTCAATAAAGATTTGTCAAATGAATGGGTTTCACTGTCTGTGGCATCTCTAACCATGCTGGGCTGCTGCGGAGTGACAGGGAGAGACCGAGACCTCTGGAGGGACAAATTCTGTGGGGGCCACACCCACCCCTGAATCACATCACCGAGGGAGCAGTCTAGTTTTCTGACCCTGTTCCTGCCTCTCTCCCTGGACCAAGGTTTTCCCATCGGTAAAACAAATGGAGCTGGACTCCGAGGTTCTCCTTGGTTTTCACAGAGAGAGAGAGAAGCCAGGGAGAGAGACAGAAGTGAGGATGCAAGAGTGGGCATGGGAAGGAGAGTGAGAAGTGGGGAGAGGGCGGAGGGAGGGGGCCACAGAGGTGGGGGGCTGCTGGAAGGTACCTCCTTCTCCCTCACCTGCAGTGGTGCAAGGGTAGCCCAGACCCTCTGCTCCACAGTTCCTCAGCTCCCTGCCCCCCCACCCCACCACCTCCCGAGGGAATTAAACTGCATCCAAACACCAGGCTCTGATTAGCGCTGGCCAGCTGGGCAGGAAGATTTATCATCCCAATTACGAGCTGGCCAAGACAAGCAGGCAGGATGGCGAGGGGGGTACTGGGTGAGCAGGCGGGGGTGCTTCAGGGAAGGGGTGTCAGAGCTGTCAGGGGCAGGTGCCTTGCACTCCCTGCCCGGTCCCCACTCACCTCCAGTGGGAGCACGAGGTTAGGGTGCCTTCTCTGCTTTTTGATTATCTGTTTGGCTTCCACATGGAGATTGGAAGTTTGCCCTTGTTGAGATGGGGATGTTTCATCCACCAAATGGTAGAGGAGGACTTCTGGGTAAAATAAGGGCCCTGGAATCGGGGGTGGGTGGCAGGAAGTTCTCCTTCCTAGGGCTGAGCTGGTCCTAATACTCTGGGCTTTCCTACAAAGACTCCATGGACCTCACAAAAATCTTTGTTCCTGGTGGGATCAGTTAAGCACCTAGGCGGCTCAGGATCCTGGGAGTTACCCGGTCCAAGTGGAACCCAGGCTTGATTTACACACCTCTGGTGATGGGGAGCTCACTACCTTCTGAAGCAACCCCTTCCATGCAGGGCTGTGCCAAGCCTCTCCCCCAGACCACTACAGCTAGCCTCCCCAGCACTTCCTCCTTCCTTCCCTTGCCCTGCCCTCCACTCTTAGCACATGTCTCAGCCGAGTCTTCCTGATAGCCTCCCATCTGTTCCCCGTTCCAGGCTGCCCCTCTCCCGTCCGCCTTCCCCCACGAACCCAAGTGGCCACAGGGGACTTCACATCTGACCATCTCCCTCTTCTACTTGAAGACCCGCTCTGGCTCCCTGTCATCTCCAGGAGATGTCCAGCTGCTCACAGGACATCCAAGGCCCTTCCTGTAGAGGCCCCCAGGGAGCTTCTGCACACTCAGCTCGTCTCACCTGCTCCAGCCACCCTCTCGCCCAGCCTCTAGCCACATCCCGTGTCTCAGAACGGACAGTGGTCTTCCTGCCGGCCAAACCTCCAGGCCTTGGCACACAGGCGTCTTTCTGCTGGGAGCTCCCAACCCCACTCTCCTTAACCTTTGAGACCCAACTCAGACGTCCCCTTCTCTGGGAAAGCTTTCTTTCCTTCTTCCCCTGCCTGCGGCTCCCGAGAGCCCACCGCCCCATCCCCTCTACCTTGTGCTGTCCAGAGCAGGGCCAGACATCCCGAGATCAGAGGCCAAGACTCTACCCCCAGACTCTACCCCCAGTGACCAGGCCTGGTGGGTGAGAAGAGGTCCCCAGCGGACACTTTATATAAAGCATTCAGCACAATATCTGGCATATTGTGAGCTTCAAATAAATATAAGCCACTATGATGAATAGTTATGAACTCAGGTGGCTCAGTGAATAAAGAATCTGCCTGCAATGCCGGAGACACATGAGAGACAGGTTCAATCCCTGGGTTGGGAAGAAACCCTGGAGGAGTGCTTGGCAACCCACCCCAGTATTATTGCCTGGAGAATTCCATGGACAGAGGAGCGTGGCGGGCTACAGTCCATAGGGTTGCAAATAGTTGGACACGACTGAGCGACTGAGTGCACATGATTAATAGTCAACAGTAACCGTTATTACCCTCATAGCTGTCCAACAGGGTGCCATTTCATAGGTGAGAAAATCAAGGCAAGAAGAGGGGAAATGACTGTCCATACTCTCAGCTGGGATTCGGACCGCTAGAAGCAGTGTTTCTTTATCACGCTGCCCTGCCTTCCTAACTGGGTGGGCAAGACCATTTACCATCCATTCAGGAAATATTGAGTTGGCCAAAAGGGTTGTTTGGGATTTTCCATATGATGTTACGGAAAATCCCGAATGACCTTTTTGGCCACCCTAATACTTGTACATACCTACTAAGCACCAGGCCCAGTGTGAATGCTACAGATATGGAAGAGACCCTGCCTTCATGGAAGGTCCTTTTCCCAGGAGATGAGAGATCAACAAAGTCAGCACACAAATGCATATCTAAATCATAAAGCTTGCTCTGTGATAGAAAGGAAAAATCAGGGGCCTGTGAAATCAGGACTTGGCTTGGGGTGACCCAGATGGGGAAGCTCTAGCTAATCTAGTTAACTCTTTGCTGTCCAGCCAGAGACCACCCGTCCAGACCAGTTTAGGGCCTGGAAGAGGGGGCCGGTTGCAGCCCCCTAGCACACCGCCCCCCTCTACCCCAGCGCCGGCTTCGCCAGCCCACCCGCCACCCCTCTGTCTCTTTGAAGACTGTCCCTTTACAACTGCCCTTTTTTCCACTGAAGGATTCAGACACAAATTGTACTTTAAATTCAATATCGGTCATTAATATTTCATGATTACAAAACGTTAAAGATAATGTCAGTGGAAGGAGCGTCTGCATGGGCAGAATGGATGACTCAGAAGTTCGGGGGAGAGGGGAGCCCGCATACTAAGTGGCCGGGGAGTCTTTGAGGTAATCCGGTCTGACAGGCTGCAGCTGTGCCTCAGTGCCGCGTTCTCCGAGGTGCTCACAAGGCTCCGCTGCTGTGTGTAAATATTTCCCCTCTGATTCTTGTCACCTCGCGTTTGTTGCACCCGGAGCAGGCGGGGCACCATGACCCCACCACTGGACCCCCGCTGTGGTTCCCTGTTTCTGAGAAGCCAAATAGATGCTTTGGCAGAAGGGCACCTGGGTGGGGGGGGGGGGAGACCCGATGGCATTGTCCTTGAGGCTCTGGCCTGGCTGTGGGAGCCCTGCCCACCCCCAGCCCCCAGGGACTGGCTTTGTGACTTTGGGGCCATCGCAGTTCCTTCCTGAGCCTCTACTTCCCAGTCTGCAAAGTGGGGATAACAATTTGTCCTCGTCTCACGGAGAGGGCAAGAAGCTGGAGTGGGTGGATCGCTGGCGCCGCTCCTGGCTTCATGCCTGGCACCAAAGACATATACTCGGGGGCAGCTGGGTGAACGCCGGGCCATGCAGTCAGACTGGCTGGGGCCGGGAATTTGGACAAATGACTTCACCTCCCCGAGTCTTAGTTTCCTCATCCATACGTTGGGGGTGACATCTGATAGGTGGGGAGCTTCCGTGAACACAGCATTGTAAAGCGCCTGGCACAGAGTGAGTGCTTCAGGCAAGTGCACCGAGTCCAGATCGATAGATATCATTAACTGAGCACTAAGTACTAGGCTAAGTTCTTTCTATCCTATTTAATCCTCCCACCAGCACTGTGAAGTGGGAACCACTCATTTTCTCATCCATCAATATCCCCGGTGAGACTTGGGCAGGAGTTGTGAATTGCAGCTCCGAGGGGAGGGGTCGCTAGCCCAGTCCTTTCCTTTCCCATGCTCAGTTACTGGGATGGTGTGGGGGCAATAGGGGTGGGGCCCAGAGAACAGAGTACCAGGAAAAGGGAGGCTGTGGAGCAAAGCTGTGGAAGAAACCAGGAAGACTTGGCTCCCAGGCCTGTCTCTGCCACTGCACATCCTTGGGCAAAGCTCTTAATAGTCTGAGCCTCGATTTTCCCATCAATAAAATGGGTGCTGATCATTCAATAGAAGTACGTGCTAAAAAGGATCAAGCTCAGTATCTATTAGGTAAACACTGTAAAAAATATCTCTGCTGGGGAGAGGCCCCTGACACACTCTCTGTGAAATGGTAGCATTAGCGATTCTGTATGCTTCTCTAGCTGCTTCTGGAAGAGATTCACAGGGCAGAAGCACAACGCTTAACCCAAGAAGGGACCAGCTAGTGGTGAGCTGTCGGGCAGTGTGACAGCTGGTGGGGAGATGCTCTGTGGGTAGGGAGAGGGGGTGTCTCTGCCCAGCAGCCTGGCCAGGCCCCCTGGCTGCTCAGGAAGTAGGTTCAGGGAGGTGAGGATGGGGAGCTGTCTGCCCACCAGTCCAGCCGCCACTTCTTCTCCAGCCACCTTTGTTATCTCCCTTTCATGCGGTGGAGAAGTGGATTCAAAGGCTTGGGAGCAGCAGGCACTGAGGTTTGAGCCAGCTTTGTATTTTCTTTTAAACCGAAGTTGAAAGAGACGAAGGGAACTTCAGCCTAGGGACTTCCTCGGCTGGAATGGGCTGGTGGGGCCAGGGAAGTGGGAGGCACCAGCCAGGGAAGGTGGAGGAGGAGAGCCACTAGGAGGGCTCGAAGGCACAGGAGGGCCCTGGGGCCCAGCTCTGCAGAGGGGAGTCTGAATGGTGCCCACTCCCACCAAGGTTGAGACTCTGAGTATTCCTGCTGTCATCATCGGTTACTGGAGGCTCTGCTGGCTGCTGAGACCTGGAGAGCTGACAGGGAGGGGAGCTTGCGGAGCCGGTCTAGCATGGGCTCTGGCAGCGTTGCTCTGGTTGAGCAGGAGGCCTGCTGAACTGCCCTTTCCCCACTCCTGGCGTGCCATGAACCCCCATGCTCTTAGCCTCTCACCTCCATGGCCTGACTTGTCTAGACTCCATGTCCCAGGCCTCCTCTTTTTTTCTCAGCTCACACGCCTCCCCAGCTGCACCACACTGCCTGTGACATGCGAGCATGTGCACACACACACACACACACTCTTCGACACAGGCCAATCACCTTGGAGTCATTCTTGACCCCTCCATCTCTTTCCTCCATCTCACCCCATCAGCAGGTCCAGGCGGCTCTATTTTCAGCCTGCCTCCAAAAGCTACCACTTCCCACCATTTACATGGCTATCACCCTGGGCCAGGCTACTATCTCATCTCAGGGCCCTGTTGCATGTAAATTCTAGTTGAGCCCCTGCTCCTTCCCCTCCCCCACCTCCCCCCACCCCCACCCTGCAGCCCCCAAACAACCTATTTTCAATGCAGCAGCCGTAGGTATCATGTCAGGCAACCTCCCTCCTCTGCTCAAACCCTCAGTGACTCCCGGCTCATTTGGAGTCAAGTCCAAAGACCCATTGCAGGGTAGACACTGTGCCCCTCGCCAACCACACTGGCCTCCTTGCTGTTTCTCCAACTATGACCTCAGGGCCTTTGCACTGGCTGTCCTCTCTCCTCGGAACTCTCCTCCCTCCAGTGGCAGCATGACTCCCTCACTTTATCGAGCTCTCTTTTGAAAAGTCTCCTTCGCAGAGAGGCCTACTCTAAGAGAAACAATTCCCCCCCAATCCCTTTCCTCTGCTTTCTTCTTTTCCAGTTTCTTGTTAGCACTTAGCTGACATGCGAACACCCTTTCTTGAAGTTTCCTGAGGGTCTAGCTCTAGCCCATGGAGACAGGAGTTTTTTTTTAACTTTGTTAGGGGCTATATCTCCAACCTCTGTAAAAAGGACTGGTGTATAGTAGGTGCTCAATAAAAGCTGAAGGAAGAAAAGACTGGGCCCTGCCTTTTTGGCTTGGGATCCTTCCCACATCTGTGATCCTGTGGGTCAGCCTTTGCCGACCACGCCCCCACCTCAGCTCCGCCGTCTCTATCTTTTTGCCCTGTCCCCAGCCTTCGGCCCCTCCTCCCTGGGCTTTGCCCCGCCCATAGCCCCACCCTTCGGCCATCGCTCCTCCCTTCCGTATTCGCCCCGCCCCATGGCTCACCCGCCTCCATGGCCAGCACTGTGATGTTGTGCCAGCCGGCCGTCTCTCGGTCCAGCCCCTTGCCGGTGACGATGGCACCCGTGTCCGCATCGATATCAAAGATCTGGTCCAAATCTGAGTCGCGGTCGATGGCGTACCTAAGAGGGGCAGGTCAGAGCTGATTGAAGGCGTCCTGGCGCCGATGGAGCCAGTGCCCATGTCCCTCCACCCTCCCCCTAAAGAGGAACCACCTGCCTGGGAGACACAGGAAGCAGAGAGACCCTTTCCGACAGAGGAGGAGTGAAAATGGATCTGAGTTTGCATCTCAGCTGCACTGGGTTCATGACGTGTGACCATGGGCAAGGCTCAAACTTTCTGAGGCTCAGCTTCCTCAGCTGGGTAACCGGGCTAATAATTTGCATCTCACGGTCGTTGTGAGGGCGGGAAGAAGGCATAGTGCCCAGCACAGAGTTAGCATTCACGGGCTATTTGATTCTTATCTTTCCATAAGAGGTGACCCTGGAACTGGTCTTGAGAAAGGGACAGGATGGCATTCCAGGCATGGGGAACAGAAGCTGCAAAGCGAGAATCATTCTGCAAAAGGTTTAGAAACGGCCAGAACTGGGAAGTGCGGAGGAGGAGGCTTGAAAACAAGCAGAGTGCAGAATTCAGGGCGTTGGGGGTCCTGGGGAGCCTAGAGGGATTTTGAGCAGGAGGGAGGGAGTTGGCTGTGCCGCTCCGAGGCTCTTCCGAGGCTCCAGACCTGGGATGTGGGCTGAGCCTGGAAAGGGTCTGAGGTCTGGCCGCCGGCCCCTCCCCGCCAGCGCAGCGCGCCAGTGCTAATCTGCGGCTTTTCAGTTGCCGCGTGAAAAAGCCCTTTGTTCCGCCTCCTTCCCGGGCTTTTGTGCTGCGGCTCCAGGCCTGAAAGGCCCGTGTCCAACACATGTCTCGGGCGGCGGCGGCCCAGAGAGGCCCCGCCAGCTCTGTCCGCCGCTTCCCCAGGCTGATAACGCGGGCGGGGGCGCCGCCAGGCTGCGCGGCCTACAAAGGCCCCCGAATGCCAAGCAAGGGCTCTTTGTGCAGCGGGGACAATGGAGCCTGGTGGGGCGGGGCACCCCTCCCCGTTCCTCCGGCTGGAGGAAACAAGCCCTTCCCGCATTTTCCGGAGCCAGAGCCGGGACACTGAGGACCACGGAGAGGACGACACCAGAACACTCCCTTCCCTACCCGCACTGAAACTCGAAGCCCTGAGATGACCCTTCAGTGGGCCTTGGCTGCATTACCAAACCGCTCCAGGCCTCAGTTTCCTCATCTGTTGAATGGGGATAATGATACCCAGTGCATGTGGGAGGGGCTTCCCAAGTAGCCGGTGGTAAAGAACATGTCTACCAATGCAGGAGATGCAAGAGACACGGGTTTGATCCCCAGGTGGGGAAGATCCCCTGGAGGAGAAAATCGCAATGAACTCCAGTATTCTTGTCTGGAAAAATCCCATGGACAGAGCAGCCTGGAGGGCTACAGTCCATGGGGTCACCAAGACTCGCACACTGCTAAGCACAGTGGTACCCAGTGGGACTGTGGAGCTCTGGGAGCAGTTGGAGCTGGCTTTGAATCCTCTGCTTCTTATCCACCTGGGTGACCTTGGGCTAGGCACTGGACCTCATTGGCCTCTGTTTACTTGTCTGCAAAACAGGGTGATTCATACCTCACTGGTGTGGGTTAGAGGAAGTAATCCATGGAACTGGGCAAAAGTGACAGCCCTTGCTGTTTTCATACTCACAGCTGTAGTGGAGGTGGAAGCTTGTGGCAGACTGCGAAGGGCTGGGCATGAGGGTGTAGAGGGCATTCCAGCTAGTCCCCTGAGGCCCTAGGTTTTTTTCTTTTTCAGCCATGCCACACAGTATGTGGGATCTTAGTTCCTTGACCAGGGATTAAACCCACATCCCCTGCATTGGAAGCAAAGAGTCTTAACGACTGCACCACAAGGAAGGTCCCCGAATCCCTAGTTTAATGCCGCCTCCTCTCTCTAAGTTGCTAAGCCCACATCCTCTTTGGTCCTGATCAGCTTGGGTCCTCCTGACCTGGGTGAAAGTGTGTGAGTCAGATCCAAGATGACAATTCCTCCCATCAGGACAGCACTTAACAGTCTGTAGCTTGCTTTTCTGCCAACCATTCCTCCCTTCGTTCCTTTATGCCTAAACATTAGTTGAATGCCTTCTCCACACTGCTCTGTGCTAAAGTGAAAGTCGCTCCGTCGTGTCCGACTCTTTGCGACCTCGTGGACTATACAGTCCATGGAATTCTCCAGGCCAGAATACTAGAGTGGGTAGCCTTTCCCTTCTCCAGGGGATCTTCCTAATCCAGGGATCAAACCCAAGTCTCCTGCATTTTGAGTGGATTCTTTACCAGCTGAGCCACCAGGGAAGCCTAAGAATACTGGAGTGGATAGTTCTCCAGTGGATCTTCCCGACAGAGGAATCGAACCGGGGTCTCCTGTATTGCAAGTGGATTCTTTACCATCTGAGCCACAGGGGAAGCCCACTCTGTGCTAAGCTCTGGGGGTAAAATGGTAAATGAGACAGATGAGGCCCCGCCCTGCCTGGTATCTTGTGAGGCTGATGTGTGGTCAACCCATTTTGCAGATGAAGACGAGAGAGGCAGCTTCCCAAGCTTAGGGCTGCCAAGTATGGTTGTGCAGGCTGTGTCCTGCGCAAAGTTAATAGGCTGAAGAGGGGAAGAGGGGATGAAGACCAGCTGGTGGTGTTCTTGCCCAGCCACAAGTGCTAGCTCAGGAAGCATCTTCTCAAAGGAGGACCTTTTCCTTATTTATGAAATGTGCCACATGGGCTAGTGTAACCCTGCCTAAGGTTGCACAGGGACTGTCAGAGAACTCGAATTTGTACCCCAATTTGGGACTCTACACCCAGAGTTCTTTCTAGTGCATTGAACCATCCGAAGCGGCAGTGCATGGAGTCTCGGGTCACCATGGACCCAAGCCTGAACTGCTGGATGTTTGGGACCAAAGGAGGTAGACCCAGACTCTTGAGTAGTGTCGGCTCAGCTGGAAGGAACCATGGAGACCTCCTCTTGATTTTACAGGTAGAAGTGAGTCCAAGAGACAACAGGGGCCCCTGATCACCTGGTCGGGGCTGGGCATGAGGCTGGGCTGATGGGAGGATGCCCACTGCCCTCTTCTGTCTCCTCCTCCCTCTGCTCAGACCTGTCCTCTCTTCTCTTTCCTCCCAGTTACTCTTTTGTTTCCTCCTGGAGGGGAAGAGGGGTATGGATTCTAAGTGGAGGCAGCTGTTCTCAAGGCCATGGGAAGGGAGGGGGGCGTGGGAAGCCGCCATCAACCAGCTAAAGACTTGGGGCTGCAGGTCCGTGTGGCTGCCCGGCCCAGGTGGCTTTGTTCCAGCTCAGGGAGCCAGCGAGCGAGAGAGAGGGATGGGTGCAGGGCACGGCACGTGGCAAGGAGCGTGGCCTGGCACACATGGGGGGCAGTGGGGGAGGCTTGAAGCCTGGTGGCGCTCGAGTTGTGTGTCTGGTCTGTGTTGCAGGTGGTCAGTGCGTGTGTGTGATGATATGTTACGGCTGGAAGGTACAGGAGTTAGGCACTCAGACTTGGAGCAGGATGCACAATGACCCAAGGCAAGCCACTTCATCTTTGAGCCTTAATTTTAAGGAAAATGGAAAAGTGATTTAACTCTTATCTTGCAAGTGGTTGGGAGGATTATGTGCCTAGCTGGGGACAGGTGCCTAGTTGGGTTCCAGGAAAATCAATCTGTGAGTGAGCACTATTGTTATTCTAATGACAATTCAGAAATGTCTGGTAAGGGGGACACAGGAGCCCCCCCAACCCAGCGTGTGGTCTGCGGCCTGGGGGTGGAAGGTACCATGCATGGATGTGGGAGCGTTGCCAGGGTCTGAGAAGGAAAGGAGGCATCTGTGATCTAGAAGGTTCTGCTCAAATCTCAGTTCTCATTTGGTCAGCCAGGACCTGGAGGGCAGGAAGGGGAACAGGAGCAGGTGTGAGTGGAAGAGTGCAGTGAGAGTGTAGGTTTGTGTCCGCTAGTGTGTGTGTGCACAAGTGCAAAGAAAGCCTGGGAATTGTGGTCAGGAGTGGGATCCGGTGGCCATCTGCCGAGGTTTGAAACCTAGCTCTGTGACCTTGAGTCAGTCACTTAAGCTCTCTGGTCTTTGGTTCCCTCTTAAAAATGGTGCTAATAATAACACCTACCTCAGAGTGGTTGTGAGGATTAGACAGGTACTACCAATAAAACACTAATAAAACACTTTTAACAGCACTGGGCCCCTGCCACATGACGTATGGATTAGCTCATTGTTATTTGCTCAGCAAGACTCTGTGCCAGGCCGGTGTAAGGGCTGCACATGCAGGAGCCCCTCCCAGCCTTGCAGATAACTGTCATCACTGCCGCTGCCATTTTACACGTGGGGAAACTGAGGCTCAGAGAAGCCAGGCGCCTTGCCCTGGGCAGACGGGCTGATGGGTGGCAAAGCCAGATTCCCAAGCCACGTGTGTCTGTGCAGAGTCCCACGTCTAACTAAGAGCAGCCGCCTCAGGGCCAGCCTGATGCACCTGCGGGCGCCCCCACACCCTGGGAACAGCACAAAACCCTGCTGTTGTCAAGGTCAGGGTGACAGAAGTGGCCAGGGTGCGCCTTACTGGCTTGAGGGCACATGTGGGTTTTCGCCACTTAAATATGTGCATATATAGCTCACGCTAGCATGATAAATATGAAAGTGTGCAGGCTCATGCGTGTCCAGGCTGCCCGGTGCTCCTGTATCCAGGCTCGTGTACACACACGTGCACACGCAGCAGGCTAAATGATGCAGTCTCTGCCTGAGCTCCTAGTGGGGGAGACTCTTCACAAGCAAAAGGGGCTGCTCCTCTGACCTGGGGATTCCTCTCTGCTCACTCCATCCTGCCTTTTGACTCTTTCCCCTCCCCCACCCCTTTTAAAGCACACCCTCAAAGCCCACACACAATGCCTAGAAATCTGTATGGGGTTAGTACTGGTTGCAGAATGAAGGGGAGTACTGGGTGTCCAGACCACCGAGAAAAATGGTAAGGTCCATTTCCTGAGGACCTACTATGTTCCAAACACTTAATCCTTCCTCCAACCCTGGGACCACTGATCACAGAACCTGGTCCATAGTAGACATTTAGTACTTTTTTTCTGAATAAATGAATGAGGCAGGAACTACCATGACACCCATTTTGAAGATGGGAAAACTGAGGGTTGGAGTAGGTGCAGTGATTTTCCCATAATTCTGCAACTGAGCTAGGATTCATTCCAGGTTTTCTCTGACTCTAAAAAGAGTATGTCAAGGCTGTATATTGTCACCCTGCTTATTTAACTTATACGCAGAGTACATCATGAGAAACGCTGGGCTGGAAGAAGCACAAGCTGGAATCAAGATTGCTGGGAGAAATATCAATAACCTCAGATATGCAGATGATACCACTCTTATGGCAGAAAGTGAAGAGGGACTAAAAAGCCTCTTGATGAAAGTGAAAGAGGAGAGTGAAAAAGTTGGCTTAAAGCTCAACATTCAGAAAACGAAGATCATGGCATCTGGTCCCATCACTTCATGGGAAATAGATGGTGAAACAGTGGAAACAGTGGCAGATTTTATTTTTTTGGGCTCCAAAATCACTGCAGATGGTGATTGCAGCCATGAAATTAAAAGACACTTATTCCTTGGAAGGAAAGTTATGACTAAGCTAGATAGCATATTGAAAAGCAGAGAGATTACTTTGCCAACAAAGGTCCATCTAGTCAAGGTTATGGTTTTTCCAGTGGTCATGTATGGATGTGAGCTGGACTGTGAAGAAAGCTGAGCACCGAAGAATTGATGCTTTTGAACTGTGGTGTTGGAGAAGGCTCTTGAGAGTCCCTTGGACTACAAGGAGGTCCAACCATTCCATCCTAAAGGAGATCAGTCCTGGGTATTCATTGGAAGGACTGATGCTGAAGCTGAAACTCCAATACTTTGGCCACCTCATGCGAAGAGTTGACTCATTGGAAAAGACCCTGATGCTGGGAGGGATTGGGGGCAGGAGGAGAAGGGGACAACAGAGGATGAGATGGCTGGATGGTATCACCGACTTGATGGACGTGAGTTTGAGTGAATTCCGGGAGTTGGTGATGGACAGGGAGGCCTGGCGTTCTGTGATTCACGGGGTCGCAAACAGTCAGACACGACTGAGCGACTGAACTGAACTGAAAACCCATATGCTTTCTGTTGCACCCCATTGTGGAATGCTGGGAGGAAACGAAGTATTCACTCTCTCTCTGGTCCAGCGTGGGCTTTCCTGTTTTTGACACTCAAGGGAGACTCACAAGGGGGCTGGGGCTGGTAGGGCTGGGGATGGGCTGATAAACAGCCAGTCTGTCTGCAAGACTGCCTGATCCAGAGATGGGCCCATCTGAGCCCTCTCCTCTTTCTCTTCAAAGCCTTCCAAGACTTCTCACTGCCTAAGGATAAAGTCCCACACCTTCACCTGACATTCAAGGTCCTTCTCAGCTTGTCCCCAAGTGCCCCCACCCTGACCTCCTCTCTGGTCCCAACCCCCCTCCCGTGAGCTCATTCAGCTGACCTCACTGCTCCTGAACTTGACCTTCTGGCTCCCTGATTCTGTTCCTGCCACCAGGTCCTCAGAGGCCCTCCACCCTGGATGCTGCCCTCCCACTCCAGCCCCATCCTCTTAATCCTTGCTCCATCCCTTCTTAGTGCCCAGAGAATGTGCCCCTCCTTGGAGCTCCTGAGTCCAAGCCCTTGCTCAGCCCACTGAGACTTAGATCTGTCATTCGATTCACTCACATGGGGCCCCAGCCTTCCCCTTGCCCTCATCTGACTCTCTGTGTCTCACGCAGAGGGGAGGGCACTGCATAAAGTTGGAAGCTGTTCAAACTACAAAGAGAATCAGAAAGAAGAAGTGTTAGTCACTCAGCTGTGCCCAACTCTTTGCAACCCCATGGACTGCAGCCCACCAGGCTCCTCTGTCCTTGGGATTCTCCAGGCAAGGATACTGGATTGGGTTGCCATTTCCTTCTCCAGGGGATCTTCCTGACCCAGGCATTGAACCCAGGTCTCCTGCACTGCAGGCAGATTCTTTACCAACTGAACTATCAGGGAAGCCCTAAGAGAATCAGAAGCAGGGGTGAAATGGCAGAAGGCTGGACTCAAGAATCAGACAATCACAGGTTAAATCCCATTCCTTCCCCCTTTAGGCTGAGTGACATTGGGAGGGTCACTTCTCCTCTCTGACCCTCAGTCTCTTCATCTGTAAAATGAGTAAACTACAAGCTGAGGGCCAAACGCCACAGTGTGAGCATCTTCCTGCAGATTGCTCTGCAGTACAGCAACTCAGAAAAGTCACTCTCTACTGCATCTCTGGGTTTCCCAGGTACCACCATCCTAGGCAGACTCGCCTAGGATATCACTTCATTTCCAGGAACACACTAAGCCTGTTCCTGTCTCAGGACCTTTGCACTTGCTATTCCTTCTACCCCTGATAGCTCAGTTGGTAAAGAATCCACCTGCATGCAGGAGACCCTGGTTCAATTCCTGGGTCGGGAAGATCCGCTGGAGGAGGGATAGGCTACCCACTCCAGTATCCTTGGGCTTCCCTTATGGCCTAGCTGGTAAAGAATCTGCCTGCAATGCAGGAGACCTGGGTTTGATCCCTGGGTTGGGATGATCCCCTGGAGAAGGGAAAGGCTATACCCACTCCAGTATTCTGGCCTGGAGAATTGTCCATGGGGTCGCAAAGAGTCAGACATGACGGGGCGACTTTCACTTTCATTCCTTCTACCCAGAATGCATTTTGCCACATCTTTGTCTAGTTGGCTCTCTCTTGATCATTCTGATGTCAACTCACTTGTCAACTCCTTGATCACTTAATCTGGAGTAGCCCCCTGTGGCCCCAATTGGTCTTATTCTATTACCTTGTTTATTTTCTTCATAGTTCTTATCAGCAATGACCCCTTTTAACCATCTGTTGACTTGTGGCAACAAACATTCAACTACTTATTGGCCATTTCCCTGCCTCCCCTGCCCCCCAGGAGAAGGCAAACTCTTTGAGTGAAGGGACTGGGTCTTATCACCTCTGTTTCCCCGTTGTCTGGAGCAGTGCGGGATATGACATGACTCACACGCCTAGGTGTTGACTGAGTCCAGGACCCTTGGAACTCAGGGAGCTGGAACATAAGCCAGGCTCTGGGCTGCCCAGGTGGTCTGTGAGGACCCCTTCTCTAGCCATCTGTCCCCTTACAGACCGGGTGCTCCTCCCCAGCTCTGCCCTTAGCTGAGTCATCTCGGGCCTGGCTCCAGGCCGGGCATGGAGGAGGAGGAGTTGGGTAAATGTTTGTGGTGTGAAATTGGACCTGTCTCAAGCTCCTCACCGCCTCCACATCTGAGGAGCCCCAGGGAAGGGGCGGCAGAGAGAGATGAAAGGAGGTGAGAAGCAGGTTTCAAAGTTGGCCCTTTCAGTGCAGATGAAAGCAGGGGGGAAGTGAAGTCAACAGAGGGTGGAGGGGGAGGGCTGAGGGGGGAGTGGGGAGAGCAATATTGGAGAGGAGGGGAGAAGGCAGAGGGGTGTGCTGGACCTGGGAGGCAAGGACGAGG
Source organism: Bubalus kerabau (assembly GCF_029407905.1). Lineage (NCBI taxonomy): Eukaryota > Metazoa > Chordata > Mammalia > Artiodactyla > Bovidae > Bubalus > Bubalus kerabau. The sequence continues at coordinate 75,675,983 of NC_073636.1, forward strand.
CTCCTACTGCTGCCTGGTAACTCTTATGAGCCCAGGGAACCTCCTCCTCTCCCTGGGTCTCAGTTTCCTGCCAAACAAGGGTGATAATGCCCTCCTGGGAAAGGTCTGGGGCTGAGCCAGAGGCTGACGGGAATGTTTAAAGACTGTATCTATTGTCAGCAGGGATGGAAGGGTGGTGGAGGAGTTCATAGGCAGTGGAGGGTGGTTTTGGCCATGGGAAGGGTGGAGGCAGCCTAGGAGGCATTCAGAACCTCTGGACTGAGTCTGAGCCCTTCAGTCTATCTTTGAACCCTGTCAGACTTCTCTTGTTGGCTCATTGCTCAGCCTCCTATAGACATCACAGTCTACTCATCTCCAGACACCCCTGCCACTTCTTGCCTTCCAACGCCTGTGCCTGGAATAGCCTTCTCCTCATAGCTACACTGACCAGATTCAGGTACACAGCTCAATATAATTCCTGCCTCCTCCAGGAAGTCTTTCTAGACCCCCAAGGGTAGCCTCCAGTCTGGGAGCCCATAGGTAGTTAAGCATCTTTGTGTCCTCACCTTGGGGTTGCCATGTAAGGTTGCACAGGCCATGCACTGGACAAATTGGAGGGAGCCATTCACATGAATGATGGTGAGAATGCTACCCATATGGAGCTGAATAATGAAGAGATCCTTAAAGTAACTTCCTTTCCCTCCTCCAATGCTTGGCACAGAGCTAGGCACACAGTTGGCTCAGGGATCATTCACTATGTACAGGGGTTTCAGGGAATAAACAGGAAGCTCCAGATGCTTAAATTCAGTCAACAGTGGGCATTCACCCCACCCTGACCTCCTCCTCTGGATCACTTTCTTTCTATCTGACATCCTTTCAACTTGGGCCATGGTCAGGGACTCCCCAACTCCTGCAGATTACAAACCCTTCCAGGGACACCAACAGCGCCACAGCATCCCGTGGCCTCCGTGCACTTGCCGCTGCCCCTCTTCCTCCCGCGCCCCATCCCCTATGCTTCTGTCTCTGCGACTGGCTTTCTCTCCAAGTCTCCTCTTTCTGTTCCTACAGCGTCAGGTCAGTTCCTCTGTCCTTTAGTTACTCCTGCCCTCTTTCCACTGGTTTTCCTTCTCTGGTCACTTCCTCTCACTGTTGGTCTCACTGCACCTCCATGAGCCTCTCTCTTTTCTTTCTCTGTTTTTACATTTCATTCATTCACCATGCGTCAGGGAATGTCCACTGAGCGCTAGGCAGCGTGAGGCCCTGAGGATACAGCGGTGAACTTAGACACGCATCCCTATTCTCCTAAAGCTTATTTTTTAGGGAGAGGGACAAAGTCATCAGGTTAGATGGTAGCAGGTTAGATGGTGATGAAGGACGAAAGAAAATGGATATGAAGTGTGGGGACACGTTGGGGTGGGGTTGACATTTTAAAAAGGGTGGTCAGGGAAGGTTGCACCGAGAAGATGACTTTTGAGGAAAGTCCTGGAGGAAGTGAGAGGAGATGTTAAGCGGGAGAACATTCCAGGCAGAGGGATCGGGCAGTACAAAGGCCCTGGGGTAGAGGCGGGCTGGGTGTATCCCTGGAGCTGTGAGGAGGTCAACATGGCCGAGCAGAGTGAACCAGGGAGGAGGTGAGCCAGGGTCTGAGAGGTTACAGTCAGGCCACACCTATAGGGTCTGGGCTTTTATCCTGAGCCGCAGAGGCACCTTTGGAGGGCTTTCAGCAGAGGAGGGCCAGTGGAGGGAGGTTTGGGCAATGAGAAGGGTGGGGCGGGAGTCAATTGGCTCCTGTGCCCATTCTAGATTGAAGAGGGGTGATGACAGAAGCAGAGAGAGGCAGTAATCAGGCAAGAGAAACAGGTGGCCTGGACCAGGGCGGCAGCTGCGGAGGAGGTGAGAAGTGGTCAGATTCTGGAGATGTTTTTAAAGCAGAGATGACAGGCTTTGCTGATGGATTGGAGGGAGGTGTGAGAGAAAAACATAAGTCGAGGATGTTTGCAACATTTGTGACCTGAAAAGCTGGAAGGATGAAATTATCTTTTTTTTTTTTTTTCCTTTTGGTGGAGGACCGAAGCTGAGCCCAGGTCACTGCTGCGTCTGTCACACCTGGTTCTCTCTCGTTATCCTGAGTTCCGTCTCTCTGCCACTGTTCGCGAATCTGATCCCTTTGTCTCTTTGGCTCCCGTCCATCGCTCTGTCCCCTCCTCCCTCACCATCACCGCCCCCAACCCCTCCGTGTCCCGTCCCCACCCCCTCTGCCCGCCGTCTGTCCGCAGGCGCTGGCGGGGTAGCAGGCAGCAGGCGTCGGCCCCGGGCGGGGGTCTCACCGGACGGGCCGGTTGGCGGCGTCGGGGTCCCGCGCCGTCACCACGCCGACCAGGGAGCCCACCTGCGCGTCCTCCTGTACCTCCAGGAGGCCGGAGGGCGGCTGGAACTCGGGGGGCTCGTCCACGTCGATCACGGCCACGCGCACGATCGCCTGGTCGCGGAACGTGCCTAGGTCAGCGAAGCGGGGGTCCACGAACTTGTTGAGGGCCTCCAGGACCACGGTGTGCACCGGCTGGGACTCGAAGTCCAGGCGCTGGAGGGGTGGGCGGAAGGGAGCAGAGGGCGGTGAGTGGGCTGGGGTCTGCGCCACACCTCCAGGTGAACAGAGCCCAAGTCTGGCGGGGGCTGGCCTCGCTCCGAGGGGGCGGGGCCGTCCCCGAGAAAGTGGGGCTGGCTTAAGGTCACAGTTGACTGAGGCATCACTGACTCAATGGCATCACTGACACACGGTCGGGTTACATGTAGAGAAAGTCAGGCCCTGCTAGGGACAGTCTTGCTCAGGGACACTGGGTCACATACTGACTCCCAGACTTCCTGCTACCGGGCACACGAGACTGGCCTTAATGTATTAATTTACAAAGCACTGTGTGCCAGTGTTCTAAATGTAGCGACTCATCTAATTTTACAGCGTCCCAAAGAGGCTTGTATTATTATTATCATCCTATTTGACACGTGAGGACATCAAGGCCCAGCAGGCTCTGTAACTTACCCTAGGTCACTTAGCAGTTAGTCCCTGGCAGAAGTGGGATTCACATCCCCGGGCAGTGGGGCTGTCAAGTCCCAGCCCTTAATCCCACTGAAGGAAAGGCACTGGATCTGTGGCTGCCCCGCTGTGTATCTTCGGGCAATCTGTTCGGCCTCTCTGGGCCTCGGGCGGGAGAGTGAGATGAGACCCTCCTGGTGTATTATTGGTGGCAGCTGCTAATGTGAGTTGAGCCTGATAAGCTGGGCGGCCTTAGAGCTTCCCTCAGAGGCCTGGCTAAAGCCACGCTGAGTCCTGGTCCTCATCAGGGAATGCTGGTGGGTGACCCTCTGATGGACAAGCTGCATGGCTGAGTGGACTCTGGCCTCCTAAGGATAAAGCCTTTAGAGCAAAGAGAAAGGGCAGTGGTGGAACCATGGGCACCACTGTTACATGCTGGGGGAGCCATCTGGGCAGCAAGGGCCACCTTCCTGGAGAACTGCCCTCTGTCTAGGGACCCTCCTTTCCTCTCAGAACCTCCCCTCCACACTCCCCCTTCCCCAACAGAAAAAAAAAGAGAAAGAAAAGAAGGGCTACCTCCTCCCTCCATCCTGTTGCCTGGGAAATCAGGATGCAGGGAGGCAGGCACGGACCTGGCCTGGGAATGAGCGATGGGCTCTGGAGCCAGGTCATCAGTCGGGCGGGGGCTGTGCTCCCTGAGCCAGCACTGACTCCACAGAGACAGCTCAGGCGCCACTGCTGGGGCAGGCGGGCTGGGGCGGGGTTATGGGGCAAGAGGCAGGGAGGACGGGGAGTTACTACAGGGGCATCACCGGGGATGAGAGCAAATGCTGTGCTGGGGTCCCCGGGCTGGGCATGGGGCCTGATTCTGCTGCTCTGTGATGCTGGGCCTCCCCAGGCCGCCAGTTCCCCCATCTGTGAAATGGGCTCATCTTACAGTGAGGACAAGTGGAGGTCAGAAGACCGAAAGCCATGTAATGTTTAAAAGGGTGGATTCTGGAGACAGACTCCCTGGGCCCCTGTCCCTACAACTTCTCTGTAAGATGCTTGGCCTTGGATGCAAATGACTGAACTCAGGGCCTCAGATTCTCGCCTATGAAATGGGCAATAATAATACTGAGAGGGTTGTTGTAGAGATTAAATGAGTTAATACATGGAAAGCATTGGAAAGGAGGCTGGCACGCTATTCACACTTCATTGAAAGTATTAGCCTCATATTCTTATCCTAGTTGAAGAAACAGAGTTTTCTCTGTCCTCAAGCCCTCGTGGCCAGGGAGAGAGTTTGATTATTGAGTGAATGAAGGGCTGGCAGGGCAGATGTTTCTGTAGGTCCCAGGAGGCAGAGCCTGGGCTGACAGGAACAAGATAGACTGTGGCTGTATGGGAGAAGGAGGAGCAGGACACTGGTAGGGAGTGAGCGTCACATCCTTGGGAGTATACAAAGGGCTTACGACTGTTTGTAGGCCAGGCAGGGGACTCAGACCTCCCGTGGAACAGCAGGGTTGGAGTGGACAGTGTTAAAGGCCTGTGCACCCCTGAGTTGCCAAGCTTGTGACCAAGCCCTTGAAGATGATTTTTGCTTTTTTATCTGACCTCTGTCTCCTTTCCCTAGGGGGTGCTGAGTTTGCTGTTTGAGCTTCTGGTTCCTGGGCTGGTCAGTGGGTAAGGGGGCTGTTAGACTCAAGAAAGAAAGAGCTTTGGGGTCACCAGACCCGGGTTCAAATCCTACTCTATCCCTTACAGGTATAATCTTGGGCAAGCCCTTTTACCTTTCTAAATCTCTGTTTTCTTACTTGTAAAAACAGTCATAATATGTTTTCCTTCCAAGGGTAACATCAAGATGAAAGGAAACAGTGAGTGTGAAAGGCCTGGTGTGAACTTGAAGTAGCACAGCATAGTATGTAAGAACACAGATTCAAATCTGGATTGACTCCTGGCTCTTGACTGCTAGCTGTGCAACCTTGGACAAGTCACTTAACCTCGCTGTGTCTCATGTTCTCATTTGTAAAACGGGAAGGACAGCATTAGCGTTTTCCCAGGTTGGTCCAGCGTCCCTGGAGAGACTTCACCCCTGGAGTGAAGTGGGATGGGGTATTTGGCTGCTCAGTGACCCCCTACCCGACCCTGCTGCCCTGGGGCCTGCCTCCCCCATCACTTCCGGGGCGGCCGCACCTTCTGCACTACGATGATGGCCTCCTGCGTGTCACTGTCTGTGATGACCTTGAACACGTGCCCGCCGCTGCCGCTCTCCTCCCTGAGGTGGTAAGTCATGTCTGTGTTTTCGCCCACGTCTGAGTCCTCGGCCTTCACGCGTCCCACGGCCGTGCCGATGGGGGCCGACTCCTGAATGCTGAACTGGTACATCTCTGTAGGGGATACAGCTGTGAGCAGGGATGGTAAGGCAGTCCCTCCCCCAGCTTCCACCAGCGCTAGGGGAGAGAAGGGGGGTCTCAGATGGGCTCCTTGGAGCTCCCTGCTTGGCCAGGACTGGTGTTGGGAGAGGCGCTTCCTCTGCCAAAATGCCGGACGCAGTGCAAAGAAGAGGGTTCTAATTCTGACCTTGGCTTTATCCCCTGATTGATTTGAGAAAGTGTCGGCAGTTCTTTGGGACTCAAGTGTCCTCATCTGCCCAAAAGGGGACAGAGAAGCACAGTGATCAAGGCTACGGCCCTGGAGTTAGTCCTGGATGTGTAGTTCTGAGCTCTGGTTTTCCTCATCTGTAGAATGGGAATAGTAATAGTGCCTTCCTAATAGCACTGTCATTTCCCAATTAACTGAGATGATAAGGCATGTCAATTGCTTAGCACAGAGACTAGTATCTGTTACCTACCCAATAAATGGGACACATTGCCTTCAAATAGTAGGGCTGCACACTGATTTTTTTTTGTTGCTGTGGATGTTAATGATATTGGTTCCTTCATTTCCACGTATTTATTGAGCATCTATGATGTCCCAGATGCAGCTCTATGCATTGGGGTTCCAGCAACAAGCAAAACAGACCCAAATCCCAGGGCTCACAGTGCTTTTCTCTTAACAGAAGGAGAAAGACACTAAACAATCATATCAGTAAAATAGGATGTCAAATGGTACTTGGGAGAAAAATAAAACTGGGAAGGGAAATGGGGAGTGATGATGAAGGTGTGTGTGGAGTTTTAAATAGGGTAATTGGGACTTTCCTGGCAGTCCAGTGGTTAAGACTCTGTGCTTCCAATGCAGGGGGCGAGGGTTCAATCCTTGGTCGGGAAACTAAGATCCCACATCCCACGGGATGCAGCCAAAAAAAACTGTAAATGGGGTAATCGAGGAAAAGACATTTCTGCAAAAGTCTGAGGGAGGTGAGGCAGTGAGTCAAGCAGATATTTGGGAAAGACAGAGGGAACAGCAGGTGCAAGGGCCCTGAGGTGGTTGCAATGCCTGGCATGTTTGAAGACTGGCAAGATGGCCCCTGTTACCAGAGTGGGGAAGCAGAGGGGAAACCAGAAGGAGTGAGGGTCAAGTGGAACTCAAATGGCTCCCTGCTCTCCTTCCAGAGTGGAGTTGAAGGTGAGGGTGATTTGCTACATGATGGGCCCGCCCAGGGGAAGCAGGGGCTGTGGCACCGGGGATGTGTCTCTTGGAGCCCCCACTGGCCTGGATACCCTTGTGTGGTGTGGCTGTCTCTGACTGACTCTCACATAAGAGTCTTGGGGGGACTCTTAACGCAAGCTGACCATGCCACCCCCCACTCTTTACCATAGCTCCCTACTGCACTTGGAATGAAGTTGTACAAGTCCCTTGGCCCCTGCTGACTTCTGCAGCCTCATGCCTCCAACGCCCCACCTCAACATGAGCCTTAGCCTGGCTGAAGTTCTTGTAATTCCTTCAGGATGACTTGCTCTGTGCCACCTCTAGACATTCCCTCGCTTTATTTTCCTCTCTGCCTTCGCTTCCCCTGTTTCCCCTCCTTTTTAGTCTCAGTGACTATTACCTCCTGTAATGGGGAAGGTTCCCAGACCTCCAGGCTCTGGTCCTGTGTGTCCAGGGCCCCCAGGCTTATCCTATTGTAAGGATTACTGCATTTCCCTATTATTTTCTGTTTATTCTCCCTCCCTCTCTCTTCTCCCTCCCTCTGGGCTGTGAGCTCCTGCAAGGCAGGGACCACATCTCTTATTCAGCAGGCATTCATGGTGCCTGGCAGAACACCAGGCTGTCACATAAATGAAATGTTTGAGTGACTCGTGAGTGAATGAATGAAAAGCAGCATGAGTTACTAGTATACACTCACTAGATTAACACAAATGAAAGAAATCTGACAATATCAAGTATCAGCGAGGATATGGTATGATGGACACATGCATTTCTTCATGGGGGAAAACAATTTGGCTTTATTTAGTAAAGTTGAAGATGAGTTTATTCTGCTCCTCTGTAGACTAATGAAATTGCATGAAAAACAGCAGTAGGGACACATACAACCATGTTCAAAGTGGTGTCCTCTATAATAACCTCAGACTGGAAACAACACAAATGTCCATGGGCAGGAGAATAGACAAATCATGGAATACTATACAGCACTGAAAATGAATGCATTATAGCTAGAAGCAATAACATGTGATTTCACAAACATAATTTGGGGAGATAAAAAAGCAAGATGAATCATTTGTATTGTGAGTTTCGATTTAGATAAGGTTAAAAAACATAAAATTAAACTATAATGTTAGGTGATACCTACATGGGTGAATCAACCCTAAAGGACTGGATAAAGAAGATGTGGTATATATGCATATTTATATATAATGAAATACTACTTAGCCATAAAAAGTGAAATTTTACCACTTGCAGCAAGATGGACTTGGAGGGCATTATGCTAAGTGAAATAAGTCAGACAAACAAAGACAAATATTGTGTGATATCACTTATATATATATAATCTAAAGAATATTAAAAAAAGAAACATTCACAGATATAGAGAACAAATTAATGGTTGCCAGTGGGAAGAGGGAAGCGGGCAGGGGCAATATAGGAGGAGGAGATTGAGAGGTACAAATTATTAGGTTTAAAAAAGCTACAAGAATATATTGTACAACATGGGGAATATAGCAACTAATTTATAATTAATTATAACTATAAATGGAGTAAACCTTTAAAAACTATGAATCACTGTATTGTACACCTATAATTTACATAATATTATACCTCAAAGAAAGTGAAAGTGTTAGTTGCTCAGGTGCATCCAACTCTTTGTGATTCCATGCACAGTAGCCCGACAGGCTCCTCTGTCCATGGAATTTTCCAGGCAAGGATACTGGAGTGGGTTGCCATTCCCTTCTCCAGGGGATCTTCCCCACCCAGGGACTGAATCCAGGTCTCCTGCATTGCAGGCAGATTCTTTCCTGTCTGAGCCACCATGGAAGCCCCTATTATCTACCAACTATACTTCGATAAAAAAGAAAAAGAAAAGCAAAGAGATGATGGTCATGAAAGTGGATGGTGGTTAACTCTGGAAGAAGAGGTAGGGGGAGAAGTTATAATTAAGAAAGGACTTGTGGCAGCTTCCGGGTCCTGGTCGGTGGTTACAAGAGTGTTTGTTCTGTAATTCTGTGTTGAACTGGACATTTATATTTTATGCATTTCTGTGTGCTGTACTTTACTTCCCAATAAAGAAATAAAGAAAGAATAGATGAACAACACAGCTATATATTAAAAATGGATAACCAACAGGGTCCTACTGTACAGCACAGGGAATCTGCTCAATGTTATGTGGCAGCCTGGATTGGGAGGGGAGTTGGGGGGAGAATGGATACATGTGTATGTATGGCTGAGTCCCTTTGCTGTCTGCCTGAAACTATCACAACATTGTTAATTGGCTATACTCCAATATAAAATGAAAAAGTTAAAAAAAAAGAAAGAAAGAATACATGAATGAATAAATAAGAGTCTTCCAGGGGCTCCGGCCCTCTGTCTGCCCCACTCCTTCCAGCTCAGGGCTGGCACACAGCCCGGCACACAGCAAACTGGGTGGCCCCGCCCCTTCACAGGGGCTTTAAAGCTTCCCCATCAAGTGACTGAGGCTGGGCTGGGGGAGTGGCTGAGGGCGGCTGCTGGACTGGGTTCCCCGGGCAACAGCAAAGACGGGGAGCTGGCTGGCGGGCTCTGCCCACCCCACTTGGCGTCTGGACTGAGGCGCTTAGGCTGCGATGTGCTCTCAGCTAAGGGATTGGATTCCCTTATCTCTCGGGGGTCAGTCCCCTGTGGCAGGGCCTAATGTGAGAGCAGCAGACCTCAAGTAATGACTCGCCCGATAGGGATCAGCCCGGCTCCCCATGGCATTTAGTCTCTGCCAGCTTCGGCGGCTTCCTGGGCACAGCTTTCTCGTCTGAACCTGGGATGGAGGGGCTGGCTGGGCTGATGGGAGGTGGAGGACAGGACCAGAGAAGACACCCCCACTCTGTTGTGCCTGGGGAGGCAGAGAGTGGAAAGCACCCTCCCCCAGTTCAGAAGCACAGAGTCCTCCAGGCTAGGAGGAGAGGAAAAGCCCTGTCTCTCCAGACCCTGGCATTTCTATGCACAAATGATAGGTGCCCCTGGGCATGGCTGCAGCCTCTGTCTGTATGTCTAAAAGACCCCTGTGTCTGTCCCTCCATCCCCAGTATACCTTTGCAAGCTCGGATCAGTAGCAGATCACACATAATAAGCGTGACAGGGGTATGTGCAAGGACCAGCTGGAGTGGGTGGACAGACGGGGCTCACTCTTGGCCAGAAGCAAGGTGCGGGGAGGGGTGGTAAGTGTGTTACATGGATGTGTGGAAAGTCAGACAACTTTGGGGCTGTCTCTTGCAAAAAGCAAGATTGGAGGGGGAAGGGGGTTGGGGTGACTTGGATGGATAGACAGAAGGACAGATCGGGGAGTCCCTCTATGGCGAGAAGGCTGCAGGGCAGCTTGGGGTCAGAGGGTGGCTGGGAGGGATGACTAAACAGACACACAGATCCACTCCTCCCTTTGGGAAGGCCTCACTCACTCTGCGGGAAGCGGGGCGGGTTGTCGTTGACATCAGTGACCACGATGGTGACGGTCGTGGAGCCGGAGAGGCCGCCCAGCTGGCCCGCCATGTCTGTGGCCTGGATTACCACCTCGTAGCGCTCCTGGCTCTCGCGGTCAAGGTCGGGCACGGCCGTCCGGATCACACCTGTGGGTGGGGGGTTGAGGCCAGGGATGCCCCTTGCCAGCTGCCAACCGATACAGAGACCCCTCCCCAGGCAGAGGCCAGGCTCATTCAAGTTCAGGAGGGGAGTTGCTGATGCAGAAGACACTGATACAACCACCGTGTAGGTGTGGGGCTCAGCATACACACACAGACACACACACACACCTGCATGCTTATACAGATAGGCTCACAGATAACTCACTCAGCACTCCACACACACACACACTCCTCTCTCACACACATCAGATTCACGCACGCGTGTGTCTTCAGTTGCTCAGTTCGTGTCTAACTCTTTGAGACCCCATGGACTGTAGCCCGCCAGGCTCTTCTGTCCATGGGATTTTCCAGGCAAGAATACTGGAGTGGGTTGCCATTTCCTTCTCCAGGGGATCTTCCTAGACCAGGGATCAAACCCACGTCTTCTGCAGTGTAGGCGGATTCTTTACCACTGAGCCACTGGGGAAGCCCAGATACATGCACATATACTTCCCATCCACTTGTACACATAAACACACACATTATATACAGACATATTAACATACATCCACACACTCACACACATACATGCATATTCACACACTCACATGCAACCCAAAAGCAACAGAATATGGACTATTTAGTTTACTAAAAAGAGGCGTAGGGCCTAGAATCAGGCACTGTGTGACTCCCCCTTGAGCCTCCGATCCCACTTTCAGGGTCTCAGTTTCCCCATATGAGGGGGAGTCCCGACATTTTCTGGGTGAGCCTGGCCTGTGTCTGATTCATCTCTGGGTCAGTGTCACTCAGCCCAGAGCCAGCCCCAGCGTGGCGGCTTGGTGAATGTTTAACTGAGTGAACTGGCCTGACAGTCACCCTCAAACACACGATGGAGTCACACTCGCCCACACATAAACACTGATATGTCTCACACACTTAGACGTACTATTAATACATTAATACACAGGTAACACCTATGAGGTCACATGCACAGGCACACACATAGCTACTAGCACACACTTATTCTCACACGCACACATACACCCTCCACGATTAAGTCATCCCCCAGCCCTGGGGACCCCAGCCCTTTCCTCTGGGGCCCGGCCCTAGATTCTCTGTCCAGGCACCGGCTAATTGCTGATCAGACAACCCCTCAAACTGTTAATGGAAGCAGGCAGAGGAGCAGCAGGAAGGGGTGGCTGTGAGATGAATTCTGAGCAGGGGAAGGCTGGACTTCTGGTCTCCCTGCACACTTGCTTATACGGTGGGAGATCAGGCGGGAGGGGGGAGTTGATGAGCCAGTCAGAGTCCCCCCACCCCTGACCCACTTCAACCTGCGAACGCCAGGTGGTGGCAGGTGGTGCCCAGGGCCTGAGCACCAGGTGGGGTCACGCACCAGCAGCCCCACGATGCGCCCCATAAAACTCAATCTCTCCCTCCTGATGTCCCCAGACAGCCCCTAGCCTCCAATAAAGGCAATAGAACGGGAGGAGAGGCTATAGTGTGTGTGTGTGTGTGTGTGACTGGGGGAGCCAGGGGTGGTGCATCTTAGTGGGTGTTCCTGCTTTTGTGGGATCCCATGGAGATACGGAAAGTGCAGTCTGTCTAATCAGGGGTCATGGAGACCCTCTATCAGCGGCCTTCAAGACTCCTCAATAAGCTCCCTCCTGACTGCTCCTTGGCCTGGACTGATCTTTCCAAGGGCAGGGGAGACTTGGAAACAGACGAACTTGGGATACATCCCAGACCTGCTATTTGTTGACCAGGTGATCTTGAGCAAAACCCCTCACCTCTCTGGACCTCAGTTTTGTCATTTATAAAATGGGACCATCACATACCTCCCCAAAGAGCAGGATTTCCCCAACTGGCACGTGGACATCTCGGGCAGGATAATTCCAGCCACGAGGTGCTGGTAGCAGCGCCCTCCCCCTCCCAGCTACAGTTCCAGACATTGGCAAATGGTCCCTGGGGGCAGAATTGGTGCAGAGTTTCATCTCATGAGAACGGCATGTGACAGTAACAATAACTGACATGGATGTGCATTTACCCTGCGCTTGCCATGGTTCTAAGCACCTTAAGGGAACTGCCTCATTGAAATTGCTCATCAGCCCTATGAGGATGGTGCTGTGATTAAAGCCAGTTTGCAGATGAGGACATGGAGGCACAGACAGGTTAAGTACTGGCCCAAGGTCGCACACAGAGAAAGTGCACAGTCAGGATTCCAGCAGACTCTCTGGGGCCAGAGCCCATGCTGTGGACGGCTCTGCTGGACCTCAGTAAGGATGGTGGGCCCCTGCCCAGCCAGCCTAGTATCCCCCACCCCACCCACCCTCAGGTACAAGGGGAGAGTGCAGGCCTCTGATAGAGTGATGCTGCGCTTCTGTCTCAGCTCCTGACAGAGCCCTTGCTCATCTCCATCCTAATCAGGCAAGCCACGCTTCCAATCATGCACTGGGCTCCTTGCCCCATCTCCCTGGTGCTGGACCTCAACACTGGGACTGTTAGAGGAATCCCTTCTGGGGATTAGGGCAGGACCCAAGTCCGGGATGGCAGGGGCCCTACTGGGAAGGTGCCCTTGTGTGTCCTCTACCCTGAGGGGCTGAAGGAGGGAAAGAGCAGGAAGGGAAGAGAGAAGAGAGGGAGGAGGATGAAGGTGGCAGAGACAGAAGGAGAGAGAGACAGAGAGGAATCTGAGAGGTCAGAGCGGAAAGAGACGGAGAGCACCACATACTCAGAGGCACAGAAGAAGGGAAAGGAGGGGAGGAGAGGGAAAGGGAGACCTACAGAGAGACAGAGGCCTGGAGAGAAACAGAAAGAAAGAAGAAAGCAAGGCCAAGAACAGCAAGGGCAGCGTGAACAGACCTCCTCAGGGACGCCAGAGAGGCAGACGGACAGGGAGGGGTGGAGAAAGAAGGTGGGAGGGGCGAAAGGAGAGGGCAGACAGATGGACTGACAGGGGAGTGATCACGGGCCAGAGACGTGGTGGGGGGCTCCCTGCGTGAGCCAGGCAGAGGGGCGGGCTGGGGGGGGGGCGGGCCAGTCGAGCACTTAAGATGGGCTAAAGAAAAGTGAAAGTGAAAGTGAAGTCGCCCAGTCGTGTCCGACTCTTTGCGACCCCATGGACTGTAGCCCATCAGGCTCCTCCGTCCATGGGATTTTCTGGGCAAGACTACTGGAGTGTCATTATCAGAAAAATGCAAATCAAAACCACAATGAGGTACCATCTCACGCCAGTCAGAATGGCTGCTATCAAAAAGTCTACAAACAATAAATGCTGGAGAGGGTGTGGAAAAAAGGAACCCTCTTACACTGTTGGTGGGAATGCAAACTAGTCACAGCACTATGGAGAACAGTGTGGAGATTCCTTAAAAAACTGGAAATAGAACTGCCATACGACCCAGCAATCCCACTGCTGGGCATATACACCGAGGAAACCAGAATTGGTTTCTTTACACATGTAGCCCAATGTTCATCTCAGCACTGTTTACAATAGCCAGGACATGGAAGCAACCTAGATGTCCATCAGCAGACAAATGGATAAGAAAGCTGTGGTACATATACACAATGGAGTATTACTCAGCCATTAAAAAGAATACATTTGAATCAGTTCTAATGAGGTGGATGAAACTGGAGCCTATTATTCAGAGTGAAATAAGTCAGAATGAAAAACACCAATACAGTATATTAACGCATATATATGATATTTAGAAAGATGGTAGCAATGACCCTATATGTGAGACAGCAAAAGAGACACAGATGTAAAGAACAGACTTTTGGACTCTGTGGGAGAAGGTGAGGATGGGATGATTTGAGAAAATAGCATTGAAACATGTATATTATCAGATGTGAAATGGATCGCCAGTCCAGGTTCTATGCATGAGACAGGGTGCTCAGGGCTGGTGCACTGGGATGACCCTGAGAGATGGGAGGGGGAGGGAGGTGGGAGGGGGGTTCAGGATGGGGAACGCATGTACACCCATGCTGATTCGTGTGAATGTATGGCAAAAACCACCACAATGTTGTAAACCTAATTAGCCTCCAATTAAAAAAAAAAAATACTGGAGTGGGTTGCCATTTCCTTCTCCAGGAGATCTTCCCGACCCAGGGATTGAACCCAGGTCTCCCACATTGTAGGCAGACGCTTTACCGTCTGAGCCACCAAGGAAATCTATGTGCTAAGCTTTGTCATTTACGTCTAGGATCTCACAGATGTGGAGTCTGGTGATGGGGCCACTGTGCATGGATGAGCTTGTGGACCAAAACCTCAGCGGCCCCGGCTCTGAGTGAGGCTGGGAGCAGGGGTCTGACTGAGATCTATGCTGTGGGTGAGGTGCCACGATTATGAGACTGGCCTCCTTGCTGCCCTGTCACTTCTGACTGCAGAGGAACTGGGGACACTTAAGTCTTCATCCCTAGAAACAGGTCATGAAGCCGTGCTGAGTGTGTGAGCAGGTGTCCTCTCTGGACAACTAGGAGTTGGGTACCCTGAAGCCATGCTGCCTCTGGACCCTGTCCCCCCAAGCCACACCCAATGACAGGTTGCTATGGTGATAGCTCCTGAGGAACCACGCCTACTGGGATCCATGCCTTGGGTCAGCCTCTCCCATGCTGACTCCAGCCTCGGCCATAGGACTTGCTTTGGCCAACGGGACATCAGCAAGTGTGACAGAAGCAGAGATACTTGATAAACCCTTGTGTGCCAGGGCTTGTCTCCTTGGAACCCTGAGACCACTGCGCCGTGAAGAAACCCAAGATGAAAGGCCACAGCTGTCCTAGCTGACCTGCCAGCTGACTGTTGCTATGTGAGTGACCCCAGCAAAATAACTGCCCAGCCAACCCACAGAATCGTGACAAATAATAAATTGTTGCTGTTTTAAGCCACCGTGTTTGGGGACAGTTTGTCACATAGCGGTAGATAGCTAACAGAGAAATCGAGATTCCCCAGCCTGTTCCTCTTCTGGGCTCACTCCTGTAGCTGCATTTCACTGGAGGGCCATCTGGCTGGAAGGTCCAAGATGGCCTCATGTATTGATACATGCTGGGCAGTTGATCCTGGCTGTTCACTAGGCCTTCTCTCATCCTCCTGTGGGCTGGGCTGGTTTCCTTAAACCGTGATCTCAGGACCATGTTCCAGGAGAGAAGCATGAAAGCTGCAAGGTCTCTTAAGACCTAACCTAGGAATCTGCAGAACATCACTACATTCCACTGGCCAAGGCAAGTTGTAAGGTGGCCCAGATTCAAGGGGCAGGGAAATAGACTCCTCCTCCCCCCTCGATGGGAAGAGCTGAAATTACTTTACTAGGAGGCCAATTCAAGGATGGGAGGACTTGATGGGGTATTTTGTGATCTGCTCTCTTCCACACCCCATTCTACCCCCAACGTGGGGAGAAGCATCCTGGAGGCTGGTGTCCACCTGAGAGTCTGAGGCAAAATTCTCGAATTAGCTCTTACACCATCTGGCTCTGGGTTTCCTTGGTGGCTTAGTGGTAAGGAATCTGCCTGCCAATGCAGGAGACACGGGTTTGATCCCTGGTGCGGGAAGATCCCACAGGCTGAGGAGCAGCTAAGTCTGTGAGTTGCAACTGCTGAAGCCTGTGCACCCTAGAGTCCGTGCTCCACAGCAAGAGAAACCACCACCATGAGAAGCCTGCACGCCACAGTCAGAGTAGCCACCACTCTCCGCAAGTAGAGAAAAGCCCGCAGCAGCAAAGACCCAGCACAGCCAAAACGAAATAAATAAATAAAATTATTAAAGAAAGATCTGGCTCTGAAAATTCACTCACTGACTCATTTATCAGGGCCTTACTGAGGGGCTATCATGTGCCAGGGCTACACAGAGTCAGATAAGAAGTAGCACAAAAATGAGGGACTTTAGAGTCAGAGAGATACAGGTTCAAGCCCTGTTTCTACCATTTATATGTTATCTGACCTTGG